>NC_072407.2:117931250-119377500 GCF_028858775.2 Pan troglodytes | reverse complement strand
CATCCTCCACTCTCTCCTGTCCACAAGATATAACTGAAGATAAACCTTCCACTGATATCCATTTCCAGCCTGTTATGGTGTCGTGTTTAAGTAGAGTCGATTCATGAAGCAGATGAGGCACTTGCTATGCCCCCAGTGCTTTGGGAAGGTTCTCTCAATTAGATAAAATTTGAAGAAAGGAAAACAGACTTGAGCCAAATCCTGAATTTGGAGCAGTGAAACCACGTCATGCTTTGGGCTGTTTTGTAGGTCCTTACATTTCTCCTTCTGCTTCTTAGGAGACCAGCCCTGGCCCCATTTTAAGGAATTCTCCACCTTGTTTCCTATGCCTCTCCCATTGTCATCCTGTTCAAACTTCATTCTCACCCAGCCCTCCTCTCCCTCTACTGTTTTGCAGATGCAAAGAGTTTGGCAGAAATGTTGATAAGGTGGGTATCACCAAGCTGCTTCCTTTCTCCTCCCTTCTCTCCTCTGTCCTGAGGAGGACCCAGGAGCCTCGCTCTGAACTCCCAGAATAGGAGGCAGGCTTCTAAAATCCCACTGTCCTGCAGAGCCCCCTTCCCCAACCCCTTATGGCTGCTGAGCCAACACCTCCAGTCTTTCTCCCCACAGCAAGAACAATAGAAGCTTTGACACTCCTGTGAAAGGGCCACCCCAGGGCCCACGGCTACACATTGACATCCCCAGGGTCCAGCTGCTCATCGAGGACAAAGAAGGCATCAAGCAGCTGGGTGAGTGACAGGTGCCACAAGTTCCCTGTCCTGCTGGGTGTGCTTCCCCAGGCTACAACCCATGGAAGTCAAACACCAACCCTCATGGCAGTGCCCAGGGTTCTGGCAGTAGCCCCATCAACCACTCAACAACCTTAGAACTCACTGTGGCTTCTCTCAAGGGCTAATTTTCCTCCTCTGTCCAACGGAGGGAATTGCTGGCCTTTCTGTGACTCAACATTGGATAAAGTCTGGGTTGGTGGGTCATGCCTGTTATCCCAGCACTTCGGGAGGCCAAGGAGGGAGGATCACTTGAGGCCAGAAGTTCGAGACAAGCCTGGGCAACATAGTGAGATCCCATTTCTACCACAAAAAAAAAAAAATAGCCAGGCATGACACATCCTGTAGTCTCAACTACTCAGAAGGTTGAGGTAGGAGGATAGCTTGAGCCCAGGAGATTGAGGCGGCTGCAGTGAGCAATGATCACGATTAAGCCTGGGCAACAGAGTGAGACCCTGTCTCAAAAAAACAAACAAACAAATCCACAAACAAAAACACATTGGATAAAGAGAAATTCAGTCACATCCAAAAGAGCTTTAAAAAACAATTGTAAAGGACTCCTAGTAATTGTCCTTCTTTCCCCAGGAGATGACAAGGCCACCATCCCTGTGACAGATGCTGAGTTCAGCCAAGCTGTCAACCCACAGAGCTTCTGCACTGGCGTCTCCTTGCACCACCCAGCCCTCATCCAGAGCACAGGACCCCTCATCGACATGTCTGACATCCGGCCAGGAACCAGTACGCATTATCCCCAGGGAGACAGCCCTTTTCCCAACCAGGGTGGCTTGGGCATAGCATGACACAGAGGTGGTGTTTTTTTTAAAGGGAGGAGGGAGCTTAATGGAATAGAATGCAAAAATGGAAAGCACTGGAATTAGCGTCTGGAGACCTCAACTGCAGATTTACTAACTGTGACCTTGGGCGTATCACTAACTTTATCTCTCTGGGCCTGTTTCCTTACCTAGAAATTTTGAGAGTATTGGGTATTCGTGTTCTCCAAGGGTCTTTCTATCTCTAGCACCGTGTATCTGGACATAGGATAGAACACATCAAGGACTGTAGGGAATGAATGGACAGTCAGGAGGCAGCAGGAAAGGACATCACATTCTCCCCCAGGTGGAAGGAAAAGATGGGGTGGGCGGGGAGAATGCCCTCCACTGCCCCCCCCCCTTGACTCGATTGCTCTTCTCCTCTGGGGACAGCGATGTGGTTAGGAAAGGCAGCATTCCCAAGGGCGCTTCTGTGGCTGCATCTGCCTCTTCCCTTGCTCCCCCCTGCCCTTTCTGGTAAGTGCCAGCTGCCCAAGCCTGGGTGACTTTGGTTGGAGGATGCAATTTCTTGCTTCTGTCTGTGCAGATCCAGTGTCCAGGAAGAATGTGAAGTCAGCCCACAGCACCCGGAACCGGTACTCAAGCCAGTGGACCCTGACCAAGTGCCAGGCCTCCACACCTGCCCGCACCCTCACCTCCGACTGGCGCACCGTGGGCTCCCAGCATGGTGTCACGGTCACTGAGAGTGACAGCTACAGTGCCAGCCTGTCCCAGGACACAGGTGTGCCTAAGGCCCTGCTGGCATCCTGAACACCTCCCCCCAGTTCCCCATCATTCACCTTCACCTTCTATTCTTCCCAGCTTCTACCCACCAGCTCATGGGGCCCAAGGCACAAGTCAGTTTCATGTCTAGTTGGTCACTGACCCACTGTGCAGCTGGGACAAAAACACTTGACCTCACTGAGCTCTACTTAGTCAGGGAGTTAATTTTGCTTTCCCAAAAACTGTCAGAGAAAATGGTACACATGATGTTCATTGGAGAAAGGGCTGAATGTTCCAGGGGATGGTTGCTTATTTCCAAGAATGAAAGATGTTCTGCCCTTCATGAGCCAAAGATCCTACTTCTACCACCACTGCCACCTTCACGGGATCTTCTCAGCCTGGTGCCCTCCATGGCCAGACTTACAGATGGCTGCTGGGGTTACGGGCAGGGGAAGTGCTCAGTCAGTCTCACTTATACCCTTCTCCCCGTAACCCACCCCTTTCCTCTTAACTCCCCAGACAAAGGAAGGAACAGCATGGTGTCCACTGAGAGTGCCTCTTCCACCTACGAGGAGCTGGCCCGGGCCTATGAGCATGCCAAGCTGGAGGAGCAGCTGCAGCACGCCAAGTTTGAGATCACCGAGTGCTTCATCTCTGACAGTTCCTCTGACCAGATGACCACAGGCACCAACGAGAACGCCGACAGCATGACATCCATGAGCACACCCTCAGAGCCTGGCATCTGCCGCTTTACCGCCTCACCACCCAAGCCCCAGGATGCGGACCGGGGCAAAAATGTGGCTGTGCCCATCCCTCACCGGGCCAACAAGAGTGAGTGCTCAGACCACCTCCCAGGCAGTGCCCCCCCGCCCCCTGGCCCCAGCCCCATGAGCCCTGGCTCGATCTAGTTCTGCCAGCACCAGGATCACGCCAGCCCAGCTTGGCTCCTTGGCAGTGCAGGGTGGTACCAACAGCAAGGACTTAGGAGCAGGCAGATCGGGGCCCACATCCTGGCTTAACCTCTTCCTATGTCTGTGGCCTTGGGCAAGTCATTTAACCTCTGTGGCCTTAAGTTTCTCATTTGTAAAATGCCAACGATAGTATCTACTTTGCATTGTCATAATGGGCATTAGAAATGATATACATCCCCAGCGTGTTGTAAGGCCTCATTCATTCGGTAGTGAGCATCCCCTTAATCTGAAGCTGTGCCAGGATGGAAACAGATCCCTTCAGGGTCAGCTGCCCAAGGGCCTCTGGTCTCAATGCTGTTTGAATTTAATCCAGACCCAAACAAACAATCCTGGCAGCTCCACCCACCATGGTCATACCTCTCGGTAGGCAGTGACCTGGCCTGGCTGGGAACCATCTGACCCCAGGGGCCTGGCTGGAGCATATGCCCTTAGAGGCTGGCAGGGCAGGGCTAGGATCACCAGGGGGAGTCTATCAGCAGATGCTGGGGTCACAGCGTGCAAAGCCCAGACTATCAAACAATGCAGTCTGGCCTGCTTAGCACTGGCTATGCTAATTGAGGCAGGGGGCGGGGCTCTCTGGGTCATGGAAAAAAGAGCCTGGAACAATGGAAAGACTGTGGAGACTGTGACCCTGAATGACACCCCCACCCCTTTTAGCTGTGCAAATTTAGGCAAATGATTTAATCTCTGAACCTCAGTTTCCTCACTTGTAAAGTGCAGACAGGTATTAACCAATCCTAGGGGCTGTCGTGAGGATTCAATAAGAAAATCTAAGGAAAATGCCTGGCCCAGCTCCCCGGGGGAAGAGGCCCATTTGCAGGCAGGGTGCCCATGGAGCACAGGGGGGTCAGGCAGTGGAGGTCTTAGAAGCAAGTCACATGGAGGCAGTTTAAGAAATAAGGAACTAGGTTAGGCGCGGCGGCTCATGCCTGTAATCCCAGCACTTTGGGAGGCCAAGGCAGGCGGATCACCTGAGGTCAGGAGTTCCAGACCAGCCTGGCCAACATGGCAAAACCCCATCTCTACTAAAAAAAATACAGAAATTAGCTGGGCATGGTGGCACGTGCCTGTAATCCCAGCTACTCGGGAAGCGGAGGTTGCAGTGAGCCGAGATCATGCCACTGCACTCCAGCCTGGATGACAGAGCAAGACTCCGTCTCAAAAAAAAAGAAATTAGGAACTTTCCACCTGGAGAAGAGGGGACCAAGGGGGAGGAGAGGGGACATGTAGCTGACTTCAAACATCTGGAAGGCTGCCATGGGAAAGAGGGGGACGCCTTACTCTGTGAGACCTCAGAGAACAGAACCAGGCTCCATGGTGGGGAGGCGACAGGGAATGATATTCCTTTCCGCCTCAGGGTAAAGAAAAGCTTTCCACCAGCCAGAGCCATTAGGACATCCTCGTCCTTAGCAGTAGTGAGCTCTCCACTACCGGAAGCTGACCAGCCTCTAGTGACCACTGAACAACAAGCATCCATGTACTGGGCAGCTGTTATCTGCACCGGCCACTGTAGCAAAGCACTTTACCTCCCTCACCTCATTCGCTCCTCACAATAATCCTGTGGGGAAGTAAGATCATCCCCATTTCACAGATAAGGAAACGAAGGCTCAGAAGGGCCAAGTACCCGACCTTTCCGCTACTCTTTATTGCCCCCCAGTGGAGGGGCCCCTATGCCAAATCAGAGAGAAGACTGGGGGCAGGGGATGGGGTGGGGGCTGAACGAGCTGCTTCCAGAGGGCTATGACTCTCTGTAACATCCTCTGCCTCTGTGCTTCCAGGTGACTACTGCAACCTGCCCCTGTATGCCAAGTCAGAGGCCTTCTTTCGAAAGGCAGATGGACGTGAGCCCTGCCCCGTGGTCCCACCCCGTGAGGCCTCCATCCGGAACCTGGCTCGAACCTACCACACCCAGGCTCGCCACCTGACCCTGGACCCTGCCAGCAAGCCCTTGGGCCTTCCCCACCCAGGGGCCCCCGCTGCCGCCTCCACAGCCACCTTACCTCAGAGGACTCTGGCCATGCCAGCCCCCCCAGCCGGCACAGCCCCCCCAGCCCCCGGCCCCACCCCTGCTGAGCCCCCCACCGCCCCCAGCGCTGCCCCTCCTGCCCCCAGCACCGAGCCTCCACGAGCCGGGGGCCCACACACCAAAATGGGGGGCTCCAGGGACTCGCTTCTCGAGATGAGCACGTCGGGGGTAGGGAGGTCTCAGAAGCAGGGGGCCGGGGCCTACTCCAAATCCTACACCCTGGTGTAGGGCCGGCAGGAAGAGCAGCCACGCCCGGACCGCGCCACGCCGCAGCCCCACACGCCAGCTCGGCTGTTTTTCTGCATTATTTATATTCAACTGACAGACAAAAACCAACCAACGACAAAACAAAAACCCCCAATCATGAACGCCTGTACATAGAACTCTTTTGTACAAATGAAACTATTTTCTTCTTCTCCATGAAGCCAGGGCACAAAGAATTTGACAGTACAAGTCAAATCCCCCACCCCACAAAATATGTGTGGAGATATATATACATATATAGACAGATAGGAACGCGTCCACGAGCTATATATCTATATATTTCTCTCACCCTATTTTGAGACAGAGGCACAAAGACTCAGCAATTTTTTTCCCTCCTCCTCACCTTCCCCCCAGTCTAGGTGGTTTTGACAAAGACCAAAATCCCAACTCAGAGACACTGCATGCGATTTTACTGTTCCAAGAAAACCAGGAGTTGCTTCAATTTGCAGATGCTTATGTGTTAATACCTTTTTCTATGAAAAAAGACCCAGCGCCGTGTGCAATAAAGGTTATGTTTCTATGTGGTGGCTTTTTTCCCATCTGGCGAAGGCCAGCGGGGAGGGAGGAGAGACCCCGATCCCAGGCCGTCTGTCTCTCATAAAGAGATTTTGTGAGAAGCCTGGGCTTTGGCTCAGTGCTCTAAGACTTTTAAAGGCTTGCAATTAGCCAAGGTGCCTCCTCTTCTGTTCTCAGAGCTGTGCTGGGCCCGCAAGGGGAACTAGGTCGGTGGCTTCGTGCAAACTCCTAAACCCCTCTGACCCACAGTGTCCCTACCTGTAAAGGAGGGAAGTTTGTAGCAGATGGAATGAGGCAACCTTGGCTCACCAAGCGCTGGGGAGCCTGGGATAGGGGAGGGGTTGCCTACTGGCTTCTTTCCTCCAAGAGAGTGCAGGGTAGCCAGGGGGCCAGGACTATACAAGACCAATAGCCCACAGTTGTGGAAGAGGTGCCTATTGGGAGCGGGGAAGAAGAGATTATCTATAGCTGGGGCACCAGGCCAAGGCCTAAAGTTCTGGGCTGACTCTTAGGACCAGATGAGGTCAGAGGGAGAAGAAGAGAAGTCGTCGGAGGTGAGAGGAGTGAGAGAAGCTCATGAAGGAGAGGGAATGAAGCTCAGCCAAAGAGAACCAGGTCAGCACATCAGGTACCTCACCTGGCTTCCAAGGAGTCAGCCAAGTGGAAGAAAAGGCGTCCACACGGAGGAGCAGGCAAGGTGCCGTGGGTGTCCAGAGGCCTGGTTTCTGATGAGAGGGTCCAGAGGGCACCACAGGAGGTGACAGGTGAGATGGACCTCCAGGGACTTGAAGGTTTGGAGAGGCAGAAGCAGGTGACTGGCCCCTGGGTGAAAAGGAAGTGCACCTAAGAAGTGCACAGGGGGCTCTTGAGCACTGCAATTGAGGCTGAGCTGTGGATCAGGAGCCTGGAAGGAAGGTGAGTCTGGGACCCCCCGCTCCCTAGCAGCTGAGAGGAGGAACTGGGAAGGGCTGGAGAGGGAGGGAGGAGTTTGTGCATGCAGGCAGCTGATACCTATCAGCCTGGGCCCCGGTGAGGCCGCACCTGGGATGCATGACCTTTCATAGAAGCATCTTCCGAATAGCAACTCATCCCACAAATTATCTCTGAGCACCTAGAGTGTGTGGGATGCAGAGGAGTCCCTCGCATGAATAACTAGATTCCCGGGTCGGCACGGTGAGAGGGGAGGGGCAGAGATTCCGTACGCCTCGGTATTCCTAGGCTCATGAAGAAATGCTCATCTCAGCCCCCACACCCAGGACCCAGCCAAGAGAAGCAGCTAACGGCATCAGTCGAAAACCAAAGCTCTGCATTCCAGACACCTGGTGACAGCCCAGCTTCGTTCCATCTGTGGGAGGACGGAACGCCTCCCAAGGACGCGCACGCCATCTGCAGGTCGCCTCCAGAACTGCAGGCACAACGATCAAACCTGAGCGGTCCGCATAGAAGACCCCCAACCCCATCTCCCCTGCACACCAGATATTGGGCAAACAAACACGAATCAGAGCCACCTCCAACCAGCAAGAGGGAATGAAAAACTCCTCAGAGGCTAGAGGCGCAGAAGATAGAACCAGCCTAAGGGCTCCGAAGGGGAACGCTGTCATGAAAATACATTACGGATCCCGATACTACGTGCCAGGTGCTGCTTGTAACCTCATTGCAGACTTGGGAGAAAGGTATCACGATTACCACGTGACAGGTGAGAAGGTCAGAGGAGCTAGAAGAGATGGGAATGAGATTTAAACTCATGAGCGTCCAATTCCTTAACTACTGAGCCATACTACCCGCTGTTCCACTGTTCAAAGATTAGAGTTTCAGTTCTTCCCCCAGGATGTTGCCAGGGGAAGAGTCCGCCAGGTCCAGGGAGCAAGCTGGACGCATGGGCAGAAAAACAGTTGAGGCAGGTGACCCAATATGCAGCACAGGATGGATCAAGGGCTCCAAAGTACTTTACCCTGGTGAGGGGCGGTGGTAGAAAAGGTGGAATTCAGCTCTGGGGAGCTGTTGGAGGTCTGGGACCTGAGGTGGACTCTAGGATGAGAAGGATTTGGAAAGGTAACAGAAAAGTAAGATGTGGGCCAGTTTAGCTTGTATTCCACTGGGCTAGGCCCCTTATTATAAAGCACAAAGTCTAGAAATTCAGGCATACTTGAGCAAAATCCACACGATTTTATTTGCTAATAATCTCTAACTTCAGTAAGCTTTGCAGGGTTGTTTGAGACAGCATCTCACTCTGTCACCCAGGCTGGAGTGCAATGGTGTGATCACGGCTCACTGCAGCCTCGAACTTTCTGGCTCAAGTGATCTTCCTGTCTCAGCCCCTCGAGTAGCAGGGACTACAGGCACATGCCACCATGCTCGGCTAATTTTTGTACTTTTTTTTTTTTCTGTAGAGACAGGGTTTCACCATGTTGCCCAGGCTGGTCTCGAACTCCTGGACTCAAGCAACCCTCCCACCTCAGCCTCCCAAAGTGCTGGGATTACAGGTGTGAGCCACTGCGCCAGGCCCTTAATATGTTTGTTAGCTAAACCACAAGCCTGCCTGTTTGATCCACACCCAGAAGCTAATTCACAAATCAGTGGCACTCCTGCTCCTCATTCATCCCCAGCTCATCCTCATTGAACTCTATGTATCTGGAGCAGTCATCTTACACATTCACTTGCTCCTTTCCAAAACTCCACTTTGTCTACCATGGATAAGACGACCATCTGCCCTTGAGAGCCTTGATACTCTACATGTGGGTCACAGGCCAGTGGCACCAGCACCACCGTCACCTAGGAGCTTGTTGCAAATGCAAAAAAAATACCAGGCCTCACCCCAGAACCACTGAATCAGACTCTGCACTTCAGCAAAATCCCCAGGGGACCCATATGCACATCAACGTTTGAGAAACCCTCCTCTAGAAGACCTTCAGAGAGATTACCCCTTGTTCCCCCATTCTACCAACAACCAGAGCTAGACTAGTGGGTCTCAAACGTAGATGCACATCAGATTCACCTGAGGAGCTCGTTAAACAATACAGAAGCCCAGCTCTCACCAATCCTAACAGAATAGGAATTTGTTGGTATGCGGCCTAGGTTTTTTTTTTTTTTTGAGACAGGGACTTGCCCTGTAGCCCAGGCTGGAGTGCAGTGATGCTATCATGGCTCACTGCAGCCTCAATCTCCCCGACTCAGGTGATCCTCCTTCCTCAGCCTCTCGAGTAACTGGGACTATAGGCACTTGCCACCACACCTGGCTAGTTTTTGTATTTTTAGTAGAGAGGGGGTTTCACCATGTTGCCTAGGCTGGTATTGAACTCCTGAGCTTAAGCAATCGCCCACCTCGGCCTCCCAAAGTGCTAGGATTACAGGCATGAGCCACTGCACCTGACCAACATTTCTATTTTTATGGTGGTAAAAGATACATAAAATTCGCCATTTTAACCATTTTAAAATGTACAATTCAGCAGCATTAAGTATATTCACCTTGTTGTAAATCACTATCCATTTCCAGAACTTTCTCATCATTCCAAAAAGAAACTTTGTACCCATTAATCAATAACTCCCCATCTTCCTCTCTCTCAGCACCTGGCAACCACCATTCTACTTTCTGTCTGTATGAACCTGCCTATTCTGGGTACCTTGTATAAGTGGAATCATACAATATGTGTCCTTTTGGTTCTGGCTTATTTCACTTAGCATCATGTCTTCAAGCTGCATCCATGTTGCAGCATGTGTCAGAATTCCACTCCTGTTTGAGGATATTCCATTATTTACGACATGTTGCTTCTCCATTCATCTCCTCTCCTGGTGGACACGTGGGTTGCTTCTGCCTCTCAGCTATTGTGAATAATGCTGCTATGAACACAGGTGTACAAGGATCTGTTTGAGCCCCTCTTTTCAATTCTTTTGGGAATATAGCCAGGACTGGAACTGCTGAATCACATGCTCATTCTATGTCTTACTTTTTGAGGAACGAACAAACTGTTTTCCCCCAGGCATCTGTATTTTTTTTTTGGTTTTTTTGTTTTTGAGACAGAGTCTCAATCTGTAGCCCAGGCTGGAGTGCAGTGGCACCATCTCGGCTCACTGCAACCTCCACCTCCCAGGTTCAAGCAATTATCCTGCCTCAGCCTCCTGAGTAGCTGGGATTACAGGCATGCGCCACCACACCCAGCTAATTTTTGTATCTTTGGTAGAGACAGGGTTTCACCATGTTGGCCAGGCTGATCTTGAACTCCTGACCTTGTGGCATCTGTATTTTTAACAAGCGAAATGATACCCAAGTATTTGTTCATTCGCCAAATACCCAGAAGCACTTCCAATGATCTGGCACTGAGCTGGGCACTGGAGATGCAAAGGCCCTGTGGGTCTCTTCCTGCGCTCAAAGGCTCACTCCCCGGAGTGTGCGCAAACTGGCGGAGGCGGAAGGAGGGAAGCCTGGGTCAGGGAACAGCAGGGAGGGTTAGCTGTCTGCCAAAGCCTCATGATCCTCCACAGTGCACAGTTGTTGCGGGGAAGTCGCTACGCATCCCGTGACTACAGTTCCAGGCCCCCGATTCTCAGAGAAGGCAATGAGACTGAGCTTTGACCAGCGGAATGTGGCATAAGTGATACACACTACTTTCAGGTCCAGCTCATAAAAACTTCCCTGGCCACCCTCTGCTCTCTCCAACTGTAAGTCAATGCCCAAGGTGAACTTGGAAGCCACTTATTGAAGATGGCAGGTCCTCTATCACCCTGGCTTATACATCTATGTAGAGCCCAGGCCCCTCTATCCCCTTCAATGCCAAATGGACTTTATGTGAGCAAGAAATAAACTTGCAGTAAGCACCGATACTTTGGAGTTTATTTTACAACAATTAGCATCGTCTTAATTTATGCAGGAGATGAAGGGGAACTTGGCTCCCCATAGAAATTCTCCCTTGATAGATCAGGCCCAGGGCATCCTCCCCTGCACCGCCTGCCATACCATGTCACCCACCATACCATGTCACCTCCTCTTACCCTACATATTGGATTCCTATACAGGTAAAGGGTGGGAAAGGCAAAGGGAGCCGCTGGTGAGCTTAGAGAGGAGGAGGGCATCTGTGTGTCTGTAGGAGAGAAGGGTGGGAGAACCAGGCTGAGCAGGAACCCTGAGTCAGGGCTCTGTCCTTCCTCCCAGAATCCATGTCCTCTTCTGAGCAATGACAACAATACTCTAGGCCGAAGGAGGAATAGATGCCAGCTGGATTACCCTGGAGGTGATCCATACTTGGTTTTAGTGTCTCTAAGAATCACACAATCTCAGGAATCAAAGAGACCTTCAACGCCACCTAGTCCACGCTTCCACCCAAATTGGGAATTTCATCTGCAATCAGCAAGAGTGGTCTGGCCTTCCCGTGCACACCTCCTGATGGAGAACTCATCACTTCCCCAGCCAGCACATCTCACCTGTGACAGCTCTACCAGCAAAACCTCCCTCACACTAAGCTTGGGTGGCCCCTCCAACTTCTACTCACAAGGCTCGGTACTGCCACTCCTGGGGGCACCACAAAACAAGTCTCATCCCTTCCCAACTCAGAAGCCCTCCACAGATGGTATTTGAACATCGTCCTCAGCAGACAGGCTCCCCAAGGGCAGAGAAGGGTTCCACTGTCTCTTCCAGAGAAGGGACAGTGCCTGACTTAACAGGAGCACAACATATGTTAGACATAGATGAACAAAGGGTAAACAGTGGGAGAAACGGGCAAGGAGTAGACCAGTGAAGGCCGAGATCTCCTGAAACATTGGTTCTCTCCGCATAGTGTCCCCAAGTTACAAGAAAACAACACAACAGAATACCATCATGCCTGCTGCCGTTTGCTGAGAGTCTACTTGAGTCAAGCACCCTGATAACCACTTAGCACGGATACTCTCCTAGTTTTACCACTACCCTGTAAAAAAGAGTAACTCCTATGAGCACAAAACCCAGGTGGTGGTGTCTCAGGGCCGTAGTGCCAGTCAAAGAACCTCAATCCACTCAGCCACCAAAACGAAAGTTTTAAATAACTCAAGTTATCTGCTTTTGTTTTTGTGATCCTGAAGGGGTCCGAAGAGCAGATGTGACACCCGCTGACACCCTACGGAGCCTGTGCCTCCCACATCCCCCCACACACTGCCTGCTCTTCTCCAGCCCTGCTCAGCTCCGCCCTCCTCTCCTCTGGGGAATGTTCTCTCCATTCATTTCCCCCCATTTTCCATTAGGAAACAGCAACAGTTGGGCATAGGGGAGGCAGAGGAGGTGGGAGAAACCGCAGGCAAGGCAGGCCTCCTCTTTGGTGATTCGTGGGAAGGATCTATGGATGGGAAATTAATGTGTTTGTAATTTCTGCCCTGAAGATGTGTGATCTCCATTTTATTGGCTAAGAAAGAAGTCAAAGAGGTCAGGTGACTTGTACAAGGCCACTCAGCCGGCAAGAGGCATCAGCCAGGGTTTGAATTCCAAAGCCAGTGCTCACCAAACCACTTCGGATCCTTTCCAGAAAGCCAGGCGGCCCCTGGAAGGCGCCATGTGTAGAGCTCCTACTATGTGGCAGGCACTGCGATGGAAACGCAGGGGCTGCGGAGTCAATCCTGCTGCTCCCTTGCCAGCTCTGTGACCCCGGGAAAGCACCTTCGCCCTCATGGGCCTCAATTTCCTCTTCTATGAAATGCGAGAATAACTCCCATGCTGCCAGGTTGATAAGACTGAAAGGAAATAATGAGGTTAAAAAGCTTTTAACTATGAAATGGGGATTAGACAAGATACAAACCAGCAGACCAGAGGGTCAGATTCCAGGGAAGCCAGGATTTGCCTCATCTGCCCAGGTTTTGTTGTTGCTATTGTTGTTTCTTCTTTTCTTTCTTTCTTTTTTTTTTTTTTTTTTTTTTTGAGTCAGGGTTCTGCTGTCTCCCAGGCTGGAGTACAGTGGCGCAATCATGGTGCGCTCAACCTGGAATTCCCAGCCTCAAGCAATCCTCCCACCTCAGCCTCCCGAGTTGCTGGGACTACAGGCGAGGAACACCATGCCCAGCTTTTGTTTGTTTGTTTTCCTGCCCAGATTTGTGTCCAGGGAAGCAGGTGGGATATGAAGGTCCCTTGCTGCCCTAGAGAACCTACTGAAGCTCATCAAGAGGATTCACAGCCTGTGCAGAAAGGGAAGCTCTGAAGGCCTCTGATGTCTTCAAATTCACTGTCATCAGTCCCAACCAGGAGCTAGCACTGGGCCCCCAACTCCTGGGAGTCACCAGAAAGTGTGGACGACGCAGTAAAATGTCACCCCATCCATGCTGGGCCAATGCCTCACCTCCCCCAGGAGGCATCACCCGGATGGTGAGCTCTGCCCTAAGACGTCCTGCCTCTGTGGGTGCCATTCTTTCTCTCTTGAGCTCCACCCTTCCTGGGCCCAGAGGAGGTGGATGGCACCATTCCAGGCATGGCCCTGCGTGTCCCCAGCTGAGCCCCGCCAGGGCCTTTGTGACAAGTGGCATCTCCAGTACGTGCTGACTGGACATATCCGGGCTCAGCACCCGGGCAGCCACCATCAGCCACCACTGCGGTCAGCCGCCTCAGACCAACGCCCCGCATGAAACCAGGCCCCCAGCCACCGTGGGGCTCTGTCGGCAACACCAAGGGAGAGGGGACTCGGCAGGTCCCGCAAGCTTAGACTACAAGTCTCCCATCCCCACCCTCCCCCAGGCATTTCTACAGTGTCTGACTCTGCCTGACACCCTGGGTCCTGCCCACCTCAGCCTCCTTCTTCCCCAGGAGGCACAGGTCCCACGCCTGCCAGGCTCTGACACCCCTCCATGGGGATTCAGAGACTAGAGGAGTGCACGGTGGATTTTGGGGCACCAGGGGTGTCACCGCAGCCCAGCCCAGACTCCAAGGAACCGCCTGGGTCAGATCGCCCTCGAGCCAAGCAGGGATTCCTTTTAGGAGGTAGGGCCGTTGTAGGGCTTCAGGGTGTCCCTGGGCAGAGCTTAAGAAAAGGGTAGGGTCCGCAATGCCAGGGAGTGGGAGGGAATTCATCACGGGCCTTGGGTGCAGGAATACCTACTGCTTAGGGAGGTCTACTGTGTGCTTGGCACTTCTCAGGCGCTGGGGGCATGGGGTGAGGAGAACAGGCAGCCCAGCAGATGTTCCAGGGTGCATGGAATGAGCTCATTCTCAGATGAAGACACCGACGCTGAGTCGCTGGACAGTCACTTGTCCAGAGCACAGAGGTGGTCAATGGCAGAGCCACAGGTCTGTCTGACTGCTCCCAGGAGGAGGTTTCTGAGGAGGGGAGCACTCAGGCACTGCCCTTACCATCTTCTCTTTGTAGCTACAACAGAGTGGATGCTGTTGTGGCCCCAGGGCCTGACAACTTTCTCCGAGAGGAAATGGGGCTGAGGATGAGACAACAGCTATTTATTTGAAGGCACCACCGCTGTCTTGCCTTTAGTCAGACTCTGCCGGCCTCTGAAGCCGAAGAGAGCACGTAGGAGGAGGAGAAAGGGTAGGTAGAGCAGAAGGCCTTCCCTGGGGAGACCTTCCCTCTTCACATGAAGAAAGAGGCTGCCCCGGACCTCCTTCTCAGCCCCCAACCTCGCCCTCCAATCCCTGTGCCAGGAGGGAGGGCGCATACTCATGAGGGTGTGCACTGTCCACACAAGTGCCTACGTGAACAACTGCACTACAGGCCATTGGTTTGCACTCTCATTCTGCAACCTACTAGCTTAACCTTCCAAGGCTCTCTCGCTTTCTTTTTTCATCTTGTAAAGTGGAGATCATTGTCTACCTCATAAGATTGCTATGAGGATCTTTGAGAGCTGTAGATAGGTAAAGGCCTTTGCACTGGCTGGTAGTAAGCAAACAGAGGCTACTTTATTAGTAAGAGGCCCTGTGAGAATCCAAATGTGCATGCACTACACTTTAACCCCTGCGTGTGCATACACTCATGTATGTTCATAAGGGGGACAAGCAGCGGACGGGAGAGGGTTCTGTGACCCTATTTCATTCTATCATGTGGAAGAAGTAGAGGGACATTTTTTTCTGTGCGAGTCCACAGCAGAACTGTAAGAGAAGACTCCCCCTCAGCCAGTTCAGAACTGCTCAACAGCAGGACTGGCTACCTCAGGGGTGATGAGCACCTTGTCCTTGGAGGCATTCAAGCAGAGGTTCAACAAACACTTGCATTTCCACAACACTCTGTAGTTTACAAGGTGCTTCACCCAAAGTACTTGTCCTAGGTTATTTCATTCACCCTCTGTGTGTGTGTGGTATCTTCTGCTCCATTATACAAATAAGGAAACTGAGGCTTAGGCAGAGGATCATTTCCCAAAGATACTCCACTAGCGCCTGGGGGTCGGAATTTGAGCCTAGGTCTTTTGGAGGCATGAGATAGAGCCTTGAAGCCAGCCTAACATAATAGGTAATCCAAGAGAGTCCCAGCTCCATTCCCTACCTTTGCCCCTTTCCAGGCCTAGTGCCTAAGCTGCCCCAGCAGTGACCCTACAGGGGGACGGGTCACTAGAGAGCGGTGGAGCCTATTTTCTCAGTCTCCAAGGTCCATGCAGCGGGTAGGCGTCGGCTCCTCGTGGGGAACCCCAGGAGACCGTCCTGTACTCCAACCTAGGGCACCGTCTCAAGCCTGACAGGCTCTGCTCTGCCTCCTGCCTGCTGGCCCCAGGTCCTAAACTTTCCACTTCCCTCTCTCTCTCCCTCTCACATACAACTGGCCATGAAGAGGAACACAATCCCCCAGCAAGCGTTTTCTTTGCCACCTGTCTTGTCCTCTGTGTCCAAGACTTTTGCGGTTACTCATGGGAAGTCACACAGGTTGCAGAGTCTCCGTCCTGGTTCCCGACTTCCCTGGCCAGGGCAACGGCAATACCAACAGCTCACATTTATTGAGGCCTTACTATGTGCTGAACACTGTTCTAAGGACTTCTTGCATCCTCACAACCTCTTTATAAAGGATAATGTGGAAATCCTTGTTCGATTCATAGCCTCCCTGCTTTTAACCCTGAGAGTGAGACTCACCAAACTGTCCCTCTGCTTCTTACCTCCCAAGAACAGGTATCCCTCTCTTCAGCAGGGACAATCAGAAATGTCTCCAATGCCCTCTGCTCTACCCCACAGAGCAAAAGCCATGAGGCAGACTGACCTCTCCTATCCTAGAATTTTTAAAACTAGGAGAGCACTACCTGCACCCCATCCTGCCCGAGCCGGGAGAGGAGCTGTGCTTCCTGGAGATGGAGGCAGCCCCTCCCAGGCGTGCTGCCCACCCACAAACCATTTCATCACAGACCAAAGGGCCCTCCCTGAAGAGTTAGAAGGCTGCTGGAGAGACAGTAAGGTTTCCAGGGTGGGGGCTATGGCTGAGCTGACTTAATGAAACAGCAGCTGTCTCCCAGCTCCAGATCAATCATCCCAATGATCCAGATCCAGTCCCCCTATCTGATCAGAGGTCAGGGCCAGGGGGAAACAACTGACATATGGATTTGGATGAAAGTGATATGGGTCTTTCCAGAAAAATCAAAAGGGAGAGGACATTAACCAGCTGATTTGACCCAACCAAGGAAGATGGGAGGCAATCCTTCCTTCAGGGCCATCTTGTCCTAACCCTCGCCTCCAAACTGGGGCCATGGGTCCATCCCAAAGGTTATGTGCAGGAGCCTGTTCTATTGTTATGCTCTCAGGCACCAGCACCTCCACAGACACTCTGCAACCCATCATCTTTTGCTCTATTTCAAGGAGCGCTGGGATCCCAACCCAAGCCTGAGGGTCAGAGAGAGCATGGCTGGGAGCCTCTCAACAGTCACACTAGCCTCAGAGACCCTGGAAAGGGAGAGAAGAAACTATTGAACTCTCCAGGGAGTGTGCCTTCGTAGGGCCCCATAGGGAAGGGGGATCAGGACTTTGAGGGCTGCTGGGCAAGAAGGAGACTCCTACACCCTCTCTAGAAGAAATGCTACTACATCTTCTAAAAGCACTGACAACAATCAGGGTGATAAGTTTGATGGGGACAGTGCAATATGACCCCAAAACCAAGAGCTGAGGTTCTACTCAATGTAAGACATGGACTTTCTAACCCACAATGGAGCTAAGCGCGCTATGGGGTGTGTGCGTGTGTGTTCGCCTGTGGCCATTTCCTCTCCTCCCACCTGATAAAAAATGTTGGCAGATTCTAAATTACAAAGACTCATATTTACAAATGTCTGCCGTCTCCTCAACCCTACTGTGATGTGAGGAGTGCTTATCACTGCAGGGCACCAGCACCTCTCTCCTTCTTTCAGGGTAGCTGTGATATGTCTCAAATAAATTAAGCCTCCCATTTCATTTATTTTCTTTCTTTTCTTTTTTTTTTTTTTTTTTTTTTTTTTTTTTTTTTTTTTGGAGAGACAGTCTCACTCTGTCGCCCAGGCTGGAGTGCAGTGGCGCAATCTCGGCTCACTGTTGCCTCCGCCTCCCAGGTTCAAGCGATTCTCCTGCCTCAGCCTCCTGAGTAGCTGGGACTACAGGTCTGTGTCACCACGCCCAGCTAATTTTTCTATTTTTAGTAGAGACAGGGTTTCACCATGTTGACCAGGATGGTCTCGATCCCAATCCACCCATCTCGGCCTCCCAAAGTGCTGGGATTACAGGTGTGAGCCACCTTGCCCGGCCAAGGCTCCCACTTCAATGGACTCATTTACTAGAAACAAACTAGGTCTTTGATAATGTGTGTGCTGGCCCGTGTGAACCACCAGTTTCTTGGAAGGGGAAAATAAGAGTGCCTTGTTTTCAAACCAGAAAAAACTAGAAAAGAAGGGAAGGCCTGTCTTCCTCTGGCTGTGGTAGTCCATCATGGAAAAGAGCGTTACACTGCCCTTCCCTTGGGGTGCTGTGTGACATAGCTGCTGGAGAGGGCACATGTCACGGGAGGGCAGGCAGGGGAAGCAGGCAGGAGATGCAAGAGGAAAGGAGAAAGAAGGGGACTTTCCAATTCATCAGGACATGGCTGATAGCAGGAACTCCATTTTTTAACCATCACTTCCCCACCTCCCCCAAAAAAGCTGGTGGTGGGATCAGCAATCCCCTCTCAGCACACCTCCCCACCAGAGCCTTGTCTTGGCCCTCCAGCAGCCCTCTGGATGAGGCCAACTCCCCACCCAAGGTAGACCCCTCAGAGTTGCTGAAGCAGAGGCCGCTACCCTGTTTCATTCCCAGAGTGTGGGTTCAGGCTTAGAGCTTGTGACCAGGGAAGACACAGGAACGGAAAAGACTTGTTCAGGTGACAGCTTGTAGGTGGCAGAGTCAAAAGTAAACCCAGGACGGAGGCCAAGATTATTTCCCCACACCTCATACTGCTATTTTGTGTGGGAGTTTACTGGAGGGGCAGGGAGGTGGGAGGGGTCAGTGGGGGGCGCCTATCATCTTTCCCAGCATTGTTCCCTTAAGAAAACCGTCAATCAACCACTCACGACAGAGCTTGGGGCAATCGTCCCATCCTACATTAGGAGTGACCCATACTCCACCAGTAATAGGGAAGAGAATCATAAGTGTCCCTTCTTTTTATTTGCATAAAATCTCCAGAAAGAACTGGTAGTATTTTTTACCTTCAATGGGGAGCACTAGATAACTCATGGAGTGACTTTTGTATCATTCGAATATCGAGTCATGTGAACATATAGTCTAAGAATATCCTTTAAAAAAAAAAAAAAAAAAACTCTTTTCTGAAGCCCCAGGCCAGGAAGTTAGGACACTGGTTCTACTCCCACCTCTTCCACTGTGGCTGCAACTTGGGGCACCTCATGTAGCCTCTCTAGGCCATTTCCTCTACTGCAAAACCTGAAGTAATCCATAAGGCCCCGCTATGGACCCCAATTCCTATGATGAAACCCAATCCCCAGTGTGATGATATGAGGAGGTGGGGCCTTTGGGGAGGCGATTCGGATGTGAAGGTGCAGCCCTCATGACTGGGATTAGTGCCCTCAGAAGGGGCTTAAGGAGCCAAGAGTCCTACACTTCTACTAGGTGAGGACGCAGAAGGTGCCCTCTAGGAACTAGAAACCGCTCACCATACACCGAATTTGTCAACACCTTGATCTTGGATTTTCAGCCTCCAGAATTGTGAGAAATAAATTGTTGTTGTTTAAAAGCTACCTGGTTGATGGTATTTTGTCACAGCAGTCCAAACAGACTCAATGGCTCCTTTCAGCTCCAAACGTCTATGATTCTAGTCTCCCCAGCTAGATGCTAAAACCCATGAGAGGAGGGATGGGACAATTTTGGAATCTTCTGAAAAAGTCCCTTTGTAAACCCTAACCCAAGAAGGTTTTCCGCCAGCTAGAAGCTACCCCCTTCCTGCAACCCAGGTCTTCAAACCAAGCTGGACAGGACTGTTCTGTGTGCCAGGAGGAGGATAGGAGATGCTGACACAGCAGAGCCTGGTTCACAAATCTTGACTTTCAGAGATCTGGGTTCAAATACTGGGTCATTCGCTGTATGATATTGGGCTATAGTGATTTCACCTCTCTGAGCCTAAGTGACCTCATGGATGAAATAAGAACACTAACATCATAAGATTATAAACAATAACATATGAAAAGCACCTGGCACAAAGCACTCAACAAATGTTAGCTTGCTTCTCCTTCCCTCCCTTCTTTCCTTTCTTCCTTCCCCCCAGAAAGTGGCTAGGACACAGAACTGGGTTATTTTGCATGCTTTGTCCTTAGGTTGGTTTTCTCACACAAATCCATGTCATGTGGCCATCTTGGTTTGCTCTCCTAGAAATTCTGTTGCTACAAATCCAAGACTGTATTTAGGCTGTTCACACCGCCAGAGCAGAAAAACCCAGCTAACTTTGCCAGCTTAGGGACTTTGGGGGACTCATCTTCCATTTGTCTGCATGGGGAAAACACCAATCAGCCTTTGGGAAATGGCACCATGGGTCTCCAGCTGGTAGGAGGGAGAGCTGTGAAGGGGCAAAGGGAGAGATGGCGAATTCAGCACTTCCCAAGGACTGGTAGTAGGGAAGACGGCGCTCTGGGGGTGCAGGGATGGAGTGTGGGGACACTGCACATGTAGGGAGCTCAGCTACTTTACTGGGGACCCCAGGCATGTAAAGGTTCTCTAAGCCTTGGTTTCCTCGTCCATAAAAACAGAGCAGAAAATATCTATATCAATATCTACATTGTTGCGATGATAAAATCAGATACTACATAGGGCAGTGTTCTATGAATATTCATTTTTCCTTCCTCCCTTCTCAGGAAGGAGGCAAAGGCCTCCCAAAAGAAGGAGACACATTCTACATGACTGCCTTGTAGAAAATGGACCTGCAGAGATTTAAATGATGCAGAAAATACCCAGGATTATCACTAGAGTTGGTGCACCACATAAGCTATTCCCAAAGCACATATGATGAAACGGAGTTTTCTATGTAGTGGGCTGATGCTTAAAAGGCATCTGAGGAGATCAACAGCCAGTTGGATCTTAGTTTCTTATTCCATGACCACGAAATGAGTTGGAGGACGGAAGGAGTTAATTTGTGTGTCAGAGAAGCAAGGGCAACCCCACAGCTTGCAAAAAAAAAACAAAAATAAGTGCATTTTATTTAAACAACGGAACAAACATCAGAGAGCATCCCCTGCAAAGCCCCCACCCCAGAGCCTGCTGATGGAAGCGGGGCTGCAGGACGCTCTGCCACAACGGCAGCATCTCCAACTGCACAAAGACCCCTTGCTGCCAGGGCCGGGCACCGGCCTAGCCCCTTGCCTGCCTGCCTGAGGCAGCCGTGGAATCAGGGCAGGGGTGGCACAGGTAGAAAAGACAGATGGAAACGATGCCCATGAATATACCCAAAGTGTCCCAGGAGGATAAAAGCCGTCATGAGGACCAGAAGCCATCCCAGTCTTTTTTTGGCCTCCCGGAGAAGCTGTGTTTGAGACCTGAGACTCCAGCTGAAATGGCTCCCTGAGGAGGCCCAGGGAGCAGGAGGGGTGTTCTGAGGACAGCCCCCGAGGAAAACACAGTGCCTGCAGAGGGACAGCCCCCAGCACCCTCCGGCAGGGCTCTGGACAGCTAAGCCCAATCCTGAGAGAGTCAAAAAGAGAGATGGAATGCTCAAGAAAAGAGGCATTTAAAAATTAAGAGAAGAAAGACAAAAAAGAAAGGGTCTGATCTGAGGCTGAGGTATTGGAGATAGATGTTGTCCCAGAGAAACCGGGTCCCAGGGTACACACATGCTGGGGGTCTTTGTCCTGATGAACTAAGAACCATACACACAACCTCCTTGGGAGCCCGAGCAGTGCGCTGCAGGGCCAAGGAAACAACCAGCTCCAAACGGACTCCCTGAGCCTCCGAAGGCAGCTCCTCTAACGCCTCCCTTCCTCCCAAAGGGCTCCTGGCCCTGATACCCCCGCAGCCACCACACACCATCAGCTTGCCATGTCAATGACAAGAGCTCGTACAAGTCCACACATTTTAGCCCGAGATAGGTTATATAGTCACAGAATGTGTGGCTTTACTGTTCCACTCAACCCCCTGGTCCCTGGTGGCTCCTGCAAGTCAAAAGGGGAAGGAGGGTGCTTTCTCAGATTGAAGAAGGCAGGCAGCTCCTCAGGCACTTGGTCTGGGTGGAGGAGAGGCTGGGCTGCCCCAAGCCCCTGCTCAGGGCCTCAGAAGCGATATACCTTCACTCTGTTGTGCTCATCAAGGCCCAGCTGCAGGAGGCTCAAAGTAGCTTTTGGCTTGGGTGTTGAAGAGAAGAGAGGTCTGGCCACAAGGTGAAGGAAAACTGCCGTCGCTGGGCATAGCCAGGCAGGGGCCATGAAAGGGTCAAAGGCTGAACAGGATCCTCCTCAGCCCCTCAGGGCCCAAGCACAGGCCCCACAGCCCAGCCCAGTTTGGGAACCAGGTAAAAGGATACAACCTGGGGTCATTCTTGACACGTTCCAGCCACCTCCGGTTGGCCTCAATTATGCCCTGAAAGGTGGTGCTGCCCGCCTCAGGGACTTGGGAATGGGAGTGCTGTAGGAGCCGGAGCTGCTCACTGGGAAGGAAGAGGAGAGCATGGGGGAGGGGAGAGAGGAAGCACGGAAGTGACAGAGGATGCACAGAGGCCATCACATCTGTCGCCTCCTCCCTCTTTCTCTCAGCTACCAGAGCAGCTTCTCCGAGGTCCCTAGCAATTCAAAGCTTCAAAACATCTGCCCCTCCAGAATAGTTCCCAAACGGGAAGGTGGTGGAGGCCCTCTGCCCCCTTGCTGGGTGCTACTGATACAAGGCTCTGGGCTCCCACATCTGCCTGCTCCCGCCAATCTCATCAGCAAAGCGCTCCCCTCTGTCAACTCAATCCTTGGCCAGCATCAGCTCTCAAGTTGGCCAAAGGGTTGGTGGGGGGTACTCACTGTTAGCTGCCTAAGGGAGGGAGAGGGGAAAACATTTGGCAAGGAATGAGATGAATGGAAAATTAATAACAGGTTTAAATAATTGCCCGTCTGTCTCCTCCACAGGGTGTCCCTCTCACTCCAGATGTTGCTCAGCAGGACTGGGGGAATAAGGGAGCCACAGGAAGCAAACAAGAGCTCAAGGGCAAAGACAAAGGCCAGACTCCGGGGCTGGAGGGGCTAGAGGGAGGGGCGGGGGCAGGGTCCCACCAGGGGCTGACTCCTCCCCACAGGGGCCAGAGGGCAGCTTCCTCAGGGGGTTGGCAGGGTAAGCCCAGCCCTTCCCCACTGGGACCTTGGCGGTGTGAACTTGACTTTCCCCTGGTCATGGAGGGGCGCCTCAGACCCAGGCAAGTGGGGACAGCTCTGTGGACTAGAGGCCTGCCTGATTTCTTGGGGTAAGACCAGGAGGTCTGCTCCCCTCAGAGGTCCACCTGCCCAGGGAGGCACAGTGAGCAGCTCGACTATGACGTTCCACCCCAACCAGCCCCCAGGGAAGCTCACCTGGCAGACATGTAACCCAGCCTGCTCTCCAGCGGGGCGGGGCTGTTGCTGAGCAGCGGGATGCCAGCTGGAAGAGCATGGGGACAGGACTCAGAAATGGGCAGTGGTCACCACCCTGCCCACCAGCACCTCTTGCCTCCCCAGAATAAACAATAAAAGGAAAAGCTTCAGTGGCTGGAGGCCAGAGACAGGTGAGAGATAGGAATGGTCCTATTTCTTTTATTTTTAAAACTTAATCTACTTTTCAATTTGGGTTAGGGCAGAAAGAAGATATTTTGTTTTCCCTCAAATGCCTTGTGTTTTATGGCTTTTCATAATCCTCAGCAGGGCTGAGACCCGGGGAGGCCACCTGGCTCAGAAGCAAGAATTAGCCACACAGCCAAGAGGTTCCAAGCAGAATCCTGGAGTCACAGAGACATGGGGTCACAACTGAGTTTGTTACTCACTCACTGGGTACCCTGGAGCATACTACTTAAACTCTCTGAAACTCAGTTTCCTCATCTGTAAAATGGGGATAAATAATTACTACCTCAGAGAATTAAGAACTAAATGAAAAAATATATATAAAGTGCTTGGCTCATCATGTATTGCACAAGATGGTAGCTATTAAGATAATGACAACAATGACCTTTTAGGTTCTGCTGAGCTCCAGAATCCATAATAAAGGCCCCAGTCAGCCAGGCTCCATCTAAACCGTCCCAACCCATAGAACTCCTGGCTGCAGGGCCACCTGCAATGTCTCCTTCCCCAGGGACCCACAGGTAGAGTCAATGGACCAATGGACTATGGCAACGTTGGGGGAGGAGAGGTGTGGCAAAGGAATGCAAAAGAGGAAGAGGAAAAAAGGAGCAGGAGAAAGAGGGCAGAAGAAAAGGAAGGAAGAGGAGGAGGAGGAGGCAGGTGGGAAGGCTCCACCCAGAGTGGGGCTTACATGGAAAATACTTGCGCCACTTCTCCAACAGGAAGTCGTCCACCGTTTGAGCCACAGAAGAGGGGAGCCTGGGCCCCTGCCCTGAATCCCAGGCCCATTGGGTGGACGTGGGTGTAGCAGATGATAAGGCTGAGAACCTGGCCAGGGAGCCATAGTAGGTGGGGGTGGGGGTGCTCTTAGGGTCCCGGGGAGGGAGCTGGGCTGGCATGGAGGCGAGAAGCGGCGGCGGCGACTGAGGGTTGAGGCTGTCCAGGATGCTGAGGACACTGCTCAGCTGACTGCTGATCTGCCGGAGGGAGTGGCTAAGCCCGTGGATCTTGTGGGAGGTGAGACTCGGGGTTGAGTCGACTGAAAGAAAAGAGGTGGATGGTGGGAAGGGACTCAAGCTCAGGACCCTGGACCATTCGCAGACACAGCTGTCATGGAGGACCCTACTGGCCACCCCTCCCTGCTTCTCCAGACAACAGCCCCTCAACCTTATGAGGGGGTCAGGGATGGCAGGGCTTCTGTGTTCCAGACAGTGCAAGTGAGAAGCTGGCCATGAGAAACAGGTTTCCAGGGCAAGGCGCTGGGTGAAGGGCCCAGGACCCCAGAGAGAAGGAAGGTGAGAGGGCCCTTCTGTCACATACAGGCCAGGGCAGCTGAGAGAGAAAAGCCTCCTCAAGGAGGCCCTGGAAGAGAAGAGGCCAGCAAGGCCAGTGGTCACACCGTAGAGTGCTCTGCAGCATTCAGAGGGCTTCCCTGACCTTTCAGCCCCACGTGCTGGCAAACTTAGATGGCCTGATTCCTTCCCAGCACTGACCGAGCACCTAGTCCAGACACCGGCTCACAGAGGCCTCCCTCTGCAGGGCTGAGGGAAGACAGCTCTTCTTCTATTCCCCAAGTTCCTCCCATTCCATGGATACCATGGTCCTCACCCCGCATCTCCCCCACTCACTCCTCTGCTGCCGCCACCACTCACGGTGAGGCGGGGAAAAAGATTCAGAACTTTCACTGCTCAGGCTGTCCATGTCACTGAGGTCGAAGGTTACTGCCTTCTTGGTGGGGGATCCTCCCAGAGTGCCCTCATCTGAGGCCTGCGGGGTAAAGTCAGCAGTTATGACCCACCCCTCCCGCGTGCTTCCTACCCTTCCTTTTTCCTTCCTAGGAAGTGGCTGGGACACTGAGCTAAGTTCTTCTTTATGTTTTGTCTTTAAGCTGGTTTTCTTACGCAAATCCATGAAATATGGCCATCTCCATTTGTTCTCCTAGCAATTTTGTTGCTACAAATTCAAGGTGGTATGTAGGCTGTCGCCCTTGTGACGTGTGGGAACTGAGGACTTGGTGAGTAGACTCCTCTGGGGCCCAGAGTTCCACCAGGTACCCTGGGCGAAGCAAATCACACAGGCTGCCTCACAGCAGGGTGGGAGGGAGGCAAGGCTCAGCATATGTCCCAAATGCCTGAGACAGAGACAACAGTGCCATCAGGTCCACACAGACCCCCACCACCCTTCCCAGTAAGCTCTCCCTGCAGTGTTACTCCACCTAAGCCTCCCCGGCTACACCTAAGCCTCAGACATCTAGGAGAAAGTCCACAAGGTCCCAAGGCAGGTAGGAAAACCTATCATGTGTGTCCATTCCTGACACCCTGGTCACACCTCTCCTTAGGGACCAGGGCAGGGTAAGGGCTTGGCCCTCTTCTCAGGCACCTTTAGCAAGAGGTTCCAGGTATATTCCAGACCATTCAGCACAGGTATCCAAACCCACAGGTGTCTTCAACAAACTCAGAATTGAAGCCACTGCCACCTTCATCAGCCAGTAGACAAGCCTACTGCCCAATCCTGGGCCCTGGAGGCCCAACTCCCCCTGATGCAGGACCAAAGAACTCAACCCAATCCCAAGAACAGAAGAGGAAGGCCAGGGCCCACTGGACTATGTGGACATGGGGCTGCACCTCTTCCCAAAGAGAGGACTCCAGCTGATTCAGCTTCTCCTCTTTCTTCTTCAGCAGGTTGTGGCCTTTCCGCATGGCCGACTTCATCTCATCCAGGTGCCTGGTCTCCTGCAGCCAAGGAGAAAACAGAGGAGAAATGACTACCCACACAGACGCTGGAGTCCCAACCCTGCCATTTGCTGACTGGGTGATCTTGAACAAATTACTGTAGTCTGCTTTCTCATCTGGAAAAGAGAACTATGACTTTTCATAGGGTCGTGAGAATTACAAGAGAAAGAGTATGTTACTATGTTACATGCTTAACACCATGCCCACACCTTAAAAACTCTCAAATGGTTACTGTTAAGCAAATGGTTATTATTTATTATGATTATTGTTTTTAGAGATGAGGTCTCACCATCACCCAGGCTGGAGTGCAGTGGCCTGATTACATACAACTCATTGCAGCCTCAACTTCCTGGGCTCAGGCAATCCTCCCACCTCAGCCTCCCAAGTAGCTGGTACTACAGATGTGTGCCACCACACCTGGCTATTTTTTTTCTTTTTTTCTCCTTTTTTTTTTTTTTTTTTTTTTCTGTAGAGACAGAGCTTTGCAACGTTGGCCAGGCTGGTCTCAAAATCAAGTGATCCTCCAGCCTCAGCCTCCCAAAGCACTGGGATTACAGGCATGAGCCACCACATCAGCCGCAAATGGTTATTATTATCACTGCTCCAATTATGATTACTCTCATCACCACCACCACCATGGTTGAGAGGGGTTAAGCAGAGCAATGACAGGGTCGTGGGCAGCATGTATATAACCCTGGGAAGCTGCCCCTCTGTCTGTTCCAGCCCCTTGCTCTCTGCTGACCCCAAGCCAGTCCTAGGGGCCATCAGGGCCTGAGCCCCTTACCAGTTCTGAACACCATCAGAAACACCATTTCTTTTCTTTTTTTTTGAAATAGAGTCTCGCTCTGTCACCCATGCTGGAGTCCAGTGGCGCAATCTCGGCTCACTGCAACCTCCACCTCCTCCTGGGTTCAAGCAATTCTCCTGCCTCAGCCTCCTGAGTAGCTGGGATTACAGGCGTGCACCACCACACCCAGCTAATTTTTTAATTTTTAGTAGAGATGGGGTTTCACCATGTTGGTCAGTCTGGTCTTGAACTCCTGACCTCGTGATCCACCCGCCCTGGCCTCCCAAAGTGCTGGGATTACAGGCATGAACCACTGCGCCTGGCTGAGCACCATCAGATTTCTAAGGGCCCAGGTGATCCAAGAGAGCTCACCTTGCCAGGACCCTCAACTGGTCAAAGATCTGTGATCCCAACTAATAATAATGAAGTATCTGCCTTTTCATTGCAAATTAGGCTATCAGAGAAGCAGGGTGGGTAAGTAACTCAAAGCCTTTTGCTAAGTGTGTTCAAAAGACTTTCATGCACGAACGAAGTCTTTAGTGTGACAGAATGGAAAGGCAAAGCACTGGGTTTGAAAGTACTAAACATTAGTCGTACTCTTCACCAGGAAAATGGGACTATTACTACTGCCTTGCACATTATAAATGGTTATTGATACAGTTTGGCTCTGTGTCTCCACACAAATCTCATCTTGAACTGTACTCCCACAATTCCCATGTGTTGTGGGAGGGACCTGAAGGGAAATAATCTGAATCATGAGGGCCATTTCCCCCATACTGTTCTCGTGATAGTGAATAAGTCTCACGAGATCTGATGGGCTTATCAGGGGTTCTGCTTTTGCTTCTTCCTCATTTTTACTTGCCACCACCGTGTGAGAAGTGCCTTTTGCCTCCCGCCATGATTCTGAGGCTTCCCCAGAATCATTTCCCCAGTGGAACTGTAAGTTCAATTAAACCTCTTTTTCTTCCCAGTTTTAGGTACGTCTTTATCCACAGCATGAAAACAGACTAATACAGTAAGTTGGTACCAGGAGTGGGGTGTTGCTGAAAAGATACCCAAAAATGTGGAAGCAACTTTGGAAATGGGTAACAGGCAGAGGCTGGAACAGTTTGGAGGGCTCAGAAGAAGACAGGAAAATGTGGGAAAGTTTGGAACCTCCTAGAGACTTGATGAATGGCTTTGATAAAAATGCTGATAGTGATATGAACAATAAGGTCCAGGCTGAGGTGGTCTCAGATGGAGATGAGGAACTTGTTGGGAACTGGAGCAAAGGTGACTCTTGTTATGTTTTAGCAAAGGGACTGGCAGCATTTTGCTCCGGCCCTAGAGATTTGTGGAACTTTGAACTTGAGAGAGATGATTTAGTGTCTCTGGCAGAAGAAATTTCTAAGCAGCAAAGCATTCAAAAGGTGACTTGGGTGCTGTTAAAAGCATTTCATTTTAAAAGAGAAACAGAGTATAAAAGTTCAGAAAATTTGCAGCCTGATGATGCAGTAGAAAAGAAAAACCCTGGAGTGGCTGGCAAGATGGGAATAGGAACAGCTCCAGTCTGCAGCTCCCAGCAAGATCAACGCAGAAGGCAGGTGATTTCTGCATTTCTAACTGAGGTACCCAGCTCATCTCACTGGGGCTGGTTAGACAGTGGGTGCAGCCAATGGAGGGTGAGCCAAAACAAGGTGGGCGTCGCTTCACCCACGAAGCACAAGGGGTCAGGGAACTCCCTCCCCTAGCCAAGGGAAGACACGAAGGACTGTGACTTGGGGGACAGTGCATTCCGGCCCAGATACTACGCTTTTCCCACAGTCTTTGCAACCTGCAGACCAGGAGATTCCCTTGGGTGCCTACACCACCAGGGCCCTGGGTTTCAAGCACAAAACTGGGCAGTCATTTGGGCAGACACTGAGCTAGCTGCAGGAGTTTTTTTAATACCCCAGTGGCACCTGGAGCACCAGTGAGACAGAACCATTCACTCCTCTGGAAACGGGGCTGAAGCCAGGGAGCTAAGTGGTCTAGTTCCAGATCCCACCCCAACAGAGCCCAGCAAGCTAAGATCCACTGGCTTGAAATTCATGCTGCTAGCACAGCAGTCTGAAGTCAACCTGGGATGCCCAAGCTTGGTGGGGGCGGGGCATCTGCCATTACTAAGGCTTGCCATTACTGAGGTTTTCCCCTCACAGTGTAAACAAAGTCACCAGGAAGTTCAAACTGGACGGAGCCCACCATAGCTCCACAAAGCCACTGTAGCCAGACTGCCTCTCTAGATTCCTCCTCTCTGGTCAGGGCATCTCTGAAAGAAAGGCAGCAGCCCCAGTCAGGGGTTTATAGATAAAACTCACATCTCCCTGGGACAGAGCACCTGGGGGAAGGGGCAGCTGTGGGGGCACCTTCAGCAGATTTAAACATTCCTGCCTGCTGGCTCTGAAGAGAGCAGCAGATCTCCCAGCACAGCACTTGGGCTCTGCTAAGAGACAGACTGCCTCCTCAAGTGGGTCCTTGACCCCATGCCTCCTGACTGGGAGACACCACCTAGCAGGGGTCGACAGACACCTCGTACAGGAGAGCTCCAGCTGGCATCTGGTGGGTGCCCCTCTGGGACAAAGCTTCCAGAGGAAGGAAAAGGCAGCAATCTTTGCTGTTCTGCAGCCTCTGCTGGTGATATCCAAGCAAATAGGGTCTAGAGTAGACCTCCAGCAAACTCCAGCAGACCTGCAGCAGAGTGGCCTGTTAGAAGGAAAACTAACAAACAGAAAGGAATAGCATCAACATCAACAAAAAGAACATCCACACAAAAACCCCATCTGAAGGTCACCAACATCAAAGACCAAAGGTAGATAAATCCATGAAGATGAGGAAAAACCAGCACAAAAATGCTGAAAATTCCAGAAACAAGAATGTCTGTTCTCCTCCAAAAGATCACAACTCCTCGCCAGCAAGGGAACAAAACTGGATGGAGAGTGAGTTTGACGAACTGACAGAAATAGGCTTCAGAAGGTGGGTAATAACAAACTCCTCTGAACTAAAGGTGCATGTTCTAACCCAATGCAAGGAAGCTAAGAATCTTGTAAAAAGGTTAGAGGAATTGCTAACTAGAATAACCAGTTTAGAGAAGAACATAAATGACCTGATGCAGCTGAAAAACAAGCACGAGAACTTTGTGAAGCATATACAAGTATAAATAGCTGCATCAATCAAGCAGAAGAAAGTATATCAGAGATTGAAGATTAACAATGAAATAAAGCGTGAAGACAAGATTAGAGAAAAAAGAATGAAAAGGAACGAGCAAAGCCTCCAAGAAATATGGGACTATGTGAAAAGACCAAATCTACGTTTGATTGGTGTACCTAAAAGTGATGGGGAGAATGGTACCAAGTTGGAAAACACTCTTCAGGATATTATCCGGGAGAACTCCCCCAACCTAGCAGGACAGGCCAACGTTCAAATTCAGGAAATACAGAGAACACCACAAAGATACTCCTCGAGAAGAGCAACCCCAAGACACATAATCATCAGATTCACCAAGGTAGAAATGAAGGAAAAAATGTTAAGGGCAGCCAGAGAGAAAGGTCGGGTTACCCACAAAGGGAAGCCCATCAGACTAACAGCGGATCTCTCTGCAGAAACCCTACAAGCTAGAAGAGAGTGGGGGCCAATATTCAACATTCTTAAAGAAAAGAATTTCATATCCAGCCAAACTAAGCTTCATAAGTGAAGGAGAAATAAGATCCATACAGACAAGCAAATGCTGAGAGATTTTGTCACCACCAGGCCTGCCTTACAAGAGCTCCTGAAGGAAGCACTAAACATGGAAAGGAACAACCACTACCAGCCACTGCAAAAACATGCCAAATTGTAAAGACCATCGATGCTATGAAGAAACTGCATCAACTAATGGGCAAAATAACCAGCTAGCATCATAATGACAGGATCAAATTCACACATAACAATATTAGCCTTGAATGTAAACAGGCTAAATGCCCCAATTAAAAGACACAGACTGGCAAACTGCATAAACAGTCAAGACCCACCAGTGTGCTGTATTCAGGAGACCCACGTCATGTGCAAAGACACACATAGGCTCAAAATAAAGGGATGGAGGAATAGCTACCAAGTAAATGGAAAGCAAAAAAAGGCAGGGGTTGCAATCCTAGTCTCTGATAAAACAGACTTTAAACCAACAAAGATAAAAAAAGACAAAGAAGGGCATTACATAATGGTAAAGGGAGAAGAGCTAACTATCCAAAATATATATGCACCCAGGAGCACCCAGATGCATAAAGCAAGTTGTTTGAGACCTACAAAGAGACTTAGACTCCCACACCCCACTGCCAATATTAGACAGATCAACGAGACAGAAAACTGACAAGGATATTCAGGACTTGAACTCAGCTCTGGACCAAGTGGACCTAACAGATGTCCACAGAACTCTCCACTCCAAATCAATGGAATATACATTCTTCTTAGCACCACATAGTGCTTATTCTAAAACTGACCACATAATTGGAAGTAAAACACGCCTCAGTAAATGCAAAAGAACGGAAATCATAACAAACAGTCTCTCAGACCACAGTGCAATCAAATTAGAACTCAAGATTAAGAAACTCACTCAAGGCTGGGCGTGGTGGCTCAGGCCTGTAATCCCAACACTTTGGGAGGCCGAGCCAGGAGGATCATGAGGTCAGGAGCTCGAGACCAGCCTGAAAAACATGGTGAAACCCCGCCTCTACTAAAAATACAAAAATTAACCAGGCATGGTGGCACACACCTGTAATCCCAGCTACTCAGGAGGCTGAGGCAGGAGAATCGCTTGAATCTGGGAGGCAGAGTTTGCGTGAGCCAAGATCATGCCACTGCACTCCAGCCTGGGTGACAGAGCAAGACTCTGTCTCAAAAAAAAAAAAAAGAAAAGAAAAGAAACAAGTAAGTTCTTTGAAACCAATGAGAACAAAGACACAATGTACCAGAATCTCTGGGACACAGCTAAAGCAGTGTTTAGAGGGAAACTTACAGCACTAAATGCCCACAGGAGAAAGCAGGAAAGATCTAAAATCGACACTCTAACACCACAATTAAAAGAAGTAGAGAAGCAAGAGGAAACAAATTCAAAAGTTAGCAGAAGACAAGAAATAACTAAGATCAGAGCAGAATTAAAGGAGATAGAGACACAAAAAACCCTTTAAAAAAATCAATCAATCCAGGAGCTGGTTCTTTGAAAAGATTAGCAAAATAGATAGACTGCTATCCAGACTAATAAAGAAGAGAAAATAATCAAATAGACACAATAAAAAATAATAAATGGAATATTACCACTGATCCCACAGAAATACAAACTACCATCAGAGAATACTATACACACTTGTATGCAAATAAATTAGAAAATCTAGAAGAAATGGATAAATTCCTGGACACATATGCCCTCCCAAGACTAAACCAGAAAGAAGTTGAATCCCTGAATAGAACAATAACAAGTTCTGAAATTGAGGCAGTAATTAAAAGCCTACAAATCAAAAAAAGCCCAGGACCAGACAGATTTAAAGCCGAATTCTACCAGAGGTACAAAGAGGAGTTGGTACCATTCCTTCTGAAACTACTCCAAACAATAGAAAAAGGACTCCTCCCTAACTCATTTTATGAAGCCAGCATCATCCTGATACCAAAACCTGGCAGAGACACAACAAAAAAAGAAAATTTCAGGCCAATATCCCTGATGAACATCAATGTGAAAATTCTCAATAAAATACTGAATCTAGCAGCACATCAAAAAGCTTATCCACCACAATCAAGTCGACTTCATACCTGGGATGCAAGGCTGGTTCAACATACGTAAATCAATAAACACAATCCATCACATAAACAGAACTAATGACAAAAACCACATGATTATCTCAACAGATGCAGAAAAGGCCTTCGATAAAATTTGACACCCCTTCATGCTAAAAACTTCGAATAAACTAGGTATTGAGGGAACGTATCTCAAAATAATAAGAGCTATTTATGACAAACCCACAGCCAATATCATACTGAATGGACAAAAACTGGAAGCATTCCCTTTGAAAACCGGCACAAGACAAGGATGTCCTCTCTCACCACTCCTATTCAACACAGTATTGGAAGTTCTGGCCAGGGCAATCAGGCAAGAGAAAGAAACAAAGGGTATTCAAATAGGAAGAGAGGAAGTCAAATGGTTTCTCTTTGCAGATGACATGACTGTATATTTAGAAAACCCCATCATCTCAGTCCAAAATCTCCTTAAGCTGATCAGCAACTTCAGCAAAGTCTCAGGATACAAAATCAATGTGCAAAAATTATAAGCATTCCTATACACCAATAATAGGCAAACAGAGAGCCAAAGCATGAGTGAACTCCCATTCACAGTTGCTACAAAGAGAATAAAATACCTAGGAATCCAACTTACAAGGGATGTGAAGGACCTCTTCAAGGGGAACTACAAACCACTGCTCAAGGAAGTAAGAGAGGACAAAAACAAATGGAAAAACATTCCATGCTCATGGATACGAAGAATCAATATTGTGAAAATGACCATACTGCCCAAAGTAATTTACAGATTCAATGCTATCCCCATCAAGCTACCATTGACTTTCTTCACAGAATTAGAAAAAACTACTTCAAATTTCATATGGAACCAAAAAAGAGCCTGTATAGCCAAGACAATCCTAAGCAAAAAGAACAAAGCTGGAGGCATCATGCTACCTGACTTCAAACGATACTACAAGGCTACAGTAACCAAAACAGCATGGTACTGGTACCAAAACAGATATATAGGCCAATAGAACAGAACAGAGGCCTCAGAAATAGCGCCACACATCTACAACCATTTGATCTTTGACAAACCTGACAAAAACAAGAAATGGGGAAAGGATTCCCTATTTAATAAATGATGTTGTGAAAACTGACTAGCCATATGCAGAAAACTGAAACTGGACCCCTTCCTTACACCTTATACAAAAATTAATTCGAGATGGATTAAAGACTTAAATGTAAGACCTAAAACCATAAAAACTCTAGAAGAAAACCTAGGCAATACCATTCAGGATATAGGTATGGACAAAGACTTCATGACTAAACACCAAAAGCAATGGCAACAAAAGCCAAAATTGACAAATGAGATCTAATTAAACTAACGAGCTTCTGCACAGCAAAAGAAACTACCATCAGAGTGAATAGGCAACCTACAGAATGGGAGAAAATTTTTGCAATCTACCCATCTGACAAAGGGCTAATATCCAGAATCTACAAAGAACTTAAACAAATTTACAAGAAAAAAACAACCTCATCAAAAAGTGGGCAAAGGATATGAACAGACACTTCTCAAAAGAAGACATTTATGCAGCCAACAAACACATTAAAAAAAGCTCATCATCACTGGTCATTAGAGAACTGCAAATCAAAACCACAATGAGATACCATCTCACGTTGGTTAGAATGGCAATCATTAAATAGTCAGGAAACAACAGATGCTGGGAGAGGATGTGGAGAAACAGGAATGCTTTTGCACTGTTGGTGTAAGCATAAATTAGTTCAACCATTGTGGAAGACAGTGTGGTGATGCCTCAAGGATCTAGAACCAGAAATACCATTTGACCCAGGAATCCCATTACTGGGTATATACCCAAAGGATTATAAACCATTCTATTATAAAGACACATGCACAAATATGTTTATTGCAGCACTGTTCACAATAGCAAAGACTTGGAACCAACCCAAATGCCCATCAATGATAGACTAGATAAAGAAAATGTGGCACATATACACCATGGAATACTACGCAGCCATAAAAAAGGATGAGTTCATGTCCTTTGTAGCGACATGGATGAAGCTGGAAACTATCATTCTCAGCAAACTAACACAGGAACAGAAAATCAAACACTGCATGTTCTCACTCATAAGTGGGAGTTGAACAATGAGAACACATGGACACAGGGAAGGAAACATCACACACCGGGGCCTGTCAGGGTTGGGGGCTAGGGGAGGGATAGCATTAGGAGAAATACCTAATGTAGATGACCAGTTGTTGGGTGCAGCAAACCACCATGACACGTATATACCTATGTAACAAACCTGCATGTTCTGCACATGTATCCCAGAACTTAAAGTATAATTAAAAAATAAAAAGAAAGAAAGGAAAAACCCATTTTTTGAGGAGAAATTCAAGCTAGCTGCAAAAATTTTCATATGTAACAAGGAGCAGAATCTCCAAGACAATGGGGAAAATGTCTCCAGGACATGTCATAGGTCTTCATGGGCAGCCCCTCCCATCACAGACCCAGAGGCCTAGGAGGAAAAAATGGTTTCATGGGCCAGCCCCAGGGTCCCCATGCTGTGTGCAGCCTAGGGACTTGGTGCCCTGCATCCCAGCCACTCCAGCCATTGCTAAAACGGGGCAAGGTACAGCTTGGCCCATGGTTTCAGAGGATGCAAGCCCCATACCTTGGCAACTTCCATGTGGTGTTGAGCCTGCGGCTGCACAGAAGTCAAGAACTGAGGTCTGGGAACCTCTGCCTAGATTTCAGAAGATGTATGGAAACACCTAGATGCCCAGACAAAAGTCTGCTACAGGGGTGGGGCCCTCATGGAGAACTTCTGCTAGGGCAGTTCAGAAGGGACATGTGGGGTCAGAGCCCCCACACAAAGTCCCTACTGGGGCACTGCCTAATAGAGCTGTGAGAAGAGGGCCACCATCCTCCAGACCCCCAGAATGGTAGATCCATCAATAGCTGGCACTATGCACCTCAAAAAGCTGCAGATACTCAATGCCAGCCTGTGAAGGCAGCTGGGAAGGGTTTGCCTTCTGGCTGCATTGCTGTACCCTGCAAAGCCACAGGGGTGGAGCTGCCCAAGACAATGAGAACCTACCTCTTGCATCAGCGTAACCTGGATGTGAGACATGGAGTCAAAGGAGATCATTTTGGAGCTTTAAAATTTGACTGCCCCACTGGATTTCGGACTTGCACGGGCCCTGTAACCCCTTTGTTTTGGCCAATTTCTCCCACTTGGAATGGCTGTATTTACCCAATGCCTGTATCCCCACTGTATCTAGAAAGTCAGTAGCTTGTTTTTTATTTTACAGGCTCATAGGCAGAAGGGACTTGCCTTGTCTCAGATGAGACTTTGGACTGTGGACTTTTGGGTTAATGCTGAAATGAGTTAAGACTTTGAGGACTGTTGGGAAGGCATGATTGGTTTTGAAATGTGAGGACATGAGATATGGAGGGGCAAGGGGTGGAATGATATGGTTTGGCTCTGTGTCCCCACCAAAATCTCATCTTGAATTGTACTCCCATAATTCCCACGTGTTGTGGGAGGGACCTGGTGGGAGATAATTTGAATCACAGGGGCCATTTCCCCCATACTGTTCTTGTGATAGTGAATAAGTCTCCTGAGACCCTGATGGGTTTATGATGGGTTTCTGCTTTTGCTTGTTCCTCATTTTCTCTTGCTGCCATCATGTAAGAAGTGCCTTTCGCCTCCTGCCATGATTCTGAGGCCTCCCCAGCCATGTGGAACTGTAAGTTCAATTTTCTTTTTCTTCCCAGTTTCAGGTATGTCTTTATCAGCAGCATGAAAATGGACTAATAGTGTTATCATGAGGTTTAAATTATTTACTACTAGAAAAGGTGTTTGCATACTATGCATTGCCAAGTAAATATAAGTGACCCAGGGCCAAGGTGGCCACTCTCATGGAGTCCTAAGAATGACCAACTGAGGGGGAGCCCAAAGGACTGTTTTGCTGACTCCCCCCGCCTCCCCCACACAGGGCTGGCAGGCCCTTCCCAAAGCTCCTGACCTTCTCCAGGTTCTTGCGCATATCTTCCAGGGCCTTGATGCCTGGTGGGTCTTTGGCCACCTCCTGCGCACTGGCCAGCTCATGGCGCCAATGCTGCTGGGCAGCTTTCAGAGCTGTCTGCCGCCTCCGCATGGAGCGTGTCTGCCGCACAAGGAACTCCTTGGCACTACGGAGGGCTACCCCCTCAGCAGAGAGGAGGTGCCAGACATTGTGGGAGGACAGGCTGGAGCAGGAGAGTTGAAGAAGGAAAACAGAAGCCTCTAAGAACTCTACTCTGGGTCACACAGCCCCTTCCCCAGCAGATGCCAACCCTGAGCACAGACCAGAGCTGCTGGGCTGGGGCTGGGCACTGTGAGTGCAGGGATGCCACTGTTCAATACCCACAGTGCGCAGTGCCTGGGATTGACAGTGCCCCCACCCTGACTCTGAGAGGGATCGGGCCTGGGGCCTCCAGATAGATGACCAAACACTTCCAGCAATCTGCTTCTCCACTAGAGGAGAATGCCATGTCAAAGGTCACAGTGGGCAGTTTCTTGGCTTGCCAGAGAAGATTCCTTAATCCTCCGGAGCCTTCCCCATGAACTAAGCCCCACTGGTGATCACAGTCTCCTCACTTCAGCTCACCCCAGCTCTATGATGCAGGTACTCACTTACCCCTTCATGGTACCCTAACCTCAAATAAGACAGGCTATGGGAACTCACCTGTCCAAGTATAAGTCCTCCTTGCTCTGGGAGAGAGAAGAAGACACCTCTTTGGTCTGGTTCTAGGGAGACATGGTAGAAAAGTCCACTGAGTGTAGCAAAAGCAGACACCCTGCAGGTTCAAGACCCCAAAGCCCCTCCCAGTGGTCTAGACAAGGAAATGGCTCTCTAGCTGCCAGGCACTGTTTACTTATAGATATCATCTGACTGGTGGAGACGACTGGCAGCTGGGAATAAAAACAGACCAGGTCCCATAGAGAACAGAGCCAGCCCTTCCTGATGCCTTGGCCCACCTTATACTCCTCCCCTCCTGAGGCTCCACCCCTCCTGATGAGCTGTCCCCTCTGGAAGTACTCCCCTGATGCCCAGCCCCTCCCAATGCCCCACACCATCCTGGTGCCCCAGACCCCAGCCCCTAGCTCACTGTTCCAAGGGATTTCCTCAGGTCCTCAATGTGGAGATCTGGCTCAAAATGTGGGGAAGCATTATTTTCCTCAACTGTCACTTCTCTCAACAGGTGCTGCTTCTTTTGAGCTTCAGCCTCCAGGCTGCTGTGGAAGGAAAGAGGAGTGAGAGGCAGGGCGGCGGCTGGCGATGGGGGGGAGGGGTGAAGTGGGTCAGAACCATCTCCACCCCCTCACTCCCATCCGTCAAAGTCCCTGAGGAAGGGCTGAGGCGCGAACAATAGCACCAGAGATCCCCTGCTTTTCACAGAATCTTAACAACCCCAACTCCCTACAAAATGTAGCCACAGGCTCTTCTGCCTAGCTCCCAAGCTGGGACTCCACCTCTCCCTATTAACTGGGCCATGACACAAGCAGCAGAGGTCAGAGGGCAGGCAGGAGGCAGCCAGCGGGGCTAAGTGCAGGGTGCCCACGCCACCTGATGTGTTTCTGCAGTTGCTGGCTCTGAGCCTGCAGCAGATCCACTTGGGACTCCAGCTTCAGCTTGCGGGCCTGCAGCTCATCAAGAATTTCTCGGAGCTGCTGGTTTGACTGCAACAGGTGGGTGTGCTCCTTCTGTGCCTCCTCCAGCTGCTGATGGGTGGCTGTGGCTTCCTAGGGGCAAAAGGAAAGATAGAAGCACCCAGAGACAGCACAGAGAGAAGGCAGGGAGCAGACAGCACGAGAGGGTAGGGAAGCCAAAGGAGGACAGGCTGGGGATGAATTGAGAGCCACTGAAGTCACCACCTCTGAGGTCAAGAGGTCTGCAGGCTCCTGTCCTACCACAGCCCCGCTCCCTTGAGGTTCCCAAGTGGGGTCCACAGAGTGGCACTATTTGTGGAATACTGGCCAAGAGTTTGGAACCCCAGTGCCCTGGATCAGATGAACAAAATGTGGGGAACAGGGAGAAGAAAGACAGGAAATGGAGGAAGAACAGGAGGGAGGACAAAACAGGGAGACAAACCTCACTCTTCAGAGCAACCTGCCTCTGCACATCAAGCAGCTGCTGCTTCTCCCTCCGGGCGGTCTCCTCCTTGCAGGGAAGAGACAGGATTTTCTGGCTGACTGTAGACCCCAGGTCTGAGGGGCAGAGCCTGCCCTCTGCTAGAGAAGCTATGACTCTGAGGTCAAGGACTCCTGCAGATCCCTCACCTGGACCTCCAGCAGAGCCAATCTGGCCTTGACATCTTTAGCTCTGGTTTCAAGGTCCAACTCTAAATCCTGGAGCTTCCTTTCCTGCCCAGAAAGGGAAACACATAAGCATAGAAAGAGTGTAAGGCATTAGCTGAGGGGCAGGAGGGGGTTCCAGAACCCACCATGCCACACCGCAACCTCCACTCTGGGCTCAGGCTTCCTCGCTGTGTGCCCCTGCAGCCTCCCAGGAAGGCTCCACACCTTGTTTACTTCCTGCTGGGGCAAGGAGATGCAAAGGTGCCAACCCCAATGCCTTACAGGGGCTGACTTCTAGTTCTAATCCTGAGTGTGTTCCCTGGCCCAGAAAACAAAGTAGCAAGGATGCCCCAGCATGGAGATGGCCAATGAGAAACTCTCACTCCAGAAGCTGTCAGGCTCCATCCTGCTGGGGCCATGCATCTGCTCCCAGCACCTTCCTACTGTGCATGGAGGGGTCACAGTGGGTTTACCCTGCCCCAGGCCCCTCACCTGCTCCCTGTGCCGGCGCCGCAAGTCCTCAAGACGCTTGTGTTGCTCCTGCCTCACAGTCTCCAGTTCTCGTTCATGGGCCCTCTGCAGGCGCTCCAGCTCTCCGGTCAGGTGCCCCAGAAGCTCAGCCCGCTGCTTCCTCTCCTGTAAGGAGGGTGGGCCCACCGGTGGGAAGCTGCGGCAGCCCCTTCTACCACAAAAATCACAGCTCCCTCAGCCCTGCAGCCTTGCATCAGTAAGATCAGGGACACCGTCAGCTCCCTAAAGCCAGCTCTTGGAGAAGAGGAGGGTTACAAGCACAGCACCGGCCCTGGCCCCAGCAAGCCTGCAGCCCTCTAGAGCTGAAGCAGAGGCTGGTCAGACACCACGACAGATTCCCTCTCTGGCTCTCCCTATGGCTCCACCATATACAACTTTTCCTCTTTAAGGAATGAGAGGTCACTGATAAATTATCACTATTCTTCAGCAAGGTCATAATTGGTTGGGGGAAGGGATATGGCAAATTTCATCATGGGACTGCTATTTCTGCCCTGGGAAAGATCCTAGAAAAGTCTGGGATACTGGTTCCAGTTACTGGAGCAGTAGTCTTAACGCCCTGCAGGGTCCCAGCTGTGGGCTATAGTCAGCCACCCTCTACCCACCCATTGTTCACCCTCAATGTGAGCAAGGCAGGCCAGCTTGAGTACACTCAAGTTGCTGAACTTTCCTACCTTAAGGCCAAAGGCTTAAAATGGGGAGAATATCAGTATTACTTGGCTCTTGCCAGTCTATTTCTTGGTGTCCCGAGATGTTGAGGAACCCTGGTGACACAGCATTGCAGTGAGGAAACTGAAGGCTTTGGAGTCAGATGGCCTGGGCTTGAATCCTAGCTCTTCTACTTATTAGCTGGGTGTGATCTTGGGAAGCTACTTAAACTCTCCAAGTCTCAGTGCCCTCATCTTTAAAATGGAGATAATGATAGTAGATCCTTCCTAAGGCTGGTGTGAGGACTAAATGTGTTAAAATAGATAAGAGCTCAAAACAGTTCTTGGCACACAGTACAAGCTCAATGTGTGGGGGTTCTTTTTACTATCAGAAGAAAGTACAGCCTGCCTGATAAAAGAGGAATTGCCCCCCATTAGGTGGGGGTTTTTCTCATGTTTTAATAAAAAAGGCAAAAAACATCATCATGGCAGGGTACCAAGAAGGAAAACCTCCCACAATCCCTGACCACAGTTTATCCCCTTCCTCTGCCCCACAGCCAGGTGGGAAGGACCCCGGGGTGTGTGTGCATGTGTGTGTGCATGTGTGTGTGCATGTGCGTGCATGTGTGTGTGCATGTGTGTGCATGTGCGCAGGGGATGTGGCCGAGCTACCTCAGCTTCATACTGCTCTCTGGCCTTAGCCATCACTTGCTGGTGCTCCTCCTTCATCTTGTCCAACCTCCTCTCATGCTCCCCTTCCACTTCCTGGCGCTTCTCTCGCAGGAGACTGCTGAGCTGCAGGGGAGACGGCAGGGATGTGTCATGAAGAACCCAGGTGGACCAGCACTCAGGGCCTGCTGCACCTGAAGGTCTTACACACATTTCCCCAATCTCCCCCCACACACACAACACATGGACATCACACAGCCATGACACCATGGTCAGCATACAGCCATACCCCAACACCCCCTCCCCACATGCATACAGGGGCATCAGATTGGAGGAGTACCTGGCTTCAAGGGAACTAAGGCATAAAAAGGGAACTAGAAATGCTAACCCCAGCTGAGCCATCCAAAGCAAACTGGAGGCCATTGAGACTAGGCCGGCTCAGCTGACTGTAAGAGAGTCCACAACAGGCGTACATGACTGTGGAAGACACAGAGCAGCACTCACCTCGTGCTCATACCCAGCCACGTGATAAGCCTTCTGGTGAACTCTGTGCTCCACTTGCCCAAGGCACTTCTGCAGCTGGGCTTCCTCTTTCTGTTGAGCTTCCTCTATCTTCTTCTGGAGGCTGGAGACCACCTGAGGAGGCCCCCGCACACACAGGGGAGTGTGACCCTCAGACAGACTGTACAGCTGCTGTGTGGGGATGTGTTCTGAGGACCTGGCGTCCATACCCCGGGGCTGGAGGGAGAGGCTCGCTGCCTAGTAGCCAGGGATGGGGCTGAATTCTGCTAATCAGCCATGAAGGGGGCCCAGGATGCTGCATCTCACCTCCCGGTGCTTGGCCTCCAATGAGGAGCAGAGCCGCTCCAGCTCAGCACTGTGCTCCTTCTCCAGCGTTGCCACAGCCTGGGGAGGAGCAAAGGGACTGTGAGTGAAGCTGGCCAGGTACTGATCATGGTGGGAGGTGGAGCCAGGAAGACTACCGACCCCCAAGCCCTTGAGATCAGGGTCAAGGGAAGCACGGGGAAGCACAGCACATCTTTGTACCTCTGAAATAACTCAGCCCCCGAAGTCTACAACTGGCAAATGAACAGGAACATGAAGGTCAGAGGAGAGGGGCATTTCAGTAAGTTTCGGCTCTCTGCTCCCACCCCCTGCCTTTAGACTAGGCCACAGATCCACAGATGGTGCTCATGCTGGTAAATAAGATCCAAGCCAGGGGGGGCCAGGTTGGATGCTGTCATTAAGTCAGGCCATGTAGAACTTTCTTTTTATTTTGGTGAGGTGCAAAGCTGCAGCTATTAGACAAGGAAAACACTACAGCAAGAGTAGGGAAGTGCACTGTACTACAAGTGCTCAGAGAGATTGTGCTAAAACCTTCAGAAGCCCACCATCTGACTGGAGTAGAGGGAGTATGGACAAAGAGAAAATCCCTGCTATATTGCTAGCCTCTCATCCTAAGAAAGGAGAGAAAAGTGGGGAGTGAGGCCCTTGCAGCTGTCCCTCAGAGACAGTGAGGGACAGAGCACCCTTGTCTCAAAACCTCTGGTCTGGCTAAATCTCTTTCAGTCATGAACTTTCTCAAATCCACAGGACACTCCCCCTCAAGCCTCTGAGGGTTCTCTGCTTGACAACCTCCAGCCGCCACTGCCATCCAGCCTGACCCTGGAGGGGCCTTGTGATGCCTGCTGCATCCTCTGCCCTGTCATGAGCCGATTCGGTCCATATGGAGTAATGGGCCCAGGTGGTCACCTCGCTGTCTCCCATGCCTGTCTGTGTGTGAGACCTACTCTCCCACCTGGCTCCCCAGCCTGCATGCCCACCCGAGACTTGCCCTTCTTCTCCCTGTGCACTCAGTCCCTCCCCAGGCAGCCCAGACACAGGTCAGAGGGTGAGGTCCCCACTTGACTGGCTCACTTCTTTCCTCTCCCCTTCCAGCTGCTCCCTCAGCTGCTGCAGAGCCTTCTCCTTTGCAGCATTCAGGGCAGCCTGCTCGCTCTTCTCCGAAGCCTCTATCTCTTCCTTGAGCTGCTCCAGCATTTGCCTATTTTTCTGTTCCAAGCTGGCCCTCTCAGCCTTCTGTTGAGACTCCAACTCTTCTCTCAGTTTCTGCAGGGAAGCCTCTTGCTCAGCCCTGGGTGGACACAGTGGAATGGGAACGGGCCTGTGCACCCTGGGGTCGCCTCCGCAGGGCTGGGCAGCTCACAGGTAAGCACACACTTACCTGATTTGGTCCTCATCTGCTTGTGTGCTGGACTGGACCTGAGCTCGGAGCCAGGATAGCCTCTGGCTTTCCTCCTCTCTCATCCGGGCCTCCTCCTCCTCAATGGCTTTCTGCAGCCGCTCCCTCAAGGAACTGAGATGGAAAGGAAAGGCTAGGTTGTCAGAGAAACCACAAAGGTCTTTCTTCTATTCATAAGCTATGGCTCTCAGCCTCCGATAGCCCTGTTGCCTGCCTAAGGAACTTCCTAAATCTTTTTTTTTTTTTTTCTTTTTGGAGACAGGTTCTTGCTCTGTTGTCCAGGCTGGAATGCAGTGGTGTGATCATGGCTTACTGCAGCCTTAAACTCCTGGGCTTAAGCAATCCTCTCGCCTCAGCATCCCATGCAGTTGCGACCACAGGCATGCACCATCAAACCCAGCTAATTGTTGAGATGGAGTCTCGCTATGTTGCCCAGGCTGGTCTTGAACTCCTAGGCTCAAGTGATCCTTCAGCCTCAGCCTCCCAAAGCACTGAGATTACAGGTGTGAGCCACTGCGCCCAGTCAAAGTTTCCTAAATCTTAAAGATGAGTCTAACCTCAGCCTCTAGGTCCACTGCTGCCTCCCATAATACCTCCCAGGATTACGAAGATACCATGAACTCCCCTTTGCTTCAAGAAGCAAACTAATGGCCGGGCGTGGTGGCTCATGCCTGTAATCCCAGCACTTTGGGAGGCCGAGGTAGGTGGATCACTTGAGGTCAGGAGTTCGAGACCAGCCTGGCCATAATGGCGAAACCCCATCTCTGCTAAAAATACAAAAATTAGCCGGGCATGGTGGTGCACACCTGTAATCCCAGCTACTTGGGAGGCTGAGACAGGAGAATTGCTGGAACCTGGGAGGCAGAGGTTGCAGTGAGCTGAGATCACACCACAGCACTCCAACCTGGGCAACAGAGCAAGACTCTATCTCCAAAAAAAAAAAAAAAAAAAAAGCAAACTACTGGCTTCTGGGTTTCGGTAGTACAGTACTTCTTCCAAAGGCTCCCCTCTGTCAACAGCTTCACCTCAGCATGGCACTCACTCAAGGACAGCTATAGCCACCCAACCAGATTCCACATTCTTTCACTCCGACAGACTCTGTTCTAGCCACATCAGCTGAGTCACCATCCCTCCATTCTACCACACTCTTCCTTCCTAGGTTCTCTGCCAAGAATTCCCTTTTCTATCTGGCAAACCCATATTCATTCCTCAACACCCAGCTCCCTCTCTGGGAAGTCTTTCCAACTCCCTACAAGCTCATCAATTCATCTTTCTGTTCCCATCACTTTACATGTGGACCTTTCTTATCCCATGCTACTCTGTACCATGCGTCACATGGCATCATAATTCATCTCCTGTATCTCTGTTTTCCTTGCAAGTCTGGGAGCTTCTCAAGAGAAAGAATCTTGTCTTAAAATCTGTTATATCCCAGGTACCACACATAGTAGCTGACATAAAGTAGGTGCTTAATAAATTAATTGAATTTGAACAAAATCATCCAGCCCCAAACTATAAGCAAGCCGTGATATCTACGAAAGGTTATCTTATTTACACACCAACAACAGTGGCCATTTCATCCTAAGCAGACATCCCCCTGCTTACACAAACCACATCCTTTTTGGGTAACTCCTCACACAGCCCCGCACGACCAGGGGATGTGTGCTGTGTGCTCAGGGAATTCAAACCTAGGAAAAACATGATTCGGAAGACAATTCCTTTGAAAAGCTTCTGTAGCAAATCCTAAAGCCAAAAAAAGACTTAGGATTCTTTCCTATTTCAAGATACTAACACCATTACTTTTTTCCATTAAGAGAGAAAATTTGGCCGGGCACAGTGGCTCACGCCTGTAATCCCAGCACTTTGGGAGGCCGAGGCAGGCGGATCATCAGGTCAGGAGATCGAGACCATCCTGGCTAACCCAGTGAAACCCCGTCTCTACTAAAAATACAAAAAAAAAAAAATTAGCCAGGCATGGTGGCAGGCGCCTGTAGTCCCAGCTACTTGGGAGGCTGAGGCAGGAGAATGGCATGAACCTGGGAGGTAGAGCTTGCACTGAGCCGAGTAAGCCACTGTACTCCAGCCTGGGCGACAGAGCAAGACTCTGTCTCAAAAAAAAAAAAAGAGAGAGAGAAAATTTGAATTAAGTAAAAATCCTTCCTTCTAGATTCCCCAGAAACCTTTTCTCTTTGTCCTATGGCTAAATTTTACACACAGCAACACAGTGTTAGAGCTGGCAGGGACTTTAGAAGTTTTAAGTCCAATCCCTTCATTTTACAGTGAAAGAAGCTAAGGGCCAGCCTGCCTGCCTTCTCATTCCAGAAATATTTGTTACAAGATCAGCTGTGGCTTCCAGAAATTTCTACCACATGGAAGTTCCCAGCAGAGGGAAGGAGAGCCCATTCCTCAGAAAGGCTTGGGCATAAACAGAAACAGGTTCTGGTGATGAACTAGTTTGAAGAAAGCCAGGCCTTGAAGGCAGTGTCCACAGAGAAATCACTTAGTCAAGAATGCCTGAATATGCATTGATTTCAACTGAAAAGTAATTGCTACCATTTGTTCAGCAACTGCTATGTTCCAGGCCATGAATCAAGACACTTTTGGCATGCCAGTCTTCCCCACAACCTAAGAGGGCCTCTGGAGTCAGGGGCCTTGGGAGAGAGATGGAAAGCACAGTCAGCCAAACTCAGGGTGGCCAGCAAGAGGGGAGAAGACTGGTGGGCTGGCAGGGACACAGCGCCAGGATTTCCTCCAAGGTGCTGCGCCTTAAGGTGAGTCACATCCTGCTTGGGTGGGCCCCTGCCCCAATTCTCAGTTGGCTGGAAGAGGAGGATGCTAGGGGGTTGGAGGATGCTAGGGGGTTGGAGGTGTCTGTTCTTTGGGATGCTCCCTGGTGGAGGACCCACAAGGATGTGATATAAGGACAGACCCTATGTCAGTGCTTCCTGCACTGGACTCATGAGAGATTGCTCCGACCTTCCCAGTACTTGTATGTTGGTTTTCTGTTTTATATTCTCTAAATTAAGCATAAATATTTTATATATACTTTGCTAGGTATCATCTAAAAATAATAATTTTCTACCACTCTTGGATGTTCTGTACAAGAGGACAAGACTTAGCCTTTAGTTAAATTGCCAAGTAAATGAAATATGTTAACACCTTTTTGTAGTACCTTTCCCATCCTGGGACTGTGACAGATGGCTCATTAACAGCTCAATATCCATTCTCCCTTTCTTCCTTACCAACAGAACCCTGCTTTTATTCTACTGGGTAAAGAGGTCAGCTAAAGGACTACATTTCCCAGTGTTCTCTGCAACTAGGTGTAACCAATGAGATATAAGCAGAAATTGCTGGGTCAAGTTTCCCAACTTTAGTTGGTCTTGGTAGAACCATGGGCATCCCAGTGGTCCCCAGGCTGAGAGGGTGTCCCTGGCTCCTCACATCCCTGAAAGGCCCCAGGAAGCATGCCTAAGGGGAAGAGCAGGACCTGAGAGATTGCTCTTTCTGCTGGTGAAGCCGGAGGATCTCCTCTTCCTCCTCTTGGCACAGCTTCTCCCGCAGTTGCTGCATCTTCTCTTGCTTTGATTCCAGCAGGTGCCTCTGGTCTTGCTCGAGTACTTGGGCCACTGCCTCTTCCATGGCCTTTAGTGCAGCCTCTGAGAGCTGCTCTGGGGGAGCCACAGGCTCTGTGGATCGCCTACCATGGGTGGGGAATGGCATATCATCACAGGGTTAATGTCCACCCACCTCTGCATCCAGGTTAGAATGGATATGGAACATCACAGATGGAATCCTAATGGAGGGCCCACAATCAAGAGTCAAACAGGTCACCCAAGGGCAGGCAAGAGATACAGTCAATGCTTGTTCCATAGGACAAGCCCCACTGTGGCTGTTTAAGGCCCCAAGAGCGTAGGGAGAAGGGTAGCCCATAGCAGGCTCTCAGCAGACTTACGAGGTTATGGCCCAAGATCAAAATCTGAAGCTCCAGCTCAAGAGCTGGCAGCAGCAGGGAGAGAGTGAAGCTCTGTCCCTAATGGATTCCTTCCTAGAATGGCTCACAGCCCCGTTACCACCTCCCCACTAGAGCTCTGCCTGCTACTTGAGGCTCATGCCAGCAATTTGTGAACAGTCCCCAGAGACTGCTTTCTGCCTCCCAAACTGAGTAGTGGCCAATGTATATGGGCCCATGAAAGAAGCAGCAGCAGGTATCCCAGCTCTGAGAACTACAACAGTCCAGGAAGGCCCAGGAATAGGAAGCTCCCCTATCACACCACGAAGGGGGCCAGGAGGAGATGCTCCCCTAAGCCAAAAAATGTAGCAAGCATGCACGAGTGCCATGTTCCCCGTCTACCCATGGGGGCACGTTTTCGTCTGCTTAGAGTTAATTAAATGTTTAGAAATGAATAAAAGGAATTCAGAGCTGACCTGGATACATAGGAGGGTGGTGAGATCAGGAATAATGGTATCCATTAAAAAGATGTGTATAAAGTAATAAGGACTGTTATTTTGCTTGTTTTCTGGTTCTTCAAGGAAATGCCCAAAGAGGAATCCTGAGAACATTCTGAGCAGGATAAAGCATGAGCAGGATAAAGCATGAGGAAACCATGAGCAGGATAAAGCATTTTGTCTCCCAGAGTGACTTTCCTAAAGGCCAGAATGTGTCTCCACGTCCAGGTCCCTCAATCTTACGGTGGAAAGTAGCCTCACCACACACCCTCCTCGCACAGCACTCAGGCTGTTGCAGGCCTGGCACGGTGGCTCAGTCAACCTAAGCGGAAAGTGTGGGCATGACCCAAAACAAAGAGGGCTGGGCAAGAGTCAAACAGGGGAGCTGGTCCTCCCTGCTGTGGACTCAGAATCCCTTCTCCCTCCAGCTCGAGTCCCACTGCAGATGGAAAGCAGCGGGCAGGATCGGATTAGAACAGTAGAGGAAAACAAGGGCTTACGAATCCCATTGCAGCACCTTGAGACTATAGAGAGAGGAAGACAGGACAGGCTACTGTCATCTCTGAATTACCATAAAGACCTTTCGTTTCCCCTTTCCTAAAATCATAACTCGGACCAGAAATGATCTTCAGCCTATGCCTTCAATTCTCTTCTGCTCCCAACTCCATCTCCTCCTTCCTTCCAAAGCCTGGCTTCCTCTCAGTCCCCTGACACAGCCCAACTAATGCATATATAAGACATGTGGCTGCCACCTCCTCTGAGAATCCTGCCCTCAGAAAGAGCCTTCCCCCACAGCTCTCCACCTCATCAACCCTCCAACTCATTTCCAACCTTGGCTGAAAACATCTTTTTTCCCTGAGATGGTACCTTTTAATGTCTCTCTCTCCTGCAGGCTGCAAGCTATGTGGAGCCCTAGGGAAAGACGCTGTGGAAAGATGGGGCATCAGACCGTGTGGGGGCATGTGCCCAGGCTATGAGCACCAGTGAACTTGCACAGACGCAACCTGGGCTGTCTGTCAGTGGACCTCTTCTCCCTCGCACTGTTTTAAAGGTCTAGTAGCCCAAACTGCTAGCTCAGTTCCAAGGCAGTAAATAATGCCTGAAAGGTCCATGACATGATTGGGAAGTTGAGGACTCCAGGGGAAGAAACAGCTCTGATTTCTAGGCCAACTCCTCAGGTATCAGAATCAGTGGGACCCAGTTTCCTACAGTGAGTGACAAAGGGGAGGCTCTGCAGGAGCATAATCATTTCAGGCTGGCCACCAAGTAGCTCAAAGATACGGGAGAGAAAGCAAGAAGGGAAAGCAGGGAGAGACAGGGAAGAAAGAGAGCGGAGGGTGGGGAAATGGCACCTAGGAACACTGTGAAATGGTTTTCATGGTACTACCACAAAAGTTATGTCTCCTCTCATACTCAACTTGGTGGTTTGGATTCTTTTACCCTCTTCTCTGGAAATCCTCACGAAAGATGCTGGCATGACACGGGGAGGACCTTCCTGTTTCCTAGTCCTGGCCTTGGCCAGAAAGCATTCGGTGAGTGGCACATGTTGCCTCCTGGACCTACCTGCTCCCTCTAGCTTGCCCTCTGCTCCTAACCCTTCAGATCCAGCTTGACTACACCTTTGGAAGCTGACAGACACAGAGCTACTCCCACAAAACCTAGACAACCCATCCATTCCTGATGCCACTGTAAAGATTAATAACACGGAAGCGATGGGGCCTGAAGAGATTCAGGAAAGGAAGAGAAGGCATTTCCTAAGGGGATGGTATAAACTGAAACTGCGTGGTCAGGTATTTCTGAGACCCTAGCAGGGGCAGCCTCGCTGGGATGGCGGGAGAAACACAAGACAAAGGAATGAATCGGCCAAGGCAACTGGGGAGGAGCTGGGGAAGCCAAGGCCCCAACTGAGCCCGACTGCCCAGGCTTCCCTCTAGAGGTCCTGGGAAGACACCCCTCTGACCTCTGCCCAATCTTCCTCTCTCGGAACTACACCCACCTCCTGTCCTCACAGAAAGCATCCTGAACTGGCTAACCACAGCCACCAAGGTGACAGGAAAGCCATATAATTCCTCCAGGTCACAGTTTTCACTGTAGGATGTATCACCAACTGAAAGACATGACCACCCCTTCCATACACCACTCCTGCAATGTTATGGTGACAACATGAGATCCTGAGCTCACGTGCCCTGCCAGCTCTCAGTGAGTAATGTGTGCATGAACTTGCTGTGAGTAATGTGTGCATGAACTTGCTGTGAGTAATGTGTGCATGAACTTGCTGTGAGTAATGTGTGCATGAACTTGCTGTGAGTAATGTGTGCATAAACCTGTCTCTGCTCATGAGTCAGTCCCAAATCCTTTAGACCTGCTCAGTTCACAGAAGGGAAAATGTTAAGTCCTGATCCTTCTCTTTCTCTATGCAGAGAAAAGGAACAGTGGCTGCAGACTAAAGTCAGAAGTCTAGGGCTCTAGTGACTATAAACTAGTGTTTTGATTTGAGACAGAGTTTCGCTCTTGTTGCCCAGGCTGGAGTACAGTGGCACGATCTCGGCTCACTGCAACCTCCACCTCCCAGGTTCAAGCAATTCTCCTGCCTCTGTCTTCCAAGTAGCTGGGATTATAGGCACCTGCCACCACGCCCAGCTAATTTTTGTATATTTAGTAGAGACGGGGTTTCGCCATGTTGGCCAGCTGGTCTCAAACTCCTGACCTCAGGTGATCCACCTGCCTCGGCCTCCCAGAGTGCTGGGATTACAGGTGTGAGCCACCGCGCCCGGCCTAGAATCTAGTTCTAATTCTGCCACTGACTAGCGATGTGACCTTAGATGAATCCCTTCACTTCTCTGAGCCTCAGTTTCCTCGTCTGAAAACTGAGTAGGAAGGGGAAGGGTAAGAATGGAAGGAGAAAAGCTAAATGATTTCTAAATTTTAGAAGTACTTGGTTCAACAACATAGGTGAATCAGAAAAACACACTGAGCTTTGAACACAAGCACAAAAGATCAATCCTGTATACTGTATAATTCCATGTATGTGAAGTAGAGAACTGGAAAAATGACCCTTTGGCCAGAACTTGGAGCTCACAGGCCAGAACAGTGAAGACCTGGGGTGAGTGGTTTGAGAGGGGCACGAGGAAACTTCCTCGAGGGATGGAGACATTCCCTGTTTGAGTGGCCATTATACAGTGTGCACAGATGCAAACTTTCACTGAACTGTACACTTTAGGCCTATGTACTGCAGTGTACATACATATCTCAACAACATTTTTGAAGAGAAAAACAGTGCTTGGTAGACAGGAAACATGATTTAGCAAGTTTAGCAAATGAGCCAGGAGGTACCCCCTCATCTGCCCTTGTACCTCAAGTCCTGACCAGGAGCCCCAGGGACCAAAGCTAACCCCAGGTAAGGATCAGTCATGCCTGCGTGGGGCTCTCAAGGCTGCACACAGAGCACCAAGGATATGCTTAATCTCCCTACACTCTAACCCTTGGCCAGAGCCTGAGCCCCACCTCCCACCACCCAAGAGTGAATAGGCACTGAAGCAGCCCACACGCAGTGGAGGACAGGGACAGACACACAAAACTGGCCCTTACACCTCTGGAGAGACTGGCGGGGTGGGGCTGACCGCCACCTTCTCCTCAGGATCCTCTGCCTCTTCCTGCCCAGGGCCCAGCTCCTCGGCCTGGGAATGCTGCTCCTTGCCCTTCTCACGGGCAGCAGGTGGGCTTGGGGCCTGCTCCCTTGATAGCAGTAAGGAAACAACTGTGTTAAAGCCAGTAAGAAAGCAAGAGGCTTAAGACGCACGCCATGTGGGGTCAAAGAGCTATGACAGAGACAAGAGAGACAGCCCAACAATTTCCCTACCTCGGGTCTTAAACCTCCCTCTCCCCGCCCTTCCTCTCCCTGAATTATTTGCATCAAAGACTAGAGACTCCTGCCTCACAATGGAAGCAAGATGGTTATGGTACCCCAGGAGCTCCGTACACAGCAGGTGTTCAGTGGATGCTGTTGATTGCACATCGATGCTGCTCAAGTTCCCTAGTGACTCATTCCAACCCAATGAATTCTAAGACCAGCATCTTTCTCTTGCTAGGGGGACAGACAACTAGCAAATGTCCACCACGCTCTTGACTAGGCTAGGAAAAAAAGGTCCTCTCAGCTGGACCCAGAGTTATCTGGGCTTCCCTCTCCCTGGGCCGAGCACATAACAGGGCTCCAGCTGGGGTTGCTGAATGACAAGAAGTAGGATGACTATTGGAAACAGGGGTGCTGGTAGGGAGGGGACTAGAGAAAGGGCTTCCCTGGCAGGAATGGAGCAGTCAGGGTGATACAGTCTCTGCTCCAGCCCCTTGCAGGGAGGCAGCTGTGACAAAAGAGACACCTCCTTATTCAAGAGTTTCTAAGTTCTTCTAATCAGACCACATACCCTGATTTCAGCTGTAGACTGAGGACTAGGAAGAGGCACATTTCCTCATATCCAGCTCCCATGGGACACTAAGCAGAGCTTCTGCTGCTGCTGCTGCTGAGGCTACAAACCCGCCCCAGCTCCCCAATCCCTCCCCAAGCCAACCCCACCCCCATCTCTCTCAGCACTAGCACACATACCCACTACACACAGAGCAGCCGCCAGCCCTCATCCTCATGAGGATGCTTCCCCTCATCCTTACCTCTGGAGGGACAGCTGCAGGCTGAGGCTGGCTGCAGAATCCTCCCCAAGCTCCTCTGCCTCCTTCCACTCGGGCTGCCCCTCGGGGCCCTGGGGGGGCTCTTCTTCAGTGGCCAGGCTGCGAGGGGGACTCTGGGCCCGCTCCTCGTGTGGAAGTGGAGGAGATAACCTGGTCAGGCCGGGCAGAGCAGCAGAGTCAGGCCCCTCCATTTGGAGAGCGGGAAGAGAACTGGGGAGTACAGTGTGTGGACCTAGGTCCTTGCCTCCTCCTGGGTTATGCTCCAGCCCCACCCCCACATCCATCCGTGGAGAGCCACAGCAGGGCAAGGCAGCCACACATGTGGGAAGGAGAGACTCCCTCCTGAGCCCTCCTTTTACCTAGACTGGAGTCAGGCTCCACAGGGGTCCCTATACTGCCTCTGCTTGGTTCAGGAGTAAGAGCAGGACACACTCACAAGTATACCCATCCCCAGAGCTCACCAGCACTGGGGCCAGGGAGGGGTGGAAGAACTAAGTGGGGAGAAAAAGAAAAGCCAGACTCAAGAGGTCAAACTAGAAAAATGCATGAAGCTGTCATGGATAGTTTTTGCAGGTCCAAAAGTGAAATGACCATTCTCCTTCCCCTTCTAGGGTGGCAGCCCTTGTCATGGGGCTCAGGCCTGAGAAGCTGAGAGCCCCTGTCACATCACACACAGTTGCACTCTCACAGATAGCTACATCCATTTCTGATGTGGCAGGGCCCTGGCTCAGAACTCTTGAGTTGCAGTACCAACCCTCCAATGCGACTCCTCCAGACCTCCACAAGGTTTCTTCAGCCCTGGCCCATAACCAGGCGCACACACAGCTTAATCAGCCCTGGCCCCACAATGGTGCCCAGAGTCCTGCCAATTGTACCCAGTGGCACTTCACATTCCCATCTTGGTGAAGAAACAAAGGGTCTGCTCATGCATGCAAACATATACACACATTGCCAGTACACACACGTGCACACACATATACACACGCATGTGCACACACAGACCCTGCAAGGCCATCCAGCCAGTTCATCACCTGCTGCCAAGCAAGTGTACACTGAGCCAGGCCAGCCACCAAAGCCAAGAATTCTGCCCAAGTCCACACCACCCTGAAGGCACAGCGCTGGGGATAGCCTCCCACCTATGGTACCTCTCCAGGCCTTTGGACTGCTTGCTCTGCAGCTCATCTTGGCTGGACTGGCTGTCATCCTTGTCTTCTATTCCCAGTGGTTGCTGGGCCTGTAGGAGAGAAGCAATAAAAAGTTTGTGTTGGAGGGACTGCATTTGGGTCCCTCCATCCTCCTGCTGGCTCTCAAGCTTAGACGAAAGCACTGAGAAGTTGCTCTCCAGAAGATGGGACCATACGGGACGTAGAACAGAAGGTTGATCTACTGCACAGTGAAGCTTCCCCAAGCTTTGGCCAGGCTCACAGCTGCTCCCTGGGTCAGCCTTGAGGCCTGGGGAAGATGTGGCAGAAGACCACAGCCACTACACAGAGAGTCAGGAGCCAGAGGCTGAAGGAGAACACACAAGAAAAAGAAAATCCTGCCTCCTGCTGCTGGAAGCCTGCACTGTGAGCTGTGCAGAGAAAGCAGAGAAATCCATGAGTACCCCAAATCCACAGAGGCCCAGATTAGCAGTGCCAGTGAATGACAAGCGTGCTGAAATTACGAGGGCAGAATCGGGGGCCACAGGCAAGCACATGAGAAAGGATAAGTCCTGGAGAGATGGAGTCCTGGTAGAATGAGAGAGACAGCTGTGCCCGAGACAAAAAGGGCACCACCTGGCACCTGGAGGAAGGAAGACAAAGTGCTCCTTCGCTACATTCAGGGTCCCCGCAAGCACCCTGGCCCCATCAGCAGACAATGATGCCCCCTTCCCAGTCAGCAATTACATCATCCATCAAAAACAAAACAAAAAAGAACAAAAATCTCATTTTAAAGCTTGGGTGACTAGTGACATTTAGCAAGTTGGTTTAAAAAAAAAAAAAAAAAAAAAAGGAAGAACTATTCTTTGAGGCAAGGTCTCACTTTGTCACCCAGCCTGGAGGGGAGAAATATTCATGATCATTTCAAATATTTTCCACAGAGGTACAGTAGTGTAGTCAGCCTGGGGTCAACCCTTTGTTCTAGCTCTTCCTGCCTGGGAAGTCTGTCTCCTCCACTGTATAAAATGGGATAGCAAACTGCAACTCACAGGGCTTCTGGTGAGGATTAAATCAGCTCATATACGTAAGGCCCAGCTCGGGACCCAAAGAAGGCACGCCATCAATGTTAGCTCCTCTTCCCACATTCCTCTCCCTCTCCCCCAGCCTAAGGTAAAAAACAAAAAGAAAAGACTCTGCCAGTGCCAGTCCCCATCCTAGGACCTGCACTCCTTCTGTCACACCGACAGGAGCCCCGTCTGTTCTGGGACACAGGGTCAACAGGAGAGGTGGGGCGGGAGACAGCTCACTCCATCTTTCCCAGTAGGGTCCCCAGCCCTGTGCCCACAGCCCCCATACCTCTCCACTGGCAGCCTAAGCCCCAGCAGCTGTGGCTAACCCTGCCATCTGGATGGGTGAGGAAGGGCAGGGCTTGAACTAAAACCCAGCTCCCCCAAATTACATTAAAAATAGAAATGCTGCCTGTGAGTACCTCCCGGTGCCTGTAGCAGAAGGGCTCCCTGCCAGGGCTGCCACTCCTCATCACATCAGCATGGGCAGAGCCTGCAGACAATGGCAGGGCACGCAGCCTTTCCTGCCCCACCTCTTTCCCCTTTGAGGGTGCAACTCACAACTTGTCTTCCCCTACAGACCACACCATGCTCATCAAATATCTCCCTCTCTCACCTGTCGAGGTGACAGGCCCACTCCATTTAACAAACTAAAATATAAGATGAGTAATAAAGTGGGGGTGATAGTAATAAAAATAGGGGGACTGAGCCCTGAGTCAGAAAGGACTCCGGGGCTATCAGCCATACACCATAAGAAAAAAGGCAGCAGACAGGAGGGCTGTCTGCAGACCATGGCTTTCTGGCCTCTGCCTTCTTGTTTCACCTATATTTCTGTGAGAAACTGAACTATCCCCCACTGACAGAGAAAAGGGGATCCTCGGGGAAATACCCAGATGGACGGTCCTCTTGATAGAGAGGGTCCTCTTCCTTAACTTTTTTGCTCCAGAAAAGGAAGCAAAGGATCCAGATGAGGAAAGCAGCCAAGGTCAGCATTCTTCAGAAAGGGGAGACAATCGCACATCCTAAGCCTCTGGCCTAAAATACCATCTCCCTCTCCTTAACTTGGCTCTAGGGTCTTGTTTTCATTTAAGATGCAGTCCTCAGTTAAATAAACCATGGTGTATTCATACAGCAGAAGACTGTGCAGCCAACAAAAAGAATATGGTAGATCTAAATGAAATAACTCAGAAATAAGTCAAGTGCCTATTCTCAAATTTAAAGAGCACATCACCATGCAGTTTAGGTAGCACAATCCCAATTTTTATGGGAAGAAAAAAGATAAGAGAAAATAGATATATGCTTATATGTACACAGAAAATTTTCTGGAAAGGTACATGAAAAATGTGAATGGAAACTATCCATAGTCCCTGCCTGTGTAAGGCTACAGGAAGCCGAGAACTTGGATCTTCTGTATTATTTGAAACAATTTTATAATCACTTTTCTAATTCATTATGAAATGTATTATGTTTGCCGAGCACGGTGGCTCATGCCTGTAATCCCAGCACTTTGGGGGGCCAAGGCGGGCAGATCACCTGAGGTCAAGAGTTCGAGACCAGCCTGGCCAACATGGGGAAACCTCATCTCTACTAAAAATACAAAAAAAAAAAATTAGCCGGGCATGGTGGTGGATGCCTGTAGTCCCAGCTACTTGGGGAGGCTGAGACAGGAGAATCGCTTGAACCCAGGAGGCGGAGGTTGCAGTGAGCCAAGATCATGACACTGCACTCCAGCCTAGGTGACAGAGGGAAACTCCATCTCAAAAAAAGAAAGAAAAGAAAAGAAAGAAAGAAAGAAAGAAATGTATTATGTCTAATTCATTATAATCGTTTTTTGTGGTGATGGTTCTGAAGGTATATAATACGGTAAAACTTATCAAATAAATGTGCAGTTTATTGTATGTCAATTTTATCTCAATAAAGCTGCATTGCAAATATTTTAAATGAACAAAAACTAGTATAGCTCAGTTATAAGCCCTCTGCCCTGGTCCTGCCCTTGAGAGAGACATGGAAAATACGGCAAAATGGGCAAGAGTGCACAGGAAGGATAGAAGATGGCATCTATAGTTCTGTCCCATGAAGGGGCTGCTGCTCTCTCCTCCAGCTCCACCTCCCCATCTCGACCCCTCCACCCCCAGAGATGGCAGACAGCTGGAAGCTGAGCCTGCAAAGGCTTGGCTACTTGGTCAGCCACACTGAGCACTGTTACCCACATCACAACAGGCAGGTCACAAGGTATAGCTTAGGGGAGGGGTCCCCAACCCCCAGGCCACAGAGCAGGGGGTGAACAGTGGGCAGGCAAGCAAACATTATCACCTGAGCTCCACCTCCTGTCAGATCAGCAGTGGCACTGGGTTCTGACAGGAGCATGAACCCTATCGTGATCTGTGCGTGCAAGGGATCTAGACTGCGCACTCCTCATGAGAATCTAATGCCCCCACCCCCGGCCCCATCTGTGGAAAAACTGTCTTCCAAGAAACTGGTCCCTGATGCCAAAAAGGTTGGGGACCGCTGGCTTAGGGCTTCCTCTGCCAGGGATGGCCACCTCAGGAGGCTGCACTTCGTGAGAACCAAAACCAAGTCAGGTCCTGCTACTGCGTTACAGCAAGTGGCATAGCCCAAAAAGAGGCTGCTGGCCACATCAGGTCTTAGGTAGACCCAGAAATCTGTCTTTTTTTCAAGCTCCCAAGTAATTCTGATACTGGCCAGGTGTTGGATCCCAAACAATGGAATCCACCTCCACTGCACTGACTCAGTAACTTTCCCACTCACCTACTGCCAAAGGAGCCTCACAATTCGCCTGCTCCAAACCTTTCCTGACTAATCCCACCTTCCTTTGACTGTGCCTTCACATCTCTTTAGCACTGCAAACAGGATGACCAAGATCCAACAAGGACCTGGTAGCTGGACAGGGGCCCAGAAAGGTTTTATCAGCCAGAGCTGAGAGGAACATGTTGGGCTCAAATGCAACTGGCCTGCCTCTAGCACACATTTCACTAAAGGCTCCAAGGCTGCCTCTAGCACACATTTCACTAAAGGCTCCAAGGCTGCCTCTAGCACACATTTCACTAAAGGCTCCAAGGCTGGGTTCGTATTAAACATCTTGTTTGTTTCACCCAACAAATTTCCATTTTGCCCAAACCAAATGTTCCCTTACACTTGCAGAGATCATGTGCCAGAACTGCTCTTCTAACCAATCCACAAAGAAAAAGAAAAGTCTTCTCGGCTTGAAGCTCCTTAAGGACAGGATCTCTGTTTGAGTCATCTTTGTACCACACATGGGTCAATCATCACCCATGCCCACACAGAGCTAACATCTGGCAGGGGAGACAGACAAACAACCATCAAACAAAACAAGAGTGACTAAACGGAGCAAAGAAAGGGAACAATTCATCCCATTTGAGGAGGAGGTGTCAGAGGTGAACCTCCAGGACCGAAAAAGAGCTTGCTGGGAAAAATGGGAAAGCAGAGTGGCAGGCAGAGGGGTGGCGGAGGTGGAGAGTGTGCCCCAGCAATGGCGAGCAGCAGATCCAGCTGGTGAGCAGCAGGTGGGCTGGGCATGTAAAGAGGATGAATGGGCCAGGATGGGAAGTGCCTTGAAATCTACAATCTACACAGCGCTTTGCACATGAGCAGACAGTCCACTCTTCAGCTGCTGAATGAGTGGATAAATGGATAAATACATGGTGGAAGAGGGCTTTAATTTATAGCAACAATGCAGGAACGGTCAGAAGCCCCGTGAAAGGCAGTCAGGACCATGCCTTAATGAATTAGAAGGGAGAGGACTTACAGAAATGCACCCTGTGATGGGCAGGGCTCAGTTCTGGGTCATCCGAAAAAGTTGTGAGGGAAAATGAGGCCCCAGCTCAGCCCACCACCCACAGAGACTCACCTGCCGACAAGCTCCACCCAGGACTGGGGAAAGCACATCAACATCCAGCAGGTGCTCCGAGATCCGGCTGCGAAAACCGAAGTCCTGGAGAGAGTGGAGATGCAAAGGTCAACTCTGCCTCTGTCACAGTCAACACCCACCAGGCCTCTTCACTACCCCAACTCCACTTTCCAGAAAGATGTCTATTATGTGCCCAGCTCTGTGCCAAACATTTCAACATCTACTAATTTCATCTTCAAAATAACACTGCGACTCAATGGAAAGATATGTCAAGCAAGTATGGTAAAATGTTAATTGTGGCCTATAGATGGTGAGTATGTGGGTATTCACTGTACAATTTTTTTAATTGTTCCATATGTTTGAAACTTTTCATAAGAAAATTATGGGGAAAAAATAACCCTGTGAGACTAAAACTCTTTCCCTCATCCCACAGATAAGGAAGCAGGTTGGAGAGCACATATAACTCGCCCAAGGTCACACAGCTGATAAGCAAGGGGCCTGGGGGTCAGATGGGGCCCCGCACTGACTCCAAAGCCCAAGCTCTTTCCATGACACATGCTGCGAAGGATGTCACTTTCCAGCTGTCTCTCCCTCTCCGTGGTGCCCAACCAGGCATGAGAAGAGATGCCAACATCCCCAGAAAACCTGTGGGCAGTTTGGAAATGAGCCTTGGTGGGCTCTTTCCAGCTCGTTCCATCCCCTTTCCATACAGGTTCCCCTCTGGACAATGAGAGTTAATTAGTGATGATTCCTGCACTGGCTTCTCTTTGGGACAGGCAGCAAGTGCCCACACTGGTGCCAGTTTGTTGCTGTCCTTTGGCTGCCACAGGCCCACGATCCCACCCTCTCTGAGCCTAAGATCCCTGCTGGGCTAAGTGAAGGACTGCTACCCAACAGCATGTTAATGGGGAGAGTTCTGTCACATCAGCCCTGATTAATGGTGGGACGCCCAGACAAAGTCTGGTCCTGCTGTCCACAGCCTCCTCCATCTACTTCCATAGAGAAGAAAAACGCTGATGGGCACATTTCTCCACATGGGTGACTGCTTTAGAAGAGCCAGCCCCCTTGCTTCCGAGAGATCTGTGACATGGCGATTCTTCATGGACAGTTTTTGCCAACAACGACTTTTTGCCTTCCCTTTCTAGCTTGTGGGTTTTTCTTCTTTTCTGGTGACATTTTCCTTTCAGTTTGAGTTCTACTTCACTTAATGCAGCTGCCATCTGCCTTCTAAGCCCATGGCTCAGTGGGGGGCGAGCACGCACAGCTTCCTAATTCTTCTGCACCCCCTCATATCATTACTGTTCATCCCTGACCCTCTCCCACTAATCCCTTCCCTTTGATCTGCCTCCTCCAAACAGATGGAGGATGGCTTCTAGAGGTAATGCTCTGCCAAAAAGCGCCCTGAGCTATCCCCTTAGGTACAGACCTGGCAAATGAAACCAGGGTACAGCAGGCTGGGTAGAAGGTCTGGGACAAAGAAACCATGGATGCCGGCATTCCAAGACAAAGCCTTAACTTTAGAAATGAAGCCACGGCATCCCTCCTGGCCTGAGCCTGGGGACTGTCCTCGCCACAGCTCAGTGATCCCATAAACACAAACACACCAGTCTCTAACCTCCTAGGCTCATGGCAACTCACACAATAGTGACAGTAATAATAGCTAACATTTTAATGTTATTATATATATAATTATATTATTAATGTTTATATGCTAACATTTTACATTCTCTGCCTCACCTTCTTCGCACAACAAACCTATAAAATAGGAAGTATTACCCTTAGTTAATGGGTTGAGAAACTGGAGCTAGACAAGACTCAAGCATGAGTTCGAAATTCTCCCACTTATAAGCTGCGTGATGCTAGGCAAATTACTTAACCCCGGAGGCTCACAAATCTATGCTCTTCACCACCACTCTACTGCCCTCATCTCAAACTCACCAGGCCATGGAAGGACTTGGGGTCAGAAGCTATGGAGTCTGAGAGCTGTGGTTCCTTCATGTGTTCACTAATTTCCAGTTCCTGGAGAGACAGACCCACAGAGAAATCCCTCAGAGCAGAGCACAAAGGGTCATGGTCCCTACCCAGGGAATTCTGTTCAGGCCATGGGGCCAATATAGGGCTCAGGTCAAACTGAAATCCACTCTTCTTGAAAACCTAAACGAGGCCTGTGGACCCCGCCATTCTCTCTGGACATGTACACAGCCTCCGCCCCACTGGGGCTGGGCAGCCCGCTGAGTAGAGACAACCACACTCTGAATCAGATCAGCAAGGACTTGCACGAGTAAGGGGAGCCAAGAGTAGCAGAGACGGTTAGAAAGGTGGCAGTACCCAAGTCTGATGCTATCCTAAAAAACAGAAGGAGAACATCTTTCCCAGGAAATAGATAAAAGCTCTTTTTTTTTTTTTTTCCGAGATGGAGTCTCGCTCTGTCCCCCAGGCTGGAGTGGCACCATCTCCACTCACTGCAGCCTCCACCTCCCGGGTCCCAGCAATTCTCCTGCCTCAGCCTCCCGAGTAGCTGGGATTACAGGTGTGCATCACCACGTCCAGCTAATTTTTGTACTTTTAGTAAAGATGAGGTTTCACCATGTTGGCCAGTGATCTCGAACTCCTGACCTCAAGTGATCCACCCGCCTTGGCCTCCCAAAGTGCTGGGATTACAGGCATGAGCCACCGTGCCCGGCCGATAAAAGCTCTTTAAATGAATTCCCTCATCATCTACCTGGAGGAGGAATAGGACTAAGGGTTGAAAAATCTAAAAGGCCAAAGGATCTCCCCATTCAGGCTTACTTCTGTCCATTTTGGTCACTGACCTGATCTTGCCAAAGCAACCACTCCCATGTCTTAGGATCATTCAGAAAGAGCCACAAAAATGGACAAGAAGAGTCTTCTTGTCACCTAATCTACCTACGCTGGGGCAGAACACTGCCAAATGTGGTACCTACTGCCCTGACCACCCCCATCTCGTCACGACACACAATGTTCTCTCTCTATAGAAACTCAGACTGCTGCAACCACGACTGCCCCCAAACTGATGTCAAGAAGTACAAGGGAAGGCTGGGCACAGTGGCTCACGCCTGTAATCCCAGCACTTTAGGAGGCCAAGGCGGGCAGATCACCTGAGGTCGGGAGTTCAAGACCAGCCTGACCAACATGGAGAAACCCCGCCTCTACTAAAAATACAAAAAATTAGCTGGGTGTGGTGGCGCATGCCTGTAATCCCAGCTACTCAGGAGGCTGAGGCAGGAGAATCACTTGAACCCAGGAGGCGGAGGTTGTGGTGAGCTGATCGCACCACTGCACTCCAGCCTGGGCAACAAGAGTGAAAATCCATCTCAAAAAAAAAAAAGAAGTACAAGGGGAGCCAGATGCAGTGGTTCACGCCGATAATCCCAGCACTTGGGGAGGCCGAGGCGGGCAGATCGAGGTTGAGCTCAGGAGTTCAAGATCAGCCTGGGCAACATGGCGAAACCACATCTCTACTAAAAAATGCAAAAATTAGCCAGGAATGGTAGTGCATGCTTGTGGTCTCAGCTACTCGGGAGGCTGAGGCACGAGAATCGCTTGAACCTGGGAGGCAGAGGTTGCAGTGAGCCAAGATTGCACCACTGCACTCTAGCTGGGGTGAAGGAGTGAGACTCTGTCTTAAAAAAAAAAAAAAAAAAAAATACCCTGAACTATGATGAGGTGGGCAGGTCACTTGAGCTCAGGAGTTAGAGACCAGCCTGGGCAACACGGTGAAACCCTATCTCTACAAAAAATACCAAAATTAGCTGGGCATGGTGACATATGCCTGTGGTCTCAACTACTCAAGAGGCTGAGGTAATGCTCTGCCAAAAAGCACCCTGAACTATGATGAGGTAGGAGGACTGCTTGAGCCCTGGAGGTCAAGGCTGCAGTGAGCCAAGGTCACGCCACTGCACTCCAGCCTGGGCTACAGAGCAAGACCCAGTCTCAAAACAACAGAAAAAAAAAAAAAAAAAGTACAAGAGGGAGGTAGGAAGCAGGAGAGGATGTAAGCAGGAGAAAAGAAAATGAACATTCCAGGAGGGTGCCAATGGAAAAGCAAATTTCTGCTCTCAATTTCGAGTGCCAGCAGGTTTGCAGCTTCATTCCAGATTTTACTGCCTGCTGGGTCTGGGCATATTTGTCACAATTAAGGGCTCTGGCTGATGCTGACAGCCCAGTGCAGGGACACACAAATGAAGCTCCTGACTCAGTAATAAAGATGTGGGGATAGGACCCTGCCCAGAGCTGAACAGAGCAGCAGAGGGCTACAGCCAACCCCTGCCTATGGGATACCGTGACTTACTTGGCTGGTGTCTGAACTGCCCTCTTCCAGAGCAGAAGCCTTCTTCTTTGGCTCCTTGGCTGCCTCTTCCCTCCTGGAACCCTCCTCTCCTGCATCTACTGTGTCCTCTGGTGCTTCCTTTTCAGAGGCTTTGGCAGGCTCACTGCCTGTAGGGTCTGCCTTGGGGGTCACCAGATTCCTGCAAATCTTAGGTTCACTCTTCTCATTTTCCTCTTTTTCTGGAAGACCAGGTCTTGCTCCACTTCCCTGTCGCCCTTTGCCAACAGCACTGCTCAGACTGCTGTCTGCACCTGGGCTGGAGGGCTTGCAGGGAGTAGGGGGACCGGCAGCATCTGAATCCAGAGAAACATCCTTCTTCTCCTCTGGCTGGCTTGTTCTCAGAGACTCCTAGGGAGCAACAGACCATGTTAGAAAGGAAGACATAAGGAATGTGCAAAAGGAGTTGAGACATGCCACAAGATGGAAATGCTGTTCCCTGACTCCCACAGGCCAGTGCCTGAGTTCTGCCCCAATGGTTATCAATCACCCAGTTGTTAATTTTTTTTTTATTTTTTTGAGACAGAGTCTCACTCTGTCGCCCAGGCTGGGGTGCAGTGGTGTGATCTCAGCTCACTGCAACCTCTGCCTCCTGGGTTCAAGCGATTCTCGTCCCTCAGCCTCCCCAGTAGCTGGGACTACAGGTGTGTGCCACCACAGCTGGCTATTTTTTATATTTTTAGTAGAGATGGGGTTTTGCCATGTTGGCCAGGCTGGTCTCAAACTCCTGGCCTCAAGCAATCCACCCGCCTCAGCCTCCCAAAGTGCTGGGATTACAGGCGTGAGCCACCACACCCAGCCCACCCAGCTTTTTAAAACACAGATTCCTGACTCCACCCCAGATCTACAGAATCGGAATTTCTGTAGTGATCTGGATATACCCAAGCTGATCCCCATCCACTGGTGGGCCTGGAAGTCACTACACTGGACGATACAACTCTGTCACCACCTGTCATGTCCTCAAGTAATAAATCTGTCTTGCTCCAGCCCCGTTGGCCACATCAGAAGACTGCAGACTCCAAAGCCAGTGTTTATTCAAGATGATGATGGAACATCATGTGACAGAAAGGCAGCAAAGTCTCAATTTTCTATTTTTCATGTTTAATAGGCAACAGGGGAAAAACTATCAGGAGAGTGCTCTTCGCCCCTAAAGCCTCCTGGGTACATGCTGATCAGCAGCAGCCTCGGAGACAGCATCCTCACCGAGCACTGCCGACTTGGGTCCCTCTGAGAAGCAGATGCCAAGTTAGGGTTAGATGTACAAGAGATTTAAGGGAGATGTCTATAAAGGATAAAGGAAGTGAGCAGAGCCTCCAGACTTTCTCTAGTTCTGGGAAAGTCTTGGTCAGCCCAGCAGAGTCGCCTAGTAGGCTGCCATTAGAGGAGTCCCGTATCTGCAGAAATGGCTCTGCTTTCAGACCCCTGTTGTGCCCATCACCAGTAGGAAACACTTCGATGAAGCAGGGTGGATAGAAAGGTCAGTGCTGGAGGCTGTCAATCTGCTAAGCTCCCCTTGGCAGGGTCTGAGCAGTGCATCTCTACAGTGGCCAAGCCCTGCTCTTCACATACAAACCTCACTTTAAAGACTAGTAAAAACCCAAGGCTGCTTCCACTAAATTCCTTAGAGTCAGTCAAAAGAGAAAAATAAAACCCTCCCTTGGAAATACAGCCAGTAATCTCGGCTGGGCTTGGGCTGAGAAGCCTTCCTCCTAGAAAACATCTGTGCTAACACTTGGGCTGCCAGACTGAATAACTTCCAATGAGGGATTTTTAAGACTTCCTGATTCCCTGTTCTGAAGACTCAAGGACCATGATGACTAGAGAGTGGAGAGGTCCAAGAAGAAGCCCTAAGCATGGCATTTATTGATGCTCTGTTAAAGTGTCTGCTGTGCCCAAAGAAATGACCCTCTCCCTGCAAGCCTGAGAGCCCACTGACAAGCTAACCCAGGCTTCCTAGGGATGATTACACAGGTCAGTAAAGCAGAGTCATTCAGAGCTCAGCTTTGGAGACAGAGGCTGCCCAGGCTCAAATTTTGGCTCCACACTTACAGATGTGTGACCTTAGGCAAATTATTTACTTCTATGTGCCTCAGTTTCTTTCGCTAAAATACTGGGATGTAGTAGTGCTTACCCCATAAGGAGCGTTGTTGGGAAGAATAAACGAGTTAGCACTCATCAAGTGAGTTAAGGAACTCAGAGTTGTGACTGGCACACTGTCAGTGTCCCATGAATGTTAACTTACGTTATGTAATGAGACTTACATATTCATTCACTGAGCACATTCTATGTGCCAAACACTGCCTTGGGAATCCAAATATGGCCAAACCATAGATCCTGCCCTCAAGGAATTGAGCTAATATTGAGAAAAGTGAAATGTTCCCAATGGCTTTGGTTATGAGCCTTGACTGCCCAAAGCAAAGAGGCCACTAGACACAGTGGTGATACTGTCATCAGGCCCAACCCTGTCCCAGAAAGAAGTGCAGAAGGGAAAGTAGAGAAGGCACGAAGGAAGCTCACGCCTTGGCAGCATGCATGCGGGTACCTGACAGTGCTACCCCTCCCAGCATCCCTAACCTCCAGCATGGAATAAATCTGCCAGGACCACTGGGCTAAGAGAAGGGAGACAAACTTCTCCTCAAGTGAAGCAGCTTCAGGCTGAGCCTAATGGCCTTCTCATCTCTATACAACCAAAGGCCAATTCTCAGCAGAAGCTCATATCCAGTCTGTGGGGTTCTAAGGACTCCAAGAAGGAGGTGGGAGTTGCCTGGGGTGGGCAAAGGGTGCCGGGCCAACCACACCCCCTCACTCGGCAAGCAGGGCCAACCCACCCTGGCCAGGCTCATCCCAAGATTAAAGAAAGGCTCCCCCCAGCTTGAAGTTGGGAGTGAAACCTGGTCCTAAGAGGGCTGCCTACCAATATACCTTAGATGCGAGGGCAAAGGAGGTATCAGACCATAAATAGTCCCTACGGCCTTCAGGATAAAATTTAAACTCCTACTTGGCCCACAGCCCTTAAGGCCCAGCTCCTGCCTGCCTCTCATGGCTCACCTCCAGGCAAACCCTCAGACACCCTCTCCTCCCACCTGTGGATAAACATCACACTAACTCAGTACTTTGCCATGCAATTCCTAAAATACACATACACACATACTACCCCGACACACTCCCCCTGGTCCTCACCACATCACCTCTTCCAGGATGCCTTTCTTGATCCCTGGGTCAGCTGACCTGAAATGAGCCTTCCCCATCATATACTTTAATAGCTATTGTATTTGCTAATTTCCTTATCTGTTTCTGTCACCAAATTAGCTCCCTATTGTCCTCAGTACTTAGTTTCTAGCACATAACAAGTGCTTAGTAAAGGTTTGTTGACCAAACTGTTAAATATGAATAAGTGTGTCATAAAAAGATCAGAGCTGAGGCTTCCCTTCCTAGCCTGCAAAAAGGAGATGTAATATTTACTTTACACGGTTATATAGGGATTAGACTATATTTATTACAGTGCTTATTAAATGAAAAATAGCTAAGCAAATGTTAGCTATTAATTAACTATTCAAGATGATGGAAAAACAAGTAACCTATCAAAAATCAGAGAATACAAGACACAGGTAGAGATTCCCATCTTTGAGAGGATCAGGAAAAGTAACTAACGGGTACTAGGCTTCATGCCTGGGTGATGAAATAATCTGTACAACAAACCCCCATGACACAAGTTTACCTATGTAACAAACCTGCACAGGTACCCCTGAACTTAAAATAAAAATTAAAAGGAGAGGATACCTAATGCTAAATGACGAGTTAATGGGTGCAGCACACCAACATGGCACATGTATACATATGCAACAAACCTGCACGTTGTGCACATGTACCCTAAAACTTAAAGTATAATAAAAAAAATTAGAGAGAGATTCCCATTCTTACACATGAGAGAATATAGCCAAATTGCAATAATCTTAGGCCCAGCTCAATTCTTATGCTTAAATTCTTCAAAAGAAAATTTTCACATGATGGGGCTCATTCTAGTCTGCCTTACCTAAAACAGTAAAACGTGGGTAGTATTAAAATAAATGACCTTGCATTCTCTGCACCATGTTGACTAACTGCAACCACAGGACAGCACCTCAAGGGTGGGGAAAGCAGAGGGAGGTGAAGTATTTGTTATAGATTATCCACAAATGGATGTACATGAGCTGAGTGTCTGGAGAAGCCATCCAACTCCATGAGCATCTCCCTTCACCTGGCCCCTGCCTCCTTGTCTCCTGGCCCAAGGCCTGAAGCTCCAACCAGGTATACACTCTGGGCACCCAAGTCCAGTCTCCTGCCCTGGGCTCTGTGGGAAATGCAGGCAAAGGCAGGGCCTCAGTCTCAACACAGCTTTGCCCTCAGCTCATCCCTGCTCACATTCCTTCTGTCTCCTCCTTTCACAGCCCCAGGTCCTTGAGCATCTCAAGGCACATTTCTGCTGCTTTTTCAAAAAAGACTTTACCATCTGCAGGAGGAGAGAGCAGGAGAGAGCTTATAAGAATCATTTCATGAATATTTAACATGCCCCCAAAAAGCCATGAGGTTCTTCTGCCCAGAGCACAAAGACAAGGACCCCTGTAATCCACACAGCACAGGGGACAGGGCATGAAGGATAAGGAGCTGAACCCATGTCTGTGCACTGACCATGTTCTGCAGAGACCCCCATCAAGCTGATCATCAGTCCAATTTATTTTTCAGATTTATTCCTGCCCAGTTGGTTTCAATTCTTTGCACAGCTCCCCAGTGTTGTTAGCACTTTCCAATCGCACTGACATCATCCTGTTATTTCTAAGCCCAGGCTCCCTCCTGCTCCTTTGATCCACTGATGGGCTTTTCACCAGCACCACATGGCCACATAAAGTCTGCTCGCCTACCCTTCAGCCTCCTGGCTTTTGCTCACCCTGTTCAGTGTCGATTCCATGAACCTCTCTCTCTTCAGTCTGTAATAGACTTGAAGTGGGTTTAAGTTGGAAAGCAGGAGAGGAGGGAGGAGACGAGAAGAGATGCATTCTTGCCATCCTACTGCCCTCTCATGGAATCATGAGCAAAGTGACTGCTCAGTGAGACAGGCTAGAACTAACCTCAGAAGTCCATCTCCATCCTAAGCTGTCTGGGACACTCAGGAGTGGGGAAAGGTGGGCAGTTCAGAGAATCCAAAGACTGTAAACTGAGACAAAAGCCATTTTCAAAGAGCAGGGACCAAGCAGAGGCAGCATTGGCTGTTCTGAAACCCCCCATTTACCCCCACCACTAACACTCCCAACAGGAAAAGCCCTGATTCCTGCCTTAAGTTAGAACATAGGAATCCAACACTCCATGTGACAAAAAGAACTAAATTTGCGGGGATGCTAGAGACAGGGGTAGGAGGTGTATTTAACACCACCCACTCCAGACATTTCCCCTCATCACACTGGGGTGCCTATTTATATTAAAGAGGTTATAAAAATGTTTAGAAGTCCCCACTCCCCCCAAAGAAGCACATAGTCATCAGAAGGAAAGCTTTTAGAAATCCACCCTTCAGGCTGGGCACGATGGCTCACACCTGTAATCCCAGCACCTTGGGAAGCCGTGGCGTGCAGATCACCTGAGGTCAGGAGTTCGAGACCAGCCTGGCCAACATGGTGAAACCCCGTATCTACTAAAAATACAAAAATTAGCCAGGCATGGTGGCGGGCGCCTGTAATCCCAGCTACTCGGGAGGCTGAGGCAGGAGAATCCCTTGAGCCCAGGAGGTGGAGGCTGCAGTGAGCCAAGATCATGCCATTGCACTACAGCCTGGGGGACAAGAGTGAGAGACTGCATCTAAAAAAAAAAAAAAGAAGAAAGAAAGAAAGAAATCCACCTTTCAAAGAAGAAAAAGCCTTTTTTGTTGACATTTACAATCCATTATGAAGTAAATGTTAACAAGCCCAAGGTCAAAGTAAATCATGATCAATCCACATCAGGATCTTCAATCCACCAGCTGACAGCAGGGACCAAGTACCCACTCTACCCAGAAACTGGAAAAGCCAAGTGAAGAAAAAAATATGACACAACCTGCCTGGACACTCTCTCTGTCCCGAGGTGGCTCATTCACTCATTCACAAGTTCATTCTCTCGATTGTTGAACAAAACATACCCAAGCACTTCCTATGTTTCAGAGGCAGCGGGCTAGTTGCTTCCTGGCCATACAGAAATGAATAGGGCAGAATCTCCAGCCTCAACTTGCTCATTCTCATAGAGATTGTCTACTTCCTCCACAAGCAAATAAGTCCTCTGACACCCCTAGTCCTATACATGGTCAACCTTCTAGGCACAAAGCCTGAGCATCTCCTTTGATCAATATAGGTCTTACTGGTGGTGGAGAAGAAAATAAAGTTGTCATTTCAGGGAACTAAACAGATTGAAGGATTTAGATTTAATCTTTCCAGACTAGGCCCCACTCAGAAGGAACAGTTTCAAAGCAGACCTATATCAGCTTGATAATAAAAACGGGACACTTAGAAAAAAGTGTCACATTTGGCAAGAAATTGTAAAGTCATAATCAAAAGATATCTGACTGTGCAGAGCCAAAATGCTGAACAGTTTCTGAGGTTACAGGCAAAGTCTAACTACAAAAAGAGTCCTAGGCTGGGCACAGTGGCTCACGCCTGTAATCCCAGCACTTCGGGAGCCCAAGGTAGGTGGATCACTTAAGCCCAGGAGTTCAAGACCAGCCTGGGAAACATAGCAAAACCCCATCTCTACAAAAAATAGCCGGGTGTGGTGGTGGGTGCCTGTGGTCCCAGCTACTTGGGAGGCTGACGTGTACTCCAGCCTGGGCAACAGAGTGACACCCAGTCTCTAAAAAAAAAAAAAAAGCCCTGTCCAATGGCTAGACTTGGGTCACCCACAACTCAGGTCTCAAGTACCAAATCAGGGGCTATCAGCCAGCACATCTGAAACTTCAAGTGGCCTGAGACACTAATCCTGGCTCTTAAGGTAAAGTGATTTCCAAGAAACAAGTCAGAAATAATAAGGGATAATGAGAAAACAAATTTAAATTCAGGATATAAGCACTTCTAAAGTTTTACAGGCCTGTTTTGTGATCTTTCTAATAAAGTGTGAGTGACTTGTTTGATGTTAAGGTATTGAAAGTATTTAAAAGAACTTGATATATTAGACTTGTGAAAAGTTTAACCGATTGAGCCTGCAACCAATATTTAAATATTTGGGGAAATCTAATTGTTGAGTTCATGATTCATTGGTTGTATAAATACTTAGGGAATATTTAGAGAAATGTTATATTTAAATGAATACACTGGACACTAAACAAAGGACACATGGTAGGGAAAGCTCCTTTCTAGGTACAAAAACACATGACTGGGCACAATGGCTCACACCTGTAATTCCAGCACTTTGGGAGACCAAGATGGAAGGACTGCTTGAGACCGGGAGTTTGAAACCAGTCTGGTCAACAGAGAGACCTCGTCTCTGCAAAAAATGTAAAAAGTAGCCAGGCATGGGTGTGTATGCCTGTAGTCCTAACTACTCAGGAGGCTGAGGCAGAGGATCACTTGAACCCAGGAATTCAAAGCAGTGAGCTCTGTTCACACCACTGTACTCCAAGCTGGGCAAAAGAGTGAGGCCCTGTCTCTTAAAAAAAAAAAAAAAAAAAAACACTGGAGGTTTTAGGTATTACAATAACATAATGAGTGTTGATGTTTGTTTGTTTAGAGGCAGGGTCTGGAAGGGACAGGAATCCATTCATTTATTCTTGTCCTTCCCCAAACCCCAGAAATGTCATCTGGAAGGACTGGGACAAAATGGTTCTTTTTCCAAATATGCATTACAACAAAGTAGCAGGGCTTAATAAAAACAGGAGGGATATGCCAGGCTGACACATGTGCCTGTAGGGATTAGGGCTCTTACCTCATACTCAAAGTCACCCCCCAGTGCCCCAATGTCCAGGTGTAGGTTCCTAAGAGGCTCACTTGAGCTGTGGACACTCTAGAAACAAAAATGATGACAAGTGATAAGTCTGAAGAAACTGGTCAACCCAGGGTGAGGGGTGTGCAGAGGGAAAAGTGGGGCACTGCTGAGCTGGCAGGCGGGCCCAGGCAGGGCTTCAGAGGACTGAGAGCAGGACCACCACTGAGGCAGCCTCACTAAACGGCTCTCCATCCAGCACAAACTATGCTGTGCAACAAGCAAGTGGCCAAGGTGCTTTCTGCTGGCTGTACTTTCTGGATCAGATCTAGAAGACATAACAGACTGCTCAAGAAATGAAGCTGTGGGCCAAAAAAACTTCTTGCTTTTTTAAAAAGTAGCACAGAGATCAGCCAAAGGTGGAAACAACCCATATATATTCATCGACAGATGAGTAGATAAACAAAATGTGGCATATCCATACCATGGAATATTATTCAGCCTTAAAAAGGACCAAAGTTCTAATACATGCTACAACATAGATGAAGCTTGAAACATTATGCTAAGTGAAATAAGCCAGATACAAAAGGACAAATATTGTATAATTCCACTTCTATGAAGTACCTAGAATAGGTAAATTCATAGACACAGTAAGCAGATTAGGTTTCCAGGGATGGAGGGAGAGGGAATAGGAAGTTATCATTCAATAGGTACACACTTTCTATTTGGGATGATGAACAAGTTCTAGAAATGAATAGTGGCGGCGGGGGAGTGCAGAAAAAAAAAGAAATGGATAGTGGTGTTGGGCGCACACATTGTGAAGGTAATTAATACCACTGAATTTTAACTTTAAAATGGTTAAAAGGGCAAATTTTGTGTTACATATTTTTTCTATCAGAGCAAAAACATTTTCAAAAGGAAAAAATATAGCACAGAGGGTTTCCAGGCCAGGGAGAGGACGTCATCATTACCTGGTTGTCACTTTCCTCCTCATCCTCCTCATTGGTTTCTTCTCCTAAACCCAAGAGGCCGAGAGCAGTCTTGTCCTCATGTATGGAGCCCAAGAGACCCTTTGTATAAGCAGAGGTCTTGAGACCCTGTGAAGGCTTCAAAATAGAGAAGGACAGTCAAAGGACTCACTTGGAAGACCTTTGGAATGACCTTTAGAATGCTCCTCCCCACTCTCTATGTCAATGTCTCCCAGATCAAGTGCCACCATGTCCATGAAGCTGACCTGGCGACTGCAGCTCACATCAATGACTCCCTTTGCCCACTCCTACTGCCTTGGCTGCAGAGACTCGGAAATCAGCACTGATGTCCCTACAGCATGGGTCTATCCTCCACAGCCCAGAGTCCACATTCATACAGGTGCGAATTACATTTTCCCAACTGGATTACAAACTCTGAGGACTCCACCGATTCTGTCTATTTCTCACCCCTAGGCCATAGTTCCTGGTATGGCACACGGGAGGCCCCACAGGAACTACAGACACTGAACGCAAGAGAACGTACTCACCAGCATGAGTTCTCCAAGCTGACGTCCAGACTCCACTGAGCTCCCCAGGCTCACGCTTTGAGATCCACGAAGAGCAGAGGGTGGGGTATCCACAAGACCTCGTAAAGGAGCCAGGCCCCCAAGAGGAACATGAACTGGGGCTAATGAGGAATCCAGGGCCTGGGCAACAGAAAACATCTTGTTACAACTCAAGAAACCAGGTGGCTCTGGGAGTGTCGGAGACAGATATAAAAATAAAACATCTAAATCCTGCACGCTCAAATTTAAACCACCTCCGCTCAGAGGCTGCTAATGAAACACAACATCCAGAAATTACCATTGTGCCAACTGTGTGAGAAATCACAGGCTGGTTTCCTGATTCTCATAAGTCTCATGCTGTCTCACAGTAAACAGTTCTTTTACATCTGGCAGATGCTGCGTGGGGTTCTGCTCTCCTTTCAGAAGCCATATAGGAGGCCGGGCGCGGTGGCTCACGCCTGTAATCCCAGCACTTTGGGAGGCAGAGCCGGGTGAATCACGAGGTCAGGAGTCTGAGACCAGCCTGGCCAATATGGTGAAACCCTGTCTCTACTAAAAAATACAAAAATTAGCTGGGCATGGTGGCGGGCGCCTATAGTCCTAGCTACTCAGGAGGCTGAAGCAGGAGAATCACTTGAAACCGGGAGGCAGAGGTTGCAGTCAGCTGAGATCACGCCACTGCCCTTCAGCCAGGTGACAGAGCAAGACTCTGTCTCAAAGAAAAAAAAAAAAAAAAAAAAAGCCAGGCGCAGTGGCTCACGCCTGTAATTCCAGCACTTTGGGAGGCCAAGGTGGGTGGATCACCTGAGATCAGTTCAAGACCAGCCTGGCCAACATGGTGAAACCCTGTCTCTACTAAAAATACAAAAATTAGCCGGGCATGGTGGTACATGCCTGTAATCCCAGCTACTCAGGAGGCTGAGGCAGGAGAATCACTTGAACCCAGGAGGCGGAGGCTGCAGTGAGCCGAGATCACACCACTGCACTCCAGCCTGGGCAACAGAGCGAGACTCTGTCTCAAAAAAAAAAAAAAGCCATATAAGAAGGATGCGGGAGGGGAAAGCAGAGACAAATCCTCATCTACCAGAAGAATTCTCAGTTGATAAAGTTTAAAACTGATGAGTCAAGAAAAAGCAGTCTAAGTGTATTATTTACAAAGATGGATGTGAACACCACAACAGAATGGTTGCCTTTGAGGAGAGCTCTGTACAGTGAAGTGCTATACTTTCTTATATGCCTTTTAGTACTATTTGACTTTTTTAACTACGGACATGCACTACTCTGATTAAAATCTAAGGCCAAGGCATAGTGGCTCACATCTGTAATCCCAGCACTTTGGGAGCCCAAGGTAGGAAGATCACTTAAGGCCAGGAGTTCAAGACCAGCCTGGGCAACAGAGCAAGACCCCATTTCTACAGAAATATTTTAAAGATTAGCCAGATGGGGTAGCATGCACCTGTAGTCGCACCTACTCAGGAGGCTGAGGAGGAAGGACTGCTTGAGCCCAGGAGCTGGAGGCTACAGTGAGCTATGATGGCACCACTGTACTCCAGTCTGGACAACAGAACAAGACCCTATCTCAGACCAGCCTAGGCAACACAGTGAGACACTGTCTCTACAAAAAAATTAAAAAATGTGCTGGACATGGTGACACATGCCTGTGGTCCTAGCTACTTGGGAGGCTGAGGCGGCAAGATCAATTAAGCCCAGGAGTTCAAGGTTATAGTGAGATAGAACCACTGTGAGATATAACCACTGCACTCCAGGCTGGGAGACAGAGCAAGACCCTGCCTCTAAAAAATAAAAATGACCCTGTCTGGAAAAAAAATCAACACTAACTACAAAAAAAATACACATGAGCAACAAAAGAAGGACTCTCTCCCCTCTCCACTGATGAGGAAGGTGGCTGAAAGGAGCCTTGCCGACGGGCAGCAGTGGGGCTGACCAGGTCCCTTCTTTTCCCTGTTCTCCTTCCTGCAAGCAAGGGCTGGGGAAAGAAATCAGGCTACGAGTCAGAATTCGTGAGACCTCCCGCTACTCACAGAGTCTCCAATTCTCAGTTTACTCATCTGCAAGATGGAGATGATGTGTGCCTTGCCACCTGACTAGGTGTGCAGAGAAGCTCAAGGAGATGAGTGCTAGGGGCCTTTGTGAGTGGCCCAGGGCTACACCAGCATTATAAAATTGCCACCATCACAGGGATTCACATTACAATAATCTAGGCTTATCAGAAGCAAGGATGGCAATCTGGTGACAATTTACAAAGACCCCTTCAAAATTCATTTCTCAAACTTAAAATGTCTAAGATGACACAAAAATTCCAATCCTCCCTAATCCCACAAAGACTGAAGAGAGAAAAGGAAACCCAGAGGCGGTCAGGCTGAGGTTCAGAAGATCCATCTTCTCACCTGTAGCCTCAGCCTAGGGGCCAGACCAGTGGGTGGGTTCCCAGCAGGGCCCATTTCTGCATCAGATGCTCATCAGGAAAGTAAGGTGAGAAACACTCCTGAGCTTCTGCAGGTCCACAATCATCTGGCCTGTTGTAGAACATGTTTGTGAAGGAGAAAACGAGCTGATAATCGTAACACCAGCCAGCAGTGCACTGGCTAAACACCTTCTGTACAATGTCTTATTTTACTCTCACAACCACCTGAGACTGGCTCTGCCATTATCCACAGTCCCCATATGAGCAAACGGAGGTTGGTGAGGTCAAGAACCCTGCCCAGGCTGGGCATGGTGGCTCACACCTATAATCCCAGCACTTTGAGAGGCTGAGGCAGGTGGATTACCTAAGGTCAGGAATTCAAGACCAGCCTGACCAATATGGTAAAACCCTGTCTCTACTAAAATACAAAAATTAGCCGGGCATGGTGGCAGGTGCCTGTAATCCCAGCTACTGAGGAGGCTAAGGCAGGAGAATCACTTGAACCTGGGAGATAGAGGTTGCAGTGAGGTGACATCATGCCATTTCACTCCAGCCTGGGTTACAGAGTGAGACCCTGTCTCAAAAAAAAAAAAAAAAGAACCCTGCCCAAAGTCACAGAGCCAGTGAGGGGCAGAGATGGGATTGGAACCCAAGGCTATCTCTAAGACAGTACTTTATACCAGCTCTGGCTGTGGCAGAAAAAAGAGCCTAGGACATACATGGTCCCTGACACCTATAACCCCAGTACTTTTGGAAGCCAAGGCAGGAGGATCACTTTTAGGCCAGGGGTACAAGACCAGTCTGGGCAACACAGTAAGACCCCATGTCTACAAAAAAATAAATTTTAATTAGCTGGGTATGGTGGTACACATCTGTAGTCCCAGCTACTCGGGAGGATTGCTTAAGCCCAGGAGCTCAAGGCTGCAGTGAGCTACGATCACACCACTGAACTCCAGCATGGACAACAGAGCAAAACTCTGGTCTCTTAAAAAAAAAAAAAAAAAAAAAAATGGCCGGGGGAGGGGAAGAGCCCAAGAAAGCTTCTTCAAGGTTAACTAGGCAAACCAGGCATGCCCCTCCTGGTTTCAGCCCTTCAAACCAGCCCATGTATCAGCAAGCAAAATTATCCCCACACTGTATTTATGGAAAATTACAGACTCCTAACATGGCTGGCTAATTTGCTAACATGCTGGGGGCTTGAGGGAGGGAGACAAGCATGCTGAGGGCTTTGTTCTCCCAGGCCTTGACCAAATCAGCGATTAGTGGAGAAATTATACATTCCTGGCTCCTAGCTGATCATCTTCTTTAGATGGCCATTAACTCTGAGTATGGGGCTATGCGTGGAGTTGTCCTTCAGAGCAGATAGACTTACTGCCATTGGGCTAATTAAAACTTTCAGGATAATCTGCAGCTTATCCGATATTTATAGTGCTACAGTAGTTATTAAAGCTAACAGAGAACCAGTGCAAGCCAGCAATTAGGAAGCAGAGGGAACAACTGGATAAAGCCACAGCTGGGCAACAACAAAAGAATAGCTGGAGAAATTCAGATTGATCCCCATGGTCTCTGATCCAACTTGACTTCTGAATGAACAATATACTGACTCTTTAAAGGGACAAAGGTAGAATGATAGGGTAAGGCCAGCCATTTGATAAATCCCAGTAGAGGAGGAAGTGAACTCAAGAGTGATGTCACAAATATGGTCTACACAAGCCTGACACAGGTTATCCATGTGGTTTTCTGGGGACCCTAGGAGGCAAAGAGCAGAAGCAGCTCACTGGATGGCAGAGAAAGGTTCTGGCCTCCGTCTCTCATAAGAATATTAGCTCTCAGCCCAGGCACGGCAGTTCACACCTGTAATCCCAGGACTTTGGGAGACTGAAGCAGGCAGATCACTTGAGGTCAGGTGTTTGAGACCAGCCTGGCCAACATGACAAAACTCCGTCTCTGCTAAAAATACAAAAATTAGCCAGGCGTGTTAGCACACGCCTGTAGTCCTAGCTACTCAGGAGGCTGAGGCACAAGAATAGCTTGAACCCAGGAGGTGGAGGTTGCAATGACCTGAGATGGCACCATTGCACTCCAGCCTGGGCAACAGAGCAACACTGTCAAAAAAAAAAAAAAAAAAAGAAAGAATATTAACTCTCTAATCAGGTGCAGTGGCTCATGTCTATAATCCCAGCACTTGGGGAGGCCAAGGCAGGTGGATCACTTGAGACCAGGAGTTCGAGACCAGCCTGGCCAACATGGCAAAACTCCATTTCTACTAAAAACACAAAAAAATTGGCTGGGAGTGGTGGTGAGCACCTGTAATCCCAGCTATTTGAGGGGCTGAGGCACGAAAATCACTTGAACCGGGGATTCAAGCGATGGAGGTGCAGATTGCAGTGAGCCAAGATCCACTGCACTCCAGCCTGGGCAACAGAACAAAACCCTGTCTAAAAAATAAAATAAAAATAAAAAATAATATTAACTTTCTAGTTCTGTCTGATTTCGAGAAGAAATAAAGTTCAGAGCTTTGGGGTAGGCTGCCTATTTCCAAATAGGAAGGATCTCTCTCTAGAATCAGCTGATAGGAAAAACTTCCCAAATCCCAGGAAGGTGTTTATATCCTGCACAAATGCCAGGATTAGCGACATTCTGCTCACCCGCAAAACTGATCATGTTCAAAGCACACGAACCACCCATGAATTACAATTACAGCCAGGGAAGGGAAATCATAGATACCCTCAGCCCTATCTTGCAGGTGATGGGGTAGAAGAAACTTCAAGTATGTGTCATCCCATAAAATGGCCATTTGGGTAGTTAAAGGGCCAATAGTTATCACGGTAGGGTGGGTAACAGGAATGCAGGCCTGATGGCTGTGGTAAGACATCAACTCCACCTGCTCCCTCCCTGCCAAGTTTAGGCCTTTAGGCCATGCTCACTAAGAAGCCTACCTGGTTGAGATGCTGCATCTTGCCTGGCTCTGTAGTAAGCCCTCCGCTGGAGCTCTGCTGGACTAGCCCCTGCCTGAGGGTGCTGCTGCTTGGCTGGAAATGGGCTTGCTGAGAGGCCTCTTGCCAAGCAGGGGCGAGGGCCACCTCCTGAGGATGTTCCAGCAGCTCTGGCTCCCATGACAGAAACCTCGAGTCCCTCTCCATGACTCTGATGGCCTCATGCTCACCCTCACTAGATATCCTAGAAGACTCAGCTGCCATGCAACAGACTGTGCTGGCGCTGTGTCTGCACGGCATGTCCTGCATGCTCTCAGGCAGCCCCAGGCCCTCCGGCCACCTGGAGATCTTGACCATCTGCAGGATGTGCTGGTAGAACCTCTGGTCCTCAGAGTAGTCTTCACTTTCTGACTGCTCCTCGTCAGGGCTCTGCATGTGGGACATGTGAGGAACTAAGAAGGGGCTGAAGTGTTGATCTCTGAGACCCGAGTCTGACTGAGCCACACCCTCCTCAGATCCCCGTGAGCTCTGCAGGTTCCAAGGGAAGTTGTTCACCTCATCCAGGACGGGAGAGCCCAGGTGTGAGGCCAGGTTGCTGCTGCTGCTGCTGCTGCTCTCCAAGTCAGGCCCAGACACGCTAGGCTTCTGATCCTTATAAGGGAGCTCTGCAGACCCTAGGGCCTGTCTCTTCTCACTGGCAGGAGGCTCCTCGGGGGCCCTCCCTAAAAGGGGATTCTGAGCTGGTTCTGATGCCAGGGTTTCAGGTGGTATTAGCAAGAGACCCTGAGGTAGATCTTCAGCTGAGGCCCCTAGAGCCTCAGGGTCACTGGGCTCTGTTTCCTTGCAGCTTCCTGGGATATCCTTATTGACAAGCTTGGAGACCTGTTCCATCCACAGTCCAGGAGGTTCTCTCCTCCTCCTCCCGCTGCCTATGCTCCCACCTTCCCCAGGAACTCCCTGCCTGCTCAGGTCTTCAGTAGGGCTGCTATCTAACAACAACTTGCTCTTCCTGGCAGGCAACATGTGGCCAGAAGAACAAGAGGACAGGGAGGGCTCCTCCTCAGGGGATGACATGGGAATGCAGCTTTGGCCCTTGTCCCCTCCAGGGCCAGTGGGGCTCAGTTTGGCTAAGCTGTGGCTGTGCTGCTCCCCTTTCAGTGGCAGGCCTTTGATGGCTTCAGAAAGCTTTGAGTGGACAGAGGCCTGGCTCCGGCTTTCTACCACATCCTGCACATTTTGGAGAAGCCCAGTGTTCTGAGGGGCTGGAGTGCCCAGTTTCTGCTGTCTGCTTCTCATTTCCAGCTCTTCTGTTTCAGGATCTGAAAACCCCAGGTAGATTTTCTCTGTCGCCTTCTGGAGTTTCTCCAGACCCTGCTGATCACCTAATTCTCTCCTGCATTGGGCTGGGGCCCTGCCTAAGATTTTCTCCATGTCAGCAAAGACCTGGTGGATTTGGGAAGGTTGGCCTTTGGAGAGTGGCTGCAGCTTTCTGGGAAGGGCACCCATGAAATGCCAGGGAGTGTCACCCAGCATGCCTGGGCTCTTTCCTTTGTTATAGGATCCCTCACTTCTAGCCTGAATCTCTTGATCTAGGTCCAGATCAGCAAGCCCAGGTGCTGAAGGAGGGGACAAGCTGCAGAGAAAGGATGAAGGAGGCAGAAGTCCCTCCTCAGGCTGCGTTTCCTAGATGGGTATATAAACATGCAGAGAAAACGAAGACAAAGCACTTCTGATTTACACTTGCTACCTCAGCCCTTGGCAAGCCCTCAGCAAAAACCCACCCTCTATTTAAACCCTAAAACTTAAAGTATAATAAATAATAAATAAATAAATAAATAAAATAAATAAAATCAATAGCAAAAAATAATAATAATTTTAAAAATTAAAAAAATAAAAAATAAAGTAAAACACAAACTGAAGAGGGAAGAAAAGATAAAAACTCCCTTGGGCTGAAAATATGTTGTTTTCTAGGCTCCAGTTTCCTTATCTACAAAGAGGAGGTTCGACTAGATCAATGGTTTGCAAACCTTGCTCCATGGAACCTGGGAAGTTCAGTACCTTGGGGTACTATATTGTGCATGTGACAGAGAAGAGGCGTCACAAAGACCCACACTGCCAAGTTCAACCAAAGAAGCTCCATTTCTTTTTTTATAAGCTGGACCTCTATAGAGGAACTGACTTGAAGACAGTCAGTTCTGAAACTACAGTCTGAAACTCGCCAACCAGATTATCCCTAAGGTACTATCCAGCTCTCAGATTCTGTGATTGATTACACAGAATCAGTCACTACAGTCTGAAACTCGCCAACCAGATTATCCCTAAGGTACTATCCAGCTCTCAGATTCTGTGATTGATTAGTTTTATAAAATGCACCAACCTTGGGACGTGTGTGGTGGCTCACACCTGTAATCCCAGCACTTTAGGAGGCTGCGGCAGGCGGATCACTTGAGGTCAGGAGTTCGAGACCAGCCTGGCCATCATGGTGAAACCCCATGTCTACTAAAAATACAAAAAATTAGCCGGGCACGGTGGTGGGCGCCTGTAGTCCCTGCTCCTCGGGAGGCTGAGGGACGAGAATTGCTTGAACCCAGGGGGCGGAGGTTGCAGTGATCCAAGATCGTGCCACTGCACTCCAGCCTGGGCAACAAAGCAAGATGCTGTCTCAAAAAAAAAAAAAAGAAGAAGAAGAAGAAGAAGAAGAAAAGTCCACCAACCTTATCAAGGACACCCGGAAATTTTTTAACAGGGCGCGAAGAGAAGCATAACAAATGACCCGAGACTTGAAAACTCAGTCTAGCATTATCTACTAAAGGAACCAGTTGGTATTGCTTGAGAGACCTCCACATGGTCACAGACCCTCTGAGCTAGAAAAACTTCTAAAAAATCAACCACTCCTCTACAAACATTCACACTGAACCCCACCTGACTGTGAGTGCACACCTCCAGACAGTCCAAACCACTTGCGTCCAGGCTGCCCGCCTGGCTCAGAGCTGTCCCCTGGACAAACTCAAGTTTGAGGCACCTGTCCTGAGCCCTAAGAACCAGACTGACAGCCCAGGGCTGTCCCATTTTCTTCATTTCCTGAAACCACGGAGGGAACTCTTTTTAACAGAGGGCTCTAAGAATCCAATCACACATCTACATCTCGGTCCTTTATCCAGCTCTCCACCCCAGAACCCTCACTTCATTCCGTCTCATGCCTTTCATCAAGCCACAGCCTGCCCAGATGCCTGACTACCACTTCAAATAATCCTGGGTCCATGAAAAGCCCTGTGGCCACCTTTTGCCATTCAAACACATGACAATGGAAAATCCAGCCTAGCTGGAAATTATCTGCCCTCTTTTCTCCATCTGGAGGAATGGGCTTGTTACCATGTTTCTCAGAACCATAAGTAATATGTCAGGGAGGGGAGGGAAAAAAGATGTATCTGTGGAGCTTGGATAAGAGGAAGCACAAGGCTCTGGAGGGAAACAAAAACTATAAACAAAAGAGCAAAACAACTGGACAACTGAAGAGGGTTGAAACGATGTTCCCAGTGCTCCCCACTGGCTGAGCTGAGTTCCTATGTCCCTCCCTCTCTTCAGCATGCCCCACCTGCCCCAGGCCTGGGGAAAGGGACCACCACAGCGTTCTGGGAGAGCCTGGGCCTCACTTTGGTATGGCTCCAGGTCTTAGTTGCTCCACCTACATCATGTGGGCAATAACTCCACCTCCTAGGTTCAGATGTACTAAATGGACAAATAAAACAATATGAACACTTTGAACTCAAATACAAAAGCTACTTATAACCAAGGAAATCAGGCTGGGCATGGTAGCTCACACCAGTAATCCCAGCACTTTGGGAGGCTGAGGTGGGTGGATCACTTGAGGTCAGGAGTTTGAGACCAGCCTGGCCAACATGGTGAAACCCCAACTCTACTAAAAATACAAAAATTAGCCAGGTGTGGTGGCGGATGCCTGTAATCCCAACTACTCAGGAGGCTGAGGCAGGAGAATTGCTTGAGCCTGAAAGGCAGTGGTTGCAGTGAGCTGAGATCACACCACTGTACTCCAGCCTGGGTGACAGAGTGAGACTCCGTCTCAAAAAAAACAACAAGGAAATCACATTGCAATTAAACTTCAGTTACCCACCACTCACTGAGGACACTGGCAACAATCTAGATGAGTAGATAAAGCCCAAGAGTTTTCTTTCAAATCTTGAACTCACTGGTGTTTTGACAACTAAATTATGGCTACATCTGACATCTAGGAATTCACACCACTTTAAGACAAATAAGGAACCCACACTAGGGAGGCCTGACTCTGAATAAAGAGAAAGGACACTTCACTCAGCTCACTGGCCTCTGCCAACTGCTTTCAGTCCCCACTCTCCAGAGCAGCAGATGCCATTACTGCTACTACTACTGCAAAAAACCATTCTCAGAAGAGCACTCTCTCTCATCAATCCTATTAGGTAACATGCACTTCCCAAGTGGGGAGAAAGGAAATGTGTAGACATGGCAACAACTTCCAGAATTCCAGAAGCTGAAAGAAAAATCAACCAGAAGACAGGCAAATTTTAGATGATATACTATCAAGAATTTACCATATTCTGACTGTTGTCTTCAACCTCCCAGCTGCAGACACCTAGAGGTTCCCAACATCCCTCCAGATTTCAGCCCTGGCCTCTCTGGGAGGAGGCATCCACTGACTCACCAGTGAACTTTTGGGGGGGTCTCTGTCCTTCTTGTCTTTCTTTTCCTTTTTTTTTTTCTTCTTCTTAATGGCCCCAGAAGTTGACAGCTTTGCCCGCTCTTGGATCACCAAGTTCCGATAGTGTTCGTCACATGGATGGTCCCACATAGACTGCCCGTTGGCGAAGTTGAAATAGTAAATGTCACCTGTGATGTCCTGGCTGGGGATGGGCAGAGTTCAGAAGTTAGTCCCTGCTCAGATACAAAAGAAGAAAAAAGAAAAGAGGGGAAAAAAAGAAAAAGGGAGAGGAGGTGAAAGACGAGGAAGACAGCGGGGTGGAAAAGGGAGGGAGAAGATGGAATGAGAGGGGTTAAGAGTGGAGGGAAGGAAAGGATTAACACAAAATCAAAGGGTACCATTTGGCTAAGAAGGAGTTAGCTTAGATATAGGAAGAAAGGATTGGGATACCTAATCTCTAGATGGTGATGTATAATCACCGGAGTTCTTGAGAATGCAGGCTGGACTAGTGTAGGAACAAACTTGGTTTTATTTAGATGGAGAAGTATAAAAACTATGGTATGTTGAACATAAGTGCTAGGATAAATCTTAATATTTTAATAAACAGTCTAAGGAAGAATAATGCATTGTGAGAGCTCTGGTTTTACAGAAGACTCTAAACTCATAAGAAGTAATAATCCTGCCGGGAGCAGTGGCTCACACCTGTAATCCCAGCACTTTGGGAGGCCGAGGCAGGCGGATCACCTGAGGTCGGGAGTTCAAGACCAGCCTGACCAACATGGAGAAACCCTGTCTCTACTAAAAATATAAAATTAGCCGGGGTGGTGGTGCATGCCTGTAATCCCAGCTAATCGGGAGGCTGAGGCAGGAGAATCGCTTGAACCTGGGAGTCGGAGGTTGCAGTGAGCCAAGATTGTGCCATTGCACTCCAGCCTGGGCAATAAGAGTGAAACTCCGTCTCAAAAAAACAAACAAAAAAAAGAAGTAATAATCCAAGCTAGTGTGGATGATGGTAGAAGAAAATAATGTAGGAGGTATATTTCAAGAATCTGTTTTTCAACATGGACAAGTCCAAAATAAACCACTCATCTCATCCACCATTAACAACAATCTATTAGGACAGCTAACAGGAAAAGAGTAATGCAAAATATTTTATATTCACACATAAACCTAAAATGTGCAAAATCTTTATAGAGTTTTACTGAAAAGTCAGAAAAAAAAAGAAAAAGAAAAAAACCCACTGGAGAGGCATTCAGTATGCCAGAATAGAAAGACTCAAGTCTGTAAAGATGCCAATAATCCCAAAATTAATATATAAATCCAATACAATTTCAATCAAGCTCCTTATGAAATCTGACAAGCTGAATCTCAATTCAAACAAAAGAGAAAATGAAAAATAGATAAATGAGAAAATGAGCAGAAATAAAAAAATATCGGGGTAAAAAAGGACAGTGATAGAAGATATGCAAATGACCCATAAGCACATGAAAAGATGTCCCACATCACTTAACACTGGGAAAGTGCAAATCAAAACTATTATGAAATGCTACTTCACACCATAAGCACGGCTATTATCAAAAATCCAAAAAATAAGCCTGGGCAACACAGTGAGACTCTGTCTCTACAAGAAATAAAAAAAATTAGCCAGGCACAGTGACACATGTCTGTAGTCCCAGTTACTCAGGAGACTTGAGGTGGGAGGATTGTTTGAGCCCAGGAGTTCAAGGCTACAGTGGGCTATGATCACACCACTGCACTCCAGCCTGGGTGACAGGGCAAGACCCTGTTTCAAAAAAAAAAAAAAAAAAAAAAAGGCTGGGTGCGGTGGCTCACACCTATAATCCCAGCACTTTGGGAGGCCAAGGCAGGTGGATCACCTGACGTCCGGAGTTCAAGACCAGCCTGATCAACATGGTGAAATCCCATCTCCAGTAAAAAGTACAAAAATTGGCTGGGCATGGTGGCTCACGCCTGTAAACTTTGGGAGGCCAAGGCGGGCAGATCACGAGGTCAGAGTTCAAGACCAGCCTGATCAACATGGTGAAATCCCATCTCTACTAAAAAATACAAAAATTGGCCGGGCATGGTGGCTCATGCCTGTAATCCCAGCACTTTGCAAGGCCAAGGCAGGCAGATCACGAGGTCAGGAGTTTGAGACCAGCCTGACCAACATGGTGAAACCCCGTCTCTACTAAAAATACAAAAATTAGCCGGGCATGGTGGTGCGTGCCTGTAATCCCAGCTACTCAGGAGGCTAAGGCAGGAGAATCACTTGAACCCAGGAGGTGAAGGTTGCAGTGAGCCGAGATTGTGTCCTTGACCTTGAGCCTGGTAGACAGAGGAACCCTTGTACACTGCTGGTAGGAATGTAAAATGGTGCTGCCACTTTGGTAAATAGCATGGGGGTTCCTCAAAAAAATTAAATCAAATTTAATATAAGATAAAATTTAACTTAAATATAAAATAGATTTCACAATGGAGTAAGTAATTTTAAAATAGCTGGGCACCATGGTGCACACCTGTAGTCCCAGCTACTTAGGAAGCTGAGGCAGGAGGATCCCTTGAGCCCAGCTGTTCAAGGCTGCAGTGAGCTATGATTACACCACTGCACAGCCTGGGTAACAGAGCAATACCCTATCTCTAAAAAAAAATTAATTTAATTTAAAATAGAATTACCATGTGACCCAGCAATTCCATTTCTGGGCATATACCCAAATGAATTGAAAGCAGGGATTCAAACAGCTATTGGTATACCAGTAATCACAGCAGCATTATTCACAATAGCCAAAAGACAGAAAGAAGACCAAATGTCCATTGACAGATAAATTGATAAACAGGGCTGGGCACAGTGGCTCACGCCTGTAATCCCAATACTTTGGGAGGCAGAGGTCGGGAGTTCGAGACCAGCCTGGCCAACATGGTGAAACCTCGTCTCTACTAAAAATACAAAAATTACCCGGGCATGGTGGCACGTGCCTGTAATCCCAGCTACTCGGGAGGTACAGGCAGTAAAATCACTTGAACCCAGGAAGCAGAGGTTGCAGTGAGCCAAGATTGCACCACTGCACTCCAGCCTGGGTGACAGACCAAGACTCTGTCTCAAAAAAAAAAAATTGATAAATAGAATGTTGTATATACATGCAATGGAATATTATTCAGCCTTAAGAAAGAATTCTCACGCATGCTACAACATAGATGCACCTTGAGGATATTATGCTAAGTGAAAGAAGTCAGACACAAAAGGACAAATATTGCATAATTCCACTTATATGAAGTACCTAGAATAGGCAAATTCATTGAGCCAGAAAGCTGAATGGTGACTGCCAGAGATTAAGGAGAGGGGAAAATGGGGAATTAATATTTAATGGCTATAGAGTTTCAGTTTGGGGATGAAAACATTCTGGAGATGGATGATAGTGATAGCCATGCAACATTGTGAATGTACTTAATGCTGCTGAATTGTCCACTCAAAAACGCTTAAAATGGTAAATTTCATGTTATATATATTTTACCACAATTAAGAAAAATACAAATTTATTGACTTCAGTATGACAAAAGAAAGTATAAACCAAATTAAAAGACATGTGACTGGGATAAAATAGTGGAAATAGTGGTAAGATACCACTACTATTACCCAGAATACCCAGAATAATCAAAGAGTTCTGCCACCTTAACAAAAATAAAAGATAAGCAGTCTACTAGACAAAAAGGCAAGAGATATAAACAGGTAAATCACAAAAGATCAACAGATGGCCAATTCAACTCTACAAACAACTTGGGAAATGCAATTTAAAATGATCCGTTGTTATTTTTTGCCCTTGGATTGACTATTTTTTTTAATTGACAATTTTTTAATTGATAATATTTCTAGGCTGGGCGCTGTGGCTCATGCCTGTAATCCCAACACTCTAGGAGACCAAGGCAGGCAAATTGCTTGAGCTTAGGAGTTCAAGACCACCCTGAGCAACATGGCATAACCCCATCTCTACAAAAAAAATACAAAAATTAGCCAGGCATGGTGACATACACCTGTAGTCCCAGCTACTCGGGAAGCTGAGGTGGGAGGATCGCTTGAACCCAGGAGGTAGAGGGTGCCGTGAGTCATGATCATACCACTGTACTCCAGCCTGGGCGACAGAGCAAGACTCTATCTCAAAAACAACAACAACAACAACAACAAACCAACTTCAGTACTGAAAATGGAATAAAAAATTGTCCTTATTTGCAGATTACATTTTTCTACAGGGTAAATATGTCCTAGAGACATTTAAAAAAACCTAAATACTGCAAATGAAAACAGACCATGTTCATGCGTTGAAAGTATTGTTTAAGATGTCAATTTTCCCCAAATTGATTTACAGAGTCAACTCAAGCACAGTAAAAATCCTAATAGGAAACTGACAAGCTATTCTTTTTTTTTTTTGAGATGGAGTTTCGCTCTTGCTGCCCAGGCTGGAGTGCAATGGCACGATCTCGGCTCACTGCAACCTCCACCTCCCGTGTTCAAGCAATTCTCCTGCCTCAGCCTCCCGAGTAGCTGGGATTACAGGCATGTGCCACCACGCCTGGCTAATTTTGCATTTTTAGTGGAGATAGGGTTTCTCCACGTTGGTCAGGCTGGTCTCGAACTCCCAACCTCAAGTGATCCACCCACCTCGACCTCCCAAAGTGCTGGGATTCCAGGCATGAGCCACCGTGCCCAGCCTTGGAAACTGACAAGCTATTCTAAAAATCATATGGAAATACAAAAGACGTAGAATATGACTTTGAAAATGGAGAACAAATTTGGAGGATTTACCTTTAAATGATTTCAAGATTTATTATAAAACTACAGTAATCAAGACAGAACAGTACTGGTGTGAAGACAGACAAAGAGCTCACTGGAAGAGAGCAGAGGATCCAGAAACAGCCCTCACTTCATGGCCAATTAGGAAAATATCTAAATGTCCTTCAATATAAGACTAGTCAAATAAATCAAGATTTTTGAAAATTGTGCTACATCTCTACACAGGAAGTATGCAGCTGATACAAGAATGAGTAGGCCTACACAAACAGACAAAGAAGAACAGTGTATATGATAAAGTGCGTATGTTTAAAACCAAACCATTGTTGGGGAGGGGGTGCATACATGTGTATTAAAAGAGTCTAGAGAGAATTTACCAATTAATAGTAATTACCCTTAGGAAAAGAAGAAGGTTAAAGGTGGGTAAAGAAGAAGAAGGGTAAAATGTATATATACCTACATTTTAATGACTCATTTTATTTGTTTTTGAGACAGGTTCTCTCTGTCCCGCAGGCTGAAGAGCAGTGATGCAGTCTCGGCTCACTGCAGCCTCAACCTCCCAGGCTAAAGCGATCCTCCTAACTCAACTTCGGAAGTAGCTGGGACTAAAGGTGCATGTCATCACCCCCAGCTAATTTTTGAATTTTCTACAGAGACAGAGTTTTGCCACATCGCCCAGACTGATCTCAAACTCCTGAGCTCAAGCAATCCTTCAAACTCGGCCTCCCAAAGTGCTGGGATTACAGGTGTGAGCCACCATGCCTGGCCAACTTATTTTAAAAAGTGAAAAATAGGCCGGGCGTGGTGGCTCACGCCTGTAATCCCAGCACTTTGGGAGGACAAGGTGGGCAGATCATGAGATCAGGAGTTCAAGACCAGCCTGATCAACATGGTGAAACCCCGTCCCTACTAAAAATACAAAAATTAGCCCGGCGTGGTGGCACACGCACGTAATCCCAGCTACTCAGGAGGCTGAGGCAGAGGCTGCAGTGAGCCGAGGTTGCAGTGAGCCAAGATTGCGCCATTGCACTCCAGTCTGGGCGACAGAGCAATACTCCATCTCAAAAAAAAAAAAAAGTGAAAAATAATTCACACTCTCCTCACAGGATAAAAAAGGGTGTTAGCCACCACTAACAGGTATATAAAGGCAGCTGGCATAAAAGCTGGTATGCAGCTGGCCCATAACCAATGACAGTTTCCTTCCATCCATCAAGCTAGGTACTGGAAACAGAATCCACTCCTATAAATTCATCCTACAAACATGACCAGAAGCCCTCAGCACCTCAAACATTGTGTAAAGTCCTGACAAATTTACTTCAATAGAGGTGGGAGAAGGTTAAAGGAAAGGCGGCTAAAAAGATCAAGAGAACAGGCCGGGCTCTCACGCCTGTAATCCCAGAACTTTGGGAGGCCGAGGCAGGTGGACAACCTGAGGTCAGGAGTTTGAGGCCAGCCTGGCCAACATGGCGAAACCCCATCTCTACTAAAAATACAAAATTAGCCAGGTGTGGTGGTGCGTGCCTGTAATCCCAGCTACTCGGGAGGCTGAGGCAGGAGAATCGCTCCACCTCCGGGAGGTGGAGGTTGCAGTGAGCCGAGATCGTGCCATTGCACTCCAGTCTGGGCAACAAGAGCAAAACTCCATCTCAAAAAAAAAAAGATCAAGAAACAAGAAGGCTGCCACATGAGGAAAAGCTAGAAGGACTGTGATTCTTCAGCTAACAGTAAGGCGACAACTGTAATCACTTTGAGCTATGGCCAACACAGTGAATGGTACGAACAAGAACAGGATGATTACGCCTTGTCTACAAAATTGCACAAAACCAGCAGAAGAGGGGACCCCTAAGATACCTGAGGACCAGTTTGGGATAAGCATAGGGAAATACCAATCTAAGGTAGGAAGTAAATTTATGGCACTCACTTTAGGGAGACAAGCTGGAGAGAGCTCTATGCATGTGATTAGGAAGAGCAATGCAAGACAGGAGGACAGAGCAGACATGGAGAACATGGAGAACAGTGTCACCACGAGCAGGGAGCACTGCAGTCCTCAGGAGAAGGAGGGAGACAGAGGCAGTGACATGGCTCCTTCTAGCTCCCCAACCTTGGCCACTCTGTCTTTCCTCTCCATAAACCTCTGTTTCCCTGAGACAACCACTGAGTGAATCACTCCTCCTTCCAACCGAAAGAGCTCTAGCCAAAATTGAAAATATCAATGAATCCATGAATGTGAACCTATTCATGAATAGGTTACATCAATTCAGATATGGCAGAGCCAAGTGTTCCCAAGGGACACAGAAACCCTTTGCTGGTCTGCATGGCCTCACTGCAAACCTCTTTAACATCAATATCCATTTTATTTTATTTTATCTTTTTAAGTAGTAGTTTTATTTATTTACTTTGGTTTTTTTTTTTTGAGATGGAGTCTCGCTCTGTCACCCATGCTGGAGTGCTGTGCCGCAATCTCAGCTCACTGCAACCTCCGCCTCCCAGGTTCAAGTTATTCTCCTGCCTCAGCCTCCTGAGTAGCTAGGACTACAGGTGTGCACTACCACACCCAGCTAATTTTTTGTATTTTTAGTAGAGACGCGGTTTCACCATCTTGGCCAGGCTGGTCTCGAATTCCTGACCTCAAGCAATCCACCCACCTCGGCCTCCCAAAGCACTGGGATTACAGGCGTGGGCCACCGTGCCCGGCAAGACCAGCATCCAACTTAGACGTGCTAAGGAGGTAAAGTTGTCACTTACAATATCAGTCTGCAAGGAGTAACAACAACCCCTCAGCACATCCTAAACAGATGCTTGTGCTAGAGAACCAGACCCAGGGCAGTAGCCCCTGTGGCCTTGGATATAAGCATTGAACCCCATCCTAGGGACCAGGGACCGTTCAGTCAGCCTACACTGAAGCCTGAAATAGCAGGCAGCATAGCAGAGGGGTGGCACAGTACTGTCCCTGACTGTACAGGATAGGCTTGGAAAAGCTGGCCAGTTCAAACCGATCTCCAGTATTAGCTTCCCTCTGCCTCTGCTAGGCCAAGTCAGTGGCCGCACCCCCTGCTGACTTACCATGGTTTCCACTCTCCAGGCAGTGGGGCCACGATGCCCTCCCGCGCCAGCCACATCAGTTCTGGTTCCTTGATGGGATCAATACCAATCTCCCGGGCAAATTCAAGAATTTCTGCAAGGAGAGGCAGAGGTGGGAAAGTAAGAGAGATGAAAAGAAGAAAAAAACTCACAATCTTTTTTCTACTTTGTCTTTTCTCTCCATCAATGAGAAAATCGTATTCTTTAAATTATAAACAATAAACATATATAATTGTTTCCTTACAATTTATAAATAGTACACTTGAATCCAAGCATGCTATCTCCACACAATGATATAATCTGAAGCCAAGCATTAAAAACGCAAAAAATAGGCCAGGTGCCATGGCTCATGCCTGTAATCTCAGCACTTTGGGAGGCCAAGGCAGGTAGATCATGAGGTCAGGAGTTCGAAACCAGCCTGGCCAACATGGTGAAACCCCATCTCTACTAAAAATACAAAAATTAGCCCAGCATGGTGGCGCGCATCTGTAATCCCAGCTACTCGGGAGGCTGAGGCAGGAGAATTGCTTGAACCTGGGAGGAAGAGGTTGCAGTGAGCCGAGATCACGCCACTGCACTCCAGCCTGGGCAATGAGAGCAAGACTTTGTCTCAAAAAAAAAAAAAACAAAACAGGCAAAAAATAAAATAAAACCAAGACTTCATTCCAGCAGGGGCCTCAGAGGGAAGAACCCCCAAACCATAGGCAGAACCATCCAGGATGAGCACAGCCTTACCAGAAGGTAGTAAGCTCTCCCAAGATTTGCAAAAGCTTGGTGCAAAAGCACTCATCATTCAATCAACAAGCATGTACTGAACAACTACAAGTGACTAAGCTCCTTGAGGACGTTACAAAGACACAATTAGAGTACAACCCAGGTGACACGTGCTGTAATGAAGACATGTCCTGTATGCTATAGGAGCAGAGAGAAGGCAGTGATTGATTCTGCCTAGGGGCAGGGAACTATCTGAGCTGAGAAAGTGGATGATACTCAAGCAGGCTGAACCCCCACTCACTGAACCCTCCCTTCCATTAAGGGAGTTGCCTCTTTTTCAATTTTACAATATATTATGGACCCTAATACTTTTGTTTTGGCTGGGTGCAGTGGCACATGCCTGTAATCCCAGCACTTTGGGAAGCCGAGGTGGGAGGATTGCCTGAGTCCAGGAGATCAAGACCAGCCTGGGAAACATGGTGAGAACCCATCTCTACAAAAAATATGAAAATTAGCTGGGCATGGTGGCATGTGCCTATAGATGCAGCTACCCAGAAGCTGAGGTGGGAGCTTACATTCTAGTAGAAGAGACAGCCAGCAATGAGCCTGAGAAGGTCAAGGCTATACTCCAGCCTGGGGGACAAAGCAAGACTTCATCTCAAACAAACAAACAAACAAACAAAAATTTTGTTGTACTCTGGAAATCAAGAATTTCAAAAAGCTCTTTTGCCACAGAACTGAAGGACAATGGAGATATATGTACTGACTTAAGAGCTATCTCAGCCAGGTTCATGCCTGTAATCCCAGCACTTTGGGAGGCCAAGGCGGGCAGATCACTTGAGCTCAGGACTTTGAGACCAGCTTGGGCAACATGGAGAAACCTCGTCTATATAAAAAATACAAAAAGTAGCCAGGCATGGTGGCATGTGCCTATAGTCCCAGCTACTTAGGAAGCTGAGGCAGGAGAATCGCTTGAGACAGGAGGCAGTGGTTGCAGTGAGCTGAGATCCCACTATTGCACTCCAGCCTGGGCGACAAGAGTGAAATCCTGTCCAAAAAAAAAAGAGCTATCTCATGCACAGGAAAAAAGATAAATGAGATAACCGTTTGAACATGTCACCAGAACCCCCAGAAATGATTAAATAAATATTCAAATGACATCAATGCTTAAGCTGGTAATAGCCCAGGCCAGAAGGGCATCACCAATGAGCCATCTCAGTGGAAAATTTGGAGGTTGACATACCTGGGAACTAGGAAAGAAAAAATATTTTTTCAAAGGACTGCCTGGAACTTGATTGGCCAGAGACTAATTTCTTCATTTTTCACAGATATTTTTGAGTGCCTCCTATGTACCAGTCACTATGAGCCACGAATAAGAAAAAAACTAGTCACTGCCATTATGGAGCTTACATTCTAGTAAAAGAGACAGCCAGCAATGAAGTAAACAGATAAATATACAAAAAATTAAAGCTTCTGATAAATGCAAGAAGGAAGTAAATGAGGTAGGAGCTAGAGAACATCAGGGTGGAAGAGCATTCCTTTAGAAATGATGGTCAAGGAATCGAGCTATTGCACTCCAGCCTGGGCAACAAGAGTGAAACTCCATCTCAAAATAATAATAACAATAATAAAAATTATGGCCAAGGAATGCCTCTCAGCAATGTTGACAGTTAACTGAAACCTGCATAAGTGAAAGGAGCCAGCCATGCAGAGCACTGGAGAAAGAGCATTCAGGCAGAAGAAGCACAGGTGCAAAGGACCTGTGACAACCAGTAGCTCTGGGGACTGTCAGAAAGCCAGTATAGCCAGGTATGGTGATGCACACCTGTAATCCCAGCACGTTGGGAGACTGAGGTTGGTGGATTGCTTGAGCCCAGGAGTTCAAGACCAGCCTGGGCAACACGGCAAGACCCCATCTCTACCAACAAAATACAAAAATTAGCCAGGCCTGATGGTATGCACTTGTAGTCCCAGCTACTTGGGAGGCTGAGGTGGGAGAATCACTTGAGCCCAAGGGGTCAAGGCTTCAGTAAGCCAAGTTCACACCACTGCACTTCAGTCTGAGTGACAGAGTGAAACTCGGTCTCAAAAAAAAAACAAACAAACAACAAAAAAAGGCCAATGTCACTGGTAGAGAGAGCCAGGTCACAGAGCCCTGCAATCCCATCAAGGGTGTTATGTTGAGTATACTGGGGATGGGGGGGGGACTAAAAGCACAGCCCTGACATGATCTGCTTTATAAATAGTAAGGCTAATTAGGAAGCTACTGAGATAGCCCAGGAAGAGAAAATGGTGGCTTGAGGTTAGAATGCCTACACCTGGACTGGGCCGAAGAAAGTTTTTATAAACATCCTTAGAAAAACCTTTGACTCCATTTACAACAGCAACCAAATGTATACAAATTTAAGAAATAGGCCATTCATGGCTAGGTGCAGTGACTCACACCTGTAATCCCAGCACTTTGGGAGGCCGAGGCAGGTAGATCACCTGAAGTCAAGAGTTCAAGACCAGCCTGACCAATATGGTGAAACCCTGTCTCTGCTAAAAATACAAAAATTAGCTGGGTGTGGTGGTGTGCACCTGTAGTCCCAGCTACTCGGGAGTCTGAGACAGAAGAATCACTTGAACCTGGAGGTTGCAGTGAGCCGAGCTCATGCCATTGCAGTCCAGCCTGGGCGACAAAGCGAGACTCCGTCTCTAAAGAGAAAGTAGGAAAGAAAGAAAGAGGCCAGTCATAGTGGCTTATGTCTGTAATCCCTGCACTTTGGGAAGCCCAGACAGGAGGATCACTTGAACCCAGGAGTTCAAGACTAGCCTGGGCAACACAGTGAGAGCCTATCCCAACAAAAAAATTTATTTTAATCAGCCAGACACATGGCATGCACCTGTAGTTCTAGCTACATGGGAGGATCACCTGAGCCCACGAGTTCAAGGCTGCAGTGAGCTATGATGGAGCCACTGCATACTAGCCTGGGTGACAGAGTAAGACTGTCTCTAAAAACAAAAATATGGAAAACAAAAAAAAAAAACACCCTATGCTATAAGCAAAGTCCAGCATTTAACATGAGATCCATGTATTCCTAGAGATGCAAGAATTGTGAACCCTGCTCTCAAGTCCATGAACCACCTGAATTATAAGCAAACTTTGTATGCCTAGATCATAACTCGTCAGAATTTCAAAGAAACTTTCACTCCAAATAATTGCATAGTGCTTCAAAGTGCAGGCCCTATGGCCAGGCACAAGTGGCTCATGCCTGTAATCCCAATCCTCTGGGAGGCCAAGACGGGGAGATCACTTGTCAGTTTGAGACCAGCCTCGCCAACATGGCAAAACCCCGTCTCTGTTAAAAACACAAAAAAATTACCCAGGCACAGTGGCACGCATCTGTAGTCCCAGCTACTAGGGAGGCTAAGGCAGGAGATTCACTTGAACCTGGGAGGCGGAGGTTGCAGTGAGCAGAGATCCCGCGACTGCCCTCCAGCCTGGGCGACAGAGTGAAACTCCATCTCAAAAAAAACAAACTAACAAAAAAAAACAAAGAACAAAGTGCAGGCCCTAGAATTTGAATACCTGGAGGTGGATTCTAGCAACACCACTTAGAATAGAACTGTATACCCACAGGAAGTTAATCTTTCTGTGCCTTGATTTCCTCATCTGTAAAATGGGGATAATAATAGTACCTAACTCATGGAGTTGCAGTGAGGGTTGAAAAGGTAATACATGGGCCAGGCATGGTGTCTCCTGCCTGTAATCCCAGCACTCTGAGAAGTGGAGGTGGGAAGATCACTTGAGGTCAGTTTGAGACCAGCCTGGCCAACATTGCAAAACCCCTTCTCTACTAAAAATACAAAAATTAGTTCCCCAGGTGTGGTGGTGGGCACCTGTAGTTCTAGCTACTCAAGAGGCTGAGGCATGAGATTCGCTTGAACCCGGGAGAGAGAGGTTGCAGTGAGCCAAGATCATACCACTGCATTCCAGCCTGGGTGACAGAGTGAGACTCTGTCTCAAAAAAAAAAAAAAAACAAACAAAGGAAAAGGTAATAAGGTAATACATGCAAAGTGCTTAAAACAGACGCTGGCACATAATAAGTTATATTGTTATTGTTATTAATAATGTTATTGTTGTTTAAAAAAACACTGCTCTAAGTTCGTGCTTAGGAAATTGGGTTTCCCCTGGTCTCAGAACACACTGTATTTTGATACCCCCTACTATGTTTCCATTTAAATCTAATCACTGCTCTAACCCAAAGACAGCAAACTTTTTCTGTAAACAACCAGAGAGTAACTATCTTACCCTTTGTGGGTCATATACCTCTCTTACAGCCACATATCTCTGCAGTTGTAGCATAAAAGCAGCCACACACAATACATAAACCATTATGGCTGTTTTCCAATGAAGGTGTATTTACAAAAATAGGCAAGTAGCCAGGCAAGGTGGCTCACGCCTGTAATCCCAGCACTTTGGGAGCCGGAGGCAGGCAAATCGCTTGAGGTCGGGAGTTCGAGACCAGCTTGTCCAACATGGTGAAACCCGTCTCTACTAAAAGTACAAAAATTAGCCAGGTGTGGTGGTGCACGCCTGTAATCCCAGCTTCTCGGGAGGCTGAGGTGGGAGAATCGCTTGAACCTGGGAGGCAGAGGTTGCAGTGAGCTGAGATCACGCCACTGCACTCCAGCCTGGGCAACAGAAAGAAACTTAAAAAAAAAAACAGGCAAGAGGCCAAGGTAGGCTCACATTTGATCTAACCCGAATATACTAAGCAACTCTGTACATGTACCATACTTTGCACTGAAAGAATAAAAATAAACCAGACAATCCCTGTCCTCAAAAAACAAACACAATACACCACAGGCCTCTTCACAGACTTGTTACCTTGCTCACTAGGAATGTAGGTCTCATCATAATCTTCTTCCAGAACCAGCTGATCTCCTATGCGGAGGGGTCGTCCAGCCATGACTCATCTGGGCTCAAACACCTAGATCCCAGAGACCCCCACCAAAAGAGAAAAATCAGTGACCAAGCTTAACAGGGGAAAAGTTGGCACTGGGTCATGGAGCATCTGGGTCAAACCAGACCCTGCAGAGCAATTTGGCCAGGGCCTTCCCAGGCGCCAGGTATAGTGGAGGGTGAAACCAACAACTCAAGGCTCACAGGCTCTGTGCCTGGCAAAGGTCTCCCAAAGGCTTGATGAACACCTGGTGAACCACAAAACATCTTCAAGCCTGGCTCTGTCAAGAGTTTGACTTTGTGCCTCCCCCAGATAGAAGAAACAATTATAATACAGAACCACCAAGTAGAAAATCCTAGTGACACCAAAATAACCAGCAGCACACAGACCCCCAAACACCAGCACATCTCCGTGGCACACCCCCATCTCAACACATATTCCTATCTGGATGTCCCGATTCATATCCAAAATGCCCTCAGGAAGCTTACAATCCAGTGGCGGGAACGACCTCAAGAGCAGCAGAAGGCAGAAGGGAAAAAAACTTCCTGTTCTGGGAGTGCTAAGATAAGGGCAAAAAATTTCCCCAAAAAAAGGAAGGAAGGAAGGAAGGCTGGCAAGAATTCTGATGGGGGAGAAAGGCATTCTAAACAGAGGGAGCATCTTGCACAGACAGGTGTTCCAGAGTGGGGATACCAACATGTGTGACCGGCTGGTCACAGAGAGCCTTGTAGACCGTGCTAAAGAGCCTCCACCCTGTCCTACACCAGAGGGGAGTCACTGAGGGCTCTGGTGAAACAAAGTATCACAGGGTGGCCTTTTTTTAGGACAAGAATTCTAGCAAGACTGGCATGGCTGGATTGGAGAAATGAGAGACTGGTGTCAGGAAAACCACCTGAGGAGGCTGCTGCCCAGGGGCAAGATGATAAGGACTTTAACTAGGGCAGAAGCAGGGGAATGAAGAAGAAACAGTCAGAACAGACCCAGTGATGTTAAGCTTAATAGGACCAGGATATGGGGGAAAAGTGGAAAGGAGCTACATCCCTTCAAAATTCACATATGTATATATTTTATTTTTTATTTTATTTATTTTTTTTTTTTACAGAGATGGTGTCTCACTATGTTGCCCTGGCTGGTCTTCAACTCCTGGGTGCAAGCGATGCTCCCGCCTCAGCCTCTCAAAGTAAGAAAAATACACATATTGAAGCCCTAATCCACCATGTGACTGGTTCTTTAGGAGGTAAAGTTAAATGAGGTCATTAAGGTTAAATGGCCTGACAGGATTAAAAGGAGAGGAAGAAAGGACCAGGAACCAGGGCAGCAGATGGGGCCCACTGTCTAGTGGCTTAGAGGTCTCTCTTTACCATCTGAGGACACAGCAAGAAGGCAGCTGTCTGCAAGGCAGGAACCAGCAACAGACCTTGATATGGGCCTTCTAGCTTCCAGAACTATGAGAAAAGAGATTTCTGTTGTTGGAGCCCCCCAGTCTACGGTATTGTGTTACGGCAGCCCAAGTGAAGACAGAAGTCCAGCTTGAATCCAAGGTTTCTAGCTCCAGGGATGGGGCGGTGCCAAATTCTTCAACTGAGAAGCTGGTGCACTTCTAGAATTGCTCCTCTCTTCCCACCCCTACCTCAGGACCCCAGTTCCCACCAACTCTCCCCATGGCAGCTCCCATGCTGCAGCCTGATGAAGCAGGTCGCCTGGGAAACTGCTGCCACACACAGACCTGCTCAGAGCACCTCCCCAACCTGCAGAGCAGTTGGCCACACCAAATGTGACCAACTGGAGTCTGGAGCCACAAGTCCTGACCTCTCCAGTCCCCACTTCCTCAGAAGCTGCCACTGTTCCTCCTGGAGCAGCAAGGATGAAACGGCCCTCTTCAAGCAGAAAGGCCCAGCCATTAAAAACGTCAGGATCTGGGAGAACGCATCAAGCCCAGGCAGCCGTGGAAAGGCTGGAGGACACACCTAAACATGTGGAACCCCATTGCCAGACGGCCAGGGCCAAATCCATATCCCCCAACACTGGGTGCCCTGGAGGTTCCAATCCTGCCCACCCACCACCTATCAATCCACCCTTTCCCCCAGGCCCCTGTCCTCCTCCCCTAGGAGTTCCCCAGGGCAATCCAGCTTTCCCCCCAGGTGGGGCCCCTCATCCTGTGCCACAGCCAGGGTATCCAGGATGCCAATCCTCGGGTCCCCACCTTCCTCCATACCCAACCGCCTGCCCCTGGAATCCCTCCTGTGAATCTCTTGGCTCCTGGCATGGTCAGACCAGCAGTGATAGCGGACAAGAAGATGCAGAAGAAAATGAAGAAAGCTCATAAAAAGATGCACAAGCACCAAAAGCACGGCAAGCATTCCTCCTCCTCTTTCTCCTCCTCTTCCAGCAGCGATTCTGACTGAATACAGGCCCTGGACCCTTCCCCCAAGTCTCACCAGTTCTGCTCTCCCATCAAGCTTCAGATGCCATGTTGTACTGGGGGAAAGTAGCCCTTGTGCTCCCCCCACCCCACCCCCAACCTGAGCCTCACCCTGCTGTTGAGCCCTGAATGGCTAGGGAAAATGGGAAGAGGATTGCCATGGCCTGGCCATCTTCTTGCTGCTTGGATAGATCAGATAGCTAATGAGTTTAGCAGGGGAGCTATTTTTTTGAAGATGATGAACTAAATATTGAAGACAAGTTTGAGATCTGTAAAATGTGATTTTTTTTTACTTCTGCTGATAATACTTGTGATTGGGGAGGTTTGTGGAAATTTAATGATGATTAGAAACCTCTATCTTTTTTGTAATGTTGGCATACTTGGGGAATTTAGTGGCAAATACATTCCCCAGCAGGCCTTTTGTTGGTTGCACTAACTGCGTTTGCTGGGAAGTAGAGTCCGTTTGGTCGATGAGCTTTGACCGTCGTTTTGGAACCTTACCTCTCCTCCTTAGCCCAATATACTGTCTCAGGTCCTATTCTCATTCTCCAGCTCTCAGTCCAAATAAAGTTATTTCTCCTGGTTAAAAAAAAAAAAAAAAAAAGTCAGGATCTGGCCTAGAAAGGAAATGGCTGGATCTGGAGACTCTGAACCTATTCCAAGGTTCCTAGAGACCCCTGACAAGCAACAAAGGATCCATCAGGGACTGCTTACTATGGCCCCCCTCTGTGCCATGACAGCTAACAGGTGGGCAACAGAGGAGTCCTGCCTTAGGACCCAAAAGACATGGTTCCCTTTGTCAGTGCACTGAACCCGAAGGGAGCCAGCTTCTGCCCCTCATTCCCACCGTGCCACCTCCAAGCAGGAAGAAAACACCAAAGGAAAAGGGCTTCTTTCAACAGTACATAAGCTGAAGTGGGAATGTGCTCCCAACCCTCAGAAGAACCCGTAACGTCCTGCAGACATGTTGCCCCACTGTGCTACACACACAGTCAGAGGCGACGTAGGCCTGACCACTGCTGACGAAAAAGCTGAGCAGAAAAGGACCAGGAACCAGGGTGGCAGATGGGGCCCACTGCCTGGTGGCTTACAGAGTCACCTGAATCTTTAATCCTCTTAGGGAGAGGAGAAGAGAAAAGGAAAGGATCCACAGGCAGGGAGGGCCCAATGGTGGCCTGAACATTAGGGTGAATAAGCACTTCCCAAGCATGTGCTCTATACGACGTACTATCTTAACTACCTCAGAGAATTTGAGAAATTCTGCATTTGAGAAATGTCATCCCCTAGATGCATCCCATCTCCAGAAAGCACAGGACAGGTAGTCTCTGTCCACATGGCAACAAGACTAATTTGCTATATACATAATGATCCATATTTACCTTTTTTTTTTTTTTTTTTTTGAAACGAAGTCTCAGTCTGTCACCCAGGCTGGAGTGCAGTGGCACGATCTTGGTTCACTGCAACCTCTGTCTCCCAGGTTCAAGCTAGTCTCTTGCCTCAGCTGCCCGAGTAGCTGGGATTACAGGCACCCCCACTATGCCTGGCTAATCTCTGGATTTTTAGTAGAGATTAGATTTCACCACATTGGCCAGGCTGGTCTCAAACTCCTGATCTCAGGTGATCCACCGGCCCTGGCCTCCCAAAGTGCTGGAATTACAGGCAGGAGCCACCGCACCTGGCGATATATTTAACTACTTAAAGATCAGGAAAACTCTGGAAAATCTGAATTCATGGATCATCCAAATTCAAATAAATGTTCTGCCAGAAAAAAATTAAAATATGGGTGGGTTGTATTCTACCTTCTTTCCTTACCTTATCAGGCTCTAGAAAAGATGTGGGCAAGGACAGGTCCAAAAGGCCAATGAGTTAAAGAAAAAAGGAACGTGGGAACAGAAGTCATATCTATTTGTCTGTATGTAGTAGCAGGATGGCTACTAAAGATCATCTACTCATTCGAGGAATATTTATTGGGCACCTACCACGTGCATTTATTTCTAGGCGCTAGAGATGCAACCGTGATTAAAAACAGATTCAGCTGCTGCTACTCTTGAGCTAGTCTGGGAAGGGAGGGAGACAAACCAATCAGTCACAGAGAAATGTATAATTAGAACCGAGGGAAGTGCTCTGAAGGAAATAAGCCTGATTTAGATGATGCCTACACTGAGAACTGAAGGATGAGTAGGTATTCACTAGACAAAGAAAAAAAGGAAAGCGTGTTCTAACAGATGCATGCAAAAGTCCTTCAGCAGAAGGCAACACGAGGCAAGAAGCAGCACAGTTGGAGAGGATGCTGGGGAGGCCAGTGGGAGCCAGGCCATGCAGACTTGCCCTTTATCATAACAGAAGTAGGGCTGGGCACAGTGGCTCACACCTGTAATCTCAGCACTTTGGGAGGCCAAAGCAGGAGGATCGCTTGAGCCCAGGAGTTCGAGACCACCGTGAGCAACATAAGACGACCCTGTCTTACCCTGTACAAAAAAATTTAAAAATTAGCCAGGTGTGGTGGTGTATACCTGTAGTCCCAGCTACAGGGGAGACTGAGGTGGGAGGATCACTTGAGCCCAGGTGGTCAAGGCTGCAGTGAGCCTTGATTGTGCCACTGCACTCCAGCCTCAGTGACAGAGCAAGACCCTGTCTCAAAAAAGAGAGAGGAATGGAAGCCAGGAAATAGTTTTTCAAGATACACATTTTGAAAAACTACTCCAGAAGCTACTAGGAGTACACCCTAAAGCGGAGGCCAGACTGGAAAGAAGAAAATCAGGGCTGATGCAGAGAGATAAGGTAGAAAACCATGAGCTAGGCTAGGTAAGAGGCAATGGTAACCTGAGTTGGAGTGGTAACAGAGGATGAGAAGTGTAAGAATGCAGCCCTTAGGCCAAGCACTGTGGCTCACACCTGTAATAAGAGGGCTTTGGGAGGCTAAGGCAGGAGGATCAGTTGAAGCCAGGAGTTTGAGACTAGCTGGGTCAACACAGTGAGACCCTGTCTCTACAAAAAATTAAAAATATCAGCCATGCATGGTGACACACACCTGTAGTCCCAGCTACTTGGGGGGCTCAGGTGGGAGGATCCCTTGAGCCCAGGAGTTCAAGGCTACAGTGAGCTATGATAACACCACTGCACTCCAGCCTGGGTGACAGGGCAAGACCTGTCTCTAAAATAAATCAATAAATGAGAATGCAGCCCTTAGATCTGCCATGGCAAACAAATAGGACATGTCCTACTATTTTCCTCGAGGCCTAAAACTGTGAAGGACATCACTACTCAATCATGGCACCCTAGACATGGCCTCAGAACCCTCAACATTGTTCACTATGTAGCAGTTACCAATAGATGAGATGAAATCCAGTGAGATCTCCTTGCTGCCTAGCCTGAGACCTTCTGTGAGCCAGAGTTGGGAGGGGTCACCCAACTGCACTCATGCATCTCCTACCAATCTCAGAATCAGGCAAAAAAGGAGTGGCTCACACATTTCCTCCAGGAAGCCTTCCCGGCCAATTTCATCCTCTCCTGTCAACCCAGAACCACCTTAGCACTGAGCTCATAATTTTCATGTGTTCCCAGACAGATTTCTCTCAATATTATTTTTTTTTCTTTCTTTCTTTTTGAGACGGAGGAGTTTCGCTCTTGTTGCCCAGGCTGGAGTGCAATGGTGCGATCTCGGCTCACTGCAACCTCCGCCTCCTGGGTTCAAGCGATTCTCCTGCCTCAGCCTCCTGAGTAGCTGGGATTACAGGTATGTGCCACCACGCCTGGCTAATTCTGTATTTTTTTAGTGGAGATGCGGTTTCTCCATGTTGGTCAGGCTGGTCTCGACCTCCTATCCCTCAGGTGATCCACCCGCCTCGGCCTCCCAAAGTGCTGGGATTACAGGCGTGAGCCACCGTGCCTGGCCAATATTACTTTTTTTATGAAAATGTGTCTTACCTCTCCTGTTAAACCACAAACTTCTGAGGGCCATGTCTCCTCCTCTGGAATTTTCCAACAAAGCCTAAAATAAGCCTATGTAAGCTGTCGGAGCTCAGTTACTGCTGTAACTGCTAATATAAAACCAAGGAATAGGCCAGGTGTTGTGGCTCACACCGGTAATCCCAATACTATGGGGGACCAAGGCCTAGGATCACTTGAGCCTAGAAGCTCAAGACCAGCCTGAGCAATATAGTAAGACCCTGTCTCCACAAATATATATATATATTAGCCAGGCATGGTGGCGTGCACCTGTGGTCCCAGCTACTCGGAAGGCTGAGGCAGGAGCTATGTGATCAGATGGAAAGGAAGACAGAGTTACATAAAGAGTGTAAAGTGGGGAGGCAGAGGTGGGAGGATCACTTGAGACCAGGAGTTCGAGGCTGCAGTGAGCTATGATTGTACCACCATACTCCAGCCTGGGCAACAGAGTGAGACCCTATCTGAAAAAAAAAAAAAATACACCAGCAATCTCAGAAGCTAGGAAGACCCGCAGTAGTTTTGGTCCACCTTCCTTCCCATGCTAAAATTTTCCTCTCTGTGCTTCCAGTGACAGGCGGCATAGTGGTCAAAGTACCAGCTTTGGAGACAGAAGACCTGGATTCAAATCCCAGCTCTCTCACTTAGCAGCTGTATGACCTTAGGCAAGGTGCTTCACCTCTCTCAGCCTCAGTAACTGCATGTGTATAATTAAAACAATCTTAATAAAAATAAAAAAGCCTGAAAGTAAAATGAAACAACACTTACAAAGTGCCTAGCACAGTCCCTGTATACAGAAAATGTTACACAAATTTAGCTAGTATTAGATTCTATTTTCAATTCCATAGTTAGATAATTCTTAACTATTAGAAGGTCTAATAGTAAGCCAATAATCAGGTTCTAAAAAAATGTTCCCTGGTATCTCAAGTCTGCCTTCTGCTCATCCAGGGACACCCTAGGATTCTCTAGCTAAGGTAGGCTAAGTATTCCCAGTTCTCTTCCATTCAGTACATATCGTTTCCCAGTCCTTCAATATTGTGGCTACCTTGCCCTGTACTTTGTCAGCATAGCTAGAGTTTTGCACATCTGCACACTAACAGAGAATATACACTCACAGACATAATGAGGGTTCTCTGTATATTTATTTCTTCCACCCTGCTCCAACAATTACAAAGAAGGTTGACCACAGAAAAGATTGACTGGAGAAGGTAAAGGGGAGAAGGTGGAAGATGTCAGAGTTGATTACGCAGTGGTAATGAGCAAAGGCTTTGGAACATTCTTGGCTTTCAATCCCAGCTCTGCCTCTTACTAGCTGGACAGCCTCAGTTTTCTCATCTATAAAATGAGAGTACTAACAATATCCATCACAATGTGTTGTGAGGCTTATATGATTCAATACATGTAAAGTGCTTAAAATATACTAAGGTCTCAATAAATGTTAGACATTACATTATTATGACTGCTATTCACATATTTAAAAGGGTTTATTCTACCTTGCTCCAAAGGACATATCCAGCACCAGGCAATATAAGTTAAGGCCATTCAGACATTAAGTAATCACTTTTTCTTTGCTTTTTTTTTGAGACAGAGTATCATTCTTGTCACCCAGGCTGGGGTGCAATGGCACGATCTCTGCTCACTGCAGCCTCTGCCTCCCAGGTTCAAATGATGCTCCTGCCTCAGCCTCACGAGTAGCTAGGATTACAGGCGCCTGCCACCACGCCCGGCTAATTTTTGTATTTTTAGTAGAGATGGGGTTTCACCATGTTGGCCATGTCTCGAACTCCTGACCTCAGGTGATCCGCCCGCCTTGGCCTCCCAAAGTGCTGAGATTACAGGCGTGAGTCACCGCGCCAAGTAATCACTTACTGAACACCCACCATGGGCCAGACATTGTGCGACGTGTTAGGGCTACAAACCTGATTACACATGGCCCTGAACTTGAGCTCAGCCTACCTGGAAAGCCAAACATGTAAACACATGACTACAAAATGTGTTACATGCATTAAAGGAAGTAACATAATGTATAACAGAACACAAAGGTAAGGGCAAATAATCTTAGGAAGATCAGGGAAAGCCTCACAGAGTAGAGGACAATTGAGATAGTTCTTGAAGGATAAGCAGGTGATCCCCAGGATAAGCGGAGTAAGGGAATTCACGGCAGAGGAACAACATGCACAAAGGCAAAAAAGAAGAAAAGCATAAAGTGGGTGCAAATAATTAATTATGAAAACAAAAGCTTATAGCCACTGAACACTTCCTATGTTCCAGGAACTGTACTGAGTGCTCTATATACATCATCTCACTTCATCCTCTCAGCAAAATAGAATTATCTTCACTTTTCAAATAAGGAAACTGAGGCTTAGCAAAGTTAAAAAAAAAAAAGAAAAAGAAAAAGGCCAGGCGCAGTGGCTCACGCCTGTAATCCCAGCACTTTGGGAGGCGGAGGTGGGCGGATAATGAGGTCAGGAGATCCTGACCAGCCTGGCCAACATGGTGAAACCCCGTCTCTACCAAAATACAAAAAATTAGCCAGGAGTGGTGGTGCCCACCTGTAGTCCCAGCTACTCGGGAAGCTGAGGCAGGAGAATCGCTTGAACCCAGGAGACTGAGACTGCAGTGAGCCAAGATCGCACCACTGCACTCCAGCCTGGGCGACAGAGCAAGACTCTATTTCAAAACAAACAAACAAACTTGCCCAAGGTGTCACAGCTAATAAACAGTAGAGCAGAATATGTAAGTATCCATGTCTGACTCCAAAGCCCAAACTCTTAACCATTCTGACATGACCAGGGTGCAAGGGACAGTGTGAGGAGTGGCAAGACAGAGCTCTAGAATGAAAGGCAAGAGCATATTATAAAGGGCCTGGAAGAACTGAGGCTCTATCCTGTAAATGATGAGGGGACATCACAGGATTTCACAAAGGAGACTGGCATGATCAGATCTGTAGGTCAGACAGACGATTCTAGCCAAGAATGGTGATGCATGCCTGTAGTCCCGTCTACTCAGGAGACTGAGGTGGGAGGATGGCTTGAGGGCAAGAGTTCGAGGCTGCAGTGTACTAGGGTCACACCAGTGAATACCAACTGCACTCCAGCCTGGGCAACATAGCAAGACCCTGTCTCTAAAATAAATAAATGATTCTGACAGCTGCATAAGAACTAATTACAGGGGGACAAGAACTGAGGCAGAGAGACCACTTAGGAAGTTATCCTGAAAGCACAAGCAAGAAATTATGAACTAAGTCAGTGTCTGTGAGGATGGAAAGGAAGCGCCAGATTCTAGGGGAATTAAGAGGCAGAATACAGGACTTGCACTTCGGGAGAGAGGAGGGAAATCAGAGCACTAAAGCCAGAACACTGTGACTATCATTTCTAGATGTGTTCATTTCTATGCCTCGTCCAATAGGCAGCCCCACCTACTACACTGCCTAGAAGACAGGGCATGTCCGACAAATGTTTGCTGTATTTATTAGATGAATAAATTAAAGGGACAAACTTGGCTGAGTGAATGGTGAAGCCCTTCACTGAGATAAAAAATACAAGAGGAGAAACAGATCGGAGGGACCGGGGAAGGCTGACGATGACAGTAAGCAGGTCTGAGCTCAGGAAAGAGGTCTGGCTGGAGTAGTTTGGCGAGTCAACGCTGAAAAGCTGATTACGCAAGAGATGGAGTGCGCCGAGTAGAAGGGAGGGCTTTCTACTGCAAAGGACTGAGGAGAACGGACAGGGAGTCGCGGAAGCCAAGTGAGGAGAGCGGTGCCAGAGGTAGAGGGACATTTTTAAATCCAATGCAAGCAAAGGAAAAAACAAAAAAGCTTTCCAACTTTCCCAGCTGGCCAAAGATGGCATAAGATTGGGCTAGCCCCGGATTTGGACCCCGCGGGGAGCCTGCCACAGAAGTATCCCAGCAAGCTTCGGAAGGCCTGGCCTCACTCGCCAACGACGAACAGAGCAAGCAAACCAGCGCCGCGTGCCCAGTGCCCCTCTTCCGCGTCCCGACCCGCTGCTCACTCACCCACCAGACCCCCAGCCCGGGCCCGGTGGCCCGCTCAGGAGCCGGCGAGATTTCAAACGGAGGAACTGTCGCCTGGCAGTCCGATTTTCACTTCTTCCCTCAGTCCCCGCCCACAATCGAGCGCATCACGCTCGTCGGCTCGAGAGCTTGCCTCGGGTCCCCCGCCACGCTCGCTCCCTTCCCCGCCGCCCAACCCCTCCCTCGATGAGGTCCTCAACTATCCCCCACCCCGGAAGGCTCCGGGCGAGGCTCCGGCCGAGGCTCCGGGCGAGGCGCAGCTCCCCCAACGCCACCCGACACCCACCCGCTCCCCCAGCTTCCAGGGACGCCGGGGTGTTGCCCTGCAGCGCGCAACAAACACTTCCGGAAAAGGTACCGCCTAGCAACCGGGAGTCCCGCCTCCAGCCGGAGCCAATAGGTCGCCGGCTGAGAGCTCTGACAATGGATTGGCTCGAAGTCCCTTCGGTGCACGCAGGAGCTCTGTCCGTTTTCCGTTGCACGATCGGAGTGTAGTTTAAGATAGATAATGGGAATCCGCAAGAGGTTGAAAGAGTGTAGTTTAAGATAGATAATGGGAATCCGCAAGAGGTTGAAAGAGAACCTCACCGGCTGGGCGCGGTGGCTCACGCCTGTAATCCCAGCAATTTGGGAGGCCGAGGCGGGTGGGTCACCTGAGGTCAGGAGTTCGAGACCAGCCTGACCAACGTGGTGAAACCCCTTCTCTACTAAAAAAAAAAAAAAAAAAAAAAGGACCCCGAGTTTAGACGTGAGGATTTCTGCCAGGACAGAGAAGGACTATTCAGAGTATTTATACTAATGTGAATTATCTAATTATCTAATTGATCATTTGTTAGGAGTATGATTAACATCAGGTGAATAATACAGTGGTCATCAATAATCAACCCATTGTTACTTTAATCAACAAAACAAATGTGAATGTAAGGTAATGGAGACGCCTCCACTCCCCATCTCTCCCCGCAAAAGCTGGCTCTCCTGTGCTCCTATTAAACCAGTGAGCACCTGACCAGGAGTTAAACCTATTTTCTACTATCCATCTTTTCACCAAAGCCCAGGGTTCAGTTTGTATGTCTGCAAGATGGGGATAGTAATGTCTGTCATAACTATTTCAAAGAGTCTGTTGAAGAAGAAAAAAAGTGACACAATGTGTAGCTCCTCCACACACCCTGTCGGGCAGAAAGGTTGCTACTAATATAATTCCGAAGAGTTTTAGTTTTGCTTGCACGGAGGGCAAATCTTCCTTTCTCTCATATGTCTCCAACCTCCTAGAGAAGTTAAGAGGGGCAAAGACAGTTCTGGCCGTTACATCAATAGGAAAACTGAGAAACAGACAAATACAGATGCTGCTAGTTGAGGAGGAAAATGATGAGGCCAAGCTCATAGAGCCGCTCCTGATAGGTTCTAGAGATGTAGCCGACTCAGGATAGTCCCAGTGCCACTCAGAGGCTGATTCCAGGATGAGAAACTCAGATTGTTGGAATATACAGAGCATATTCCTTGTGAAAATTATCAAAATCAAAATAGAGTCATTTGTTTTAAAACCCTGACAAATGGAGCCAGGGAAGACCATGAAGAGAGGGTTCTCATGCATGAATACCTGATAACAAAAACTATCGACCGGGACTGGTGGCTCATATCTGTAATCGTAGCACTTTGCCAGGCACAGTGGCTCACACCTGTAATCCCAGCACTTTGGGAGGCCAAGGCGGGTGGATCACCTAAGGTCAGGAGTTCGAGACCAGCCTGGCCAATATGATGAAACCCCGTCTCTACTAAAAATACAAAAATTAGCTGGGCATGGTGGCACGCGCCTGTAGTCCCAGCTGCTCAGGAGGCTGAGGCAGGAGAATCACTTAAACCCGGGAGGTGGAGGTTGCAGTGAGCCCAGATCAAGCCACTGCACTCCAGTCCAGCCTGGGCGACCGAGCAAGACTCCATCTAAAAAATAAAATAAAATAAAAATTCCTACTTGAGCCAGGCACAGTGGCTCATGCCTGTAATCCCAGAACTTTGGGAGGCCGAGGCAGGTGGATCACCTGAGGTCAGGAGTTCAAGACCAACCTGACCAACATGGAGAAACCCCATCTCTACTAAAAAATACAAAATTAGCCAGGCATGGTGGTGCATGCCTGTAATCCCAGCTACTCGGGAGGCTGAGAGAGGAGAATCGCTTGAACCCAGGAGGCGGAGTCTGTGGTAAGCCAAGATCTCGACATTGCACTCCAGCCTGGGCAACAAGAGCGACACTCCGTCTCAAAAAAAAAAAAAAAAAAAAAAAAAGTCCTACTTGCCCAGCCTCTATGGCATGTGTATACCTATTGCAATGCTACTTCTAAATAAATATCATTTTCTTTTGGAGTTTCCCTCTCTGTTATTTAGATTGACGTCATCATGTTTAAATTTAAATCCTTCTGCAGCAGTTATGCCTATACTTCCTTTATTCTTACTGTAAATGAAAAATCATCGTCCCCTTTCCTCTCCATCTTCTTTAAAAGTCTTGGCCGGTCACAGTGGCTCACACCTGTAATCCCAGCATTTTGGGAGGCCGAGGCAGGCAGATCGCCTGAGGTCAGGAGTTTGAGACCAGCCTGGCTAACATGGTGAAACCCCATCTCCACTAAAAATACAAAAGTTAGCTGGTTGTGGTGGCAGGCACCTGTAATCCCAGCTACTCAGGAGGCTGAGGCAGGAGAATCGCTTGAACCCAGGAGGTGGAGGTTGCAGTGAGGTGAGATCTCACCATTGCACTCCACCCTGTTTGACAAGAGCGAAGCTCTGTCTCAAAAAAAGAAAAAAATAGGCCAGGCGGCGGTGGCTCACACCTGTAATCCCAGCACTTCAGGAGGGTGAGGCAGGTGGATCACCTGAGGTGAGACGCTGGAGACCAGCCTGGCCAACATGGCAAAACCCTGTCTCTACTACAAACACAAAAATTCACTGGGCGTGGTGGCACACACCTGTAGTCCCAGCTACTTGGGAGGCTGAGGCAGGAGAATCGCTTGAACCCGAGAGGCAGGGGTTGCAGTGAGCCAAGATCACGCCACCGCACTCCAGCCTGGGCGACAGAGTGAGACTCTGTCTCAAAAATAAATAAATAAATAAATAAGTAAATGTCTCACTGAGGGGCCAAAGGGACCAGACTGGGAAGGAATTCTGGGCTCACCAGCTCATCTACCACAAACCTGCACAAAACAGGGATTCAAAAAACCATTTGTAGACTTGGTCCCTATATCTAAGAATTTGCAATCTTTGCAATCAATCTGGTTTTTTGTTTGTTTGTTTGTTTGCTTTTTGAGATACAGTCTTACTCTGTCACCACCATGCCAGGCTAATTTTTGTATTTTTAGTAGAGACAGGGTTTCACCATGTTGGCCAGGCTGGTCTTGAAATCCTGACCTCAGGCGATCCACCCACCTCGGCCTTCCAAAGTGCTGGGATTACAGGCGTGAGCTACCACGCCCAGCCCTGTTGATTTTAATTGCCATCCAAATGCTTAACTCTTGTGCCTTAGCATGGGTTCCTTGCTCTCTCATGGGAAGAGCTAAAAAAATAGGAGATACTATGGGATTAGCAGGATTACCTTCACACAAATCAACAATTTGCATTTTATCAGGTTTCCCCATAGGTTTGTACTCAGAAATGCAAGCCAATTTATAAAATGCCCCCAAGGCAAACATAATTTAAAAAGTAAGACTTTGGGGGGAAAATAACAAAAATGACACACAAATTTTTTTTTTTTTTTTTGAGAGGGAGTTTGTTGCCCAGGCTGGAGTGCAGTGGTGCAATCTCAGCTCACTGCAATCTCTGCCTCCTGGGTTCAAGCGATTCTCCTGCCCCAGCCTCCCAAGTAGCTGGGACTACAAGCATGTGCCACCACACCTGGCTATGTTTTGTAGTTTTAGTAGAAATGGGCTTTCATCATGTTGGCCAGGCTGGTCTTGAACTCCTGACCTCAGGTGATCTGCCTGCCTTGGCCTCCCAAAATGCTAGGATTACAAGCATGAGCCACTGTGCCCAGCCTGACACACTAAATGATATACCAGTAATATACCCAATGAGTGAAGAAGAGAGAGAGGACTTCACTCATAGGTTATCTTCTACAGTAAGGATGAATATTTAGGGGTCATATTTCAAAGATGGGAAAGAATTGATGACAAATTTTTTCCCTACTCCTAGGTCAGAAACCACTATTAGAACTTTTTCTTACAACTCAACAGCCAAAACAAGAGAAAAAAAACCAAATAACCGGATTTTTAAAATGGGCAAACTGCCTTAAAAGACATTTCTCAAAAGAAGATATACAAATGGCCAACAGGTACGTGAAAAAACGTTCAACATTACTAACCATGAGGGAAATGCAAACCAAAACCACAATGAGATACCACCTTATTCCAGTTAAAATGGCTACAATAAAGCAGACAAAGGAAAACAAAAGCTGGTGAGGATATGGAGAAGAGGGAATACTTAAAATGTTGGTGGGACTGTAAATTAGTACAATCACCATGGAAACTGTATGGTGGTTCCTCAAAAAATTAAAAATAGAACTACCACACAATCCAGCAATCCCACTACTCAGTATATATCCAAAGGAAATGAAATAAGTATGTTAAAAAGATTTCAGCACCCCCATGTTAACTGCAGCATTATTTACATTACCCAAGATATGCAATGAACCCAGCTGTCCAACAACAGATGAATGGAAAAAGAAAATGTGGTATATATACACAATGATATAACATTCAGCCATAAAAAAAAAAATGGAATCCTACCATTTGCAACAACATGAATGAACCTGGAGGACACGGTGTTAAGTGAAATAAGCTAGGCACAGAAAGACAAATACCGCATGATCTCAGTCATGTGGAATTAAAAAAAAAAAAAAAGTTGATCTCATAGAGAGTAGAACAGTGGTTACCAGATTGAGGAAAAGAGAGCAGAAGATGGGAAATGGTTGGTCAATGAGTATAAAGTTACTATTAGAAGGAATAGGCCGGGCACGGTGGCTCATACCTGTAATCCCAGCACTTTGGGAGGTGGAGGTGAGTGGATCACTTGAGGTCAGGAGTTCAAGACCAGCCTGGCCAACATGGGGAAACCCCGTCTCTACTAAAAATACAAAATTAGGCCAGATGCGGTGGCTCACACCTGTAATCCTAGCACTTCGGGAGGCTGAGGTAGGCAGATTGCCTGAGCTCAGGAGTTCGAGACCAGCCTGGGCAACACAGTGAAACCCCGTCTCTACTAAAATACAAATAATTAGCTGGGCATGGTGGCGTGAGCCTGTAGTCCCAGCTACTTAGGAGGCTGAAACAGGAGAATTGCTTGAACCTGGGAGGTGCAGGTTGCAGTGAGCCGAGATCGCGCCACTGCACTCCAGCCTGGGTGACAGAAAAGACTCCATCTCCAAAAAAAAAAAAAAAAAAATTTATCTATATACATATATATATAAACACACACAAAATATGCCAGGCGTGGTGACACATGCCTATAATCTCAGCTACTTGGGAGGCTGAAGCAGGAGAATCACTTGAACCCGGGAGGCAGAGGTTGCAGTGAGCCAAGATCGTGCCATGCACTCCAGCTTGGGCAACAAGAGTAAAACTCTGTCTCAAAAAAAAAGAAAAAGGAAAAGGAGGAATAAATTCCGGTATCCTATTGCACAGTAGGGTGACAATGGTTAACAGTAACACTGATACGGTATATTTCAAAATAGCTAGAAGAGAGACTTTTGAATGTCCTTACCACAAAGAAATTATAAATGCATAATGTGGGCCGGGCGCGGTGGCTCACGCCTATAAATCCAGCATTTGGGAGGTCGAGGCGGGCGGATCATGAGGTCAGGAGATCGAGACCATCCTGGCTAACATGGTGAAACCCCATCTCTACTAAAAATACAAAAAATTAGCCGGGCATGGTGGTACACGCCTGTAGTCCCAGCTACTCAGGAGGCTGAGGCCGGAGAATCCCTTGAACCTGGGAGGTGGAGGTTGTAGTGAGCCAAGATCACGCCACTGTACTCCAACCTGGGCAACAGAGCAAGACTCCACCTCAGAAATAAATAAATAAATAAATAAATAAATAAATAAAGTGGTGGTCATGCTAAATATCCTGATGTGATCATTATGCAACATATATATGTATCAAAATATCAAATTGTACTCCATAAACATGTACAATTAAATGTTAATCAAAAAACAGTAACAGCCGAGAGCAATGGCTCACATCTGTAATCCCAACACTTTGAGAGGCCGGGGCAGGAAGATCCTTTGAGGCCTGGAGTTCAAGACCAGCCTGGGCAATATAGTGAGACCCAATCTCTTAAAAAAAAAACCCAAAAATTTAACCAGGCTTGATGGTGTGTACCTGTAGTCTCATCTACAGAGGCTGACGTGGAAGGGTCACTTGAGCACAGGAGGTCAAGGCTGTAGTGAGCCATGATCATGCCACTGCACTGCAGCCTGAGTGACAGAGCAAGACCCCACCTCTAAATACAAATAAATAAACAAGCATTTTAATTCTGGGAAAAAAATAACTTTTTATTCTCTTTTTTATACTGTTTATTTGGGCTATACAGAAAACTACTCACATGATAAGAAAGGAAAACACTTGATAATCCTACCAATTATTTAAGGATACAAAGATATAAAATGTTCCCTCTACCCTTTCAATCCACTTTATTTGAAACTGCAAACCGCCCTCCCATCTCCTTTCTCTACTTTATTTTTCTCTATAGCACATATCACCATCCAAGATACTATAATTTTATTTCTTTACTGTCTGTCTTCCTGCATTAGAGTGTAAGCTCCATGAGGACAGGGATTTTACATATCATTGTATCCTCAGTGCCTAAAATAGTGCTTAGCGTGTAGTAGGCACTCAGTCTATATTTACTGAATGAATGAATGAGCAAACTAAGGAAGAAATTAAACCCTACACTTCAAAGGAAACCACTGTTGACACTGTGGGTGCTATCTTCCAGATTTTTTTATGCTTATGCAGATGTAAATGCATATACCTACATATTTATGCATATATGCACAGCCCATTCTTTTTAATTTTTACAGAAATGAGATCATAATGTTATTGTTCTAACATGTGCTTTTTTTTTTTTTTTTTTTTTTTTTTTTTTTTGATACGTAGTCTCACTCTGTCACCCAGGCTACAGTGCATTGGCATGATCTTGGCTCACTGCAACCTCCGCCTCCTGGGTTCAAACAATTCTCTGCCTCAGCCTCCCGAGTAACTGGGATTCCAGGCATCCGCCACCACGCCCAGCTAATTTTTGTATTTTTAGTAGAGACAGGGTTTCACCATCTTGGCCAGGTTGGCCCTGAACTCCTGATTCACGCGCCTTGGCCTCCCAAAGTGCTGGGATTCCAGGCGTGAGCCACCACATCAGGCCCCTGACATGCTCTTTCTTTAACTTGTCATAAACAGGCCGGGCGCGGTGGCTCACACCTGTAATCCCAGCACTTTGGGAGGCCGAGGCAGGTGGATCACGAGGTCAGGAGTTCGAGACCAGTCTGGCCAACGTGGTGAAACCCCATCTCTACTAAAAACACAAAAATTAGCCAGGCTGGCCAACATGGCAAAACCCCATCTCTACTAAAAATACAAAAATTAGCCAGACATGGTGGCACACGCCTGTAATCCCAGCTACTCAGGAGGCTGAGGCAGAGACTTGCTTGAACCTGGGAGGTGGAGGTTTTAGTGAGCCAAGACTGTGCCACTGCACTCCAGCCTGGAAGGCCAGTTTATAAGAAGCTATCCCATTGTTTTTAATGGTTACTTAGGATTTCATTGAACAAATGTCTTATTCCCTATTTAATTTTTTTTTTTTTTTGAGACCGATTCTCACTGTCACCCGACTGGAGGGCAGTGGCGCAATCTCGGCTCACTGCAACCTCTATCTCCCAGGTTCAAGCGATTCTCCTGCCTCAACCTCCCAAGTAGCTGGGATTACAGGCATGTGCCATCACACCCAGCTAATTTTTTTTTTTTTTTTTTTTTGAGACAGTCTTGCTCTGTCACCCAGGCTGGAGTGCAGTGGTGCAATCTCGGCTCACTGCAACCTCCACCTCCCGGGTTCAAGCGATTCTCCTGCCTCAGCCTCCCAAGTAGCTGTGATTATGGGCACCCACCAGCATGCCTGGCTAATTTTTTTGTATTTTTAGTAGAGACAGGATTTCACCATGTTGGCCAGGCTGGTCTCAAACTCCTGACCTCAGGTGATCCACCCACCTCGGCCTCCCAAAGTGCTAGGATTACAGGCTTGATTATTTTTGGTTTTGCTTAAAGAGATGGGGTCTTGCTCTGTCTCCAGGCTGGTCTTGAACTCCTGGCCACAAGCGATCCTCCCACCTCAGACTCCCAAGTGGCTTGGATTACAGGCGTGAACTATCACACCCAGCTTCATTTGTTTTGAATCCAAGGTTTTGCCATAGTACACACTGCTGAAATATTGTTGTTTTTGTTGGAAAGGGTCCTAGAAATGCCATTGCCCAAAGAGTTTGCATTTTTAACATATTAATAGGCATTGCAAATTACTCTCCAAAAATGGAATAATTTACAGTCCAAACAATACCTTCACCAATACCAAATGTTACCAATCTGAGAGGAGATGAAAGAAAGAAAAAGGAACAAAGAATCTACTGTTTTACTTTGTGTTCTTTCAACTATTAACGAAGTTAAGCTTTTTTCAAGGTTTTTTATGTTTATCATCCATTTGAATTTCTTCTATGAATTAACTGTTCACATTCTTTGTTCATTTTTCTTTTTCTTTTCTTTTTTGTTTTTTGTTGTTGTTTTTCCTCACTCTTTCCCCTTACCCTTTGTTCATTTTTCTATCAGGTTGTTTGGGATTTATATTGATTTGTAGAAGCTCTTTGCACATTATAAACATTAGCCCTTTGTCTCTATTGTGTGATAAATGTTGTTTCTTAATCTGTGACTGATCTTTTAACTTTGTAAATGTCAGTTTTCTCAGTAGTTGCAACAGTAATAATCCTAATAGCTGACCTTTATTGAGCACTTACAATATGCTGGACACCATTCTAAATGCTTTACATGGATTGTCTCATCGAATTCTTACCTTTTGAGGTTTGAACTATTAATATCATTATCTCCATTTTACAAACGATAAAATCAAGTCTCAAAAAGGGGCCAGGCAAGTTGGCTCACGCCTGTAATCTCATCACTTTGGGAGGCTGAGGCAGGCAGATAACTTGAGGTAAGGAATTAAGAGACCAGCCTGGCTAACATGGTGAATTCCCGTCTCTACTAAAAATACAAAAATTAGCTGGGCGTGCTGGCGCGTGCCCGTAGTCCCAGCTACTTGGGAGGCTGAGGCAGGAGAATCGCTTGAGGAGGCAGAGGTTTCAGTGAACTGAGATCATGCCACTGCATTCCAGCCTGGGTGACAGAGGGAGACTCCGTCTCAAAAAAAAAAAAAAAAAAAAATTAGCCAGGCATGGTGGTGGGCGCTTGTAATCCCAGCTACTCAGGAGGCTGAGGCACAAGAATCGCTTGAACCCAGGAGGAGGAGGTTGCAGTGAGCTGAGATGAAGCCACTGCACTCCAGCCTGGGTGATAAAGCGAGACTATTTCAAAAAAAAAAAGGACTTGAAAAGTAAGTAACCAGAGTGGGCTCTCCCAGGTACTAATTGAACCAGAATTAGAACACTGGTGGTATTGGAATACTTCTGATTCTACAGAAGTTTTAAATATTTAAGTCATCAAATCCATCCAGTTTTTGGGTTTGTTTACCTTCTAGGGTTTGTTAGGGAGGTCTTCTTCAATATAAGATCATGAAAATATTCTATTTTTCCTGCAGTTTTATTTTAGTGTTAAATTCTTTAATCTATCTGGAGTTTATTTTCAGATGAATGAAATTGGATTTGGTTTTTTTTCCTTCCAAATGGGCTGCCAGACGTCCCAACAACAGTTTTTGAATAATGCATCCATTTTCCTCTAATATGAATGCCATCTCTATCATATCTACAATTCCCATAGATACATTTCTCTATTTTGATTTCGATTTTTTTAACTTGTGTCTAATGATCTTATTGATTAGGGTTTTCTATCCATATCATATAATCTGCAACTAATGATTCCTTTGCTTTCCAACATATATAACACTTTTTCCATTTTCTTGTCTTTTGAGTCAATCAGACTGGTCTGAACCGTGTAGGATAAGAGTAGAGATAATGATCAGCCGGGCGCAGTGGCTCACTCCTGTAATCCCAGCACTTTGCGAGGCCGAGGCGGGAGGATCACGAGGTCAGGAGATCGAGACCATCTTGGCTAACACGGTGAAACCCCGTCTCTACTAAAAATACAAAAAATTAGCGGGGCGTGGTTGCAGGCGCCTGTAGTCCCAGCTACTCGGGAGGCTGAGGCAGGAGAATAGCCTGAACCCAGGAGGCGGAGCTTGCAGTGAGCTGAGATCCCACCACTGCACTCCAGCCTGGGCGACAAAGCGAGACGCCCTCTCAAAAAAAAAAAAAAGAGTAGAGATAATGATCTTTCCTTTCCAAAGCCTGCCTTTAATGGGAGTAACTTAGCCTGTTATTACTACTTTTGTTGTTGTTGTCGTTATCTTGTTTAAAAAGCTTCCTGGCTGGGTACAGTGGTCCATGCCTATAATCCCAGCATTTTGGGAGGCCGACGTGGGCGGATCACTTGAGGCCAGGAGTTCGAGACCAGCCTGGCCAACATGGTGAAATCCCATCTCTACTAAAAATACAAAAATTAGCTGGGTGTGGTGGCGCATGCTTGTAATCCCAGCTACTCAGAGGCTGAGGCATGAGAACTGCTTGAACCCGGGAGGCGGAGGTTGCAGACTTGAGACCATGCCACTGCACTCCAGCCTGGGTGACAGAGCGAGTCTCCTTTTCAAAAGAAAAAAGAAGATTCCCTTTCATTTTTAAAAAAAATTAAATCAGAGTAACTGCTGAATTTTATCAATGGCTTTCCACATTTGATAAACAATATATTGTTAAAACCATACCGGCTTTTCTCCTTTAAGCTATTAGAACTCTAACGCTTTTGGTTCAAGGCTTTAAACTCTTACCAGTTAATATAGAGATACTTTTCAGAGTGTTAACACTTTAAAGCTATCAACAGCCATTTCTCCTCAGTCTGGCTGATGGTGCAGAAAATCAGAGGGGTCATAAGGATTCAAGGCAAGTAGAGCCTCAAAGGCACAAACAGGTTCAGATGGGAGAAGACCCACTGGCTCTTACCTGCCCGCAGATCGCAGGCGCAGGAGAAAATAAGACAACTGCACTTTCCCCTTTTGGACCCTCCTCCGCTGGTTTGCAGCCTGGAAAAACTCTTCCATCCCCTTTCATCCTGCTCCCTCAATCTCTGCTCGTGAAAATCCTACCCATTTTTAAACGCTCAAATTAAATACCACCTTCTCCCACTGAGTCTTCCCAGATCCCCTAGATGTCCCTCCAAATCCCTACTCCTTAATGCCACATCGTATAGTGTGAAACCCCACGGCGGCAGGAATCACTTAACTGTCCCGTGTAGAATCACCGCTTATTTCTCTCTGTATCTCCAGCGCCTGGCAGTGTGCCTGGCATACAGTGGGTGCTCCTTCCATGCTGAAAGAAAGACAGACGGGAGGTGTGCCCCTCTCCATCCGTCTGGCCCTTCCCGCCAGGGCCTTGCAGGGCGGACTCCACCTCGGCAGAGGGCATCCCAGACCCCTCTCCAGGCCCGGAAGCCGGATTGCCTGCCATGGGAAGACTACACTTCCCAGCGATCCCAGGGAAAAGCGAAAACCCTTTGGCTTTGACAGCCGCCGCCACAAGTCTTTCCGCCTCCCCAGCCCGCCCGGTAGCTGCGAGCCGCGAGCTGGATTATGGTGGCCTGAGCAGCCAACGCAGCCGCAGGAGCCCGGAGCCCTTGCCCCTGCCCGCGCCGCCGCCCGCCGGGGGGACCAGGGAAGCCGCCACCGGCCCGCCATGCCCGCCCCTCCCAGCCCCGCCGGGAGCCCGCGCCCGCTGCCCAGGCTGGCCGCCGCCGTGCCGATGTAGCGGGCTCCGGATCCCAGCCTCTCCCCTGCTCCCGTGCTCTGCGGATCTCCCCTGACCGCTCTCCACAGCCCGGACCCGGGGGCTGGCCCAGGGCCCTGCAGGCCCTGGCGTCCTGATGCCCCCAAGCTCCCTCTCCTGAGAAGCCACCAGCACCACCCAGACTTGGGGGCAGGCGCCAGGGACGGACGTGGGCCAGTGCGAGCCCAGAGGGCCCGAAGGCCGGGGCCCACCATGGCCCAAGCCCTGCCCTGGCTCCTGCTGTGGATGGGCGCGGGAGTGCTGCCTGCCCACGGCACCCAGCACGGCATCCGGCTGCCCCTGCGCAGCGGCCTGGGGGGCGCCCCCCTGGGGCTGCGGCTGCCCCGGGAGACCGACGAAGAGCCCGAGGAGCCCGGCCGGAGGGGCAGCTTTGTGGAGATGGTGGACAACCTGAGGGGCAAGTCGGGGCAGGGCTACTACGTGGAGATGACCGTGGGCAGCCCCCCGCAGACGGTAAGGTGGTCAGGCCAGCCCTTAGCCCTCCGCCTGCATGAGCAGAGGGGAGACAGGATGGGGATGCCTCAAGCTAGCCCCTGCTCAAATGGGCTGGTGGGGACAGCAGGAGGGACCCCTCCCCAGCCATTCCCCGGGGGGTCACGTGGTTGTTGGCAGAAGTGTTCCCAAGCTCCCCTTTCCCTCCTCGTCTCCCCTGGCTGCCTAGTTCCCCTTGCTCCTCATCTGACACATACGCCCTCTGGAAGGATTTGAGGCAAGACAGACACATCAGCTGGGGACCCTGACCTGGAGGAAGGGTCCGCCACAGGGGCACTATAACAGGTGTCAGCCCCCTCTGACAGTGGCCCAGTCCGAGTCTCCCAAATCCCACCACTCTAGAGGTTGGCCACCCAACCTTGTCCCCTCCTCTGATTCCCACCATTGTTCCCAGTACCTCCAGGACCAAGGAATCCTGGCAGCAGTTGAATAAGCACCTTGCTCCCACCATCTGGGCTGCCACTGGTACGGCAAAGTGAGGTTGTCGAGGCCCCCCTGACTGCACTCAGCCCGGAAGCCCTGGACAGGCTCCTGCCGTCCCCTCCTCCTCCCCTTCTCCCTCTCGCGGTCTACACTCCAGCCCCTCCCCCACCCCACACCTCCCCAGGCCAGAGGGGAACTGAACTGAGCCTGGGGAAAGGACAAATGGTAGGAAAGGAGCCAGAGCTCCCTTTTAAGAGTGGGACTCCTTCCATGGCGGGGGAGAGGGGAGTTACAGAGAAAACACTGTATGCCCTCCGCATCCTTCCTGACAATCTCCAAGGTACCTTCAAGGTGGCTGGTGGAGGTGGCACCCTCTGCACCTCTGTGGGTGAGCAGCCCTCCATGTGGGGTGCTGTGGCTGACCTCTCTGTGCATCTGCCGCCTCTGTGGGGGAGTCCGGGCCCGGGCAGCCCTGTGGTTCTGTGTATGCTGGTGCGTGTCACCTTGAATCTGATCCTGCACATCTGTGAGCCACCTCCGGATCTGTGTCTGGGAAGTCTGTCCTTGGGAGGGTCTGTGAAGGTGGGAGTGTGTTTGGGGTGGGCGGAGGGGACAGCCACACTTTCCTGAACTTCTCAGACAGCTGGATCTGGGAGAAACACAAACCCCCACCTCCCAATTACTTTACAGAAGCCAGCCTTCCTAGGTGCGTGCTCCCCAGCCCTACCTCTCAGCTAGTCGAAAGCCTGGTCTTCCCCACTTTCTCATCCTCTTTCCTGTGCACCATAACTTCCCCAGAAGTAGTCTCCAGTGGGAAGTTGGGAGGGCAGGACAAAAGCCAAATCCAGGCCCTGAGCAAACAGAACGCTAGATGATATCGTCAGGGAGCAGCAGGTATGCAGAGACCTGGGACCCACTCCTGTTTCTGCGACTGATGTGCTGTGCACACTGTGCATGGACCCCATGGCACGATGCAGGACGGGGCTGCAGAATCCACACAAGCTTTGAGGTCAGACAGTCCACGAATCCCAGCTCTACCACCCACAGCTTTTCCTCTTCTCAGCTGTGTGGCCTTGGGCAAATTGCATAACCTCTCTGAAACTACTGTCATATCTTTAAAATGAGTAGGAAATGAGACCTCCTTTGCAAGGTAATTGTGAGGATTAAGTTGTGAGGGTTAATTGTTCTAGGTGCTTTCACCCAGAACAATGCACCTGCATACAAAACTGACCTCCAACAAATATGAAGTCACTTTATCCTTGTCTGGCCTGTTCTGCCTCTTCTATTCTATGCAATGAGGCATAAAAACTCGGATGTCCTGGGCCTCCACGTTTTACATGTATAAAACTGGGGTATCCTGTAATCCCACCACTTTGGGAGGCCAAGGTGGGCAGATTACCTGAGGTCAGGAGTTCGAGACCAGCTTGGCCAACATAGCAAAACCCCGTTTCTACTAAAAATACAAAAATAATTTGCCGGGCCTGGTGGCATGCACCTGTAATCCCAGCTACTCAGGAGGCTGAGGCAGGAGAATCGCTTGAACCTGGGAGGCGGAGGTTACAGTGAGACAAGATCGCACCATTGCCCTCCAGCCTGGGCAACAAGAGCAAAACTCCGTCTCAGAAAAAATAAAAACAAAAACAAAAACTGGGGTATCCATTACTGTACTTCCCTGATCCCCTGAAATAATGCATACATCCTGCAGCCCAGTACTTAGCAGAGAGTAATTGCTCAATAAATGTCAGTTCCTTCCTCGTTCCTTTCTAGAAGAGGAAAGTGGGCTTAAAGTTCAACACCAGTCCAGGAAGCTAGTGCCAGGGAGCCCACAACTAAAGCAACTGTGTGGCTTGCACTATGATTTCTAACTAAGCCTGCATCAGCCAGTCTCTGCTCTCTGGTGGCTTGGACTCTCTCCCCATCTGTCTGTAAGAAGGACGCCCTTTCTTCCTACCTGGCGCGGCTGTTGTAAGTGCCAGATGAGAACTTGGATGGCATTGTATTCTGAACAAGAAAAAGTAAAATTTGGGGAGCACTTTCTCTGTGCTAGGCAATTAATTGCTGGTGCTTGGGGGCTGATCCACAAAGAGACAAGAAGACATGTTTTCTGCCCACATAGAGTTACAGTAGAAGTGGAAGGGCGGAAGTGACGAGTACAAGGTCATCCACGCAGATATACTCAAAGCGAGGTCTGCAAACCCTCACTGGAGTCAGCTAAAAATGTAAATTCCCTGGCCCCATCCCTGACCTCTAGAGACAGGATCTCTGACAGTGGGGCCCCGTAGTTTGTGCCTCAAATTTGAGAACCATTTATGGCTGGACGCGGTGGCTCACGCCTGTAATCCCAACACTTTGGGAGGCTGAGGCCGGCGGATCACCTGAGGTCAGGAGTTCGCGACCAGCCTGGCCAACGTGGTGAAACCCCATCTCTACGAAAAATGCAAAAATTAACTGGGCATGGTGGCAGGCGCCTATAATCCCAGCTACTCGGGAGGCTGAGGTAGGAGAATTGCTTGAACCCAGGAGACAGAAGTTGCAGTGAGCCGAGATCACGCCACTGCACTCCAGCCTGGGTGACAGAGCGAGACTCTGTCTCAAAAAAAAAAAAAAAAAGAAAAGAGAATAATGTATTTATAGGAGTGCAGAGAGTGAGTGCCACAGGTGTTCAGAAAGTGATAAACTCATCCAGGAAAGCCACACCAGGGACATGTGCTCTGAGCATGGTCTTGAAGGATGGACAGGAGTGGCAGGCTATTCCCAGGGGGCAGATGGCACCATACTATCCCACTGTACTGTAATTGCACGTTACACGTATGTCCATGTCTGCTCCTTCCCACCCTACCCCCTTAAAACTGGGAGAGGCCACAGTGAATGAGAGGATGAGTTATGGATGTTAGGGCTTAAGCATGGTTGTTTAGGAGACAATAGAGAGCCAGTCCTGTTAATATTACAGGTTTACGCTAAGACCAGATAAGTTTGGGTAAATAAAATAGAGCCAAATAGCCATAAAGCTTAAATGTGAGACTATAAGGTTTGGACTTTGGCCTTCAGATATAAGGGAAAATCTGAATTTATTGGGGCAGGGGAATGACATGAAGAAAGCAATCTTTCAGGAAGAGACATCTGAATTTTAAAAAGAGTGCGGGCTGTGTGTGGTGGCTCACGCCTGTAATCCCAGCACTTTGGGAGGCCAAGGCAGGTGGATCACAAGGTCAGGAGTTCGAGACCAACCTGGCCAATATGGTGAAACCCCGTCTCTACTAAAAATACAAAAATTAGCTGGGTGTGGTGGCGCATGCCAGTAGTTCCAGCTACTCGGGAGGCAGAGGCAGAAGAATCTCTTGAACCCGGGAGGCAGAGGTTGCAGTGAGCTGAGATTGCGCCACTGCACTCCAGCCTGGGTGACAGAGCAAGACTCCATCTCAAAAAATAAATAAAAATAAAAAGAGTAGGACTGAAAGACACAGGCACAGGGGGCTGTCACAACAGTCCAGGTGTGAGGCCCTCTATGACAAGGAGGGCATGAGGCTGCAATAAGATGGAAAGAGAAAGGAAGGGCAGGATGCAGAGAACGTGCCAGGGCAGGTGGGAAGGATTTGGTGACGTTGGTGTGAAGGGAAAGGAAGAGGGCATCAAAGATGGTTTTCAGATTCTGATCTGGGGTGAACTGGAGGATAACAAGACTGTGGGAATAGGAAAGGTGGCAGGAGGGGATGGCTTATAGTACTTGTATACAAATTTATTTGTTTGTTTATTAATTACAGGGTCTCTCTCTGTTGCCCAGGCTGGAGTACAGGGGCACAATCATAGCTCCTGGGCTGAAGTGATCCTCCTGCCTCAGGCTCCTGAGTAACTTGGACTACAGGCACATGTCACCAGGCCCAGCTGATTTTTTCAAATTGTCTCACTATGTTGCCCAGGCTGGTCTCCAACTTCTGGGCTCAAGTGATACTTCCACCTTAGCCTCCTATTAGTTTGTCCCTTACAGCAATTCCTGCAATATATAAAAGGTCTTTACTTCAGTGACCTGTGATTGCACCACTGCAATCTCCAGCTTGTCAGAGGATGACAGAGACCCTGTCTCCAAAAAAGAAAAAAAAAAAAAGGTCTTTATCACTCACAGTGTCTGGCAGAAGAAATGGGGTTGAAAGGTTAAACCACTGGCCAGGTAGAAGGCCAGTAAGTTAAGACCTGTTTCATCCTTGTTCTTCCTACTGTGCCATTTGTCTTGGGGAAAAAGAAGTTATCACAAGCATCCCTCTTCCATTCTCCCATTACACCTGCTTATATCTCCATTACTACACTTGTAATGTATTACAACTGTTTTTGTGTTTGTTTCTCTCATAAAACTTCAAGCTCTGGCCAGGCGCAGTGGCTCACGCCTGTAATCCCAGCACTTTGGGAGGCTAAGGCAGGAGGATCATCTGAGGCCAGGAGTTCAAGACCAGCCTGACCAATACGGTGAAACCCTGTCTCTACTAAAAATAAAAAAAATTAGCCAGGCGTGGTGGCAGGCACTTGTAATCCCAGCTGCTCGGGAGGCTGAGACAGGAGAATTGCTTGAACCCAGGAGGCAGAGGTTGCAGTGAGCTGAGATTGCACCACTGCACTCCAGAGCGAGACTCTGTCTCAAACAAACAAACGAAACTTCAAGCTCTTAAGGACAATGTCTTTTTAATTTTATTTATTTATTTTGCAGTATCCTCTCTTTGTGTTATAATAATCTATAACAATGCCAAGCTCAGAACATACACCTAAAAAACACTGAGTGAATGAATACATAAGCTGCAAGCCTCTAAACAGAACTGTTGACAGGCAGTTGTAAATGCAGAACTGTAGCTCTTACAGAAAGTATTTTTATTCTTTTAAACGAAAGGGCCGGGTTCAGCAGCTCACGCCTGTAATCCCAGCACTCAGGTGAGGCCGAGGCGGGTGGATCACCTGAGGTTGGGAATTGGAGACCAGCCTGCCCAACATGGTGAAACCCCATCTCTACTAAAAATACAAAAATTAGCCAGGTATGGTGGTGCATGCCTGTAAACCCAGCTACTCAGGAGGCTGAGGCAGGAGAATCGCTTGAGCCCGTGAGGCGGAGGTTGCAGTGAGCTGAGATTGCGCCACTGCACTCCAGCCTGGGTGACAGAGTGAGACCCTGTCTCTAAATAAATAAATAAATAAATAAATAAATAAATAAAAGGATGTTATCTCATTTTGATATTATGAGCATCACTGACCAAACATAGGATAATAAGGTAACTGTTAGGAGTGAAATTTGGTGATAGTCAATTCAGTTTAACAGATATTTGTTGAGTACCTACCTACTGTGTGTAGAAGAGAAAAATAATGCCATAGTCTTAGCCCTTGGACAGCTCACAATCTGATGTGAAACATAGACATAATACCTAAATATTACACAAAACCAAATGCATTTGGTACAAATAGTGAAATAGTGGATCTTGGAAGTGCACAGAGAGAAGCAGCTACTTCTGACATGGTATTAGGCACAGCTTGCTGGAAAAGGAGGGTTTTGTTTTGTTTTGTTTTGTTTTTGTTTTTGAGAGGGAGTCTCGCTCTGTTGCCCAGGGATCCACCCGCCTCAGCCTCCCAAAGTGCTGGGATTATAGGCGTGAGCCACCGTGCCCAGCCGAAAAGGAGGTATTTGAATAAGGCCTCGAAAGAGGAGAAAGCTTTGCAATATGGAGAGTGGTGAGGAGGAGCACTTCATGAAGAAAAGCATGAACTGTGGTGAGAAGCCAGAAGGCATGGTGGGGATGCTATGGGGCTGACAGGACTTTGGGTTTTATTCTGCAAACAGTAAGGAATCCTTGTAGGTATACGAGAAGAGGGATGATATCGTCTAATTTTAGTTCCAGGAAAACAGCTTCAGTGTGCAGAATGACTTGGAGAGTCTAGCATCATGACTCTAGACATGCAAACAAGGATCTCAGGATACAGGGGCCTGAAAGAGGATGGTGGCAGTGAGGGTAGAAAGGAGGAATCAGCATTCATCCATCGTTTAACCAGTTATTCTCTGCGCTTGATGAGATGTATGGGGTGAGAGAGAGGGAAGAGGAGATGATGGCTTTATTTAACCTCTCTGACTTTTTGTCAGGGAACAAAGCAACAGGGGAAAGCTTTTGAAGCACAATATAGTTTTTTGTTTGTTTTGAGATGGAGTTTCGCTGTGTCACCCAGGCTGGAGTGCAGTGGCGCGATCTCAGCTCACTGCAACCTCCACCTCCTGGTTCAAGTGATTCTCCTGCCCCAGCTTCTCAAGTAGCTGGGATTACAGTTGCCTGCCACCACCCCCAGCTATTTTTTTTTTTGTATTTTTAGTAGAGATGGGGGTTTCACCACATTGGCCAGGCTGGTTTCAAACTCCTGACCTCAAGTGATCCGCCCGCCTCAGCCTCCCAAAGTCTTAGGATTACAGGTATGAGCCACCGCACCCAGCCAGGAAGCACAATATAGTTTACCAAAGTTTATGTTTATTATTCTGCTTTAATTATAAGGGATAGGTATTAGCATACCTATTTCAGGGATAAGGAAACTGAGACCCAGAGAGACTAAGTGTCTTGTCCAAAGTGATTCTGTTAAGAACAGAGTAGGGGTTCAAATACCGGGGCCTTTCCTTCCTGTGTTCTACGATCTGGGACATGCCTTTGAGATGCTAGTGGGTCATCCTCGTGGAAGTATTCAGCCACCAGCTGACAGTGGGAATCTGGAGAGAAGTTAGAACTGGACAGGCAGACAGGACTCATCCACAGAGAGGCCAAGTTAAAAAATAGACTTGTTCTTTGAGGGAACAGAGAGGGAAAGGAGAAAAATGATTAGGGAAAGAATATTAGGTATAGACAAGGGAGCAAGAGAAAATGATCAGAGCAGTAGAAAACTATGAGGGCTCAGAGTCTCAGAAACCAAGAAGGACCAGGTGGTTTTTCTTTTTTTCCTCTCCTTCCCTGCTTGGCAGGGTTCTGTAAAGGGACCTCAGCGGTGAGGGAGAAGGCTGGGAGCAGTCAACACTCTAGATCCCCACCCTTCCTGTCACCAAGCCATCCCCATCCCCCCACCCCAAATCTCCTGAGCCTCCGAGGATAACTTTGCTTTTATTGTTTTTATACAGTGGACTTCTGGGTTATATTTTTTTTTTAAAGTTTTTACAATAAAAAGGTTGAAAACCATCGAGCTCAAAGAACCACCCTCCAAATTAGACAAAGCCAGCAAGACCCCGGCTCCATAAGTTGCCTACCCAGTCCCTGCGACCACAACTGGCTTTCCTGGATTGGGCCTCGGGTTGCACACAAGCCCTTGCTGGAGCCCTCATCCTGTCATTCCAAACCTCTCCTCTACTCCCCAGACCAGTAAAGAAGAGTTTAGCTGGGAGTGAGGGGGCATTGAGAAAGACTGTGCTCTCTCTAAAAGCACTAAGGTGGAAGGTCAGGAACCCTTCTTGGGCCTCTCCAATAAAGGGCTGGCAGAAAATTCCAGTTGAAAATCCAGAAAGAGGCCAGGCACAGTGGCTCACACTTGTAATCCCAGCACTTTGGGAGACCGAGGCAGGCAGATCACCTGAGGTCAGGAGTTCAAGACCAGCATGGCCAACGTGGTGAAACCCTGTCTCTACCAAAAATACAAAAATTAGCTGGGCATGGTGGCACGTGCCTGTAATCCCAGCTAATCAGGAGGCTAAGGCAGGAGAATTGCTTGAACCCAGGAGGCGGAGGTTGCAGTAAGCCAACATCATGCCACTGCACTCCAGCCTGGGCGACAGGGGGAAGACTCCATCTCAAAAAAAGAAAATCCAGGAAGAGAAACACCTCCCAGGGAAGCCCCCATACCTAATGACTAACCTCTGTCTCTCCTGGGAGCCTTCTCTTTCAGGTGCCTGGGCAGGGGAGAGTTCTGGGAAGGAGCCAGAACATTTTCTGAGTTCTGGAGCTGCCCTGAGATTCTCCTGGCAGGATGCGACATCCTTAGTACCGCAGCCTTGGGTACTATAGCCAGGTGTTTCCCAAAACAGGAGAGCTGGGCTGTGCTGGGGAGAATGAGGAAATCAGCAGAACTGGGGGGATTCTGACATGGGGGAGCTGGGACTCCTAGGTCCTTTTCCTCAAAGCAAACTGGCCAAGCTCTGCCTCCTCCCATGCCAACTTATCCTCTGTCACCATATTTCCTGAGCTGCTGTCACTCTGGGGCCACCCTCTCTGCTGCCCACTGTAGGCTGGGTGTCCTCTTGCTTGGTCTTTCAAGGTCAGTGAATCTCATCACTTAGCCTTTTTTCTTTTTTTTTCTTGAGACAGGGTCTCACTCTGTTGCCCAGGCTGGAGTGCGGTGGCGCGATCTCGGCTCCCTGCAACCTCCACCTCCTGGGTTCAAGCAATTCTCCAGCGTCGGCCTGCCAAGTAGCTAGGACTACGGGCGCGCACAACCACACCCGGCTAATTTATATATATATTTTGGTAGAGACGGGGTTTCACTATGTGGCCAGAATGGTCTCAAACTCCTGACCTCAAGTGATCCGCCCACCTCAGCCTCCCAAAGTGCTGGGACTACAGGCGTGAGTCGCTGTGCCTGGCCCTACCACTTACTCTTTTCCAAGGCCTGTGGAGGTTTTGACAGGTGGGACAAGAAGTGAGTTCTAGCATCTCCCAATGGCTTGAATAAACAAGCCCATGTGCTGAGCGTGACACAGGTGCCATGGTCAGCTTCATTTTCAACTGAGGACAGAGCAAGAGAAGATTCAAGCCACTGTAACCTGTGGGTGGGACAAGGTTAAATAACAGGAAGGACTTACTGTCTGACCATGAAAAACAGGTGGCGAATAGTTGCTGTGATACCTTGTGGAGCATGGGTTTTCCAGGTGGGTTCCGCAGAGGCTAAAGGTGCTGAAGAGATGCCTCAAGAGCCAGCACAGGCAGGGGAGGGAAGCAGAGGAAATCAAACCTCCCCTTCAAACAGAACATCTCTGTCTTTTTCTCTCTTGTACACTAGGATCCTGCATACAATTGGAAAAGGGGAAAATGATTCCGCTGCTTAATTTTTTATTTTTATTTATTTATTTTTGAGACGGAGTCTCACTCTGTCGCCCAGGCTGGAGTGCAGTGGCGCGATCTGGGCTCACTGCAAGCTCCGCCTCCCGGGTTCACGCCATTCTCCTGCTTCAGCCTCCCGAGTAGCTGGGACTACAGGCGCCTGCCATCACGCCTGGCTAATTTTTTGTATTTTTTAGTGGAGACGGGGTTTCACCGTGTTAGCCAGGATGGTCTCGACCTCCTGACTTTGTGATCCGTCCGCCTCGGCCTCCCAAAGTGCTGGGATTACAGGCGTGAGCCACCGCGCCCGGGTGATTCTGCTGCTTTAGAAAAAAAAAAGTTTGAAAATTACTGTCATAAACTCTTGGACCATCGACATCCATCGTTCTATTGGAGTAGGAGGCACTGGCAAATATTAGTTGAGCCGGGTTAGAGGCTGCGGAGAAATGGAGCATCCCATCCAAAGGGGGAAAGGTATACTAGATAAGGTTTGGGGCGACCCAGCCACATTGGGACTCCTTGAAAAACCAGCCAGAGGTGGGGTAAGTGGCGCCAGGGAGCCTGCTTGCTCCCAGGTACCAATGGCCAGCTACAGCCAGGAGAGGCAAGTGGAAGGCAGAGGAACTAGCTGGGAAAAGGAGTCCATTTGCACAGGGCTGGCTGATTTGTTCAAGGTGGGAGGAACCTGGACAGGACCCAGTCGCTGGACTCTGAGGCAGGAGCTGTGTGCTCTGTTGGCCATAAGCCCCTCCCCGCTGCTGACTTTAGGCTCCTCTTGTCCTTCCTTGCCCCCTTTTCTCAGCCTTGGGTAAGCTCAGGTCTGGAAATCACTTAGGAAAAGCAGATGAAGCTGACTCACAAGGTTCTGGGACTAAGGAGGCCTGGAGTCACTATAACTGCTCTAAGAACCACAGGACCCTGGGTGGATATTCACCAACATGGTGAAACCCCGTCTGTACTAAAAATGCAAAAATTAGCTGGGCGTAGTGGCGGGCGCCTGTAATCCCAGCTACTCGGGAGGCTGAGGCAGGAGCCAAGATTGCACCACTGCACTACAGCCTGGGTGACAGAGTGAGAACCCACCTCAAAAAAAAAAAAAAAAAAAAAAAAAGAATAGGAAGAGTCCGTAGGGTCATAGGAATTAACTGCAGGGAATGAGGCAGTTGCTGTCAATTAAAAAAAAAATCATTACGGAGCATCTACTCAGGGCTAGGTAACAATTAGGTAATAAGCAATACAAATGCTCCCTACCCTTGGTGGAGCTCATAGTCTGTGGGACAGGCAGACATTAAATACATGATTAAAAGTGTGAGTGGTAGACAAAGAAGCACAGGTGCTACTGAGGATTTGCAAGAGGAAGAACCTAATCTTATCTGGGCGTCAGGACAAGACCTTTGAGGAAAGGATATTTAAAGTGTGATGTGAACATGAGAACAGGGAAAGAATGCTGCAGACAAATATATGCAAAGATGCACAAGTGAGAGATCATCGTGCTTTCGGGAAACTTCACAAGAAGCCTGGTGAGGAAAGGGAACTGGCAAGAGATGTTCACGGGGTTGACCTATGGTTGGTGCCTTCAGGGTCAAGGACCCCAGGATTTAATTCAGATAGTTTGTGTCAGTTATCTGATGCTGGGTAACAGACTACTCCAAAATTTAGTGGCCCAAACAAGAATCATTTTTTCAGGATTCCGTTGTGTTGGCTTGTAATTTTTCTACAGATCTTACCTGGGCTCACCCATGTGGCTGCATTCAGCTGGTACGTCAGCTGGGGGCTGGACTAATCCAGGCCTGTTGGGCCTCTGGTTCTGTGAAGTCTTTCATTTGGAAGGAGGCAAGACTGAGCTACTTCACACAGAATCTGAGGACAGCGTTCCAAGAGGGCAATTCCCAATGCACAAGTGCTTATCAAGCCTCTCCTTGCATCATTTGCTGATATCCTGTTGGCCACAGCCAGTCACATGGCTAAGCCCAGAATCACTGTCAGAGGGGATCCCGCAAGGGCATGTATGGGGGGCAGAGTGGTTCATTAGTATAACAATCTATCACATACTTCCTCTCCAAATGGGAGAGACGGGAAGGTCAAGGAGATGAAAGACCACACTTAAGGCTTGGTCAGAACCAACGGATTCTTGTCCTAGCTTTGTGGCATGTGTAAGATGGGTGAAGTTGCTTACTCACTCTAGGTCTCACTTTCCTTCTCTGTAAAATGGAAGGCTTCTAAATCTCAACTTTAGCTGAAAGCCTTGTTATATAAGAATATAGGCGTCTTCCCTCTTTACCCATGAGGCCCACACAGAAGAAAATAGACTTCCTATTGAATAGGAAGAAGAATTGGAGCTAGAGCCCCCACTCCAGAGGCTTTTGCAAAAGTGCTATGACCTTGGGGTAGTACCAATAAAGGGTGTGGATTCTTAATAATGAGAGATGGTTCAGAATTGGAAAGAGTCTCCATCTCTCCAGGCCACTAAACAGATGCCCCTTGAAGGCGTTTTTCATCCAGAAGAATCTGAGCTATCGCTGTCTGCTGGTGAGAGCTGAGGCCAAGAAAGGTGGGATTTGGGGAACAAAGAGCTTACCCTAAGCTTGCCAGCTCCATACCTGCCTCATCACCCAAGATCTACTGCTGAGAACTGCAGGGGAACATGCAGAGTGAAACCTGGGCAGGTGTGCCTTTCCCTGTGGGGCTTGTTAGCACTTCCCATGAAGCTGCCTTCCCTCTGAGGCCCCCAGGGACACGTTTGTTTGTTAAATGATTGACATTGACCTAGTTCTGACCCCATGCTGCAGCTCCCTGGGCATCTGTCTCCTGGGTCTGCCTGACCCCAGGGGACAAAGACGATGACTCCCGGATCACAGGCTGCGTAAATACAGGCAGGTGTCATGCCAGGGGCCAGGTGAGAGGAAGGCAGGTCTAAGCTAGAGCCACACCTATAACCTAAAACACCCATGGTTTGGGAGCCACTGAAAGATCCCTCCATCCCCCACCACCCAAAAAACAGGGTAGATTAGCTCTTTCACCTTTTCTTTCTTTCAACCATTCATTCATTCAAGAAACATTATTGCTAGGCACTGTGATACCTTAGTAGAATACTAAAGACATTGTAATAGTTTTAAATTCAATATGAGGGGAGGTGAGATTCAGTATATAATTACAGAGTGACAAGTTCTATGGAAGATTTTATTTTATTTTGAGACAAGGTATCACTCTGTCACCCAGGCTGGAGTGCAATGGCACGATCTCAGCTCACTGCAACCTCCGCCTTCTGGGTTCAAGTGATTCTCGTGCTTCAGCCTCCCAAGTAGCTGGGATTACAGGTGTGCGCCACCATGCCCGGCTCATTTTTTTGTGTTTTTAATAGAGACAGAGTTTCACCATGTTGGCCAGGCTGGTCTTGAACTCTTGACCTCAAATGATCTGCCCGCCTTGGCCTCCCAAATTGTTGGGATTACAGGCGTGAGCCACCGCGCCTGGCCTGGAAGCATTTAAGTAAGAAAATATAACCTGGTCTCTCTCCCTAAGGAAGTCCCTTGAGCTCAGATGGCAGGATGTGTAGGGGATAAGTAGATAAACCTGCAAGTGGAGAGGAGGATGGTCCAGGCAGAGTGAAGCTGATACAACAGCCTTTGCGAGAGGGACCATGGCTGGTGTGGGGAACTGAGATGAGGTCAGTGTGGCTGGCAGCAGAGCTTTATGGGTTTTTTGGTTGGTTTTGTTTTGTTTTGTTTTTGAGACAGAATCTTGCTCTGTTGCCCAGACTGGAGTGCAGTGGCACCATCTCATCTCACTGCAATCTCCACCTTCCAGGTTCAAACGATTCTCCTGCCTCAGCCTTCCGAGTCGCTGGGATTACAGGTGCCTACCACCACACCCAGCTAATTTTTGTATTTTTGTAGAGATGGGGTTTCACCATGTTGCCCAGGCTGGTCTCGAACTCCTGACCTCAGGTGATCCAACCGCCTCAGCCTCCCAAAGTGCTGGGATTACAGGCGTGAGCCACTGCACCCGGCCAGCTTTACGTTTTTAATAGCAAAGGAAAACTGTTTACATAGGAGGGTTAACAGTCAAATTTGCACTTTGAAAAGATCACTCTGGCTGCAGTGCACAAAACAGATTGGACAGGTCAAGAGAAGATGTGCCAAAAGCAGCTGGGAAACTACTGTGATATTCCAGGGTGAGCTGATGATAGCTTGGCCTAGGGACAGCAAAAGAAATAAGGAATGAATACATTCAAGAGACTTGTAAGGAGCTTAATTGGACAGGACTTGTTGATGCACCGGATAGAGAGGTGAAGAAGAGGAAGGTGTTAGGATATGTCTGATACTGCTGACCTACAGAACAGATGGGTGATGCTGCCATCCACTAGTATAAGGAACACTGGAAGGCAGCCACCAGATGGAAAGGACTGCGTTGGGTCAGCTTGGGACATCCTGAATTTGACTTTTTTTTTTTTGAGACGGTCTTGTTCTGTCACCCAGGCTGGAGTGCAGTGGCACAATCATGGTTCACTGCAACCTCAAACTCCTGGGCTCAAGCGATCCTTTCACCTCAGCCTCCTGAGTAGCAGGGAACACTGGTGCCCATCACCATGCCTGGCTAATTTTAAAAATTTTGTTTGTAGACATGGGGGTGTGTGGGAGGGGGTCTCACTATGTTGTCCAGGCTGGTCTTGAACTCCTGGCCTCAAGTGATCCTCTCGCCTTGGCCTCCCAAAGTGCTGGGATTACAGGTGTCAGCCCCTGCACCCAGCCCTTGAGGTATCTTTGAGGCACTTGGGTGCGTGCGTCGGGAGCTCAAAGGAGAGGAAAAAGCTGGAATTAGGAGCTTAGACATCACCAGGATCTAGGTAGATGGCTTAGTGGGAGAGGGTCGTTAGAGAGGAAGAGGGCCAAAGCTCAAGCCTTGAGAAAGGAGCCTGCCAAGGAGACAGAGAACACAGGACCTGAGAAGATGAAGGCTGACTTGAAAAACACCTTCAGTGTTTGGTGACATGAAGTCACCGGTAACTGTAGTAAGGGCTGTTTTATAGTGGAGGAATGGAGGCGAAACCCAGTTTTAGAATGGGTTGAGGAATGCGTGGGAGGTGAAGAAATGGAGACAGCCTGGCTGAGCGCTTTGGTTGTGAAGGGAGAGGAGAGAGGGGACTGGAGGCGGATGTGAGATTAAGGAAGTTTTTTGTTTTTGTTTTTTTTTTAATGAAGAGATGAGCATCTGTAAATGTCAACAGGAAGAATTCAGATTTGGTGGAGATGGGGCCAGGGTGGGGTGGCTGTATCTATGTGAGGGAAAAGGGCCAAGGAAGAGGTGGGTGCCTGGGAAGGGAGGAGGGACTTGACTCCCCAGCACAGGTGGCAGCTCATGAGGAGCCTGGAAGGGGCAGCCGCAGGCAGGTTGGTGTGGTTGGCTGTGGGAGATGAGGGCAGTCTCATCCCCTGGCCCGGTTCAGTGACCCAAGAGGGGAACCCGGCTGCTGGGGTTCGGCGGCTGCAGCCCCTCCACCGCTGCCTCTGCCCAGGCCCCCCTGAACTGCCCTGTTTCATAATGAGCGAGCAGTGCCTCAGCCTTGCCTCGGGCCCGTCCTGTTAAGAGCTCCCCCATCCCCCCGCTTGGAATGGAGCAGGGGTGGGGAAAAGGCTGCCGGGACTGGCCAGGGCTCCGATTCGAAGCGCTGAAGGACAGGACCAGAATTACTTCTCTCGGGCGGGAGCACACCGCAGAGGGCAGACGGGTCGACATTTGCTCGGGAGAGAAGCCCAACTGTTTATTCTGGTTTTCTTTTGTGTGTGTGTGTAAGGTGGAGAGGGGAGGCAGAGAGCAGTGGGGACCTGAAATCGTAGTATTGGGGTGGGTGAGAGGGATGGGAGTGGAGGGGGACGTTCCTTCCTGGGCTCGGCCTGGCCCCCTTTGAGGTGGAAGGGGGAAAGGCTGGGGCTGGAAGGACAGCAAGAGCGCCCAGGGCCTCCGGGCTGGGGTGGGAGTACCCTGCAGAGAGCTCCCTCCCGCCTCGCAGGAGAGGAAGGGGGAGGCAGGGAGGGGCAGGGACAGCAGGAGCCCCCAGGTCAAAGCTCCACTCCAGTGTAAAGCAGTAGCCATATTTGCTTAGAACTTGCCGGATGTTCCCTCCCTTGCACAGGCCACAGAGACTTGTTGTGGAGGAGATCCTCTTTCTTTGGGGTCCAGTGATAGCAGGGAGCCCTGTAATATGAGGCCAGCCCCCCATGCTGGGAGCTGAGTCCTGAGAATGGGGAAGAGGGTTCGTGGGGAGAGGGTGGGTGAAGAAGCCTTCTTAATCATTAACCTGGTTGATTTCATCTGAACTGCTGAGCCTCCCGGCTCTATTGATTTTCTCTGAAAGCACAGCATCTGGAGCTGGTGGCTGCCCAGAGACCGGGGAGAGAGACCACGGGTAGAGGTAGGGGAAGAGGGGCAGGGAGGGGAATGGAAACCAGGCCAGGAGTGGGGGGCTGGGAAGGAGGGAGGAGACAAGGTCTGAGGGCCGGGAGATTGTCAGAGGAGTCTTTGGGGATGTGAGGAGGCCAGGAAGTCTAAGCAGGCACTGGGGGAGGGCACAGTCAGCACAGCCACAGAGGCACCACGGAGAGCAGGAAGGAGCCAGAGAGGATCTGGCAGAGAGGACGAAACTGAAGTCCAGAGAAGCACAGTGATCTGCTCAAGGTGACAGGGTCAGGGCCTGCACCAAAACTGAGGTCAGTTGATTTCACTGGACTGAGGAGAGAAGATACAGAAATGAAGGCCCCTGGGGCAGAGGAGAACCTGAGGTGATGGAAAGTCGGCAAGAGGCGAGATGCAACTTACAAATTACCATTTTTCTGAGGGTGGGGCCTTTCCTTTTTTTGCCTGTGAGGATATAGTAGACTTTCAAAAAATGGCTCTGGTCTGACTGAAGGTGGGGTCAGGCCATCAAAGGAGGAAGAAAGGGCCAAGTAGAAGTGATGCTAGAGGCCGGGCATGGTAGCTCACGCCTCAGCACTTTGGGAGGCCGAGGCAGGTGGATCACCTGAGGTCAGGAGTTCGAGACCAGCCTGGCCAACATGGTGAAACCTCGTCTCTACCAAAAATACAAAAATTAGCCCTGCGTGCTAGCGCACACTTGTAATCCCAGCTACTCAGGAGACTGAGACAGGAGAATCACTTGAACCCAGGAGGCGGAGGTTGCAGTGAGCCGAGATCGCGCCATTGCACTCCAGCCTGAGTAACAAGAGCGAAACTCCGTCTCAAAAAAAAGAAGTGATGCTAGAAAGAGCTGGACAGAAGGGAACACCAAGACACCTGTCCATCTTCACTTAGCCAAATCCAGGGCCCTGACAAGATGGGTTTTCACCAGGACATTTTATGGGGCTCCTGGCTCCCCACTATTTCTGACAGTAGGATTCCTAGGTCTGTGTCACCTGTGAGACAGAAGGGGAGCCACATTCTGGTGGCAGGGACAGAACCACATGCATGGACACTGATGTGCCATCCTGGTCCCCACAGGTCCCCTGACCAGTACAGCTCCTAGAATAGGTCCTCTCTGAGCTGGAGGGGATAAGCCAGACTGCTTCCTGGGAGAATAGAAAAGGAGCAGGGGGCTCTGAAGACAGAATCAGTCAGGTACACAGTGAGCAGGGGCGATGTGACGGTAGAGAGACATGGGAACAGAGACAGCACACACACCACATAGCTCTGAGATGACGCACAAAATGTTATGACTCCATAGACTGAAGCAGACACAGCATTTCTTTTCTTTTCTTTTCTTTTTTGAGACGGAGTGTTGCTCTCGTCCAGGCTGGAGTGCAGTGGTGTAATTTCAGCTCACTGCAACCTCCGCCTCCTGGGTTCAAGTGATTCTCCTGCCTCAGCCTCCCAAGTAGCTGGGATTATAGGCGTGCATCACCACACCCGGCTAATCTTTGTATTTTTAGTAGAGATGGGATTTTACTACATTCACCAGGCTGGTCTTGAACTCCTGACCTCAAGTGATCCACCCGCCTTAGCCTCCCAAAGTGTTGGGATTACAGTTGTGAGCCACTGTGCTGGCCTCAGACACAGCATTTCTAAGGCCATGTTGAGGGTGCCAAAGGAAACCAAGATATTTTACCCCAGAATATACTACTTTGACGTATTTTGAGTCGTCTGTCAGAGGGCCAGCACACAGAAGTGGCCCTGCAAAGCTGACTTTTGAGGGAGATTTGCATCTGCAGAGAATCTGCATTGATGCCACCTGGCTTTCTCTGAGGCCCTCCCTGGTCCAAATCTAGGAAAGATTAACTGAAAGTCTGACATGTTTAAAGGTCTGAAAGACACATACATCACCTGTTTTCTCTGAGGGGTGTTACCTATGAGGTTTCATTCATATAAAAAGACCACTTTTACTGGCCTGGCCTCTGTTTATCCCTCCCATAACTATTTTTGCCAAAGTCCAAGTCCCTTTTTTTTTCTTTTTTTGTTGAGACAGGGTCTCTGTCGCCCAGGCTGGAGTGCAGTGGCATGGTCTCAGTTCACTGCAACCTCCACCTCCCAGGGACAAGTGAGTCTCATGCCTCAGCCTCCTGAGTACAGGCATGTGCCACCACGCCCAGTTAATTTTTGTAATTTTAGTAGAGACAGAGTTTCGCCCTGTTGACCAGGCTGGTCTCAAACTCCTCACCTCAGGTGATCCACCTGCCTCAGCCTCCCATAGTGCTGGGATTACAGGGGTAAGCCACTTCACCTTGCCCAAGCTCCCATTCTTTCTGTAACCTCAAGATGGTATAAAATCATCAACCATCTGGCTATCTCTTTGACTTCCTATATTTTTTTGACTCCCTTGCATATTTGTTCTTCTACTAATCTGCCTTTTTTCAGTTGGTTTTTCAGCAGACCTTCAGAGGGCACAGGGGAAGTGTTCCTTTGGCCCCTGCAGCACCACAGGACCCCAGGTCCTGTCTGTGGTCGTGGTGGTAACGGGTGCCAGCCTGGACCAGTCCTGCATCGTGGAGCTTCACTCTGGACATTCTAAGGGGCAGACTGGCTGGGGCGTGAGGGATAATAAAGGTGGTGTGACCGAAGCCTCCTGTCTATACTGTCTTTTCTCTCCCCTTTCTCTGACAGCTCAACATCCTGGTGGATACAGGCAGCAGTAACTTTGCAGTGGGTGCTGCCCCCCACCCCTTCCTGCATCGCTACTACCAGAGGCAGCTGTGAGTCCTGGGGAGAGCCCGGGGGAAGTACCTTTTCCAAGGATCCAGGGCTAAGAAGGGTCAGGGGAGCGGTACAGAGAGAAAGAGTTGATCCTCAGATTTTCTTCTTGCCAGGGAAGGGGAAGCGCGAAAAAAAGACAGTGACCAGGAGAGACAGGGTGAAGTGGGTGGTGAGAGGAGCTATACCATGGGAAGGGGTGAATTGAGAGGTAGCCAGGAAGTGCTTCAGTGCTGAGACAGGGCAGCCTCCTGCGGGAGGGAAAGGAAGAAGAGCCCATAGCCCACAGAACAATCTTAGGGGGCCCATTTTCTCTGCCTGAATGGGGAGACGAAAACCCCACATCCCCTCGGTGTCTCTCAGTTCTCTAACACCAGCTAAGTCTAAGCTGAACAGGCCTCAGTGATAGCTCCCCTTGCTATGTTCTTACCCAGGGGCCACTCTAGGTGGCTTTGCATAGTCCAAGGACATGAAGGAAAGGGTCTTCCATAAACCCCTCTGCCTAGACCAGTATCGGAACTGAAAGCTGAAATATCTCCTCCATGCACCACCCAGGGTGCCACCAGTTGGATTCTGCTTACTGGTGAAAGGGGGGTTGAAGAGGACTGGTGAAAGTGGGGGACTGGTGAAAGGGGGGTTGAAGTGGGCTTTAAGATAAGAGGCAGTGAGGGGTAATCTGGAAGCCCCCTTAGCATAAAAGCAGGAAGAAGAAGGGATGAGAGGACACCAATGTCTGAGACATCAGTGTGTGCAAACGTGAGTAGAGGCTTAAATCCTATCCTTGGACTTGTAGGCAGCTGCAAAACGCACCTTCCCTGTTTCCTCTAATGTCCCAATCTAAAAGCAGCAGTCAGGGAGGAGGGTGCAGGTAGGATCGATGAAAGGGCATTCATTCCAGTTCCTCGTTCCAGTTCCATCACTGCCCCCACCACACACAGAAGCCCTGGTTAGTGGTGTGATTAAACACAGGTGGGGCTGCCACATGTTGAGCACGTTTCACAGAAGTGGTGTGTAATACCAACCTGCTTTTCTGAGATGCTTGTACAAACCCCTTCTCTAGAACTTGCTGTAGAGGTTCCACATTCACACTGCCTTGCACTTTCTCTACCACTCGGATGGTACCACTAGGTTCCAAGGCAGTAAGAGAGTCAATGGTTCCTTTTCTCTGGGAGCTTGACGGAGCCAGAGGGCGGAAGAGATGCCCACTAGCTGTCCCTGCAGCAGCAGCAGCAGCAGGCACAATGCACAAAGCCCAGGCTTGTTCTTCACAGGGCCTGAGCTCAAGATCTAGGAATATGAGTGATAGGAGAGCAAGCCTCACCAATGGTTCCCTTCATCTATCTGCAAGGCCACTTTACACTCTGTTCTGGGTGGTGAGTCTAGGGATGTTTTGCTGAGCAGCCTGAAAGCAGACTCTAGATTCCCCTGAGATGAGATAAGGTGGTGTTTGGGAGTAAGTTTAACTTAGATCCTTATACCAGTTGTGGTTATGCACCCACAGATCTCTGCCTTCTTTCCACAGGTCCAGCACATACCGGGACCTCCGGAAGGGTGTGTATGTGCCCTACACCCAGGGCAAGTGGGAAGGGGAGCTGGGCACCGACCTGGTAAGCATCCCCCATGGCCCCAACGTCACTGTGCGTGCCAACATTGCTGCCATCACTGAATCAGACAAGTTCTTCATCAACGGCTCCAACTGGGAAGGCATCCTGGGGCTGGCCTATGCTGAGATTGCCAGGGTGAGAGGAACAGGGCTTGGCCCTACACACTGTATGCACACTGCACTATACAGAGAAGGAATTAGGAGAGAGAAGGGGAATTAGCAGAAGGAGGGCAACAATCAGTTTAAAGGATTATTTAACAGGGGTATAGGGTGGCAGTCTAAATTTTAGCCCTATAGAGGGCAGAACCATAGTGACAGAAGCTGTGATAGGTACAAGAATAGGCTGTGCTTTCTATGTACTCTTAAGATCTTTTTTTTTTTTTGAGACGGAGTTTCACTCTTGTTGCCCAAGCTGGAGTGCAATGGTGCAATCTTGGCTCACTGCAACCTCCACTTCCTCGGTTCAAGCGATTTTCCTGCCTCAGCCTCCCGAGTAGCTGGGATTATAGGCGCCCACCATGACGCCCGGCTAATTTTTTCTATTTTTAGTAGAAATGGGGTTTCATCATGTTAGCCAGGCTGGTCTCCAACTCCTGACCGCAGGTGATCCGCTCACCTCGGCCTTCCTAAGTGCTGGGATTACAGGCATGAACCACCGCGACCGGCCACTCTAAGATCTTTAATAAAGGCCCCCATAAATGTGAAGCAGGTTAGGCATAGGGGGATCAAAGATATATGAACCTGGCCAGGCGTGGTGGCTCACACCTGTAATCCCAGCACTTTGGGAGGCCAAGGCGAGCGGATGACCTGAGGTCAGAAGTTCAAGACCAGCCTGACCAACATGGTGAAACCCCATCTACCCCATCTCTACTGAAAACACAGAAATTAGCCGGGCATGTTGGCACATGCCTATAATCCCAGCTACTCAGGAGGCTGAGGCACGAGAATCACTTGAACCCAGGAGGTGAAGGTTGCAGTGAGCCGAGATCACGCCATTGCACTCCAGCTTGGGCAACAAGAGCAAAACTCTGTCTCAAAAAAAAAAAAAAGATCTATGAATCTGTGAACCTATCAATACTGTCCTGTTTGCATTGCCAGGGCTCCTGCTAACCCTTCCTCTGCCAAATCTCAGTGCCTTAAGATGGTCTTTCCCAAGGAGCATCCCCCAAGCCTTCAAATTTGCCTTCCAGTTTAGACAGGAAGCTGGCCTCTGCCTTTAGGGCCGTATGAGGACTCACTCCTTGTCTCTTTCTGCCAAAGCCTGACGACTCCCTGGAGCCTTTCTTTGACTCTCTGGTAAAGCAGACCCACGTTCCCAACCTCTTCTCCCTGCAGCTTTGTGGTGCTGGCTTCCCCCTCAACCAGTCTGAAGTGCTGGCCTCTGTCGGAGGGAGCATGGTGAGTAGGTCCTCAGAGACGGGAGGTCCTGGCATTGAGGGAGAGATGGGTGCCATCCTCCCCCCTTCCTGAAAGCTACACCACAGTTTTGGCTCCGATACTTAGAATCAGGAGGAACCTCTTTATATTCCCTACCCTTACTTTATTTTTCCATTCTTTTCTTTTTTGCGTTATTCCAGAAAGGAATCAAGGCACCTATGGTAAACTTGGAAAGGAAGGCAATTAGGAAAATTTCAAAGGAAATGAAAATAAGACCTGTTGAATTAAAATTATTGTTTGATGGTCAGAAGGCAGAGATATAAGAAGTTTGTCTATTTATTAATTAATTAGAACAATGGTGAATGGTTCTCCAATAAGCAGAGAAAATAAAACTTATAATATAAACAAATAACCATTCATTCAACATTTATTGTGGCAGTTTAGATTTAAATAACTTTATATCAAGGGCTATATGATTCTGAAACAAATAATTAAAAATCCCGGAAAGTCTTTTCTCCTGAACACATTTAAGAAACTAGAAATCACTTTGGGTATGATTTGTTTAGAAGCAGGAAGATGAAAAGGGTAGCCTGTAGAAGACCTTGCCACCCCAAGAAATCACTGATCTTATTGCTTGGTCCTTGGGGGACTCACTCTCCTTCTGTGCCAGGACACGGGTACCTGCCTCTTTTTTTCCCTAGATCATTGGAGGTATCGACCACTCGCTGTACACAGGCAGTCTCTGGTATACACCCATCCGGCGGGAGTGGTATTATGAGGTGATCATTGTGCGGGTGGAGATCAATGGACAGGATCTGAAAATGGACTGCAAGGAGGTAATAAAACCAAGGGAGAGCCAGGGAACGTAAGGGGGTAGGCAGTACAATGTGAAGGAAGACTCTGGTTATCATGTTGGGAGGATGAGGCAGAGGTAATAGGACCTGCAGAAAGGGTTGGAAGTTGAGCCTAGAACAGTCAGGGGCTTAATGGTCACAAAGCAGGATCTGCGGTTTGGGGCCTAGGGACTGGTAGTGAAAAAAAAAACATGGAACTAGTTCTGATGTCTGGACTCTAGTCACTGCCTTGCTTCGTAGCCTTGGGCAAGTCTTTTGTGAGACAGGGTGATAGAATGAAGAGTCTTGTCTTTGGAGTCGGGAAGACCCAGATCTGAATCTAGCTCTGATTTGTACTAGCTATGTACCCTTAGGCCAGTTACTATTCTGTGTCTCAGTTTCCTTATCTGCAAAACAGGTAAAAACAACTTTCTCAGAATATCAGAGATAATGTGTAAAGTGTTTATCTCTGTGGTTGGCAGTACTCAATAAAAGGTAACTAAATCATTTATGTCTTCCTTCCCTAGATTCTTATGTATGTTAAATTAGAATGATATAAATGTACTAAGAAAAGTTAAAAGCGGCCGGGCGTGGCTGTAATCCCAGCACTCTGGGAGGCCAAGGCGGGGGCAGATCATTTGAGGTCAGGAATTCCAGACCAGCCTGGTCAACATGGTGAAACCCCATCTCTACTAAAAATAGCCAGGCGTGGTGGCAGGCACCTGTAGTCCCAGCTACTTGGGAGGCTGAGGCAAAAGAATGGTTTGAATCCAGGAGGCAGAGGTTAGAGTGAGCCGAGATCACGCCACTGTACTCCAGCCTGGGTGACAGAGCTAATACTCCGTCTCAAAAAAAAAAAAAAAAAAAAAGAAAAGAAAAGAAAAGTTAAAAGCACTATACAAGGTATTTTTATTTTCAAGTTTGGAGACTACCTGCCCACCCAAGATAACAAGAATAAACATTTACCAAGTGCCTTCTCTCTGCTGGGCACGATTCTAAGTGCTTTACATTGCTGATTTATTTAATCCTTACAATAACCCTTTTAGGTAGGTGCTATTTTTATCCTCACTTTAGAGATGAAGGAACTGAGGCACAGAGGTTAACTTGTCCAAGCAGGTACACTTAGGAGGTGCCAAAGCCAAGATGCCAACCCAGCTGGGGCCCCAGCAGTAACCCCCTACTGCCCAGAGCCCAGCATCAAAAACTTTTTGACTCTTTTCTCTCTTTTCCCTCTTAGTACAACTATGACAAGAGCATTGTGGACAGTGGCACCACCAACCTTCGTTTGCCCAAGAAAGTGTTTGAAGCTGCAGTCAAATCCATCAAGGCAGCCTCCTCCGTGAGTGGACTAAGGATGGGGGTAAAAGAGACGGTACAGTGTCAGAGGGAGGCGGTGAGAGTCACATTCTTCAGCAACAGCCAAGATGTCTGCACTTAGACCCTTCTACTCAGAGCTCTTAAAACACTCTTCCCCTAGCCAGGCGTGGTGGCTCACGCCTGTAATCCCAGCACTTTGGGAGGCCAAGGTGGGCAGATCACTAGGTCAGGAGTTCAAGACCAGCCTGATCAACAGGGTGAAATCCCATCTCTACTAAAAGTACAAAAATTAGCTGGGTGTGGTGGCGCGCGCCTGTAATCCTAGCTACTCAGGGGGCTGAGACAGGAGAATCACTTTAACTCAGGACGGTGGAGGTTGCGGTGAGCCATGATCACGCCACTGCACTCCAGCCTGGGCAACAGAGTGAGACACTGTTTCAAAAAAAAAAAAAAAAAAACTCTTCCCCTTTATGGCTGTCACTTTGCTCATCACACAATCCCCCGGTACAAAAGTTTGACATCACACTCCCACTCTCTTCCTGTAATCCTCTGGTTGGTTTACCCCTCCCCACTTTAGATATTTCACTGGAAAAGCAAATGAAGGGCCCAGTTAACGTATCTGAACATGGGAGGGGCGAGATGATAAAGAGGCTTTTCCTCATTGTTATCCCCTTCTTGCCAACACAGACGGAGAAGTTCCCTGATGGTTTCTGGCTAGGAGAGCAGCTGGTGTGCTGGCAAGCGGGCACCACCCCTTGGAACATTTTCCCAGTCATCTCACTCTACCTAATGGGTGAGGTTACCAACCAGTCCTTCCGCATCACCATCCTTCCGCAGGTATGTCCCAGCCTGAGTCAGGGGGATCTCTCTTAAAAGTACACACTGGGAGACAGTGAGCAGGTATGGCTTGCCAGAACTTGGAAGACAAAACAGATGAGTAGTGTCCAGCAGTAAAGGGGTCTCAGAAAACCCGTTAGAGCTCAGGGATGGTAAAGGGAAGGGCATAGATGCCTAGAAGGCAGAGATGGGGTGAAGGAGAGTGAGGAAGACACTCACCCTGTGATTGCTTACCCCTAGCAATACCTGCGGCCAGTGGAAGATGTGGCCACGTCCCAAGACGACTGTTATAAGTTTGCCATCTCACAGTCATCCACGGGCACTGTTATGGGAGCTGTTATCATGGAGGGCTTCTACGTTGTCTTTGATCGGGCCCGAAAACGAATTGGCTTTGCTGTCAGCGCTTGCCATGGTGAGAGTGCCAGGGCTGAGGGTTTGGGGTCAGTCTCTCCATATTTTCCTTGTCAAACAACAGTTAGTATACCTGGGTCCCTGTCAGTTTAGGGGAGGGTAGTAACAGTTGCCTCAAACCCAAGTCAACAGTTGTGCAAAAGCTAGTGTCAATGCTCGTCCTTTTTTTGTACTGCCTGCCATAATGACCACTGCCTGGATTGGTAACCTCTGTTGGAAACCCAGAGCAGCAAGAGTTACCTGGGTACCTTGGGAAGCTCTTGATGCAAGGGTAGCAGACTGAGTCTATAGTGACCCTGTCAGCTGCCACATGGTGAGGCTGAATGCTACTTCAGAAAGGTGGCAGGGTTTTGCAGTTGGATTTCAGCAGCAGAAAGTTAAGTTTACTAGATGTGGCTTTTGGTCAAGGGGGTGGCTTTTGGTCAACTCAGAACTACTGACTTTTAGTTATCACTCCTACCAGCTGGGTATACAAGGAAGGGCTGCTGCTCCCAGTGACTTGGGAAGGGAGACAGGCCTCTACCTGGTGCTGGCTTCCCAGCCTGCTCCTAAATATCTCCTGGGAAGGAGATTAGATAGCTTCTGCATGGGCTAATTTCAAGGCCTCACTATCAGGAAGTTCTTTTTGTTAACTCCTCTATGACAATGAGAGCTGTCCATTCACATTTGCCCTCTCCCCAGTGCACGATGAGTTCAGGACGGCAGCGGTGGAAGGCCCTTTTGTCACCTTGGACATGGAAGACTGTGGCTACAACATTCCACAGACAGATGAGTCAACCCTCATGACCATAGCCTATGTCATGGCTGCCATCTGCGCCCTCTTCATGCTGCCACTCTGCCTCATGGTGTGTCAGTGGCGCTGCCTCCGCTGCCTGCGCCAGCAGCATGATGACTTTGCTGATGACATCTCCCTGCTGAAGTGAGGAGGCCCATGGGCAGAAGATAGAGATTCCCCTGGACCACACCTCCGTGGTTCACTTTGGTCACAAGTAGGAGACACAGATGGCACCTGTGGCCAGAGCACCTCAGGACCCTCCCCACCCACCAAATGCCTCTGCCTTGATGGAGAAGAAGGAAAAGGCTGGCAAGGTGGGTTCCAGGGACTGTACCTGTAGGAAACAGAAAAGAGAAGAAAGAAGCACTCTGCTGGCGGGAATACTCTTGGTCACCTCAAATTTAAGTCGGGAAATTCTGCTGCTTGAAACTTCAGCCCTGAACCTTTGTCCACCATTCCTTTAAATTCTCCAACCCAAAGTATTCTTCTTTTCTTAGTTTCAGAAGTACTGGCATCACACGCAGGTTACCTTGGCGTGTGTTCCTGTGGTACCCTGGCAGAGAAGAGACCAAGCTTGTTTCCCTGCTGGCCAAAGTCAGTAGGAGAGGATGCACAGTTTGCTATTTGCTTTAGGGACAGGGACTGTATAAACAAGCCTAACATTGGTGCAAAGATTGCCTCTTGAATTAAAAAAAAAAAACTAGATTGACTATTTATACAAATGGGGGCGGCTGGAAAGAGGAGAAGGAGAGGGAGTACAAAGACAGGGAATAGTGGGATCAAAGCTAGGAAAGGCAGAAACACAACCACTCACCAGTCCTAGTTTTAGACCTCATCTCCAAGATAGCATCCCATCTCAGAAGATGGGTGCTGTTTTCAATGTTTTCTTTTCTGTGGTTGCAGCCTGACCAAAAGTGAGATGGGAAGGGCTTATCTAGCCAAAGAGCTCTTTTTTAGCTCTCTTAAATGAAGTGCCCACTAAGAAGTTCCACTTAACACATGAATTTCTGCCATATTAATTTCATTGTCTCTATCTGAACCACCCTTTATTCTACATATGATAGGCAGCACTGAAATATCCTAACCCCCTAAACTCCAGGTGCCCTGTGGGAGAGCAACTGGACTATAGCAGGGCTGGGCTCTGTCTTCCTGGTCATAGGCTCACTCTTTCCCCCAAATCTTCCTCTGGAGCTTTGCAGCCAAGGTGCTAAAAGGAATAGGTAGGAGACTTCTTCTGTCTAATCCTTAAAAGCATAATGTTGAAGATTCATTCAACAGCTGATGCCCTATAACCCCTGCCTGGATTTCTTCCTATTAGGCTATAAGAAGTAGCAAGATCTTTACATAATTCAGAGTGGTTTCATTGCCTTCCTACCCTCTCTAATGGCCCCTCCATTTATTTGACTAAAGCATCACACAGTGGCACTAGCATTATACCAACAGTATGAGAAATACAGTGCTTTATGGCTCTAACATTACTGCCTTCAGTATCAAGGCTGCCTGGAGAAAGGATGGCAGCCTCAGGGCTTCCTTATGTCCTCCACCACAAGAGCTCCTTGATGAAGGTCATCTTTTTCCCCTATCCTGTTCTTCCCCTCCCCGCTCCTAATGGTACGTGGGTACCCAGGCTGGTTCTTGGGCTAGGTAGTGGGGACCAAGTTCATTACCTCCCTATCAGTTCTAGCATAGTAAACTACGGTACCAGTGTTAGTGGGAAGAGCTGGCTTTTCCTAGTATACCCACTGCATCCTACTCCTACCTGGTCAACCCGCTGCTTCCAGGTATGGGACCTGCTAAGTGTGGAATTACCTGATAAGGGAGAGGGAAATACAAGGAGGGCCTCTGGTGTTCCTGGCCTCAGCCAGCTGCCCACAAGCCATAAACCAATAAAACAAGAATACTGAGTCAGTTTTTTATCTGGGTTCTCTTCATTCCCACTGCACTTGGTGCTGCTTTGGCTGACTGGGAACACCCCATAACTACAGAGTCTGACAGGAAGACTGGAGACTGTCCACTTCTAGCTCGGAACTTACTGTGTAAATAAACTTTCAGAACTGCTACCATGAAGTGAAAATGCCACATTTTGCTTTATAATTTCTACCCATGTTGGGAAAAACTGGCTTTTTCCCAGCCCTTTCCAGGGCATAAAACTCAACCCCTTCAATAGCAAGTCCCATCAGCCTATTATTTTTTTAAAGAAAACTTGCACTTGTTTTTCTTTTTACAGTTACTTCCTTCCTGCCCCAAAATTATAAACTCTAAGTGTAAAAAAAAGTCTTAACAACAGCTTCTTGCTTGTAAAAATATGTATTATACATCTCTATTTTTAAATTCTGCTCCTGAAAAATGACTGTCCCATTCTCCACTCACTGCATTTGGGGCCTTTCCCATTGGTCTGCATGTCTTTTATCATTGCAGGCCAGTGGACAGAGGGAGAAGGGAGAACAGGGGTCGCCAACACTTGTGTTGCTTTCTGACTGATCCTGAACAAGAAAGAGTAACACTGAGGCGCTCGCTCCCATGCACAACTCTCCAAAACACTTATCCTCCTGCAAGAGTGGGCTTTCCAGGGTCTTTACTGGGAAGCAGTTAAGCCCCCTCCTCACCCCTTCCTTTTTTCTTTCTTTACTCCTTTGGCTTCAAAGGATTTTGGAAAAGAAACAATATGCTTTACACTCATTTTCAATTTCTAAATTTGCAGGGGATACTGAAAAATACGGCAGGTGGCCTAAGGCTGCTGTAAAGTTGAGGGGAGAGGAAATCTTAAGATTACAAGACAAAAAACGAATCCCCTAAACAAAAAGAACAATAGAACTGGTCTTCCATTTTGCCACCTTTCCTGTTCATGACAGCTACTAACCTGGAGACAGTAACATTTCATTAACCAAAGAAAGTGGGTCACCTGACCTCTGAAGAGCTGAGTACTCAGGCCACTCCAATCACCCTACAAGATGCCAAGGAGGTCCCAGGAAGTCCAGCTCCTTAAACTGACGCTAGTCAATAAACCTGGGCAAGTGAGGCAAGAGAAATGAGAAAGAATCCATCTGTGAGGTGACAGGCAAGGATGAAAGACAAAGAAGGAAAAGAGTATCAAAGGCAGAAAGGAGATCATTTAGTTGGGTTTGAAAGGAAAAGTCTTTGCTATCCGACATGTACTGCTAGTACCTGTAAGCATTTTAGGTCCCAGAATGGAAAAAAAAATCAGCTATTGGTAATATAATAATGTCCTTTCCCTGGAGTCAGTTTTTTTAAAAAGTTAACTCTTAGTTTTTACTTGTTTAATTGTAAAAGAGAAGGGAGCTGAGGCCATTCCCTGTAGGAGTAAAGATAAAAGGATAGGAAAAGATTCAAAGCTCTAATAGAGTCACAGCTTTCCCAGGTATAAAACCTAAAATTAAGAAGTACAATAAGCAGAGGTGGAAAATGATCTAGTTCCTGATACCTACCCACAGAGCAAGTGATTTATAAATTTGAAATCCAAACTACTTTCTTAATATCACTTTGGTCTCCATTTTTCACAGGACAGGAAATATGTCCCCCCCTAACTTTCTTGCTTCAAAAATTAAAATCCAGCATCCCAAGATCATTCTACAAGTAATTTTGCACAGACATCTCCTCACCCCAGTGCCTGTCTGGAGCTCACCCAAGGTCACCAAACAACTTGGTTGTGAACCAACTGCCTTAACCTTCTGGGGGAGGGGGATTAGCTAGACTAGGAGACCAGAAGTGAATGGGAAAGGGTGAGGACTTCACAATATTGGCCTGTCAGAGCTTGATTAGAAGCCAAGCCAGTGGCAGCAAAGGAAGACTTGGCCCAGGAAAAACCTGTGGGTTGTGCTAATTTCTGTCCAGAAAATAGGGTGGACAGAAGCTTGTGGGGTGCATGGAGGAACTGGGACCTGGTTATGTTGTTATTCTCGGACTGTGAATTTTGGTGATGTAAAACAGAATATTCTGTAAACCTAATGTCTGTATAAATAATGAGCGTTAACACAGTAAAATATTCAATAAGAAGTCAAACTACTAGGGTTACTTTTTTTTTCCTCAATCAGAGTCTCATTTTATCCATTTGGAGTAGAGTGGCTAAAACAATACTGAGGCTTCTGGAGGCTTTCGGTAACCAAGGCATCTGGTTGGACAGTGGGTGAGCACCAGGCTTTAAATCTGCATACATGAGCCTTAAGGAAATGGACTAGAGGCTGAGCCAAACCAAAGCAGAATGGCCTTAGAGCAACAGCAGGTTCCTAGGTGGTTTTTATATTGTATTTGAAAACAGCCCTGGGCAGGGATATCATAATTTCAAGGCCAAACTAAACATCATCTTCCCTACAATCTGCATCCCCCAAAGGAATTGCAAGATGAGGGGGAACAGACTGTTTCTGCATAATATACATACTTTCATTTACGAACATTGGAATACAGACTTTCTATACACACATTACCTATATAATAAAAATGTACATGGCATGAGTATATGTCACTGTATAAATATAGAGTTTTAGAAATCTTGAACCCGCGCTTCCTGTTCACATCAGTTTCTCTTCTTCTTCCTCCCCAGTCAGGTCCGTCATTTAAGAGTTGGACAAAAGGGACAAGTGTCATTTGTGTTGGTCTGGGCCCAGAATTTGATACACTGGAAAGAAAGAAAGACACACCTCAGGTTTATCTGGAAAAACAAAGGGAAGGAAGGAGAGAATGCCAATAAGGTTCAACAAGGCCTAAGTCAGAAAAGTTCTTACACTGAGGTACAAGAGGGGCTTTTTTTGTTGTTCTTTTTTCTTTTTTTGAGACAGAGTCTCACTCTATTGCCCAGGCTGGCGTGCAGTGGTGTGATCTCAGCTCACTGGAACCTCTGCTTCCTGGGTTCAAGCTGTTCTCCTGCCTCAGCCTCCTGAGTAGCTGGGATTACAGGCGTTCACCACCATTCCTGGCTAATTTTTGTATTTTTAGTAGAGATGGGGTTTCACTTTGTTGGCCAGGCTGGTCTCAAACTCCTGGCCTCAAGTGATCTGCCTGCCTCAGCCTCCCAAAGTGCTGGGATTACAGGTGTGAGCCACCGCGCCTGGCCCCAAGAAGGGCTATTCAATGGCTCTTACCCTAAAAGAATCCTCAGTGCAAGTGAACCTGTCCTTTTTATGAGGAACATTAACAATGAGCTGTTGAAAGTGTTCATGATGCTGCTTTTTGTTGAATGTCTAGTGTGGCTTGCTCCCCCTTAGGATCCATTTTGCCTGAGATGAGCATCTCTGTTCTAAGACCTGACACCCTCAAATCTTATTCAGGAATTTTTCTTACCAAGAATTTAGATGTAAATTCAGTTTCTACCTCTTGGAAAAGCAAAATGAACAAAACAAAATGTTGTTAAGAGGGAATCATCCCTGCTACTAAGAGACTTAACTCTGCTGGCAACATAAAAAAATAGGAATGACTTGTCAGTCTGTGAAGATAATCTCTAACCGGCAAGCCCTCCAAGCTGTTCTGTTAATGGAGTTACTAATCTCATACTCAGGTACTCAGGTCCTCCATTCCATTCCTCTCATCTAGGCAAAGTCTTCTGACAATGCTATATTTTGAACAATAGTTAGATATGTGGGATTATCACTCATTGTCAATTTTCCAAGAAAGTTATTTAGTACGCAGTATGAATTGCTTATCCAGTCCCCTGAAGGGAATGGGGTAAAAAGTTGAGAGATCCTAACTGCAGTATTCTGAATTCTGCCAATGTTTAAGCCACAATTTACTGAAAACCTTATGATTAGATATTAGAGACCAGGTGCAGTGGCTCACGCATGTAATCCCAGCACTTTGGGAGGCTGAGGCAGGAGGATCACCTGAGCCCAGGAGTTTGGGACCAGCCTGGGCAACATAACAAGACCTTGTCTCTACTAAAAAAGAAAAAAAAAATTAGCTGGGCATGATGGCATGTGCCTGTAATCTCAGCTACTCAAGAGACTGAAGCACCTTGAGCCTAGGAGATTGAGGCTATAGTGAGCTATAATCGTGCCACTGCATTCCAGTCTGGGCAACAGAAAGAAACCCTATCTCAAAAAACAAAACAAAAAAAGGCTGGGCACGGTGGCTCACGCCTGTACTCCCAACACTTTGGGAGGCTGAGATGGGCGGATCACAAGGTCAGGAGTTCGAGACCAGCCTGGCCAATATGGTGAAACCCTGTCTCTACTAAAAATACAAAAATTAGCCAGGCATGTTGGCGGGCGCCTGTAGTCCCAGCTACTCAGGAGGCTGAGGCAGGAGAATCACTTGAACCTGAGAGGTGGAGGTTGCGGTGAGCTGAGATCACACCACTGCACTCCAGCCTGGGCAACAGAGCGAGACTCTGTCTAAAAACAAACAAACAAAAAAAAAAAAACAAAAAAAAAAGATATTAATGATGAGCACCAACACAGTAAAAGAAAAGTTATTTTAGCTGTCAGGGAAAAAAAAGAGTAGAAAATGAGAAAGAAAAATTATTTTAGCTGTCAGAAGAAAAAGTGTAGAAAATGAGGAAGGTCTGTAACACCTACCTCCTTGTGCAATACATGGGTACACGCCATTGGATGCAGCTCACTGGGCTGGACGAGTTTCTGGCACATTAGACACAGCTTACAGGTGGCTGGAGCCTGTAGAACAGAGGCGGCATGATCAAAAGGTAAGGAACCTCTGGGTCTCCTTGCCTTTTATGCCCATAATTCCATGCAGCAAAAAGATTTATATCAAAAGAAACAAAAATCCAAATATAGATTCTTGCCTAAAATATTTGCATTTTCCCAGTAGGGCTGCAAATAACCCAACTGATGGTTTCTTCCTGCACTCCACCTGTAAACCCACTCCTTCCTCACCTCCAGCTTCTCCATATCACAGTGTTCAAAGAAAAAGAGTCTTACATGTGAAGACCTTCCAGGATATGAAACTTGGGCAGAAGGCAAGAACATTGGGGTACTGATTTGGGCCAGTGGAGCAGGGAACAAGGCCCGGATGCGACCAAGTGGCTGTAGGTAGAAACATTGTCAGAGTAAGGGAAGAGAGTCTGAGTAACAGAGCATATCACAAAAATCACTTATTTCCCAGTCCAGCAAAGGAAAAAAGCAGACTAGCTACCTCTGACTGGAATGCTTCTTCCCACCCCACATTTTTCTGAAATCTACCTCTTCCCCAGCCCTCAACAGGCCTAAGTTCTCTCCCAAGTGGCTTTTCTCACCTGAGTACTTGCTGCCACCCGCTCATGTTCTGCCAGTCGTGCAGCAACCAACTGGATAAGTTCCTCCATGGTCAGGCCTGCCATGGTGGTACGTGCTGTCTTGATCTGCTGAAGAATGTTGGTCATCTGGGCCCTGAGAAAAAAAAATGTTGAGGGAGAGAAAGCCTATGCTATACCCACGGGGAACACCCATGTAACCTCCTCTATTTTAACCCATAAGCATTTCTCTGATAAAGACATCTGAATCAGTCCTTGAAGGTACTTACTTATTGCACTGTGGGAACCGGGTCAGCAGCTTCTCCAGGATCTTCTCCAGTTTGTCTACTGGTTGGGGCCGGGGAGTTTCAGCAGAAGCCTTAACACCGCCCAAGCCTGGGGGAGGCGGGATGGAGGCGGCAGGGGGCATGTGTGGACCGTGGGGGCTGACAAGGGAACCCAAGCCAGGGCTATTTCTGCCATGGGAGCCAGGAAGGGGTGAGGAAGGCTGGCTGGGCTGGGAAAGGGCAGGGTTCAGGATTGGGAAAGACAAGGAGCGGGGATCTGCACTGGGCATAACCATGGGCATTGTGACCTGCCCAATGGAGAAGGGCATCCGAGGAGCCAGAGAGGGACTGGGTTGAAACACCTGAAGCATGAAGTCTGTCTGCAGAGGAGAAGAGGTAGAGGACGAGAGAGAAAGGAAGAAAAAGAAAGTTTAGGAAACTGGAGAAGAAATCAATGAACAACTCTTGCACTGAATAGGGATGGCCCAATATCTTCATAAAAAGAACACGCAGAAGACTCTGCTGCTGCTACCAACACAGAAAGGTGAACTTCCCCCCAAAGCCACTCTCTTACCTCTGATGGGGGTGGAGGTAAAGTGGGAGTAGGGATTTGAGGAAGGCTGCTCAGCTTGGCTCCGTTCCTCACTAACTGGATATGACTATTAAATTGGTCCTAAAAACAAAAAGGATTATTTTTACTGCTGAACTGACTGAGGCTCTCTAGAAAGACAGCACCATCCATTATCAGGAAAACAAAAGGAATAGTAGGATAGGCCCCAAATGGCAATGCAAAAGGCTACCTCCCCATTGCTGGAAGTGTTAAGCACAGACTAACACTGACTGAATGATGACTCATAGATACACTTACACGAACATTCTTTTTCATTATCCGAACTCCATTCAGTCTCGTCTCCCACTCCTGTTTGGAACGAACTGTCTCCAGTGTTGGGGGAGTTGACCTTTCAAGAAACCAACAGGAATTTACAGATTTAAAGAAAGCCCTGCTAGGCACAGTGACTCACGCCTGTAATCCCAGCACAAAAGAGGCCAAGGCGGGCAGATCACTTGAGCTCAGGAGTTCTAGACCAGCCTGGGCAATGTGGCGAAACCCTGTCTCTTAAAAAAATGCAAAATTAGCCAGGTGTGGTGGCTCATGCCTATAGTCCCAGCTACTTGGCAGGCTGAGGTAGGAGGATGGCTTGTGCTCAGGAGACGGAGGTTGCAGTGAGCCAAGATGGCACCACTGCACAACAGAGGGAGACCCTGTCATTAAAAAAAAAAAAAAAAAAAAAAAAAAAGCCCTATTCCTAATTCTCTGAGATAGCAAAAGCAAAATAGTAGCTGGCTAATTGCCGTTGAGAAGAGGTGGGAGCAGGTGCAGGAGAAGCCCAAGATTCGAATTCCTTTGCCTCACTTTAACTCCAGTATCTTTTAAGTAATTGAGAAAGAGAACCAACAACAGAGAGAGGGTTCTTGTCTGCCTGAAAATGCCACAAGGGTCCTCCAAGTTCCATGGCAGAAAGAAAATAAATGACTACATAGGAAATGAATCTCCAAAGATCATTGTTATGCTTTATAGGTTAACAGATGCTGGTTATTTTTTATTTTTTAGAGACAGGGTCTCACTGTCACCTAGGCTGGAGTGCAGTGATGCAATCAAAGCTCACTGCAGCCTCGGCCTCCTGGGCACAAGTGATCCTCCTGCCTCGACCTCCCAAAGTGCTGGGATTACAGGAGCATGCTATTACGTCTGGCTTTAACAGATAGTGTTTATCCAAATGGAAACAAAACATTAAAAATGCAAAACTATACAACTGTAGCAGGGAAGAGTTACAGTACAGAACTTTAGAATGTGAGAGGAAAAATCACTGAGCAATTGCTACTGCAGACAGAGATAGCCTTACAATTCTTGTACAGATAGAATAAGTGCCAGACTAGCTGGCCTAGGAATGAAAAAACCTAAACAAACAAACAAACAAACTGCAAAACAATTAAAGCTCTAGAACAGAAAGGTACTTACTTGAGGTAAGTAAGGTGCAATTCTGCCTCTTTTTCTGCTTCTTCTAGTTTCAGTACCAGTAACTCTTTCCGGCTCTCTAGTGATAAGATCTAAGGAAGCCACACACATATAAATACTTTATTAATTTTACATACACAAAGGTACCTCTAGGTAGTGAAAACAAATGCTTACTGGCTCTCCTATTACAATGCCAAAAGTAGATACCATCTGGAAGCCTGAAACTAAGACTTTCAAGATATCAGCTCCTCTTCTCACCTCTGCCTTCCAGGCCCGTTCAGTCTCTTCCATAATGTTCCTATTTATTTCGCCATCCTGATTCTTGAGTCTATCCAGTTCCATTTCCCACACCTCTCTGTAAGATAAGAAACCAAGAACAAGACTAAGGAAGAAAGATAAGCTTGTTGAGAGATACCAGGGCAAAAGTACAACCCAAAATTGGTCAGCCAAGTATGTTACAGGAAGTCTTACTCTAAGTATTAACTATACTTATTTTTCTTTCTTCTTTATTCTTTGCTAATCAAAAGAGAGCTGGAGTATAAGTATCAAATATAGATACAGACAAATAATGTTTACAGTGGTCTGCAGTTGCATAATGGCCCTATATTTGAAAGTAAAAATGTTGTGACCGGGCGTGGTGGCTGACGCCTGTAATCCCAGCACTTTGGAAGTCCAAGATGGGCAGATCACTTGAAATCAGGAGTTTGAGACCAGTCTGGCCAGCATGGTGAAACCCCATCTCTACTAAAAATACAAAAATTAGCTGGGCGTGATGGCGCACGCCTGTAGTCCCAGCTACTCAGAAGGGTGAGGCAAGATAATTGCTCGAACCTGGGAGGCGCAGGTTGCAGTGAGCCGAGATCGCACCACTGCACTCCAGCCAAGGCTACAAAGCGAGACTCTGTCTCAAAAAAAAAAAAAAAAAGTTTGTATCTCCACTTGCTAAAATAAAGTTACCTACAGCAGGAAAAAGACTGCATCTTAGAACAAAAGCCCTCCATTGAAGGCAGAACGTTCTTCTACGTTCAAGAGGATTCAAAACCATTATGGCATTCTGCATTCTTATTTCCCAACATGTCTTTTAGTATGGGTCCTGAAGAATGAATGCAGGACCAAACACAGGGGTCCACTTTTTTGTTTGTTTGTTTTTTATAGACAGGGTCTTACTCTGTTGCCCAGACCGGAGTACAGTGCTATGACCTTGGTTCACTGCAGCCTCAACCCCCTGGGCTCAAGCAATCTTCTTGCCTTAGCCTCCCAAGTTGCTGGGACTACAGACACAAGCCACCACGCCTGGCTGATGCTTACTTATTATTTTTGTAGAGACAGGGGTCTCACTTTGTTCTACAGGCTATTCTCAAACTCCTGGGATCAAGTGATCCTGCCACCTCGGCCTCCCACAGTGCTGGGATTACAGGCTACTGTGCCTGGCCAGAGGCCTACTTAATATTCATCCTTAATGCAGCAAATCACTAATTCGCTACTAAGCACAGTGATACAAGTTTATTAATTTTCAAGTTTTCCTAGCTATAGTAAATATGCTTCAAAAGGAAAAAAATGTTCTCTTCATACCTCAGGACTTCTCATTTTCTTTGGTTTCCTCCCTCCTTACATGCTTTCCCCCCACTCAGCATGACAGTGACCAACTCTCCTGGTTTGCCCAGTACTGAGGGATTTCCCAGGATGGATGACTTTCAGTGCTAAAACTGGGATGGGTGATCACCCTACTCAGAACTATAGAGGCCGTTAAGCAACACAGCCGGCAAAGGAATTTCCTTATATTACATTTGATTATGGTAAGTTTTATAGCTGGAAGCCTGGATTACCAAGATCAGTGGACAGAATAGGATGAAAATACTTAAATTATCTCCCCGACATTTTAGAAAAGTAAAAATAAAATAAGAAGAAAAGCTTGGGAAGAGTTACATGTTTTGTTTTGTTTTGAGACAGAGTCTCACTCTGTCACCCCGGCTAGAGTGCAATGGCGTGATCTTGGCTCATGGCATCCTCCGCCTCCTGGGTTCAAGCGATTCTCCTGCCTCAGCCTCCCAAGTAGGTGGTACTACAGGCACGTGCCACCACACCCACCTAATTTTTTGTATTTTTAGTAGAGACAGGGTTTCACCATGTTAGCCAGGATGGTCTCGATCTCCTGACCTCGTGATCCACCCGCCTCGGCCTCCCAAAGTGCTGGGATTACAGGTGTAAGCCTCTGCGCCTGGCCAAGAGTTACATCTTAAGAGAAATGTTCCCACTTTTCTTTTTTTTTTTTTTTTGAGAGGGAGTCTCTATCTGTTGCCCAGTCTGGAGTGCAGTGACACAATCTTGGCTCACTGCAGCCTCCACCTCTCAGGTTCAAATGATTCTCCTGCCTCAGCCTCCCGAGTAGCTGGATTACAGGCACCCACCACCATGCCCAGCTAATTTTTTTTGTATTTATAGTAGAGATGGGGTTTTGCCATGTTGGCCAGGCTGGTCTCGAACTCCTAACCTCAGGTGATCCACCCACCTCAGCCTCCCAAAGTGCTGGGATTATAGGCGTGAGCCACCACGCCTGGCCCCCACTTTTCTTCAGTGAGAGAAACTTTTATTCCCCTTCTGTTTTTGTAGTAACCTCACATATACGAAAGAGAGCAATCTGCTTAACAGAAGTTTATGAGGCCCTTTCCTCTCACATATTCTTGCTTTTGACCCAATTCTCCACATATCCCTGGTTCTCTATTTCATGTATAGGTAGAGAGGGTGTGTGTGTGTGTTACACACTTATTCAATCTCTGACATCAGCCCTCTACTGACAAGGTATATTCATCTATTAGAAATGAGAAGTAGGTGGGCATTTTCTGCCTTAATCTCCAGGTATTGCTTCCCCAAATTAACTTCCTAGCAGAAAACACATTATCTAACAATTTTTTTTTTAAGACTGTCACCCAAGCTGGAGTACACCGGCGGGATCTCAGCTCACTGCAACCTCCACCTCCCAGGTTCAGGCAATTCTCCTGCCTTAGCCTCCCAAGTAGCTGGGACTACAGATGCATACCACCACATCTGGCTAATTTTTGTATTTTTAGTAGAAACAGGGTTTTGCCATGTTGGTCAGGGTGGTCTTGAACTCCTGACCTCAGGTGATCCACCAGCCTCAGCCTCCCAAAGTGCTGGAATTACAAGTGTGAGCCACTATACCCAGCCTAATAATTCTTTAGACAAAGATTTTATAGGCAGCTGTGTTTTCTTGCTACAACACATATTCCCTCAGTTCCAAAATATATGAAGAGTCAGAATGCTCTTACCATAAAAATATGTGAAATACATTACAGAGTCAATCCATCTAAACTACTATTCACTCTGACAATCGGATAATTGTAGGAAAACATGACAGTTGCCTTCTGTGACTGATGTTATCCTTGAAGATTATAGATGCTCACTGAACATCTCTAACTTTCATTAAACACATTGTCAACTACAAATATAAACTTATATTAGAAAAATCCTCTTATGTCAATGGAAACATTCCACATATTCACAAACAAAAAATCTTTTCCTTTGGGTTTTTTGCCACATTCACCTCACTGGGATCTAACAAAAGGAACTACATGCAACAATAGCAAAAATGGTTAAGAAATTATTTTCTTATTTTCTTTTTTTTAGAGAGAGGGTTTCACTGTATTGTCCAGGCTGGAGTACACTGGCATGATCATAACTCACTGTAACCTTGAACTCCTGAACTCCCACCTCAAATTCCTGAGTAACTAGGACTATAAGCATGTATCATCATGCCCAGCAAATTTTTTAATTTTTTGAGAGAAAGAGTCCCACTGTATTGCCCAAGCTGGTCTGGAACTCCTGGACTCAAGTGATCTTCCTGAACTGGCCTCCCAAAGCTCTGGGATTACAAGCATGAGCCACTGTGCCTGGCCTTGTTCCAGTTCTGAGGGGGAATGCTTTCAGCTTTTCTCTCTTCAGTACGATGGTGGCTGTGAGTTTGTCATATATGGCTTTTATTATTTTGAGGTATGTTCCTTCTGTGCCTAATTTGTTGAGGGTTTTTTACCACAAAGGGATACAGCATTTTATCAAATGCTTTTTCTAAATCTATTGAAATGATCATATGGTTTTTAATTCAGTTTATGTGGTGAATCACATTTATTGACTTGTGTATGCTGAGCCATCCTTGCCTCACTGGGATGAAGCCCACTCGATTGTGCTGAATTATCTTTTTGATATGCTGTTCAATTTGGTTTTGCTAGTACTTTGTTGAGGACTTTTGCATCTATGTTCATCAGGGATACTGGTCTGCAGTTTTCTTTTTTTGTTGTGTCCTTTCCTGGCTTTGGTATCAGGGTGAGACTGGCTTTGTAGAATGAGTTAGAGAGGATTCCTTCCTTCTTGATCTTTTGGAATAGTTCCAGTAGGATTGGTATCAGTTCTTTGAATGTCTGGTAGAATTTGGCTGTGAATCCATCTGGACCTGGGATGTCTTGGTTGGGAGATTTTTTAAATTACTGATTCAATCAAACTACTTGCTATTGGTCTGTTCAAGATTTCTATTTCTTCCTGGTTCAAGCCTGGGGGGTTGTGTGTTTCCAGGAATTTATCCAGTTCATCTAGGTTTTCTGGTTTGTGTACATATATGTGTTCACAGTAGTCTCAGATGATCTTTTCTATTTCCGTGGTATCAGTTATGGTATCTCCATTTTCATTTTTGACTAAGTTTATTTGAATCCTCTCACAGCTAATCTACCTAATGGTCTATTATTTTTGTTTATCGTTTCAAAGAAACAACTTTTAATTTTATTGATCCTTTGTATTTTTTGGTTTCAATTTTGTTTAGCTCTGTTCTTTGTTATTTCTTTTCTTCTGCTAGCTTTGGGTTTGGTTTCTTCCTGTTTTTTTAGTTCCTTGAGGTGTGATATTATTAGACTGTCAATTTGTGACCTGTCTTTTTGATGAAGGCATTTGGCACTATAAACTTCCCTCTTAGTATTGCTTTTGCTGTATCTGAGATTTTGATAACTTCTGTCACCGTTATCAATCATTTTTTAAAAATTTTAATTTCTATCTTGATTTCATTGTTAAAGATCATTCAGGACAGGTTGTTTAATTTCTAATTTCTATAGGTTTGAGAGTTCTTCTTCAAATTGATTTCTAGTTTTATACTGCTAGAGTCTGAGAAAACACTTAATATTATTTCTATTTTAAAAAATATTAAGACTTGTTTTGTAGCCTATCATATGGCCTATCTTGAAAATGTGCCACTAGGCCAGGTGCAGTGGCTCACACCTGTAATCTCAGTTGTTTCTGGAGGCTGAGGTGGGTGGATCACTTGAGGTCAGGAGTTCAAGACCAGCCTGGCCAACATGGCAAAACCCCGTCTCTACAAAAAAAAAATATTTACAAAAATTAGCCAGACATCATGGCGCCCATCTGTGTTCTACTTGGGAGGCTAAGGCAGAAGAACTGCTTGAACCCGGGAAGCGGAGGTTGCAGTGAGCTGAGATTGTGCCATTGCACTCTGGCCTGGGCAACAAGATTAAAACTCTGTCTCAAAAAAAAAAAAAAAAAGTCATGGCTGGGCACGGTCGCTCACGCCTGTAATCCCAGAACTTTGGGAGGCCAAGGTGGGCAGATAACCTAAGGTCAGGAGTTCGAGACTAGCCTGGCCCAACAGGGTGAAACCTCGTTTCTACTAAAAATACAAAAAAAAAATTAGCCGAGTGTGGTAGTGGGCACCTGTAATCCCAGCTACTCAGGAGGCTGAGGCAGGAGAACTTCTTGAACCCAGGAGGCGGAGGTTACAGTGAGCCAAGATTGTGCCATTGCATTCCAGCCTGGGCAACAAGAGCAAGTCTCCATCTCAAAAAAAAAAAAAAAAAAGAAGTCATTTGTTTTCCCAGTACTAGGGGCTTTCTCCTCTCTCCCCTTCATCTAGTAAGATAGCATATTGGCCCCAAATTCTAACTAACTACTCCTTTGAGTTACCCACCACTGAGTTCTTCCATGTGTATGAACATTGCACATGTAAATAAACTGTTTTTTCCTCCTGTTAATCTGTTATTTTGAAACTGTCCCTATAAACTGTATGAAATTCATCAGGGAAGAAGAGGGGGGAGAAACGAAAATAAACGAGGCTTGCAGCACATGCAGTGTTTATCATGAGGTCAGCTTGCTCTCTGACTAGCTACTTCACCAGTGTTTTGCGCCTGCTGCCTCAGAATCACATAGACCCTGCTACGAGATTAAAGTTCCCCTTAAGTGTTCTATAGACAACATGAACATTATAAAACATTAAGTTTTCCCTTTAAGATATCCTTTCAGATCCTGCATAGCAGTGAAATTATTGACATCAGCCTGTCTGAAGGACCCCACTGACGCCAGTTGGTCTGAAGGATCCCAGAGGAGCTGACTCACCAAAGAATGCAGTTTCCACTTCTTGATGATTTCATCCCCCGTATCCCAACCAATCAACGACCTCAATTTTCCAGCCCCTTACCTTCCACAATCCCCTTAAAACTTAAAATACCAGCCCATAACTCCTCAGGGGAAATGGATTTGAGGGTCTCCTCCCATGTCCTCACTCAATGCTCTGCAATCATTAAACTCTTTCTCTGCTGCAAACCCTGCTGTTTCAATGTAACTGATCTACTACTGCACAGTGGTCATATAAACTTGTTGGTTGTATAACATTTTGTCAGTTTAATTTTCGGGCCCTAATCTCTGAACATAAGAAGGTAGAGAAAAGGTTTCTCTTCCCCTATACAACATACAAAATATCCATTCAAAATTCAAGGTAAACAAATAGATTTTAATGTACTAGTATAAAAAAACTTCACAGCTTGCCAGGAATAAAACTAAAATAATAATAATAATAATAAAACAAATTTGAAAATAAAAGCAAAATGTTTATTGATGTGGTTTCAGATCCCACAATGCAACTTAACTTTAAGACACCAACACATCAAGTTTTGGCATAGTATCAAAGATGAATATCCACAATTATCTTTAAAAGCTATTAAAATACTCTTTGCTTTCCAACTACTTATCTGCATATCATCAGATTTTCTTTATATATTTCAACCAAAACAATATATTGCAATCAATTAAATATAGCAGATAAGTAAGCTTCTTCCATGAAAGAGATTTACAAAATGTAAACAGTATTATTATTCTAACTAAACTGATCTTTATCTGAAAAATATTTTTCATAGAAAATATGCTATTTAACACATAGGTTTATTATTTTAAAATAAATTAATGCATAAATATTAAATTTTTTCTCAGTTTTAATTTCTGGTTCAGTATATACTGATAGATAAAATCCATATAAACAAAACCTCTTTGAGGTCCTTGTTAATTATTAAGAGTTTAAAGGGGTCCTTAGACTAAAATGTTTCAGCACCTCTAATCTACTATACTCCCATCTCATCTCTACCCACATGGATAATTTTTAGCATCTAGTCATATTCCTTATTTTCTACCCTTTACAACAACCTTTGTGAACTCAATATCCATATTCATGATCCATTTGAGACTAAGACCTTGGAGTTCTTCCTCCTCCTAAACTTCATTCCTTGACAATTGCCTACCAGGAAAGCCATTTCTTTCTTTTTTTAAAAAACAAAAATTTTAAATTTTACTTTAAGTTCCGGAATACTAGTGCAGAATATGTAGGTTTGTTACATAGGTATACATGTGCCATGGTGGTTTGCTCCACCTATCAACCCGTCACCTAGGTTTTAAGCCCCGCATACATTAGCTATTTGTCCTAATGCTCTCCCTCCTCTTCCTCCCTACCCCCCCAACTGACCCTGGTGTGTGTTGTTCCCCTTTCTGTGGCCATGTGTTCTCACTGTTCAACTTCCACTTATGAGTAAGAACATGCGGTGTTTGGTTTTCTGGCAGCAAAGCCACCCCTTAAACCATATTAACACACGGATAGTCTACACTGAAAACCTCAAACTTTGGTCCAGGCAAGGTGGCTCAAGGTGGTGGTTGGTGGTTGTTTTTAGAGACAGGGTTTCACTGTGTTACCCAGGCTGGAGTACAGTGGCACAATCGTAAGCTCACTGGAGCCTCGAACTCATGGGCTCTAGTGATTCTCCTGCCTCAGCCTCCCAAGTAGCTACAGGCATATACCACCATGCCTGGCTACCAGCACTTTGGAAGGCCAAAGTAGGAGGATCACTTGAGCCCAGGAGTTCAAGACTAGCCTGGGCAACATGGCAAGACCCTCGCCTCTAAGAAAAATAAAAAGATTAACTGGGCACGGTGGTGTGCTCCTGCAGTCCTAGCTAATTGGGAGGCTGAGGTGGGAGGACTGCTTAAGCCCAGGAGGTAGAGGCTACAGTGAGCTATCATCACACTACAGCCTGTATGATGCAGCGAGACCCTGTCTCAAAACAAAATACAACAACAACAAAAAAACACCTCAAACTTTGTTCTGTCATTTTGTGACCACGACCTCCTTTCTAATCACCATTCCAACCCTTCACAAGGAATTAATGAGAACTGATCAACTCCTAGTACACTATCCAGGCCATTAGCTTCATTTCTAGCTCCTTTTCCGCTGATGTTTACTACACATACTAGCATGGATATCCTGCAAATACTTCAAATTTAACCTGTCCAGAACATAATTTAGGACTCTGCTTCTGCCTGAAATGGAGTACCAGGGACAGATTTATCCTGTGGCCCTAAAGAACTAAACAACTGGACAAAACATATGAAACAATGTTTTCAAACACTGGACAATAGGCAGCACAGGACTATGATCATTGAGAAAGGAATACACACGAAAGCAGCCCTACAATTGCTCCAGCTCACTGCCTGGAGGCAGTTTCCAGTCTGCAGCACAGGGACGGCAAATGCAAACAGAGCTGGCATTGTTGCTAAATAAGAGACAAAAACGGGTTCACAGAGGCCAAGGTGGCTAGAATTTTGAGGGCATAATACAAAGAGTAGGAGCTGTCTTCTTGGCCTTGTTAGGGTACAGAAAACGATACCCCAAAATACGATGCTTTGGTATGCTTTGTACTTTGAATTAAAGAAAACTGGCTGGGCAAAGTGACTCACACCTGTAATCCCAGCACTTTGGGAGGCTGAGGCAGGCGGATCACTTGAACACAGGAGTTTGAGACCAGCCTGGGCAACATGGCAAAAACCTGTCTCTACTAAAAATACAAAAATTAGCCAAGCGTGGTGGCACATACCTGTAATCCCATCTACTTGGGTGGCTGAGACAGGAGAATCACTTGAGCCCAAAAGGCAGGGGCTGCTACAGTGAGCCAAGATCACGCCACTGCACTCTAGCCTGGGGGACAGAGCCACATTCTGTCTCAAAAAAAAGAAAAAAGAAAACTGAGGCAAGATGTGGTGGCTCACACCTGTAATCCCAACACTTTGTGAGGCACAGGCAGGAGGACTGCTTGAGTCCAGGCATTTGAGTTGAGACCAGCCTGCGCAACACAGTGAGACCCTGTCTCTACAAAAAATAAAAATAAATTAGGCTGGGTGAGGTGGCTCATGCCTGTAATCCCAGCACTTTGGGAGGCCAAGGCGGGTGGATCACCTGAGGTCAGGAGTTCAAGACCAGCCTGACCAACATGGCAAAACCCTGTCTGTACTAAAAATACAAAAATTAGCCGGGTGTGGTAGTAGGCACCTGTAGTCCCAGCTACCGGGGGGGTGGGGGGTGGGGGGCTAAGGCAGACAGAACTGCTTGAACCCGGGAGGTGGAGGTTGCAGTGAGCCCACATCGTGCCACTGCACTCCAGCCTGGGTGACAGACAGAGACTCCATCTCAAAAAAATTAAAATAAGTAAATAAATTAGAGTGGTGTGGTGGCACATGCTTGTAGGCCCAGCTACTTGGGAGGCAAAGGTGGAAGGATCATCGCAGCCCAGGAGGTCAAGGCTGCAGTCAGCCGTGATCGTGCTACTATACTACAGCCTGGACAACAGAGCAACTGAGTAAGACCCTGACTCAAAAAAAAAAAAAAAAAAGAAAAGAAAAGAAAATTGAAAAGCCTCAGAAATAAGCCTCAGAACCAAGGTCTGTCTCCAACCTTCCCCCAAGCCCATCTCTCTGGTCCTCTTTCCAGAAGCACCAAGAGGGATTATCTTTGGAATTTCCTTATCTAAGAAAATTCTTATCTCTGCAAAAGAAATGCAACTGTCTTAAGATCCCCCACCTAGGAATCTCACCAAACAACAATGAAAGATTCACTACCAGAGAAGAGAAGAGACTGGAAGTCATCAACATGTCCAGGTAAGACTTTTCATTTATAGATGGTCCCTGACTTATGATGAGGTTACATCCGAATAAACCCATTGTAAATTGATTGGGTAAGTTGATTTTTGACTCATGATAGTTTCAACTTATGATGACATTTTCTGGACATAGCCCCATAGTAAGTCAAGGAGTACACAAAATGTGTACTGTTTTCCTAGTATCATAAAGTGGAAAAATCGTAAGTCAAACCACTGTAAGTTAGGGACATCTGTATGCTTCTGAGGACAGTTCAGACAGATTACCTGGGAGACAACAGGCATAAGACAACCTTTGTTAGGCCGAGCACAGTGGCTCCAGTGGCTCACGCCTGTAATCCCAGTACTTTGGGAGGCCGAGACGGGTGGATTGCTTGAGCTCAGGTGTTCGAGACCAGCCCGGGCAACATGGCAAAATCCCATCTCTACCCAAAACACAAAAATTAGCAGGGCGTGGTGGCACACACCTATTGTCCCAGCTACTCAGGAAGCTAAGGTGGGAGGATCACCTGAGCCTGGGGAGGTCGAGGCTGTGGTGAGCCATGATCATGCCACTGCACTCCAGGCTGGGTGACAGAGTGAGACCTTGTCTCAAAAAAAAGAAAGACAACTTTTGTTCACAGTGAAGTTCTGCCCCTCATCTTCCTGCCACCTCCCCCAAAGTTCAAAAGAACCTTGTCCCAGGCCATTGTTGTTTAGGTTCATTCTTTTTTTTCTTTTTTCTTTTTTATTTTTAGAGATGAATTCTAGCTACATTGCCTAGGCTGGTCTCAAACTCCTGGCCTCAAGCAATCCTCCTCCCTCAGACTCCCAGCTGCTGGGATTACAGGCATGAGCAACTGCACCCAGCATTTGGGCTCATTCTTATCCCCTGAAAATAATTTACTCTTATAACCTTCATCTCCCCTTCCCTGTTAAAGAAGGGTAGGTATATAAGCATCTGGACTTTATTGGGTTATCATTCTCCTGCAATTCCCCTGTGCTTACTATGCACATGAAATAAATTTTATATGCTTTTTTATCCTATTAATCTACCTTCTGTCAGTTAATTTTTAGTGAACTTTTAGAGGGCAAAGAGAACGCTTTCCCTCTTTAACCCTATAGCCTCTCAAACTTATGAATCATTGCCAAGAAGAAAAAGAGCGCTCTTCCATGTTCATGAATCAGAAGACTCAATATTGTTAAGATGTCAATTGTTCCCAAATTGATCTACAGATTCTATACAAACCCAATCAAATTCCAAGCAAGCTGTTTGTAAAAGCTGATAATTTGATTTCAAAATGTATATGAAAATAAAAAGTCTCTAGAATATTCAAAACAATTTTGGAAAAAACACCAAAGCTGGAAGATGCACTGATTTCAACATTTACTACACAGTTACAAGGAAAGACAAACAGATCGATGTAATGGAATAGACAGTAAAGAAACAGAGCCACACTTATGTGGTATAAGGGAAAATACAATTAAAAATAAGAGATTTAATTCTCCCTGTTGAAAATAATAAAAAAGACTCCCCCCGACCCCAATCTTGTCTTTCAAATTTTCTTTCACTCTCCTTTTCAAATATATGTAAATCTTTCTAAAGGCTAAAAATAGTCACACAAATCAGGAATGTTTCAAGGACCTGGGAGCCATCTTTTTGAAATGCAAACATCAAAGGAGACAGCTTCCCTATCTCCCAGTTCCCAGTAGGAAGGTAAGAGCCTAACTCTGAAGAGCACCTTGCTCCAATTTACAGAACCACCTCCTGTCAGAACAATATGACTAAGAACAGTTTGTTTCTCCTCCAGATAAAGCCAGTACAGGTGGTCTCCCCAATTACCATAATAAAGTTAGGACAAACTGTGTGTGACAAATGGTGCTGTCAAGTCCTCTTACTTGAGGACTAACAATTGTTTATCTTAAAAGTGTGTATTGTAAAGGGTTACCTTGGCTTGGCTACCTACATAAGGGAGTAAGATTCTATCAGTCTTTGCAATATCTCAGTGGATTTGTGATGTGCATCACATCTGATTTAATGTTTATTTAATAATAAAACTGTTGTATTTCTCTACCGCCTTAGTGAGAGGTTTTCTGGGATGCAAGAAGATTTGCATTTTTTAAATTGTATTTCCCCAACAGTGGTCATTTTATGTTCTACAGAAGTGCCAAGGTACCTCAAATGGGGAAAGGATAATCTTTTTAACAAATGGTGCTGGAACATGTATGTATATTTATAACCAAAAAAATAAGCCTTTTTTTTTTTTTCAGACATGATCTTGCTCTGTCGCCCAGGCTAGAATGCAGTGGTGCAATTTCAGCTCACTGCAACCTCCACCTCCTGGGTACAAGCAATCCTCCCACCTCAGCCTCCCAAGTAGCTGGTAGCTGGGACCACAGGCATGCACTACCACTCTCGGCTAATTTTCTTTTTTTCTTTTTTTTGTATTTTTTGTAGAGACGGGGGTTTCATTATGTTGCCCAAACTGGTCTCAAACTCCTCAGCTCAAGCAATCTACCCACCTCGGCCTCCCAAACTGCTGAAATTACAGGTGTGAGCCATTGCACCTGACCAAGAAAATGAACCCTGACCCTTACTTCATACCCGATTGAAAAATTAACTCAAAATAGATCATAGGTCTAAATGTAAAAGTTAAAACTATTAACCTCCAAGAAGAAGGTGATCTTGGGTTGGGCAAAGATTTCTTGGGCCACAAAATACATGAACCACAACAAAAACTGGCAAGCGAGACTTCATCAAAATTTTGCCTTTTGTGCTTCAAAAGACACTGTTACAAAAATGCAAGGGCAAGCCACAGACAGAAAAAAATACTGGTGAAATACATATCTGATAAAATCACTTATAGAGAATGTATAAAGAACGCCTATAATTCAATACTCTGGAGGCTGATATGAGAGCACTGTCTGAGCCCAAGAGTTTGAGATCAGCCTGGGCACCACAGCGAGTGCTGGGTTTACACGCATGAGCCACCATGTCTGGCCCCCGACCTTTTTTTTTTTTTTTTTGTGAGGCAGGAGAATTGCTTGAACCCAGGAGGCAGAGATTGCCGTGAGCCGAGATCGTGCCATTGCACTCCAGCCTGGGTGAAGAAGTGAGACTCTGTCTCAAAAAAAAAAAAAAAAAAAAAAAAGAAAAAGAAAAAGAAGAAAGAAAATAAATAAATTATCCAATATGAGAAATAGAACAAAAAAATTGCAAAGAAATGAAGAGAGCCTCAGTGAGCTGTCGGACAATATCAAAAGGTCTAACTCACATGACAGTGGAGTCCCAGGAGGAAAAAGGGGAATAGGGCAGAAAAAATATTTGAAAATTATGTCAGAAAATTTCATAAATTTGGCCAGGTGTGGTGACTCACACCTGTAATCCCAGCACTTTGGGAGGCCAACAAAGGCAAATCACTTAAGCCCAGGAATTCGAGACCAGCCTGGGCGACATGGCAAACCCCTGTCTCTGAAAAAAATACAAAAATTAGCCAGACATGGTGGTGCATGCCTGTGGTCCTAGCTACTTGGGAGGCTGAGGTGGGAAGATCGCTTAAGCCTGGAAGGCAGAGGTTGCAGTGAGCCAAGATTGCACCACTGCACTCCAGCCTGGGTGACAGAGTGAGACCCTGTCTCAAATTTAAAAAGAAAGAAAGAAAGAAAGAAAATTTCATAAGTTTGGTGAAGGACGTAACTTTATAGATCAAGAAACTCAGAAAACTCCAAACAGGAAAAGTACAAAGAAAACAGCATGTGGGCAAATCAAAGTCAAACTGCTGAAAACTAAAGATAAGTGGAAAATCTTGAAATAAACTACAGAAAAAAAATGACACAATACACAGAGGGAAAGAGAATGTGAATTGTCCCTGACTTCTCATTACAAACAGGAGCCATAATTATAATACCTTTAACTGGGTAAATGAATTGTGAAATATTCATACAATAGACTACTGCTCAGCATTAAAAAGGAATAAACTATTGATATCTACCACCTCATGGATGAATCTCAAAAATATACTGAGTAAAAGAAGCCAGATACAAATCTTTAGAAAAGATAAGTGTAATCTATAGTGGCAGACACAGCTCAGTGTTTACTTAGGAACGGCAGAATGAGAGAGCAGTGACTGAAAATGAATACAGGGAGCATTGTAGAGCAATAGGTATGTGCTATACCTTGTCTGTGTTGGTGTTTACATGCATAATTAATATGTCAAAACTCATCAAAATGTACACTCAAAATAAGTATGTTTTTGTATACAAATTATATCTCAAAGAAGTTGATTTTTTAAAAAAACTGAGATGGCCAGGCGCGGTGGCTCACGCCTGTAATCCCAACACTTTGGGAGGCCAAGGCGAGTGGATCACCTGAGGTCAGGAGTTTGAGACCAGCCTGGCCAACATGGTGAAACCCTATTTCTACTAAAAATACCAAAAATCAGCTGGGCATAGTAGTGGGGGCCTGTAATCCCAGCTACTCAGGAGACTGAGACAGGAGAATGGCTTGAACCCTGGAGGCAGAGGTTGCAGTGAGCCCAGATCACGCCACTGCACTCCAGCCTGGGCAACAAGAATGAAACTCTGTCTCAAAAAAAGAAAAAAAAAAAAGACAACTAAGAGATAATTCTAAGTTTCTACAATTATGACTCTAAAAAATTTCCAGGTACTTTATCCAAGAAAATTATAAATCTTTCTGAATCCACTGGCACGTAGTCTTTTTTTATGATGTCCATTGCCAGTGAATTAGAGAAGCAGATGGGGAAGGAAGAAGACGACCAAATTAAAATGGAATTCTAAAGAACATCCAATTAATTTTCAATTTACATAGTAAAAGTATAGACTTAATCCAATCAAATCAATAATTACATTAAATATAAATGAACTAAAGGCTCTAATTAAAAGGCAGCTTATCAGGCTAGATTAAGAGGACCAATTTTTTTTTTTTTTTTGAGATAGAGTCTCACTCTGTTGCCCAAGCTGGAGTGCAGTGGCGTGATCTAGGCTCACTGCAACCTCTGCCTCCTGGGTTTAAGCAATTCTCCTGCCTCAGCCTCCCCAAGTAGCTGGGAGTACAGACACATGCCACCACGCCCAGCTAATTTTTTTTTTTTTTTTAGTAGAGACGAGGTTTCACCATGTTGGCCAGGCTGGTCTTGAACTCTTGACCTCGGGTGATCCGCCCACCTTGGCTTCCCAAAGTGCTGAGATTACAGTCATGAATCACCTAAGAGGACCCAATTATAGGCTGTCTACAAAGCATACAGAAACATAGAAAGGCTGAAGGGGAAAGGATTGAAAAACATATACCATGTAAAAAGTAAGTATAAGACAAATGCAGTGTCTATAGCAATATCACATAAAGTAAACTGTAATATAAAGAGTATGACTAAGATAAAGAGGGACATTTCATAATGACAAAATAGCCAACTTATCAATGTTGGGGCTCAGGGCACTCCACCCCAAAATACAACTTAAAACAATTTTTTTAATTTTTAATTTTTGTGGGTACATAGTAGGTGTATCCAAAATACAACTTTAGGAGACCAGAATATGTCATTCCAAAATATACCCCTTTGACATACTAATTATTTCAAGATGAGTATATTGAGAAACTGCAGATATAGGAATAGCTCTGAAAACTTTCCCTTCTGTAAAGAAAATCTGCCATCTCTAAAACAATTTTCTTTTTTTTTTGAGACGGAGTCTGGCTCAGTCGCCCAGGCTGGAGTGCAGTGGTGCGATCTCGGCTCACTGCAAGCTCCGCCTCCCGGGTTCACGCCATTCTCCTGCCTCAGCCTCCCAAATAGCTGGGACCACAGGCGCCCGCCACCACGCCCGGCTAATTTTTTTGTATTTTTAGTAGAGACGGGGTTTCACCGTGTTAGCCAGGATGGTCTCGATCTCCTGACCGCGTGATCCGCCCGCCTCGGCCTCCCAAAGTGCTGGGATTACAGGCGTGAGCCACCGTGCCCAGCCCCAAAACAATTTTCATCAGTAAAAGTAAGTCTACCAAGAAGAGAGCTGCTCCAATACCACTTATCACCTGAAAAATATTTTTTTAAAAATTGTACTCTTGTGCCTTGAGACAGCTCTATTCTAAAGACAGTCCTCCTAAACTGAAGGAGACTGCTGTGTGTCCTGCCAGACTACCTTGTTAGAACTGAGCACAGGGGGACCAAAAAAGCAGAGGGGAGTAGAAAAAGCATAGGCCAGGACAATTACAGAGATTTTTACCTATATAACAAGGCAATTTGTATTCACCATATGTTTCTTCCCCTCGCTTACCCATAATTTGTTTCTGCCACCCCCTAGAAGTCCCAAGCCTCTCTTCCTTTCTATAGCTCAAGCTGCTACATAAGTGTCAATCATCTGGCCCTTTAATCTGATATTTTTGTGGGACTCCTATGTATGCACGCATGCACACATAATTAAAAATTTTTTTCTGCTGGGTGCGGTGGCTCACGCCTGTAATCCCAGCATTTTGGGAGGCCAAGGCGGGTGGATCATGAGGTCAGGAGTTCAAGACCAGCCTGGCCAACATGGTGAAACCCCATCTCTACTAAAAATACAAAAATTAGCCGGGCATGGTGGCGCGTGCCTGTAATCCCAGCCACTTGCGGGGCTGAGGCAGGAGAATCGCTTGCACCCAGTAGGCGGAGGTTGCAGTGAGCCGAGACTGCACCACTGCACTCCAGCCTGGAGACACAGCGAGACTCCATCTCAAAAAAAAAAAAAAAAAAGTTTTTTTTTCTCCTGTTAATCTGTCTCATGTAAACTAAATTAATGACCCAGCTAAAGAACTTAGGGAAACCATTTTTCCCTCCCCTATAACAACAATCATAAATGTATGTGTATCTAACAATACAGTTTCAAAATATAAGAAACAAAAACTGACTGAATAAAAAGGAAAAAAAAAAGTGGCTGGGCGTAGTGGCTCACACCTGTAATCTCAACACTTTGGGAGGCTGAGGCAAGTGGAGTGCTTGAGCCCAGGAGTTCAAGACCAGCCTGGGCCACATGGTGAAACTCCGTCTCTATGAAAAATACAAAAATTAGCCAGGTGTGGTAGCGCACAGCTGTAGTCACAGCTTCTCACGAGGCTGAGGTGGGAGAATTGTGTGAACCCAGGTTGAAGCTGCAGTGAGCCATGATTGTGCCACTGCACTTCAACCTGGGTGGCAGAGCAACACTCTGTCTCAAAAACAAAAAAAGAAAAGAAAAGAGCTATAATCATAGAGATTTTAACATCCCTCTGGCCTAAGTAACTGATATAACTAAATTTTAAAAATTAAACACACACACACACACACACACACACACAACGTTCCTCAATAAACACAGACAAAGGGCCAGGCATGGTAGCTCACGCTTGTAATCTCAGCACTTAGGGAGGCCAAGGCAGGAGGATCACTTGCGGCCAGGAGTTCAAGATCAACCTAGACAATATAGCAAGACCCTGTATCTACAAAAAATTTTTAAAAATTAGCCAGGCATGGTGGCACATGCCTGTAGTCCCAGTTACTTGGGAGGCTGAGGTGAGAGGATCACTTGAGCCCATGAGTTTGAGGCTCCAGTGAGCTATGACATATCACTGCATCCCAGCCTGGGCAACAGAGCAAGACCCCAACTCAAAAACCCAACAGGCCAGGTGCAGTGGCTCAAGCCTGTAATCCCAGCACTTTGGGAGGCCGAGGCGGGCGGATCACGAAGTCAGGAGTTCGAGACCATCCTGGCCAACATGGTGAAACCCTGTCACTACTAAAAATACAAAAAAATTAGCCGGGCGTGGTGGCGGGTGCCTGTAGTCCCAGCTACTCAGGAGGCTGAGGCAGGAGAATGGTGTGAACCTGGGAGGCGGAGCTTGCAGGGAGGCGGAGCTTGCAGTGAGCCAAGATTGCGCCACTGCACTCCAGCCTGGGGGACGGAGCCAGACTCCTATCTCAAAAAAAAAAAAAAGAAAAACCAAACAAACTGAAAAAAAAAAAACAGACACAAATTTGGCAACATATAAAAACAATGTCTTGTCCATGTAGGGTTTATCTCACAAATGGAAGGTTGGTTTAACATTTGAAAAAATAAATCAATGGGCCAGGTGTGGTGGCTCACACCTGTAATCCCAGCACTTTGGGAGGCTGAGCCAGGCAGACGGCTTGAGGTCAGGAGATCGAGACCAGCCTGGCCAACATGGCGAAACCTCGTCTCTACTAAAAATACAAAAATTAGCTGGGCATGGTGGCAGGCACCAGTAATCCCAGCTACTCGGGAGTCTGAGGCAGGAAAATTGCTTGAACCCAGGAGGCGGAGGCTGCAGTTAGCCGAGACTATGCCACGGCACTCCATCCTGGGCGACAGAGGGAGACTCTGTCACACTCACACAAAAATTAATTAAATAAAATAAAGTAATACACTGTATTGACATAATAAAGGAAAAAAATCATTTGATAATTTTTTTGAGATGGAGTCTTGCTCTGTTGCCCAAGCTGAAGTGCAGTGGCGTGATCTCAGCTCACTGCAACCTTCGCCTTCCAGGTTCAAGAGATTCTCCAGGCTCAGCCTCCTGAGTAGCTGGGTTTACAGGCGCCTGCCACCATGCCTGGCTAATTTTTATATTTTTGGTAGAGATGGGATTTCACCATGTTGGCCAGGTTGGTCTCCAACTCCTGACCTCATGATCCACCCGCCTCGGCCTCCCAAAGTGCTGGGATTACAGGCATGAGCCACTGAGCCCAGCCAATAATTTATAAATATGCAGAAAAAGCATTTGACAAAATGAAGTACCCATTCATTTTAATAAGTCTCAGATAATTAGAAATAGAATGTAACTTCTTCTATTTGACAAAAGGCATACACAAAAAACCTATAGTCAGCATCAAACTTAATGGTAAAATATTAAAGACTTATCTTCTAAGAGCAGGAACAAGGCAAAGATATCCACTTTACCACTTCTATTCAATATTGTACTGGAGGTCCTAGCCAGTGCAATAATATTTATAAGAAATAAAAGGTTTAAGGGTTTGAAAGGAAGATAAAACTGTGTGTACTCAGAGATACCATGACTGTTTATGTAGAAAATCTTGGCCGGGCGAGGTGGCTCACGCCTGTAATCCCAACACTTTGGGACGCCAAGGCAGGCGGATCATCTGAGGTCGGGAGTTCGAGACCAGCCTGACCAACATGGAGAAACCCCGTCTCTACAAAAAATACAAAATTAGCCGAGCGTGGTGGTGCATGCCTGTAATCCCAGCTACTCGGAAGGCTGAGGCAGGAGAATTGCTTGAACCTGGGAGGCGGAGGTTGCAGTGAGCTGAGATCACGCCTTTGCAGTGCAGCCTGGACAACAAGAGCAAAACTCTGTCTCAAAAAAAAAAAAGAAAAAGAAAATCTTGAAGAATATACAAAACAACTAATACACTGATACAGAAATTTAGCAAAATAGCAGGTACAAGGCCAAAAACAAAAATAAGTTGTACTTAACAGCAATTAAAAATTTTAAAAAATTCTTAATTTCATTTACAATAGCATCAAAGAACATAAAATATTTAGGAATAAGTTTAAAGAAAAATGTGCAAGATCTGTACACTGAAAACAATAAAATGTTGCTGAGATAAAGACCTAAATCAACAAAAAGATATTTCATATTTATGAATTAGAAGATTTAATATTGTTAAGATGTCAATTTTTCCCAAGTTGATATATGTTCCTACCAGTTTTATCTTTTTTTGTAGAAACTGGCAAACTGATTCTAAAATACATGAGGCCAGGTACGGTGGCTCACGCCTGTAATCCCAGCATTTCGGGAGGTTGAGGCGGGCCGACTGCTTGAGTCTAGGAGTTCAAGACCAGCCTGGACAACATGGCGAAACCTTGTCTCTACAAAAAAGACAAAAAATTAGCTAGGTGTGGTAACGAGCATCTGTAGTCCCAGCTACTGCGAAGGCTGAGATGAGAGGATTGCTTGAGCCCAGGAGGTCGAGGCCACAGTGAGCCGTGATCATGCCACTGCACTCCAGCCTTGAGACACTGTCTCAGAAAAATAAAAAATAAGTACATGAACATGCTGAGAACCTAGAATATGCAAAGGACCTAGAATGTCTTGAAAAAAAGTAGAAGACCTTGTATTATCTGATTTCATGACTTATGATAAAGATATAATAATCACAACAGTGTGAATTTTTCTTTTTTTCGAGACAGAGTTTCACTCTGTCACCAGGCTGGAGTGCAATGGCGCGATCTCGGCTCACTGCAACCTCCGCCTTCCAGGTTCAAGGGATTCTCCTGCCTCAGCCTCCCTAGTAGCTGGGATTACAGGCATGCGCCACCATGCCCGGCTAATTTTGTATTTTTAGTAGAGACGGAGTTTCTCCATGTTGGTCAGGCTGGTCTCAAACTCCTGACCTCAGGTGATCCACCTGCCTCAGCCTCCCAAAGTGCTGGGATTACAGGCATGAGCCACCGCGCCAGGCCTGAATTTTTTATTTATACAAATTATTTAGCAAAAAAAATTTAATAAAGAAATAGAGATCGGCTGGGCGCAGTGGCTCATGCCTGTAATCCCAGCACTTTGGGAGGCCGAGGCAGGTGGATCACCCGAGGTCGGGAGTTCGAGACCAGCCTGACCAACATGGAGAAACCCCGTCTCTACTAAAAATACAAAATTAGCCGGGAGTGGTGGCGCATGCCTGCAACCCCAGCTACTCGGGAGGCTAAGGAAGGAGAACCGCTTGAACCTGGGAGGTGGAGGTTGCAGTCAGCCAAGATCGCGCCATTATTGCACTCCAGCCTGGGCAACAAGAGTGAAACTCCGTCTCAAATAAAAAAGGAAAAAGAAAAAAAAAAAAAAGAAATAGAGACTAGGTCTCACTGTGTCGCCCAGGCTGGTCTCAAACTCTTGATTTCAAGTGATTTGACCTCCCAAAGTGCTGGGATTACAGGCATGAGCCACCATGCCCAGCAGACAGTGTAATGTAGTATATAGACAAGTATATCAACACAATAGAATAGTATTCAGAATTACACCTACTATTCATACAAGTGACTCATACCGTCATTTGGTTTTTGGCAAAAGTGCCAAGCAATCAAATAGGGAAAGGAAAGTCTTTTCGATAAATGGTGCTGGAACAACTGGATATCTACATGGAAAAAATGAACCTCAACCTTTACTTCTCACCATACACAAAAATTAATTTGAAGAGTGTGGTGGTACATGGCTGTAGTCCCAGCTACTTGGGAGGCTGAGACAGAAGGATTGCTTGAGGCCAGGAGTTCAAGGCTACAGTGAGCTATGACTGCACCTGTGAATAGCCACTGCACTCCAACCTGGGCATCATAGTGAGACCTAGTCTATAAAAAAACAAACATACATTCCAATGTTGTGCCTCCCAGGGGAGAAAAAAAAAAATCAAAGAATTTAAAATGGATCAGAGACATGAATATAAAAGTTAAAATGATAAAGCGTCCATAACAAAATACAGGAGAACATCTTTGCTACTTCAGGGTGGGCAAAGGTAACTTAGAGGAGACAGAGAAAGCACTAACTATAATAGAAAAGTTTTAATGAATTAGACATTATTTCATCAAAAATGCAATTAAAAAGTAAACAGTCATGTAAGAGGGCAGAAGAAAATTTTTACACAACATATATTCAAAGGACTTATATTCAAAATACAAAAAGAACTTCTACTACACAACAATAAAAACTCAAAAACTCAACCCCCCAAGAAAAGGGATAAAAAAGTTAGACACTTCCCAAAATAAAATATACAAACGGCCAATAAGCAAGTAGAAAAAGAGATACCATCATTAGTCATTAGGGATATTAAAACCACAATGATTCAAACCATCTGCAATCTCTAAAAAATAAAAAACACACACAATGAAATACCACTATGCAAGCCCTTGAATAGCAAAGATGTGAAGCAACCAGAACTCTCATATATGGTTGACAGAGTGTAAAATGGTATATGCAATTTGGAAGCATATCTGGCCATTTCTTATAAAACTGTTCATACATCTACCCTACAACCCAGCAGATTATGCTAGGAATCTACCTAAGAGAAATAAAAGAATATGTTTGAAGTCTTTATGACTTGCACTTGAGTGTTCATAGCAGCTTTATTCATTAACAGTCAAAATCTGGAAACTACTACATGATCATCAACAGCAGAATGAATAAACAAACTCCAATACATTAGTAAGAGGAGCACTATTCAACAATAAAGCTGGGCACAGTAGCTCACGCCTATAATCCCAGCACTTTGGGAGGCCGAGGCAGGCAGCTCACTTGAGGTCAGGAGTTTGAGACCAGCCTGGGCAACATGGCAAAACCCTGTCTCTACTAAAAATACAAAAATTAGCTGGGCATGATCGTGCACATCTGTAATCCCAGCTATTCAAAAGGCTGAGGTGGAAAAATTGCTCAAACCCGGCAGGCGGAGGTTGCAGTGAGCCAAGATCATGTCACTGCACTCCAGCTTGGACGACAGAGTGAAACTCATTCTCAAAAATAAATAAATAAAATAAAATAAACACAGTAAAAACGGACAACATGAATATTAAAAGCATTCTGCCGAAAGAAATAATTCTGATACAAAAGAGTACACTGTGTAAGATTGATTCCATTTATGTGAAGCACTGGAACATGCAGAACTAAACTATGGTAAAAAACCACAACAATGGTTGGTTTGGGGAGAGTGGGGGCAGGGACTGACTGAGAAGGCACAAAAGTGAACTTTCAGGTTTAACAGTAATGTATTTTATATATCTTGATGGGGTCTGAATTACACAAGTGCATACATTTGTCAAAACTCACTGAATGGTTCCCTTAAGATTTATGTATTTTTCAACCAGTGGACTTGCTAAGTGAAAAAAGAAAAAAAAAAAAAGATTTGTATATTTAACTGCATATACATTTTATTACCCAAAAATGCAAATAAATAATATTAAACTCTAATTAATTATGTACATGTATATATGTTCAGGGGCAAAGTTACTGATGACTGCAACTTATTCTGATATGCAATGAAAAAATAAGACCTCAGATAAAAAAAAAAGAAAGAAAAAATAAGACCTCGTGTGGTGTCTCCTCTGAACGAAAAAGAAAAGACGGGGCTGGGCGTGGTGGCTCACGCCTGTAAATCCCAGCACTTTGGGAGGCCGAGTGGGTGGATCATGACGTCAAGAGATTGAGACCATCCTGGCCAACATGGTGAAACCCCATCTCTACTAAAAATACAAAAATCAGCTGGGTGTGGTGGCATGCACCTGTAGTCCCTGCTACTAGGGAGGCTGAGGCAGGAGAATTGCTTGAACCTGGAAGGCAAAGGTTGCAGTGAGCACTCCAGCCTGGCGACAGAGCGAGACTCTGTCTCAAAAAAAGAAAAAGAAAAGACAGATTGATGAATAGATAGAGGCATGACAGATGGAAAGGCTGACAAAAACAACTGTAGTAGAATATTAATTGTTGAATCCAGGTGGTCAGTGTTAATGTACAATACTTTCAGCTTCTCTCAATGTTTGAAAATTTTCATAACAAAATATTAGGGGAGAAGTAAATCCAGTAATTTAATTCCTTTGCCTAAAAATCCCAGTTGATTACTGAATAGCATCACAACACTCAACAATTACCAATTAGTATTATTCAGACTTGGTTCTCATTTATTTCCCTGCAGATTCTAATACTATTAAGCATCCTCTTCCTTTGGAAAATGTATACTACTATTCTAAACTATTTCCCTTTCTTTCTCTCATTATTCTTTTTGTCTTTCCTACTTACTTCTACTCCCAAACTGTAAGTATAACTCAGAGTGTAGTACTAAGCCCTTCTCTATTTTCCCACCAAAAATTCCCTTCCATTGTAACTATCGTCTCTATGTTGTCAACTCTCAATCAAGACAGAGCATCTCTTCTACATTCAAGTCTCTCATTTCCAATGACCTACTGAGTACTTGAATGTCCCATATCATCAAATGCATGACTTCACCCTCAAAATTGAGAACAAGAATTCCAACAGTGATGTTATTTTTTACTTTTTCTGTTTTGTTTCTCAAAATAATCAGACAATTCTTCCTGAATCCATTTCTTCTCCATTTCATTTCATTCCACCACTAGTCTGATAATGATTTTTTTTTTTTTTTTTTGAGACAGGATCTCACTCTGTTGCCCAGGCTGGAGTGCAGTGGCACAGTCATGGCTCATTACAACCTTGACCTTCTGAGCTCAAGCAATCCTCCCACCTCTGCCCCCCAAGTAGTGGGACTACAGGCACACACCAACATGCCCAGCTAATTTCTGTATTTTTTGTAGAGATGGGATTTCGCCATGTTGCCCAGGCTGGTCTCGAACTCCTGGGCTCAAGTAATCCTCCTACTTTGGCCTCCCAAAGAGCTGGGATTATAGGCATGTGAGCCACTGCGGCAGGCCATAATGATTCTTATAATTATACTCACTTTATTGCAAAGAGTGTACTGGCTGATGTCCCAGTCTCTGTCTCTCCCTACAATTCATCCTGAATATTTCTAAAAGATCTTTAATTATGTATCTCTTATTTGTGTAACTTTTATTATTTCCCATATCTAGAAGATATTACTATATACTAAGCAGAAAAAGTGAAATGTGTTACTTGCTGTGGTAGCAAGTCTCCAAAGATGAGCCCCTCCCAATGAACCAAGCCTCCTAGTGATCACATTCTGTGTAGTCCTTTCCCACACAAATCTGGGTTAGTCTTGTGACTCATATTGACCAACAGAATGTCACAGAACTAGCACTGTACTGGTTCAAAATCTAAGCCTTAAGAGAGCCTGGCAGCTTCTGCTTTGGAACTCAGAGCTCTGGGCTACCATGTAAGAAATCTGGCTCATCTGCTGGAAAGACCACCTGGAGAGGGAAAAGCCCCGAGACTATATGGCAAGAGTGAGAATGAGAAAGGCATGGCATCCCAATGTTCCAGCTGAGCTCAGCTTTCCAGGAGTCCCCCACAATGTGCCAGGGAGATGAATGAAGCCATCCTGGATATCCTAGCCCCAGCCACAACCTGACCGGAGCCACATGAATGACTCCAAACAAGGCCAACAGAACCATCCATCTGAGAAGCAATCCACCCAAAGAATTGTGAGAAATAATAAAATACTATTGTTTCAAGATATTAACTTTTACAGTGGTATTTTTACACAGTGACAGCTAATCAAAACAGTTGTCCTCAAGAAGCTAACTATATAATGGTGGAAGCAGTTAAGTAAACAAAAAAGGCCACGAAGAAGTGTTATGATAGCAGTATACACAACATGCTAGGTGAGTGAAGAGGAGGATTAGCTATATTAGTCAGTCAGGGTGTGTAAAGGGGAGGGAGGGAGAGTGTCTGGGAAAGCTTTCTAGAGCAGGTGGCACAGGCTGAGTTTTAAGTACGTTCAGAATACTGCATATAGTAGTTAGGTATAAACCAGCACGGTTGTGTGGGCAAGTAATAAGGTCATACCTAGAGACATAAATGTGGAAGAGGTAACTGAAGGCCTCTTATACTAAGTAAAGGGTTAAAACTTTACCCTAAATACTATACAGAACTATGAAAAAATTTAAGCAGGGAAATGACATTATCAGATTTGTATCTTGGAATGATTTCAATGGTAGCAGTGAATTAGACAATGAGAAAGGAGGCAGGCAGGAAGCAAAGAAAGTTTAGGAGCCCACCTCGGTACTCTACGAAAACTAAAGAGAACTTGACAGTGACAGAGAGAAAGAATAATTAATACTAAGAATATACAAGAGGCTGGGTGTAGTGGCTCATTCCTATAATCCCAGCACTTTGGGAGGCTGAGGTGGGAGGATCACTTGAGCCCAGGGGTTCAAGACCAGCCTGGGCAACAGAGTTGAGACCCTGTCTCTACGAAGAAAAAAAAATTAAAGAATAGAAACAAGAAATTATATTGAATATTGACAATGAAATTGTAAAAAGAATAAAAATAAGAGCACCTACAAGACATAGTAAAGTGGATGTGATGCAAAGGGCTAAGAGGGGAATTTAGGATGGCCCCAGTATTCAGCTTACACACTAGAGGAAAAAGTGGAGTCATCTATGGAGAAATAGCAGAAGCAAAAGGGAGTGGGATGCACACACAGGTAGAATTATAGACTCAGATACAAGGACAGGAAGAAAGGAAGAATGCCTCTGCTGATGGTTAGAAAACTGAGGGAAGTTTCCATTGATGACACCTTGTTTCTGAGAAATAAAAGACAAGATCATCTGCTAAGGGTAAGAAGAGAAATGGTGGAGACAGGAAGTTTAGAAAGAGAGATTTAAATTTGGGATAGACCTCTGAGGAAGAGGAGTTCAAGACTAGCCTGGCCAACATGGTGAAACCTTGTCTCTACTAAAAATACATCTGAGGATCCAGGTGATGCTGTAAGTCATAAATGTATTCTGGCCCCAAGACACACAGTTGTGTGATTTTCTCCAGCAGCACTCAACAGCCCAGGTCTAAGAATGAAGAGGTGGGCTAGGCGCAGTGGCTCAAGCCTATAATCTGAGCACTTTGGGAGGCCGAGGCAGGTGGATCACTTGAGGTCAGAAGTTCAAAACCATCCTGGCCAACAATGATGAAACCCCGTCTCTAATAAAAATATAAAAAATTAGCCAGGCATGGTGGTGGGTGCCTGTAATCCCAGCTACTCAGGAGGCTGAGGCAGGAGAATCACTTGAATCCAGGAGGCGGAGGTTGCAGTGAGCTGAGATCGTGCCACTGGACTCCAGCCTGGGTGACAGAGCAAGACTCTGTCTCAAAAAAAAAAAAAAAAAAAAGAAGAAGAAGAAGAAGAACGAAGAGGTCAGGTGGCTGACTTGACTCAGGACTGGAGTACTACAGGAAAATAAAATGAAAAGAACAAGGCACCAAGAGAACTGATGGTAATGGTAAGCAAGTAAATCCAGTAACAGACCATAAATCTAGGCTGGCTATGGAAAGAAATACTTCCAGGGAGTTGACAGACTCAAAGGAAATGCAGTGAGGGGTCACTGAACAAGAAAGAGATCTTGATATGGTCAAAGGGTAAATTTATTGGGAATAAGACAAAGTCAGAAGGACTGGCCAGGCACAATGGCTCATGCCTGTAATCCCAGCACTTTGGGAGGCCAAGGCAGGTGGATCACCTGACGTCAGGAATTCGAGACCAACCTGGTCAACATAGTGAAACCCCATCCCTACTAAAAATACAAAAATTAGCTGGGTGTGGTGGCAGGTGCCTGTAATCCCAACTACTCAGGAGGCTGCGACAGGAGAATCACTTGAACCTGGGAGGCAGAGACTGCAGTGAGACGAGATCACGCTATTGCACTCCAGCCTAGGTGACAAGAGTGAAACTCTGTCTCAAAAAAAAAAAAAAAGAAGGACTGAAACCTATGGTCAAAATATGGGATGTTGCAACAGCCTAGCTTACTGTTTTCCACCTAAGGAATACTAGATTTGTTGATTGCTATGCAAGCTATTAGGACTTCAAAGCATACCTCTTAAGTAGTTAAATACAACAGCACTTGGTGAAATCTTCCAAAACAAATCCTCTTGCACCTGACAATTTTATTTTTTGAGACAGCGTCTTGCTCTATCACCCAGGCTGGAGTACAGTGGTGCAATCACAGCTCACTGCAATCTTGAACTCCTAGGATCAACGATCCTCCTGCTTCAGCCTCCCCAGTAGGTGGGACTACAGGCATGTACCACTATGCCCGGCAAATTTCTTTACTTCTAGCAGAGATGAGGTCTCACTATATTACCCAGGCTGGTCCCAAACTCCTGACCTCAAGCGATCCTCCCACCTCAGCCTTCCGAAAGGGCTAGGATTACATGTGTGAACTACCTTGCCTGGCCTCAATTTTAATTTAGCATGCACTCTGTTTTTTTTTTTCTTTGAGATGGAGTCTTGCTCTGTCACCCAAGCTGGAGTTCAGTGGCGAGACCTCAGCTCACTGCAACCTCCACCTCCCGGGTTTAAGCAATTCTTGTGTCTCAGCCTCCCAAGTAGTTGGGACTACAGGCGGCCACTACCACACCTGGCTAATTTTTTTAAGTACAGATGGGGTTTCGCCATGTTGGCCAGGCTGGTCTCCAGCTCCTGACCTCAGGTGATCTGCCCGACTCGGCCTCCCAAAGTGCTGGGATTATAGGCACAAGCCACTGCGCCCAGCCAACAGACTCTTATATTACACCCAGAGTAATGCTTCCAATGAATAACTCCCTTAATCTGCTACTTACCTATCCTATGAATTGATCAGGCAAGTTCAGAGAATTTTTTTTAAAGAAGAAAAATATTGCTTGATATTGCAGTTTTTATGCTCCTTGTCCAAAGCTACATCCATGAAAATATAAATCAATTATGTCTTTTAAAACATAGGGTCACCACGAGCCTTACTTACTGCCATTCTCAATGAGTCACCGTTGTCTTGTTGTTGCTGTTGTCGTTTATTTTTATTTTTATTTTTTTATAGAGATAAGGTCTCACTATATTGCCCAGGCTGGTCTCAAACTCCTGGGCTCAAGCGATCCTCCCGCCTTGGCCTCCCAAAGTGCTGGGATTACAGGCATAAGCCATCGCACCTGCACACAATAAGTCACTGTTAAAGGTAGGGAGCTTAAAAGAGGTTCTGCACTGGAAGAGCACTAACAGGGAAACCTCACCTTTCTAATGCCAGCAATAACCTGAAGGATAAAAGCTGAGAACTAGAAATTATCCCTGCAAAAGCAAGACAATTTCCAGGACAAAGCAGCCAGGTGTCCAGGAGAAAAAAAATCAAATACATGACTAAATTAAATATTTGATCTTTTACACTTTGGTAAATTCAGTTTGTCTCCTTTAAAAATTATAATTAGACCAGGCACAGTGGCTCACGCCTGTAATCCTAAAATTTTGAGAGGTCAAGGGCAGGAGTTTGAGATCAGCCTGGCCAACAAACTGAGATCCAGTCTCTACAAAATAGAAAAACTTAGATGGGCATGGTGGTGCACACCTGTAGTCCCAGCTACTTGGGAAGCTGAGGCAGGAGGATGGCTTGAGCTCAGGAGTTCAAGGCTTTAGTGAGCCATGACTGTACCACTACATTCTAGCTGGGCCAACAGAGTGAGATCCTGTTTCTAAAAATAAAAAAATTATAATTACATTGAAATACATAGTGACTACCTTCAAATAGTACAAACCACTTAGCAGATTTCTATTAAGTAAATTCATCTGTAATTAATATTAATGTGAAATTCCCTTAATTTCCAATCCAGTGATAGAATAAACACTTATCAAATAATTACCAGATATATGGCACTAAAAGAATAAAACATTAAAAAAAATTTCAGGCCAGGTGAGGTGGCTCATGCCTGTAATCCCAGCACTTTGGAGGCCAAGGCGGGCGGAACGGGAGGTCAGGAGAGCGAGACCATCCTGGCTAACACAGTGAAACCCCGTCTCTACTAAAAATACAAAAAATGAGCCGGGCGTGGTGGCAGACACATGTAGTCCCAGCTACTCGGGAGGCTGAGGCAGGAGAATCGCTTGAATCCGGGAGGTGGAGACTGCAGTGAGCCAAGATCACGCCACTGCGCTCCAGCCTGGGCGACAAAGCAAGACTCCGTCTCAAAAAAAAAAAAAATTCAGATTCAGTTCATAAAGAAATGGCACAGGCAATTTTGCAAAGAAGGCAGAATTTAAGTTAAAACGTATAAGACAGATAAGACATCTTATCAAAGAACCCCATTATTTCCCTAATTTTCCAAGCCAGAAATATGGGAGTTATCCCTAACTCAACCCTGTCTACCCACATTGATCAGTGCTGCCCCTAAATGTCTTACAAATGTGTTCACTTCTCTCATTCCCACTGGCATTACTTTAGTTTCAGCCATAATTATGCTAACCTAGGCTCTGACAAGATAAGTCTCCTAACTGGTCAAATACACTAATCCAATCCATTTTCCAACTGCCCAAGTAATCTACTGAAAATGCAAATCATAGGCCAGGCAGGATGGCTCACACCTGTAATCCCAGAACTTTGGGAGGCCAAGGTGGGCACATCACTTGAGGTCAGGTGTTCAAGACTAGCCTGGCCAACATGGTGAAACCTCGTCTCTACTAAAAATACAAAAATTAGTCGGGCATGGTGGCACAGGCCTGTAGTTCCAGCTACTCAGGAGCTGAGGCAGGAGAATCACTTGAACACAGGAGGTGGAGGTTGCAGTGAGCCAAGATCGTGCCACTGCACTCCTACCTGGGCAACAGAGTGAGACTCTGTCTCAAAAAATGAAAAACTAAAATAAAATAAAAATAAAATGCAAATTGTATCATTTGATACTCTCCTCCCTTAAAATCCTTCGATATCTCTATCATGGAAAAACCCAAACTCCTTAACACAGTATAAAAGCCTTTCTGATCTGGCCTCACTCCCCCACTTCACGTCTTGCTTGCTTTTCTCTCTCATCTCTGAGCCCCCTGCCGGCAGTGTCTTTTCCTTCATTTGTTGCCTGGCTAATTCTTCCCTATACCTACCCTGACCCCTGCTACTTTTTCTTCGAAAATTTCAAACCAAGAAAAAGTTAATAAAATAATAAAATGAATGTCTACCTGTCATCTAAATTTACCAGTTGTTGCATTTTTTTTGCCACATTTACATCATGACACTTAACTCCTAAAACTTCAGCAAGTATCTCTTATGAACAAGAACATCCTTCTACATAATGAAACAATGTCATAATCACATGTAAAATATTTTTTTAATTTCTTAAACTTTTTTCAACAACATGGGTTTATACACCCAAAATACATAACACTGACACAGTATTACCTAACACGTAGTCACTATTGAAATTTTCCCAATTATTCCAAAATGTCCTATAATTATACTTTGTTTCATTCAGGATCAAACCAAGGGTCATGCATTTCATTTGTTGGTTATCTTCTGCCCCTTATTTTTCAGGACTCAGTTCTGGAATGATATTCCCTGGGAAGCCCTCTGTGACTCCCCCTACCCAGTATGGGTTATATGCCTCTTTCAGATGCTTTCATACCACCACTGTCATGGTATCATTACACTATTTTGCAATCATCTGTTTATCTATGTCTCTCTCAATAAACAGTAATCTCTTTGAAGACTTTTTACTCTCCAGGCCCTACTGTCTGGCTCATAGTAGATACTCAATAAATGCTGGCTGAACAAATGAATGAAAACACTATAAACAGGAAATACAATTGTTATGGACTGAATTGTGCCCCTTAAAACTCGTATCTTGAAGCCCTGACCCCAGTGTAATTGTATTTGGATACAGGGCCTTGAAGGAGGCAATTATGGTTAAATGAACTCATAAAGTGGGAACCTAATCCAATAGAATTGGTGTCCTTATAAGAAGAGGAAGAGACACCAGGAATGTGCACGCATAGCGCAAAAGCCATGTGAGACCAGAAGAAGGCAGCTGTCGGCAAACCAGGAAAAGATTCTCACCAGAAACCAAACCTGCCAGCATCTTTATGTCGGATTTCCAGCCTCCAAGAACTGTAAAATATTCTGCTGTTTAAGCCACATAGTCAGTGGTATTCTGTTATGGCAGGCCAAGGTGAATAATATAATGACCAAAATCTACGTGTCCCGGTTCCTATGAATGATGGAATGCTAAGCAAAACCTACACCACTGCTAGAACAAAGATACCTACAAGAGACATTCCCCCTGCTTCCGGAAAACTGAACCCCACATTTAACAGAAAGAATGGCAGAAAACATTATTCTCACACCGTGACATATACATTTAAAGAAAAAAAATGGATCTTCAAGAACACAAACACCAAAATTATTAGTATCAATCACCATCTGTAGCAATTCAATCAGATGAAAAAGGTAGTAGAGTTACATAAAGAATGTAAAGAGTAAAAGTGAGTTTGTTGAAGGTAAAAAACAATAAAAATTAAAAATTAAAAAAAGGCTGGGCACGGTAGCTCACACCTGTAATCCCAGCACTTTGGGAGGCCAAGGCAAGTGGATCTCTTGAAGCCAGAAGTTTGAGATTAGCCTGGTCAACAGAGTGAGATTCTCATCTCTATAAAAAAATTTAAAAAATTATCTGGGCATGATGGCACTCGCCTGTAATCCCAGATACTCAGGTGACTGAGGCAAAAGAATCACTTGAACCCGGGAGGCGGAGCTTGCATGAGCCGAGATTGCACCACTGCACTCCAGCCTGGGCAACAGAGCAAGACTGTCTCAAAAAAAAAAAAAGAATGTAAAGAACACACATCAAAAGGAAATTTTCTGCGGGGCTTAGAATAACATTATAGACTCATCTTCCCAGTTTCTGCACTTTAATATCTGCTGCTAAGTTGCTACATGCCTATGGTCATCTTCCTCACACAGATTGTGAAGACAATGGCAGAGACCACATCATGGGGTGGGAGCAACTGCTTTGATCACTAACAGTGGCTAGGATAATGTTCTATTCCAGCTACACTCCTCATAATTTCTGGAAAATTATCATTATAGACAACTGACCCACCTTCTAATCATTCAGTATCACTAGATTCTCAACAGAACAACTGATTGGTCTACAAGCCCTCTCTCAAACACAATTCCTCATGTTGAGCTTCACAATTATTATCTTGGAGACTCAGAAAATGATTCAGCACATGAGCTTGCTAACTTAGCAGTCTGACGCATTAGCAAAAGCCAAAATTTTTTTGATAAACAAAAAACATTTTGGTAGAATTTAAATAAAATCAACCGAGTATTCACAGTTATTATGATTTCTAAACAGGTCATTTTAAGAAACTTAGAAAATTGGCTGGGCACGGTGGCTCATGCCTGTAATCCCAGCACTTTGGGAGGCCGAGGCAGGCGGATCATGAGGTCAGGAGATCGAGACAATCCTGGCTAACATGGTGAAACCCCGTCTCTACTAAAAATACAAAACTGTTAGCCGGACATGGTGGCGGGCGCCTGTAGTCCCAGCTACTCAGGAGGCTGAGGCAGGAGAATGGCGTGAACCCGGGAGGTGGAGCTTGCAGTGAGCTGAGATCGTGCCACTGCACTCCAGCCTGGGCAACAGAGGAAGACTCCGTCTCAAAAAAAGAAAAAAAAGAAACTTAGAAAATTGAGAAGCTGACCAAATTCTATGCCCACTTTGCTTTTTCTGCAGTACCCAGAAAAGGACACAAATCCACTAAATAATTCTTTCACAAACAGCTTACAATGTTACTGTTTGAAATTTACTTTGGATGCTGAATAACATAAATGTAATCATTCAAAGTATGCTCATGGTCTGAACTTTGTTTTTTGTTTGTTTTTTTTTTTGAGACAGGGTCTCACTCTGTTGCCAGGCTGAAGTCCAGTGGCACGATCTCAGCTCACTGCAACCTCCGCCTCCTGCCTCCTGGATTCAAGCGATTCCCCTGCCTCAGCTTCCCGAGTAGCTGAGACTACAGGTGCACGCCACCACGCCCGGCTAACTTTGTGTATTTTAGTAGAGATGGGGTTTCACCATATTGGCCAGGATGGTCTCCATCTCCTGACCTCGTGATCCACCTGCCTCAGCCTCCCAAGGTGCTGGGATTACAGGCGTGAGCCACTGTGCCTGTCCCATGGTCTGAACTTGCAAATATCAGGTTATAAAGTGAGATCGCTGTTAGATTCATATAAAAAAATTTTTTTTTAAGAGACAAGGTCTTGCTCTGTCACCCAAGCTGGAGTGCAGTGGCGTAATCACAGCTGACTGCAGCCTGGAACTCCTGGGCTCAAGTGATTCTTCCACCTCAGCCTCCCAAGTAGCTAGGACTACAGCCACGTGCCACCACAACCAGCTAATTTTTTTTTTATATTTTTTGTAGAGAGGGGGTCTTGCTAGGTTGCTCAGGCTGGTCTCAAACTCCTGGCCTCAAGCAATCTTCCCACCTTGGTGTCCCAAAGTGCTGGGATTATAGGTGTGAGCCGCTACATCCAGCCCGTATCAAACTCTTGACCACACTTGGGACTCAACAATTAACTGTTATTATTTCAAAGTATTTAATAAATCTCTGAACTTTTTTCTATTAAGTCTAATGTTTGATACTGAAAAAGCTAAAGTTATTGGAGAGTTTTTACTTGTACACTTGTTTTTCAAATAAAAATTAAACCGAAGGGAAAGAAACTACAAATACAAACGGGTCTGGCCCCTCATGCATATATACATACACACAGGGTTTTTATTCTTAACATCAGTTACCTTCTGCCCTTCTCACAAAGCTTCTCAATTTCAGCTTTCAGATCCTGCTCCTTCTGCAAAAACTCCTTCTTCTCTTTCTCTATCTTCTTCTTTGTTTCTTCCCGCTTTATTGTCACATCCTGAATAGCCTTTAATATCTCCTGAGTTCCACACAATTACAGTCACACACAAATAAAAAAGAAAATAAGTTAGTTCTTTTGATGCAAAGGTTATTTTCAACTATCACAAATTCACGTATTGACTTCAGTGAATTCAAATTGAATTGAAAGAATGTGGTTGATGAGTAGCTCCAAAAGCCAGTATTCAGACCTAAAGGAGAAAGTTATAGTAATGCAGATTTCAACTCAACAGGAAAAATAATTTCTAGCAATCGCAATTGTTCAAAAATGGAATATACTGCCTTGTGAAGCAGTAAGCTCTTCATTACTGGTGTTCAAATAAAGGCTGAATGAACACCTGTCAAGAATGCTGAGAAAGGTGTTCTTGTACCAGGGAGGGTCTGTTACATCCAACAAATATTGTTTTTTTTCATTTTGTTATGATTCTACTTTATTATGTATGGGTTTTGTTTGTTTAACTCTTTAACAACAACAAATACATACATATATACACACACACACATATATATACACAGACATACATATGTACAAACGCACACTTTTTTTTTTTTTAAATAAGAAGTCAAACAGGCCAGGCACAGTAGCTCATGCCTATAATCCTTGTACTTTGGGAACCCAAGGCAGGAAGATCACTGTGTCCGGGAGTTCGAGTCCAGCCTAGGCAACATACAGAGATCTTGTCTCACAAAAAATAAAAAAAATTAGCCAGGTGTGGTGGCACATGCCTGTAGTTCAGATACTCGAGAGGCTGAGGTGGAAGGATAGCTTGAGCCCAGAAAGTCAAAGATACAGTGAGCCTTGATTGTACCCACTACACTCCAGCCTGGGCAACAAAACAAGATCCAGTATCAAAAAAAAAGTAAAATAATACAAAGGTGATAAAGAGTCACTCCCCCACTTCATACCACTTCCACCCATAAGAGTAATCAATGTGTTAACTGCTTTGTATTATGCTTTCACATCCTTCTCTATGCTCACACAAAGACATGTATACTTAGGTATGCATTTCTTTGTTGTTGTTGTTGTTGTTTTTAAATGGGGTCATTTTACATACATTATTTTGCATTCTGATTTCTTTTACTTGACATGAATGTATTATGTCAATAAATATCGATCTAATTCAAAAATAGCTGCATAACATATGGATGTATCTAATTTATCCGAACATTCTCTATTAAAAGTCTATGAGTGGTCTGGCGCAGTGGCTCACGCCTGTAATCCCAGCACTTTGGGGGGCCGAGGCAGGTGGATCATGAGGTCAGGAGATCGAGACCATCCTGGCTAACATGGTGAAACCCCGTCTCTATTAAAAAAAATACAAAAAATTAGCCGGGCGTAGTGGCGGGCGCCTGTAGTCCCAGCTACTCGGGAGGCTGAGGCAGGAGAATGGCGTGAATCCAGGAGGCGGAGCTTGCAGTGAGCCGAGATTGTGCCATTGCACTCCAGCCTGGGTGACAGAGCGAGACTCCGTCTCAAAAAAAAAAAAAAGTCTATGAGTATTAATACTTTTTTTGAGACAGGGTATCGTTCTGTCACTCAGGCTGGAGTGCAGTGGCACAATTTCGGCTCACTGCAACCTCTGCCTCCTGGGTTTAAGTGATCCTCCCACCTCAGCCTCCCATGTAGCTGGGACCACAGGTGCACACCACCACACCCGGCTCATTTTTTGTATTTTTGGTAAAGATGGGATTTTGCCATGTTGCCTAGGCTGGTTCGAACTCCTGGACCCAACTGATCCACCCGCCTCAACCTCTCAAAGTGTTGGGATTACAGGTGTGAGCCACCACACCCCGCCTTGCCTTTTTATTTCAATTAACTCAAAAATAAAATTAAAGTTTGAGCCGAGCATGGATGGCTCAAACTTTAATTTTATTTTTGAGTTAACTGAAATAAAAAGGCCTCCTTTCGGAGACCAAGGCGGGTGGATTTCTTGAGTCTGGAGTTCAAGACCAGCCTGGGCAACATGACAAAACCCCGTCTCTACCAAAAATACAAAAAATGAGCCAGGCATAGTGGCACGCACCTGTGTTCCCAGCTACTTGGGAGGCTGAGGTGGGAAGATCACTTAAGCCCAGGAGACAGAGGCTGCAGTGAGCCAAGATTATGCTACCACATTCCAGCCTGAGTGACAGAGTGAGACTGTCTCAAAAATAAATAAATAAATAAAGTTTTTTAAAAAATTAAAGTTTGATCAGAGACTGTTGCTTAACTCATTGACAATTTCAATATAAGCAAAATACCTGGTGATTCTTCATTTCCTCTTCTCTCCTTTGCTGAAGCTGCTTTAATTGCACTTGGAGCTGATTCTCCACTTGCCTCTGTTTGTCCAGGACCTCCTGGTAACGCTCTTTCAACAGGGTTCTCTCTGTCATCATTTTATCCTATTATGAACAAGACAAGAAAAGCTTATTTCCTAATTTAATCACAAGAAACATTCACCAGTGCCTGTCCAAGGCATTGTATAGAGCTCTATGACCGCACTATCCAATAATGAAGCTACTCTACTAGCCATATGTGGCTATATTCAGTAAAATATGATGAGATTGGCTGGGGATGGTGGCTCACACCTATAACTGTAGCACTTTGGGAGGCTGAGGCGGGCGGATCACTTGCATTCAGGGATTCGAGACCAGCTTGGGCAACATGGCAAAACCTGGACTCTAAAAAAATACAAAAATTAGCTGGGCATGCCAGTACTCCACTGTAGTCCCAGCTACTTGGGAGGCTGAGGTGGGATGATCGCTTGAGCCTGGGAGGCAGAGGTTACAGTGAGCTGAGATCGTGCCACTGCACTTTAGCCTAGGCGATAGAGCAAGACTCTGTCTCAAAAAAGCATCCGGGAACATGATTCCTTACTGGTTAACAACACTGAAAACTGATGGATCCACTAAAGAGGCCTGGGAACCTGGTATTCAGACTGAACAACTCAGCAAGCTTTCATATAAAGTCGGGATTAGAAGAGAGACTTCTAGGCAAGGCACGGTGGCTCCAGCCTATAATCTCAGCTTTGAGGGGCCAAGGCAGGAAGACTGCTTGAGGCCAGAAGCTGAAGACCAGCCTGGGCAACATAGTAATACCTGGTCTCTATCAAAAAATAACAATAATAAATAAATAAATAGAAGTGCTTCTGAAAACAGTTTAGCTCTGCCACCCCCATGTCAGTAAATCAAGAAAATCAATGGTTACCTTTCAAAGGGACACTAAAATTTGAAGAGGGTCAACTTAAAACACATTTAGTATGAAGTAGCCCATATAATATTTAAACTGAGAGCACTAAACTGAATTTTTTCATTAAATAATAACCATTTTCAAAGAAAAAAAATTTTTAAAACAAATGAGGAAAATATCATATTATAATCATTTTAACAAAAGGCTCTCAAGGCTGGGCGCAGTGGCTCAACGCCTGTAATCCCAGCACTTTGGGAAGCTGAGGCAGGTGGATCACCTGAGGTCAGCAGTTCGAGACCAGCCTGGCCAACATAGTGCAATCCCATCTCTATTAAAAATACAAAATTAGCCAGGCATGGTGGCACATGCCTGTAATCCCAGCTACTTGGGAGGCTGAGGCAGGAGAATCACTTGAACCTGGTAGGCAAAGGTTGCAGTGAGCAGAGACTGTGCCCCTGCAGTCCAGACTGGGTGACAGAGCGAGACTCCATCTCAAAATAAATAAATAAATAAATAAATAAAATAAAATAAAAAATAAAAAAGGCTCTCAAGATAGGACCTTGGCTTTGGGACAAGCTAATCTTTAGTCCATGTACTGAAATGTGACTAACGTGTCCCAAACAGCTGATTACTCAGCATCACACCTTTCCAGGGATTCTGAACCTGGATTCTACAGGTGGACCTCGGAATCTTTGAACTCTCTGCAACTGATGAATGTATATATTTTTCTGTGATAAGAATTCAAAGTTTCCAAAAGATTCTGAAAGAGGATCTTAACCAAAGAAAAGTTGAAACCAGTAGATTATTCTTTTTTGAGACAGAGTCTCACTCTGTCGCCCAGGCTAGAGTGCAGTGGTGCAATCTCGGCTTACGGCAACCTCCGCCTCCCGAGTTCAAGCAATTCTCTCTGCCTCAGCCTCCAGAGTAGTTGGGATTACAGGCGCCCGCCACCACGTTCGGCTAATTTTTGTATTTTTAGCAGAGATGGGGTTTTGCCATGTTGGCCAGGCTGGTCTTGAACTCCTGACTTCAGGTGATACCCCTGCCTTGGCCTCTCAAAGTGCTGACATTACAGGTGTGAGCCACTGCACCCGGCCTCAGGCCTCACTGCCTTTTTAAAAGCATGTGGACCTCACTACCACCCAAAAGATAGAGCCAAACAAAACTCAACCCTGGGCCTCTTCTGGCCCAGTAACTTGCTGGGTTTCCATTCGTTCCTGTTTCATCTACTTGACTGTTACAATTAAGTCCCAAGTTGCTAGTCTCTATTTTAAAACTTTTCTTGGCTTCATCTGGTTAATGTACACCAGTAACTTTTTTCCGTATGCCCTTCAATTTCTTCAACTTGCACCAAATATCCACTCTCTTATCTGGTTGCTACAAGCACTTTCCCTTTTTATACCACTCTTCATAAATTAACATATCCTACCCTAAAGACCTCTTCCTGGGGTGCCTTTCCCAGCATTACCTTCCCTTTAAAAAGTGTACATTTAGATATCCATATACTTAAAGGTGGAAGTTTTAGCCACAAAAGGCCAGGGATGGATCAAAGGGAGCATTTTAACAAAGGTAAGTGTGACGTTCTCTTCAAAAGCCAACTATCTGGGGATAAAATTAAAAAGACACAAGTAAATAATACATGAAAAAAAGACTGGATGGAATTTGACTAAAAGCTTAACAGTATGAAAAAACTGCCAAAATAAGTCAATGTAAGCTTAAGAAATAGTGTCTAGAATGAGAGATACTGAGAGATCCCACTGTATTATAAAGTAATTATACTGTATCTGTACTATTATATATGGTTCTCAAGATCACTTTTTAAAACAAATATTGATAAAATAGAACATGTCTAAGTGAAAGTAACCAGAATGATGATAAAGAAATGGAAAATAGTATCAAAATAGTATCAAAAAGAATACTAAAAACATCTGAGGATGTTTCACCTGGAAAGGTTTGAACTTGGGGAGTAAGAGAATAAGAGCAGGAGGCATAAAAAAACTTCAAATATACACACGGCTAACAAGCAGGAAAGGAACTGGATTTATTCCATAAAGCTCAAGAGAAAGCTACAATAAGAACTTTTTTTTTTTTTTGGAGACAGATTCTCACTCTGTCACCAGGCTGGAGTGCAGTGGTGCAATCTCAGCTCACTGCAACCTCTACCTCCCGGGTTCAAGCAATTCTCCTTCCTCACCCTCCTGAGTAGCTAGGACTAGAGGCATGCGCCACCACACCCAGCTAATTTTTGTATTTTTAGTAGAGATGGGGTTTCACCATATTGGCCAGGATGGGCTCAATCTCTTGACCTCGTGATCTATCCGCCTCGGCCTCCCAAAGTGCTGGGATTACAAGCATGAGCCACTGCGCCTGGCCTAAAGCAAGAAGCTCACTGCCACCTCAGCCTCCTGGGTTCAAGCAATTCTCCTGCCTTAACCTCCCAAGTAGCTGGGATTACAGGCTAATTTTTGTTTTTTTGTTGTTGTTTGTTTGTTTTTGAGAGAGTCTCACTCTGTCACCCAGGCTGGAGTGCAGAGGTACGATCTCGGGTCACTGCAATCTCTGCCTCCCAGGTTCAAGCTAATCTCATGCCTCAGCCACCCAAGTAGCTGGGATTACAGGCACACGCCACCACACCTGGCTAATTTTTTGTATTTTTAGTAGAGATGGGGTTTCGCCATGTTGCCCAGGCTGGTCTCGAACTCCTGAGCTCAGGCAATCTGCCTGCCTCAGCCTCCCAAAGCGCTAGGATTACAGACGTGAGCCACTGTGCCTGGTCTAAATTTTTGTATTTTTAGTAGGGACGAGGTTTCACCATGTTAGTCAGGCTGGTCTCAAACTCCTGACCTCAGGTGATCCACCCGCCTCAGCCTCTGAAAGTGCTAGGATTACAGGCGTGAGTCACTGCACCCGGCCTGAAGCAAGAAGTTATAAGGGTTTTATCTTCATCTCAGAATAAAATCTAATAAGAGGTTTCATTTTTGTTTTTTGAGATGGAGCTTCTCTGTTGTCCAGGCTGGGGTGCAGTGGTGCAATCTTGGCTCACTGCAACCTCTGCCTCCTGGGTTCAAGCCATTCTCCTGCCTCAGCCTCCCGAGTAGCTGGGATTACAGGCACACACCACCACGCCTGGCTAATTTTTGTATTTTTAGTAGAGATGGGGTTTCACCACGTTGGCCAGGTTGGTCTCAAACTCTCGACCTCAGGTGATCTGCCTGCCTTGGCCTCCCAAAGTGCTGGGATTACAGGCATGAGCCACTGTGCCTGGCCTTTTTTTTTTTTTTTTTTTTAATTTTTTTTGAGACAGGGTCTCACTCTGTCACCCAGGCTGCAGTACAATTGCACAATCACGGCCCACACAGCCTCGACCTCCTTGGCTCAGGTGAACAGGTGATCCTCCCACCTGTCTCCTGAGTAGCTAGGACTCCTGAGTAGCTAGGACTATAGGCATGCACCACCACACCTGGCTAATTTTTGTATTTTTTGTAGACATGGTGTTTCACTGTGTTGCCCAGGCTGGTCTCAAACTCCAGGGCTCAAGCGATCCACCCACTTCGGCTTCCCAAAATGTTAGGATTATGGGTGTGAGCCACTGTGCCTGGCCAATAAGAGCTATTTTTTTTTAAACTGGTTGCTTTGTGAGGTAGTAAGCTTCCCATCTTTGGAAGTGATCAAGGAAAAGTCACCTGACCATCTGTCAGGAATTTTATGAAAGGGACTCCTGCACCTTTTCCAACTGAGATGATACGCCTCTAGATCTTCTATTTGATAATGGCTTCATGTAACAAGGACAGTTTAAATACTTACCAAATTCTTTTCAATATCTTGATCTGTGTTTACCTCTGAATCAGCTGTCTTAAAGTCAGTCTATAAAGGAAAAAAGTTGTATTTAGAATCGTTCAGAGACACTTTAAAAGAGGCAGAATCACTAACACCTAGAATTCCGCCACAGGTAACTAACTTTTTGCTCTTTCCCCTTACCAGCTTCCAAGCAAGCTAAGCAATGTAGTTCTGGCAAATGGACACCAACATCCACGCTGCATTAATCATCGGTCCCACAAAATAACCCAAACAAGACCCAGTGACTGACTGAGAGAAAGCCTCAAGTCTGAGATGAGACGTCTGCCCTCTACAGTCTGTTGTGCCCATACTTTCTCCTACAACAAAGCACACCCGTCACTAGAAGGCAGGATACACTGTACTTCTTAAGATGTGACTCAGAGAATTAACAAGGATTCTTCCTGCAAGGTCAAAGATGATAAATATGAATGCTAATGTCCTGCACTCATCAGTTACTCAGTGAAAGAGACTACACGTAGGTCATAAAGTTCCTACTTGCCATAAGATTAGACAATGGCTACTGGCTTTCTTATTTACTGAACATCAAAATGAAGTCATTGTATGGCACTGTATGAGAGTAGTATGATGGTTGCTAGCAAAAAAAACAAAAAACAAAACAAGCCAGCAAGTTCTCCACCAAATATGAAGAAATATCTCCCACCCTGAACCCCACCACCCCCCAATTACATTTTAGTAGTAGAAACTTGACACTTGACCTGTACAGCAATGTTCTGAGAAAGCTTCAGGGAAGAGCTATCTTGATCATCATCCTGATCCACTCGGACTCCTTCAACCCCATTTGCTGGAGACACTACAGGTCGGAAATCCAAGCTTGTGTCCCTGTTACCTTCCTTTAGGATGGAGGCTTGTGGGGATTTCTCTTCAGAGCAATTCCCGGAGGCAAGCTGCTTAGTATGGCACCCTGCCTTAAGAGACCGAGTGACTGGATGGAGGCTCTCCCGAAGGCTTGTGTCCCCCTCCTCTCCTGCTGTGCTGGCCACATCCTTCAAATCAGACTGAGACCCACTGCCAGAAAGACAAAGGGCTGTGGCTATCAAGTTTTCTCCTAAAACCACCTGGTGCGCTGCTGAGGTGTCACCTGCTGATGAACCAGGATTCTGCTCTGAGTGCTCCAAATGGACATTTCTGTTATTCTCCTTGGTTATTGTTTGGCTACTTACACTCGACAGAGGCGAGTTCTTCTGCTTCTGTGCAGAGTCTTTGGTGCTATCAAACACACAAGATAACAAGAAAAGTATATAACACTTTCAACATAACTACTAGAAGAACAAAACTAGACTACGTAAACCCTCCTGACTATCATAATGAAAGAACTTAGTTTCAATCCAATGATTTCTATCCCGTATGCAGGTAGTATAGCCTGGTGGTTAAGACCTAGTTTTTTGTTTTTGGTTTTGTGTTTAGAGAGGGTCTAAACTCTGTCACCCAAGCTAGAGTGCAGTGCCGCCATCAAGGCTCACTACAGTCTCAACATCCTTGGCTCAAGCAATCCTCCACCTCAGACTTGTGAGTAACTAGGACTACAGGCACATGCCACTACGCCCAGCTAATTTTTTGTATTTTTTGCATGGTTTTGCCATGTTGCCCAGGCTGGTCTCGAACTCCTGTACTCAAGGGATCCATCTGCCTGCCTCAGCCTCCCAAAGTGTTGGAATTATAGGCGTGAGCTGGCCAAAAACCTGGGTTCTACGGTAAATGGCCAAACATAAATGATTCTGAAGATCCAAATAATTTTTGAGTGCCAATTTTAATAACTTTTGGGGATACCGATGAATTAGCCTAATACTAGTTTGAATATTTAATTTAGTTACATGTACTAATTTAGTTATACATAATATTATAATAAAATATTAACTTAGAAGTATTGTTTTTATTCCTCTCTCACCTTTCACAAGAATAATTTTCATTCAAACTCATTATACAGATCTTTGACCAGAACCACTTTTTAGGTTCTTCAACAGTTTTCCAGACTATAGAACCTACACTTTAAGTTGTCTAAAGTACAATTTTGAATCCAAAATTGAAGCTGTCAATAGAAATTTTATCCCACACAGTAAGTATACATATGCTTAACATTAGGATATTCTGTCACTTGTCACAGCCATTCAAGGTATTGCTTTTATTTTTTATTTATTTACTTATTTTTTGAGACAGGGTTTCACTTTGTCATCCAGGCTGAAGTGAGGTACTGCTTTTTAAAGGGGTCTTTAAAACATATTTACAATGACATCCAACATTCACAATTGTACATCTTTCACCCAGGAATTACGCCTATGTTTAATTTCTTTGACCCCACCCTCTTTTTTTAAACTAATTCTATAACTGACACTCTTAACCATACCCAACCAGCAATGGGGATTCAAGTTGATGCGTCTTTGTTTCCTCAGTCGTACTAGTTCAAAATAAAACAACTGAAAGACTACCTCGGTGGGGAGCAATGGCTCATGCCTGTAATCCCAACACTTTGGGAGGTCAAGGCAGGAGGATCATTTGAGGTCAGGAGTTCAAGACTAGCCTGGGAAACATAGCAAGACCCTCTCTCTACATAAAAATTTAAAAATTAGCCAAGTGTAGTGGCGTGCACCTGTAGCTCCAGTTACTTGGGAGGCTGAAGTGAGAGGACTGCTTAAGCCCAGGAGATGGAGGCTGCAGTAGGCCATGATCGCACCACTGTACTCCAGCCTGGATGACAGATGGAGAGCCTGTCTCAATAATATTAGTAAAAACACTCGAAGCTGATTCCTTCCCGCTGGGAGTTAACTGTGAGCGGGTGCTAAATTAAAAATTCAGGCATATACAGTACCTGAGTTTGAATCCTGACTCCGCCCACCATTTACAAGCTGTTTGACTCTCGGCAAGTTAACTCATTTGCAAAACAGAAATAATACTATCCACCTAACAGGACTGTTGTGAGGATTACATGAGATAATGCACATAAAGTACTCAGTACAGTGCCTGGCACACAGTAAACATTCAATAAACCTTAGCTGCCATTACTACTAGTGTATGAAGTTGATTTTATTTATCAAAACTCTGACTCCAACATAGCTTGGAAACCTTGGGCAAATTACTAACCTCTCTGTGTCTCAGTTTCCTCACCGGTAAATGCGAATATTATCATCACTACCTCCTGGGACTGTTGTGAAGATTAAATGTGTTACCACATATAGAACTGTAGTTAAGTGTTAGCTACTGTATTAGGGGACCCAGGTACACTAGAAAAGAGTTGAGGGACGGCCAGGTGCGGTGGCTCATGCCTGTAATCCCAACACTTTGGGAGGCTGAGGCGGGCGGATCACAAGGTCGGGAGATCGAGACCATCCTGGACAACATGGTGAAACTCTGCCTCTACTAAAATACAAAAAATTAGCCGGGTGTGGTGGCGGGCGCCTGTTGTCCCAGCTACTCAGGAGGCTTAGGCAGGAGAATCGCTTGAACTCGGGAGGCAGAGGTTGCAGTGTGCGGAAATCGCGCCACTGCACTCCAGCCTGGGTGACGGAGCAAGACGCCATCTCAAGAACAAAAAAAAAAACAAAAAAATTGACGGAGCTAGGTGCAGTGGCTCATCCCTGTAATTCCAGTACTTTGGGAGGCCAAGACGGACAGATCGCTTGAGGTCAGGAGTTCAAGACCAGTCTGGTCAACATGGTGAAACCCGGTCTCCACTAAAAATACAAAAATTAGCCGGGCTACCAAGCAGGTGCCTATAATCCCAGCTACTAGGGAGGCTGAGGCAGGAGAATCACTTGAACCCGGGAGGCAGAGGTCGCAGTGAGCCAAGATCGCACCACTGCACTCCAGTCTGGGGGACAGGGCAAGAGTCTCTCTCAAAAAAAAAAACAAAGAGTTGAGGAAGAATACACAGTCAGCCTCTTTATGTAGAATGTGGTCCACATTCATGGACTCAACCAACCATGGACTGAAAATATTCAAAAGGATAAATGTTTGTGATGATGGACATGCTAATTACCCTGATCTGATCACTATACATCACATACACCACAACATCACTATGTACCCCCATGAATACGTACAATTATTGTGTCCATTTTTTAAAATATAAAAATAAATCACTGAAAAGTAAAATACCCAGCCTGGCCAACGTGGCAAAACCCCGTTTCTACTCAAATACAAAAATTAGCCAGGCGTGGTGCTGGGCGGCTGTAATCCCAGCTACTTGGGAGGCTGAGGCAAGGGAATCCAGGAGACGTTTGAACCCAGGAGACGGAGGTTGCAGTGAGCTGAGATCACGCCATTGCACTCCAGTCTGGGCGACAGAGCGAGACTCCATCTCAAAAAAAAAAAAAAAAAAAAGGCTGGGCATGGTGACTCACGCCTGTAATCCCAGCACTTTGGGAGGCCGAGGCAGGCGGATCACGAGGTCAGATCGAGACCATCCTGGCTAACACAGTGAAACCCTGCCTCTACTAAAAATACAGAAAATTAGCTGGGCGTGGTGGCGGGCGCCTGTAGTCCCAGCTACTGGGGAGGCTGAGGCAGGAGAACGGCATAAACCCGGGAGGCAGAGCTTGCAGTGAGCCGAGATCACGCCACTGCACTCCAGCCTGGGCCAACAGAGTGAGACTCCATCTCAAAAAAAGAAAAGTGAAATAGATTTGAAACCATTAAAAAAATTTTCAGAAAAAAATTGGATGGTTGCATCTGTACTGAACATGTACAAACTTTTTTACCTGTCATTATTCCTTAAACAACACAACTATTTACAAAACATTTACATTGTATTAGTTGTTGTAAATAACCTATTATTTAAAGTATATGGGACGACATGCATAGGTTATATGCAAATACTACACCACTTTATTTATTTTTTATCTTTTTAATAGCTTTAAGTAGGGTGGGCATATGCCTATCCCAGAAAAAATACTACACCATTTTATGTAAGGGACTTGAGCATTTATAGATTTTGGTATCCTCAGTAGGAGTCCTGGAACCAATCTCCAGCATATACTGTGGGATGACTATATAGCTAATTTAGTTCAACACTGTACATAACAATGTATCATATTAGCTACTATGAGATGTAAGTTTGGGTAATTGTGTATCTGTATGTATACATAGATATCCATGTACACATACCGATATAACATTTCTCATATATAACATATAAACATATGGTTAAATGAACATACAGTCCACGTAGGAAAGGGCTGGAAAATGTTTGCATTTTTTAATGAATTTGACCCCATGTATTCTATTCTATTTATTCCCCAAACATTTAGCATGCCTGCTGAGTATCAGGTGCTGTGTTGGATACCAGAAATACAAAGATAGATCAGACAGTCCTGTACCTTTAAAAAGCTAGTGCAGTGCCATCAGAGCCAAAATGAAAGACCAGCTACACAAGACCATCTCAAAAACCCTTTACCCAAATGAATCTTCCCAGTCAGGAGTCCACACATTACCTTAGACCATCTGGGAGACCTTCGTCTGATTTGGAAGCACATAAACTAGAAGATTCCGGAGGACTGGGGGCATTGGCCACAACACCAGCAACCTCAGACGCTGCCATTATGCTCTGTACATTCAGAAACAAATTACAGGCTACAAGTTTCCAAAGTTTAAAACAAATGTATCTCTCCCCCCTCAGAATGTCCACACAACAGAGCTGTCGCAGTAAAGAAACACAAAAACCTGGGCTCCGGGAGAAAATACTTAAGAGTACTAAAAGAGACATTGTATGCAAAGTCCTAGTGTCCTAGTGGGCAGCAATCCTCAGGAGTCACTGTATTTACATAAATATCTAGGAGTCTGTGCAAAGATCTTATTTTCACTTTTGGCAGAAATGTAGTCATTTCAAACAATACATCTTAGTCTGCCAGGATCTTCCAAGTGGTCCCAGGCCTACCTTGTCTGCTATCATTTTTAATAAAAGACGTACTTTTCGGCCTAGTATCAATCAGATCTCATGTTTTTAAATCACTTTATGGCTGTTACATTCAAAGCATTCTCCATTAATTTAAGTGAAGTTTTTGGAGGTGTCTGCCTGTAAGTCAACAAGTAATGCAATACTGGGCAATCCAGGGTGCATCTTTTACTGTCAGCGTGCTCCCCACAGATAGGAAAGGCCTGATACCCACTAACTGAGCAAAGAACAGACTCTTCAGAGTGACTAGTGGTGCAAAAAAGAATCCTGGGTTCTCTAGCGTGAAAAAGACAAGGTAAAAAACATGGTAACACAAGTAAGGGAACTGGGACGGACGCCTTTTTTAAAAATCAAAAGGTCATCTTTTATGCCGCAGAGCAAACTTATGACCTTATGAGGAGAAAAGAAAATCAAAATACTTGGGAGGTGGGGATGAACATAGGGTTAGTCTGCATTCTCGCTTTTATTTTAACAGCATCACACGTATTCCCCCCGGAACACTGAAGAGCGCGTGGGGCAGACAGGTAGATGGGGCTGTGTCAACACCTCAGTCACAGCCCACAGACCCTCTGTGCCTCAGTTTCCCTCATTATACAAAGCTCCTGGGAGAAAATGGGCCCAAACCGCCATTGCTGCTCCCTCAGGTGCAAACATCCCGTCTCCAACATAGCCCAGGGCTGGGGGTCCTCTGCGCCCGGTGAACGAAACCCCAGGACAAGGGTCATGCATGCAACTCCGTGGCTAGAGAGCCCGTGGCGCGGGTAGGAACAGCTGGCTGGAGGGTCGAGTGTACCAAAAAGAACTCCGCAACCCGGGGCGACCACCAGCGAAGCAGGGGCGCCGGAGCCACGGGTCCTCGGGCGAGAACAGGGGACAGACGGGAAGGGGACAATGGGGGGAAGCGGCGCTGGGTGGCCCTGGCCACCCCCCACAGGGTACTGCTAGGCTGGCCGCTGGCTCGGACCAGACCCCCCTCCACCCCTTCCCCTCGGCCTCCCCACCCCGCTGCCAGCCACCCCCCCGTCCCATTTCTAGGCCGGGACCCCCGCCTCGGTTCTCACAGCACCCTCCACGCCCCCCACCCGACCCCCATGCCCGGCCCTCGCCCCGCAACCCCCACCCACGCTCGCCCCGCACACACCTCCCGCGCCGCGCCCCCGGGAGGAAAGTGGGGGAGGGACGGGACGCACCTGAGCGGGCGGAGCGGGGGGAGGGGGCGGCCGAGCCACGGGGGGAGGGGTTGAGCGCCGGCCCGCGCGCGGCACCTCCCACTTCCGGCGGCACGAGCGGAGGGGGCGAGGCTCCGGCCGCGAGGAGAGGCCGCGGTGGCGCCGCGCCGCCCCCGACGGCGCCCTCTGGCGGCGACAGCTGGCGCCGCCGGGGCACGGGGATGCTGCGGGAGACCCCTGAGATACAGGTGGACTCTCCCGGGGCGCGGGGAAGAAGGGAGAGCCGACTGCGAGAAGGAAGGCGACCTGGGTGGGCAGGATCCCCTCTGGGAAGATTACAGGGACATTCGGGGCCATGGCGGTCAGAAGGAGAAGAGCAACGAGTGGCTTTTAAAGGTCGGAACCGAGATGCCCTTTACAGAGGACGCCATGAAGGAGAGCCTTCTGAAGAGGGACCATGTGGAAGATGCCCCGAGGACTCGGGGTGGCGGAGCCCGCGGGTTCAGCCCCCAGCGCCCGCACGGCCCCTGCCTGCGTAGGCCGCCCGCGGGAGCCGGATCCCGGGCGCCGGTTGCTGTGGCCCGCGGGGGTCGCCGGGCCGCAGGCGCCGCGCTGATTGGCTGCGCCGCGGGCGGAAGTGATGCTGCTGTCACTGCTCCTCCGGCTCCCGGGAAGCCGCGAGTTTCCGCAGGGAGGCGGCGGCAGCTGCGGCCGGGCCGGTGAGTTGGGAACTAGGTGTGGGGCTGGACCTGGGTAGTCAGGGGGGCCCAGAAGTGGGGGAAGCCGGCGTCTGAGGATGAGGGAGATGCACAGAGGGTGCCTGAGGTCCTGGCGTGGGGGACCCCAAGGAGATGGGGCCCCAGGGCCCAGGATTCCTGGATAATGTGGGTGCTAATGAGGAGAGGGGCACATTGCACGGAGCGATCGAGGCCGACGGAGGGAGAATTGGGAAACTGACCCGGTACCCAAGCTGGCTTCTAGGAGCCGGGTGTGGAACAGCGAGGACAGTCGCTTGGGAGCAGGATCTTGGACTCCGGGCTGCCCATTCTCTTCTCCCTTGTCAATTAAGAGCTGTAAAGGGAGGCCTAGCCGTTGGGAGAGGTTGAGACCTGCTTTCAGAAGGCATTTAAGGTTCCTTTCCCAGAAGCCTGGGGGATAAAAATGCTGCTTTGCCACTAGTAGACAGAAGGAGCTCCTGCTTCTCTTTCTTCCTGACATCTGTGGTGGGATCTACTGAGTCTGAAGGAGTCTGCCTAGCGGGGCCACTGTCTGGCTAACAAGGGTTTTGTTTGTTAGTTTGTTTACTTAGTAGAGTATGCAGACTGGGGAAGACACCTAAATATCTTGGGAGAATTGAGGCTCCGGGGGGCAGGGAGGGATTGAGAGGGAATATGCCTGGAAACCTAAGAGAAAACGAGAGGAAGAAATGTAGTATGAAGATTTTTAGAGGTAAAGGAGAGGTGGCATAAGTTCTCCTTTCCAGGAAGCCTTTTAGTAAAATTCCCATTTTTCTGGAATGCTTTGAGGTAGAGCCGCTTGGGTGTGTATCTGAGTACTAAGCCCTGCCCCAGGGTGGACCCAGTGGAGAGCAAAGGCTTTTAAAGGAGCCCAGCCACCATAGGTACACACATGTCCTGCCACCCCATTTGTCTGTCCCCCAGTTCTAACTTGGCTCTTTTTTTTTTTTTTTTTGAGGGCTCCTGAGACCAATTCCCTGGTTCTGTCAAACCCAGGCAATTGGAGTCCCAGTCTGGAGTCTGAGTCCTCACCTTGAAGCCAGCCTCCTGAGCTCAGTACAGGAGTAGCTGCTTAGTGAGGTTCTCTCGTCATTCGTTCTCTCCTGGTTGCCCGCTTGTCCTTGGTGCCTGTTCTGTTTTGTTTGCACTCTCTGGCTTTCCCTGTTTCGCCCCCGCCACCTCCCTCCTTTCACTTTCCCTGGTATCCTGGGATACACAAATCAGGAAGTTAGCTACCACCTGGACTTCTAGGATGTTATTACCTATTCTTTCAAGAGGCACTTTGGTAACAGTTTTTTGCTAGGCCTCTGGGGAACAAAATGAAAAGAGGGTGGCACGATAGCACAGGAAGTGGGTTTTTTGGGTGTTATACTGATTTGGCCTCACCATACCAGTTCTGCTCCAGTCTATGACCGATTTTAGATCTTTGGAAATGACAATTAATGAAGTTTCTTTGGTCCCTGGTCCTGGAGTTTATCTAACCTCAGCTTGTTGCCCTGGGATTGGTGGGACATTATTTCTTCTGTTCTTGGATCCCACAGGTCTGTAGCCTTTGCTGAGTCAACACTACTCACAGTGAAAGTGATGCCTTTTCTCCATTTGCACAACATGAGTGTGACGTGGTTAGCCGGACCAGGAGCTCAACCTCATGTAGAATCCAGGTGGGCACGGGGCCCTGTTATGGGGAATTAGCCTTGAGGACAACTGGACTGAGGAGTCAGCTAGGGAAAGATTTATGTCCCCTCTAAATGTAGGGGTGAAGGGGTTGTCTCTGCTAAAGAACAGTCACGATGCAGCCAGTAGTTTGTGGAAACGATGTGTGCTTTGAGCCCTGTGGGTGGCAACAGGGGTTGCTCGCAGTGCCTGTGAGCAACTGGACCTCCTGCTGGATTAGCTGGTGTCGTGAGGATTGGCTGTCTTGCTGTGGGAGGCCATCCGCTGGTGTTAGTGCTGGCCCACACTCCACCTGGGGGCTTATCCCTGTTGGTCAGGGATAAATGTGAACAAAAAGAGAGGATCAAATGTTTCATAATTTAAAAGGCATGGCTTGGGGACTTCCAGGGGGAACACATGGATGGCTCAGCATCTCCCTCTCAGATTCCTGCAGTTACCAGCTCTTTGATCTCTTCCACATCCTTTTTCTTTGTCTGCAGTCCACTGCTCTGATGCCGAAAGGGAGGCAGAAAGTGCCACACTTGGATGCCCCCCTGGGCCTGCCCACCTGCCTCTGGCTGGAATTAGCCGGGCTCTTCTTACTGGTTCCCTGGGTCATGGGCCTGGCAGGGACAGGTGGGCCTGATGGCCAGGGCCCAGGGGGGCCGAGCTGGGCTGTGCACCTGGAAAGCCTGGAAGGTGACGGGGAGGAAGAGACTCTGGAGCAGCAGGCGGATGCTTTGGCCCAGGCAGCAGGGCTGGTGAATGCTGGACGCATTGGAGAGCTTCAGGGGCACTACCTCTTTGTCCAGCCTGCTGGGCACAGGCCGGCCCTGGAGGTGGAGGCCATCCGGCAGCAGGTGGAGGCTGTGTTGGCTGGGCATGAAGCTGTGCGCTGGCACTCAGAGCAGAGGCTGCTAAGGAGGGCCAAGCGCAGCGTCCACTTCAATGACCCCAAGTACCCGCAGCAATGGCACCTGGTGAGTCCAGTCCTGCAGTTTGCAGTTTCAGGTGCGTAGGTTCCAGTCCGGTTCTTTAGTGGGCTTTTGACTATATCACTCTTCAGTCACCTCCATCCTTTGCCTGAGGGACCGTTTCCCGGTTCTGTGGTGTTTCCCTAGGCTCTCCCTCCCTTCTACTGTCTTCTAGAGGCCGGTGTTCTGCAGTGCTCAGGGCACAGATGGTGCAGCCAGGCTGCCTGGGCTCATGGTCCAGCTCTGCCACTTACTAGCATGTGCATTTGGGCAAGCTGCTTAAACTCTGTGCCTCAGCTTCTCCATCTGTAAAGTGGAGATTGTAATAGTGCCTACCTCATAGAGTTATGGTTAGGGGAAGTGAATGTATGCATGTGTAGCACTTAGAACCATGCCTGACACATGGTAAACACTATGACATAAGTGATACGATACTACCATTGGCATAAGAAGTGTATCATCTGGCCCAGCGCGGTGGCTCACGCCTGTAATCCCAGCACTTTGGGAGGCCGAGATGGGCAGATCACGAGGTCAGGAGATCAAGACCATCCTGGCTAACACGGTGAAACCCCGTCTCTACTAAAAATACAAAAAATTAGCCAGGCGTGGTGGCAGGCGCCTGTAGTCGCAGCTACTCGGAAGCCTGAGGCAGGAGAATGGCGTGAATCCGGGAGGCGGAGCTTGCAGTGAGCCGAGATCGTGCCACTGCACTCCACACTCCAGCCTGGGTGACAGAGCAAGACTCCGTCTCAAAAAAAAAAAAAAAAAAAAAAAAAAAGAAGTGTATCATCCAACCCTTCACCCTAGCTACCATTTTATCCTGAATCCCCCATGACTGATGACAAACTTTCCTAGAATCCAAGGCTGTGGCAGAGCTCTCACCTGCTCCTCCTTGACTCTGTTCCCACCTGACCTATTGGTCTGCCATCTCTGTCTGGCTCTTTGGTGGAGGCCAAGGGTGAAAAGGGGCTGCTAGCTATAACTTCATCTCCCTCTGGGCTGTGCTATGTGTCACTGTATTTCCACCCTGTCTCTCTTACAGAATAACCGACGGAGCCCGGGCAGGGACATCAACGTGACGGGTGTGTGGGAACGCAATGTGACTGGGCGAGGGGTGACGGTGGTGGTAGTGGATGACGGAGTGGAACACACCATCCAGGACATTGCACCCAACTATGTGAGTGGCCTTGGAACGACACCCCTCACCCCCCACGTCTTACCTCCTTCTTGATGTTGCCTCAGTCTTGTCCCCTTTTCTAGAGGTCTTTGGGCCAAATAAAAGAGCCTGGGAGGTGGGGTGGGGTTCATCCTCTTCTTTTCCCGAGCCAGGCAGTCAAGGCACAGCAGGTGGCTCTAACTCTGAGAACAATCCTGCTCTCAGTTCTAGTCCTTTTCTGAGGAGTAAGGAGTGGCCCCTGCAGGCAACTTCCCTCTTGTTGGAAATCCGAGTGCCTTCCTCTCTCTAAAGCGTGGTCTCTAGGGAGCCCTACCTGCCTTTTTTCCAGGTTTCCCAAGCCGTGGAGCTGTAGGCACATTCGCATAATGGGCAAGAGAAGTTTGCTGGGAGCTGTGGCACTTCTCAGTTTTGCCCCAGTGTCCTTTGCTCATATCTTTTAGCCAGTGTGGTTTGCAGATAGAAATGGGCTTATTGGGTCCAGGCGCGGTGGCTCACGCCTGTAATCCCAGCACTTTGGGAAGCCAAGGCGGGCAGATCAGGAGGTCAGGAGTTTGAGACCAGCCTGGCCAAGATGGTGAAACCCCGTCTCTACTAAAAATACAAAAATTAGCCAAGTGTGGTGGCGCTCACCTACAGTCCCAGCCACTCGGGAGGCTGAGGCGGAAGAATCACTTGAACCTGGGAGGCAGTTGTTGCAGTGAGCCAAGATTGTGGCACTGCACTCCAGCCTGGGCAACAGAGTGAGACTCCATCTCAAAAACAGAAACGATGAGAAATGAGCTTGTCGCCCTAGCTTCGATTCCCAAACTCCCATTTCCTTTCTGTCCCTGAACCCCAGGACCTGATCCCCTCTAACCAGTGAATGACCGCATGTCACCTCCAAAATATTTCAGAGCCCTGAGGGTAGCTATGACCTCAACTCTAATGACCCTGACCCCATGCCCCACCCGGATGTGGAGAATGGCAACCACCATGGCACGCGATGTGCAGGAGAGATCGCGGCTGTGCCCAACAACAGCTTCTGTGCCGTGGGCGTGGCCTACGGGAGCCGCATCGCAGGTAACTTGTGCCTCCAGCCTAGCCTTGGTAGGCTGCTCCTGTGACCACAGTCTTCATTTCCTGCACCCCTCCCTACTCTGAAACATCTTTATCCCATAGCCCAGCTGACACACATAGCATAGAGCAAGAGTGAGTTTATAATAGGTGTCTGTAGGACATATCAGCTCATTGATTTTTCAGTGCAGTGGTGTTTCAAACATGTTTTTCTATTTATAGTTCCATAAATTACAAAGTGCCTTCTTGTCGGTTTTTCCTCTATGATCCGATACGTCTATGGTGGCAGCCTTTGCATTTCCCAGCTCCCCAGCTCCCCAGCTCCCAGTCCCACTGATGGTCACGGGCTGCTCTACATCCTTTTTGGGGAGCTGAGCAGCCCTATTCCTCCCTGGAGGTGGTTCTGTGGTTCTTTCACACTCAACCTCTGTCCATCAAGGCAGAAGGTGAAGGGAATGAAGGGGGAAGCGCTCACCATAACTCCTTACGTGCTTGGGAACCTACAGACTGAACAGACTATTCCTCTTATACTCCAGCAGAGGGCAGTAGCTCTCCATAAATGAGACCAGGGGGAGCCAGAAACCCTGTCCAAGTCCCTTCTCTGAAAGTGCCACAGCACTGCAGCCTGGGCGACAGAGCCAGACTTTGTCTCTCTCTCTATATATTTTTTTTTGGTGGGAGGACAAGTAATACGTATACATGGTGTAAAAATGCAAAATGGGCTGGGCGTGGGGGCCACGGGGATCAAACCTGTAATCCCAGCACTTTGGGAGGCCAAGGCAGGCAGATCACTTGAGGTCAGGAGTTCGAGACCAGCCTGACCAATATGGTGAAACCCCATCTCTACTAAAAATACAAAAATTAGCCGGGCGTGGTGGCATGCGCCTGTAGTCCCAGCTACTTCGAGGCTGAGGCAAGACAATCGCTTGAACCCAGGAGGTGGAGGCTGCAGTGAGCCGAGATCATGCCACTGCACTCCAGTCTGGGTGACAAGTAAGACTTTGTCTCAAAAAAAAAAAAAAATGCAAAATGTACAAAGAGCATGTAGGGAAAAATAAGTCTCCCACATATGGCTCCCCACCTCCCAGTTCCCCGGCTAGGAGACCAGCATTAGTGAGGAGCTGCTGTGGCCTTCATTGCCTAGGTATCCGGGTACTGGATGGACCTCTCACAGACAGCATGGAGGCAGTGGCGTTCAACAAGCACTATCAGATCAATGACATCTACAGCTGCAGGTGAGGCAGAGCTGCGGATGAGAGGGCAAGAGTCTGGAGCACCTGGGACAAATCCACCAACAAAATCCCAACCAGTGGGCTGACTTAGGCCGGAGCAGGGGTCTCCTCATTGGGTTCAGCTAATAAGTCCATTGCCTTCATTTCTCTAGATTCCCAGCCACTGGGCACTCAACCTTAAGCCCCCGTCACCCCCGTAATCAGATTGCCACATGAGAAGCCCTGGCCTGTGCACATTTATTTGTTTTCTAAACTCCTAAGGCCTCTGCAAGAAAGCGGGCTTTCCTCTCCATCCACAGGCCAGCTGAATGCCCAACACCAATTCCCCACCCCACGCCAATGCACTGCACCTTCAGGGCATGGCTGTGCTGGATTGGACAAGAAGGAAATGGGGTTGGGGGCCCACATGGCATTGATGGCACCTGTTCCTCCCCCGACATACCTCCCTTAAATCCATGACATCATCCACAGGGTACACTTCCCGATAGAGACAGAATAGAGAACTCCTCAGCCTGAGAACCAAGAGCTTCCACAGAAGTTCATGGACGCTCTGCCTTCTACCCTACAAGTTGGGCCAGGTGCGGTGGCTCACGCCTGTAATCCCAGCACTTTGGGAGGCTGAGGCATGTGGATTGCTTGAGGTCAGGAGTTCAAGACCTGCCTGACCAACATGGTGAAACCCCATCTCTACTAAAAATACAAAAATTAGCCAGGCTTGGTGGTGGGCACCTGTAATCCCAGCTACTCCAGAGGCTGAGGCAGGAGAATCGCTTGAACCTGGGAGGTGGAGGTGGCAGTGAGCCAAAATCGCGCCATTGCACTTCAGCCTGGGCAACAGAGGAAGACTCCGTTTCAGGAAAAAAAAAAAAAAAGGTCTACATGTCTCTGATCCCTAGATGAGGAGATGAGTGACCTCTGTCCCTCTCTGCCACTATGGGCTATGGGGACATTCACAAGGAAAAGAAGAGCCTTAGCACACTTCTGTTTTCCACTTTGGAGAGGGGATGGACCTTTGAACCCTGTGCCTTTTAATCACGGAAGCCTTTAAGTGGAACCCTTGGGAGGAGTTAAGAGCTGCAGGTCAAAGGGCAGCCAGCTGAGACTGGGAGGCGCTGGGTGGGTAGCCGCAGCCTGGCTCTGGCTGTCCCCTCTAGGTATTTATTTCTCAACAGCTGGGGACCAGATGACGATGGGAAGACAGTGGATGGCCCCCATCAGCTTGGAAAGGTAACTGGCCTGCACAAAGACTCTGAGAAACGGGACGCCCTCTTCATACAGTCCCAGGAGAACTGCTGCAAGTTGACCCATCTTCCCACTCCACCTCCACGCTCAGTCTCCTTTCAGGAAGAGAACACCTAACGTCGGGGCAGGAAGCCTAGGGGACGTTTGTTCCTAGACAGGGAAATGGAACAGTGCTTTGAGATTGTTTCCCTTTCATCTTATCCTCAGCTCCCATGCCTGGCCCCACCCTGTCCTCTGATAAGCAGAGGGTGTCCATCAGTCATCATTCAACTCACAGATGCCCCAAATCCTCAGTCAACTCACAGCTCCCTCACATCCAGGGTCCATCTTCCAATCTTTCCCCCATGCCCAGTGCCCTTTGAACTTTTTTCCTTTTGTTTCTAGAAGGGGTGGAGAGGGTGACTGATGTGGTAGGCAGAGGTCTTTCTGTGGGTTCCTCAACTGACACCCTGATGTTTTGGCTCCTCAGGCTGCCTTACAACATGGGGTGATTGCTGGTCGCCAGGGCTTTGGGAGCATCTTTGTGGTAGCCAGTGGCAACGGAGGCCAACACAACGACAACTGCAACTACGATGGCTACGCCAACTCCATCTACACAGTCACCATAGGTAGTCACCCAATGTTTCTGTGCTCCTGTGTATGTGTCACCGAATGGTTAGGGCATCACACGTCTTATCCTAGCTTCTGTGTGTGTCTAAATGTGTGAGCACAATAATCTCTTTGGGCTCAGATAGGACTAGCCCTGCTTGCAGAGGACCTTGGGACTTCCTTAGATGTCAGCATACCCTGGGAACACCTTCAAGCCATCATCTGGAGATCACCGAGCTGCCTCCACCCCACCACAGCTGGTTAGGCCTCTGTTCTGGCCTGTCTTTCTGTGGGCCACCTGCTGCCTGCTGGAAGCCTCCCCTGACTCCCCACAGGCCTAAATTAAGTGCCCTTTGCCTGTGCTCCCAGTTAGCATGTGTTTATTTACTTAGCTGACTTCTACCTGACTCTAGGCTCCTTGAGACTAGGACTGCGGCCTTTTCCATATGGCCCTGATGCCTGGCACGGGTGTGACCCACAGTAGATGGGTAATGAATGTTGAAAACAGTAAGCATGTGAATGAATAAGTGGGTATGAAGGTAGAAGGCTGCCAGTTGTACTCCAGAGCCTATTGAAAGAATGGTATTGCGGCACAGAATGCCCTCTGCCACTTGAGACTGCCTGTTCAGAAGAGGATCAGGACTGCTCTGAGGGACGTGGGCCGCTCAGATCATGTTTCAAACTCAGGACAGCCCCCCAGGATGATAACTCCAAGATAACTGACATTAGCAAGCCCCTGCCACAGGACCCCCTCTTCATCTCAGCTCTAATTTCCCTCCTCTGTCCCTAGGAGCTGTGGATGAGGAGGGACGCATGCCTTTCTATGCAGAAGAATGTGCCTCCATGCTGGCAGTCACCTTCAGTGGTGGGGACAAGATGCTTCGGAGCATTGTGAGTGCCTCCCGGGCCCTCCACGGCCTGCCCCTTTCCCACAAGACTTCACGTCTCAGACATCACATCGCTTCTCACTGTTCCCTGCTTCCCTGCTTCCCTGCCCCAACACTCAGGCTCCTCTTCCCCCACAGAGCTGGGTGTCTTAAGGCATGCCACCCTTGGAGGAGTAGACCCGGGGACTCTGAATACATCTTGGGAATGCTTTTATCTTAGAAATTTGGATTTAGGACGAATATACATATTGTTTTAGAAACTAAGTGTCACATGGGGCCAAACATGGTGGCTCACTCCTGTAATCCCAGCACTTTGGGAGGCCAAGGCGGGTGGATCACTTGAGGTCAGGAGTTCAAGACCAGCCTGGCCAACATGGTGAAACCCTGTCTCTACTTAAAATACAAAAATTAGCCTGGTGTGGTGGCGGGCACCTGTAATCCCAGCTACTTGGGAGGCTGAGGCAGGAGAATCGCTTGAAACAAGGAGGCGGAGGTTACAGTGAGCCAAGATTGCACCACTCTACTCCAGCCTGTGTGACAGAACAAAACTCCTTCTCAAAAAAAAAAAAAAGAAACTTAAGTGTCACATGGATTAAACAACTTTTTCACACTCAAGGAAATGCACAAATAACTTCTTTGCAATGTCTTCCTTTGGTAAAATTTGGGCTTTTGCTAATTTCTGTGGACTTAAAAAAAACTCCTAATTCCATTGCCCTTCAGCTCTTAGGTAAATACTGTGAGTTCTGGTCATGTGCATCTTCAGGAGGAAAGCTAGTCTGGTGGTGGTTTCATAAAAACCATAAGGATGGGTGGGAAGAGGAGTTGGGGAATGTCTCATGTCAACACCAGAGAGAGCTCTTTCTCTGGAGCTATAATTGGAGCCATAGCAAATGAGATTGGAGTAGGGTCGTGGAGCTTCTCTAACCTGTGGAACCCATTTAAAGAATTTGAAGACGATCGCCTGCACCCAGCTGGGCTTAGCGCCATCCCAGCAGGTTTAAGGCAGGCCTCTAGACCATCTTCCTAGAGCTCTCTGCCTGTCCCTGTTGCCCGCAACCATATAATGTGGGCATAGGAGGCTCTAGGCAGGAGCTGGGCTGGAGCCAGGTGGTGTCAAATTTCTCCAGTGGCTAAGTCGGGAGATCTCTCTGGGGCCATTGGGAATTAGGCTGCTTTGTCTTCCTGCTGGGTCAAATTTATTTTCCAAAACTAAAATTTTGTTATGCCAATAAATGACTTCTGGTCAACACAATGTTCCAAGGCTCTGTGCCAGTTGACCCCTACTACCCCCTCCCCCTAGCCCCAGGGAGAAGAGAAAAGGGAGTGGACTAAAGTAGAGAGGGAAGAGAGGCTGGGCTGTGTGCACAGAGGGCACCCACTGCAGGCCAGGCTGGGTTAGGAGGAAGAACAGGAACATACCAAACTCCACCCTCTAGCAGAACTCTAGGGAACCCAGCTCGCCCTGCCCAGGCCAGGGACCTAAGAAGGTTCTACAACATAATTGTCACTCTTGCTCTGCTGTACCTGGCCTTTCTCATCTTAACTCACCTCAGCTTCTCACCCTCACCACCCTCTTCCATCTGAACTGTAATTTGCCCAGAAATGAAGAGAGAGTGTGTTTAGCAGAGTTCCCATCTTTGGAATGTCCTTGCCATGGAAACTTCTTGTTGCCAGTTTCTAGTCAATGACCAGGGCAGCTGGATGGAGCTGTCTTTCTGAGGGCAGAGGCTGGGGGCATATGCTTCCCACCATTTGGCTCCCTGGGGAAGCAAAGCTTCTCTGGACTTTTCAATGCCTGCCTGTGGCTCCTGCCGCCATAGACAAGTTCGTGGGCTTCACAGCCACACTTCAGACTATCACTGCAAGGCTGTTTCCTTAACAGGAAAAAAAATCAACCCGCTCCCTTGCATAAACCAGGCTCCCACTCTCATTGAGACAACCACTTGGAGAGTGCTTTTCCCTTTTTTTTCTGGGAGTGCGCCATGGCTGGGTGAAAATTACATCTCTTGGCAGCTGCTCTAACAGCTGGGAGGGAAGCAGTGAGTACAGTGGAGAAAGGGCAGCTCTTGGCAGAAGTCGCCACCCTGGTATCTGACCCAGAAGAGAAGTTTGAAAGAAAGAAATTCTCTGGTGTTAGCACTGACACCATGGGCCAGCGATCCAAGTGCCATAGAGTGGAGCAGATTTAGGCAGGGCCCGCCTCAGCTAAACCCTCTGAGTCTCCAGGGGTGATGACAGCCCCAAAAGAGCTTGATGCCAGGCAGTCACTGCCTCCCCTTGCCCCATTCTCGCTCCCCACCTCAGAACCACACGGAGAGAAGGGGTTTCATGGCATCTGGCCCAGAGCAGTGAGGCAGCTTGTCCTGTTGAGAGCTGTAGAGCTGGGCAGGTGGGCCATATAGACACTGAGTCCATGCAGGGCTCGGGGGTGGGCAAGGACACAGTCCTCTCTTGCTGGAACACACTCCCTGTGTTCACGCCGACATCATTCCAGCCCCTGTCGCGGAGCTGCCAAATTGGATTTCCTTGAATAGTGCCGTCAGTGTTGTCCCAGCTCCAGCTGGGCCCAGTGGCTCCCCTGGCCACTTCCTCTGTCTAGCTTGGTTGTGGGGGTTGAAGGGTTTGGAGTTGGGAGTTGGGATAGAGAATTTAAGAATGGGAGCAAGAATATTAGGAGCAAAAATCGGGAGGCCACCCATGGTGGCTCATGCCTATTAATCCCGACACTTTGGGAGGCCAAGGCAGGAAGATTGCTTGAGGCCAAGAGTTCAAGACCAGCCTGGGCAACATAGTGAGATGCTGTCTCTACAAAAAATAAGAATATTAGTGTGGTGCAGTGGTACATGCCTGTAGTCCCAGCTACATGGGAAGCTGAAGCAGGAGGATCTCTGGAACCCAGGAGTTCGAGGCTGCAGTGAGCTATGATCTTACCACTGCACTCCAGCCTAGGCAACAAGGAAAAATAAGAAAAAAGGAAAGAGTTGGGAAACCCTTATCTGCACTGGATGGGAGCCCTTTCCTATCTCTACCTCCTTTTGCCAACAACCACACCCTCAAAAGTAACTTTTATTATCTTTGTCTCTGTTCTCCAGACATTCTGTTAGGAGGCCAGGAGGGTTAGGGTTTCCTTTGCCCTGCCCTGCTATTGGGTCCTTCTCTGGTCAAAGATTCAGCTCTAACAAAGGAAGGGTCCACCTGTGAGACCTGTTCTGAGGACCAGCCCTGTACCTTCCCCCCATAACAACTTTGAACTCAGTCTCTAGCTTCTTTTTTAAAAAATATTCTTTTTTTATTTTTTAAAGATGGGTTCTCACTCAGTCACCTAGGCTGGAGTGCAGTGGCACAGTTATAACTCCTGTGCTCAAGCAATCCTCCTGCCTGGGCCTCCCAAGTAGCTGGGACTATAGGTGCACACCACTGTCCCCAGCTTGAACACCACTGTCCCCAGCTTGAACTCAGTCTCTAACCTACTTCCTTTTCCTGTTTCACTTCCAGGTGACCACTGACTGGGACCTTCAGAAGGGCACTGGCTGCACTGAGGGCCACACAGGGACCTCAGCTGCAGCGCCTCTGGCAGCTGGCATGATAGCCTTAATGCTGCAGGTGCGGCCCTGCCTCACATGGCGTGACGTCCAGCACATCATTGTCTTCACAGCCACCCGGGTGAGATACCAGCAGGTAGACAAGTGGCCTGGCCCAGCCTGCTCCAGAGTTCGGGTATCAGGTGGCCTTAGATTCTCAATGTCCCAAATGTTAGATACTAAGTCTCTTTCAGAGTCCCTTTCAGAGTTGCATATGTAAAGAACAGGTGTGGGGACCCCACAAAGACCACAGGCCTAAACTCATTTTATCTGCAAAGGGGAGCTCTGGCTGTGCCTCCTGGCCCCTTCTCTAGAAGCAAGCCAGTGGGGTGGTGACATCATGGGCTTTGACCTTTTGTCGCAGCTTGCCTTGGGGAATCCATTCCCAGTAGCCATAGTGGGAGAGCGTGGACTGGATCAGCCAGCAGGGCAAGCAGGGAAACCAGAGTCAGATTGTTGAGACTACACTGGCAATGCAAGAGACTAACCAGGACCTCTGTCCTTTCAGTATGAGGATCGCCGTGCAGAGTGGGTCACCAACGAGGCAGGCTTCAGCCATAGCCACCAGCACGGTTTCGGCCTCCTCAACGCCTGGAGGCTCGTGAATGCAGCCAAGGTGAACAGGTGTTGGCAGGGCAGGGTGCCCTGTGTGGAGTGACCAAGGGTCGGGGCTGAATGCTCAAAACTGCCTGGGATATCATAGGTGCCTAGTAAATGTTCATTCAGTTCATTGATTTAACAACTTCAACCTTCATCCCAGCTGATATCCATTTTACAAATGAGAAAGCAGGCTCAATGCTATCACTGAAGTTTCCAAACTACTAATAGAGTAAATGGGACCTGAATATGTGTGGGACTCAGGATGCTGTGGTTCCCCTCCTCCACCCTGGACACAGCTGTTTCCTCTGGTTCCTTAGCTGGGGGCTGTATGGAGCATTCCAGCGAGCAAGCAGGAGCTGAGGGCTGAAAGAAGATGATGAGGAGTGGAAAAATAAAGACAGCTAAACCTTCAAGATCGTATTGACAAGGGCGTGTGTGTTTGTGAGAATGTGGGTGTGATCATTCTTGTTTGTTGATTTGCCATCCCCTCCTTTCCTTTCATAGATCTGGACATCTGTCCCTTACTTAGCATCCTACGTCAGTCCCGTGTTAAAAGAAAACAAGGCGATTCCGCAGTCCCCCCATTCCCTGGAGGTCCTGTGGAATGGTAAGTAATCAGCACAAAGGGGGTTAATCTTAGGCCTGAGGTTTGGGGCTGGGTGACAAGGAAGTAAAACTCGTCCTCCCTGCCAGATTCTACCCCCTTTCGGAGCTGAGCTCCAGCCAAACCTGTGGAGTTTTCTTTGACCATTTTAGGACATGTTACTGCTTCTGAGTTGGCTGCCCCGGCTGCTTAAACAAGACCTTTCTCCTGGGTTCCTAGTAGTGAAAAGGAGCAGCAGAGCAACTGAGGAGGAGGGCGGGTGGGAGGCATGGGACTGGGGCTTGGGGAGGTGAGGCGAGACCGGGGCGAGAGCTCAGAGAAGCTCCTGTGACTTCCATGCTAAGATCTTGCCAGAGAACTCTGGTCAGTCCTCGGGTGTCTGGATGAAGTAAAGGAGTTAGGCATTTCTTCCTTTGATTCTCTGGCTTACCTAATAGAGTCAGATGTGGTCTGCTGGGGATGGACAGAGGGTCTGTAGAAGTCTCCTAGGCTTTAGTGACCCATCCTCTGCCTCCGCCTCCATGGTGGCCAGCATGAACCAGGATTGTTTGAAGGGGTTGTATCCTCTAAGCCAGCGACCTGGTTTTATGTTGAGCGAAGAGGCGGACGCCCTCCCTAGAGGAGAGTGCAGCTGGATCAGGATGCTTGTGCAGAGGATGCCCTGTCTGCACATTTACCAGCGTTTTCCCTACCCCCAGCTCCTTGGGGGATTCTTTTTCCTGGAGTCATTCACTACTTTTTGCAAAGGAAGTATGCTATGCTTAGTGCCCAAACCAAAACTGTCTTCACTTTTTCTGTCCTCCTAGAAAGTGATCAATCAAGAGCCATGGCAGGAGAAGGAATGGCCAGAGAAGGTTACTCAGAAGGGAGGATGAGGGGTGGCTTCCCTCAGGTGAAGGTTTCACTGAGAATAATTGAGTTTTCTCCTCCTAACCACGTCCAGCACTTGCCCAGTTTCCCTCAATGTGGAATGAAACCCCTGGGCCAGTCACTGCATTTCCCGTAAAAGGAATGTTATCTTGGAAAGGGCATAAAGCATCAGCCAAGTCAGAGAAGTTCAGAAACATTTCCAGGAATGCAGTTCATTTGGAACCCCCTGGCTTTGCACTTGCGTGTCTTAGAGACAGTGTGCCTTCAACTTTACCTTCCATCCAGGGCTATTTCCTGTTGCATCTGTCAAATGAGGGCAGTGACTTAAAAGAGTAATATGGTCTTCCCAGCTTCGTCATCCTCTGCTTCCCGCTGACCAGGGGACCTTGCCACGGAATGTCTACCCTAGGCATTGAGGCATCTGGCAACTGCTTCCTTGTCACTAAAAAGTAAGAGAAAGAAGGACAGATTGCCTGGGTGGAGAAGAGTGGGAGGTGGCCTAGTGGAGAAAGCAGGATTAAGAGAAGGGAGGGAAAGATTTAGGGAGTTTGGCTAATGGAGCCCTTTACCTGTTGGAAGGGCAGCAAGCAAAAGTTTTACCAGAGTTTTCCCTACCCCCAGCTCCTTGGGGGATTTTTTGTTTTGTTTCATTTTTGTTTTTGTTTTTTTGCCTTGAGTAATTTTCACATGCGGAGTTATTCACAACTTTTTGCAAAGTACTATTTTCATTGGCTTTTCAGAGCCAGTGAAGTTGCCTTCTCCTCCAACATGACCACATTTTCCTCTGAGCAGACAAAAACAGAACAAATAAGTTTGCGGGCTTGCTTGGAGGTTGAAAGAAATAAGTCCAGTTAAAATGAGAGTTTAGCCCGGTGCCCTGGCTCATGCCTGTAATCCCAGCACTTTGGGAACTTTGGGAGGCGAAGGCAGGCAGATAACCTGAGGTCAGGAGTTTGAGACCAGCCTGACCAACATGGTGATACCCCATCTCCACTAAAAATACAAAATTAGCCAGGTGTGGTGGCTCATGCCTGTAGTCCCAGCTACCTGGGAGGCTGAGGCAGGAGAACCCGGGAGGCAGAGGTTGCAGTGAGCTGAGATCGCACCATTGCACTCCAGCCTGGGCAAGAAGAGGGAAACTCCATCTCAAAAAAAAAAAAAAAAAAAAAAAAATGAGAGTTGAGCAGCTCAGTCCCAGGAAGTCAAGAAACCCCTTCTACAGCCAAGTTATGGTTGTTTTCCACCAGGACCTGGTTGATTCAGTGTCTGGGGGCTGGAAAGTGAGGTTTTTATAAAGCAGAGGGAGCTGAACATCCCTGAGATAGAAGAGGAGGCTAAATACCTCTAAGACTCTAGAGTAGCATTGTCCCAAAGAATTTTCTGCAATGATGGAACTGTTCTATGTCCATGCTGCTCAGTTCAGTGGTCACTAGTCATATGAGTCTATTGAACATTTAAAACATGACCAGTTGGCCGGGCATGGTGGCTCACACCTGTAATCCCTTTGGGAAGCTGAGGCAGGAGCATTGTTTACGCTCATGAGTTCAAGACCAGCCTGAACAACATAGTGAGACCCTATTTCTACAAAAAATAAAATTAGCCAGGTGTGGTGGTGCATGCCTCCTGGGAGGCTGAGACAGGAGGATTGCTTGAGCCCAGGATGCCAAGGCTGCAGTAAGCCATGGTTGCACTACTGCACTCTCCATCCTGGGTGACAGAGCGAGACCTTGTCTCAAAAATAATAATAGGCTAGGCGTGGTAGCTCATACCCAGCCTATAATCCCAGCACTTTGGGAGGCCAAGGGCAGGGGCGGATCACTTGAGGTCAGGAGTTCAAGACCAGCCTGGCCAACATGGTGAAACCTCGACTCTACTAAAAAAAAAAAAATATATGATACAAAAATTGGCTGGGCACGGTGGCTCACGCCTGTAATCCCAGCACTTTGGGAGGCTGAGGCGGGTGGATCACAAGGTCAGGAGATCGAGACCATCCTGGCTAACACGGTGAAACCCCATCTCTACTAAAAATACAAAAAAATTAGCCAGGCGTGGTGGTGGGTGCCTGTAGTCCCAGCTACTCAGGAGGCTGAGGCAGGAGAATGGCGTGAACCAGGGAGGCGGAGCTTGCAGTGAGCCAAGATCGTGCCACTGCACTCCAGCCTGGACAACAGAGCGAGACTCCATCTCAAAAAAAAAAAAAAAAAGTATATATATATATATATATATACACACACACACACAAATTAGCCAGGCATGGTGGCACGTGCCTGTAGTCCCAGCTATTCAAGAGGTTGAGGCAGGGAAATTGCTTGAACCTGGGAGGCAGAGGTTGCAGTGAGCCAAGATTGCACCATTGCACTCCAGCCTGGATGACAGAGCAAGACTCCATCTCAAATAATAATAATAAGGCTAGTATGACTAAGGAGCTACATTTTAATTTTATTATACTTCATTTTAATTTAGATAGCCATGTGTGGCTAAGGGCTACCATATTGAGAAGTGCTGCTAAAGAGCAAGACTGATTTTTCTCTCTCCCTGCTGACAGGAGGTTATGAGGGAGAGGGGATTGGGGCCTCTTGGGGTTTTTAGATCTGACGCTGGTCTGAAATCTCTACCTGAGGGTAGGAGGGAGAGTGGGGCTCTGGAGGAGTGTGTTATTCACACTCAGAGAGTCTGTGATTGGAAGGTGCCTGAACACCCACTTGCACCTCTCCTTTTGTTGTTGTTTGCAGTCTTGAGGATACTGGCTAAGCCTCTGCCTACGCAGTGAGTCCTGTTCCTTCTCCTCTCCAGGTCTTCCCTCTTTAACCAACATTTCCCTCTCTGCTGATTCTTCCTTTCTGCCTTCAAATGCAAGTCCCTGCTACCTCCAACCAGGAAACTTTTCAAATGAATGAACTGAAGCAATTTCTCCCCTTTGTCACATGCTCCCTCTGCCACAGAAGACTTGCTTTCTTACTCATAGTGCCCCTTTCCTGACCGGTTCAGGGCTGGTTCAGAGTTCATCCTTTTTAACGTTCTTGTCACTCTGACCCTATTAATGAGGTCTTTGTTGCACCGTCTCTCCTCCTGTAGCTTCTGTGGCCTTCTTGGCTCCATAGCCCTCCTCTGCCTTCTCTGCCTGAGGTGCTTGTTTCATACTCCTGAACTGTGAGTGTCTTCTAAGGCTTGTTTCCTGACTTTTTCCTCACTCCACATCATCCTCCTTGACAGTACAGCTATGTATGTGACCTTAGCTACCACCTCTCCACAAATGAGTCCTCGACCTGAATCTCTTATTCTGATCCTTCACCAGTGGAAAGGATAGAAACTAGAGCATAGCTTCCATAAGATTATGGGCAAATAGTCCAGGCACGGTGGCTCACGCCTGTAATCACAGCACTTTGGGAGGCCGAAGTGGGCAGATCACGAGGTCAGGAGATCGAGACCATCCTGGCCAACATGGTGAAACCCCGTCTCTACTAAAAATAGAAAAAAATCAGCTGGGCGTGGTGGCGGGCTCCTGTAGTCCCAGCTACTCGGGAGGCTGAGGCAGGAGAATTGCTTGAACCTGGGAGGTGGAGGTTGCAGTGAGCAGAGATCATGCCACTGCACTGCAGCCTGGTGACCGAGCAAGACTCCGTCTCAAAAAAAAAAAGAAAAGAAAAGAAAAGAAAAGAAAAAGATTATGGGCAAATAGAACCCTGGCATCTTCTGGGACAGAAAGTGACTGTTGAAAAACATTCCAATTTACCAAAGGCCAAATAATAAGATGCTTTTTATGTGCCAATCACTGTTCGCAGCGTTAGCTCATTTAATGCATTAACTCATTTAGTTCTGGTAGAGAGAGTTCTAGTGTACTCATTTGCACTGCCACCCAAGTCCGCATCCACACCAAGAAGTAAATGGATGTAGCATGCCACTGCATACACTGCGAACGCAGACAAGCACTCCTTTTGGGATTCTTTTCCTTTTGGGATTCTATTCTGTTCCATAACATGTCATTTCTCTCCTGTAAGCCCCTTCTCTGCCACATCAATGCTGTCCTCTAACTATGCCATAAATATTTTCCATCATCTTTCTGTTCCTAAATCACTGTGTGCTGTTGATATTCCACCAATACAGTACACTTAACATGTACAAAATTTTAGATTTCACTATCACCTCTCAAAAGCTGGCTTGCTTTCTAAGATTTTCCCATTTATGTCAGTGCCATCACCATTTCCTAGGCCCCCAAACTTGAAACTCACGAGTTTTTCATCCCTCTAATATCCCTCGCCTCTTCCCAGGTCTTCCCCAGCCCTTTCCCTTGCAATTTAATCTTTTTGTTGTTTTCTGTGAAATATCTCTCAATCGACTTATTCATTCTACAAATATTCGAGGCCTACTTCATCCCAGGCACTGTATTAGTTCTAGAGACTCGGGGATAAGACACTATTCCTGCCTTCAACGAGCTCACAACCTGGTAGGGAAGACAGTGAGGTTTACAGGCATAGTGCAGTGTTATAGGCACTGCAACAGGGACAACACAGGTGCTTTGAGAGCACAGCAGAGAGATGTCTCCTGCCACTAAGGAAGAAAGGGAAGGTTTCTCAAAGAAACTGGTGGCCAGGCACAGTGGCTCATGCCTCTAATCCCAGCACTTTGGGAGGCTGGAGCAGGCAGATTGCTTGAGCTCATGAGTTCGAGACCAGCCTCACCAACGTGGCAAAACCTTGTCTCTACAAAAAAATACAGAAATTAGCTGGGCATGGTGGTGCACACTTACAGTTCCCAGCTACTAGGGAGGCTGAGTTGGGAAGATGGCTTGAGCCTGGGAGGCGGAGGTTGCAGTGAGGTGAGATCATGCCACTGCACTCCAGTCTGGCGACAAAGAAAGACTCTGTCTCAAAAAAAAAAAAAAAAGAAAGAAAAGGCCGGGCACGGTGGCTCATGCCTGTAATCCCAGCACGTTGGGAGGCCAAGGCGGGTGGATCACAAGGTCAGAAGTTCAAGACCAGCCTGACCAACATGGTGAAACCCCATCTCTACTAAAAATACAAAAATTAGCTGGGTATGGTGGCACATGCCTGTAATCCCAGCTACTTGGGAGGTGGGAGGCTGAGGCAAGAGAATCGCTGGAACCCAGGAGGCGGAGGTGGCAGTGAGCCGAGATCGTGCCACTGCACTCCAGCCTGGGCAACAGAGCAAGACTTCGTCTCAAAAAAAAAAAAAGAAAAAAAAACTGTGATGTAATTATTTTGTAAATGTGGAGGGGACGACAACTGGGGAAAAGGTGTGGGCATGATTTGTTAGATTCTCATATGCCATAAATGAAAGTCAATGCATAATGTCTCAAATTGATAAGCCATGAAATATCCATAACGCTTACTGTTTAGAAACACGAAAGTAGATCCCAGAAGAAAACAATTAAAAACAATTAAAAAAAGTTTGCTTCTGGGGAGTAGATCTCAAAGGTGGTAGGGAATTATTTTTTTCATTATAAGCACTCTAGCACCAACTTACATTTAAATTCATGCATACTATTTTAATAGAAAAAAATGTCAAGGACAATTGGGAAGGTAAGAAGTAGCCATCGTGAATCTAAACAGCTTTCTCAAGAATTTTGACAATAAAGGAAAAGAAATAATATCTGATACATATGTAGCCTTAACATTAGCTAGGTACCATTCTGAACGCTTTAGGTATATTAACTGTTTAATCCTCGTCTCAAACCTATGAAGCAGGTACTGTTACTGGCCCCATTTTACAGATGAGGAAACAGTTCTCACAGCTAGTAAGTGGCAGAGCTGGGATTAGAACCCAAGCTTAGTGGCTCCAGAGCCCATGCTCTTAACGCTGGTAGGTGGCAGGAAGTGAAGAATTGAGAAAGGGTTTATTTGTTTTTGTTTTTCATTTGTAGTAGGAAAGGTGCTAGCAAAAAGGTCCAGCCAAGAAGATGGATAATCAGGCTGAGCCATTGTTTGACTTTTGCCAAGTATTGCTGTGAAAGGACAAGAAAGTGAAGGGAGCTTGAGAATGTAAACACACATGTTGGATGAGCCATGGAATCTCAGCCAGTTAGGAGAAAGGAGCTTGAGGGGTTGTGGGAAAATGAGGGGGTCAAGAAGAGAGTGGGGAAAGTGGAAGGAGAGAGGTTGTTTTCAAAGAAATGGGACATTGGCTTTGAAGAGGTGACAGATGGAATTATAGAAAATGAGGCTGGGTGTGGTGGCTCGTGCCTGTAATCCCAGCACTTTGGGAGGCCAAGGCAGGCAGGTGGATCACCTGAGGTCAGGAGTTCGAGACCAGCCTGGCCAACACGGTGAAACCCCGTCTCTACTAAAACTACAAAAATTAGCTGGGTGTGGTGGCACGCGCCTGTAATCCCAGCTACTTGGGAGGCTGAGGCAGGAGAATTGCTTGAACCCAGGAGGTAGAGGTGGCAGTGAGCCAAGCATCTAGCGGCTGCACTCCAGCCTGGGTGACAGAGCTAGACTCCGTCTCAAACAAACAAACACCCCTGTCCTTGCTCAGTCATCTATAATAGCTCTTAGTTGCTTATTTAAAACAAAAATCTTTAAAGCCCATCCCACCCTAGGTTACCCAGCCCCTACTTTCAGTGCCTCTCTGAGCTACTGTGTCTGTAAAATCAAGGTATTGTACTCTGCCTTGCATATTGGAATAATTTTTTTTTTTTGAGACAGGCTCTCACTCTATTGCCCAGGCTAGAGTGCAGAGGCACAGTCATGGTTCACTGCAGCCTCAACCTCCTGGGCTCAAGCCATCCTCCCACCCTCAACCTCCTGAGTAGCTGGGACCACAGGTACTTACCACTATATCCAGCTAATTTTTTATTTTTTTGTAAAGATGATGTCTCCCAGGCTGAAGTTATCCTCCACCATGCCTGGAGTGAGCCACCATGCCTGGCCTGGAATAAATTAATGGAAGAAAGGGTGCTTTAAAAAGAATTGTATTCGGCCGGGTGCAGTGGCTCACGCCTGTAATCCCAGCACTTTCGGAGGCTGAGGCGGGTGGATCATAAGGTCAAGAGATTGAGACCATCCTGGCCAACATGGTGAAACCCCATCTCTACTAAAAATACAAAAATTAGGTGGCCATGGTGGCGTGCACCTGTAGTCCTAGCTACTTGGGAAGCTGAGGCAGGAGAATCACTTGAACCCAGAAGGCAGAGGTTGCAGTGAGCCAAGATCATGCCACTGCACTCCAGCCTGGCAACAGAGAGAGACTCTGTCTCAAAAAAAAAAAAAAAAAAAGAATCGTTCTCATTACAGCCTAATTTCTTAATAGTCCCCAGTTGAGTCTTCCTCTTCAGTAGTTTTTTGTTTTTGTTTTTGTTTTAATAATTGTAGATTTACAGGAGGTTTCAAAGAAATGTACAAGAGAAGTCCCGTGCACCCTTCTTCCAGTCTTAATGTTTCACACAATTAAAGTATAATATCAAAACCAAGAAATTGACATTGGTACAATCCATAGAGCTTATTTGGAGTTCACCAGATACACATGCTGTCAATATTTGTATATGTGCATGTGTATGCAATTGTATCACATGTAGCCTTGCATAACTACCACCACAACCAAGATCCAGAACAATTCCATTATCACAAGACTCCTTTGTGTTACCCCTTTCTGGCCACACCCATCCCCTCCCCTGTCCCTGGCCCCTGACACCCATTTATCTGTTATCTATCACTGCAGGTACTTCAATTAACATCACCTAAATGGAATTGTGTACTACGCATCCTTTTTCTTTTTTTTTTTTTTCTTTGAGACAGGGTCTTGTTCTGTTGCCCAGGCTGGAGTGTGGTGGCATGAGCATGGCTCACTGCAATCTCCACCTCCCAGGCTCAAGCGATCCTCCCACCTCACCCTCCCTGGTAGTGGGACCACAGGTGCACACCACCACACCTGGCTATATGCTTCTTTTGAGATTGCTTTTTTCACTCACATAATTTGCTTGAAATTTATCCACCAGCATTTTTTAAAAATTAACTGTGCATCGTCTTCAGTGAGATGTGTGCATTTCGTCTTTGTTCATGCCTTTTCCACTGCCTAGAATGCCCCCTACCAACCCTGTCTACCGATCTGTATTCATTTCCTTCAGTGTGTCTCACTGCTGTGTGCCTAAACCCATCTGACTTATTTCTCTTCCTTTATCAATTATGTATATTTCCCATACCATATCATTTTCCACTTGCAGGTAGGAGACAGGGACCACGCCCATCTTATCTTTATATTCCCAGCATCTAGTACAGTGCCTGAAATGGAGGAGGTACCCAGTAAATAATGTTTTGGATGAATGAATGATTGAAGTTGCTCTGCTGGATTCTTATATTGTGTCTTGGGCATGTGTTGTCTTCCCAACTGCACTCAAAGCTACGTTGTAAACTTGAGAGCAGCAGCTCCATTCCATTTACTAGTATAGGCGAGGTCCCAGTTAGGGTTGCCGTACATGTTTGTATGTGGCTTCAGTGAGCGTGTGTCTTTGTGTACATGGGGGTGAAGTGAAGGCGTGTTTGTGGGCTGGTTTCCCAGCTGCCCAGCCTGACTTTCTACAGTCAGCAGGATGGACCTGGAGATGTCAGGGCTGAAGACCCTGGAGCATGTGGCAGTGACAGTCTCCATCACTCACCCACGGCGCGGCAGCTTGGAGCTGAAGCTGTTCTGCCCCAGCGGCATGATGTCCCTCATCGGCGCCCCCCGCAGCATGGACTCGTATGTACACCTGCCCGAGGCCTGAGCAACCTTTTCAGCAAGGGCCTTTCCAGGGAAAAGAAATGGGAGAAGTGGATCCTGGCACTGTCCTAAACTACTGTGGCTCTGGCTATCCCTGGCAGCTGGAAGCCTTTTGTCACATGCCTTCTTCAAGCGCTAGGCCCTGCACCTCACATACACGTTCTCTAATCCTTCTAAGAACCCCCTAGATTAGACTTTGTAACCTCCTTTTAACAAATGAGGAAACTGGCTGGGTGTAGTGGCTCACACCTGTAATCCCAGCACTTTGGGAGGTCAAGGCAGGAGAATCACTTGAAGCCAGGAGTTCAAGACCAGCCTGGACAACAAAGTGAGACCCTGTCTCTACAAAAAATTTAAAGATTAGCCGAGCATGGTGGTACATGCCGGTAGTCCCAGCTACTCAGGAGACTGAGGTGGGAGGATCACTTGAACCCAGGAAGTCAAGGCTGCAGTGAGCTGTGATCATGCCACTGCACTCCAGCTTGGATAACAGAGTGAGAATCTGTCTCCAAAAAAAAAAAGAAAAGAAAACAAGTCATGGAGCTAGTAAATGCCCAAGAGAATAAGACTAAACCTAGATCCGTGGGACTCCAAGCCTGTGCGCGCTCCATGCTTGCTTTTTCCACCACACCACGTTAACACAAGTTCCTCCTTCCATGAGACCCCAGGGGCAAGGGGCACCTGAGAAGCCCTCGTGGCACCCTCCCAAGTTGTTTCCACGGCTACTACAGTAAGAAAGTGTTGCTGGGGGAAAGTCAGCTCTCTGGCCCACGCCTTCCACCTGTTTCTGCTGTGTTCTTTCCTCAGGGATCCCAACGGCTTCAATGACTGGACCTTCTCCACTGTGCGATGCTGGGGGGAGAGAGCCCGAGGGACCTACAGGCTTGTCATCAGGGATGTTGGTGAGTTTCGTGTCCTCACACCAGGCCCTGCCTTTCCTGCTTGTTATCTGGTCCCTCTGCATCTCAAGAGTCCCCACAGAAAGTGTCCCGTGTGCAATATATAGGGTTGCCATTGGACCAAGAGGGTTGATGCCAAGAGTGTGCCCCATCCGTGAAATGGGCATTGCTATCTGAAATTGTTCATTTATACTACCTCTCATATTCCTTGGAGGAGTGACCCATCCATTTTTCCTCAGGATAGCAACAAAAAGTCCTTGTCGAAACCACATTTCAAGTCCTTTTACATATAACCATCCTTCGGCCAGCCCCGGTAGGCAGGTAAGGGCAGGACTCATTTCACCATTTTTTTTTAAACTGGCCCAGAGGTTTGAGGTGACTTGTGGAAGGTCACCATAAGTGAAGGCCACAATATCCATGAATTGTGAATATCTTTAGTATCAGCTTATAGACTGGAAATTGAGCTCCACCCTCCCATCCTCCAGTCAGTTAGGTATTCTCTAGGCCAGTGGTTTTCAAAGCTTTCTTTAATTTGGTACAAAGACATTTTTTTCTAATCCCAGCTGAACCCCCAAAATACGGGAGAGAAAAGCAAGACTCTGCTTTGGAGTACAGCCTTTCAACCCTTTCCATCCCTAAGGGCACCCAGTGAGGCCCTTCTGCAGAACCTGGGGTCAGTGGGACACAGGCAGCTCCTGGAGCAGACCATGTGGCCTGAGCCCCTTTGGGTGGCAGGGCGGGCAGGGCCTCTGCTGTCTGGCATGGCTGACAGAGGGGCGTGGCTCACGAGCTGCCCCTTGCTGCCCTAGGGGATGAGTCATTCCAGGTCGGCATCCTCCGGCAATGGCAGCTGACCCTATATGGCTCTGTGTGGAGTCCAGTAGACATCAGGGACAGACAAAGGTGGGTAAAGCCGCATGTGCCAGAGGGAAGGCCAGTCACAGGGGAAGGGCTGCCTAGGGACCCCTTCGCCCTCTGAACCCCAGCTGTGCTTCCCAGCTCCAGCGTCAAGCCGGTAGATGGAGCCCCGGGCTGGGAACTCACAGTCTGGGCCTCCCCTTTTTGCTGTGGGGCTTCCCTGTCTTCAGCTGTAAGGTGGGAAGATGGGTGAGGGCAGATGGTATAGGAACCATAGTCAGTGGGGCATCGTCACCTCTTTTCTTCTCCACAGGCTGTTAGAGAGTGCCATGAGTGGAAAATACCTGCACGATGACTTCGCCCTGCCCTGCCCACCGGGGCTGAAAATTCCTGAGGAAGATGGTTACACCATCACCCCCAACACCCTCAAGGTACTAGGGCCAAGACTCAAGCTGCGGGTAGATGGGACTGTCCTGTCTGGGGGATGGAGTTCTTAGTGTGTTTCTCAGGGTGACCTGCGGGGTGAAGGACTGGGAAGACCTGGGTCCCAGCAGTGGTTTCATAGCATTGCTCCTACCCTGCTAGCCTAACTCTTACAAGACAGGCCTTGTCGGGGGAGGGGGCAGAGGGAACAGTTTGGGTGAAAAAGGCAGTCCCTAGAAGGAAAAAGACTTTCTGAGCTCATTGTCCTGGGCTGAGAAAGGCTGTAGGCTTCGGGAAACAGTGCCTCACGTAGGTGCTTGCCTCGGCCCCAGACCCTGGTGCTGGTAGGCTGTTTCACCGTCTTCTGGACCGTTTACTACATGCTGGAAGTATATTTGAGCCAGAGGAATGTGGCTTCCAATCAAGTTTGTAGGAGTGCACCCTGCCACTGGCCCCATCGGAGCCGGAAAGCCAAGGAGGAAGGGACAGAGCTAGAATCAGTGCCACTTTGCAGCAGCAAGGATCCAGACGAAGTGGAAACAGAGAGCAGGGGCCCTCCCACCACCTCTGACCTCCTTGCCCCAGACCTGCTGGAGCAAGGGGACTGGAGCCTGTCCCAGAACAAGAGCGCCTTGGACTGCCCTCATCAGCACCTAGACCTACTGCACAGGAAGGAGGAGCAGATCTGCTGACCTCAGGGCCTGACAGTGTGGGACAGGCTCTTCTTTCCCAAAATTAGGGAGCTCTTGACAGAAAGCAGTTCTGATGCTTACATCTGGAATCTGAGGCATCCTCTGACTCCACTCAAAGAGGGTGAGGGCCTTCTTAAGATACAAATGGCAGAGGATTGGTGCCAGAGAAGTCTGGTCAGAGCCACAGGGTCTGCCTCCAGCCAAACGGGAGCTTTTGGTGAGAAGGTGTTGGACAGGGGATTGGCGCCCCCCTTTGGTTTGGCCTCCATCCTCATCTCTCTTGGGCCAAGCCAGCTGCCTAGGTCCCCCAAGCATGGGGGACCCCTTCCCACATATGAGTTGAGAAGGTGCCTGCCATAGCCAGGAGCGCATCTCAGTGGAAACATCACTGGGGTCACTTGGGAAGAGGACTTCGGGGTAGAGGCTGGGAGGAGCCCCTGGACATGCCTGTCCTGAAAGCGGCTGCCTCCATTATCCATTCCCAAGATGCCTGATCAGAAACCAACCCTGGCTCCTTCACCACCCCCACGATTGGTATGATGCTGCCGGCACAGCTGGGATACACACGGCTCCCCCAGGCCTGAGCTGCTTCACTAGGGAATCCTGCGGCAGGACTGCAGAGCAGATGGCAGACGCACATGTTGGAGGAGAGAGCCTTGGGAGCCACTGCCACTCCAGTCCTGCCACCACCCTGTCTTCCTCTGCAAGTGCTCAGGGAAATGGCCTTCCCGCCGGAGGCCAGCTATCTGCCTGACAGGCTGTGACTCTTCTCTCAACCTTGGCCTTCTCCCCTCTTCTGAGCTAGTTGGTTGAATTTTTTTTAATGCTTAAGATTTGTTTTTCTCTTTTCACAGCAACATTTTCTTGAATTTTTTTCTGCACAGCTTTTCCAAAATAAAAACCTTCCAAACAATTCTGCCACTCGCAATCTCTCCTTTCCTCTGTCTCCCCAAAGCCACTGCATGCTGCTGAGTGGCTCCTTTTTCCCTTCGGTCCCCAAGATTCACTCTCCTGTTCTATGGCCTGTTTCCTCTGAAAGAATCTGACTGTCCTGGAATCTTGGCACGTGAAAGGTCCTTCAGAGGACGGCGGCCAGGAACACATACAAGCCCGAGATGCCTGCCTGTCCCCTGCGCAGATCTAAAACCATAACAAAAGTGACCAGGGCAAATCAAACTCTACCAGCCAGGCCTCAGAAAAGATGGATTTTTTTTTTTTTTTTTTTTGAGTTCCAACCCCAAAAATATTCCAGGACAAGATAGGGGGCAGGCTGGGCTGGTTCTTCTTCAATGGGCTTTTGCCGCCAAGGACAGTGGACTTGGCCCACATCCAGGCTACCCCCAGCCGAGATCTCCCCTGCTTAGCCCAGGGAGGAGACAGTAGAGGTGAACGGGGCAGCCGGGAGGGAGGGGCCAAGGCAGTGATGCTTTCGGGTAAGAAGTTGGGCTGAGGCTGGGGGCACAGGGAGGAGCTGCCCATGTGCAGTTACCATTGCTCAGTGACAGAGCCTCAAAGCTTGGCCAGGGCTGAAGGTACCACACGGGTGTGGGTGAGGCAGGCTAAGCGGGATGGCTGCAGCCAAGGAGCTGGGGGAGGGCAGGGCTCAGGACTAGCCCTCTCCCCTCTAACTGATGATCTGCCGAGGTCGTCCGTAGCCTGTCATGCCGGCCTGGGAGGCCCCTCTGTTGCTGCCCATCTGAAGGCCAATGACATGCTTTCCCTCCTGCAGCTGGCTCTCTGTGAATTCCCTCTTATGCTCCTGCGCTTTCCTAGAAGAGGAGAAACCAGGATAAAGACTTGGTAGAACTGTGTGTTTTCCACCCGTTTTCTGATCCCTCTGTTACGTCCTAGCCCAATCCCATTGCCTTCCCCTTTCACTTTTTTTCCCTAATCTAGCTTGCCTCATAGGCTAGGGAGACTGAGCGCAGGAGGGTGGAAAGGGAGGGGTCAAGGAGTATTAAGGACCCATTATTCCCCATCCCAGACCCTCACTTTATCCTTTCTTGGCTATCTGCTTCCCCTAATCCTTCCCGCAAGCTCCTTAGAACAAGCCACCTCCCACCCCATGCGGAGACCCAAGCTCCCTGGGGGCCACATACTTCATAAACCAGTTGGGATCTCCACGGTAGTGCCCATCATTCTTGGTCACTGCCAAGCTGCCCAAAGCCATCAGGGTCCTCTGCACTGCTGCCATGTCTTTGCCTGTGAGAAGACAGGAGAGAGGAGACGAACATCAAGAACGTATAAACAAGACTCCAAGCCAGGGCCTGCCCCCGTCTCTCACAAAAAAATGGCCAAACCAGGGCCAAGAGTTGTCCCCAATTCAAGGGAGGCCTCTCAGTGGGCCCTGTGAGCGTGGCGTGTTATTCTCGGCATATCCCATCCCTGCTGTGTGCGGGCGAGCACACCCCTAGTTGTGGCATATTCTGGTCATTCCTTCTCCCTGTCCTGGCACCCTGTCCTCCTGCCCACCTCCTCCCCCAGCCTCTTCCTCTCTACCTTCAAAGAGGTCAACAGTCTGGAACATGTCAGTCTTGATGACCCCATAGTCCTCAGCCGCCTTCAGGAACTGAGCCACCTGCTCCATCTGCTTGAAGACCATGGAGGGTGGGTTCTCGGGCACCTTCACCGGCTTGGAGCCATCAGGGTACAGGCTGTTCACCAGCTTGCTCAGAATCTACCAGGCATAGGGCATAGGACGCAGCTTAGCAGTCAGCTCAGGGATTGGCCCAGGACTCACAGGGTGGCACACCCCAGTCCCCCAGCCCAGGGTGCCACTCACCACGCCATTCTTCAGCCAGACCTGGAAGCCCAACCGCCCACGGTCTGGGCGGCCCACATCAGGGCCACACTGCACTATGATCCACTCCACCAGCCGCTCCTCCAGCTCCTCGTCATACTTCTTCTCGATTTTGGACTGCACTTCGCGGCTCATGCCATAAGAAGGACCCTTGTTGGCCATGTCTGGGGAAAGCTAAAGCAGGCCAGGGTGGAGGAGGGAGGGGCAGAGGGTCAGGGAGCAGCTCTGCTTTCACCCGTGCCAGGCAGCCTTCTAGCTCTGTGCAGGATACCCAGCCATCCTAGACACTTGTCACAGCACTGCCCATCCAGGCCAGGCTCAGCCCCTACTCCAGACACCTCTCTGAACTTGAACACCAGGAAAGAGGATACCAGGTCTTTGGAGGTCTAGAGCAGGGGTCAGTAAACTGTTTTTGTAAAGGATAAGACAGAACATATTTTAGGCTTTCAGGCCACATGGTCTCTGCTGTTGCAGTGTGAAAGCAGCCATAGACAATATGTAACAAATGAACATGGCTTTGTTCCAATAAAACTTTACTTACAAAAGCAGACAGCAGGCTGGATTTGGCCCATGAGCTGTAGTTTGACAACCCTTGGTCTAGAACATTCTTTGCCAAGACCAGCTACAGAGCCACTGGAGAGACCTTCCAGAAGCCACATTGCCCCCACAGAATACAGCCAGCTGGTGCCTTTGTCCAGCTGCAGGTGTGAGGGTTTACTGCCTCTGCCTCAAGCAACCATTACCTCCCACTCTCACCCAGAAGCGGGCCCTGGCCTGGAAGCCCGAACTCCAGAACTCCAGCTCTTTTCAGGTCAGCTCAGCTTCTGGTCTGCAGCTGAAGAGACTAAAACTCGCCCACCCCAGGCAAGGGCGACGAAGCCACCAAAGCCCAAGAGTTCTTGGCAAAGAAGCTGCATTTCCCCAGAGGAATCAAGAGACACCTGGTCTACCCATCGACTTCCCCTCATGCCCTTACGCTCTCATAAGGCTACCCTTACGGAGTAGCCTGAGTAACCAAGAAGTCAGAGTCCCCCAGGGATCTTCCAGAGCCAAGAGTCTGCCTGCCAGGGAATGGGAAGCCTGGCCCCATCCAGCAACTGCCACCCTGAGGGCCTGGGCCTGGCACTGCTCAGGAGTCCCATTCATGGAGAGGGGTGGCAGCAGGAGTGGGCCAGGCAGGTAGGTCCCTGGGCAGACAGACAGGGGTGGCTGGGAACAGGAACAGGAAACTGACCTGTCCACTGATGTCACCCTAGGGTGCTGTGCCTTCTCTCCAGTGTTTGTCTGAAGAGACTTCCAAAAGAGGTACCAAAGGAAGCCGAACCCATCCCCTGGCCTCAGAGGGGTCAGAGGTTGGGAGGGACACACTGGTCTGAGGATGGACGCAGGAGCGCGCTCCCCCGGCTCCCTCTCTGGTGAGACCCCTCCCCACTGGCACCCCACCCGCGGGAAGCAGAGCGAACACTATCACACCCCACTGGTCCCAGGCCAGCTGCCCAGCCCGATGCCCTGCCCTTCCTTTCTCAGGGATGACAGGCTTTCTGGGCTGGAGTTCCTCATCTGTGAAGTGGGGGTTATGTTACCAACCTCAGAGGGCTGTGAAAATGGGACGGTGTCTGTGAACTCCCTCACATACTGCCTGGCCCTTAGCAGAGCTCCTCGAAATGTCAGTTCTTTGCTGCCCAGAGCCAGGCTCCTGGTAATGACCAGGGAGAGAGCCTGCCCTTGACCAAGGAGTGAAAAACTGACCTCAAAATGTCAGTTCTTTGCTGCCCGCTCCAGCCTCCACACCCTTCTCACAATCATTCCCTGAGTGCGCAGCAGCTCACACGGAACAGAGTTCACACGGACTCATCGAAGTGCCCGTCATTGGGCATCCCTCTCCTCCTTGCGTCTGTTTCCTTATGTGTAAAGTGGGGGCGGGACCACCTCTGAGGACCCAGTTCTCTGAGCACTGGGGATGAGGTGGGCTCCTGGCCCAGCCACCCCTCTCCCTGCCAGTGATGCCAGAGACCCCAAAGGCAGAGTGCTCTGTTCTGCTGTTCAGCTACAAACAGCCAATCCCTCCCTTCACCCTGTGTGTCCCACCCCCGCTCCCCAACCACCCAAGGACTCCTGCACAAAGAACTGTGGTCCAAACCCCCAAGTCAGCTGGGACCAGGTGATTTTGGTAGCCCTGCATCCTGGCCTCCATCCACCCCAGCCTCTGTCTCAGCCTTTGCACCACCATCCCAGACAGGCATCCACCTTCTGTCCCTGGCCCTGCTTCTACCCCCACTCCACCTGCCCTCATGCCTGCCTTCCCCTTCTGCACCCCTGCTGGGCTCCTGAGGAACAGGATGGAAGGAGAGTGTGTCCCCTACCCCCAGCTTCCAGTCTCAGGAGGGTCAGAACAGACAATACAGGTCAAAGCAGCAAGGCTAAGGGTGACAGGTACACAACGCTGCAGCCCCCAGATCTAGAGACAAGATTAGGATTTCGGTCAGAGGGGGATGAAGCACACACCATCCCCACTCCCACCCAGCACCACCATCCTTCCCCTTCCACCTCCTGGGTCAGGGTCGAAAAGTGGAGAATGCCCAGAAATCCTTTAGAGTCCTCCGATGAAGCCTCCCCAGTCCTGCCTTCGAGCCAGTGGGGAGGGGGAGAGGAGGATGATTACAGGGCGCCCCCCCCCAGGGGCATCTCAAGACACTCCCAGGACAGCATGGACAGGCGTGGACCCTCCTGCCCTGTGGCTCCTGTGAGGACCCCTCCCCTGAGCTGCCCAGTGGGTGAAAGTGGGCAGTGGAGAAAGTAAGTCCAGGGGCAAATGGGAAGGTGGCACCCCCTACCAGCAGAAGCCCAGAAACACGAGCAGAGCCAGGGGCCCCTGCAGGGCTGCTGTGCCCCTTCTCTCTTCCCAAATAGGAGTGAGCACACCTGGACCTCTGAGAGGGCAGGAGGGTGGCTCCTCTCCACTCCACGGACAAACAGGAGTGGCCCGGCTACATAAATGTGTGCCATCCTCACTGCTACCTTTGGAATAGCAACTTCGAAAGGGAACCACCCTTTGGGAAAGACCAAGGGTCCCAGGCCTGCCCCGCCTATCACTCCAAAGCTCCTCCTTGGCAGTACCCGCCCCCCACCCCTCTGCTACAGTGGGGGTGACCTCCCACTGTCAGACAGTGGAAGGGGCTGCTTGTCAGAAGGACAGGCCTTCCGTCTCCACTCTTTGCCCCAGACTGTGGAATACAAGAGTTCTGCGGCCCTTCACATTGTCACAGGGCTATCGCTGCTGCTCAGGCCCTGGGGACCCGCCAGAGTGGGACACCGTGCTCCAACACAGGTGCGTTCACACACTCCTCACCTCCTTGGAGGTTCTCCTGGAGGGGCAACAGACAGTAGAGCCTTGGCCTAACCGGCCGGCGCCTGCACCCTTACACACACCTTGTGGATGCGGCTGGCTGAGATGGGGAGCCTCCCTCTCACCCCGGTGGTTTCCACCATCAATTCCTCTGCACTAGCCAAGTCATCCGGGGCATTTCAATGAGCCCCGGGGCTGCCCAGTCTGAGAGAGATCCAGGACGCTAGTGATCCAGCCCACCCTGCCTGGAGCTTGGGCCCCCATGCTGACTGAGAGGGTGGGTTTCCCTAGCCAGGGAGCTGGAGCTGGCGCCTGGGACCTCAGGAGAGCCTGCCTGAAATGCACCCACTGCTCCTGTCCAGCTCCAGCCCAACTTCCCTCCAAGCCCCAGCCAATGCACTCACAAGGCTTCCTCAGGGCTCGCAGGAAGGAGTGAAGACTTGTGTCTGGGTTCGGACAGACAGGATGGGGCGCTGGCTGGGTGAGGGGTTTAAAGGGCTGCCGCCGTGGTGATGTCAGCCTCCCCCGCTGGCTCGCTCCTCGGCCCCCTCCCTGCTAGAGGAAGCCGGCTCCGCTCCCCACCCCCGGCTCCCCCAGTGACTCCACACAGGCTCCATATTTGGGGAAAGACACCAAGTTGGAGCAGTCTACCGGGGCTGCCGAGACATTCTCTGCATGCTTTGGAGATGGAGCGGGCCGGGGCGGGGCACGCTGCCGGCGGGGAGCCGGCCCGGGAAAAGCCTTTTATGGACAGGACCCTGCCCGGACTTACGGCTGCTCCTACTTCACTGTTCTCTGGCCCCGAGTTTGAGAAGAGGGGGAGTTCAATAGAGTCTGGCTGGAGAGAGGGGCAAGGGGCTGGGGAGCTGGGAATCCCAGGGGTTTGCGGGGACAAACCAGCCACCCTCTCCTCCTGGGGCTTTTAGCTCTGATGGGACATGGGATCCAACCTTTCCTGAGGACCTACTCCACACCAGGCCCTTTGCAGTGCTCTCATGGAATACTCACAGCTACAGTGTGAGGGTGTAATTACATCCCCATTTTATAGATAGGAAACTGAGGCCCCAAGTGCGTCTTCCTCAAGGCCACACGGTGAATGGTAAGTGGCAGATCCTGCACACCTCTGCCAACCCCCATGGGTGCAGGAGAGGTGGTCAGACCCACCCTTTCAATTGGACCACCCTGCTCAGGTTGAGAAGAGCTTTCAGTGCAGGTAGGTCTTGAGTTATATGCTTTAGTTGGGGCTGGGATTTGAGGGTTCGGCAGAAGCTGAGTCCAACTCCGGTCCCCATCCAGTGGGCAGTGTCAATAAGAGGGTCTCTAAGGCCTGGCAGGGCCTGAGACACTAACGCAGGAGAAGGAGGCTCAGGAGGCTGGTATCATCCCTTCCTCCCTTTAGGAACAGTCCCTACCAGCCTGGAAAACAGACCAGCCTCTGTCACTCCAGAGATAACCCACTCTCATCTTGCTCGTACCTGGCTTCAGGGATGTTGGGGAGAGAGAAGAGGTTAAAAAAGGTGAGACTAACAGTGGGATCCCTGGACTGCCTGCTGTGGCACTCCCCTGCAAGGGCACCTGGTAGGGAAGACCTAACACTCTCCACTACACACACACTGCCACACCCGGCACCACCCCTAGCCAAACAAGGCCCTAGGAAGGGGCTGCCAGGCCTGGCAGAGGAGGGGCCCGCCTCCGCAGTTCTGCCCACTGCAACCGGACATGCTCCAGAGCCCAGGGGAGGCACAGCCATAGCACCTCCCAGTGGCGCCTGCAGGAAAAGCAGGAAGAGGAGTGGGCCCTGGCGAGGGGAAAGCCCACTCCTCCATCCCTGACCCTGCAGACCTCTGGTTGTGTTCTGAATTCAACAGATTCCTTGGCCCCCAAATCATGTCCTCCTTAGCCGACTGAAGTCTAAATGAATCTTTCAGGGACATATCAAAACTCCCTCCTCTTGGAGCCTGGCCAGCTTTCATCACCTTCCTGCCTCGGCCTGCACGCTGAGTGGATTATAAACGCCCCATCAGGGAGCACTGCGTGGGCCTGTGGCCTGGTGAGCTGGGGGGCACTCAGGTCAGAGGTGAAGTGAGCCTCAGTCTGGTGGGCGGGGCCAGGTGGGCAGAGACTGCTGTTCCTGGGGAGGTAAGGAGGGATGTCTGCAGTGGGATGGCGTGGGAAAGGCTTTTCCAGGAACCGGCCTCTGTCCAGCACAGTGCCCCGGTAAATGTTTACTGAATTAATGCTGTTGCTGGAGGGACAGGAAAAACGGGACAATCAAGGAATTGCAGTTCCCAGTAGGGCCATGGCTTGAAGAAAGGGGAAATGGAAGACCTCCGCCTCTCCCCTCATCCTCAACAGCTCCACCCAGAGAGGGAGGGCAAACAAGGGCCCCAAGAACTGAGTCTGGTTGTTTATTGAATGCAAACTCATTCATAGAAAACGGAAATGCAACCATAGCATGGAGACGCTCTGAGAAAAGATCCAGACCCACCTCATCTCCCAGCCCTTCAAGCAGAGCTATAAAAACAAGTTTGGGAGAAAAACACATTCCCATCCCCAAAGCAGAGGCCCCGCCTGAGCTCCCCCATCCTCAGCATCTGGGGTGGACCAGGTGGGACGAAGGGGATCCAAGGACCAGGGTGGCCAGGGTGCCCAGAGCTGGGGCAACTCTTTGTAAACTCCAAGGTTTCATAGGTATGTGTGTGCATGACTAACACAGAACTTGGCTGAAGACTGGACGGAAACTTAGAAGCCAGCCCTGGGTCCTAGAGCGAGGCTAGGACTGGGCACGTAGAGGGAAACAGCACATCCCTTCCTGAAGCCCCTTTCTAAGGTAGGCACTGGGGTGCCCACAGCTGTGGAGGCAGAACGGGCTGAACTCTGTATCATCCCTCCTTTGCCCCTGGACATTCTTGGGCAGTGTCAATGGCACTGAAAGGCCACCAGCTGGGGTTTGGCAGGACTAAGGGCCTGGAAAGAAGGAAGGGAAGGGGTGAGGCGCTTCTCCCTCCAGTCCTGGTGCTGGCATCAGTCTGGGAGCTGATGGGACGAAGAGGTGACCTCTGAATTCAGCCTCTTGAATCAGAAGGCGGTTCTCAAATTGGGCTGAGCGCATTGCTAAAGAGCCAGCCCTGAGCACAGGTCAGAGGGAAGAGAATACGCACTGCCCCGGGCCCCTTGCAGGCCTTAGCACCAAAAGTCTGGCACCAGCTGGCCAACCCCCAAAATCTCATACCCCCATCCATCCTGGCTGACTGGAATGGGCAGTGATGGCAGCCAGGGACAGCCCAAAGAGAACTGGGGCCCTGATACAGGACAGAGATTCAGGCCCCAGACTAGGCCCTGGAGCGGGAGTATGGGAGGAAAAAGGGGCCTTAGGTCCCAGGCTGGGGCATTGTGGGGAGGAGGACGGGCAAAATGCAAGGCATGAAATGGGGAGGGTGTCCCTTCCATCTTTCCTCTTGCAGAGGGACAAATGGAGAGCCAAAGGACAGGGGCCCATGGAAGTCCCCAACACTGAGAAGAAAGCAGCAATTTGGCCAACATCTGGGGGTTCCAGGGGAGCAGGCCTCCTCCTCGGCAGAGGGCAGCTGCAAGGTTCCATGCCACCCCATGGCTGTCCCAGGCCAAGCCTAAGCTAGACCTGGCTGTCCTGCTGCCATCCAGTGCTGGGCAGCGGTGCTGGGACTCATCCCCACAGCACGACAGAGTGACCGGTCTATGACACAAAGGAGCTCAGGGCCCCTTGAGGTGAAGCGAAGAGCCCAGCTCCTGCTAGAAGACATAGATCTTGTCCCGCTGCACAGTATCCAGGTCATCATCCAGTGTCAGCAACACCTGGGGGGTGGACGCCAGATCAGCCACAGAGAAGGAGGCAGCTGCTACCTTCACGTACCTACCCGGCTCGGCCGGGAGACCTGCTTACCAGGAAGGACCCGAACATGGCGATGGAGGAGAGGAAGTGCCAGATGTCGTGGTCGTCAAAGAAGTCGAGGAGGATGCAGTCCCGGTTGTGCTCCCTCGACTCCGCAGGGGTTTTCTTGGGGAGCAACAAGAAAAACTGCCGAATGACCCTGCTCTGGCAGGGCAAGGGCCAGACCCATCTGCCATCTTGCTCCTGGGCACCCCTCTCTCCAGCCCCAGGCAGGACAGCAGCAATTCTGACCAGTCCCTTGTCCTTGTCCCCACCCCTTCCCGATCTAAGAAATGGCCTTTGGTTACAAACTTCTCCCTGAGTTCACTGGCTTCTCTTCCCTTTTCTTTCACTCTTACCCTCCTCCTTCCTTCTGATTCTCTTCCCTTGACCTAAGAGCACAGGGTTGCAACAACCTTGAAGGCCTTCAGCTCAGAGATGGCAGAAGGCCTTCTCACCCACTTCCCGGCCTTGGACTCCGCCCTTGCTCTAAACTTTCTGCAGGCTCATTGTTTTTTCCAAAGCACTACTGTCAGGTTACACACCTGCTCCGGGACAGTAGCCATAACCTGTGGCACTCAAGGTCCTCCCTGCTCTACTCATAAGCTCTATCCCATAAGCTCATCCAGGCTGTGTCTGTCTGTGCTACATGCCGAGGCCACAGACATAACCAAGACCTGCCCCACCCTCAGGGAGCTCACAGTCTGCTTGGCTCCCAAATGAGTGCATTCACTGACCTCCAAATCTGCCCCTGTATCATTACTAAGGTCACAGTAGGTCTGGGCCATGGGGCTCTTCTCCATTACCCAAGACTTTTTTTTTTTTTTTGAGACAGAGTCTTGCTCTGTTGACAGGCTGGAGTGCAGTGGAGAGATCTCAGCTCACTGCAACCTCCACTTCCCGGGTCCAAGCCGTTCTCCTGCCTCTACCTCCCAAGTAGCTGGGACTACAGGCGCCCACCATCACGCCCAGCTAACTTTTGTATTTTTACTAGAGATGGGGTTTCACCATGTTGGCCAGGATGGTCTCAATCTCTTGACCTCGTGATCCACCCGCTTCAGCCTCCCAAAGTGCTGGGATTACAGGCGTGAGCCACTGTGCCCAGCCCTCCTCACCCAAGACTTTTATAGCCCAGAACAAGGCCCACTTCTTCCAGGAAGCTTTCCTGGACTCCTAACTCGGAGAGACCCGTTAGTCCTCTGTCCTCCTGCCCCGTCTTGCCTGTGCCCTTCATTTCATGTATCACATCGTAAACAGCACTAACAGTCATGCACCAATAGTCCTTCTAGCCCTCTTCGGCTAGTTTATGAGTCCCTCAGAGACCATGTCAGACTTAGTTCTATTCCCAGAATTAAAGCCTGACATGTGGTAGGTGTCCTGCAAGGCAGAGAAGAGAGCCAAGCCATGCTGGCTTCAAATGCCAGCTGTGCCACTCACTGGCTATGTGCCCTGGGGAAGTCACTTGGCCTCTCTGAGCCTCATTTGTCTCATAAGTAAACTGGAGCTATCTCCAGGCTGGAATGCGAGGAGGATTAACTGGGGAAGCCGCTATGAAAGTGCTGGCCTATGGTAGGTGTTCCCAAATGATGTTTAGAATTTTTTTTTTAGAGACGTGGCCTGTCGTCCAGGCTAGAGTGCAATGGTGCAATCTCGGCTCACTGCAGCCTGGAACTCCTGCACAGGCTATCTTCTTGCCTCCGCTTCCGAGGTAGCTAGGACTACTGGTGAATGCCACCACGCCAGGCTAATTTTTTTATTTTTATTTTTTTATTTTTTGTAGAGACGGGTTCTTACTATATTGCCCAGGCTGGTCTTGAATGCCTCAAGTGATCCTCCTGCCTCAGCTTCCCAAAGTGCTGGGATTACAGGTAATCCCAGGCTCAGCCCCAATGTTTAAAAAGAGGACTGGCCACTTGTTGGCTCACAAGGAGCCTGAGGGTGAGTGCTCACCTGCCAGGTGCTGAGTCCCTGGAAGAAGAAGAAGAGTGCGAAGCCCCAGACCACGGAGGTGCAAACGATGCAGAGCAGGGGGATGAGCTTGATCCTCTCCCCACTCCGGAGCTGGGAGGGGCCAGGCAGGGACAGCAGTCTGAGGGCTTACCCCTGTCCCACCCCGCTGTCCCACCCAGCCTTTCCCAGATTCCCTTTCCTCATGGCCTCCCAGGCCTTCAGGACTGCTCCTTGGATTCATACCATTCCACACAACCGCAGAGCTCAACCTGCCCCCACCCCGATGTCCACCCCACCCAGCCTCCATGTATCCAGAACCCTGTGTCGGGACAGTGTACTGGCCTCAAGGCGCTCCCTATGCAGGGGGCTCCAATCAGAGTGGAAGGCAGGATGGTTTCTGGGGAAGCACCTGATCCTGAGAGGCCCATACCCTACCTCCCCTCAGCCCCTTCTGCATGGAAAGAGGCACTTACAACTGCAGCCTAAAATGCCACCTGTTTCAAGGGCCCTTGGAAGGGGCTCAGTAAATGGTCTTTGGGCTGCGGTTGGCTCCCAGGGGCCCATGCAAGAGGCTTTAGCCTCTCCCCTCCGCAACCAGCAAAGATGGGACAGAAAACTTCTCACTGCCCCTCAATGTTGCCGGGCCCACCTCTCTCCCCAGATATCAGAGCAGCTGACAGAGGGGGCTTGGCCAGCCCCACTCACCTTCATGATGATGTAGAAGGCGAAGTAAAGGAGCAGGTTGCAGATGCCAATGGCCAACAAGTAGGAAGCGAAATCATTGGGGCGCATGATAAGCCCATAGGCAGCCCTGGCAAGAGGGATGAAGGGTGGTGAAGCAGGAAGGCCAAGGGCAAGGAAGTGCTCTTCCTGCCCTGCCCAGGCATGTTTTATTATGATGTTGGGCTGTGTTCAGAAGCCCACAGAAGATTCTAGAAGCCCAGATGCCAAGAGAGAGAAGAGAGGCCAAGATCTATCTTAGCCCCCATGTCTTATGCCCAACATTTGGAAGTTGTCCTTAGCCCCCAAGGCAGCCAGTGGCTGACCGAGTCCCCAGCTGTCCACCCAGCCAGGCCACTACTGCTGACCATACTCACAGCGACCAGTTGATGACGTTGCCCATGACCAGCAGCACCATGCGGTCCTGGAGGGAAGCAGGGACACAGGGACTGAGGGCAGGGGCAGGGAGGGTGGTGGAAGAAGGCCCAGCCAGCTGGTCCCCACTCTCCCCTGGGTCCTCAGCCCAGTCCCACTCCCCCATCAGAGGGAAGAAAGGAGATGTGGAGAATGGAGCAGGGGAACCAGGCAGGTACCACGTAGAGCGGCCCGCTGCACTGCCGGATGCAGTCTGTGTAGAGCACGTGGAGGATGCGGCGGAAGATCCCCGAGTCTGTGAAGAGAAGGGAGTGGTGCTGACAGACACGGGGCACCCTCCTTTGCTGGACCCCTGGGATGTGCCAGCTGAGGAGCCCAGGCCTGATCTAATTCCTCACCCAGTGACTCCAGGGCCCCCAAGAAGACAGAACCTGAGCATCTCCCGTGCGTCCGGGTTCCCGAGGCCCCCCAGGCCCCTCCCCCAGGCCCTGCCCTGGGCGTGCCCTTACCTAGTTTCCAGCGGCCCATGTAATAGAGCTGCGTGCTGAGGAGCAGGGTGGCGATGATGTGAATGATGGAGAAGACGATCCAGAACGCCGTGTTCCCTTTGCCAAAGACCTGTCGGGAGGCCACCAAGGGCAGCGGTGAGGGTGGAGAGGGAAGTGGCTCGGATGGCCCACCCTTCCTGGGGCTGGCTGCTCAGCCAGGCTGGGACTCTGAGAGGGGCCCAGGAAGGCATCTCAGGGGAGGAGCAGGAATCTCTCATGCAGGAGGTGGCGGAGGGTGTGCACTACGTGTCTGAACGCACGTGCACCTTTCCTATCATACAGGCTGAGCAGAGCAGGTCAGGCCCTCACCACGCCCAGCACAGAGAAGAAGATGACAATGGCCAGGCAGGCGTAGGCACTGTAGGCGCTGGCGTTGATGTCCGGGTGCCGCTTCTGGTAGAGCTTCAGCATGCAGAGTCCGGCGATCATGTACATGAACGATGTGTCTAGGATGAGGGACACGGAAGGGAGCTGCAGAAACGGCCACCAAGCCCCAACAGAGAACTCCTGGCCCCAACAATCCCAGAGGAAGAGAGAGCCCTGGTGCCCCGCCACGGCCATGGAGTGAGCTGGTGGCAGGGTGGCACTTGAACTTCAGTTCCTTAGTTGTACCTGCCACACCACACTGCCACCCCACTGGCTGTCACCCAGAGTCTGACATCTCCTGAAGACAGGGACAACTTGGTCTGTGTCTTAGTCTGTGAGCACCCTGAGATCAGGGACTCCCTTTTATTTTTTTGGAGACAGAGTCTCACTCTGTCGCCCAGGCTGGCGTGCAATGGTGGGATCTCGGCTCACTGCAAATTCCACTTCCTGGGCTCAAGCAATTCTCCTGCCTCAGCCCCCTGAGTAGCTGGGATTACAGGCATGCACCACCACACCCAGCTAATCTTTGCATTTTTAGTAGAGATGGGGTTTCACCATGTTGGCCCGGGCTGATCTCAAACTCCCCACCTTGGGCGATCCCCCCGCCTCAGCCTCCCAAAGTGCTAGGATTACAGGCATGAGCCACAGTGCCCAGCCAGGGCCTCCTTCTTTTTTTTTTTTTTTTGAGACGGAGTCTCGCTCTGTTGCCCAGGCTGGAGCGCAGGGTGTGATCTTGGCTCATTGCAAACTCTGCCTCCCGGCTTCACGCCATTCTCCTGCCTCAGCCTCCCGAGCAGCTGGGACTATAGGCGCCTGCCACTGTGCCCGGCTAATTTTTTGTATTTTTAGTAGAGACGGGGTTTCACCATGTTAGCCAGGATGGTCTGGATCTCCTGACCTCGTGATCCATCTGCCTCGGCCTCCCAAAGTGCTGGGATTACAGGCGTGAGCCACTGCGCCCGGCCAGGGACCCCTTCTTAATTATCCTGTTTTCTTCACTGCGGCACATGCCTTTACATAGGAATAGCTTGACAGATGAATGAAGCAGCATCTAGGTGCCCATGTTCCATAGGCTAGGATGTGTGCACACCCAGGCATGCCAGCCTTGGAGTTTCCTACAGGGCTGTCTTAGCGATCCCTGCGGGTGACTTGGGGATAGTGAAGGACTCAGGCAGGTCCCTGCTGTAGGTTGAGCCAGAAAAGAAGGAGGCCCCACTCACCAAACTGGAAATTGGTATAGTTGGGGCACACATGATAGCAAGCACTGAGCAGCCCCTCCATCATCAGGGCTGTGCCCATGGCGTAGAACAGCCCAAAGTGTTTGGGGATCCCACATTCCTGTTGGGGAGAGAGAGAAGGGAAGGGAGGGAGGAAGTGAGGCAGGAAGGGAAGAAGGGACCCAAAAGAGGGACCCTAAGAGGAGTGGAAGAGGAAAAGGGGTGGGGTATGTGTCGAGTGTGGGTGTGCAGGGGTGGGCTGGCCTGGGCAGGCTGGCAAGGGAGGGCAGGGCAGGGTGGGCCAGACAGAACTGGGGAGGGGAGAGCTGGGGAAGGCAGGGCCAGGCCTGCCCAAAAGGGTGTCCTGGAGCCAAGGCTTGAGGTCTGTGCTGGAGCTGAGGCTGCGGCAGGCAGGCAGGTGCTCCCTCACCAGGGCACAGAGGTCATTGCGCAGCAGGGCCCGGTTGTGGTTGATCTCCCGTTGCAGGATGATGAGCAGGAAAAGCAGCCCCAGCAGGATGTACCCCAGGTTGCTGAGGATGTTGTTGAAGGCGCTAGAAGGGGCAACACAAGGCAGACTGCTTGGGACTCACACCCAGGCCTCTTCCCTAGCCCAGGTGGGCGTTGCAAAGCCCCAGGCCCTGCCCCGTTTCACCCTTGGCCTGGACAAGGGGCCTCCCAGCATGACCCCCACCTGAGATTGCCCAGTGGGTGGGCGCAGAGGAAGTTGTAGTAGCAGATGTCCTGATTCCCTGTGACATTCACCACCTGTAGCAGGAGCAGGGACAGGGAGTGGGTCTGTCGTCACGCCCAACTCAGCCCACGCCCCGCCACCCGGGTCCCTTTGGCAAAAAAAAGCAAGTGCCACCACAGCTAGCAGGTGGGAATACACAGCACCGCAGGCACATGTTCCTTCTGAGAACATGGATGCCAAGCAGCACAGTCGCTGTCCCCTCTCATTAGGCGTGGCTGAAAACCCTGAGGCATGACCGTGATGGAAGTTCTTGCCCCACGGGACAGAGAAAAGGGAAGGGAAACTGATGCTTACAAAGCCCCAGGACTTTGGTTTCATAATCCGCACAAGAAACCAGGGAGGGGCTATCTTTAGTGCGGGCTGCTCCCATTTTGCAGATGAAGAAACTGACACTCAGGTTTGGGGGGGTTATGTGATTTGCCCTGGGTCACTCGGCTGGGAAGGCAGAGCTGGGATCTGAACCCAGGTCCTGTGATGGAACACCAGGGCCCCAGGCTGGGAGGCTCTGCACTTTGGGGCGGTGTCCTAGGCTGTCGGAAAGGTGAACCTGCCCTGCCCTCTCACCGTCTGGTAGGTGATCACCAGCTGCACCACAGGAAGGGCATAGAAAACAGCAATGGTGGCAATGTTCCTGCGGAGCAGGAGGGTGGCAGTGAGGCGGGTGGCACCCAAGGCTGCCACACACCCACCAACAGCAGAGCCCCAGACACTCGGCCCACTCACCAGAAGTAGATCTGGTACTTTTTCCGCAGAACACGCTTGTCCTTCCGTGCCAGGTCAGCCACATAGAGGTATTGCTGGGGAGAAGCTGGAATCAGCCCCACTTACTGCTACTTGGGAGAAGCCCCCTCCCCCAGGTTAGAGGTGGACAAGAGGGGCCTCCCTCAGACAGGGCCGAATTCAGGGAGGCAGGGTTCAAGGACATCCCACTGCTGCGGCCGCTTAGACCAAGAGGGTTTGGCCAATCAGGCCGGAAGGGGTTGGAGGTCAGGTTAGTTTCCCCGGCATCTGCCCTGCCCCAGCTGAGCCCCTTCCTTCTGCTTCCCTAAATGCCACGTCAGTGGGAACATGCTGGGGCGGGAATGCAGAATGTCCCTTTCTCAGGAAACGCCTGACCAGGTCAGGCCCACGGGTCAGACCTTGGTGCGAATGACATTCTTGTCGGAATCGATGTCGGTCAATGTGTCATAGTCATCCTCCTCCACAGAGCTCATGGAGTCCACTCGGGGCCGAGTACCCACAGGTTCAAAGGAGCGGCCTGGAAAGGGCAGGGAGGGAGGGGTTGCACCGGTGGACACAAAACCCACAGTGGCCCTCACCCATCTGAGGCAATTATAACAATTATTAGGCAGTAGGGAAGAGGCAAATTGTGGGCTGGGCCTCAGAGTTGGGGTGGAAGTGGGCTCAGGAGCTGGGAGGAGACATCAGGTGCTCCTAAGTCCTGGGGGATGATGGTAGACTCTAGAAGAGGCCACCACACAGGGGCCGCTCTAGCTTTGCTCTGTTCCTGGCACCCCTCATGGGCTAGGGCTTCCCAGGCCAGGACACTGAGCAGACCCCAGGCAGCAGACACAAACAACAGGATTGAACTCGGCAAGTCATGCTGATTCAAGGGTGCCCAGCCCTGTGGGTTCTGAGAAGACACTGCCTTGGCTGCCACTGGGATAAAGACCCGGTGGGCCTGGGGTGCAGAAAGAGCATTTCTCCTTTATCCAGAGGCCAGAATGTGACCCCCATGCCTGTGAGCCCTCCCCAAGCAGGCCAGGGAGTGAGGGCGCTGGCAACGCAGACGATAAACTAGATCGTCCAGCCTGGAGAGAGCGGAGGCGCCAGCCCGCCAGCCAAAGGAGCCTGTGCTCTGCTGCTATCTCAGAAGACACAAGAGCGGGCAATTACTGGAATTACATGGGGAAGCCATGCACATAGAATCTTTCTGGCCCCAGAGCCGGCAGTCAACCGGAGCCGGCAGGCACTGATTGGCAAAACAGCCCTACCCCCACCCCAGGTCTACCCATGGCAATGCACAGCTGCCGCATCTGGCCAGAGGGGAGGCGCCGCTTGAACTGGTCGTGCCCTTCAAAGGAAAGGGAAAGTTACCAGGGAACTGGGGCCAAGGAGGAGGGGATGAGGGAAGAGAGGGGTTAGGAAGACAGCAGGCCCTTCCCAGGTTCCAGCATCTGGCAGAAGAGGCAACCGCCCACCGTGACATTTTACCCAGACAACACCGTCCTGCACCACACAGCCCCTCCCAGCCTGGCCCACTCACCCTGGTAACCGTAAGAGAGGTCCCCAGTGCCAGCGCTGTCAACCAGACCATCGGTAGATCCAGAAACATTCTCTGCGGGGAACGATCAGTGGTGAGGCAGGAAGGAGAGGCCGCAGGGAAAGGGGCTCTGAGCATCTGCAGAGGGTGTGGGGGCTGGAGGAGGTGGCTCCCACTTTACCGCCTCGGAGGTGGTGGCCTAAGGAGACAAGGTCATGTCCCCGGCAAGCACGGTGCTGGCTTTGACACGTACCAAAGGAGCCATAGTTGTAACCCTCATAAGGGGAACTGCCAGGAAAAGAATCACCCAGGACTCGAGGGTGACCTGCAATGAGAAGTCAAGGTCTGTTAGCACTGGACGGAGAGGCCTAGAGCCAGGGAGAAGAACAAAGAAAGGTCCAGAGAAGACAGCCACAGGGAGGCCATGCCAGCAGACGAGAAGCAGCACCTATCCAGGCAAACACACCCCACTGCTGCCACCACCACCCGCCCCAGCCCCCTGCCTGCCTCTCCTATGGAAACAGCACCACCCTTTGTCTTCCCTAAGGAGAGAGAAAGTTCAAGAACAGGCACATCTAAGTTACCAGCAACAAAGACAACACTGGCCCGCCCACGAGCCCTCCAGACAGCCCTGTGCTGCACCCTCCCTCCCCTACTCTGGACTCCAGCTCCTCTGCCCACAGCACCTGGAGCTTACCAAGGAGAGAAGCTAAGAGAGAAGGTCCCACGCAGGAGGGAGGACAGAAAGAGAGGGAGGGGTGGAAGAGAGAGAGAAGGAAAGGTTAATAATCCCAGAGACCGTGGGCCACACTGCCCAAGGCAGGCAGACACCATCGCTAGACATGGAATAAACCAAGCAACACCTCAGCCTCTGAGGTGTGCATGTTAGGGATGCATGGACATCATATCCCAGCCTCATTCCCATCTGTGGAGTGTTACCCCCATCTGAACATCCAGAAACCCCCAGCCCTTCCTCCTCCAACCCCCTAGGGAACCATCCACCACCACCCCCCAAAACACAAAGCACACTGTGCCCGCCCCACCCAGGCCCCCTGGAGGTACCGCTTTCTGGGCAGGCTCGGTCAATGGCCACCAGCAGGGTCTTCTTCTTCTGCCTGCATGGACAGAACCCACAGGCCACCCAGATGGGACAGGACAAGGATCACTCTGTATGGGGCTGACTTTCCTTCTACCTCTCTGCTCCACTCTCATTGCTATGACCCTGTCCTCCACCCTTTGTCCCAGGGTTCCTCACAGGCTGGGGAGCAATATGGGATCTCCCTGCTTGGGAAGAAGGTTGAGGGGAGGGGATGGTTTCTAGAGAGGCTCATGGGCCACAGACTCTAACAGCCCCACCATCATCTGCTATGGATGGTGTAGATTACCCTGGGCTGGCTCAGATCCTGCCAGGTGATCTGCCCCACACACCTGCCCAACCCACCCAGACCAGGGGAGGCCCAGCAGTTCCACTTTACCTCCAGTTCTCCCAGCAGGCCAGGAGGACGGTCAGCAGGTAAAAGGAGAGAAATATACCCAGGCAAAAGAGCATCCCACTGACGTATGCCTCAGCTTCAAGGAGGAAACAGGAAGGTGGACAGGTCAAAACCTTCCACCACCTCCCATCATGGCACCCAAAGGCCTTCATGTCCTCCTCCACCCAGCTCAATTTCTCACCCTTCTCCCCTCAAATGTAAGGCCCTGCCTAGCCAGTATGAACAACTGGCAGTTCCTCTAATACACCAAACTCTGACACACTCCTATTTTTGCTCATGTTGCTCCCTGGGCTAGAACTTTCTCTTCTACTTCTCTTTTTTTTTGAGACGGGTCTCACTCTGTTACCCATGCTGGAGTGCAGTGGCACGATCATAGCTCACTGCAGCCTCCAACTCCTAGGCTCCATCCTTCCACCTCAGCCTCCTGAGTAGCTGGGACTACAGATGTGTGCCACCACGCCTGGCTCATTTTTTAATTTTTTATAGAGATTGGGTCTCGCTATGTTGCTCAGGCTGGTCTTGAATTCCTGGCTTCAAGCAATTTCCCTGCCTCAGCCTCCCAAAGTTCTGGGATTATAGGCGTGAGCCACCGTGCCTGGCCTCTCAAAAATTCCACCTTGACTTAACCCTCAAACCACAGCTCAGGGACTGTGTCCTCTAGGAAGCTTTCTCTGTCCTGTATTTCCACAGTGACCTGTTCCTTGCTCACCACAGCTCTTAACTGCCTCCTGTTCCTCTAGACAGGACCCCGCCCCCACCAAGGACTGCTGCCTTAGCATACCACCTGGCATATAGGAGGTGCTCCATAAATATTTGCTGAATAAATAATCCATGTAAGAGAGGCACCCTGGCCGGGCGCGGTGGCTCACGCCTGTAATCTCAGCACTTTGGGAGCCGGGGCAGGTGGATCACGAGGTCAGGAGATTGAGACCATCCTGGCTAACACGGTGAAACTCCTTCTCTACTAAAAATACAAAAAATTAGCCGGGCGTGGTGGCGGGCGCCTGTAGTCCCAGCTACTCGGTAGGCTGAGGCAGGAGAATGGCGTGAACCTGGGAGGTGGAGCTTGCAGTGAGCCGAGATTGCGCCACTGCACTCCAGCCTGGGCAACAGAGCAAGACTCCATCTCGAAAAAAAAAAAAAGAGAGAGAGAGAGGCACCCTCTGGCTGGGCACGGTGGCTCATGCCTGTAATCCCACACTCTGGGAGGCCAAGGTGGGCGGATCACCTGAGGTCAAGAGTTCAAGACCAGCCTGGCCAACATGGTGAAACCCCGTCTCTACTAAAAATACAAAAATTAGCTGGGCATGGCGGCAGGTGCCTGTAATCCCAGCAACTCAGGAGGCTGAGGCAGGAGAATCATTTGAACCCGGGAGGCGGAGATTGCAGTGAGTAGAGATCTTGCCACTGCATTACAGCCTGGGTGACAGAGCAAGAGTCCATCTCAAAAAAAGAAAGAGAGGCACCTTCTTTCCCCTCCTATCACAGTCCCTTAGGGCCCCATTTAATCATTCAGTAAATATTTATTGAGCACTGAGTAGGGGCCTGGTACTTTCCTGCTAATTTTATCTGCTAATTTTGTGCTAGCTCTCATAACTTAGTGAGATTAACTGGACAAATTTTACTCCCTCTGTTATAGAGACAGGGAAACTGAGACTCAATCTTATAGCAGTGTTTCAATGACAAATTAGGGTATGTTTCTGAATATGAGATTAAGAAACATCCTTCAGAATAAATAAGATTATAACTATGCTAACAAAGCAAAATTAAAGCTCTTTCTTACAATCAGGTTACACTGCTGATAAGTGGCAGAAAGTGAACTGGACCTCAGTTCTTCCATCTTTAGTCATGAACTCTCTGTACCACATCACACTGGAACTCACCTCCCGGCCCTCCCCATCTAGAAGCCTGCCAAGAACACTCCCCGTTCCTACCCCACCAGCATATCTGCATCCTCATCACCCACTTCAGGGCACACCCTATATCCCAGGTCTGAAAGCAGGAGCCAGAGAGGCTTGTCCATCCCCACTCAGCCACCTGCAGCACTCACACGTGACTGCTTGAGACACCAGCACTGACAGGGTTTTCTGGCGGTGCCCTTGATCGACCGGTTCATCTGGAAGTAAAATGTCAAAGTGGTAAACTAGTTGCCTGGAGCTTGGCTAGAGTCAGTGGGATCAGGCCTTTGAGAGACTGGAGCCAAAAACCCATGTCCTATCAGGTCCACCAATCAGCCACGCAGGCTCTTCTTGCTCCCAGAAAGTGACCAAGACCTCCCCATCCCTAGCCAGGCCCAGGGCACAAAATGTACCTTCTACGAAGGGGTAGAAAGGCAGGGAGCCCCCGCAGGCTTGGTCTTCGGTCTTCACCACCACCACCACATAAAAGCTGTTGCTGGGGAAGTCTTTGCGCTGCAGGATGATGATGATAAATATCTTCTTCATCATCATCATCATCATTCTTTTCTAAATACTTGTTCTGGGGCCAGATATTATGCTAAATTCTTCATAGATATATTTTACTTAATCCTCACAAAGATTTTTTTTTTTTTTTTGAGACGGAGTTTCACTCCTATTGCCTAGGCTGGAGTGCCATGGCATGATCTCAGCTCACTGCAACCTCCGCCTCCCGGGTTCAAACAATTCTCCTGCCTCAGCCTCCCAAGTAGCTGGGATTACAGGCGTCCATCACCACGCCCAGCTAATTTTTATGTTTTTAGTAGAGATGGGGTTTCACCATGTTGGCCAGGCTGGTCTTGAACGCCTGATCTCAGGTGATCTGCCCGCCTCAGCCTCCCGAAGTGTGGGATTACAGGCGTGAGCCACTGCGCCTGACCTTTTTTTTCTTGAGACAGAGTTTCACTCTTTTTGCCCAGGCTGGAGTGCAGTGGTGTGATCTCGGCTCACTGCAACCTCTGTCTCCCAGGTTCAAGTGATTCTCCTGACTCAGGCTCCCGAGTAGCTGGGATTACAGGCATGCGCCACCATGCCCAGCTAATTTTTCGTATTTTTAGTAGAGACGGGGTTTCAGCCTGTTGGCCAGGCTGGTCTTGAACTCCTGATCTCAGGTGATCCGCCCACCTCGGCCTCCCAAAGTGCTGGGATTACAGGAATGAGCCACCGCGCTCAGCCCTCTTATTGTTACAATGAATGAAGTAGGTATGACAGCCAGAAGGGGGTACTCTACTCTTTCCCATCCCCAAGAGCAACTGGGATTATGGTTCAACTCTCATATATATCAGGGGACTCAAAGTCACAGGGACTGGAAGGCCAAAGACTCAGTCATGTGTAGGATAGGAATGGGCAGAGGAAGAAGAGCTCAAGTTTGGAAAGCTACACAGCTTATCGCCCAGCCACACCTCCCACGTGGCCACGTGCATTTCCTACCTGTACGGTGATGGCCGCCTTCTTGGTCATCGTCTGGTACATGCCGATGAAGGCTACGTTGTTGTCCAGGTCATAGACAGGACACTGCAGAGGGGCGGGAGAGGCAGATGGATGGGAACCTGGCCTGCCCCTCTCTTTAGCAGCCCTGCTGCCTGCTGGGGAAGAGCAAAAGGGCAGGCAACTCACCAGCACATCCTGAATGGAGATGACTGAGCAGGGGAAGGCCTTGTTGGAGGTCACCTTGACAATTACCGAGTCCACGCCTTCAGGGAACTCATACTTGAAGTACTGAGGGTGCAGGAAGGAAGGGAGAGCCCCATCTCATGAGGATGCTCTCTTGGCCCCTCTAGAAGTGAATAGTCCCCTATAAGCGAGGACCCAGAATCCTCTGAGGGGTGGGCAGTGGAGGCTCTCCGAGGAGACAGGCCTTGACCACAGCAGCCCCTTTCTCTGTATACCATTCCCTTCAACCTCAGCAGGGCACTCAGCAGAATGCCAGAGAGGCAACCAGACTCCATGTCTCTGTACAGTCCCATGCTGTCTGTCCCTCACCATGTCAGGGCCAGAGCTCCTGTTTCCAGAGAGCCCTCCATGGAGAAAACAGCCAATTCAAAAGGCCAAGCAAAGACCGCTGGCCACTCCCATTCTCATATTCAAGCTCCCCCATTTCTCCTCTCGAGCAATCAACAGGGAGATGTTACCTGGGGCTGTGCTGCTGTGGTATTGAAGCTGAACTGCTCCCCAGTCCTGCAGGGCAGAGAAGAGCCCCCACCAGTCACCCCCAGAGCCTGGGGAAGAACCAGCCCCCGTGGTCCCCTCACTCTACCCTGCAGACCTGAGCACAAAATCGTCCATGCGGCTGACCCGGAGCTGGTATGTGGTGTTGACTGGCGACAGGGTGGACACATCCACGTAGAAGAACTGAATCTCCGACTCATTCTTGGTGGGGGGCTGACACAGGGTTCGTTCCACTTTTTGGTAGAGGTACTTGCGCTGAAACCTATGGCCCGAAGTAGGGAGATAGGATGTGAGCACTGTCCCAGCCGGCCTGCCCCTCCAGAGGAGCGAGGCCCCACCTCGCCCCGTCTGGTCTCCACCACCTCCCTGCGAGGTGCACAAGCTCCCAGCTGGTGGGACTCGGCCCTTGTGCTGTTGACCAGCCTCCCAGCCCAGGGAAAGGGGAGGAGAAATGAGGGGGCTCCTGGTTGAGGCTCCAGCCAAGGACTGGCCTAGGCCGCCCCGCTTCCCTGATGCCCAGATCCTACTCACATCCCTCGCAGGATTAGGGGCACCTGGAAGGACACCACAGCCTCCTTCTGGCGGACCACAAACAGCAAAGGTGCCCCCTTCTGCTTGTTCAGGACGTTCACAGACACACGCACGCCCTCTGTCTGCAGAACGACATGGAAATGCCTCTCAAGCCTCTGCCACCAGGGACACGTGGCTCCAGAGACTATGAGCCCTGCCCTCCTTCATGCCAGCTACTTTGGTCTTTCTCCATCTTGGTCGGGCCAGGGAGTCATCTCTGCCCCTTCTGCCAGAACAACCCCCAGACTCCAGGAAAGACCTGTGCTGAGTGCAGCTCCTGGCCGACAGACATGTGCAGGGCAGCAGGACCCAAGCAACCGCAGGGTCTCGCCCTCTGCCAGGAAACACGGTGGTGGCCTTGCGAGTCTCCAGGATACCCCATTCCTATCCATGTGCACAGGATGCACAGGCCTGCACACACAAACGTGTACACACGCCCCCACACACGAAGACACAGGAGAACAAGAAGTGCTCCTCAACCTTCCTGTGAGCCAGGAAGCCAGCAGGAAGCTCTAGTTAACAGCTAACCTGGGGCCAGAGCCCAGAGGGGTTGAGGAGGGGTAGCTATTGAAGGCCATGTTGTATCCTTAGCTCCCATCAAGGGACAGGGCTGTGGAGAAGTCACTTTACTTCTCTAAGCCTCAACTTCTCCCTCTATAAAATGACAGCCGGGTGCGGTGACTCACGCTTGTAGCACTTTGGGAGGCCAAGGCAGGAGGATCATCTGAGGTCAGGAGTTTGAGACCAGCCTGGCCAACATGGTGAAGCCCCATCTCTACTAAAAATACAAAAATTAGCTGGGTATGGTGGCAGGCGCCTGTAATCTCAACTACTTGGGAGGCTGAGGCAGGAGAATCGCTTGAGAACCGGGAAGGCGGAGGTTGCAGTGAGCTGAGATCACAAAACTGCACTTCAGCCTGGGCAACAGAGTGAGACTGGTCTCAAAAAAAAAAAAAAAAAAAAAAGATAAAATAAAGTGATCTTCACCCTTGGAGCTATGAAGGAACATATATAAACAATGGGAGCTTAAAGGAAAAATAAAACCAAATCGATCTTGGAATGCTTGTTATTGGGCTGCTGAAACCCAAGCCCTAGGGCAGCATTTCCCAAAAGAGTAAAAACCACAGCTCTCCAGTGCCTTTAGATATGGGAAAAAAGGAAGAAAGGACTCTAAGCAGAAAGAGATCAAACTTCAGAGAACCAGGCACTGGGGGCAGATCCTGGCCTGCCACAGAAACCAAACCACTCCCCGTTCTGAAAAAAAATCAGATTCCCCATTCTCAACTCCATTGCTTCTCAGTAAACGGCAGTCATGGAGAGAGAGCAAGAGACCCGGGCACGAGACCACACAGCCAGGTTGCAAGAATTCTCCCAATCTCAGCTCTGCCTGGGGTCTAGACTTCCCACACTAGCTGTGTCTATTTCAACTCAGGGACTCACAGCTGGTGAAGAAACCAAAGAGAAGTCAGGGTGAAGTGGATTTTTCACAGTGGACAAATTCCCCTTCTCTTCCCACCCAACGTGCAGTTGGCCTTATAAAACCTCTGTTACCCTCAATTTACAAAGCCAGCTGGCTCTCCCAGGCAGGAAGAGGGCTGGGAAGCCCTGCATTCATATCCCTGGGGAGTCTGAGATGTAACTTGCCTGCACAGAGCTTTTCAGTTCTGGGCCAGTCTCATTCCCCTGAGGTTTTCTGGGCAAGCCCAGTAATAAGCCTGTTTCCTCTCCCACCAAGACCCCACAGAGCTGTCAGATTCTGGGGTTTAGGGTAGAGAGCAAGCCATGTGTGCTCAGACCACAACTGATGGAAGAATGGGGGCGGAAGAGAAGATGGGAATGAGCCAACTTCAAAAACTGCCCAGCTGGAGCTTCAGAGAAACATTGGTGGCAAAGGAAGGAGGACTGGTCAAGAGGCTCCAGTGTGGTTCTGGGAACTGGGAACCCAGCAGGACGGCTCATTCCTGGGGCCTCCCAAAAGGGTAGCGGGGCGGCAGAATCGCCTAGCCCTCGTCGGCTTCCCCACTCGCCTCTGGCCCCCAAGCCCCCAGCCCTCACCCTGTTGCGGGTCACAGTATGGTTGAAGGTGTAGATGTTGACCAGCTCGCTGTTGACCTCGTCCACGTAGGTGCGCTCAAACTCGGCGTCTTTCTGCGAGACGTTCTTGGGCCCCAGAACCCCCAGATGGCTCTCGACCGAGGCCACCAAGAGCACCAAGAAGGGCAAGCCCAGAGCGAACATGGCCCCGGCAGGGCGGCAGTGGCAGCGGCGGCGGCGGCGGCGGCGACAGGAGACAGGACACCTCCGGGACGGGTTGCGGCTGCGGCGGCAGCTTCCAGCATCTCACCAGGACCAGAACTTTAACCCCGGCCTGAGATTAGGAAATGTCCCCTCCCAAGAGCCCCGAAGAGGCTCCCAGGTCCCCGCAGGGGAGGGGGCGGCTGGGAGGGGGCGGGGAGGGAGGGGATGCTGACTACGGGAAGGGGTCCCAGCTCGCGAGGGGCTGAGTACGACGTGAGACCCTGGAGCCCCGGGCCAGGGCCGTGAGAAGGAGGGCGGCTGGTTGCCGGGAGCCTGGAGACGCCGGGAAAGGGGAGGGAGGAAGAGCCGGCGGCGGGGGCTGGCCGCGGAGGAAGGCGAGTCGCAGAGGGGCGTGATAGGTGGTAGCTACCCGACGCCGTGCTGGGCTGCGAGTTTTCCGAGGTGCGGGCCCTTTAAGGGCGGGCGGACGCGCCGTCCCGACGCACGAACACTGAAAAGTGAGCTGCGCCGCTGGGCGATAAACAGCAGGGCTGCTGGCCCGCCCGCTGACGTCAGGGGAAACTGACACAGATTTAAAGGACCAGGTCCCGCATTTGCCCTTAAAGGGGCTGCAGCTGTCTAGCTGAAGGGGAAAGCTTGCAATGCCTTCTCCAACTCCTACCCAACTCTCTCCCGTGATTTTCACCATCTCTGAAACTCACGTTGGAATAGGCAGATGTTTCTGTTAAGAATCTCCAAGTGTTGGGTTCTTGCTGAACAACTCTCACATTTGCTCAAACATAAGGATTCCCCCACCCCCACCACCACCTTTACAACTAACATCGTCCAACCCTGGGCCATTTTTTCTCCGGGGATCTTAAAAAATGAAAAACTCGAAGGATTAGGAAACAGGACGGTGGCCCTACCGGCGGAGGGGAAACGGAGGCAGCACTGCAGGAGGAATCCCCATGCCTTTCCCACCTCCCTCTAGAGGGGCCACACAACTGCAGGGACGGCCTTCCGAGCTTTCCAAGCTTGCCGGGCTGTTTCCCCTCTTCTCTCAGAGGCAGTTACAAAACTCATTGAAAGATACTGACCTTCAGTGTAAATTGGCGAAAACTTTTCTACAAAATATTTTGGCACTGTTTCAAGAAACTTAGAGAGCTTTATACCCTTTGATCCAGTAATTCCACTTCTGGACTCTATCCTAAGGAAATAGGAAGCACAGATAAAAATACGTGGGCAGCTACGCTTATCACTGTGATATTTATAATATAAAGCAAAAAGGAAACGACTTGGATATCCATAATGAGCGATTGGTTAAATGCACTATCATGAAGGCATCAAAAATGATGCTTAAGACTTCACAGGACACGTAAGCAGAGAATTCAGGATATGACACTAAATAAACAGTATATAGAGCCAGGTGCCGTGGCTCACGCGTGTAATCCCAACACTTTGGGAGGCCAAGACAGGTAGATCACTTGAGGTCAGGAGTTCGAGACCAGCCATGGCCAACATGGTGAACCCCATCTCTACTATAAAAATACAAAATTAGTGGGGCGTGGTGACGCGTGCCTGTAATCCCAGCTACTGGGGAGGCTGAAGCAGGAGAATCGCTTAACTCTACCAGGCGGAGGTTGCAGTGAGCTGAGATCATGCCCCTGCACTCCAGCCTGGGCTGCAACAGAGCAAGACTCTGTCTCAAAAATAAATAAGTAAATAAAACCGTATATATTCCAAATGCATATAGACATGCATAGAAAAATAGAAAAAAATTGTACTAAACATTTAGCAATGTCTCCAGAAAGCAGGGCAAATTTTAAAAATAAAATTTAGCAATAGTTATCTTTGAATTACAATTTAAAAAATAACACATATATCATTTTCCTTTAATTCTAAAAATATAGAGTAGTACCAAAAAATAAAAAATAATGGATTGTGAGTGGTTCTTAAATTTTATTTTTTATATTTAAAAAGATTTACAAATGTTCTACAATGTATATATATTGCTTTTTTATCTGCGGGGGGGTGGAGACAGGGTGTCGCTCTGTTGCCCAGGTTGGAGTGCAGTGGCACAATCTCAGCTCATTGCAACCTCTGCCTCCTGGGTTCAAGCAATTCTCCTGCCTCAGTCTCCCGAGTAGCTGGGATTACAGGCCATGTGCCACCACGCCCAGCTGATTTTTGTATTTTTGGTAGAGACGGGGTTTCACCATATTGGCCAGGCTGGTCTCGAACTCCTGACCTCAGGTGATCCACCCACCTCAGTCTCCCAAAGTGCTGGGATTATAGGCATGAGCCACCATGCCTGGCCACATATATTGCATTTATAAGACAAATTAGACTTTTTTTTTTTTTGAGATGGAGTCTCACTGTCACCCATGCTGGAGTACAGTGGTGTGATCTCAGCTCACTGCAACCTCCGTCTCCTGAGTTCAGGCGATGCTCCTGCCTCAGCCTCCCAAGTAGCTGGGACTACAGGCACCCGCCACCACACCCTGCTAATTTCTTGTATTTTTAGTAAAGCGGGGTTTCACCATATTGGTCAGGCTGATCTCGAACTCCTGACCTCGAGTGATCCACCCACCTAGGCTTCCCAAAGTGTTGGGATTACAGGCGTGAGCCACTGCGCCCGGCCAAATTAGACATGTTTAAAGGAAAAGAAATGTGGCCACCTCTGAAGCTGTCAGACATCCTAATAAAGCCACCCAGATCAGTGCCTTGTCAGAGTTCTCTCAGCTGGCAGGACTGCAGCAGTCTCAGCTCCCAGCCCTGCCCAACTATCTGGAGCCTTGTTCCAATGAAGACTATTTTACCTTATGATCAGTTAGTTATATTTACTCATTCCTGCAATAAATATTTAATAAGCATCCACTATGTGCCAGGTACTGTTGTAGTTATGCTTGGCAAATGGTGAGTGGGGGAATTAGTTTTGGCCCCTGTCCAAGCACAGCATACTTGAGGATGAAGACCAGAAGCAAGCTGCACCCCTTTTCCAAAGGGTTCACCAATTGGAAAGTCAGCTGGAAGATAACCTTAGGGGTTTCCTTGGCCAACCCCTCATTATACAGATGAGGAAAGTGATGCTCAGAAAAACTTCAGCCCATTAGTACCTCACTAGACTCAAGTTTGCACCTTGGTCCAGTACTGTTTCCAGCACATCTAGGCGAATATGAATCAGAGAATCCTCAGGATGGCAAAAGAGGTTTCTTCATCATGAGCCCTCCATGCAGTCAGCTGCCAAGTTTGGAGAATCAGTGTAGGATTTCCTCAGTCCATCTGGACTTTTCATGGTAATCCTGCTCATCTTGCCAGTAAATAATCTGAAACATTAAGAAACACTCGTGATACATTGCCCAGGCTGGTCTTGAACTCCTGGCTTCAAGCGATCTGCCTCAGCCTCTCGAGTAGCTGGATTACAGGCAAGCACCACTACTCTAAGTTGGCCTCATAACTTTGGGGCAAGATGTGACCCTACGCCTGTTTTAAACGCACATCCAGAGTCCTACTTCACACTTAATCCATCTTGGGAGGTGGAGCCCAGAAAACTGCAATTTAACGGGGCACTCCAGAAGCTTGCTATGCACAATGAAGTTTGAGAACCACTGCTCTGGAACAAAACAACTGTGGACTATCACTATTTCTGTTTGCTCCCTTTCCGCTGGCAATATCTGGAGAGAAATCCATCCAAGCAAACTCTGAAGGGATCCTTCCCTTTTGCAAGGTCTCAAGACTTAACTTTTGAATCGTCAGGACCCTGCGTCTACAGAGTGGGAGGGCAGCAACCGCACATTTTCTTGCTGTTCCCAGGTCTGCAGAACTTTCCTCAGTCCCTCTGCCCTACCCTGCCAGGGAGGGAACAGCACAACTCACTTATGAATAGGTCCTTTCTGAGGTCTGTCCACTGGGAGAGAATGCCTTTTTGTTGGCTGCAGCAGTCAGCAAAAAAAGGCAGTGGTGTGTCTCAAAGCCAGACTTGTGAGCACGCAGGGGAGATGTCGGGGCCTCAGGGATGTGATCTTGGCCTTGTGCACAGGTCCAGCTACCGCATTCCCTGGCATAATATACAAAGAGCTCAACCCTAACCGTGGCCCTCAAGCGGTCAGGGTGGGGCCATAAGGCTTATTTGACATATTTCCCTGTGGACCACCCTTCCTGAGCCTGAGTGTTGAATGGACCAAAGAAATGGGACCATTCAACACACAGCTGAGGAGCTTGCTGGACCCATGAGTCCAGCTCCATTTTAAGTCACAGGGGATTTATGAAGTTTGGGGTGAGAGGACAGGGAGGAAGCTTCAGGTGGCTCAGGGGTATTGTTAAAATGACCTGAAGATGGCCTGGTGCGGTGGCTCACGCCTGTAATCCCAGCACTTTGGGAGGCCAAGGCGGTTGGATCATCTGAAGTCAGGAGTTTGAGACCAGCCTGGCCAACATGGTAAAAGCCCGTCTCTACTAAAAATACAGAAAATTAGGTCAGGTGCAGTGGCTCACGCCTGTAATCCCAGCACTTTGGGAGGCCGAGGTGGGCGGATCACCTAAGGTCAGGAATTCGAGACCAGCCTGACAGACATGGAGAAACCCTGTCTCTACTAAAAATACAAAATTAGCCGGGCGTGGTGGCGCATGCCTGTGATCCCGGCTACTTCGGAGGCTGAAGCAGGAGAATCGCTTGAACCTGGGAGGCAGAGGTTGCGGTGAGCTGAGATCACGCCATTGCATGCCTGGGCAACGAGTGAAACACCACTAAAAAAAAAGAAAAAAAAATGGCCAGGGGCGGTGACTCACGCCTGTAATTCCAGTACTTTGGGAGGCTGAGGTGGGTGGATCACCTGAGGTCAGGAGTTTGAGACCAGCCTGGCCAACATGGTGAAACCCCGTCTCTGATAAAAACACAAAAATTAGCTGGGTGTGGTGGCGGGCGCCTGTAATCCCAGCTACTCGGGAGGCTGAGGCAGGAGAATCACTTGAACCTGGGAGGCGGAGGTTGCAGTGTGCGACCACAGGCCATTGTGCTCCAGCCTGGGCAACAAGAGTGAAACTGCCACACACACACACACACACACACACACACACACACACACACACACAAAAGACATGAAGACTGCACTCGAGCAGGATTTTGTAAGAATCACAGTAAATGGATTAGCTGAATCCAATCAAATTATTTAGGAACCTGGGAGGTAGGGAGTAGCCATGCCTATGGGTGGGAGACAGAATCAAAACAGATTTTAGTATCATGTAATGGTATAACTTTAACCCAGAAAAAAAAGATTCAAAACCAACCCCTCTGAAGGAAATGAACCTGAAGCTTTCTGTTTTCACTGTGATTATAAAAAGGGCTGTTTTTTCATTTGGTGCTTAGAAAGAATTGTCCCAGACATAAGCAGCTCCAGCAAGAGTTCAGCACTTCTTTCCATCATACAAGTTCTGTTCTTTCCCAGGGCTGCCCTTGTGTCTGGCTACCTCTCTTCCTGCAAGGACTGCAAAGACTGGATGCATGTTAGATTGGGAATCAGTTAAAGACACAGGATTTAATCTGCCATACTGGGGAAGGTCTCAAACCTGTCACATGGCTTCATGGTATTACGGAAAAAGCAAGGACTTTGATGTCAAAAAGTTCTACAGTCGCTGGGAGCTGCGGTGGCTCAGGCCTGTTGTCCTGGCACATAAGGAGGCGAGGCTACGTGTTTGAGGTCAACCTGGGCAACATAAAAACCTCTCATCCATTCAAAGAAAAAGAAAAAAGAAAAAAAAAGTTCTACAGTTAAATCCCTGCATTGTGTGCTTTAGGCAAACCACTTGAGCTTTCTGAGCCTTTTGGGAGCCTTGTCTGGACTTGGTCTCTACTGTCCTAAGTACTCACAGTGGAGCTAGGCTTCCCTGCATTCACCATCCTACTGTCTAAAGAACAGGAAGAGAGACAAACGAGATAAGCTCTGACCAAGTGGGCAGTACTTTCTCCTAGAGATAGGTCAGTCACTTTCCATTTCCTAAAGCTGGGCTTTCACCATTCACACTGGGAAATATCTGTGATATACTCAGGCCCTGCATCTGGTTCCCTCTGGCCACGTGATGAAACCAACATCAGAGCTTTCCAGGAAACAAGGCTGGTCATCAGGTTGCAGAAAACAAGCAGATAAATACTTGACCGTCTCAAATCTCTGCCTCCAAAGATCACCGATAAAAATGAGCCAGCTCTCTTATTTCAAGAAAGCTTGGGTCTTTGGCTTAGAAATCAGAAGACAGGCGGCTGGGTCCGCAGTGGCTCAAGCCTGTTATCCCAGAACTTTGGGAGGCTAAGGCGGGCCGATTGCCTGAGGCCAGGAGTTCGAGACCAGCCTGGTAAACATGGCGAAACCCTGTCTCTACTAAAAACACAAAAACTAGCCAGGCGTGGTGGTACACGCCTGTAATTCCAGCTGCTCAGTAGGCTGAGGCACATGAACTGCTTGAATCCAGGAGGCAGAGATTGCAGTAAACCAAGATTGCACCACTGCACTCCAGCCTGGGCAACAAAGCGAGACTGTTTCCAAAAAATAAAAATAGAGTAGGAGCTAGACCAGCAAAGGGGTAAGAGCATATTCCAGATAGGGGGCTCCCAACTATGGGCAAAAACATAAAGGAAGCTCAGTGCTCTTGGCAGAAAAGTTCAAAGTAAAGGGTGGAAGGTTACAAATTAAAGAGGCCAGGTCATGGAGACTGTTAGATGTTACATTTAATGGCTTGGACTTGATCTTTTAACTCAGTGGCTGACAAGCAAGCTGCAGTATACTGATGTGTTATGAATCCACTATAAGCATACTGCCAAAGCTTGACCAGAATGTAAAAAAAAAAAAAAAAAAAAAAAAAACATACATACATATATATATATATAAAGCTAGAATGAACCAGCAAGTAGGCAAAAGGCATAGCATAATATCAGGCCACAAATATTATATGTTTAGCAAAACATTGAAGATCTTTGCTTTATAGCTATGTAAAAACAAGTCATTGGGTTAAGATTTCATCTCTGCCATGGCTGGAAAATAAATTAGGGGACGGATTCTCATGTTGGTTTGTCCAGTTTTCCCCTCAAGTACAGATGCTGGTGAGGGAGCTTTTTCTTTCTTCCACATTACTACCTCTTCCACTTGTTCTGGGCCATTTAAGAGGTTCACATGGGGTAATCCACATACAGTAAAGCAAAGCTTCAAGATCCAGGCTGCTTTCACTGCTGCCGTGTGGCCTGCAAGCAGCTGACAAAGGCCTCCAGGAGTGTGGGTGGAGAGGAACTTGGTGTGATGAGATACTGGGGAGGGGGGAAGGGCAGCTAGAAAAACAAAATGTCTCAATTTACCTCCAAATTTTTCCTCCTAAAGCAGCAAATCATTTTAATCCAACAGTATACCGAGGTGAACAGTGATAAAGCAAATGATACAAAGATCACAGAAACTTTTAGCTGCCAAGGAACATCATACCGGCATACCAACTCACTGTAATTATTGCTGGCCTGGTAGTTGCTGGTGTGTCATCAGGATAGGTCCCGATCGACCAGTTAACCGACCCTTGTTCTAGTCTCATTATCTCTGAGAAAGAGTATTTGGAGGCGGCTGCTTTACCCTGGGGACGTAAGGGTGATAAATGAGTCCGTGCTCAAGGTTCATGTCCTCTATGCTGTAGTAACACTGTATTTTTTTTTTTTTTTTCCAAGACAAGAGTCTCGCTCTGTTGCCCAGGCTGGAGTGCAATGGCGCAATCTCGTCTCACTGTAACCTCTGCCTCCTGGGTTCAAGCAATTCTCCCGCCTCAGCCTCCTGAGTAGCTGGGATTACAGGCGTGAGCCCAGCCAATAACACTGTATTATACTGACTGATGACATTCACCCAGTTCAGATGAGATGGTCCACAGCCTATAATCCAGACTAACCTATCTGCAAAACTATTCCAATCTAATGGAAAAGAGTAGACTTCAAGGATGGCAGTTGTGCTTTCTGAGGGGTCCTTATACCTACTCATCCCACCCTACCAATCTACATGCCCGAGAAGGTAAGTGATGAGTCAGCCTGGTGCATTCAGTTCCACAGTAAAGAAGCAGGATCATCTAAGTATCCAATTTCCTTATGATAAGGCAGGGAAAAACCATCCCTTTTTTTCATTAGAATCCAAACTATGATGAAGGAGACAGAAAGACACCAGCAAATTGAGCAAAATGTTTACATTTATATTGAAATATACACTAAAACAGAATGAGTTCTACTAGTCAATGAAACTTTGCCAAAGCAAAATCACAAACTTCCAATGGGGAGGTCCAGTCAGCTAGCAGCAGTGATCCCCAAGCAGGAACACCAAGAAACCTGGGGGACCCCTCTCCAAAAAGCCTCCTTTCAAGAGGCCCTAACTCACTTCTCCCACATGCACCCACACGGATTTAGGAGCTTGCACATGCTCCTCATTTTCATATATTTTTAGTTTCTTCTTCACTGCAATAAATATAAAGTTGGCAATGCTCATACACCACAGCACAGACAATATTTCAGGCTTTAGCATACAATTGTAAACAGTGACTAGGTTAAAAAAATAAAATAAAGTAAGTTGGACTTTTTTTTTTTTTTTGAACAGACAAAATTCCTAAGAGCCGGGCATGAGCTACTCAAGATTTGTTTTGTTGGGTTAAGGTTTCTGACAAAAGATTCTGGTTTAGGCAGATGCCCCTGACAGTTCAAGTAGCCTCACGGTGGTAGCCAGAGCGCTGTCTACAGCGACCGAGAACACATGGACTGGAAGACAGCCTGCCCTAGATCACCCGTGGCAGTACATCTTCAAGCTGCCACATTCAACATATGACCACAGACATCTTTATAGTTCCATCACTGGCTGCCATCTAGTATAGCAGGAATGCGTGGGTGAAGGAATACAAATTTGCTGGGAGAGGAAGAGAATAGTATCTCTGCTAGCTGCCTGGAAAGTTGGCCCCTTAATCACAATGACAACTAGGACATTTCACTTGGACAGTGCATTAAATTTATAGATTTTTTTAAAAGTACAAAGACTAAGCAGTAAGTTCTGTCACTGACACAAACTAGGATGTCAAAGAAAAATAGATTAACTATTTTTACCTAAAGTAGTGCAAAGAAATCTGGCAAAAAATGAAAGTGAACTCAATATCTGCACATCAGTAATGGGGCAGAATTTTATTTAAAAGGCTAGTGGTTCAAATACTATTGCTTGAATAGCTCTGGTAGATATAAAATGTAGTAACATCTGAGGTTTGTACACATGAGCAAAGGAGCTGAGGGCCAGCTCACAAAGGGATATTTGATCCTCAGTCAAGAGAGAAGCTAAAAGCGCATGCTGCAGGAGTAACCTAATGGATTTATTTGGACCATACTCCCACCTTCTGACAAACAGAAAAAGACCTGGATAGAAAACTGTCTTTCCACACACAAAAATCTGGCTTAATTCTTCTTGCTATACAACTATACCTCAGCTAAGAAAAAAATCTCTTGTGAAAAACTCAACCTGGGCTACTAAAAATAAAAAGGAAATTTTTAATGTCGTAAACAAGTTTAGTAAACACCATGTGGATTTTCTGTTGTTAATGAAGACATGATACATTCAAAAAAGTATGTATTTTTTAAAAAGAACAAAACCAAAAAATTTTCTAGAAAGAGACTTCACAAGAAAAACATGAGCCCAAGGTTCATCCCTCAATCAGAAATCGGTCTTAGCACGCATCAGTAAGCCCTCCTCCAACATACAAAAGCACTGAAATTTGCCTTTCAAGTACGTTACTGAATTTAAACATTAAGCGGAATCACTGCAGAGCATATTTTGATGGGTTACTTCAATACCCACCTGGTCCAGTTCAAAATATCTATAGATCCAGTTTGTACATATTCCATAGGTATACTGATAAAACCATCTATTATCCCATTTTTTTTAATGGCAGTTCTTATATAGCTCGAACATTAAGATCAACAAATTCTCAGATGAAGTACATTAATAAGACACCTCAGAAGTGAAACAAACCTAGTTTTTACTAAAATGATGGGATAAAGGTAGTGTCTATGCTGAAGAGCAGCTTCACTTGTTTCCCCACAGAAAAAGGCCCAAAATTTTTGGAGGATAATTTAAAAACTAAGCCAATAAGGCCAGGCACAGTGGCTCATGCCTGTAATCCCAGCACTTTGGGAGGCCAAGGCGGGCAGATCACCTGAGGTCAGGAGTTCGAGACCAGCCTGGTCAACATGGCGAAATCCCGTCTCTAATAAAAATATAAAAATTAGCCGGGCATGGTGGCATGCACCTGTAATCCCAGCTACTCAGGAAGCTGAGGCAGGAGAATCATTTGAACTCGGGAGGTGAAGGCTGCAGTGAGCCAAGATCACACCATTGCACCCCAGCCTGGGCAACAGTGAAACTCCATCTCAAACAAAACAAAACAAAAAACAACTAAGCCAATAAAAAAAATAAAATATACACCTTAAGATATATAAAACTTGAAATAATGTCAGGTGCTATGGAATGGGAAACAAGAGTTCTGAATCCCCCCACCCCCCAAAAAAACTGTTAACAGGTTTTAAGGGAAAAACAAAACCAGAACTCCAAATATGAACAGCAATACACAGACTCTATAGCACAGAACACCACACAAGAATGAGTTTTATAGCAGTACTATCATAAGAGTAACTGGCTGGAGACTATACTTCCAGCAACAGGGCTCCTAGGTCAAAAATGTGTTAAAAGCTTGTAATGTCAACAAGGACCAAAAAAAAAAAAAAAAAAAAAAGACGGGGTGGCGGGGGGAATGAAGGGGAAAGGGGGGCATGAAGGGGAATAAGGAGGAAAGGCTGCATGCACGGGTCTATTATAGACATGATATTCAGCAGCATAAAAAATAATACCCTCCAAAGAATCCCTCTACTGGGGCAAAACCTGTTTTTCACTGCTAAGCATGGAAAAGATTAAGAAAGCAGAACAAATTCACTTCTAACTATAGCATCTTCCATATATGAATGACAAGCATGTTCAACCTGATGCTACATGTTAAGAAAATATTCAGTATACATAAGAATCTAAGCAACATAAAAACAAAAGGCTAAATTATGAACCTTAAAAAAATGGGAGAAAACATGTTTTAAAGCCAAGTAGAATGATTCTGATAATTATTATATATGACATAATCCACAGAAAGGCCAAGAAAAGAATCTTCATATTGTTCAGTATTTAGGCTTGATGTTGTCCTAAGAAAACAGTGATAATAATTCAATGAATGTGTTACACATACAACTAAAAAGTCCCCTTCTGGTTTCAAATGAATTTAAACAACAATCTTCCTTGGCTAATTTTTCTCCTCTGTCAAACAAACCTTCTATGTACAGGACCAGTTTAAATCCCTCCTCCCCTTCAAACACTAGATATGAACATCCAGGAACATTCTACAATGCAAAGTGCCTTAAGAAAGAGAAGGATTCTGTAGTGCCAGTGATAGAACTGATCTGAGGAAGCTGAGATGCTATTAACACTGATAAGAGCCAGTCAGGCAATGGTGGTTTGTTTCTCCTCAGGTGTTTCCTCCAACAACTGCATGATCAGTTCATGCAGGGGTTTGCAGATCTTTGCATAGCCCCCTCCTGTCAGATGCAGAAAATCAAACATGTCGTGGCAGGAGATGGCACCGTCCGAGTGCACAAAACCCCCGTCGGTATCCAGGAGCTGCACGTTGGCAAGCTTCGGCAGCGAAACCTTGAGGAGTTGGTTCACCTTGGCGTTCTTTTGCCTCAAAGGATTGGGTTTCTCACCTCGAGGTAACAAACCCTGGGGCACAGTGGAAAACATTAAATTAGAAGATTCACTTATTTTTCTCTACTTATTATTTATAACTTCAGATATTCCTGGAACATCTCCATTTGGCACTTTCTACACCTTTGATTTGTGAAACATTGGAAAAATACTGTTTTGAATGAAAGCTAACCATTTTTTCTTAGTTTTTTCATGGGTTCCCTTCCTCCTGTCCCTTAACTGTTGGTATTCTTCAAGGACCTGTCCTCTGGCCCACTACTCTAAATACTTTAGCCAGATCTCTTCCTAGAGCTTCAGAATTACATATTAAACTTCTAAGCTACAGAAAGAAATTTAAATGTTCCCAAGGCACTCCCAACTGATTCAAAAGCAATTCATTAAACTATGCTCTTCCTCTTTATCAACTGGTCATTCCAACATCTGCAAGTCTCACATCCCATATATCTTATCTATTTATCATTAAATTATTCAACTTTTGCATCCTAAATGTCATTTTCTTGTCTCCATCCTGATTATATACACTGCTATAGCTCAGGAACTTATCTCCAATCATCTTAATTACTATAAAACCTCCTGATTGGTCTTCCCACCTCCAACGTTGTCTACCCTTCAATCCATTCTCCATTTGGCTGTCAGAATAATCAAGCTCATAGATACGCATCATCTATTAATGCCACATGGAACCTACATCATACTATACTATGAGAAAAAGAGGTGGAATGAATGCTGTCTTGATGAATCAGAGCTATTCACCCTGGAATAACCCTGGAATAACTGTTTTGTCTCCTTGTAGCCCTTTTCCAATTGCATATATACTAGGATTAGGCATGAGCTACCATGCCCAGCAAAGCAATTCAAAAACATTTTCACTTAAATACACCATAAAGTCTGTTTGCACACAGCCCTCATAATTGTAATGTGATTACTGCTATCATATTCAATGACTTATACAATCATTTCCATGATACTACTATTTAGGTTATTTCCAATGTTTTAGTATTATGGACAACACCTTAATTAACACTTTTGTATATCCAATTTAAAAACAAAGAATACGGAAGGCTTATTGAGCAACATTCATACAACAAATATTTCCTAAGCAAATACTATGTACTAGTCACTGTACTTAACAGGTGGACTCTTAACACAATCCTTTCTGGAATAAGGCAGGTATAAATAAGTACCTCAACAAGTAAATGAAATGCCTTGTAATAAAAAAGATCTGGCCCCCCAGCAACTGTGGATAAAATCCAAACATCCCAACAGCATATGAATTCCTACATGACCTGGTCTGGCGCAGTGGCTCACGCCTGTAATCCCAGCACTTTGGGAGGCTGAGGCGGGCAGATCACGAACGAGGTCAGGAGTTCGAGACCAGCCTGGCCAATAAGGTGAAACCCGGTTCTACTAAAAACAAACAAAAATTAGCCGGGCATGGTGGCATACGCCTCTAGTTTCAGCTACTTGGGAGTTTGAGGCAGAAGAATCACTTGAACCCGGGAGGCAGAGGTTGCAGTGAGCTAAGATCACACCACTGCACTCCAGCCTGGGCAGTAGAGCGAGACTCCATCTCAAATTTAAAAAAAAAAAAAAAAATCCTACATGACCTGGTTGTGGCCTCTTTCTCCTAACCATCCCAGGCTCAAACTTTATGCAGCCTCCTCTGCTCAGCCAACAAACAAATACATGTACAAGCCTTTGCTCAATTCTCTTTATTTTTCTATAATACCTTCCTTCTTTCCCTATTTGTCTGGAAACCAATGAAGTCTTTGAATGCAGATGTCAACTTTTGTTAAACACGTTTTCACCTTACTCTAAACAGCACACAGTATAATAATTCTGTGTTGCTGTCTCCATACACTAGACTGTGAGCTCCTTGAGACCGAAACTATGTCTTACTCATTTTTGTATGCTCAAGAACTAGGATAGTGCCTTGTACACAGTGATCCTCAGGTTTTTTGAGTAAATGATTATCTTCCTAACACCATCTCACTAAAGAACTAAATTTGTATCAGATTTTGCTAAAACATGTTTCAAACTGACTAAGAATATCTACAGCTAGACATTTTTTTTTTTTTTTTTGAGATGGAGTTTTGCTCTGTTGCCCAGGCTGGAGTGCAGTGGCACGATCTCGGCTCACTGCAACCTCCACCTCCCAGGTTTAAGAAATTCTCTGCTTCGGCCAGGCGTGATGGCTCATGTCTGTAATCCCAGCACTTTGGGAGGCCGAGGCAGGCAGATCACGAGGTCAGGAGATCGAGACCATGGCTAACACGGTGAAACCCCATCTTTACTAAAAATACAAAAAATTAGCCGGGTGTGGTGGCGGGCGCCTGTAGTCCCAGCTACTCGGGAGGCTGAAGCAGGAGAATGGTGTGAACCTGGGAGGCCGAGCTTGCAGTGAGCCGAGATCACGCCACTGCACTCCAGCCTAGGCGACAAAGCGAGACTCTGTCTTAAAAAAACAAAAGAAAAAAGAAATTCTCTGTTTCAGCCTCCCGAATAGCTGGGATTACAGGCACGTGCCACCACGCCCAGCTAATTTTTTTGTATTTTTAGTAGAGATGAAGTTTCACCATCTTGGCCAGGCTGGTCTTGAAATCCTGACCTTGTGATCCACCCGCCTCGGCCTCCCAAAGCGCTGGGATTACAGACGTGAGCCACCACACCCGGCCTACAGCTAGACTTTTATACTGAAACAGACAGCTGTTCACCTTTGAGACCATGAAGAGTTAATGCTTTAATTCTACAAAAGGGTAGCACCTTTCTGTTCAGGGTACAACTATAAAGTATCCATTTTCTTGCTGATGAAATTTTTTATGTTTTAGAGAAGATTAGAATGTCTAATATACCACCTTTAACATAAGAACAAGACACTTACAAAGTAATCCAAATATAGGTCTAATAAAAAGACTCAGGATTCAGACAAATCTCATGTGCCATTGTGCAAAAAATTATGGAGGCCAAAAAAAGGGGTACTGAGGCACCAAACGGCTTCCATACTTTCTCCTGCCTCGGCCTCCCGAGTAGCTGGGACTACAGGTGCCTGCCACCACACCCGGCTAATTTTTTGTATTTTTAGTAGAGACAGGGTTTCACCGTGTTAGCCAGGATGGACTTGATCTCCTGACCTCGTGATCCGCCCGCCTTGGCCTCCCAAAGTGCTGGGATTACAGGCGTGAGCCACAGCGCCTGGCCACAGCTTCCATACTTCTAAACAAGGATGCGTGGATAAAAGATGGCCCCACAGCTGGTATGGGGAATGATGAAACCAGTAAGACAGTAAAATACATTAAAGAAGAGGTCAACGAAAGTATGATAAACTGCTTCCACCTCAAGGTTCTCTAATATTCATGAGCAATCACATTTCTAAAAAGATTCCTCAGCTGACCTAAAGATAACGAACTCTCTACCCACCAAAGACTACATACCAATACAATGATTTTGGCCTGTGGCTGCCTTGTGTTGATAAGTTGTACAATGGCCTCGATCCCACCTGCTACTTCTTCTGCTGTATTTTCGTGGTTATTTGTTCCTACCCAGACAACAATGACCTGCAATTGAAGAAAAAAGGGGGGAAGGAGAAGATAAATACCCAGGAATAAAGGAACGTCCAACATTTAGATGAAAATCTTTTTTTTTTTTTTTTGAGATGGGGTCTCGCTCTATCACCCAGACAGGAGTGCAGTGGCACCATTTCGGCTCACTGCAACCTCCGCCTCCCAGGTTCAAGTGATTCTCCTGCCTCAGCCTCCCGAGTAGCTGGGACTACAGGCATGTGCCGCCACGCCCAGCTAATTTTTGTATTTTTAGTAGAGACCGGGGTTTCACCACGTTGCCCAGGCTGGTCTCAAACTCCTGACCTCAGGTAATCCACCCACCTTGGCATCCCAAAGTGCTGGGATTACAGGTGTGAGCCACCACGCCCGGCCGAAAATCTTATTTCAAAAAGCAAAGAAGGAAAGATAAACTTTTCAAATGGTGTTGGCTAACTTCAACTGGGCAGCTATCCTATTAAATTTTCTTTTAAGAGATAGAGGGTCATGCTATATTGCCCAGGCTGGTCTTAAACTCCTGGGCTCAATGCATCTTTCTTTGGCCTCCCAAAATGCTGGGATTACAAACGTTGAGCCACCACACTCAGCCAGGGCAGAAATCTTAATGCATTGATTTATGCCTCGTATCATATATCAGGATAAATTCCAAGGGGAATAATATTTAAGTGGTAAAATTGTACTAGGAGGAAACGAGAGAATTATATCATCATGCAGCAGGAAGCTGATTTCTCAAAATCCAAAAATTATACAAAAAAGATTAATAAACTGTATAAAAATAAAACCTGGCCAGGCACAGTGGGTCACATCTATAATCTCAATGCTTTGGGACACTGAGGTGGGAAGACTGATTCAGCCCAGGAGTTCAAGACTGGAAGTAAGCCATGATCATGCCACTGCACTCCAGCCTGGGTGACACGGCAAGAACCTGTCATGGTATAAATACACAGGTACACTCAAGGAAAAGAGTCACAGAGGTGGAGGCTGGATGCAACTTTAACAAATTTTTCTATTTATTTATTTTTGAAACGGAGTCTTGCTCTGTCACCCAGGCTGGAGTGCAGTGGTGTGATCCTGGCTCACTGCAACCTCCATCTCACGGGTTCAAGTGATTCTCCTGCCTCAGCTTCCTAAGTAGCTAGGATTACAGGTGTGTGACACCATGCCTGGCTTTTTTTTTTTTTTTTTTTTAAATCTAGAGACAGGGTTTCACCATGCTGGCCAGGGTGGTCGTGAACTCCTAGCCTCAAGTGATCTGCGTGCCTCAGCCTCCCAAAGTGCTAGGATTACAGACATAACCCACCACGCTGATCCATCAAGTTTTTCTCTTTAGAGAAAAAAAAAAAAAAAATCACAGTCTCGCATGGTAGCTCAAGCCTATAATCCCAGTATTTTAGGAGGCCGGGGCGGGAGGATCATCATCTGAGGCCAGGAGTTTGACACCAGCCTAGGCAACATAACAAGACCAAGACCCTGTCTACAAAAAGAAATTTAAAAATTAGCTGAGCATGGTGGCACATGCCTGCAGTCCTAGCTATTTGGGAGGCTGAGGCCATAGGATCATCCGGGTCCAACAGTTTGAGGTTACAGTGAGCTATAATCATGCCACTGCATTCTAGTTTGGGCAACAGAGAGAACCTGTCTTAAAACAAACAACTTTCAATGAAAGCACGTTTTGTCAGGGCTCAGTTTTTGTTCTTTTTTGGGAGCTGAAACAATTATATACAGTGTGCCAACTCAGAGTATTTATGATATAAGATACTGGGTAGAAATGTTCATTTGTTCACATCTGCTTCTAATTTTCTTCAGACGAACTTGCAGGCCTCGATTACTGACCTGTTTATATGGTTAAACAGATCCAAAATTACTTCCTAAAGTTAATCATGGCCCTGCTCCCATGGCCCACCTCTGAGCAGTTTTCCCTCATACTGCCCGAGATCTATGCATTCCACAGAATAGCATACCTCATTAGCATCAAATCTCTTCCTTCAGCCAGGCGCGGTGGCTCATGCTTGTAATTCTCCAGCACTTTTGGGAGGCCGAAGCGGGTGGATCACAAGGTCATGAGTTCAAGACCAGCCTGGCCAAGATGGTGAAACCCCGTCGCTACCAAAAATACAAAAATTAGCTGGGCACAGTGGCGGCGCCTGTAATCCCAGCTACTCGGGAGGCTGAGGCAGGAGAATCGCTTGAACCCAGGAGGCGGAGGTTGCAGTGAGCTGAGATCACACCACTGCACTCTAGCCTGGGTGACAGAGCAAGACTCCATCTCAAAAAAAAAACAACTCTTCCTTCAACTTAAGAAAGTAATTATAACAACTATAAATACAACCCAATAGGCAAACAATTCACTAGTTTCTTAATTATATATTTTGGCATATTCTCAAGCAATGACAGTATCATTTACCTTAAAGAGGCACGAAAAAAATAGTGAAATAGGTCTTTAAAGAAGCAATTTTTTTTTTACAGTTTCAGACAATTTAACTATCCAAAACAGACTTAAGATTAATGACATTGACAAGTAACTTTCATTTCACCTTAGGCTTAATATTCTCCAGTTCTCCATTCTTTAGTCTCCACAAAACATGTCTTGTTGTATCTCCCCCAATTCCAAAATTCAGTGCATGAAGTGGGGAAAAAAGCTCTCGCCATATCTAAAAAAAGAAAAACTTGATTTAGTGTAGCTAAAACTAGGGGAAAGTTTAATCTTTTGACTGCAATGTGTTGCAAGGCATTAATTTCCTTTTTCTGTATTCAAAGATAACACTGTAATGGTGTGACACTCACTGTTTAAGGGCTTTGAAGATACCATTGTGTAACTCAGTTCTTAATGCAGCCTTAGGTCTCAGCTCAAGAAATGAGTCACAACTCAATCTGATGCCCCCTAAAAGGTACCAACATTAATAATTAAGCTGTCAACTCAACAAACCCTCCTTTCCACTTATTGAACTACAGAAACAGGGTGAAGTAGAAACAAGAGATGAAGAAATTTAGAGTGCTAGAGCTTAAAAAAAAAAAAAAAAAGCTATCTTTTCTTTTAAATTTCCCTTGGGGCTGGGCACAGTGGCCCATGCCTCTAATCCCAGCACTTTGTGAGGCCAAGGCACGTGGATCATTTGAGGCCAAGAGTTCGAGACCAGCCTGGCCAACATAGTGAAACCCCGTCTCTACTAAAAATACAAAAATCAGTCAGGCATGGTGGCACATGCCTATAATCCCAACTACTCAGGGGCTGAGGTATGAGAATCTCTTGAGCCTGAGATTGTGCCACTGCACTCCAGCGTCGACGATGGAGCGGGACTGTCTCAAAAAAATAAATTAAAAAATAAAAAAACTAATAAATTTCCCATGGAAGAATGCCTAAACCCTAAAAGAAGATTGGCAATAGCTTACTACAAAAATATATGAAATAGGAAAATGGCAAAATAGAAATAAGAATCATGACTAGGATAAATGTTATTAGCAAATACAAATAGGAAATACTAAGATACAGATAATAACTTGACAATCTGAGTAGAGCAAATATAAACAAATATAACATCAAGCCTCTTGGAAACCAGAGTAGAAGAGGAAGTTTCATTATAAACAATGCTTCAGATCAGAACATGGCCAAGTTAAAAGAAAGAAAAGAAAATCCCTTTAGGTAGCTTTGATTCTCTTATAACCTCAATTAGGGCTTCTCTAAGAGTCACAAATAAGTAAGTTCAGCTCAGAATGAAAGTCTGTTAGTAATGAATGGATATACATGAGTAGCCAAGAACCACGCTCATCCCTTCCACCTTTACCTCATATTGCTGCATTAACTGCACCATGGAGTCTCCCACGAACAGTACATCAGGCTCTTTGTCTTTACAGTCCAAAACAAATCTGTTGTGCTGGTTTGAAGAAGAAAAAAAAAATTATTAACTGGCACTTCTGGCTGGGTGTGGTGGCCCATGCTTGTACTTTCAACATTTTGGGAGGCCAGGACAGGAGAATAACTTGAGGTCAGGAGTTTGAGATCAGCCTGGGTAATATATCAAGATCCCATCTCTACAAAAACAACTTTTCTCTTTCTTTTTTTTTTTTTTTCTAAGACAGGGTCTGGCTCTCTCACCCAGGCTGGAGTACAGTGGCGTGATCTTGGCTCACTGCAACTTCTGCTTCAGGGGCTCAAGTCATCTTCCCACCTCAGTCACCTGAATAGCTGGGACTATAGGCTCATGCCACCATGCCTGGCTAATTTTTTCTATTTTTTTTGTAGAGACGAGGTTTTACCATGTTGCCCAGGCTGGTCTTGAACTCCTGAGCTCAAGCAATCTGCCCACCTTAGCCTTCCAAAGTGCTGGGATTACAGGTATGAGCCACACATCTAGCCAAAAAAAATTTTTCTTAATAAAAAAAGAAACTGATATTTCTTTCCCTGTGAGACTTCTTGGCCTAGAAAGAACAGCTGTTCAACCAGTTACTGTTGTTGAACTTTTTTTTTAGTCTATCCCCAAAGCTTATTCCTCTCATTCTATAAATTACTGTTTGAACTTTCTTCTCACCCTTACCATACTGAGCATTCTAGTACTCTCAAGAAACCCAGAATCCTACTGAAACCAGAATAGAAAAATACATGTAACATGCTGTTTAGAAGTTTATCTTTTCCTCAAACTTTTATTAAGAAAATTGTAGATACACAGAAAGTTGACATATTACAATGAACACATATACATCTGCCTCTTGTATTCAACAACTAATAGTATTTTCCCATGTTTGCTTTGTTTCTATGTATGTGTGCATGTTTGCTGGACCACTTGTGAAGTAGAATGCAAACATTATGATTCTTCACCCTAATCAGCAAGCATCTCCTAAGAGTAAGAACATCCTCTTATAAAACCAAATGGTGCGGTGGCTCACGCTGGTAATCCCAGCACTTTGGGAGGCCAGGGTGGGCAGATCACCTGAGGTTGGGAGTTTGAGACCAGCCCAGCCAACATGGTGAAACCCCGCCTCTAATAATAATACAAAAATTAGCCAGGTGTGGTGGCGGGTGCCTGTAGTCCCAGCTACTCAGGAGGCTAAGGCAGGAGAATCGCCTGAACCTGGGAGACGGAGGTTGCAGTGAGCCGGAATCGTGCCATTACACTCCAGCCTAGGCGACAAGAGCGAAACTCCATCTTAAAAAAAAAAAAAAAAAAAAAAAAAAAAGCCCACAAACTATTATCATAACTAGGAAAAGAAACAATCCCATAACATTCAATTTTTCAAATGGCTCCAAGAGTTCAATAAAGTATTATATCATTTTTTCAACTATGATCCAATGAGGATCCATGTATTTTATTTGAATGCAGACTTTGAAAATATCTGTTAACTTCCAAATGTGAGACACTGGCAAACTAGGACTCAATCCTTTTCAGTCAAATCCAAGTTTATAAACAGTGGTAATCTCCTCCCAGAGTGCCTCTTTCTGTTATAAAGGCACAAGACACTCTCTAAAATGGATTTTGGCCAGGTGTGGTGGCTCATGTCCATAATCTTAGCACTTTAGGAGGCCAAGGTGTGAAGGATAGCTTGAGCCCAGGCATTCGAGACCAGCCTGGGCAACATCATGAGACCCCTTCACTATGAAGAAAAGAAAGAAAGAAAAAAGAAAACAAATTTTACCCATCAATGCTAAAGAACATAGTTTAAACTTTTTATTTTACTTTTTGGAGATGGAATCTCACTCTATCACTCAGGCTAGAGTGTAGTGGCGCGATCTTAGCTCACTGCAACCTCCACCTCCCGGGTTCAACCAATTTTTGTGCCTCAGCCTCCCGAGTAGCTGGGATTACAGGCGCCCACCACCATGCCCAGCTAATTTTTGTATTTTTAGTAGAGATGGGGTTTCACCATGTTGGTCAGGCTGGTCTCGAACTCCTGACCTCAGGTGATCCACTCGCCTCAGCCTCCAAAAGTGCTGGGATTACAGGCGTGAGCTACCGTGCCAGACCAGTTTAAACTTTTATATTCATCCCTTAAACAAATTTATACAGTGCTCTAGGTCTGTAATGTAGGTCTAGGAAAAGGCCTACTCTCTTTTTTTCCCAAAGATGAGGTCTCACTATGTTGCCCAGACTGGACTGAATTCCTGGGCTCAAGTGACCCTCCTGCCTTAGCCTCCCAACTAGCTAGGACTACAGGAATGCTCTATCATGCCTAGGTTTCCAGTGCTGTTTCCTTTTCTCAAACTCTGCATTCAACTTTGTTTCCCTTAGGAATTAAGGAAGTTACTATTTATTTCTGTTGACAATAACAATGCAGATGAGGCTGTGGTAAAACTCAGATATTCATCCACAGGTGAAGTGTAAAGTGACAAAAATACTTCTGGAAATAATTTTACAGATTATGAAAACACCTCTGGTCAGGTGTGGCAGCTCACGCCTGTAATCCTAGGCCTTTGTGAAGCCAAAGTGAGCAGATCACATGAGCTCAGGAGTTCAAGACCAGCCTGGGCAACATGGCAAAATCCCATCTCTAATTAAACAAACAAACAAACTATATATATATATATATATATTCATTTATTTATTTAAAAAAAGAAAACAAAACACTTCCTCTCTTAGGGTGACAGGATTAGGGACAGCTTTTTCCTTGCTTCCATATTTTGTGCAAACACGTATTTTAAAAATTACTATTGTTTCAGTAAATATTTTTAAACTGAGGAGATATGAGAAAGAATAAAAGTTTAGTGAATAGGTGCTTTTTCCTATCATGTTAACTCCCTATTGCAGGTACTGTAGTACCAACTACCTTTCTTTTTTTTTTTTTTTTTTTTTTTTTTTTTTGAGATTTTGAGACAGGGTTTCACTCTGTCACCCAGACTACTGGAGTACAGTGGCAGCTATGAGGGGCAGCTCACTGCAGCCCCAACCTCCCAGGCTCAGGCTGGGGAGGGTTTACATGATCCTCCCTGCCTCAGCCTCAGGCGCATTTCACCATATCCGGCTTTTATTTTTGGCATTTTTTGTAGAGATGGGGTTTTGCTATGTTTCCCAGGCTGGTCTGGAACTCAAGTGATCCACTCACCTCTGCCTCCCAAGATGCTGAGAGATTACAGGCCTGAGCCACCGCGCCCGGCCCCAACTACCTTTCAACACCAATAAAATAGCTTGCATTTGTAGAGTGTCGTGGAATTTAAGACTGCTATGCTAAAGGTTCTAGTACTTTTCTCCTAAAGTGTAATAGTTGTAATAAATTTGGAAAAATAGAAAGGACCAAAACAACACATCTATAATCCTACCACCTTAACCTAGTAACTATGACCATGCTTGAGTATTTTCTCCTCATCTTTTTTCATGTCCTCTGTTACCCCTTTTACATAGTTTAAGCATCATGGACACCTCTTTCTGGCACTATATGTCTGGGGCCAGAAAAACCAACATTCAAATTCTAGCTTACCTACTTTCCAGTCCAGTGATCTTAAGAAAGTATATAATTTGTGTCTTGGTTTTAACATCTGCTGGCAACTCCATTTTAGAGTTGTTAAAGAGTCCCAGCTATTGACTGGCACCCACTAGGTACTTGATAAATGGTAGCCATTATAGTTGCACTTAACACCATACTAGAACATTTTTCTATGTAGCAACGCAGTTTTTATAATCGTAACTTTTAATGGCCATATATTCTTTTCTAGAGACAGGGTCTTGCTCTGTCACCGAGGGTGGAGTGCAGTGCATGATCACAGCTTACTACAGTCTCAAACTCCCAGACTGAAGCAATCCTCCTGCCTTGGCCTCCCCAGTAGCTGGGACTACAGGCACACACCACCATGCCCAGTGAATTTTTTTTTCTATTTTTTGTTGAATCAGGGTCTTGGTGTGTTTCCTAGGCTGCACTTCTGGCCTCAAACAATCTACTGGCCTCAGCCTCCCAAAGTGCTGGGACGAGAGGTATGAGCCACTACACATAATATACTCTACTGAATGCACTCAACGACACATTTTTGTTTGCGTTTTTGGGGGGTGAGGGGAATGAGGGTCTATGTTGCCGAGGCTGGTCTTGAACTCCTGTGCTTAAGCAATCCTCTTGCCTCAGCCTCCCAGGTCACACTCTTCTTCCTGTGGACAGACTTGCCAGTGGCCTCTTTTTGTGAAACTAATAAGTGTGATAAAGGGATATATATATATATACATATATATATAATTTTTCCTACATTGGAAATTCTTAGTCAAAGGAAATCAGTACTTTTATGGATTTTGGACATATTTCCAAATTCTCAACAAAAGGGCTATATACCAATCTGTAAGGACTCCAGCAATATATTAGAACTGGTTTTACTGTACTTGAACCTGAATTAGATATTAACATTTCTCTTTCTTTCTCTTCCTAATGTTTTAATTTACACTTTTTGGAAACAAAGTTACACTTCCTATCATGTCTACTGAAATATATATTAGTTCCTTTAGGATATTTTTATTGATAATATAAGGTATCTATGCTTCATCTATAATATTTACTGTGTTTATTTTCCTTAGTCTGCTGCTGAGCCTTATTTTTCTGGTTAATATGTTTTGATACGATTTCTATTATATTTGGCAAGTCTTTCAACACTACCCTTAAGAAAACCTTTTAGGCCAGGGATGTGGTGGCTCACGCCTGTAATCCCAGCATTTTGGGAGGCTAAGGTGCGTGGATCACCTGAGGTCAGGAGTTCAAGACCAGCTTGACCAACATGGGGAAACCTCGTCTCTACTAAAAAAACACAAAAATTAGCCGGGCATGGAGGTGGGTGCCTGTAATCCCAGCTATTCAGGAGGTAGAAGTTGCAGTGAGCCAAGATCACACCACTGCACTTCAGCCTGGGTAACACAGTGAGACTCCATCTCAAAAACAAAAACAAAACAAAACCTTTTTATTACGGAAAATATCAAATGTATACAAAAGCCGAGAGAATAACATCTCCATTCAGAAAGAATAAACCTCCATGTATCAATTACCAGCTACAGCAATCATTTATGGCCTGCATTATTTCAGTCATACTCCCAACTACTGCCCCACTCCATCCCCAGACTATTTTGAAGCAAACTGAGGATATATCATTCCAAGTATAAATATTTCAGTATGCAATGCTTAAAAGATTTTTAAAGTCAGGCACGGTGGCTCATGCCTGTAATCCCAACACTTTGGGAGGCTGAGGCAGGAGGATCACTTGAGGCCAAGAGTTCAAGATCATCAGCCTGGGCAATATAGTGAGACCCTATCTCCACAAAAAATAATAAAAAAAATTAGCCCGGCATGGTGGCATGCACCTGTGGTCCCAGCTACTTGAGAAGCTGTGGTGGATCACTTAAGCTCGGGAAGCCAAGGCTGCAGTAATGGTGCAAGCTGTAATGGTGCAAGCTGTAATGGTGCCACTGCACTCCAGCATGCTTGACAGAGCAAGATTCTGTCTCCAAAAAATTTTTAAAATATTTCTGTTTTTCTTCCATTTGACTGATTTTTCTACAGCCAGGGCTCATTGAAGCCTATTAACTTAAGACAAGAATAATGAAGATATCTAGTTTAGTTACTACTTTTCTTTTCTTTTCCTTTCCTTCGTCTTGAACTCCTGGGCTCAAGCGATTCACCTGCCTCTGCTTCCCAAAGTGCTGAGATTACAGGTGTGAGTCACTACTCCTGGCCTAGTTACTATTCATAAAGGTATAAATGATCCAGATGTCCATGAAAGAAAAAATGGGCAAATCAACTGTGGTATACTTCTTTTTTTTTCTTTTTGAGATAAGGTCTCAATCTGTCACCCAGGCTGGAGGGCAGTGGCACAATTATAGTTCATTGTAGCCTTAATATCCTGGGCTCAAGTGATCCTCCCGCCTTGACTTCCCAACCTGCCCTGGCCTCCCAACGTGCTGGGATTACAGGCATGAGCCACTGTATACTGCCCTGTCTTAAAAAAAAAAAAAAAAGAAAAAAATATTGGGACAACTGGAGAAATCTGAATATGGTCTTTGGATTAAGTAATAATAGTATTATATCAATATTACATTTCATGATTTTAATAACTATCCTATAGTTATTTAAGAAAAGTCCTTGTTTTTAAGAAAACATGCTGAAATATTCAGGGGTAAGGGAAATGAGTGCAAATGCTTCAGAAAAACCCACTACGTTAGTATATACATATAGAAATAGATATAGACACAGCAGGGCATGGTGGCTCACGCCTGTAATCCCAGCACTTTGGGAGGCCTAGACAGGCAGATCACTTGAGGTCAGGAGTTTGAAACCAGCCCGGCCAACATGGCAAAACCCTGTCTCTACTAAAAATACAAAAATTAGCTGAGGGTGGTGGCAGGCGCCTGTAATCCCAGCTACTTGGGAGGCTAAGACACAAGAATATCTTGAACCCAGGGTGGCAGGGGGGTGGAGGCTGCAGTGAGCCAAGATTGCACCACTGCACTACAGCCTGGGCAAGGGTGAGACTCCATCTCAAAAAACCAACAACAACAACAACAAAAAAACTAAAACAAAATAGATACAGACACAATAATTAGGCAGATACGGTAAAATGTTAACAATTGGTGAGTCTAGATGAAGATACTTCTTTCTAAATTTCTGTAACATTTGTGTAGTTTTGAAATTACTGCAAAATAAAAAAACTTAAAATATTTCCCAGTTCCAACATCAGAATGGTGAAGAGGCAGGACATTTGTAACATTACATTTTTACTTACAGTAACAAATTCTTGTTGACTATTAAAATCCCCCTTTGTACAACCTGTCACGGGTCACAAGGTTACAGTTTTTTTGTTTGTTTTTTGTTTGTTTTGAGATGCAGTCTTGCTCTGTTGCCAGGCTGGAGTGCAGTGGCACAATCTCGGCTCACTGCAACCTCCGCCTCCTGGGTTCAAGCGATTCTCCTGCCTCAGCCTCCTCAGTAACTGGGACTACAGGTGCCTGCCACCACAACCGGCTAACTTATTTTTAGTAGAGACGGGTTTCACCATATTGGCCAGTCTGGTCTCAAACTCCTGACCTTGTGATCTGCCCACCTCGGCCTCCCAAAGTGTTGGGATTATAGGCGTGAGCCACCATGCCCAGCCTAGAGTTTTTTTTTGTTTTTTTTTTAATTGCCCCTTTGCAGTTTTGGTCAAAAGACCTTAAAATAATTGAAGAAGCCAGGCATACTGATATGTGACACTAGTCCCAGCTATATGGGAGGCTGAAGTGGGAGGATCACTTGAGCCCTGCAGTTTGAGGTCAGCCTGGGCAACACAGTGAGACCTTGTCTCAAAAACTAAAACAAAACAGACAAAAAACTGGAGACTCAACTCATGTGAATGATACACATGCACTTCCTTTTACCTGAGACATCCATCGGTCATCTCCTTGAATATCTTCTGCTGCATGCGGAATAGCTGCTGGGTTTGAGTCTCCTTGGCTCATTCTACACCTGAGAAAAAATGTCTATGTCATGTTTCATTTGTTAACAGGAAGGTTTGTTACCACTTAAATATTATACACATCAGGCTTTAAATAATAATTAAAGTTTTATGTGGTTTGCCTGGAAACAATTGGGAAACTAAACACAAACAATTACTTTCTGTAGAGATGAATTCCAGAACATGACTGAGTAGGTCCCATAAAGATAGCACCACTCAACTGCCAGATAGCTTTGAATATGACTTAGTTGCAGTGCAGTACATTTAAAAAATCTCCTCCAAGTATATACTTTATACCTATATTAGTTTTTTGTGATTATATGTTACTGTAAGTACCAAGTGACACAAAGAGTTATTAGACACTTACAGTACAATTAAATCTACATCAGAGGCTTTTCAGCCGTTAAGAGTTACACACTTACTACTGTTAAGAGTTACAGAATTACTGGCCCTGCACAGTGGCTCACGCCTGTAATCCCAGCACTCTGGGAGGCTAGGCGGCAGGTGGATCACGAGGTCAGGAGATCAAGACCATCCTGGCTAACATGGTGAAACCCTGCCTCTACTAAAAATACAAAAAAATTAGCCGGGTGAGGTGGCGGGCGCCTGTAGTCCCAGCTACTTGGGAGGCTGAGGCAGAAGAATGGCGTGAACCCAGGAGGTGCAGGTGGAGCTTGCAGTGAGCCGAGATTGTGCCACTGCACTCCAGCCTGGGCGACTGAGCAAGACTCTGTCTCAAAAAAAAAAAACACTTACAGAATTACTACTGCAATGATTATAATCCACTGGTTACTAAATAAACATCACACAAATAACTGTAGTACAGATTATGACAAAAGTAGTCATAGGCCTTGGCACTGGTTTTTGACAAATGTTTACTAGGTATTTTTATTTTTGTAAGTTTCCACTAAGAAAATTTTAGAAATGATGGCTGGGTGTGGTGGCTCACGCCTGTAATCCCAGCATTTTGGGAGGCCAAGGCAGGCAGGTCACAAGGTCAGGAGATTGAGACCATCCTGGCCAACATAGTGAAACCCCGTCTCTACTAAAAATACAAAAAATTAGCTGGGCATGGTGGCATGCACCTGTAGTCCCAGCTACTCGGGAGACTGAGGTAGGAGAATCACTTGAACCCGGGAGGCGGAGGTTGCAGTGAGCCGAAATCACACCACTGCACTCCAGCCTGGGTGACAGAGCCAGACTCCATCTCAAAAAAAAAAAAAAAAGAAAAAAGAAAAAATTTTAGTAATGATGAGTCCAAATATGTCATCTAGCAAGTAAAATTCCGCAAAATTAGAACTGCTAGTCTTCTATAAATAGAAAGACAAATAAGAAACCAGACTACTTTCAATCAATTCTGCAGAATATAGAATAGAAACATTAAACTCCAAATGCAGAGGACTATGAAAAAGAAAAAAATCTGGGGTTTTGCGGTTTATAGAAAAGGTGGTCATCTTTTTTTTTTTTTTTCCTGAGATGGAGTCTTGCTCTGTCACCGAGGCTGGAGTGCAGTGGCACAATCTTGGGTCACTGCAAGCTCCGCCTCCTGGGTTCACGCCATTCTCCTGCCTCAGCCTCCCAAGTAGCTGGGACTACAAGCGCCCGCCACCACGCCCGGCTAATTTTTTTGTATTTTTAGTAGAGACGGGGTTTCACCGTGTTAGCCAGGACGGTCTCGATCTCCTGAAGAAAAGGAGGTCATCTTCTATATAAGCAATCTTTTTCTTTCCCTTGCCATCCTCAAATACAGCTAAGCTTTCTCAGAAAGAAGATCGAGTTATATTCATTCAATATACATATTTACTGAGTACACAAAACACACTACATTGCCAAAGCAGTAGTTTTTTAGAATCACCAAGTACCAAGCCCCAAACGTGAAAGCATACCTTCACTCAAGAAAAATAAATTACAGAAGCAAATAATACTAACACTAATTATGCAAACAAATTAGCTCAGTTCTAAATGATACTAGAATATCATTATGATTTCAAAAAAAAAAAAAAACATTATCGGCTGGGTGCAGTGGCTCATGCCTGTAATCCTAGCACTTTGGGAAGCCAAAGCAGGTGGATCGCTTGAGGTCAGGAGTTCAAGACCAGCCTGGCCAACATGGTGAAACCCCCGTCTCTACAAAAAATACAAAAATTAGCCGGGCATGGTGGAACACGCCTGTAAGCTGCAGCTACTCAGGAGACTGGGGCAGGAGAATCGCTGGAACCTGGGAGGCGGAAGTTGCAGCAACAGAGCAAGACTTCATCTCAAACAAACAACAACCAAAAAATTATTAATTTAAACAATGTGGGAGGTTTTGCTTTATTTTTAAACCAGTAAAACATTCTATACTTTCTACATAAAAGTTTATTTGGGTCTAAGTTCAATTCTAGGCTTAAATCAAATTAAAACTTACATGTTAGTTAATAAAAGTTTTTTGAGACAAGGTCTTTTTTTTGTTTTTGAGGTGAAGTCCTGGCCTGTAGCCAGGACTACAGGCATGCACCGCCACACCCAGCTAACTTTTCTATTTTACTTTTATACAGACAAGGTTTCTCCATGTTGCCCAGACTGGTCTCGAACTCCTGAGCTCGGCCTAGAATCCTGCCCAGCCTAGGGTATTTTTGAAATGCACCCCACTACCTACACATTTGTATATAAACATGCCAATTACTGTTCATGTGAATCTTAAATTATAGTGAAGCCTATTTTTTCCTTTTATAGATTAGAAAACTTTTGGCCGGGCACGGTGGCTCAGACCTGTAATCCCAGCACTTTGGGAGGCCGAGGCAGGCAGATCACGAGGTCAGGAGATCGAGACCATCCTGGCTAACATGGTGAAACCCCGTATTTACTAAAAATACAAAAAAAAAAAAATTAGCTGGGCGTGGTGGCGGGCACCTGTAGTCCCAGCTACTCGGGAGGCTGAGGCAGGAGAATGGCGTGAACCTGGGAGGCCGAGCTTGCAGTAAGCCGAGATCGTGCCACTGCACTCCAGCCTGGGGGACAGAGCGAGACTCCATCTCCCAAAAAAAAAAAAAAAAAAAAAAATTAGAAAACTTTTTTTAAATTAAATTCTTTAAAAAGTTAGATTTTAGCCAGGTGTGGCGGCTCACACTTATAATCTCAGCACTTTGGGAGGCGGAGGCAGGAAGATGACTTGAATCCAGGAGTTTGAGACTATCCTGGGCAACATAACGAGACCCCGTCTCTACAAAAAATTGAAGAAATTAGCCTGGCATGGTAGTGCCTGCAGTCTCAGCTACTCAGCAAGCTGAGCCAGGAGGATTGCTTGGGCTGGGCGCAGTGGCTCACGCCTGTAATCCTAACACTTTGGGAGCCCGAGGCAGGTAGATTACCTGAGGTCAGAAGTTCAAGACCAGCCTGACCAAAAAGGCGAAATCCATCTCTACTAAAAATACAAAAAAAAAAAAAATTGGCAAGTGTTGTGGTGCGTGCCTGTAATCCCAGCTACTTGGGAGGCTGAGGGAGGAGAATCGCTTGAGCCCAGGAGGTGGAGGCTGCAGTGAGCTGTGATCATGCTACTGTACTCCCGCCTGAGTGACAGTGAGACCTTGTCTTTAAGTAAATAAATGTTCTGAGATTTTTTTCCTATATTCCAATGGATCATCTTATGCATCCCCAGAGGTGCATACACACACTCTTTCAAGACCAATGATCTACATAAATTATACGATCTCTTTATTATTATAAGAGAAGGGTCTCACTATGTTGTCCAGGCTGGATTCAAACTCCTAGGCTTAAGTGATCCTCCTGCCTCAGCTTCCCAAGTAGCTGGGACTACAGGCACACACTACCACTCCCAGCTTAGAGCTACAATTCAATAAACAGGCATGGATTTTCAGAGTTCATCCAACAGACAAACAACTGATCTAAAATAACATTTATTAAGAACTTACTATTTACCAGACCCTGTGCTAGGAGCTTTGTTATTTAAATAAACATGATGCTCAGAGAGACCTAAGGAAACTTATCCATGACAGCAGAGCTGGTAAACAACACAGGACAGGTGGGATTTGAAACCAGAGTGATAGACTTCCAAAGCCTACTCTTGAGCAAATGACATTATGTTCTGATTAGAAAAGACTACATAGAGGCCGGGCATGGTGGCTCACACCTGTAATCCCAGCATTTTGGGGGGCCGAGGCAGGAGGATCACCTGAGGTCAGGAGTTCGAGACCAGCCTGGCCAACATGGTGAAATCCTGTCTCCACTAAAAATACAAAAGATTAGCCAGGTTGGGTGGCACATACTTGTAATCCCAGCTACTCAGGAGGCTGAGGCATGAGAATCTCTTGAACCCAGGAGGTGGAGGTTGCAGTGAGCAGAGATCACACCACTGCACCCCACTCTGGGTGACAGAGCAAGACTCCATCTTAAAAAAAAAAAGATTAATTCTAATTTACTAAGTTGTTTCACTTATACTTTCTACTATCCAAATTTAATGGCATTCTGATACCCTGAGCAAAACACTTCCATCTCAACCCTAAATTTCTTCATGGGAAAATAAAAAAGGCATACACATAGAGAAACCGAGGAACAAAATGTCACTTATCTGAAGCTACAAGGCAGGAAGAACTGGGAGGTCACAAAATATTCCTAATTACACAGTCTTTTTGTCTATAGCTATGAATACAAGGTGATCCTTCTTCCCCTACAATGGCAAAGTATCTGAGCAGAAATGTGTTTCTTTGTGTCTTCTGACTCTGATTTTGTATTATTTTGTCAATCAAAATCTTATTACAAAGCAGCTTTCAGTTTTACTGATGCCCATGGCTTGGTAACATTTTTAAACACCAGGAAAAGAAAAACTGAGCCACAAACTCACACAATCTCCTCTTTAAGAACAAAGCTGGAAATGCACAACCTAGAAGACTATGCATATAGAGGATTAAAACAATTTGGAAATCAGAGAAACTGTTGTGGCTGGGTACAGTGTCTCACGCCTGTAATCCCAGCACTTTGGGACACTAAGGCAGGTGGACTGCTTGAGCCCAGGAGTTTGAGACCAGCCTGGGTAACATGGTGGAACTGTGTCTCTACAAAAACCACAACAATTAGCTGGGGGTGGTGGTGCGCCACTGCACTCCAGCCTCAGGGACAGAGCAAGACCCTGTCTCAAAAATAAAAATTAAACTGGCTTTTCTTTTTTTGAGACAGAGTTTCGCTCCCGTTGCCCAGGCTGGAGTACAATGGCGCGACCTTGGCTCACTGCAACCTCCGCCTCTCGGGTTCAAGCAATTCTCCTGTCTCAGCATCCTGAGTACTGAGATTACAGGTGCCTGTCACCATGCCCAGCTAATTTTTGTATTTTTAGTGAAGACGGGGTTTCATCATATTGGCCAGGGTGGTCTCGAACTCCTGACATCAGGTGATCCGCCCACCTTGGCTTCCCAAAGTGCTGGGATTACAGGCGTGAGCCACCACGCCCGGCCGGCTTTTTTTTTGTTTGTTTTTTTGAGATAGGGCTTCACTCTGATGCCCAGGCTGAAGCACAGTGGAGAAATCATGGCTCACTGCAGTTTCCGCCTCCTGCACTCAAGCGATCCTCCCGAATAGCTGCCTGACCTTTTTTTTTTTTTTTTTTTTTTTTTTTTTTTTATAGATGGGGATCTCACCATATTGTTCAGGCTGATCTTGAACTCCTAGGCTCAAGTGATCCTGCTGCCTTGGCCTCCCAAAGTGCTGGAATTACAGGCATGAGTCACAGCACCCAGCCGGCTGTGTTTTGTTTTTTGTTTTTTACCCCCTGACAGGGTCTCAGTCAGTCGTTAGCTGGAGTGAAGTGGCGTAACACAGCTCACTGCAGCCTTGATCTCCTGGGCTCAAGTGATCCTCCCATTTCTTCCTTCCAGAGTAACTGGTACTGCAGGCCCACGCCACCACACATGGCTAATTTTTAAATTTCGTAGAGACGAGGTCTTGCCATGTTGCTCAGGCTCCAGCTGTTGTATTCTTTCCAATTGAAACGAAGAATTATCTGCTCTTATGGACACATAAAATAAGAACGAACTAAGAGCTACCCAGTGGTAAGATGCAAACCTCTGAGTGACTTTGGGTTTCCTGCGCCTGTTATCCCAGCACTTTGGGAGGCCGAGGCGGGTGGATCACTTGAGGTCGGGAGTTCAAGACCTGCCTGGCCAACATGGCGAAACCCCGTCTCTACTAAAAAAAAAAAAAAATACAAAATTAGCTGGGTGTGGTGGCACATGCCTATAAGCTTGAACCGGGAGGCAGAGGTTGTAGTGAGTAGAGATCGCGCCACTGCACTCCAGCCTGGGCGACAGACTGAGACTCCGTCACACACAAAAAAAAAAAAAAAAAAGAAAGAAAGAAAGACCAAGCAGAATGCAAATAAAAGGTCTGAAGAACAAGTTTTGTTAATTTGCCACAACAGACTGTACTCCAGGGGAAGCTTTGTTGTCCATTAAAGTGAGTTCTCTGGGAAGACGAGGAGTAACCGACTTGCACGATTTTCCTGCCTTTTCTATATTCTCTACTTACTATGACAATACAGCACTAGAATTTCCAAGTGCTTATACCAGCATAGTGCAATGTATTTAATGAGAAACCACCTCCAACAACAAAGCGTTATAACTTCTCCAGCTGAGTTAGATGTTTTAGTCTGAACCAGGAAAACAGATGAAGAAAGTTGAACCAAGAATTAAAAGATTTAGAGTTTCCACTCAGACCTAAGACTCTCCACTTTGTTTCAGAGGGAGTGGGTATGGTTATTCTGAAGAAGAAGGCGGCCCTTATCCTGAATGCCCGGTAGCCTCCGTGGGCTAGTGGGTGGTTCCTCCGGTCCAGCACCTCCATAATTTATGATCAAATGCCCAAGCCAACAAACTAATCCTCCCCTTCTCCCCCACAAGGAGGCAACCTTTATGTCAGAACAATGTGCCCAGAAGAAGCCAAAGACACAAGGCACATCCAAGGCAAAGACAATCTTAATTAAGCACTTTCTCCTTCCACTTTCTCCACACCTTTACCCCTCGGCCCAACCCCTTCCCATAATTTCAAGCTGTACAAAATGAGGTCCTAGGGTGGATCCGGGTGGTCTTTCCCTTCTCTACGGGTAAGCTCTACAAAGAGGCGAAAGCTCCGAGTGTTAGTTCTTAAGTTTGTGTATAAATTCTGAAAAACAACGCTGGCCTGCGAGCTATGAAAAGCAGAAGCATGAGTCACCACGCAATGGGTCAATCAAACCTGTAGACCAGAAGGCACGGATCTGGCAAACGGACGGTGAGCCAGGAAAAAAACATCCCCCCAAACCTCTCCGCTGACAGGTTTATCTAGCTGGCTGACCTTGGGCAGGTCACCAGCCGCTCCGAGCACATTCATGTCTAAGATGAGATGGGGGCTGGAAAGCCTTCCAAGAAATAATCCCTTCCGAGTGGTGACGGTCTATGCAACTTTTGAATAAACACATCCTAAGAGGCAACGGAGAAGTTTCTAAAGAGTTGAAATTTTTCAACAAAAGGAGGAGGGAAAAGTGCTCGGTAAAAACACAACGGAGTAACTGGTTTTGGCCTCCGACCAGACGCGAGGGGAGAGAAGAGTGACAAGTTAGACCCCTGTGATAAAGGGAAAAGGCAGCAGCGGAGACCCGGGCAGGAGCTGCAGCGCCCAGCCGGGGCGAGCTGGGGTGCGCAAGGCCTACCGCGGGTGGGCCCGGCAGGGCAGGGCGGGGCGGGGCGCCCGCCGCGCTACCCTCCCGGGAAAGGCCGTGGAGGCGCCGGCCGGCGGCTGAGGAGAAACGACAGCTTTCGGTATGGAATATCGGGAAAGGGCTCTCAGAGCGAAAACTAGCTGCGCCGGCTGCTGGGAAGCCGACGCTGGGCCCGCAAAGAAGGCGCGCGCTCGCGAGGCCCCCCGCAAGTGGATGGGGCGGCGTGGGGGGAGGGGCCGCAATGGTGGGGGAGGGGAGGTCGCGGGCCTCTCACAATAACACCTCGCAGCCCCTTCCGACCCCCGCCTCTAAGCCACCGGTTCCCTGCGACCCTGGATGCACTCACTGAAGTAGAGGGTCCGTGCGGGCCCCAAGCGGCTGAGGCGTCGGCGGGTGGCGCGTCGGTCGCTCGCTCGGTCCCGTCGGTCCCGCTCCGGCGCGTCCCTCCTCCGGCCCCAGCACCAGCAGCAGCTCCTCCACTTCCGGTTCCCCTGCCACTCAGGCAAATGGCTTCCGGAAGTCCCGCCCCCATCCTGCCACGCCTCAGCGTGGTTCCTCTCTCCCCGCCTTCGCTGTCCCGGGCGCTGGCGGCGTGCGCCCAGGTGTCCCGCCACGCCCCGTTGGGTACCCTGCTTTGTTCTCGCGGTTACCCCAATTTTGTGTGGCGTCTGAGGGACATGGGCGTCTCTCTTTACTCCAGCTGCATCTCTCAATCCTGCGTTCGTGCCACCGCAGTGTGGAGCTGGCATTCGGGACAATGTGGCGTGAAGTCACACTGACGCCATTCCCTTCACACTCAGCCAACTTGGCTTCCTCCTCCACCCATGGAATAAACCAGACTGCTGAAAGTGGGAGGGAAATAGCGGACCAAGGTTAAGGAGGCAGTACCTGACATTTATTAGTGGAATTTCTGTTTCTATGATGAATGTGGAGATTTTGGGTGACCGCCTGTAAAGGTGATACATAGGGGGATGACGAACCCCAGGCTTTTCCTTAAAAGATACATCCAGTTTAGGGGAAGACATACATATACAAAGTCAATATTGAAAAGATTATATGCTAAATAAATGCAGGATCTATAAAAGTAGAGAGGAGGGGCAAGAGATGTGCTCAAGCTTATAGCAGCGCAACGGTTGCTGGAGCAGTGCCCTGAGCTGGCCCTTTAAGGATCTCAGCTCTATGCTGGTGAATAGGCAGAGCCTTCCAGGGCTCTTAAACTGATGCGGGGGTGGGGGTTGATTTTGCTGACAAAACCTGTTAAGAATACTGTAAAATCCTGGGAGCCTAAAATGTCAAGATATGTCAAGTAATTTTTCTTTCTTTCTTTTTTTTTTTAATTCAGGTTCTAGGGTACATGTGCACAACGTGCAGGTTTGTTACATAGGTATACGTGTGCCATGTTGGTTTGCTGCACCCATCAACTCGTCATTTACATTCCGTATTTCTCCTAATGCTATCCCTCCCCCAGCCCCGCAGCCCCCGACAGGCCCCCGTGTGTGATGTTCCCCGCCCTGTGTCCAAGTGTTCTCAGTGTTCAATTCCCACCTATGAGAACATGCGGTGTTTGGTTTTCTGTCCTTGTGATAGTTTGCTGAGAATGATGGTTTCCAGTTTCGTCCATGTCCCTGCAAAGGATATGAACTCATCCTTTTTACAGCTGCATAGTATTTCATGGTGTATATGTGCCACATTTTCTTAATCCAGTCTATCATTGATGGACATTTGGGTTGGTTCCAAGTCTTTGCTATTGTGAATAGTGCCACAATAAACATACGTGTGCATGTATCTTTATAGCAGCATGATTTATAATCCTTTGGGTATATACCCAGCAATGGGATGGCTGGGTCAAATGGTATTTCTAGTTCTAGATCCTTGAGGAATCGCCACACTGTCTTTCACAATGGTTGAATTAATTTACACTCCCTCCAACAGTGTAAAAGTGTTCCTCTTTCTCCACATCCTCTCCAGCATCTGTTGTTTCCTGACTTTTTAATGATCGCCATTCTAACTGGCATGAGATGGTATCTCATTGTGGTTTTGATTTGCATTTCTCTGATGACCAGTGATGATGAGCATTTTTTCATGTGTCTGTTGGCTGCATAAATGTCTTCTTTTGAGAAGTGTCTGTTCATATCCTTTGCCCACTTTTTGATGGGGTTGTTTGTTTTTTTTTCTTGTAAATTTGTTTAAGTTCTTTGTAGATTCTGGATATTAGCCCTTTGTCAGATGGGTAGATTGCAAAAATTTTCTCCCATTCTGTAGGTTGCCTGTTCGCTCTGATGGTAGTTTCTTTGCCATGCAGAAGCTCTTTAGTTTAATTATATCCCATTTGTCTATTCTGGCTTTTGTTGCCATTGCTTGTGGTGTTTTAGTCAGGAAGTCTTTGCCCATGCCTATGTCCTGAATGGTATTGCCTATGTTTTCTTCTAGGGTTTTTATGGTTTTAGGTCTAACATTTAAGTCTTTACTCCATCTTGAATTAATTTTTGTATAAGGTGTAAGGAAGGGATCCAGTTTCAGCTTTCTACATATGGCTAGCCAGTTTTCCTGGCACCATTTATTAAATAGGGAATCCTTTCCCCATTTCTTGTTTTTGTCAATTTGTCAAAGAGCAGATGGTTGTAGATGTGTGGTGTTATTTCTGAGGCCTATGTTCTGTTCTGTTGGTCTATATATCTGTTTTGGTGCTAGTACCATGCCGTTTTGGTTACTGTAGCCTTGTAGTATAGTTTGAAGTCAGGTAGCGTGGTGCCTCTAGCTTTGTTCTTTTTGCTTAGGATTGTATTGGCAATGCAGGCTCTTTTTTGGTTCCATATGAAGTTTAAAGTAGTTTTTTCCAATTCTGTGAAGAAAGTCTTTGGTAGCTTGATGGGGATGGCATTGAATCTATAAATTACCTTGGGCAGTATGGCCATTTTCACAATACTGATTCTTCCTATCCATGAGCATGGAATGTTCTTCCATTTGTTTGTGTCCTCTTTTATTTCATTGAGCAGTGGTTTGTAGTTCTCCTTGACGAGGTCCTTCACAACCCTTGTAAGTTGGATTCCTAGGTATTTTATTCTCTTTGTAGCAATTGTGAATGGGAGTTCACTCATGATTTGGCTCTCTGTTATTGTCTGTTATTGGTGTATAGGAGTGCTTGTGATTTTTGCACATTGATTTTGTATCCTGAGACTTTGCTGAAGTTGCTTATCAGCTTAAGGAGATCTTGGGTGAGACAATGGGGTTTTCTAAATATACAATCATGTCATCTGCAAACAGGGACAATTTGACTTCCTCTTTTCCTAATTGAATACCCTTTATTTCTTTCTCTTGCCTGATTGCCCTGGCCAGAACCTCCAACACTATGTTGAATAGGAGTGGTGAGAGAGGGCATCCTTGTCTTGTGCTGGTTTTCAAAGGGAATGCTTCCCGTTTTTGCCCATTCAGTATGATATTGGCTGTGGGTTTGTCATAAATAGCTCTTACTATTTTGAGATACGTTCCATCAATACCTAGTTTATTGAGAGCTTTTAGCATGAAGGGCTGCTGAATTTTGTCGAAGGTCTTTTCTGCATTGATAAAATCATGTGGTTTTTGTCATTGGTTTTGTTTATGTGACGGATTACGTTTATTAATTTGTGTATGTTGAACCAGCCTTGCATCCCAGGGATGAACCCAACTTGATTGTGGTGGATAAGCTTTTTGATGTGCCACTGGATTCGGTTTGCCAGTATTTTATTGAGAATTTTCGCATCAATGTTCATCAGGCGTATTGGCCTAAAATTCTCTTTTTTGTTATGTCTCTGCCGGGCATTAGTATCAGGATGATGCTGGCCTCATAAAATGAGTTAGGGAGTCCCTTTTTTTCTATTGATTGGAATAGTTTCAGAAGGAATGGTACCAGCTCCTCTTTGTAGCTCTAATAGAATTCGGCTGTGAATCTGTCTGGTCCTGGATTTTTTTTTGGTTGGTAGGCTATTAATTATTGTCTCAATTTCAGAGCCTGTTATTGGTCTATTCAGAGATTCAACTTCTTCCTGGTTTAGTCTTGGGAAGGTGTATGTGTCCAGGAATTTATCCATTTCTTCTAGATTTTCTAGTTTATTTGCGTAGAGGTGTTTATAGCATTCTCTGGCGGTAGTTTGTATTTTTGTGGGATTGGTGGTGATATCCCCTTTATCATCTTTTATTGCATCTGTTTGATTATTCTCTCTTTTCTTCTTTATTAGTCTTGCCAGCGGTCTATCAATTTTGTTGATCTTTTCAAAACACCAGCTCCTGGATTCATTGATTTTTTGAAGGGTTTTTTGTGTCTCTGTCTCCTTCAGTTCTGCTCTGATCTTAGTTATTTCTTGCCTTCTGCTAGCTTTTGAATGTATTTGCTCTTGCTTCTCTAGTTCTTTTAATTGTGATGTTAGGGTGTTGATTTTAGATCTTTCCTGCCTTCTCTTGTGGGCATTTAGTGCTGTAAATTTCCCTCTATGCACTGCTTTAAATATGTCCCAGAGATTCTGGTACGTTGTGTCTTTGTTCTCATTGCTTTCAAAGAACATCATTATTTCTGCCTTCATTTCATTATTTACCCAGTAGTCGTTCGGGAGCAGGTTGTTCAGTTTCCATGTAATTGTGCGGTTTTGAGTGAGTTTCTTAATCCTGAGTTCTAATTTGATTGCACTGTGGTCTGAGAGACAGTTTGTTGTGATTTATGTTATTTTACATTTGCTGAAGAGTGCTTTACTTCCAATTATGTGGTCCATTTTAGAATAAGTGTGATGTGGCCGGGCGCGGTGGCTCACGCTTGTAATCCCAGCACTTTGGGAGGCCGAGGCGGGCGGATCACAAGGTCAGGAGTTCGAGACCACGGTGAAACCCCGTCTCTACTAAAAAACACAAAAAATTAGCCGGGCGTGGTGGCGGGCGCCTGTAGTCCCAGCTACTCGGGGAGGCTGAGGCAGGAGAATGGCGTGAACCCGGGAGGCGGAGCTTGCAGTGAGCCGAGGTCGAGCCACTGCACTCCAGCCTGGGTGACAAAGTGAGACTCTGTCTCAAAAAAAAAAAAAAAAAAAAAAAAAGAATAAGTGTGATGTGGTGCTGAGAAGAGTGTATATTTTGTTGATTTGGGGTGGAGAGTTCTGTAGATGTCTATTAGGTCTGCTTGGTGCAGAGCTGAGTTCAAGTCCTGGATATCCTTGTTAACCTTCTGTCTTGTTGATCTGTTTAATATTGTATGTCAAGTAATTTTTCAAGTAACTTGTGCTGTCAAGTGGCACTAAGTGTGTATTACTTTAGGCATATATAATCCAAGGTAATTTTGTCCTCATATAAAATGATGTTTACATTGCGAATTTACCTTGGAATTCTCTTGGAGCTGCTCACACAGTATATGGCATACCTGTAGGTGCTCAGTAAATATTTGTTGTTCTGAGGGTTTTCTTAGAAAGAATTCACGTTTAGAGAACTCAAATGATGGTGTTAAAGAGGCAGCCCGGCCGGGAGCGGTGGCTCACACCTGAAATCCCAGGACTTTGGGAGGCCAAGGCTGGCGGATCACCTGAGGTCCAGAGTTTGAGACCAGCCTGACCAACATGGAGAAACTACGTCTGTTCTAAAAATACAACATCAGCTGGGCATGGTGGCACATGCCTGTAATCCCAGCTACTTCGGAGGTTGAGGCAGGAGAATCGCTTGAACCTGGAAGGCAAAAGTTGCAGTGAGCCGAGATCCACCATTGCTCTCCAGCCTAAGCAAGAAGAGCGAAACTTCACCTCAAAAAAAAAGAGGCGCCCGGGCGCAGTGGCTCACGCAAGTAATTCCAGCACTTTGGGAGGCCAAGGTGGGCAGATCAAGAGGTCAGATCAAGAGGAGATTGAGACTGTCCTGGCTAACACGGTGAAACCCCGTCTCTACTAAAAAATACAAAAAATTAGCCAGGCGTTGTGGCGGGTGCCTGTAGTCCCAGCTACTCTGGAGGCCGAGGCAGGAGAATGGCACGAACCCGGGAGGCGGAGCTTGCAGTAAGCCGAGATCACGCCACTGCACTCCAGCCTGGGCGACAGAGTGAGACTCCATCTCAAAAAAAAAAAAAAATGACACAGAACACAAAAGCTTGCCCAAGATCACGCCACTGCACTCCAGCCTGGGGGACAACAGATCGAGACTATGTCTCAAAAAAAAAAAAAAAAAAAAAAAAGAGAGGCAGCCCATTTCCAGGCGGATAGTGTTAAGGGGAAAAAAAAAGAGGATGGAGGCCAACCCAAAGGGGGCGCCAATCCCCTGTCCAACACCTTCTCACCAAAAGTTCCCGTTTGGCTGGAGGCAGACCCTGTGGCTCTGACCAGACTTCTCTGGCAGCAATCCTCCGCCATTTGTATCTTAAGAAGGCCCTCACCCTCTTTGAGTGGAGTCAGAGGATGCCTCAGATTCCAGATGTAAGCATCAGAACTGCTTTCTGTCAAGAGCTCCCTAATTTTGGGAAAGAAGAGCCTGTCCCACACTGTCAGGCCCTGAGGTCAGCAGATCTGCTCCTCCTTCCCGTGCAGTAGGTCTAGGTGCTGATGAGGGCAGTCCAGGGCGCTCTTGTTCTGGGACAGGCTCCAGTCCCCTTGCTCCAGCAGGTCTGGGGCAAGGAGGTCAGAGGTGGTGGGAGGGCCCCTGCTCTCTGTTTCCACTTCGTCTGGATCCTTGCTGCTGCAAAGTGGCACTGATTCTAGCTCTGTCCCTTCCTCCTTGGCTTTCTGGCTTCGATAGGGCCAGTGGCAGTGTCCACTCCTACAAACTTGATTGGAAGCCACATTCCTCTGGCTCACATATACTTCCAGCATGTAGTAAACGGTCCAGAAGACGGTGAAACAGCCTACCAGCACCAGGGTCTGGGGCCGAGGCAAGCACCTACGTGAGGCACTGTTTCCCGAAGCCTACAGCCTTTCTCAGCCCAGGACAATGAGCTCAGAAAGTCTTTATCCTTCTAGGGACTGCCTTTTTCACCCAAACTGTTCCCTCTGCCCCCTCCCCCGACAAGGCCTGTCCTGTAAGAGTTAGGCTAGCAGGGTAGGAGCAATGCTATGAAACCACTGCTGGGACCCAGGTCTTCCCAGTCCTTCACCCCGCAGGTCACCCTGAGAAACACACTAAGAACTCCATCCCCCAGACAGGACAGTCCCATCTACCCGCAGCTTGAGTCTTGGCCCTAGTACCTTGAGGGTGTTGGGGGTGATGGTGTAACCATCTTCCTCAGGAATTTTCAGCCCCGGTGGGCAGGGCAGGGCGAAGTCATCGTGCAGGTATTTTCCACTCATGGCACTCTCTAACAGCCTGTGGAGAAGAAAAGAGGTGACGATGCCCCACTGACTATGGTTCCTATACCATCTGCCCTCACCCATTTTCCCGCCTTACAGGTGAAGACAGGGAAGCCCCACAGCAAAAAGGAGAGGCCCAGACTGTGAGTTCCCAGCCCGGGGCTCCATCTACCGGCTTGATGCTGGAGCTGGGAAGCACAGCTGGGGTTCAGAGGGCGAAGGGGTCCCTAGGCGGCCCTTCCCCTGTGACTGGCCTTCCCTCTGACACATGCGGCTTTACCCACCTTTGTCTGTCCCTGATGTCTACTGGACTCCACACAGAGCCATATAGGGTCAGCTGCCATTGCCGGAGGATGCCAACCTGGAATGACTCATCCCCTAGGGCAGCAAGGGGCAGCTCGTGAGCCACGCCCCTCTGTCAGCCATGCCAGACAGCAGAGGCCCTGCCCGCCCTGCCACCCAAAGGGGCTCAGGCCACATGGTCTGCTCCAGGAGCTGCCTCACTGTGTCCCACTGACCCCAGGTTCTGCAGAAGGGCCTCACTGGGTGCCCTTAGGGATGGAAAGGGTTGAAAGGCTGTACTCCAAAGCAGAGTCTTGCTTTTCTCTCCCGTATTTTGGGGGTTCAGCTGGGATTAGAAAAAAATGTCTTTGTACCAAATTAAAGAAAGCTTTGAAAACCACTGGCCTAGAGAATACCTAACTGACTGGAGGATGGGAGGGTGGAGCTCAATTTCCAGTCTATAAGCTGATACTAAAGATATTCACAATTCATGGATATTGTGGCCTTCACTTATGGTGACCTTCCACAAGTCACCTCAAACCTCTGGGCCAGTTTAAAAAAAAATGGTGAAATGAGTCCTGCCCTTACCTGCCTACCGGGGCTGGCCGAAGGATGGTTATATGTAAAAGGACTTGAAATGTGGTTTCGACAAGGACTTTTTGTTGCTATCCTGAGGAAAAATGGATGGGTCACTCCTCCAAGGAATATGAGAGGTAGTATAAATGAACAATTTCAGATAGCAATGCCCATTTCACGGATGGGGCACACTCTTGGCATCAACCCTCTTGGTCCAATGGCAACCCTATATATTGCACACGGGACACTTTCTGTGGGGACTCTTGAGATGCAGAGGGACCAGATAACAAGCAGGAAAGGCAGGGCCTGGTGTGAGGACACGAAACTCACCAACATCCCTGATGACAAGCCTGCAGGTCCCTCGGGCTCTCTCCTCCCAGCATCGCACAGTGGAGAAGGTCCAGTCATTGAAGCCGTTGGGATCCCTGAGGAAAGAACACAGCAGAAACAGGTGGAAGGCGTGGGCCAGAGAGCTGACCTTCCCCCAGCAACACTTTCTTACTGTAGTAGCCATGGAAACAACTTGGGAGGGTGCCACGAGGGCTTCTCAGGTGCCCCTTGCCCCTGGGGTCTCATGGAAGGAGGAACTTGTGTTAACGTGGTGTGGTGGAAAAAGCAAGCATGGAGCGCGCACAGGCTTGGAGTCCCACGGATCTAGGTTTATTCCTATTCTCTTGGGCACTTACTAGCTCCATGACTTGTTTTCTTTTCTTTTTTTTTTTTTTTTTGGAGACAGATTCTCACTCTGTTGTCCAAGCTGGAGTGCAGTGGCATGATCACAGCTCACTGCAGCCTTGACTTCCTGGGTTCAAGTGATCCTCCCACCTCAGTCTCCTGAGTAGCTGGGACTATAGGCCTGTAAGGCTAATCTTTAAATTTTTTGTAGAGACAGGGTCTCACTTTGTTGCCCAGGCTGGTCTTGAACTCCTGAGTTCAAGTGATTCTCCTGCCTTGACCTCCCAAAGTGCTGGGATTACAGGTGTGAGCCACTACACCCAGCCAGTTTCCTCATTTGTAAAAGGAGGTTACAAAGTCTAATCTAGGGGGTTCTTAGAAGGATTAGAGAACATGTATGTGAGGTGCAGGGCCTAGCGCTTGAAGAAGGCATGTGACGAAAGGCTTCCAGCCGCCAGGGATAGCCAGAGCCACAGTAGTTTAGGACAGTGCCAGGATCCACTTCTCCCATTTCTTTTCCCTGGAAAGGCCCTTGCTGAAAAGGTTGCTCAGGCCTCGGGCAGGTGTACATACGAGTCCATGCTGCCGGGGGCGCCGATGAGGGACATCATGCCGCTGGGGCAGAACAGCTTCAGCTCTAAGCTGCCGCGCCGTGGGTGAGTGATGGAGACTGTCACTGCCACATGCTCCAGGGTCTTCAGCTCCGACATATCCAAGTCCATCCTGCTGACTGTAGAAAGTCAGGCTGGGCAGCTGGGAAACCAGCCCACAAACATGCCTTCACTTCACCCCCACGTACACAAAGACACACGCTCACTGAAACCACGTACAAACATCTACGGCAACCCTAACTGGGACCTTGCCTATACTAGTAAATGGAATGGAGCTGCTGCTCTCAAGTTTACAACGTAGCTTTGAGTGCAGTTGGGAAGACAACACATACCCAAGACACAATATAAGAATCCAGCAGAGCAACTTCAATCATTCATTCATCCGAAACATTATTTACTGGGTACCTCCTCCATTTCAGGCACTGTACTAGATGCTGGGAATATAAAGATAAGATGGGCGTGGTCCCTGTCTCCTACCTGCAAGTGGAAAATGATATGGTATGGGAAATATACATAATTGATAAAGGAAGAGAAATAAGTCAGATGGGTTTAGGCACACAGCAGTGAGACACACTGAAAGAAATGAATACAGATTGGTAGAGAGGGTTGGTAGTGGGCATTCTAGGCAGTGGAAAAGGCATGAACAAAGACAAAATGCACACATCTCACTGAAAATGATGCACAATTAATTTTTTTTAATGCTGGTGGATAAATTTCAAGCAAATTATGTGAGTGAAAAAAGCAATCTCAAAAGAAGCATATATCCAAGCGAGGTGGTGTGCACCTGTGGTCCCAGGTACCCAGGAGGGTGAGGTGGGAGGATTGCTTGTGCCTGGGAGGTGGAGATTGCAGTGAGCCATGCTCATGCCTCTACACTCCAGCCTGGGTGACAGAACAAGACTCTGTCTCAAAAAAAAAAAAAAAAAAAGAAAGAAAGAAAAAGAAAAAGAATGTATAGTGCACAATTCCATTTACATGACGTTCATTGAAATAACATACCTGCAGAGATGCATAAAAGATAAATGGGTGCCAAGGGCCAGGGACACAGGGAGGGGATGGGTGTGGCCAGACAGGGGTAACACAAAGGAGTCTTGTGATAATGGAATTGTTCTGGATCTTGGTTGTGGTGGTCGTTATGCAAGGCTACATGTGGTACAATTGCATACAGCTACACACATGCAAACAAAAATATTGACAGCATGTATATCTGGTGAACTCTGAATAAGCTCTATGGATTGGACCAATGTCAATTTCTTGGTTTTGATATTATACTTTAATTGTGTGAAACATTAAGATTGGGAGAAGGGTGCATGGGACTTCCCTTGTACATTTCTTTGCAACCTCCTGTGAATCTACAATTATTTTTTTAAAAAAATACTGAAGCGGAAGACTCAACTGGGGACTACTAAGAAATTAGGTTGCAATGAGAACAATTCTTTTTAAAGCACCCTTTCTTCCATTAATTTATTCCAGTCCAGGCATGGTGGCTCACTCCTGTAATCCCAGCACTTTGGGAGGCTGAGGCAGGAGGATAACTTCAGCCTGGGAGACATCATCTTTACAAAAAATTAAAAAATTAGCTGGATATAGTGGTAAGTACCTGTGGTCCCAGCTACTCAGGAGGTTGAGGGTTGGAGGGTGGTTTGATCCCAGGAGGTTGAGGCTGCAGTGAACCATGATTGTGCCTCTGCACTCTAGCCTGGGCAACAGAGTGAGATCCTGTCTCAAAAAAAAAATTATTCCAGTATACAAGGCAGAGTACAATATGTTCATTTTACAGATCCAGCAGCTCAGAGAGGTACTGAAAGTAGGAGCTGGGTAACCCAGGATGGGATGGGAAGGGCTTTAAAGATTTTTATTTTAAATAAGCAACTGAGACCTATTATAGATGACTGAGCAAGGACAGAGTTGGTTGTTTTTTTTTTTTTTGGTTGCTCTTTTTTTTTTTTTTTTTTTTTTTTGATACAGAGTCTAGCTCTGTCACCCAGGCTGGAGTGCAGTGGCGCAATCTCGGCCCACTGCGACCTCTGTCTCCTGGGTTCAAGCAATTCTCCTGCCTCAGCCTCCTGAGTAGCTGGGATGACAGGTGCCTGCCACCACACCCAGCTAATTTTTGCATTTTTAGTAGAGACGGGGTTTCACTGTGTTGGCCAGGCTGGTCTTCAACTCTAACCTTGTGATCCGCAGCCACCCCTCGGCCTCCCAAAGTGCTGAGATTACATGCTGGAGCCAGGCAACCAGCCAGGACAGAGTTTTTTTTTAAAAGTGCTGAAAGGGCCAGGAGCCGTGGCTCACGCCTGTAATCCCAGCACTTTGGGAGGCTGAGGCGGGCAGATCACGAGGTCAGGCGATCGAGACCATCCTGGTTAACACGGTGAAACCCTGTCTCTCCTAAAAATACAAAAAAATTAGCCGGGCGTGGTGGCAGGTGCCTGTAGTCCCAGCTACTCGGGAGGCTGAGGCAGGAGAATGGTGTGAACCCAGGAGGCGGAGCTTGCAGTGAGCCAAGGTCGCGCCACTGCACTCCAGCCTGGGCGACAGAACGAGACTCCGTCTCAAAAAAAAAAAAAAAAAAAGTGCTGAAAGAAGGCTACTCTAACAGCTGTGGGTAGGATGAACTAGAGACAGGAAGAGACAGTTGGCAGAAGACCAGCTAAGATGCCACCGCCTCCTTCTAGGGAGGTGGCTTGTGTGTGGGTAACAGAGACTGAGGAGGAGGAAAGGAAAGGCTCCAGGCTTTCTATGACACCACTTTCTGTCCTTCCTAGTCCCTGTCCTTACTGACCTTCTGCTCAGTCCCCTCTCACTGCACTCACTGAAGAGTGCCACCTCCCATTATCCACCACGACACCATTGTCAGAACTTCACAGTGCTTTACCTCCTTAACTCTAGACCTTTCTCCACGCTATGCCGGCCACCCACATCCTGGCCATACTCTGGACTTGTCTTTATTGGGGGTTGCTTTGCTTTTGAATGGTTTAGTTACGTTCCTTGTGGGTTTTCTTATTAGATAAACAATACAAATTAACTGAAGGTAAACTGGAAAAGCAGATGAATGAAAATGAAAACAAAAAAGCACCCAGATGTTATGTTGTTCCATAACACGTTGGTAAATATCCACCCAGACCCTTTCCGTGTTTGTGTGGATGTGTGCATCTGTACATTTTCTTTTTCTTTTTTTTTTTTGGGGGGGGGGACAGAATTTTACTCTTGTTACACAGGCTGGAGTGCAGTGGTGCGATCTTGGCTCACCACAACCTCCGCCTCCTGGGTTCAAGCGATTCTCCTGCCTCAGCCTCCTGAGTAGCGGGGATTACAGGCGCGTGCCACCGCGCCTGACTGATTTTTGTATTTTTAGAAGAGATGGGTTTTCACCATGTTGGCCAGGCTGGTCTCGAACTCCTGACCTCATGTGATCCACCCCCCCCTCGGCCTCCCAAAGTGCTGGGATTACAGGCGTGAGCCACCACGTCCAGCCAAGAAAATTTTCTTGAGATCTTTGAGAACTTCTCATTTTTGAGAACCCCACTATACCACGTAATTTTCCAATGAAACGTACCTGAATATTTTAAGTCATCACTTCAGATATGTAATAAGTGTAAAAGTGTGCTTAAGAAAGAGTAAAGAATTAATTCCATGCCAGGCCAAAATATACACCCTTTTCCTGGGCATGGTGGCTCGTTCCTGTAATCCCAGCACTTTGACAGAGTTTGAGACCAGCCTGGCCAACTTGGTGAGACCCCATCTCTACTAAAAATACGAAAAATTAGCCAGGTGTGGTGGCACGCACCTATAATCCCAGCTACTCGGGAGGCTAAAGCAGCAGAATCTCTAGAACCTGGGAGGCGGAGGTTGCAGTGAGCCGAGATCACCCCACTGTACTCCAGCCTGGGCAACAGAGCAAGACTCTGTCTCAAAAATAAAAACAAAAACAAAACATACAACCGTTGTAGTTATCTGGGTCTCTCTTACTGGTTAAGTGCTTTGCTTTTGTTGTACAACAACCTTGAAGATAGTTTCATTCAAATTTTTGCCTCATTAAACAAACAAATCCTGTCTGGGTGCGGAGGCTCATGCCTGTAATCCCAGCACGTTGGGAGGCTGAGGCGGGTGGATCACAAGGTCAGGAGTTCGAGACCAGCCTGGCCAACATAGTGAAACCCCCGTCTCTACTAAAAAAAAAAAAAAAAAAAAAAAATTAGCTGGGCATGGTGGCGGGTGCCTGTAATCCCAGCCACTCAGGAGGCTGAGGCAGGAGAATCGCTTGAACCCTGGAGGCAGAGGTTGCAGGGAGCCAAGATTGTGCCACTGCACTCCAGCCCAGGTGACAGTGCAAGACTCCATCTCAAAAAAAAAAAAAAAAAAAAAAAAACATACAAATCCATTTAATAAGCCTTTTCAGGGTCTTTCTCAAGATAAAAATCCTGATTTCTGAATTCCAAGAGTCCACTGGTGTTTCTATTATAATGTCCATCTCTCTCTTTGAATTAATTACAAGTCTCTTTCCCTGACTAAATATGAATTATTCTATGGCAAGCGTCTTATACCTCTTCGTAGCCTCAGTGCCAGGGAATGCCTGGCACAACAAATATTTCTTGGTAAATGTTTAATGGATGAGTAAAGTCAAGGTTAATTTTTTTTTTTTTTTTGAGACAGAATTTTGCTTTTGTCACCCAGGCTGGAGGACAATGACGCCATCTCAGCTCACCGCAACCTCTCCCTCCCGGGTTCAAGCAATTCTCCTGCTTCAGCCTCCTGAATAGCTGGGGTTACAGGCGCCTGCCACCACACCCAGCTAATTTTTGTATTTTTAGTAGAGACGGGGTTTCACTATGTTGGCCAGGCTGGTCTCCAACTCCTGACCTCAGGTGATCCACCCGCCTCGGCCTCCCAAAGTGCTAGGATAACAGGTGTGAGCCACTGCGCCCAGCTTTTTTTTTTTTTTTTTTTTTTTTTTTGAGACAGAGTCGTGCTCTGTCACTCAGGCTGGAGTGTAGTGGTGTGATCTCAGCTCACTGCAACCTCTGCCTCCCAGTCTCAAGCGATTCTCCTGCCTCAGCATCCGAGTAGCTGGGATTACAGGTGTGTGCCACTACGCCTGGCTGATTTTGATATTTTTAATAGAGACAGCATTTCACTGTGTTGGCCAGGCTGGTCTCGAACTCCTGACCTCAAGTGGTCTACTCACCTCAGCCTCTTAAAGTGCTGGGATTGCAGGCCTGAGCCATTATGCCCTGCCTAGCCATCTTCTTTCAGAAGAGATTTGCTCACATTGGCATTTCTTTTTTTTCTTTTTCTTTTTCTTTTTTTTTTTGAGACAGAGTTTCAGCTTTGTCACCCAGGCTGGAGCGCAGTGCCACGATCTAGGCTCACTGCAACCTCCACCTCCCGGGTTCAAGTGATTCTCCTGCCTCAGCCTCCCGAGTAGCTGGGACTACAGGTGCCTGCCACCACGCCCGGCTAATTTTTTGTATTTTTAGTAGAGAGAGAGTTTCACCATGTTAGCCAGGGTGGTCTCGATCTCCTGACCTCGTGATCCACCTGCCTCGGCCCCCCAAAGTGCTGGGATTACAGGCATGAGCCACCACGCCCAGCCAGGAGGATCTCTTAAGGCCAAGAGTTTGAGACCAGCCTGGGCAACATAGAAAGACCCTATCTCTACAAAAAAACAAACAAATAAAAATTATCCAGGCATGGTGGTGCAGGCTTGTCATCGCAACTAATGGAGAGGCTGAAGCAGGAGAGTTGCTTGAGCCCAGGAGTTCGAGGTTACAAATAATCTTGCCACCACACTCCAGTTTGGGCGAAAGAGCAGGACCTTGTCTCTGAAAAATAATAATAAAAAGAATAAGAAAAAAAAGAGATGTTGGTTAATGGATACAAAAATACAGTAAAATACAGTTAGAATAAGTTCTAGTGTTTGATAGCAAAGTAGGGTGACTATAGTAAACAATAACTTATTGCATATTTCAAAATAGCTGGGAGATTTGGAATATTCCCAACACAAAGAAATGATAAGTATTTGTGGTGATGGATACCCGAATTACCCTGATTTGATTATTACATATTGTATGCATGTATCAAAATGTCAGATGTATCCCATAAATATGTGCAATTGTTATGTGCCAATAAAACAAGAATTGGCCGCTGGGCACCATGACTCACACCTGTAATCCCAGCACACTGGGAGGCCGAGGCAGGCGGATCACGAGGTCAGGAGTTCGAGACCAGCATGGCCAATATGGTGAAACTCTGTCTCTACTAAAAATACAAAAATTAGCCGGGCATGGTGGTGCACGCCTGTAGTCCCAGCTACTCAGGAGGCTGAGGCAGAAGAATCGCTCCAACCCATGAGGCGGAGGTTGCAGTGAGTTGATATCGTGCCGCTGCACTCCAGCCTGGGTGACGGAGCGAGACTCCATCTCAAAAAAAAAAAAAAAGAATTGGCCTTATAATTAGATCAAAGCCTTTATGATTTGAAGGGCATTAAGGCAGTATCTACAGCACTCAGAAGCCTGTCATTCACCTTTATAGGTGTAGAGAAGGGTTGGTACTTGAAGCCCAGGTGGGACTCTGATTTTTCCTTCTTCACTGTTTCTAGAGTCTCTAGCCCAGAGTGTAGCTAAATCATAGCAACAGATAGAATGCACTAACATCCTGCCAATAACTGCTTTTTTTTTTTTTTTAAGACGGAGTTTCACTCTTGTTACCCAGGCTGGAGTGTATTGGTGCTATCTTGGCTCACTGCAACCTCTGCCTCCCAGGTTCAAGTGATTCTCCTGCCTCAGCCTCCCAAGCAGCTGGGATTACAGGCACCCGCTGCCATGCCTGGCTAATTTTTGTATTTTTAGTAGAGATGGGGTTTCGCCATGTTGGCCAGGCTGGTCTTGAACTCCTGACTCAGGTGATCCACCCACCTCAGCCTCCCAAAGTACTGGGGGTGTGAGCCACCACACCTGGCCAATGCTGCTTTTTCACTCTTGCTCTAGCTATAGTCAAATCTTCCCCCAATCTTAGAAGTGGTGGATGGGAATGACACGTTGGGAATAGGAAAGGAGTTTATCAGTGAAAGGACTGGCATTCAAGGGGACAGTCACATCTTCAGGCTCCTTCTTTTTATGAATTTCCAAGCTTTCTTTCAATCATTTCAGTCAGGGTGACATAGGCTCTAAAGGTGAGGTTGAATAAGTTGCTTGCAGACTCTTGATAGTAGTGGAAAGAAGAGTAAATAAGGCTGCTGTTGCCCATGCCTCAACTCAGGCGTATTGAATTAGAATGCCTCAGGCAATGTCTCCAGATGATGACTATGGCCACTAAAGATTAAGAACTGGGCCAGGCACGGTGGCTCACACCTGTAATCTCGGCACTTTGGGAGGCCAAGGTGGGCGGATCACAAGGTCAGGAGATCGAGACCATCCTGGACAAGAAGATGAAACCCTGTCTCTGTTAAAAATACAAAAATTAGCTGAGCGTGGCAGTGCATGCCTGTAATCCCAGCTACTCCAGAGGCTGAGGCAGGAGAATCGCTTGAACCCAGGAGGCGGAGGTTGCAGTGAGCCGAGATCATGCCACTGCACTCCAGCCTGGCTACGGAGCGAGACTCCGTCTCAAAAAAAAAAAAAAAATTAAGAACTGATTTATACCAATTCTCTTTGCTTACATTCATGGAGCAAGCTTATAGACCTGGCAACTTTTGCCTTCATTAAATTTCATTTGATTTATTTGTCACTTAGCTAGATTGCTAATGATGTTTCTCTCTCAAAACAGGAGAGTGAAATGCTTTACACCTTAGGAAATATTAAGGGACATTCCGTTTACAGTTCATTGAGTAGTCATCTTTAAAATGAATTCAGAATAAGGAACAGTCAGTCTTTCTCCCTACCCCCTACCTTCATCCCCAATATATTAAAGAGGCAAAAAGCACACCTGTCCCTTGTTTTCAGGCAAGCTTGAGTGTTGCCAATGGCAACCACCAGACCACTTGAGATTTACTGCTGCAGATTCCCTAAGCAACTTTGGAAACCATCTTTGCAGGTAATCTTCAGTGAGAAAAGGCTATGGATAAACTAGTTCTCTTGCATCCCCAGCTACCACCTGTTTCTGACTTTTCCTGTGTGGCATAGGAGACTCTGAACAGCCTGTTCACCAGGGGAAGAGTTAAGGATTCTGTCTCCACTGTGTCTCTGGGGCAAGGCAGAATATAGAGAAAGCTTTCTTTGGAAAAAGCAGAAGCAGCATCTGCTCTGGGTATAGGCAAATTGCAAGAACTACTTGCCAGGAAGAATTGCTGCCCAGCTCGTAGCCTGGCACGCTGGTGTTAAAAAGACTCTTTTCAAGCTCCATTGGCACTTCTGGGTATTACAGAATTCATAGTTGAATGTTCTCTGAGATCTGTGGAATAAGAAGCACCTTTCGACATTCAGACACACATGGCAAACGTATTAGGGTTCCCCAGAAAAACAGAACCAATAGGATATATGTAGATATATAGAAAGAATTTTATTGTGAGGCATTGGCTCATAAGATTATGAAGGCTGAGAAATCGACCATCTGCTATCTGCAAGTTGGAGGCCTAGGAAAGACAATGATGTAGCTCCACTCTAAGCCTGAAGGTCTGAGAACCAGGAGCGTTGATGTCTGAGGGCAGGAGAAGATGAATGTCCTTGCTCAAGCAGAAAGAGCAAATTTGCCATTCCTCTGCTTTTTTGGTTCTATTTGCCCCCTCGACCGGTTGGATGATGCCTGCCCACATTGGTGAAGATGGATTTTCTTTGTTCGGTCTACTGATTCCATTGCTAATCTCATCTGTAAACACCCTCACAGACACACCCAGAAGTCACATTTTACCAGCTATCTGGACATCCCTTAGCCCAATCAAGGTGACACATAAAATTAACCATCACAGAAAGCAACAACAAATCAACTTCATGGTCCAGTTACCACTTCCTCTGTGACGTCAGTGATTTCAGTCTGCTGATATTTTTGTTATCTGAAATAACTCTGTCTTACATGAATATTTGCTGGCTTTTTAGGGTCCATCTTCTAATAGGAGCCTCCTTCCTCAATGTTCCTATCAAGTCCATGGGATATCCAACATCCTTCAGTCCCAAAATATCCACAGTGCTCTATCAAGAGCTGTGGATGCTCTGAGCTGTTAACACTGCCTCCCACAATACTAGCTGGCGTGGCAGTTTCTGCTGGGGATTGTCACAGCTCTGATGGGGACAATGCACACTGCTGTATTCGGTTATTGTGCTGTGGTCCTTGCTGGATACTGACACCTCTGTAGGCTGGCACTGCCATGACTCTGTTCCCTCTTGTGGGCACTCTGAGTCTTTTCAACTGCTCCATTGAGAGCCTTCTGTGTATTAAAGGAGTACCTGGGCTGTAGCATAAAATAATTTCCCTTGCTCTTTTGGATATACACTCAGAGAGAGGTCCCAAAACATGTTATTTGAGCCCTAGTGTGTTACAGAGACAGAGAAACAGCTCTTTCTTTCTGTTTTTGTTTTGAGACAGCGTCTCAATCTGTTGCCCAGGCTGGAGTGCAGTGGCGTGATCTCGGCTCACTGCAACCTCCACCTCCCGGGTTCAAGTGATTCTCGTGCCTCAGCGTCCCAAGAAGCTGGGACTACAGGCGCATGCCACCATGCCCAGCTAATTTTTGTATTTTTAGTAGAGATGATGTTTCACCATGTTGGCCAGGCTGGTCTCGAACTACTGATATCAAGAGATCCGCCTGCCTTGGCCTCCCAAAGTGCTGGGATTACAAGCGTGAGCCACAGCACCTGGTCCAAGAAACAGCTCTTTCAATGTCTAGATGAGACTTGTCTTTTCCACGTGCCCTGGATTTTCAGCTAAGAGGTTGAACTAGAGTTGCGTTTGAGTAACAATGACCACACCTCATTCTGATGACCAAGGCACTGGCTCTTGAAAAAGGCTATCATGCTTGGCTCCTTATTTCTCTAGAAGGAAGACTCTCAAATGAAGTGCCCAGCCTTCCTGCCAATAAACTTCCTTAGACCCATCCCACCAGCTAGCCAGACACACCTAGCCATACCTGAGTCATCTTCAACAGACAAGATGAGAGCTCTGATCCAACCCTGTGCAGCCATGTGCTATCTTAAGGTTTTTCATGTTTGTAAACTTTATTTATCCTATAGGATCATAAGACACTTGAGATCCGAGGCCATGTTTTCCACTTCTTTTATATCTGTAACATTAGTGTAGCCCCAGAACTATCCTACCGTGAAGCAAAACAAACCTAAGTAACCCTTTATAATTTAAAAAGTACTTTTGTAAGTATTGTCTCATTTAGTTTTTATAACAACTTTATTAGTTAGGTTATTATTATCTTCACCTTGCAGATGAGATCATTCAAGCTGTCCAAGGTCACCAACCACTTGGTTGCTGAGCTGAGCCTTGAATCACCATTAACTCACTCAATGTTCAGGTCTCTTTCCATTACTCCACTGCTGTCAGCTTCAGGAACCAACTATAATGCTTATACTCTAAAGCTAGCTGCTACCTTCCCTCTCTTCCCTCCTCATCTCCCAGATCTCAGCAGGAAATGTGAACGACGACTGAGAACAATTCATTTTTATTTCTTTTCTTTTTCTTTTCTTTTTTTTTTTAAGACGGAGTCTCACTCTGCTGCCCAGGCTGGAGAGCAATGGCACGATCTCCGCTCATTGCAACCTCTACCTCCTGGGTTCAACAATTCTCCTGCCTCAGCCTCTCCAGTAGCTGGGATTATAGGTGCCCGCCACCATGCCCAGCCAATTTTTATATTTTTAATGGAGACGGGGTTTCGCCATTTTGGCCAGGCTGCTCTCGAACTCCTGACCTCAGGTGATCCACCTGCCGTGGCCTCCCAAAGTGCTGAGATTACAGGCATAAGCCACTGCGCCCAGCCAATTCATTTTTATTTCATCCTCATTCTTTCCTTTTTCAACTTGCCCTCTTGTATGTGGTGCCTTTTCCTGCTTGTACCTGAGATTGTCTTATGGTCTAAATATTTGTGACATCCCATGCCACCCAAAATTCATATATTGAAGCCTTAACCCTCAATGTAATAGTATATGGAGATGGGGCTTTTCTTGGAGAGGTACTTAGGTTTAGATGAGGTCTTGAGAGTGGGGCCTTTATGATGTGATTAGTGTCCTTATAAGAAGAAGAGGAGAAACAAGAGCTCTTTTTCTCTGCCATGTGAAGATACAGCAAGATGCCTGTTGAGGACCATCTGCAAGTCAGCAAGAAGGCCCTCACCAGGTAACTGAATTGGCCAAAACCATGATCTTGGACATCCCAGCTTCCAGAACTGTGAGAAATAAATTCCTGTTGTTTAAGTCCCCCTGTCTGTTGTATTTTGTTTTTGCCACCTCAACTGACTAAGGCCTTGTTGCCCCTTCTTTTTTTGCCTTGACTCCCAGATCTCTAGCCTGTCATAGTCAAAAAAAGGAGAGGATTCCTTGTTGCTGCTTTGATCTTCTGGTTTCTAGGCATTTTTTTCCCACTTCCTTCTGGAAGGAAACAGTATAAAGGTAAGAGTGCTGAATTCATAAAGAGAAAGTTAGCTGATGTAGCTTCAGATTCCAACTCTGCTCTTTTTTGTGTGAGCTCAGAGATGTCCTTTAATATCTGCAACCTTCAGACAGGTAGTTTCATCTCTCTGAGGCTGTTTTCTCATCTGCAACATAAAGGGATTGCAAAACATGATCCAGAACCTTTTCAGGTATAAAATGTTCTGATTTTATTATTTTTATTTATTATCATCCTCATTATTATTGTTATTATTTGAGATGGAATCTCACTGTGTCACCAGGCTGCAGTGCAGTGGTGCCATCTCGGCTCACTGCAACCTCCGCCTCTTGGGTTCAGGCAATTCTCCTGCCTCAGCCTCTCAAGTAGCTGGGATTACAGACACACCACCACACCCAGCTAATTTTTTTGTATTTTTTAGTAGAGACAGGGTTTCACCATGTTGGCCAGGCTGGTCTTGAACTCCTGACCTCAGGTGATCCACCTGCCTCTGCCCCCCAAAGTGCTGGGATTACAAGTGTGAGCCACCGCGCCCGGCCATGATTTTATTGTTTTTAATTGACAGCCTGGGTTCCTCCTCTCTTGCTTTCAGTCTCTTAGCTACCTAACATCCCTCCTTATCAGCCACCAATTCATGTATTCAGTCTGTCTGTCTTCCTAAGTTTTGGTCGTATATTTCATATTCTCAGATACTAAAGCTAGGCACCCTAAAATACACAAAGCCTCCCTGGGAAAGGGAATTTTTGCTACAGAATCAGCTACAGCACAATATTGTCTTGGTAAGGTTTTTCTTTGGTGGTGGTGGTTTTTTAAGACTAACTCTCAAAGACAGGGAGTTTATTTCAGTGACTCTAGTTCATTTACACAGTGTAGGAGGTATTTATGGCTTGTTGGTCTATGTAACTTGAAGTCACGCAGTCTGTTTTGTTTTGTTTTAGGTCTTTCCTTTATTCCACTATTTTTGGTGCACTGTGCACAGCCATGCTGTACTGTCTTCTATGGAAACCCTACTAACCATTTGCCATTATTATTTTAGCTTTGCTCCACCAGGGGTGGGAAGGTAAGGACAAACATATCATTCTAGGTTCTTCCCCAACTCATACTTCAAACCCCATTCTAGAAGAGATGTAATTAATCACCTCCCCTTAGGTCTGTCAGATACTCTGAACAGGTGATCTCGTAGCTGCATCTCTGAAGCTGTGAAACAGCGGCTTTAGCTGTATACATATTCAACTCTCCCTCTCCAAGTCAACAGAGTACGAAGTAAACACACAGTTGCTGAAAATAACTCAGCCCATGAGACCAGCTCCAAAATGCGACTGCAATTGACAGGCCTTGAGGTCTATCAACAAGGGATAGACAAGGAATAAACATACATGGCTACTGCCACAGAACCAGCTGGGCTGTTTATAACCATGAGGGATTCTTCAGGGACTCCAGGCTAGGACTGCAAGTGTTTTCAGGAATAAGTGGGATCAGCTGTATGGGCTATTTAAAGTATTGGATATGGGCTGGGCACATTGGCTCACTCCCGTAATCCCAGCACTTTGGGAGGCCGGGGTTGGGGCAGTGGGATGAAGGGTGGGGGGCGGGTGTGGATCACCTGAGGTCAGGAGTTTGAGACCAGCCTGGCCAACATGGCAAAACCCTGTCTCTACTAAAAATACAAAAAAAATTAGCTGGGTGTGGTGGTGCGCTCCTGTAGTCCCAGTGACTCAGGAGGCTGAGGCGGGAGAATCGCTTGAACCCGGGAGTCGGACGTTGCAGTGAGCCAAGATTGCACCACTACACTCCAGCCTGGGTGACACAGTGAGGCTCCATCTCAAAAAATAAAAATAAAAATAAAATAAAATAAAATATTGAATATGGAGTGAGGCATGTATCTTTGAGTGCTCTTGCTCAGTAAAATTGCTAAATGGGGAGGAATTTTCTTTCTTTCTCCTGGAAAAGGTTTCTTTCTTTCTCCTGGAAAACCAACCTCGGATGGTTTCTAATACACTCCTCCATCCCTGTATTCTATGCTCTTTAAATGAAACTGATTCTACATGTCAGAAAGTAGTGCAGATTTTAATTCTCCTCACTGGCTTCCCTTGGTGCTAGGATGAAACACTTGATTATATATATATACATATATATTGCCTAGGCTGGAGTGTGGTGACTATTCACAGATGCTATCGTAGTGCACTGTGGCTTCAAGTGATCCGCCTGCCTCAGCATTTTGCGTAGCTGGGACTATAGGTGCACCACCATGCCTGGCTTTTTGCTCCCGCTTTATTGAACTCCCTTTAGCTGGGTTTCTATAGGTAAGGCAGATAATTTCTTTTCTTTCTTTTTTTTTTTTTAGAGAGCGTCTCGCTCTGTCACCAGGCTGGAGTGCAGTGGCATGATCTCGGATCACTGCAACCTCTGCCTCCCAGGTTCAAACGATTCTCCTACCTCAGTCTCCTGAGTAGCTGGGACTACAGGTGCGTGCCACCACACCCGGCTAATTTTTTTTTTCTGTTTTTAGTAGAGACAGGGTTTCACCATCTTGGCCAGGCTGGTCTCGATCTCCTGGCCTCAAGCAATTCACCCACCTCAGCCTTTCAAAGTGCTGGGATCACAGGCATTAAGCCATGGTGCCTGGCCTAAAGGAGAGAATTTCTTCCTGATGAATTTTTTAAATAAAAAATGTTAATACCTTTATTGAGATAGAATTCACATACCATAAAATTCATCCACTTAAGTGTACAATGTAATGGTTTTAGTATATTCCCAAACTGTGTAGTCATCACTATGTTCTAAATTTCCAACATTTTCATCACCCTAAATGAAATGCTATATCCATTAGTAATCATTCCCCACCCTCCCCTACCCTTCAATCCTTCCAGCCCTAGGCAAACCCTAATCTACTTTCTGTTTTTATAGGTTTGCCTATTCTGAACATGTCATATAAATGAAATCATACAAAATATGACTTTTGCATCAGGTTTCAGTCAATTGCAGTAACATTTTTAAGGTTCAGCCACATTATAGCATCAGTATTCATTTCTTTTTTCTTTTCTTTTTTTTTGGGGAGGACAGAATCTCACTCTGTCACCCAGGCTGGAGTGCAGCAGCACGATCTGAGCTCACTGCAACCTCCACCTCCAGAGTTCAGGCGATTCTCCTGCCTTAGCCTCCCGAGTAGCTGGGATTACAGGTGTGCACCACCACACCCGGCTAATTTTTGCATTTTTAGTAGAGACAGGGTTCCACCAAGTTGGCCAGGCTGGTCTCCAACTCCTGACCTCAGGTGATCCACCTGCCTCGGCCTCCCAAAGTGCTGGGATTGCAGGCATGAGCCACTGCACCCAGCTCCCAGCATCGGTAATCACTTCTTTATTTTTTTTATTTATTATTTTTTTTGTAAACGGAGTCTTGCTCTGTCGCCCAGGCTGGAGTGCAATGGCATGACCTCGGCTCACTGCAACCTCTGCCTCCCATGTTCAAGCAATTCTCCTGCCTCAGCCTCCCAAGTAGCTGGGACTACAGGCACATTCCGCCTTGCCCAGATACTTTTTTGTATTTTAGTAGAGACAGAGTTTCACCGTGTTGCCCAGGCTGGTTTTGAACTTTTGACCTCATGTGATCCACCCGCCTTGGCCTCCCAAAGTGCTGGGATTACAGGCATGAGCCATGGCGCCTGGCCTTTTAAATTTTTTTGTTAGAGATAGTCTTACTTTGTTGTCCAGGTTGGTCTCAAACTCCTGGCCTCAAGCAATCCTCCGCCTTGGCCTCCCAAAATGCTAGGATTACAGGAGTAAGCCACCACACCTGGGCTTTGTTCTTCTTCTTTTTTTTTTAATCTTTGTTTTACTTTTTTTTTTTTTTTTTTAGATGGAGTTTCGCTCTTGTTGCCCAGACTGGAATGCAATAGTGTGATCTTGGCTCACTGTAACCTCCACCTCCCAGGTTCAAGCGATTCTCCTGCCTCAGGCTCCTGAGTAGCTGGGATAACAGGCATGTGCCACCACACTAAGCCAATTTTTTGTTTAGTAGAGACAGAATTTCACCAAGTTGGCCAGGCTAGTCTCGAACTCCTGACCTCAGGTGATCCACCTGCCTCGGCCTCCCAAAGTGCTGGGATTACAGGTGTGAGCCACCGTGCCTGGCCTAATTTTTGTTTGTTTCTTTTTTAAAGATTGTTTGAGTTAGTGTGGGTCCTTTATGTTTTCATATGATTTTTAGGATCAACTGGTCAATTTCTGCAAAAAAAGCCAATTAGAATTTTGCTAGGGATTGCATTGAATTTGTAGATCTATCTGAGGAGTACTGCCATATTAATATTATGTCTTTCAACCATGAACACAGGGTGTTTTTCCATTTATCTCGATCTTCTTTATTTAACAATGGTTTGTTCTGTTCAGTGTACAAGTTTTTTTTTTTGTTTTTTGTTTTTTTTTGTTTGTTTGTTTTTGAGAGAGTCTTGCTCTTATTGTCCAGGCTGGAGTGCAATGGTGTGATCTCACTGTAACCTCCACCTCCCGGGTTCAAGTGATTCTCCCACCTCAGCCTCCCAGGTGCATATCACCATGCCCAGCTAATTTTTGTATTTTTGGTAGAGACAGGGTTTCACCATGTTGGCCAGGATGGTCTCGATCTCTTGACCTCATGATCCTCCCGCCTCAGCCTCCCAAAGTGCTGGGATTACAGGCATGAGCCATTGTACCCAGCTGGACTTGTTTTCTTAATTTCATTCTCAGAATTTTCATTTCTTGCATATAGAAATTTTCATTGCTTGTATATAAAAATATAATTAATTTTTGTTACATTGGTCTTATAGCTTACAACTTTGCTGAACTTACTTATTAGTTCAAGTGGTTTTTTTAGTGTATTCCTTAGGGTTTTTCACATATCAGATCACACAGGTTAAGGATGTGCATTGGCTGTGGCTGAGCGGGTTGCAGAAAACTGCTGCCTGCATGAAGAAAGTCTCCTCTGCCTTCCCTTTTCAGCTCATCACCAGCCCTGGAGCTCACCAGCATGTCTGTGGTACCTACCACCTAATCACTTGCAGACTAGCTGACCACAGAGGGAGAGCCCGATCAGTTCAGCAACAAGTACATCCAGCAGACCAAGCCCCTCATCCTGGAGCACACCATCAAATTGTATCCTATTATCAATTATAGTTTTTTTGTTTTGTTTTGTTTTTTGTTTTTTTTTTTTTGAGATAAAGTCATGCTCTGTTGCCCAGGCTGGAATGCAGCGGCACAATTTCGGCTCGCTACAACCTCCTCCTCCTGGGTTCAAGCGATTGTCCTGCCTCAGCCTTCCACCTAGCTGGAACTACAGGTGTGTGCCACCACACCCAGCTAATTTTTGTATTTTAGTAGAGATGGGGTTTCACCATGTTGACCAGGCTGGTCTTAAACTCCTGACCTCAAGTGGCCTCCCCACCTCCGCCTCCCAAAGTGCTGGGATTACAGGCGTGTGCCACTGTGCCTGGCCATCAATTGTACTTTTGGTACAAAAGAGCCCCTCTATGAGAAAGACAGCTCTGTCTCATCCAGATTTCAGCAAATGAGGGAAGAATTGGATAAAATTGGAATGAGGAGTAACATAGAAGGGGATTCTGATTGTTTACAAGCACTGGTGTGGCTACTCTATGTATTACTGCTACTGCTGGGAGCAACTTTCTTCAAGTTGGTGAAGGCCAGGTGGTAGGTGAAGGCCAGGTTGGTGAAGGCCCTGGTGGTAGGCCAGGCACCGTGGCTCACATCTGTAATCCCAGCACTTTGGGAGGCCGGGGCAGGTGGATAGCTTGAGGTCAAGAGTTCGAGACCAGCCTGGCCAACATGGTGAAATCCCATCTCTAGTAAAAATACAAAATTAGCCGGGCGTGGTGGCATGTCCCTGTAATTCCAGCTACTCGGGAGGCTGAGGCAGGAGAATCACTTGAACCTGGGAGGCAGAGGTTGCAGTGGTGGAGATTGCACCAATGCACTCCCTGGGTGACAGAGCGAGACTCCGTCTCAAAAAAAAAAAAGAAAAAGAAAAAATATATATATAACCTGATGGTGAACTTAGCCCAGGAAAAGGTGAAGTTGAAGGACTAAAATGCTTAATGACTGGGATACTGAGTCATCAAGATGGAGTTCTGAAAGATGCAAGACTGGGCCATACTGCATTGGTAACTGGTGGAGACCAAATATCCATATATTCCTGCATATATTACAAAGCCTAAGGAACATAAGAAGTTGTTTCTGGCTCAACTTCAAGAAAAAGCCTTGTTTGCAATCTCTAAAAATTACAAGCTCATAGCTACACCATTGTTTGAATTGTATAACAATGCACTAGGGTATGGACCTATTGTTTGCAGTCTCCCTCAGCTGTTGAGCAGTTTCAAATTTATATACAATGGAATTCCTGTGCAGTGGAGAAGTAAAAGAAGCCATTTCTGTGAACATAGCTATACAGTGTAGAAGAATAAATGTGATAGAAAAGATTTTTGGGCTGGGATCACACCTGTAGTCCCAGCACTTTGGGAGGCTGGGGCAGGATAACTGCTTGAGCCCTGGAGTTCTAGACCAGCCTGGGCAACAAAGTGAGACTCTGTCTCTACACACACCACACACACACACATTAGCCAAGTGTGGTGGTATGCACCTGTGGTCCCAGCTATTCAGGAGGCTGAGGCAGGAGAATTGATTGAACCCAGGTGGTTGAGGTTACAGTGAGCCATGTTCGTGCCACTGCACTCTAGCCTGGGTGACAGAGAGAGATGGTGTCTCAAAATAAGGTTTTTTGTTTTATTTCTTTCCTGATCCCTAAATTGACACCTATTTCCCTCCCTCCCTTCCTCCCTCTCTCTCTTTCTTTCTTTCCTTCTTTTTGTTTTTAGACGGAGTCTTGCTCTGTCACCTAGGCTGGAGTGCAGTGGCACGATCTCAGCTCACTGCAACCCCCGCCTCCCGGGTTCAAGCGATTCTCATGTCTCAGCCTCCCGAGTAGCTGGGACTACAGGCATCTGCCACCACACCCGGCCTGCCACCTATTTTCTATTGTTTAAATAGTAAAATTAATATAAAGAACTAGATAGTGGGGTAAAGAAATATGATAATGCTTATGTACTTTTGGTTCTACTTATACTTTTTTTGTACAACATTCAAGAAAATGGACTTCAATAATAATAGAAAGATCATGTCATATACAAATAGAGATAGTTTTATTTTCTTAGCTCCCATTTTGAATGCTTTTTTTTTTTTTTTTTTTTTTGAGAGGTGGCTCACTGCCACCTCTGCTTCCTGGGCTCAAGGGATCCTCCCACCTCAGTTTCCCAAGTAGCTGGGACAACAGGCACATGCCACCATGCCTGGCTAATTTTTTGCATTTTTGGTGGAGACAGGGTTTCTCCATGTTGCCCAGGCTGGTCTTAAACTCCTGGGCTCAAGCTATCCACCCGCCTTGGCCTCCTGAAGTACTGGGATTACAGGCAAGAGCCACTGCGCCCGGCCAACTTCATCTATTTTTCTTGCCTAATTGCCCTTTCTAGAACCTCCAGGACCATGTTGAATACAACTGGCAAGAGCGGGCAGACAAGTTTTGTTGTTGTTGTTGTTGCTGTTGTTTCTTGAGATGGAGTCTCACTCTGTCACCCAGGCTGGAGTGCAGTGGCGCAATCTCAACTCACTGCAACCTCCGCCTCCTGGGTTCAAGTGATTATCTGCCTCAGCCTCCCAAGTAGCTGGAATTATAGGCACCTGCCCCCATGCCTGGCTAATTTTTGTATTTTTAATAAAGATGGGGTTTCACCATATTGGCCAGGCTGGTTTTGAACTCCTGACCTTGTGATCCATCTGCCTCGGCCTCCCAAAGTTCTGGGATTACAGGCGTGAGCCACCATGCCCGGCCCAGACACTTTTTAAGAGGCCTGCACTCCAGCCTGGGTGACAGAGCGAGACTCCATCTCAAAAAAAAAAAAAAAAAAAAAAGGCTTTATTTTACCTAGACCTGTTAGAAAGGATCTAATAAACAATGGCAGAGAAAAAAATAAAGCTTCCTACCTGTCTTGGGGGCAGAAAGAGATTCAACTACCTTTTTGGGGAAATTATTATTATTTTGAGACAGAGTCTCCCTCTGTCACTCAGGCTGGAGTGCAATGGCATAATCTTGGCTCACCACAACCTCTGTCTCCTGAGTTAGTTATTCTCCCATCTCAGCCTCCCGAGTAGCTGGGATTACAGGCACGCGCCACCATGCCCAGCTAATTTTTTAATTTTTAGTAGAGACGTGGTTTCACCATATGGGTGAGGCTGGTCTCTAACTCCTGACCTCAGGTGATCCACCTGCCTCAGGCTCCCAATGTGCTGGGATTACAGGCGTGAGCCACCTCACCCAGCCAGGGAAATTATTTTTAGCTTTTATGCAGCTTAAGTGTCTTCTTTTCTTTTTGAGACGGAGTCTCACACTATGGTCCAGGCTGGAGTGCAGTGGCACGATCTCGGCTCATTGCAAGCTCCGCCTCCCGGGTTCATGCCATTCTCCTGCCTCAGCCTCCCAAGTACCTGGGACTACAGGCACCTGCCACCACGCCCGGGTAATTTTTTGTATTTTTAGTAGAGACAGGGTTTCACCGTGTTAGCCAGAGTGGTCTCCATCTTCTGACCTCGTGATCCGCCTGTCTCGGCCTCCCAAAGTGCTGGGATTACAGACGTGAGCCACCGCGCCCAACCCTTTTTTTTTTTTTGAGACAGGTTTTTTTCAATATTAGGTTCATTGACATACATGGCATATGTCTTCTTTTAGGTTTTTCAGTGATGTTTTGTATTCTCCATAAAACTTTTACATTTATATAATTTTTTTTTCAGGCACAATGTTACGTGCTGGATATAGAGTTGTGAACTAAACAGATACGGTTCCTGACTCTGGGAATTGCAGTCTAGTTAGACTGACAGCCATACACGAAATGCAAGTTCCACTTAAAAATGCTACAATAGGCCGGGCGTGGTGGGCTGACGCCTGTAATCCCAGCACTTTGTGAGGCAGAGGTGGGCGCATCACCTGAGGTCGGGAGTTTGAGGCCAGCCTGACCAACACGGAGAAACCCAGTCTCTACTAAAAATACAAAATTAGCCGGGCATGGTGGCGCACACCTGTAATCCCAGCTACTCGGGAGGCTGAGGCAGGAGAATCACTTGAACCTGGGAGGTGGAGGTTGCGGTTAGCCAAGATTGCACCATTGCACTCCAGCCTGGGCAACAAGAGTGAAACTTCATCTCAAAAAAAAAAAGCTACAGTAGATTAATAATTATAATAATTGAAGTCATTTTACAGAGCACCAATTTTGTACCAAGCACTATTTTAAGTACTTCATATATAGTAATTTATTTAATCCTTCCAACATTCCTATGATATAGGTTTTATTATTATTATTTTTGAGATGGAGTCTCGCTCTGTTGCCCAGGCTGGAATGCAATGGCACAATCTTGGTTCACTATGCCTCCGCCTCCCAGGTTCAAATGATTCTCCTGCCTCAGCCTGGGAGAGGCAGGGATTAAAGACTCCAGGCAGGGATTAGCTGGGATTAAAGACTCCAGCCACCACCCCCAGCTAATTTTTGTATTTTTAGTAGAGACGGGGTTTCACCATGTTGGCTAGGCTGACTTCGAACTCCTGACCTCAAGTGATCCACCCACCTCTGCCTCCCACAAGTGCTGGGATACAGGCATGAGCCACGGCGCCTGGACAGGTTTTATTATTTTATCTATTTTGCAGTTGAAGAACAGAGGCCTGGAGTGGTTATTTTCTCAAGATCACACAGCTAATAAGTTATGGAGCCAGGATTTGAACCCAGGGACTTCATCTCCAAAGCCTGTGTTTTTTTTTTTGAGACAGAGTCTCACTCTGTCACCCAGGCTGGAGTGCAGTGGTGTGATCTCAGTTCACTGCAACCTCTGCCTCCCGGTTTCAAGTGATTCTCCTGCCTCAGCCTCCTGAGTAGCTGGGATTACAGGCATGCACTGCCACGCCTGGCTATTTTTTTTGTACTTTAGTAGAGACGAGGTGTCACCATATTGTCCAGGCTAGTCTCGAACTCCTGAGCTCAGGCAATCCTCTATGTTCTGAATGGGCAAAATGTTTGGGAGACCCAGAAACATTTTTACGGATTGTAAAAATCCTGAGTTTAGCTGTACCTTAAAGGAGTAGTGGATTTTTTTTTTTTTTTTTTTTTGAGACAAAGTCTCACTCTGTCGTCCAGGCTGGAGTGCAGTGGTGCGATCTTGGCTCACTGCAACCTCTGCCTCCCGGGTTCAAGTGAGTCTCCTGCCTTAGCTCCTGAGTAGCTGGGATTACAGGCAGGTGCCAGCACGCCCGGCTAATATGTATTTTTAGTAGAGACGGGGTTTCACCATGTTGGTCAGGCTGGTCTCGAACTCCTGACCTCGTGATCCACCTGCCTCAGCCTCCCAAAGTACTGGGATTACACGCATGAGCCACCGTGCCTGGCCAAGGAGTAGTAGAATTTTAAATAACAGATGGAAAAGTTTCCAAGGTATTCCAAATACAAGGAAAAGCTGAGTAGAAGTTAAGGAGTAAGCACACAACCTGCAGTCGTCCTGGGTGGGGAAAGGTGGGTGGGAAAGTAAATGAAATGTGACAGGCTGAAAAAGTAGGTTGAGGCCAGGTTGCAAAGGAGTTTGAATACCCTGCTCTGAGAGTTTAAATTCTACCAAACAATGAATCATAAATACCTGGTGTTTGGAAGTTATTTATTATACTTTAAGTTCCAGGGTACATGTGCACAACGTGCAGGTTTGTTACATATGTATACATGTGCCATGTTGGTGTGCTGCACCCATTAACTCGTCATTTACATTAGGTATATCTCCTAATGCTATCCCTCCCCACTCCCCCTACCCCATGACAGGCCCCAGTGTGTGATGTTCCCCTTCCTGTGTCCAAGTGTTCTCATTGTTCAATTCCCACCTATGAGTGAGAACATGTGGTGTTTGGTTTTTTGTCCTTGCAATAGTTTGCTGAGAATGATGGTTCCAGCTTCATCCATGTCCCTACAAAGGACATGAATTCATCATTTTTTATGGCTGTATAGTATTCCATGGTGTATATGTGCCACATTTTCTTAATCCAGTCTATCATTGATGGACATTTGGGTTGGTTCCAAGTCTTTACTATTGTGAATAGTGCCACAATAAACATACGTGTGCATGTATCTTTATAGCAGCATGATTTATAATCCTTTGGGTATATACCCAGTAATGGGATGGCTGGGTCAAATGGTATTTCTAGTTCTAGATCCTTGAGGAATCACCACACTGTCTTCCACATGGTTGCACTAGTTTACAGTCCCACCAACAGTGTAAAAGTGTTCCTATTTCTCCACATCCTTTCCAGCACCTGTTGTTTCCTGACTTTGTAATGATCGCCATTCTAACTGGTGTGAGATGGTATCTCATTGTGGTTTTGATTTGCATTTCTCTGATGGCCAGTGACGATGAGCAGTTTTTCACGTGTCTGTTGGCTGCATAAATGTCTTCTTTTGAGAAGTGTCTGTTCATATCCTTTGCCCACTTTTTGATGGGTTTGTTTTTTTCTTGTAAGTTTGTTTGAGTTCTTTGTAGATTCTGGATATTAGCCCTTTTGTCAGATGAGCAGATTGCAAAAATTTTCTCCCATTTTGTAGGTTGCCTGTTCACTCTGATGGTAGTTTTTTGTTTTGTTTTGTTTTGTTTTGAGAGTGTTTCGCTCTGTCACCCAGGCTGGAGTGCAGTGGCATGATCTCTGCTCACTGCAAGCTCCACCTCCTTGGTTCACGCCATTCTCCTGCCTCAGCCTCCTGAATAGCTGGGACTACAGGCGCCCGCGACCACGCCCGGCTAATGTTTTGTATTTTTAGTAGAGACGGGGTTTCACCGTGTTAGCCAGGATGGTCTCAATCTCCCTACCTCGTGATCCACCCGCCTCGGCCTCCCAAAGTGCTGGGATTACGGGTGTGAGCCACTGCACCCAGCCTCTGATGGTAGTTTCTTTTCCTGTGCAGAAGCTCTTTAGTTTAATTAGATCCCATTTGTCAGTTTTGGCTTTGACTTCTTTAAGGAGAACTACAAACCACTGCTCAACAAAATAAAAGAGGACACAAACAAATGGAAGAACATTCCATGCTCATGGATAGGAAGAATCAATATCGTGAAAATGGCCACACTGCCCAAGGTAATTTATAGATTCAATGCCATTCCCATCAAGCTACGAATGACTTTCTTCACAGAATTGGAAGAAACTACTTTAAAGTTCATATGGAACCAAAAAAGAGCCCGCATTGCCAAGACAATCCTAAGCAAAAAGAACAAAGCTGGGGGCATCACACTACCTGACTTTAAACTATACTACAAGGCTACAGTAACCAAAACAGCATGGTACTGGTACCAAAACAGAGATATAGACCAATGGAACAGAACAGAGCCCTCAAAAATAATACCACACATCTACAACCATCTGATTTTTGATGAACCTGACAAAAACAAGAAATGGGGAAAGATTCCCTATTTAATAAATAGTGCTGGGAAGACTGGCTAGCCATATATAGAAAGCTGAAACTGGATCCCTTCCTTACACCTTATGCAAAAATTAATTCAAGATGGATTAAATACTTAAATGTTAGACCTAAAAACCATAAAAACCCTAGAAGAAAACCTGGGCAATACCATTCAGGACACAGGCATGGGCAAGCACTTCATGTCAGTTTATTTTTTGAGATGGAATTTCACTCTTGTTGCCCAGGCTGGCCTGTAATGGCGGGATCTCAGCTCACCGCAACCTCCACCTCCCGGATTCAAGCAATTCTCCTGCCTCAGCCTCCTGAGTAGCTGGGATTACAAGGATACGCCACCACACCCGGCTAATTTTGTGTTTTTAGTAGACGGGGTTTCTCCATGTTGGTTAGGCTGGTCTTGAACTCCTGAACTCAAGTGATCTGTCCGCCTAGACCTCCCAAAGTGCTGGGAATACAGGCGTGAACCACCATGCCCAGCCCGTGCTTGGAAGTTATCAGAAAAAAAATCTTAGGGAACTCAAAACTGTTTCTAAAGTTGGTATGAACTGTAAGGGAAGAATATCTATAACTACTCTGGTTTCCACATCCAGCTTTGGTAGAAATTGGCTCTACTGCGTAGGGGATTTAGAATTGGGTGGGAGGCCCACACCACATGGCTCAAATGCTATTGAGAGGTGACAGTGTGCTGACAGCCCTCGCTTCCGAGCCTCCTTGGCCTCAGCGCCCACTCTGGCCACACTTGAGGAGCCCTTCAGCCCGCCACCGCACTGTGGGAGCCCCTTTCTGGGCAGGCCGAGGCCGCAGCCGGCTCCCTCAGCTTGTGGGGAGGTGTGGAGGGAGAGGTACCAGCGGGAACCGGGGCTGCCTGCCGTACTTGTGGGCCAGCTTGAGTTCTGGTGGGCGTGGGCTTGGCGGGCCCGCACTCGGAGCAGCCGGCCGGCGCCTCCCGCCCCGGGCAGTGAGGGGCTTAGCACCCGGGCCAGCAGCTGCAGAGGGTGGGCCAGGTCCCCCAGCAGTGCCGGCCCGCCGGCGCTGCACTTCAATTCTGCCCGGGCCTCAGCTGCCTCCCTGTGGGGCAAGGCTCGGTCTGCAGCTGCAGCTGCAGTCTGCAATGCCTGAGCCTCCCCGTCGCCGCCGTGTGCTCCTGGGCAGCCCCAGCCTCCCCCGACGAGTGCCGCCCCCTGCTCCGCAGCACCTGGTCCCATGGACCACCCAAGGGCTGAGGAGTGGGGGCACAGGGCGCAGGACTGGTGGGCAGCTCCCCCTGCGGAAGCGGTGGAGTATCCACTACGTGAAGCCAGCTGGGCTCCTGCGTCTATTGGGGACTTGGAGAACCTTTATGTCTAGCCAAGGGATTGTAAATACACCAATCGGGACTCTCTATCTAGCTCAAGGTTTGTAAGTGCACCAATCAGCACCCTGTGTCTAGCTCAAGGTTTGTAAATGCACCAATCTGCACTCTGTGTCTAGTTGATCTGGTGGGGACTTGGAGAACCTTTACGTCTAGCTAAGGGATTGTGAATACACCAATCGGCACCCTGTCAAAACGGACCAATCAGCTCTCTGTAAAACAGACCAATCGGCTCTCTGTAAAATGGACCAATCAGCAGGGTAGGGGGGGTGCGGTGGGGCAGATAAGAGAATAAAAGGCTGCTGGAATAGGCAGTGGCAATCCGTTTGGGTAGTCTTCCTTGCTGTGGAGGTTTTGTTTTTTCACTCTTTGTAGTAAATCTTGCTGCTGATCACTTTTTGGGTGCATGCTGGCTTTATGAGCTGTAACGCTCACTGCGAAGGTCTGCAGCTTCACTCCTGAAGCCAGCGAGACCAGGAATCCACCGGGAGGAATGAATAAGTCCAGGCGTGCTGCCTTAAGAGCTGTAACACTCCTGGCAAAGGCCTGCAGCTTCACTCCTGAAGCCAGCGAGACCGTGAACCCACCAGAAGGAAGAAACTCCGAACACATCCGAACATCAGAAGGAACAAACTCTGGACACGCCGCCTTTAAGAACTGTGACACTCACCGCGAGGGTCTGCGGCTTCATTCTTGAAGTCAGTGAGACCAAGAATCCACCAATTCCGAACACATTATTACCCTTCCTCATCATGTCCTGCCCACTCATTTTTTTTTTAAGAGATGGTGTCTCTGGGTAGGCAAAGTGGCTTACTCCTGTAATCTTAGCATTTTGGGAGGCCGAGGTTGGAGGTTTGCCTGAGCTCAGTAATTCCAGATCAGCCTGGGCAATATGGTGAAACCCCATGTCTACTAAAACACAAAAAATTACCCAGGCGTGGTGGTGCACACCTTGTAGCCTCAGCTACGCAGGAGGCTGAGGTGGGAGAATCACTTGAACTCAAGAGGCGGAGGTTGCAGTGAGCCGAGATTGTGCCCTTGCACGCCAGCCTGCCTGGCAGAGCAAGACTCCATCTCAAAAAAAAAAAAAAAGAGATGGTGTCTAGCTCTGTTATCCAGGCTAAAGCGCAGCACAGTGGCTATTAAGAGGTGTGATTATAGCGTACTGCAGCGCTGATCTCCTGAACACAAGCAATCCTCCTGTGTCAGCCTCCCAAGTAGCTGGGACTATAGTTGGCACTACTCTCCCGGCTCCTGCCCTTATTTTTAACTTAAAAACTAAATGGGGCCAGGCGTGGTGGCTGATGCCTGTAATCCCAGCACTTTGGAAGGCCAAGGTGGGCGGATCACTTTAGTTCTGGAGTTTAAGGCCAGCCCCGCCAACATGGCAAAACTCTTATCTCTGCTAAAAATACTACAAAACAATTAGGCAGGCATGGTGGCACATGCCTGTAATCCCAGCTACTCAGGAGGCTGAGACGCTAGAATCACTTGAACTCAGAGGCAGAGGTTGCAGTGAGCTGAGATTGTGCCACTGCACTCCAACCTGGATGACAGAATGACACTGTCTCAAAACATAAATAAAATAATAAATTTAGAACATTTTAGTTTTATTTTGGAAAACAATTAAAAGTCATATATGAGTGTTTCATTTCTTTTTTTTTGAAGCAGAGTTTCGCTCTTGTCGCCCAGGCTGGAGTGCAATGGCGCGATCTTTGCTTACTGCAACTTCTGTCTCCCAGGTTCAAGCGATTCTCCTGCCTCAGCCTCCCGAGTAGTTGGGATTATAGGTGCCTGCCATCATCCCTGGATAATTTTTGTACTTTTAGTAGAGGTGGGATTTCACCATGTTGACCAAGCTGGTCTTGAACTCCTGACCTCAGGTGATCCACCTGTCTTGACCTCCCAAAGTGCTGGAATTTCAGGTGTGAGCCACCAAACCCGGCTGAGTGTTTCACTGTTTAAAAGCAGATTATTGCACAATACCTACAAATGGTATACATATAATTTGTTGTTTTTTACATATATTATATTAAATAAATTTTAGGGGAAAAAATGCCACCAGGATTGAATCTTTCCCACAGAGCTCCTATAGACTTCTCACAAAGCACTTGCATTATGCAGAAAGTTTGGGAGTGCACACAATTTGTTAAGCAGATTGTTACATAGCAATTATATAAGTGTTTTAGTATTTTTCATGTGCATGCTTTAAATTTTATTTAAAAAGGCACTGTCATCATTTTTTTTAACAGACCACAGACACTAGTATACTCTAATATTTGGAAAGACAACTGGCTTTGGAGATCGGCAGCTTTGGAATTACATCTCAGCTTCACCACTTACTGGCTGTAGGAGCCAATCATCAGATAGATAAAGTAAGTTGACCATTTATAAAGTGGGGATAACAACTACGTTATGAAATTTGAGAGTAAGAATGTTTTCATTGGACATGCAGAGTTGCATCACAAACACAAATATATCCACATTCCACAGATTGAACTATGCATGTTTAGTAAACCAAATCAAAACATTTAAACCACAACTTTCTTTTAACTCTGAAGTTAATCCATTTTCACAGCCCTAATTCTATTCTCAATCATTCCTAATCTTTTGAAAGTGATTTGGAAACCAGTATGTTATTGTTTACCTACTTTTGGAATTTAGAGGGAGGATGTACGAGGCTCTAATCTAAGTCCCTTTACATATTTATAAGTTAATTCTCCTAACAACCTCATTAGGCAGGAGTGATTTTCCAGAGAAGATAACAGACCTGGCTCTTAAATGTGCCAAGTGAATGAAATTATTTTTTAAATAAAAATAAATGGAAATAACTTCATCCTTAGTTTTTTTTCTTAAGCAGAGTTTCCCTCTTGTTGCCCAGGCTGGAGTGCAATGGTGCAATCTCGGCTCACTGCAACCTCCACCTCCCTGGTTCAAGCAATTCTCCTGCCTCAGCCTCTCCAGTAGCTGGAATTACAGGCACGCATCACCACGCCTGGCTAATTTTTTGTATTTTTACTAGAGATGGGGTTTCACCATTTTGGCCAGGCTGGTCTTGAATTCCTGACCTCAGGTGATCCGCCTGCCTCAGCCTCCCGAAGTGCTGGGATTACAAATGTGAGCCACCACACCCAACCAAAAGACAAATTTTTTTTTAAGACAAGTGTGGTGGTGTATGCCTATAGTCCCAGCTACTCAGGAGGCTGAGGTGGGAAGATAGCTTGAGCCTAGGAGTTGGAGGCTTCAGGGAGTTATGATTGCACCACTGCACTCCAGCCTGGGCAACAGAGCAAGACTCCGTCTCAAAAAAAAAAAAAAAAAAAAAAAAGGCAGGCGTGGTGGCTGTAGCCTGTAATCCTAGCACTTTGGGAGGCCAAGGCGGGTGGATCATTTGAGGTCAGGAGTTTGAGACCAGCCTGGCTAACATGGTGAAAACCATACCTGTCTCTACTAAAAATACAAAAATTAGCTGGGTGTGGTGGTGCACACCTGTGATCCCAGCTACTTGGGAGGCTGAGGCAGGAGAATCACTTGAACTCCGGAGGTGGAGGGTGCAGTGAACTGAGATCATGTCACTGCACTCCAGCCTGGGTGACAGAGCCAGATTCCGTCTCAAAACATACACACACAGCATGGACTGCTACTTAAGCCTAAAACACAATTGTAAGCCTACCCCACTGTACTTTCTTTTTTTTTTTTTTTTTTTTGAGGCGGAGTCTCACTCTTTCGCCCAGGCTGGAGTGCAGTGGTGCCATCTCGGCTCACTGCAGCCTCTGCCTCCCGGGTTCAAGCTATTCTCCTGCCTCAGGCTCCTGAGTAGCTGGGATTACAGGCGTGTGCCACCCCGCCTGGCTAATTTTTATATTTTTAGTACAGACGGGTTTCACCATGTTGGTCAGGCTGATCTCGAACTCCGGACCTTGTGATCAGCTCGCCTCGGCCTCCCAAAGTGCTGGGTTTACAGGCGTGAGCCACCGTGCCCGGCCCCCACTGTACTTTGTATTTGGCCATAAAGAAATCTAGCTTCCTGAAGCCAGCTTCCATTCGGATTCCAGCTTTCTGGCTCCTATACGGGTTTGTGGTTTTCAGTGGCCTACAGTTTAAATAGAAAGGACTAGAAAGCCTTCCTTAGCAGAAAAGAAAAGGGAGTATTCGTTAAGCATCATGTGGTTTAGGACTTCAACCAGAAGGTGTCTCTGCAGCCAAGGGATAGGAATCTGGCCTCAAGAAGCAGAAGACTGGATTTTCTAGTTTGAGAAAAATTGTGGCAGAAATGAAGCAAACAAAGGTAGGTCAGCTACCTACAGAAACCAATCCCAATAGTATAAATTGTTCTTAGCCAACAGCTGAAAAGGCTGGTAGAAAACTTAAGCAAAACCCACTTTTTTTTTTTTTTTTTTGAGACAGGGTTTCACTTTGCTGCCCAGGCTGGAGTGCAATGGTGTGATCATGGCTCACAGCAGCTTTGACCTCCTGGACTCAAGTGATTCTCCCACCTTAGCCTCCCAAGTAGCTGGGCCACAGGCATGCACCACCATGCCTGGCTATTTTTTTTTTTTTTAACTTATTTTTGAGATGGAGTCTTACTCTGTTGCCCAGGCTGGAGTGCAGTGGCGTGGCGTGATCTCGGCTCACTGCAAACTCCACCTCCCGGGTTCAAGCAATTCTCCTGCCTCAGCCTCCCGAGTAGCTGGGATTACAGGTGCCCACCACCACTCCTGGCTAATTTTTTGTATTTTTAGTAGAGACGGGGTTTCACTGTGTTAGTCAGGATGGTCTCATCTCCTGACCTCGTGATCCGCCCGCCGTGGCCTCCCAAAGTGCTGGGATTACAGGCGTGAGCCACCACGCCCAGCCTCCTGGCTAACTTTTTTTTTTTTTTTGAGACGGAGTCTCGCTCTGTCCCCCAGGCTGGAGTGCAGTGGCACGATCTTGGCTCACTGCAAGCTCCACCTCCCGGGTTCAGGCCATTCTCCTGCCTCAGCCTCCCGCGTAGCTGGGATACAGGCGCTGGCCACCACGCCCGGCTAATTTTTTTGTAGTTTTAATAGAGATGGGGTTTCACCGTGTTAGCCAGGATGATCTCGATCTCCTGACCTCGTGATCCGCCCGCCTCGGCCTCCCAAGTGCTGAGATTACAGGCGTGAACCACTGTGCCCAGCCCCTCCTGGCTAATTTTTAAATTTTTTTGTAGAGATGGGGGTTTCGCTATGTTGCCCAGGCTGGTCTTGAACTCCTGGGTTCATGCCGTCCTCTCACCTCGGTCTCACAGAGTGTTGGGATTACAGGAGTGAGCCACTGTGCCTGGCTCAAAACCGACCCTTAATGCAAGGAAGCTGCTTTAAAAGCAGAGCATCTGTCCTGTCACCTGAAACACACCAGGCTGTGTGAAGGTGAGCTTTGAAAACTGAGAGGCAGTTCCCAAGGCAGGTACTGCGGAAGAGACGGCTCTTCTGTGAGAAGAGATGTGAAGATGAAGGGAAAAGAAGAAAAATGCAGTTTTGTAAGTGTAGAGCTAGGGAAATAAGGAAAACTTTCACCCTAGGTAGACCTTTGAAGTATGCCTTCATTTTTGGTGAAACATGGTGACTTTCTAGAATCTAGGTACACTTTGATATTCAAGGGAAAGAAAAGGATCCAAATATGTCAATATCTTAATCAATATTTGTTGAATATCATACTTTTTACTTAGGAGAAATAAGTAAATTATAAGACAAAAATTAGTAGTATAAATATTAGAGAGTTGATTACAGGGTAACAAGGGATCCTCCACCTTAAGGAACACACTTTTATTAAAAATGTTGTCCTGGCCAGGTGTGGTGGCTCACGCCTGTAATCCCAGCATTTTAGGAGGCCGAGGTGGGTGGATCACCTGAGGTCAGGAGTTCCAGACCAGCCTGGCCAATATGGTGAAACTCTGTCTCCACTAAAAATACAAAAATTAACTGGGCGTGGTGACGGGCGCCTATAATCCCAGCTACTTGGGAATTGGGAGGCTGAGGCAGGAGAATTGCTTGAACCAAGGATGTGGAGGTTGCAGTGAGCCGAGACTGCACCGCTGTACTCCAGCCTGGGTGACAGAGCGTGACTCCATCTCAAAAAAAAAAAAAAAAAAAAAAGTTGTCCTAGATGATTTTTTTCTTTACTAAATATATTTTGCCATTGATTTTTCTTATAAAACCAAAGGTATATTTGCCCAAGGAAGACATTGATCCCAAATGATAATACAGTCACATCTAAGGTTGAAGAAGACCTTTTGAAAATTATACTTGGCCAGTTCAGTGGCTCACACCTGTAATCGCAACACTTTGGGAAGCTGAGGCAGAAGGATTGCTTGAGATCAATAATTTGAGACTGGCCTGGGCAACATGGCAAGACCCTGTCTGTATAAAAACATTAAAAGATTAGCCAGGCATGGTGGTGTATACATGTAGTCCCAGCTACTCGGGAGGCTGAGGCAGGAGGATCACTTGAGCCCAAGAAGTTGAGGCTGCAGTGACTTATGATAGCGCCACTGCACTCCAGCCTGAAGATGTTTTGGATTATTCAAAGGATAATTAATAATAATCTAAAAATGTTTCAACCATATCCTAGAACATATGCAAAGTAATAAGGGCAATTTTTATGTTTTGCGTCACAGCTTGAATGGCTACATTAAAAAGAACAATGTGGGCAGACTGAACAGAAAGTCATTGACTAAAAGCTTACTTAGCTTCTCTTACACAACCTACCTGAGATATTTTCTAGCAGGAGACTAAGTAGTTATCCTTGGCTGCTCAGACCTGCTTCGGATGCCCTGGGGAAATTGGGATGTGACTAGGTGGATCTGAGAAAGAGGAGGAAAAAAGGCAAAAGCCACACAGCTGAGGTGGTGATGCAGAACAGTCTTTTTATTACTATTATTATTATTATTATTATTATTATTATTATTATTTGTGACAGAGTCTTGCTCGGTCACCCAGGCTGGAGTGCAGTGGCATGATCTCGGCTCACTGCAACCTCTGCCTCCCGGGTTTAAGCCATTCTTCTGCCTCAGCTTCCTGAGTAGCTGGGACTACAGGTGCCCACCACCATGCCTGGCTAATTTTTGTATTTTTAGTAGAGGCAGCGTTTCACTGAGTTGGGCAGGCTGGTCTTGAACTCCTGATCTCAAATGATCCACCCACTTCGGCCTCCCAAAGTGCTAGGATTACAGGTATGAGCCACCATGTCCATCTAGAACACAGTCTTAAGAGAGAGAATGTGTGCATTCAGCTCACCCAGAGAACCAGGGCATTTGGAGTGTTCAATGTGTGTCCAGCAGTGCCTTGATTCCTATGTGACGGCAGAATTTATAATCAGCGAGTAATTTCCTTATTTGGGGAATTAGTAGCATGTAAATATACTACGATGTTGTCTTTTGGCATACAGAATTTCTGAATAATGCTCCTGTATCAACATTGCATGTACAAATTTAGCTTTTTTTCTTTTTTTTTTCAGAGTAGTAATGAGTTGGACCAATAAAAAGTGCAAAGCCTGGCTTTCTTCAAGTCCTCATGCTCCGAGAGTCTAAGTAACAACGTTGTGAGGCTGCAATTTTCTTTCAGGTTGCAGGTAAACTGCTCTGCAGGCAGCTTAAGTGTTCTTTGAAAATCACTGAAAATATGTGACATCTCACTGTTTGTATCACTCTCAGGTCAGACCTTAGGTCCTCAGACATTCTGTATCACTTCTAAAAGTTTCCAAGTTCCTATCACTGTCATCGAGAATAACTTGGTCTGCTCTTTTCAAATTCTGGAAACAGGACACAATGACATTACATAGGAAAATGTCTCGTTTTCCTCTTTGAATGTATCTTTTGCTTTTTCAGAAAAGGGTGAGTTGGTAATGATGGCTGATTAGGAGCTGGGTGAAGGGTCTATCTCTCTGCCTTTGTCTTGCATTACAGGGGCTCTGAGAATTCCACCCCCAAGCCACTCCTCTGAGTCTTCTTCAGGACAGGAACACAACACTTATAGGCCTGTATTTTGTTTTTTTTGTGAGAGGAGTTTTCACTGTGTTGCCCAGGCTGGAGTGCAATGGCACGATCTCGACTCACTGCAACCTTTGCCTCCTGGGTTCAAGCAATTCTTGTGCGTTAGCCTTCCAAGTAGCTGGGATTACAGGCATGCACCACCAAGTCTGGCTATTTTTTAAAGATTTTTGGTAGATACAGGGTTTTGCCATGTTGGCCAGGCTGGTCTCGAACTCCTGACCTCAAGTGATCCACTCACCTCATCCTCCCAAAGTGCTGGGATTACAGGTGTGAGCCACTTGTGCCTGGCCAGGCCTATATTCTTTTTTATTCTTTTTTTTTTTTTTGAGATGGAGTCTTGCTCTGTTGCCAGGCTGGAGTGCAGTGGCACGATCTCGGCTCACTGCAACCTCTGCCTCCTGGGTTCAAGCGATTCTCCTGCCTCAGCCTCCCAAGTAGCTGGGATTACAGGCATGTGCCACCATGCCCAGCTAATTTTTTTTGTATTTTTAGTAGAGACAGGGTTTTACCATGTTGGCCAGGATGGTCGCGATCTCTTGACCTTGTGATCCGCCCGCCTCGGCCTCCCAAGGTGCTGGGATTACAGGTGTGGCCTCAGGCCTGTATTCTTAAGGGCCAGAAATACTTCTACACAATAAGCCATGATTCTCTTCTTGGTGCTATTTACAAGTGAAGCCATCGCAGGCACTTCATTCAGTCTTACTGTCTTGTTGTCTTTATTCATATGCTTCTGCTACCTGCTCTGTCCTGCTTTCAAGACCTCTCAAAATACTCTTCTTCCCTGGGTCGAAACTGAGCCTAGTGACCCTGAACTTAATGGAGAGACCACTTTTCCTACTGGCTCCTACCTTGACAGGGATTATAATACAATGGGGAAGATCCTAGGTTCCAGAGGTAGGTTGCCTGGGTTTTAATCCCAGTTCTATCACTTTCTAGCTCTATGACTTTGGCCAATTCCCCTAATCCCTATGTGCCTCATTTTCCTTATCTGCAAAATAGAGATATAATACAAACCATCTAATTAGGTTGTTGTGAAGATTAAGTGAGTTCCCTTAGGTACACTGTTTAGCATAACGCATGGCAGATTGCTGTTTACTCTGAGTTTCTCTCAGAATCGAACTCAGTTCTTGGTACTCAATAAATCCTTATTAAACGTAAACATCTAAACTATTTTCCTTTTTGCCTGATGATCTCCTTTGATTACTCCCTTCTCTAATTTTCTATATTCTTTGTGCCAAAGAGGACTATTCTTCAAGGAGCTCTCCAGCAAGTCTCTACCAAAGTCTCAATCAGAAACACCATCTAGTGACCTCAATCTATACAGGAAAGGAGCGTAAGTGACATAACACACAGCCCACAGCATATGTTCTGATCATTATTGAGGGACAAGAGTCATCTGCTTCTTCTCTGTGGAAATTAGAACAATGCTGCATTTTCTAGGTCCTTCCCAGAGTTGTTTTTGTTTTTGACACTCTTGAGAGAGTAGCAAAAGTTCTGATATTTGATGTTCGAATTACCTCCATTAGTGGAGGACACTCTGTGATCATACAGTCATCAGTAAGAATGGTTTCAGTGCTGCTCCTGCAGCTTCCACAGTGAAAGATTTTTTTTATTTGCTTTACTAGCCAGCTAAGGTTTCTGTTGAGACACCCAGGGAGATGGTAAAACTGCAGCTGTAGCTGGGCACGGTGGCTCACGCCTGTAATCCCAGCACTTTGGGAGGCTGAGGCGGGGGGATCACGAGGTCAGGAGTTCGAGACCAGTCTGGCCAACATATTGAAACCCAGTCTCTACTAAAAATACAAAATTAGCCAGGCATGGTGGTGTGTGCCTGTAGTCTCAGCTACTCGGGAGGCTGAGGCAGGAGAATGGCTTGAACCTGGGAGGTGGAGGTTGTGGTGAGCTGAGATTGCACCACTGCACTCCAGCCTGGGTGACAGAGTGAGACTCTGTCTCAAAAAAAAAAAAAAAAAAAAACACACCCCAAAAACTGCAGCTGTGAAGCCCAGCACCAAAGTTATAGTCCCTGCTAGAGGCGCTGAGAGCCATGAAGTGATAGGAGAGGCAGGTCACACCCCATCATTTATCTGGGATGGAATGAGCTCAGCTGATGAAAGGGCTTAACCAATGCAAGAAGCCAAGGCCCACTTCATTCTTATCTTTATTTGCTAATAAGGGAGCCAATTAGTGTTTAATTGTGTTGGCAGTTTGGAACAGCTACCAGGGAATTGATCCAAGACCATTGTGGGATGACCCCTCTGTCCCATCTTAAGTCCCAGCCATTACTCATGGTTGGATAGGGAATTGGAGCACCAGGAGGTGTTCTTTGGTCAGCGAGTAAACACGAGTTCTCCTTCCACACATTTACAGTGCCCTGGGTGTCAGTTTTTAATACTGTGCATGCAGTGACCTGACAATAAAGTTCTACCATTGAGAGAGACATAGATATGGATGGATCAGGACTAGTCCAAAGGAATACATTTTAACATTGGAATATTCACAATCTTCCCTCCTTTCCACCCAGCCTGCCAAAGACTATTTTGTTGATAGTCTGATTTCCTACCTGCAACCCTCACCTAAAGCAGCTAAGTTAATCTATTTAATAAAGGGAAGGGGAGAGAGGAGGAGGAAGCCTGGGAGCTATGAAGGATGCAGGTAATAGGCAGGGGAAGAAAAAGAGATATGAAATTGCTGGAGTTATTAACTTGATGACCCTTAATGTCCTCGGAGAGTCACTAGGAAGGATGGAATTTTTATTATTTACTTATTTATTTTGCTTAACCGACTGTTGTTTAAACACGACGTGGTTCATTGGACAATGCGCACCACTGCTTCATCAGGGTTATACAAGCAACAGAAATAGTATGTAGGCACTCTGACAGACATCCCTGTAGAATTGTTCAGAGATGGGGGTGGTAGGAAGGAAAATGACGTACCTTCTTTGGCTGTCACCCACCCAATGACTGGAATGCCTGTTTGGACTGGCTTGTCCGCCCTTGAACACGCAAATCCTGGTTTCCCCATTCTCCTATATTCGGTGACAATTAGGTTGACTGTGCAGGGTGAGCTGGATTTTGTAAGAGGAAGGAATTTTACCGAAGAATTCCCCTGCGTTGTTACCAACTTGGTTACAGTTGCTTCAAGAGTGTAGCTATTCCTGCATTTGTGGCCTCAAGGGCTAAAGTGGGACAACGCTGGTATTTTTGGTGATGAGGAAACACTTTTTTTTTGTTAAGGGAGGTTGGGTGATCGTTGAACTGGGACAGAGGTCACAGTAGAGGTCACATTGGCCATTCGAGCGGCGGTGGGGGGTTGGCTTTGGGTCGGGCATCCTGCGCCCCCCACTCGGGAAAGGTGGCGGAGGCTTCGAGGTTGGGGGCCCATCGGAGGTTCCCACCGCCAGCTCCCGGAGGGGGGCACTCGGGAGCCAGCGCCTCAGGAACCGGGGCCCAAGCGGGAAGGTCGAGCCCGCCGGTGAGGTCACGGTTGCCATGGCTCCGGGCAGTGACGCGCGTCGGCACGTGACCCGCGGTTGCCATGGAGCCGGGCGCCGGGCGGCGAAGGCGCCCCGCCTCCCCGAGTGACGTCCGCGGCCCCCCCTTTCCCGCCCCCCCTTGCCCCCTCCCCCGAGCCGGCTCCCCGCGGCCCCGGAGGTTTCACTGCACAACAAGATGGCGGCGGCGGCGGCGAGCGGAGCTGGCGGGGCTGCCGGGGCCGGGACGGGGGGAGCCGGGCCCGCGGGCCGCCTGCTGCCTCCGCCCGCGCCGGGGTCCCCAGCCGCCCCCGCTGCCGTGTCCCCTGCGGCCGGCCAGCCGCGTCCCCCAGCCCCGGCCTCCCGCGGACCCATGCCCGCCCGTATCGGCTACTACGAGATCGACCGCACCATCGGCAAGGGCAACTTCGCGGTGGTCAAGCGGGCCACGCACCTCGTCACCAAGGCCAAGGTACCGGCGCAGGGGCCAGGCGGCCGTCGGAGCGTGGCGGGGCCGGGAGAGGTCCGCGCCCCCAGCCGGGGGGTCAGGGCGGCGAGCGCGGCGCGTGGTGGGAGCATTGGGGGCCGGGAGGCGGGAGGGAGCCGACCGCGGCGGGGCGGGCGCGGAGCTAGGGACACCTGGGACTCGAGACGGCGGAACTCCAAGCAGGGGGCCGAGGGCACAGAGCACCGGCGCCCAGGAGCCGGGCGCGGGGAGGGGTCTTCGGGGCTGAGGGCAGGCGGGTAAAGGGGATGATTGGAAAGAAGGGGTCGGAACTCCCCGAGGGCCGGGAGACTGTAAGCCCAGAAGACTCTGGAACCAGCAGCTAGGGAATCATAAGGGAATGAGGGCAGGGGCATATGAAATGTGGACCCGGAGGATGGGGAAAAACAAGGGTGAAGTGGCAGACCCGGGCTTGTAAGGGGACCCAGGACGGCTGGGGCACGGACTGGGAATGTGCACGTCTGCAGGGCGCTGGGAGGTCCCAGGATCCTGGTGCCTTAAGACAGAGACAGGAATCCGCATTTGATCATCTAAGACTGATAGATGGTGCGAAGGGGATCCCGAGGAGACACGATTAGTGGAGGAGGCAGTGAGGAAAATGGGGAAATAAGGGGGAAATTGCTTTGCTTGTCCACAGGAAGGGGCCCAGGGAATGGGGGAGTGAGGTGGGGGTGGGGGGTGTCCCAGGTTTATGATGGCACTAGGTAGTCAGGGGTTAAACAATTTGGGAGAGCTGATTGCTGGTTATTTTTAGTTGTTGGAGGGTCGGGAATTGTGGGCTTTGTAGAACCCAGGGTGGGCTTTTACTGGTTGGGGGGAAGCTTGTGATTGAAGAACCCAGACACCGGGAGATTACACTCATCGAGCCCTTAGTTCTCAAAGGGATTTGAGGCGCTATAGGAGTGAAATTGGCCAAGGTCAATTAGGAAGCTATATATGTATGCATGTAAAATTCTTTCTTTGAGGAAATATGGTAGCACTTTCATGTAGCCTTCGTTGGGAGGACTGGAATCTAAGACATCAGGAGGAATCTTTTGGTTTTGGTGGAACCCGCAAAGCCCATTTTTACTCTAAAATTTTCTTTGCTCAATATCTTACTTGAATGAATACTTTTAATGTAGTCATTCATTATGTTTAGAACTGCAGCTTGTGTTTTCCCTCAACCTGAGGAATGAAGAACCCTTACAGCTGCTGCCGCCTCCTACCAAAGCCACATCAATTCCCCTCACCTCCTCAGCCTAGCCTCTGGTTGTCATGACCTACCTTGTTTTTGCTTTTATGGCAGTGGCTTGTTTTCTGAAGCCAGTGACTTATCTAGACCTTCTCTCCTGATCACTTGCAACCTGAAGTTCCTTCCCCACCATCTTTCTGCCTGAGGCTACAAGGGGCCCTTCTTACCAGGGTGTCAGGGTGGGTGGCTGTGGCGAATTGATTGGTCAGTTTCACTTCCTCTGGAGGGCCCTCTTCAGCCTTTTTGTCCGTTTTTATCACAGGGCCTCCAGTCTGCAGGTCAGAGCTGAATGAGATACCAAAGTCCAGGGCTCCCTCAGACCCTGAGGGGAAGTCAGGGGAAGTCGATTGAGCCAAGACTTTGGTGTGCTCCTCACTTGCCATCCTCACCGTGTTTCCAGTCCAGTTGACTATTAGCCAAGGCAAACTTACATTTACAAACAATATGCCTTGTTCCTTGTTTTGCTATTTCTTTCCTTTTTTTTCTGCCTATTTTCTGTGTAATCACTTTGTGCTCCTGTGGTTATTTTGCTCTGACCTCTGGGGGATAGTCTCCATGAACTTAATTGGTTGCCTGGTTTATGGTTTCATGATTTAAAGAATTTTGAATCTTCCAGCCCTTGGATACACCAAAATATTGATAAAATCTGTTACAGACAGGGTTGAATGTTTTCGTAAATGTAATTGCAAACAGTTGATTCTTGGCTTTAATGTAAAAGAGACATTTCTATCTTCAGTAGTCAGCAAAGCCAGTGCCTAATTATGGCTGGTCTGCCCGCTTTCTAATTTTCATGTGTGTGTATGTGTGCGTGCGTGTGTTTTTCATAGTTTTTCTCTGAGACCTTGGTATCCTTTAGGACTGCAGCGTTTTAAACATTGGCTTGTTTACAAACGGGTGTCACTGTTTATGTTGGTTTTTATCTTTGATCATTTGTGGTATGCAGTTGTGCAATTCCTATGTATGGAAATATTCAAAGTCTTGAATGAGACTGAAATGGCTTGGACAATGAGTTGCATGTGTGAAGGAGCCACACCAGCATTCATTTGTGTTTCTGTAGCAGTGTGCAATTTCCTAGTTACAGTTACAAGTGCTATATCTTTTGCTGCTTAAATTACTCTGACTACATGAGTGAAGCTTAATTCACAAGGAGTTGTCATGTGCTCTGGGTGAACCAGGAGCATATTTTGGCCTGCTCCATGCTTCTCTGAATCCACTTTGGAAGGGGTTCTCAAATGCTGACAGCTTAGATGTGCCTAACAGCTGTCGACATACAGTACGATGGCCTATTAAGGTTATGGTTTGGTTATATAACGGTGGTGAAGGTGCATAGGTACTAGAAGTTGCCGAAGCTGCTGCTTCACTTAACTCAGGTTAATTTTTTTTCTCCCCATGCACTGCAGCCTTTATCTTACTTCTGCAGAGGGGTCATTTGGAAACAGAGAGTTATTTTTTTCCCCCATCTGTCTCCAGAATGTATCATTTGTTGTTTTGTCTTTTAGAGGTGTGTGATTTTTTTTTCCCCTTGTAGGAAATGGTCTGGGTTTTCTTATAACCATATATAACTGTCAGACAGAGGTAATTCAGATGATACTTGTTTTGGCTGAAGGAGGTTAGGTAATAGGTATTTTCTGAACATCAGAAATAATTATGATCCCCCTCCTTTTTTTTTTTTTTTTTAAACACACATGACCCATTCCAAGAACTAAGAGACTAAAGTAAACCTCATTTATTGAGTAGGATACTGCACTCCATCCAATACTGCGTGGTTAAGCTGGCCTTTTCCCAAATTCTGTTAACTCTCAAACCGTCTAGAGTGGGATCCTGGGATGAATAAAATCAGTAGAGAAAAGTGAAGCTTTTCCTATTTGGTTGTTGGTTACTTTTGCAGCACGGCATTCATGAGCTCAGACTTCATATTGGCAGCACTGCAGTGCTTAGAGCGGCACTGCAGAACAGTTACCAGGAGAGAATGTTCAGCTGTGACATACTTTGGTTAGTAGCTCACCCTGGCTGTCTTTGTCCTACCTGCTTTGATTTCCTTTTCTTTGGAAGAGCCTTACTTAGCCTGAGGTTCTCTGGCTCTGTTTTTTTTTGGTAGGAAACTATAAAGTATTAAAGATATTTTTAAAAAAGAATGTTTTCTGCTCTCAAATTGCAGGTAGTCTGTTGCCTGTGCCTAATTATACCTTCACTAGTTGGATGATTGGGAACAAAGAGTAGACAGATTTTGTATGCATTTTTTTTCCTTTTTTAAAATACTGGGGCAGGGTCTTACTCTGTCACCCAGGCTAGAGTGCAGTGACACTGTCAGAGTTCACTGTAACCTCCAACTCCCAGGCTCAAGAGATCCTCCTGCCTCAGCTTCCTAAGTAGCTGGGACTACAGGCTTATACCACCACACCAGGTTAATTTTTAAATTTTTTTTGTAGAGATGGGGTCTCATTATGTTGCCCAGGCTGGTCTTGAACTTCTGGACTCAAGTGATCCTCCTGCTTCAGCCTCCCAAAGTGCTGGGATTACAGGCATGAGTCTGTAACCCAAATGCTTGGCCCATATGCATTTTTTAAAGTATGCATGACTATAAAAGCCTTTGGCCAAATACGTTTAAACTATATTTCAACAAATATATATCACTTGCCTGTTATTGGTTTGTGGTAAGAGTTCCAGCTTTGGATAAAGCAACCTGAGTTTGAATCTTTTGCTGCTTAATAGTTGGATATTTTTAGGCTGTGAGAAGTTATTTAACTTCTGTGTGCTTGGGTTTCCTCATCTGTAAAGTGGGATGACAGTAGTACTTACCTCACAAGTTTAGGTGTTATGAAGATTAAAGAAGATAGCGTATGTAAAGCTCTTAGAGCAGCATGGTGCCCTAATAGCATGACGTAAATATTACCATCATCATCATCGTTATCAGGTGTTTTAGTAACATAATAATATTATGGACATAATAATAGTCCTCCTTTTTTTGCTTCTCACCCCTTGGGCACGATTCATGAATGCATATGCCATTAGTTTTGTGTAGGTAGATGCCATCCTGACGATAGACTTTCATGGTAAAAAAAAAAAGTTTGCTACTATTGCAGGTGCCACTTTGAGATAGTTGGATTTAATTTGTATAGGGTACAGGCTGGCTAATCTCATGAAATCGGCATTTTAAAACATAAATTTTCATTAGTTAAACTTTTTTTTTTTTTTTTTAAATAGCAATGCGACTTATCTAATGAAAACTGTGACCAACACTGGCTTTTGCTTTGGGCTGCCTTGAATTTTCAGTGTGTTTTGTGTAACTAATTTTTGTTATGTTGATGATGGAACAGAGTTGAGTGCAGTCTTTTCTCCAGAGGTCCACTTAAATTAGGTTTAAGTGAAATGTTTAAGAAATGTTCCTGCAAGCTTAAGGACACATTTGCCCTTGCGTGCACAGGCAAAGGCCTTAGACGGCCAAGGTCAGAATTCTTAACTTTAAATATTACACAGAGAAGACATTTTGCCCTATGACCCCTTTCCAAATATTGACTAGCCAGACACATCGGTGTGGTTTAGTGCAAACTCATTTCCATGAGGAGAACAAGTCAAAGTGGGCTAAAAGCATTATTTTCACCTCTAAAGAAGAGTTTAACGAAGCACATGAGATGATGCTTTCACCCATTAGAAAACTGAAAACAAGATTCATTTGGTAAGTAGGAGAGAATTATGTCAAAAAGAAATTGAAAGCAAAATTTACATTAGATACATTTGAGGAAGATAGCCCCATCCCTAGACAATCTAGAAGTGACTATTGAAAGATGATTATGTTCAGTTTGATACAGTGGTGATGGGGTTGCTAAACGTTTTTGAAATTTTGTAAAGAGCTAAGAACTGATTGAGACTAGTCTCTCCAGAGTCAAAATACCAGTATTCCACTTTCTACATGAAAGATGTTTATTTTAACATTTTGACTTTGGTGCCAGCTCCCTAGAAAGTCATAGATCTCGCTCAAGCCAGAGGTGCCCAGATTAGTTATTTCTGTGCCAGAAGTGCTGTTTTCATTTTTCAGGCTTCAGTCTGGCTAATGTTTTCTAGTTCATCACATAAAAGAGAACAAAATGGATGCTTTGAAAAGAAAAAGAAATGCTTTCTACTCACCAGAGCCACTGTAACTGTAAAACAACACCTAAGACATCTGCATAGAGATGGAACCTTTCCCTTAATCATTTATTCATTCAACACATTTATTGAATGAAAATTTTTTGTCAGGTTCCATTCTAGGGTCTGGAGTGCACCAATGAACAAGGGAGACAAAAAGCATCTGCCTTTCTGGAGCTTTCTAGTAGAAGGAGACAGTCAAGGGACATGTAAAAAAATTAAAAATTTCATATGGGAATGAATACCAGGAAGAAAATAAACGGACTAGATAATCCCTGGGGAGGGCTGCTGCCTCAGATAGAGTGGTCAGGGAAGACCTTTCTTTCCAAGATGATGATATTTGAACTGAGACCTGAGTGATGAGAAAAAGCCAACCTGGGAAGATTTGGAAGACAGAAGATTCCTTACAGAAGGAATGGCATGTGCAAAGGCCATGGGGCAGAAGTGAGCTTGGTTTGGTCAAAGATTAGACACAAGGTCATGATGCCATGGTACCTTAGCAAACAAGTGGAAGGATGGGAAAAGATGAGGCCAGACATGTAGGAGGGGCCAGATCATCTGGGTCTTATGGCCATTTTATGGAATTGGGTGTGACACGGGGGTGACATCAGAGAGTATCAAGCAGAGCACTAATATCACCTAATTTATGTTTTTAAAACGTGGCTGGATGTGGTGGCTCATGCCTGTAATTCCAGTGCTTTGGGGGGGGGATGAGGCAGGAGGATCACTTGAGGCCAGGAGTTCAAGACCAGCCTGGGCAACATAGTGAGATCCCATCTCTACAAACAATTTAAAAATTAGCTGGGTGTGGTGGTGCGCACCTGTAGCCTCAGCTACTTGGGAGGTGGAGGCGGGAGGATCACTTGATCCTGGGAGTCTGAGGCTGTGGTGAACTATGGTCACACCATTGTATCCCAGCCTGTGTGACAGAGTGAAACCCTGTCTCAGGAAAACAAACCAAAACAAAAACAGCAACTCATGCTGGTTATTTTATGGTTAAGAGCAAGAATCCTTTTCTGATGCATTTCTTGGCACAAGGGAGGAGTTCAGTTTTAACAACTTATATTCTTTCTCACTGTAAAGGAATATTGACATAAATTGCACATAAATTAAGCATGATCAACTAACAAGTATTTGTTGATTTATTGGGCATGAAAAAGACCTTAGAGAAGTTCTATTCTAGTTCTGTCTTTTCCAGAGTCTGGAAAGACAGACTTAACAGAATTTATAATCTCAGGTTTTGCCTGGCGTGGTGGCTCACGCCTGTAATTCCAGCACTTTGGGAGGCTGAGGCAGGTGGATCACCTGAGGTCAGGAGTTCAAGACCAGCCTGGCTAACATGGCGAAACCCTGTTTTTACTAAAAATACAAAAAATTAGCCAGGCGTGGTGGTACATGCCTGTAATCCCAGCTACTTGGGAGGCTGAGGCAGGAGAATTGCTTGAACCCAGGAGGCGGAGGTTGCAGTGAGCCGAGATCGTGCCGTTGCACTCCAGCCTGGGCAGCAAGAGTGAAACTCCGTCTCAAAAAAAAAAAAAAAAAAAAAAAGAAAAAGAAACCTCAGGGTTTTACGGACTTTTAAAGTCATTTAGACCAATTATCCATTAGATTCATGGCTCATCTCTCTCCTCACTCCCATTTTCCTGGAGTCTTATAGGTAGTTAGTGGGGGAGCTGGAGTTAGAATCCAGTTATCACTACTCCTACTTAATTCTACCCTGACTTCTCTAATCACAGAAAACAGTGCCCTTGCCTTCTGAGCACTTGCTTTTTTACTGGGGAAGCGAGATACACCTATACCAATTAAAGTCTAAGATATTTGTCCTTTCTATAAGACAAACCAAAAGCGAGATGTCATGATGAGAGGAAACATTTCCGAGTAGAGAGGAAGAGTAAATATTCCAACCCTGTATTTCACCTGTCCTTTGGCATTATACCACTCTGTCACCTTTGCCACTAACCTTTAGTACCCTATGGGTCCACTGCTTTGCCTTTAAATCTGCTAGTCAGATGCCCCTTGGCATGACTGAGATATGAAGAAAATGAAAAGGAAAAGAAGTAAACACAGCATGCAATGACCATAAAAGTAGTCTGCCTTACGTAGTTTTCTCATGTCATTATATCTAGCTAACTCCTAGGGAATATTGATAATTATACATTTGTTCTGCTGGGCTGGTCTGATCTACCTTTGAGGGTATGTTTCTTAGATGGGCTCCTCACTTACTAAATGACTAACACTTTCCAGGGATGGTGACATCTTATAACTCATTAAGAGAACTGGTCATCTAGATACATACCTTGATGACACAGGTGAGGGTCAAGAGAACCACTTATATCAAGGGTTCCTCTTTTTTTTTTTTCATTATCCTAAGTAAACACAAGAAGGAATTCTTCTTAATATAGTTTCAGTTTCTGGTCTGTGGGCTATGGCTGTTCTCCAGATGAATGATCTCACCTATCAGGTAGGTGAGTCCCTGGTTCCTCCTAATAGTGAGTAGCTTGGTCCCTTTCTGGGATAATAATGTAGTCATACAGTCCCGTGGATGACTGATAACATCAAGAGGGTGAAAATTATATACATTCAAATGGGCTTTTATCCTAATCTAATAAAACATTGCTAAATAAATGGCGTAGGCAATGTCCTTGAGAAGTCTCAACAGTCTTGAATGAATTAGCTTGAAAGACTTCTTTTGGATCTGTTCAGAATAGAATTGCGGAAGCGAGTACGGAACTGTTGGATGAGCCATCACTAAGTTATGTTAGGAACATATTTGTGTTTAGCAGGTGTGTGATCCGTGGTAGACAAGGAGCCTCTGGACACTGATGGTATTTTATCTCAGACTTAGGCTTTTCAAAGAGGTAGGAATCAGATTGTGAATACTTAGCCACATTTCCCAGAAGTTGAAACGGAAAGAGAAGCAGACTCATTGCCTGTTGAAGCTTGTCTGTGTGGGCTGAGCTCACTCAGTTGGATACTTTCGGCCAGTTATTTTAAACTAAATTTAGGTTTTGATGAAGTTCTGAAAAATTATCAAATTTCTGTCTAGTTTCAGCTCCAGCACATGTTTACCAGCAGTATACTTTACTTTTCATAGCTCCCCCCAGAAGAATTGAATGTGAAAATGTAGGTTAGTTGCCCACATTTCTTGAGACGGAATTTTTTGGAGAAGAAATTTTTTATTCCATCCATCCATCCATCCATCCATCCATCCATCCATCCATCCATCCAATAAACGTGCAAAATTATCAGAAATAGAAATGGATGATATATGGCCCAAAATACAAAAGGTACAAAGGAGCATTCAGTGAAATGAAGTCTTCTTGCCACCCCAATACCTGAGTCACACAGTTTCTTAGTCTTTTTTTTTTTTTTTTGAGACGGAGTCTCACTCTGTTGCCCAGGCTGGAGTGCAGTGGCGTGATCTCGGCTCACTGCAAGCTCCACCTCTCGGGTTCACGCCATTCTCCTGCCTCAGCCTCCCGAGTAGTTGGGACTACAGGCGCCTGCCGCCACGCCCAGCTAATTTTTTGTATTTTTAGTAGAGACGGGGTTTCACCATGTTAGCCAGGCTGGTCTCGATTTCCTGACCTCGTGATCTGCCTGCCTCGGCCTCCCAAAGTGCTGGGATTACAGGCATGAGCCACCGCACCCGGCCAGCTTCTTACTCTTATAAACATTTATTAAGGGCATCTCTGGATTAGTCCAAGTGCTAGATGCCGTTTATTTTCTGACAGTGCTTTGACATACTTGAAATTTCCAAGCATAATTTTACTTAAAAGTAAAAAAAGAAAATACCTGGCCAGATGCAGTGGTTCACGCCTGTAATCCCAGCACTTTGGGAGGCTGAGGCAGGAGGATCACTTGAGCCCCAGAGTTGGAGACCAGCCTGGGCAACATAGTGAGACCTTATCTCTACAAATAATAATAATAAAAATAACCAGGGGTGTGGTGGTGCATGCCTGTGGTCCCAGCTACTCAGGAGGCTGAGGTGGGAGGATCGCTTGAGCCCAGGAGGTCAAGGTTTCAGTGAGCTATGATCGCGCCACTGAACTCCAGCCTGGGCAACAGAGCCAGAGCACTTCTCAAATAAAAAAAGACCAAAGAAAAATACCTAACCTAACTTATACTGCTCATTAGGATGGCACAGTGTGATAATCTAATGTAAGCCCTGTGGGGGCGGGAATTTTAATCTGTTATTCACTGCTGTATTCGTTATGTTTAGTGCAATGTCTGCAGATATTCATTGAGTACATGAATATAAGGATTAAAAATAAGAGCTGAGTTTGTTTTTATACCCTTAATACATCTTTGACTTTTACTATTGGAATTTCCTATCTATAGTTAAGATGTTAAAGAAAAGTAATTTTCTACTTTTTTCTCACAAATCTCTGAGTAAGGAGATTTCACAGCTTTTCTGGGCTAGTAATTGATTTTTGGCATATCTCAAACTTTTATTATTAGGAAGATCAGTGTATATAAAGTAAGTCTTGCAATTTGAATTCAAACCCCTTAGTTTTTTTTTTTTATATATATTTTTGAGATAGGGTCTCGCTTTGTCACCTAAGACTGGAGTGCAGTGATGTGATCATGGCTCTCTGCAGCCTCCACCTCCTAGGTTCAAGTCATCCTTCTGCTTCAGCCTCCTGAGTACCTGGGACTACAGGTGCATGCCACCATGCCCAGCTGATTTTAAACAATTTTATTTTTAGTAGAGATGGGGGTCTTGCTATGTTGCTAGGCTGGTCTTGAACTCCTGGGCTCAAATGATCCTTCCTCTTTGGCTTCCCAAAGTGTTGGGATTACGGGTGTGAGCCATCACGCCTGGCCAACATCAGTTTTACTTTACCATAACATTGCTGTTATTTTTTGAATCTTTTTTATAATTTTATTTCTAGTTTTTCACTTTACAAGTTTTCTGTGATAACCATTGTTGTGCACGAGTCTTTGATGTACTTCTGATTTTTTGCTCCGGATATATTGTTGAAAGGGAAATTACTGTGCCAAAGGGAACACATGCTTGTATGGCACCTAATATGTATATTGCCACATTGCTTTCCAGAAAGGCTGCACTAGAATTAACCTCCTGAGCAGTGTATGAGCAGGCTTGGCTCACTGCAAGCCACACTGGCTCTCTTTATCTTATCTGTCTCCCCGTCTACCTTTGTTGGCTTGGGGGTGTAGGGCTTTTAAGTCTCTACTACACCTCTAAACCTAGTCCCATAGATATAGTACAAGTCAGGAGAAGGTTATAGCAGCTGTGTAATCCATCTTTCCCTGTACCAAACCTGGAAGAGGAATGACAAGAATTCAAGTGTAAGTCTAACCTTTTTTTTTGAGGCAGAGTCTTGCTCTGTCGCCCAGGCTGGAGTGCAGTGGTGGGATCTTGGCTCACTGCAACCTCCGCCTCCTGGGTTCAAGCGATTCTCTTGCCTCAGCTTCCGTAATAGCTGGGATTACAGGTGCCCACAGCCACGCCTGGCTAATTTTTGTATTTTTAGTAGAGATGGGTTTCACCATGTTGGCCAGGCTGGTCTTGAACTCCTGACCTCAAGTGATCCACGCCCCCCCAGCCTCTCAGAGTGCTGGTATTACAGGCATGAGCCACCGCACCCGGCCAAGTCTAACCTTTTACTTGCTTTTTATAAATCATCATTCTCTCCTGATCTTTGATAAAGGGACAAAAACCCAAACTGGAGAAATTGCTGAAGGGAAGAAGAAAGGTTAATGAGAAACAGACTCTTGATCACCCAAACCATTGATTTTTTTTTTTTTTTGAGATGGAGTCTCGCTGTGTTGTCCAGGCTGGAGTACAATGGCATGATCTTGGCTCACTGCAACCTCTGCCTCTCCGGTTCAAGTGATTCCCCGGCCTCAGCCTGCTCAGTAGCTGGGATTACAGGCACGTGCCACCACACCTGGCTAATTTTTGTATTTTTAGTAGAGACGGGGTTTCACCATGTTAGTCAGGCTGCTCTCCAACTCCTGACTTTGTGATCCACCTGCCTCGACCTCCCAAAGTGCTGGGATTACAGGAGTGAGCCATTGCACCTTGCGTCTCCACTGACTTTTTTTTTTTTTTTCTTTTTTTGAGACGGAGTCTCACTCTGTCACCCAGGCTGGAGTGTAGTGGCGCAGTCTCTGCTCACTGCAACCTCTGCCTCCTGGGTTCAAGAGATTCTCCTGCCTCAGCCTCCCAGGTAGCTGGGACTACGGGCGCCCACCACCACACCCGGCTAATTTTTTTGTATTTTTAGTAGAGACGGGGTTTCACCATGTTGGCCAGGGTGGTCTTGAACTCCTACCTCATGATCCACTCGCCTCGGCCTCCCAGAGTGCTGGGATTATAGGCGTGAGCCACTGCACCCAGCCTACCATTGATTTTTAAATAACTATTTTTTGGTAAACCAGCGTGAGAATTTCAGAGATTAATAAAAGTTGTAAATTGCTCCTCCCTCGTTTTAATGGTGAAAAGATAGTCAAGGAGATTGTGAAGGAGAAAGTTATATGAATAAATATGGTAATGCAGCAGTCCTATCATGTTTAAATTTGCTGTGTGCATTGTACTTTATGGGTTAAGAGATTTTCAAGGGTAATTGGGCCATATAGGATATTGTGCTTAGTATGTTGTGGGGTTATGACTGTGGAATTATCTGTGTTTTGGACATTTGGTGGTAACTGCTTTTCTTTTATCGCCGATAGAAGCCCTCCTATACAGTAAGTTTTGGTTATGATGTGCTTAGTTAATTGAGGGGAAAAACTGATAAAGCAGGAAAATCAGAAATATATATTCATGCATTAATCTTTTTTTGGTTTTTCTTTTTTATGTAGACGGAGTCTTGCTCTGTCACCCAGGCTGGAGTGCAGTGGCATGATCTCGGCTCACTGCAACCTCTGCCTCCTGAGTAGCTGGGACTATAGGCACATGCCACCATGCCCGGCCAATTTTTGTATTTTTTGTAGAGATGGGGTTTCGCCATGTTGGCCAGGATGGTCTCGAATTCCTGAGCTCAGGCAGTTCGCCTGCTTCGGTCTCCTAAAGTGCTAGGCTTACAGGCATGAGCCACCATGCCTGGCTCATGCATTACTCTTTTAAAAAGTATGTATTGTGGAAAATTTCAAACATAAATGAAAGTAGAGGGAATAATATAATGAACCCCCATGTGCCTGTCGCTTAGTTTAAACAGTTGTCATCTTGTGACCAATCTTGCATTTATACCTTTCCCACTTCCCCGCTTTTTTCCTGGATTTTGAAGCATATCCCAGAATCCTTTCATTTCATCGGTAGATATTTTGGCATGTATCTCTAAATAGATGAAGATTCTTTAAACAAACAAACAAAACCAAACCCCAGGGCTGGGTATGGTGGTTCATGCCTGCCATCCCAGCACTTTGGGAGGTCTAGGTAGGTGGATCGCTTGAGGCTAGTTCAAACCCAGCCTGAGCAGCATGGTAGTAGTGAGGCCCCATCTCTACCAAAAAATAAAAATAAGTGAGCGGTGGATGGTGGTGAGTGGCTGTAGTTCTAGCTACTTGGGAGGTTGAGCTGGGAGGATTGCTTGAGCCCAGGAGTTCCAGATTACAGTGCAGTAAACTATGGTTGCGCCACTGCATTCCAGCCTGTGTGACAGAGACCCTGTCTCTAAAAAGGAAAGAAAGAAAAGAGAAAAGAAAGAAAGAAAGATTGATTAGCACATAGGTTAATATCAAAATATCTTAACCTATGTTAACAAACATTAATATTTTTTGTTAATATTAAATATTAATGTTTGTTAACATAGGTTAGTATTTTGTTAACCTGTTGATGCAGGGCCAAGGCTTTTTCTTTGTATGCCCTAGTTGGAGTTCCTTAATTTTGTTTCCATTAAATACACCCATAATTCATTATCTATAATTTCCAGTTTTGTTTGCTTTTTAAAGCAGAACATGAATTTAATGGCATTTGTGAAGCAGTATTAGTACAGCATCCCTCTTGATTTTTATGACTCCTTCCCAGTCTTTTATACTCATCTCATTCACGTCTAATTTACTATGTCTTTTTAAGCATTTGATGAAGTTTTCATAGAAACGTATCTCCTTAATTTTTCATCAGTTTACATTCTATTTAATTAAATTACATAACTGTAATAATGAGCAACTGGTATAAATAGGGTTGGGAAAAAAACGGTTAATTATTGGTAAGAATATAACTTAATAATGGGAGGCTGGGCCTGGCACGGTGGCTCATGCCTGTAATTGCAGCACTTTGGGAGGCCCAGGCGGGTGGATCACCTGAGGTCAGGAGTTCCAGACCAGCCTGGCCAACCTGGTGAAACCCTGTCTCTACTAAAAATACAAAAATTAGCTGAGTGTGTTGGTGCATGCCTGTAATCCTAGCTACTCGAGAGGTCTGAGGCAGGAGAATTGCTTGAACCTGGGAGGCAGAGGTTGCAGTGAGCCGAGATCCTGCCACTGTACTGCAGCCTGGGCCACAGAGCGAGACTCCATCTCAAACAAACCAACCACAAAAAAACCAAAAAACTTAATAATGGGAGCAGCAGAAGCTTATAAGAGTAAGAGACAGCTGTTATTAGTTGGGGCCAGTTTGCATGTTGGGGGCATTGGTTGCTTTACTGAGACAAGGAGAAGCATTGATTATTTTGGCAGGTTGGTTGAGTGAAGGTGGGCTAATAGAGCTTCTGCGTTAATTTAAAATAATGAAGTCAAAGCTGCTAGAAATTTGAGGACAAGTTATTTTATAGAATCTTTTATTATTTATAGTGTGTACTTCGAGGTGGTATTTTTGTCCACTTATGTTAGAATTTGTGTGAACTGAGCTGAATTTGGTAATGAGTCAGTGGTATTAAAAACTTGGTGAAGAAACTGGCCAAACTCTTTAGTTTAAGAGGTTTATATCTGTTCACTGCTAGTGTAGTGTTCTATGGAAGAAGTTGACATTTTCTTGTAGTAAGTTGTTTTCTGTTTCTGGCAGAAGCAATCTTGGTTCATATGCTGCAAGAAACAGAATTGTTTTTATTGTGGAAGACAGGAGCAGAGCTGTGTGTTTCTTATTAGGATGAGTTGGACACCTGCAGGATTTCTTCTCTCTTTCTGCTTCCTGCCTCCTGTTGTCTTTTCCTTCTGTTAGAATGTTCTAATATTGCATAAGCAGCATTCCGACAATAGTTGAATTTTTTTGGTACTTCATTTTTTTAAACCCTCAAAATAATGTTTTTAGTGATTGTATGTTCTTGGCTTACTTTCCATTTCTACATCAACAGGGATATTGTTATTCTAGTCAAATGGGGTAGTTGTATTCTGGCAATGATCTTTGGGTCTAAGTCAGCTGCAGAAACAACACTTTCATATATTATACCTAAATATCTTACATGTGTATGGTAATTCTGGGAGGTAATTAAATGTTGGGATGGTACTTTAGGATCTCTTTAAAGGATTTCACAGTTCTCAGGAATAAAATAACTTGTTTGAAGCATGTTACTCATTGGCCTTTGACCATGCAAAAGGGTAGCCAGTGATTTTAGCCTACTGCCTCTTCCGATCTCATTTTCCTCCTTTCTTTTGAGGCAGCAGCTGCATCCAGTGCCCTGCTCTAATTGAGCTCTTAGTAAAAGGGGTATTGTTATACCAAGTCACAACCTCATATAGCAGTGAGGTTACATCAATGGTTGTTAAGATTTTTAGGCCACGCATCCATTTTGGAGTCACATTAAATTTTGAAAACCAAAATTTAGTTGCATTACCTAAATTTCTCTTCCTTTTCTTATCCTGATACCAGGATAAGAATAGGTTTTCTGTTTTTCCAGCTCTTTGTGGAACCTTTTTGGCCCATCAGAGTTGCTTGCGACAATGTGTAGTTAAAGAACTGAGACTGGTGCGGGAATCGGGATGTTTCTGGTTCCAGTTTTTACTAGCCAGCAGTTTGACTTTGGGCAAATTACTTAACCTCAGGGGGCTTCCAGTTTCTCTTTAATTTATAATTTTTTCAACTGCTTTATTGAGGTACATTTCACAGACCATACAGTTCACCCAATTTTTTTTAAGTGTATTCATGGAGCTGTGCAACCATCACTATAATACATTTTAGAACATTTTCATTATCCTTAAAAGAAACATGGTACCCATTAGCAGTCACTGCTTATTTCTTCAACCTCTCCTCTCAGCCCTCAGCAACCACAAATTAATCTTTATCGATTTACGTCATCTGGACACTTCATATAAATAGAATTATGCAGTGGGTGTCCTGTTGTATTTTACTTCTTTCACTTGGTGTGATGCCTTCAAGGTTCATGCATGTTCTTGCATATTTTGGAATCTCATCATTTTTTATGGCTGAATAATATTATGTTGTATGGATACGCCACATTTTTAAAATCAATTCATGAATTGGTGGGCATTGTTTCTACTTATTGGCGATTATGAATAATATGGTCTTGAACATTTGTGTACAAATTTCTGTGTGATCATGTTTTCATTTTTTCTTGGGCATATACCTAGGAGTGGAATTGCTTGGTCATGTGGTGACTCCTTGTTTTAAGGTTTTGAGCAACTTCCAAACTGTTTTCCACAGTAGTTGCCCCATTTTATATTCTTACCTGCAATGTGTGAGGGTTTCTGTTCTGTCTACATCCAAAACTTATTTTCTTTTTTTTGATTTTAGCCATCCTAGTGGATGTGAAGAAGTATTGCATTGTGGTTTTGATCTACATTTCCCTAATGAACAATGGTAGTGAGCATCATTTCATGTGCCAGTTGATCATTTGTATATTTCCTTTGGAGAAATGTCTGTTAACATCCTTTGCCCGTTTTTGAATTGGATTATTTGTCTTTTTATTGCTGAGTTGTAAGAGTTCTTTATGTTTGGGATACAAGTCCCTTATCAGATACGTGATTTACAAATATTTTCTGCCATTCTGTGGGTTGTCTTTTCAGTTTCTTGGTAGTGTTGTTTGCAGCACAAGTGTCTTTAATTTTGAATCTCTAGTTTCTTAATTTATATAGTTGTTTTAACTCTGAAACTATATGTTTTATTGAGATTATTTCCCACTGTGCTCATTCTGTACTTTCTCCCATTTTCATATAGCTCTCACTTTCCCAGGACGTTTTCTAGCCTCAAAGACTTTATTTTTTTAATTAATTTATTTATTTTGAGATGGAGTCTCGCTCTGTCGCCCACGCTGGAGTGCAGTGGCGCAATCTCGGCTCACTGCAAGCTCCGCCTCCCAGGTTCATGCCATTCTCCTGCCTCAGCCTCCCGAGTAGCTGGGACTACAGGTACCTGCCACCACGCCCGGCTAATTTTTTGTAATTTTTAGTAGAGATGGGGTTTCACCGTATTAGCCAGGATGGTCTCGATCTCCTGACCTCGTGATCCGCCTGCCTCAGCCTCCCAAAGTGCTGTGATTACAGGTGTGAGCCACCGCGCCCGGCCTCTAGCCTCAAAGACTTTAAAAACATCTGTCTATGCATTTGCCTCTCCAATACGTGTGTCTTACAAAATAATCAAACCTTACAAAATGTATAACAAAGAAAGTGAAAGTTCCTCATCTCTCCAGAGAAAACAGTGTTAACTATTTATAACCAGATTTTTTTCCCATTCATATGGTAAAAATTTTTTTTAATTAAAAAAGGGAACATACCACAATCTAGTTTGCCACTTGTTTTTTCATTTAATAGTATATCTCCAACATTATTCCATGTCAGTACACTTTGTCCTTGTCTCAATCATTTTAATGGCTGCAGAGTATTCTATTTTATGGATATACTATACTTTACATAGTAGCCTATTGATAGATTTTAGGGTTGTTTCTAGATTTTGTTTTATTTTTTTGAGACAGAGTTTCTCTCTGTCACCCATGCTGGAGTGCAATGGCATGATCTTGGCTCACTGCAACTTCTGCCTCCCATATTCGAGTGATTCTCCCACCTCAGCCTCCCAAGTAGCTGGGATTACAGGTGCGCGCCACCACACCCAGCTAATTTTTGTATTTTTAGTAGAGACGGGGTTTCACCATGTTGGCTTGGCTGGTCACGAACTCCTGGCCTTGAGTGATCCCCCTGCCTCAGCCTCCCAAAGTGCTGGGATTACAGGTGTGAGTCAGCATGCCCGGCCCAGATTTTATTGTTTTAATTACAAATTTTACATAAGTTGTTTCTGCACATTTATATTTGCACACTTGTGCTAGTGGTTTTTTTTTCTATTCCATTTATTTGCTATTGCAGTATTTACTATTCAAAATACGTAGACTTATTTTAAAAAATAAAAGAATTTTATTTAGTGTGACCTAGAGTCAACGTCTCAAAAGTTATGTATTCTTTTCCATCATGATATATACAATGTTCTGATCTTCTTTTAAAGCCAGAGTCTTCATTTTCTTGGTAATTGTATAGAATAATTTACTAGAAGTGGAATGCTTGGATCAAAGTGTGAGTGCTTAAAATCATGTAGATGTTGCCACATCACCCTCCAAGTAAGGCCATGCCAATTCACTCAGCTTGAGAGTGTATGACAGTGATTTTTCTGTTCTTTTTAACCCTGGCAAATAGCCTTTTTTAGGGAATTAATCTGACAGGTGAAAAAATATCATTTTATTATTTGTAGTTACTTATTAGTGCATTCGAGCATCATTTAATTTGTCTGTTGGTTGTCTTTCTGCTTTGTCTACTTTTCTGTTGGGCTTTTGGCTTTTTCTTATTCATCAGTTGTCATAGCTTTATTATTATTATTAATGTTTTAAAAAAATTGAGATGGAGTCTCACTCTGTCACCCAGGCTGGAGTACAGTGGTGCAATCTTGGCTCACTGAAACCTCTGCCTCCCAAATTCAAATGGTTCTCATGTCTCAGCCTCCCAAAATGCTGGGATTACAGGCATGAGCTGCTGTGCCTGGCCTGTAATAGCTTTTTAATATTAGGGAAATTAGTTACCTTATAAAATATATTACTGATATTTTTCTTTGTCTTTTGACTTTGTGTGTGTGTCTAATATAAAATGAAAATGCTTTTATTTTTATAGTCAGATTTTTCTGTTTTTTTTTTCTCTTTATGGCTTGCTTTTTAAAATTCTAATTATATAAAAATATTTACCCATTTTTTTCAACTACTTTTATGGTTTTGTTTTTAAATGTAAATCTTTGTTTCATGTGAAATGCATTTTGATATAAACCAAATGAGATAGGGGATGAGTTGTAGAATTTATTGGAGTTGTAAATTTACATTTATTTTTGTGGTTATTAATGGCTTCCTCCTACTTGACTGTAAGTCCCATGAGGGCAATGTATTGTGTTGTTTTGTTTTTCCCTTGCTCTTATTTTCAGTGTCTAGCACAATGCTTGCCTTGTAATAGGCCCTCCATTTATTGAATAAATGAGTCTAGGTTTTTCTCCAGGTCTCTAGCTTCTCCTGACACAATTGATTGCATAATTGCTCTTTTCCTTCTTGATTTAAAAAGCAACACTATCATTTACAAAACCCCCATAGATACTTAGGTACATTTCTGAACTCTAATCCATTGAGTGTGCTGTCTTTTCTTGCTTTGATACTGTACAGCTTTAATTATGATAGCTTTATACAACTTAAAGTATATTTGGGAGGCCAGCTTTAAGCACTCTTAAATATATTATACCACAGTTTGGGAAGCTCTATAATCTCCTTTATTAAACTTTTTGCTATACCTTTGGAAACATTCATTTAACTTAACAATTAAACACTTAATCCATTCTGAAAGTCAGCCTGCAAAGCAGAAATGATTTTTGGGGTGTTATTTGGTGTAAAGAGTTTTTTGTTTTAGGATATCATACTTAATTCTGGCATGACCTCTTTAGTGTCTTTTAAAAAACTCTCATTTTATAACTTTGGGCATTTCTAGAAAAGCAACATTTTCCTCACAGTTTTCTAATGCAAAATACACAGAGGGGTAGGTGGCAGAAAAGGTATCGAGATGATTGTGTTGGCACCCCACTGATGTCGAAGCAGATAGTGGAAAAGACATTACTTAAAAGTGTTTTGCAGATTTCTGCTTGAATTAAAAATATGACAATTTTAATTTAATTTAATTAAAAATATGACAATTCTCAGGCTGGGTGTGGTGGCTCACGCCTATAATCCCAGCACTTTGGGAGGCCAAGGTGGGCGGATTGCCTGAGGTCAGGAGTTTGAGACCAGTCTGGCCAACATGGTGAAACCCCATCTCTACTAAAAATACAAAAAAATTAGCTGGGCCTGTAATCCCAGCTACTTGGGAGGCTGAGGCAGGAGACTTGCTTAACCAGGGAGGTGGAGGTTGCGGTGAGCCAAGATCATGCCACTGCACTACAGCTGGGTGACAAAGCAAGACTCCGTCTCAAAAAAAAAAAAAAAAAAAAGGTGTTATGCAGATTTCAGTTTAGCCACCTTGATCCTCCCACCTTGTGCATGACACGTTACCTTCCTGTGGCATGCAGTATTTGACTGATTCATTGGATGTGACTTGCATTAAGTTCAGATAACATTGCTGAATAATCACTTTCTTATTCTTTAGTGTAGCCTCCTTTCTCTGTAGAACATCAGAAATTCTTAAACTCTGAAATAGAGCATTCTCTTGGGATTTTCTGTAATGTCTTTCTCATGTAGGAACCAACTTCAGGGTCTTCTGAGCATCAGAGAAGTTTAAGGTCTAGGGAACTGAGCTAATGGAACAAGCCATGCCTAGTGTGATAAAATCCTTGCTTTCTTTGCAATTGAAATTGTTTATTCTAAATAACTGCTAATTTACAAATGTATTTTCACATGATTACCCATTCTGTTCTCAAAAAGCATAATAGGGGTTTTGTGACTTTCAGACTTTCCTGAAAAAGCCTAACCGTGGATTTTAGAATTATTAAGCTAGAAAAATACACACATACACACACAGGTTTGTTTGGGACCCTTAGTCTCCACCCTGGAATTAAGTGACACTGAAAATAACTCTGGAATAAAAGGTTTTTATGTAGCAGAATAGTTGACTTACAGGGGTTCTTCCCTTTGCACATTTTCTCTGGGTAGAAAATGAGCTTGTTTTTCTTTTAGTTGTATTAAAATTTTTTTTTTTCCTCAATGCTAGTCTTAACTGAGAGATTTTTAGGCAGTTAACTCTCCCAGCACAGCAATAAGCAGCTTATTAGTAGATATTATCTCTTGTTGATTTGTTACCCTTGAGATTTACTGTGCTTGCAAAACACCTGTCTGTATTTGAGCTTTGCTAGGTAGTTGGCTTTTGTGTTTGACTGAAGATTTTTTCCAAAGAAAGCAAATAGCTATTAGGAAAAGAAAGAGTCAGCAAATTTCTGTATGCTTTCATGGAAGAGATTTCCCAATTAGAAAGCTTTTGTAGGCTTAACCTTTTGCCCTAAAGTAACCCAACATTTCATTATGTATTCCATTGAGGTTTTGGAGCTCGGCACCAGAAAGCGAGGACCAAGGGTGAATGTGAAAGGAATATTCAGAGGATGAAGCTCATAGTCAACAAAGTGCTGCTTCATAGGCTAGGTCCAAAAATAACCTGCTTGCCATAGGGAGCAAGAATGGAGGTAGCATTAGCTGCTGTTTTGAGCAGTGTTTCATGTCCTGTCATGTCATTCCAGAATGGTTTTTTGGTTTTGTTTAGAGACAGGGTCTTGTTCTGTTGACCAGGCCAGAGTGCAGTGTGGTGTGATTGTAGCTCACAGTCACCTCAAACTCCTGGGCTCAAGTGATCCTCCCATCTCAGTTTCCTGAATAGCTAGGACTACAGACACACACCATTGTACTTGGCTAGTGGTTTTATTTTCAGTATAGACAGTGTCTTGGTTTGTTGCCTAGGCTGGTCTCAAACTCTTGGCCTGAAGCAGTTATCCTACCTTGGCCTTCCAAAGCACTGGGATTATAGGCATGAGCAGCCACACCTGGTCTCATTCCAGAATAATTAAAATTATGTTTAAGGCGGCCGGGTGCAGTGGCTCATGCCTGTAATCTCAGTACTTTGGGAGGCCGAGGCAGGTGGATCATGAGGTCAGGAGTTCAAGACCAGCCTGGCCAATATGGTGAAACCCCGTTTCTACTAAAAATACAAAATAAAAATACAAAAATTAGCCGGGTATGATAATTAGCGGGTGCCTGTAATCCCAGCTACTTGGGAGGCTGAGGCAGAGAATTGCTTGAACCCGGGAGGTGGAGGTTGCAGTGAGCCAGGATCGCGCCACTGCACTCTAGCCTGGGCGACAGAGTGAGACTCCATCTCGAAAAAAAAAAAAATTGTGTTTGAGGCAATATCATTTAAAATTTTATTTTGGGAGAATGTTGCCTTGGTAAATTGGTAAATAACAGTTATTCTGAAAGGTTTCGGAAGAATGCCTTTCTGCTAAATTGAAGAAATTAACGTAATTTACTCTTCTGTAAATAGGGGGATGGTCTGCATTATGCTCATTTAATCATTGGAGTTCAAATTAATGATTTGCTGGGGTCCTGTGGTGAATCTTGAGTGATTAAGAGGGAGAACTCAGTCCTTGGTTCAGAAAAGTTAGCATTGGAATGGATCCTCAACAGGCCCTGAAGGTAGGAAGTGTTCTGATTTAGAGAGCTCTTCCAAGGCTTGTGATGGAACCCTGCAACAGTAAGTTTTACGAGTATCAATAACTGGCTGGGTGCAGTGGCTCACACCTGTAATCCCAGCACTTTGGGAGGCTGTGGTGGGTGGATCACCTAAGATCAGGAGTTCGAGACCAGCCTGGCCAACATGGTGAAACCCCGTCTCTACTAAATATGCAAAAATTAGCCAGCCATGGTGGCAGGCGCCTGTAATCCCAGCTACTAGAGAGGCTGAGGCAGGAGAATTGCTTGAACCCAGGAGATGGAGGTTGCAGTGAGCCGAGATCGTGCATTGCACTCCAGCCTGGGCAACAAGAGCAAAAAACTGTCTCAAAAAAAAAAAAAAAAAAAAAAGCCGGGCTTGGTGGCTCACGCCTATAATCCCAGCACTTTGGGAGCCAAGGTGGGCAGATCATAAGGTCAGGAGATCGAGACCATCTTGGCTAACACTGTGAAACCCCATCTCTACTAAAAATAAAAAAAAAATTAGCCAGGTGTGGTGGCGGGCGCCTGTAGTCCCAGCTCCTTGGGAGGCTGAAGCAGGAGAATGGCGTGAACCTGAGAGGCGGAGCTTGCAGTGAGCCGAGATCGTGCCACTGCACTCCAGCCTGGGCAACAGAGCCGAGATTCCTCAAAAAAAAAAAAAAAAAAAAAAAAATCAATAACATAGAATGTGGATATACATAGCACACAGATACATATAGCAAGTCAGGAAGTTTGCCTAGAAGGAATAAATTAACTCTTGTTACTTGGTGAGATCATGGAAGGGAATGTAATTTGTTTTAGGTGGTGGTAATTGTGAGTTTGAGGCTGGCCCAGGAAATGAGTTGTCAGATATGCTGTCATCCTCATTAATGGTTCAGCTTATTTCTCAGGTTTATAGTTGTATGAAGAGATGCTATGCCTACCCCATTTAGGGAACTATTAGGTTCAAAATCATAAAAGCTAAAGAAGAGTGAAATACAGTGAAAAGTATCCTGTTCACACATACCCCATGATCATCCAGATTTCCCTTCCCAGGGGCAGTTGATATTATCTGTGTCTTATATGTCTTGAGATAGTTTATGTGTATAGAAGTAAATGTAAATATCTACTACTTACTTCCTCTTTTAACACAAATTATAGTAAATAATATACAATAGTCTGCATCTTACTTTTTTCACTCTCATATCTAATGTTAAAAAAGCTACGTGGTATTCCAATGAAAGGATGTATTATATATATTTTTTAGATATTTCATTTGAGTTTTTTTTGTTTGTTTGTTTTTGTTTTGAGACGGAGTCTCTCTCTGTCACCCAGGCTGGAGTGCAATGGCGCGATCTTGGCTCACTGCAACCTCCACCTCCCTGGTTCAAGCAATTTCCCTGCCTCAGCCCCCTCAGTAGCTGGGATTACAGGCTCATGCCACCACGCCTGGCTAATTTTTTTTTGTATTTTTAGTAGAGACAGGGTTTCACCATGTTGGCTAGACTGGTCCCAAACTCCTGACCTCAGGGAATCCTCCTGCCTCGGCCTCCCAAAGTGCTGGGATTACAGGCGTGAGCCACCACGCCTGGCCTTGAGTTGTTTCTAAGCTGTTGCTAATAAAACAATGCTAGAGGATTTAAAAAAATATGTTAGGGTTTTATATTGACAAGTAAATATTGTCATAATAGAAACTTGCTATACTTATAATAATAATACATCTATAGAACATGTTCATAAATGTCTATTTGAGCCTTCCTGTAAGGTAAGTACAACATTTTATCACTTCATAACTAGTAAAGTGGCAGAAGTAGAGGTAGAACCAAGGTCTTCTGACTCCTATTTGAGTATCTGTCTACTTTACCCAAAATACATATACTGTTGTGGGGCTGTAGGGAAGTGGGGGTGGGAAAATAAGAGGAAGTAGACCTAGGTGGGGCAAGCTTGAGATAGGGATGTATCTGTCATTCTAGAAATCGGGATCCTGTTTGCTAGGAGTAAGTGGAACTGGACATCAGCCTGTTACAGGGACATAAAGGCACTTAGGCACTGGCAGAGCACTGTGGTTTGATTGCCATCTTGGAGTACAGTAGTATGGTAAGCCAAAGAGTGGTAGTTCTGGAGAAGCTGGGGACTGTCAGAGCTCCCTAGAATAGACTGAGAGTGAAACAGCATTCACGATTTGCTAAGGAGGCTGGGCTACTAGGAAGGATAAGGTAGGAGCCCAGGAGTTCAGGGCTGCAGTGAATTATGATTGTGCCACTGCATTCCAGCCTTGGCAACAGAGCAAGACCCTGTCTCTTAAAAATATTGGTCAAGACCATAAAACAAGAACATAGGCCATAGTGGAAACATAAAATTTTCTTAGCAGCTGTGGTAGCAAACATGTTAATGGTAAGGAGATAACTGTAATGTTAGTCAATTTTGGCTTAAGACTGAGGACTGGGAAAGAGCCTTCTTCCTCCGGAGGAGTAGTTAAGTCATCTTACAACTGGGAGTAGAGAGACAAGGACGTGTGAAGCTGATTCATGCTTTCATTATATAGTTAATACTATTTGGAAACCTGTGTGTAGGTCTGGTCAATAGACTTCCATCTTAATTGCTGTATGCTAAGTGCCTCCTGTGTTCTGTATACTTCATATAATTCTTGCTAGCCTTCAACAGCTTTTTACAAAGTAACTATTGTTTTACCTAATTTCTATTGAGAAAAATGAGCTTCACTTAGGTAACTTGTCCAAAGTTCTTTACCTTGTAAGTGGAAGAGCTGAGATTTATAAGTAGGTCTATATGACTCCAGGGCTCTTGTTCTTTCCACGATACCAGGTATTAGGCATCAAAATTGGACAGTAGAATTCTAATCACAGCTGTACATAACCAGAAAGTATGAGTATGGATGAGTGTTAGCATGTAACCAGACAACTTGTCTGTTATGGATGATTTGGGCTGAAAGAGTAGAAGGAATGCTAAGGAAAATGAGCATTGGAGATGTTGAGAGCTCGCAAACTCATGATGAATGTGTATATAATTTAAGTAATGCACTTGCTGTGCATATGTAGAGCCTTAAGATAAAATTTCCAATGCTCCCTTCCCTCATTAGGTTTTTCTTTCTAAAGTCCTTCTATATTGAGATTATATAGCTGCCACTAAAGACTGTAGCTGGTAGTAGCCAGGACCTGGAACTTTTTGGCAAGAGGGTGTTATCTGGAGGATCCGTGTATACTGAGATCACCATAATCATGAATTCTTCTCCCACTGTAAAGTTTGAGGAGGTAAGAATCTCCTTGACTTAGCAAATTTGGGCTTATAAATGCTAAGTCCAACTATACTTTACTGGCCTCAATCCCTTAGCATTATCCTGCAAAATACTGATGTATGCTTTTTGGATAATACCTTTGATCTACTTTCAACCACCGTTGTAGGGAATTGTTAGTATGAGAGGTTGACATTTTGGTTAAATAATCACTTGGAAACTGTGACTCAGCATTAGTTACTGGCTTTCTGCTGGGTTACATTCTCTTGTCTCTTGCCTTAATTGTGGTAAGCCTCAGCCATTTGATTACACAACTACCAAAGAGGATGACCTTAGTGATAACCCAGTCACATTTTCAGATAGTAAAAATATTAGGGACAAAATCTTTCATATGTATTAGCGAGTGGTATGGGTTCGCCTCTGGAGAAATGTTAGCACATTTTCCAGGTTTGCCCGATGATATTAAAAGATGAATAGCTATCTTAGTGAAAATAGCTGTTTACACTTTTAGTTAGTGGTTTTTAAAAGTGGAAATGTAACAATATGCTTTTTGGACACAGTCATGTTATTTTATTTTTATTTTTATTTTTTTTGAGACGGAGTTTTGCTCTTGTGCAGGCTGGAGTGCCGTGGCATGATCTGGGCTCACTGCAATTTCTGCCTCCCTGGTTCAAGCGATTCTCCTACCTCAGCCTCGCTGGTAGCTGGGATTACAGGCACATGCCACCAGGCCTGGCTAATTTTTGTATTTTTTGTGGAGATGGGGTTTTGCCATGTTGGCCAGGCTGGTCTCGAACTCCTGACCTCTGGTGATCTGCCCACCTTGGCCTCCCAAAGTGCTGGGATTACAGGTGTGAGCCACCACGCCTGGCTGTGGATATAGTCATTTTAGTATTTGCGATTAAATATTAAACCTCATTTGGCGAACTTTAAAACCATCAATGATTTGAGTTAATTCTACCTGTTTTACCTTATTTTTCACCAGTGTGTGTTTCCTCACTGCCTCATTATATTGCCACATTTAATCTTTCATTAAAACAAACAAACAAACACAACTCTTGGCTGGGTGTGGTGGCTCACACCTGTAATCCCGGTACTTTGGAAGGCTGAGGTGGGAGGACTCCTTGAGTTCTAGACCAGCCTGGTCAACATAGGGAGATTCTCTCTCTCCTGGAAAAAAAAAAAAAAAAAAAATTAACCAAGCATGGTGACACACATCTGTAGTCCCAGCTACTCAATAGGCAAAGTGAGAGGATTGCTTGAGCCTGGGAGGTTGAGGCTGCAGTGAACATGATCAAACCACTGCATTCCAGCCTGGAGGACAGAGCGAGACCCTGTCTTACAAAACAAAACAACTCTTGGAATTTCTCTTTTCCCCTCCCTTCTTCTTCCCCTTCTTCCTTCTATTTATCCTTCTGTTTCATCTACAAATATTTGAGTGTTACTGTGTTCTAGGCACTGTGCCAGACATTGGGATTCGTTGGTAAGCAAGAGAGAGAGGCATGGCCTCTGTCCTTATGAGCTTGCAGTTTATCCTAGTGTTACTTATCTAGTCTGCCCTGCCTTCAAGGTTCAGTGGAAGCCCGATCTTCACGTAGTCCTTTGACTTCTTTGGCCCTTGCAAACCTATCCCTTTGACCTATGCTACTTTAAATCTGATTCATACAATTTAGCATTTATTGATATAATTTCTTATACTGTGGGCTAATTGTTTAAATATCTTGTTTTACTGGCTAGAGTATAGTTCCTTAAGGACAGAGACTGTCATGTTATTTTTTTGTTTTTTGCAATACTGAGCCCAAAGGTTTTGATTTCAGTCTGCCCTGCTGAATGTTGAAGTTACTAGTAGCTCTTGGGACTTAGAAGTAGTGATGAGATAATGCCTTGCTTTTTAGTTTATTTTCTATTTTGTTTTATTTTATGTTTCTTTTTTGAAATGGTATTGGGCTGGCCGCAGTGGCTCACGCTTGTGATCTCAGCACCTTGGGAGGCCGACGTGGGTGGATCACCTGGCCAACATGGTAAAACCCCGTCTCTACTAAAAAGACAAAAAGTTAGCCAGGTGTGGTGGCGGGGGCCTGTAATCCCAGCTACTAGGGAGGCTGAGACAGGAGAATTGCTTGAATCCGGGAGGTGGAGGTTGCAGTGAGCTGAGATTGCACCATTGTACTCCAGTGTGGGCAACACGAGTGAAACTTCGTCACAAAAAAAAAAAAAAAAAAAAAGAAAAAGGGCCGGGCGCAGAGGCTCACACCTGTAACCCCAGCACTTTGGAAGGCAGAGGCGGGTGGATCACCTGAGGTCAGGAGTTCGAGACCAGCCTGGCCAACATGGCGAAACCCTGTCTCTACTAAAAATACAAAAATTAGCTCGTGTGATGGCGGGCGCCTGTCATCCCAACTACTCAGGAGGCTGAGGCAGGAGAATCTCTTGAACCCAGGAGGTGGAGGTTGCAGTGAGCCGAGATCGTGCCATTGCACTCCAGCCTGGGCGACAAGAGTGAAACTCTGTCTCAAAAAAGAAAAAAAAAAAAAAAAGGTATTGTTCAGTCATCCAGGCTGGAGTAAAGTGGCACAATCATGGCTCACTGCAGCCTTGAATTACTGGGCTCAAGTGATCTTCTTATCTTAGCTTCCTGAGTAGCTGGGATTAAAGGCAGTAGCCACCATGCCTGGCAGATTATCCCTTTAAAAAAATTCCTTCTAGTTGTTTGCCTAATATTTGTTATCTGCTTCTGTTAATCTGTGCTAAAAATGAGTGGAAATGACCTTACTGATTCACTATTTGCATTTATATTGTTTTCTAGTGAAGGGGTTGTATTTGAGGTTACCATTGCATAGCTTCTCATCTAGTTCTCCTTGTGACATTATAATGAGGGATGCATTTCATGACTAAGGAATAGAGCTAACCTAATGTTGATCTCTTAGTAGCATGCTGTAATCTTTTGGGCTTAAATGCCCTATCACTATGCCTTAGTTCATGAAGTGTTAAAAGTAACTCACCTAAAATGGGAAGCGGAGAATGTAATAACTTAAAGATCAAAATAGAATTTCTCATAAAGATTTTTAGAAATGGAAAATAATCTTTTAATGGGCCAACATTATTTACATTTTATGATGTTAGAGATCAAAACTCTTCCTGAGTAGTAAATGAATGTGGCGACTTAAATGTGAAGGAGGGAGGCTGTGTGATTGACTTAAATGTTTTTCTGAATGTGCTAAAAGCTCTGAGGTAATGGCAAACTTCAATATTGGAAATAGAAGGGATATATTCTTTATTAAGAAGGAGAATAGAGGGTACTGGGGGAAGGAAATGCTCTTTTGCCTACACTTAAAAATTAAGAAGGTAAGTATATGAAATTGAAGGGGTAAAAGACCACGGAGCAGGAGACAAGGAAACCGTTATTTCCCTCTGAAATAATTCTAGATGGTGATTTGAACAAACCAGTTGCTAAAAAAATTATATGATAATTGGGGCAGTTTGAACATTGACTGGGTATCTGATGTTAAGGAATTATTCTCTTCAGATGGGGTAGTAGTATGGTGGTCATATTGCAGACAAAAAGTACTTACCTTTTAGAAATATATACTGAAATACATATGGATGACGGAATGTGTCTGAGATTTGCTGGGGGAAAGGAAGAAGTCAGCAGTATAGATAAAATGGCCATGTATTTATTTATAACTGTCTAAGCTGGCTGATGGGTACAAGAGGCACATTGTATTATTTCTTTCTACTTATATATATGTTTGAAAATTTCCATAAAATAACAACAACAAACCCCCCCCCCACAAAAAATCTTAACAACTACCAGAACTGGCAGAATTGTCAAGCCTACCCCTTTATCTTCTTTCTCTCTAATTTTAGATGGGCAAGTAAAGCCATAGATTCATGCTGATGTTTCCAAATGCGAATGCAGTTTAGATTTCCATCCCCTTAAGTTTCAATCTATCTGTAGTGCAGCATCACTGAGAGAACAAGCCCTGCTATTTTCCCAGCAGTGTGGTAAGTTACAACAGGGTAGGAGTCATACTACCCATCTTTAAGGCTCTTCCTCCTTATAGGTGAAGAAATAAGATTTAAAAAGCAAAATATAATTAGAGAATAGGAAAATGTGGTTTAAAATTATATGCCATATTTTATAGTTCTGGCCAAACATAAGAAATTCTAGAGAAAGGAAAGAACATTTTGGGTTAGGAATAAGCAAAGGCTTTTCTTTTGAAACAGGGTCTCGCTCTGTCACCCACTTTGGAGTGCAGTGGTGCATTTATGGCTCACTGTGGCCTCAACCGCTTGGGCTCGCTGCAGCCTCAGCCTCCTGGGCTCAGCTGCCTGAGTAGCTGGGACTACAGGCATGCGCCACCATGCCCAGCTAATTTTTGTATTACTTTAGAGATAGGGTCTCACTATATTGCCCAGGCTGGTTTCAAACTCCTGGGCTCAAGTGACCCTCCTACCTTGGCCTCGCAAAGTGCTAGGTTTACAGGCATGAGCCATCATGCCAGACCACAAAGACATTTTTTATTAGGCCAGTGGATGTTCGGATCATCTTTAAACAACATTGAAAGTTGGATTGCTGACAGTAATATGGGGATAGCATTCCAGGGAGAGAAAATACTATGTTTGGTGGAGAATAGATGAATTTGGATTGGGGAACAGAAGATATTTTTGATGGGTAGGAGGGGGTCATTTCATAAAGGACATGAATTTTTAGTTGAGACATTTGGGCTTGATCTTATAGACCTTAAGGAGCCATTTTTGGGGTGTGGGGAACCATTTTTGACCCTTAAGCTACCTAAGTATTTATTAATTTGGTTTGATGATAATATTGTGTATTCTTAGTTGCAGGCTTTTGCATAGAGAGTATAACTTGACTTTGTAGCCTTTACATTCTTTTTAACATAAATTTGTTATTTCCACAGTGTTCCAAAAGTTATTCAGGGACCAGAATTAATATTTATTTTTTACAAATTATTTATTTATTTATTTTTGAGACAGGGTCTTGTTCTGTTGCCCAGGCTGGAGTGCAGTGGCGCGATCTCGGTTCACTGCAGCCTCCGCCTCCCAGGTTGAAGCGATTCTGCCTCAGCCTCCCCAGTAGCTTGGACTACAGGTGCCTGTCACCATGCCTAGCTAATTTTTGTATTTTTAGTAGAGATGGGGTTTCACCATGTTGGCCTGGCTGGTTTCGAACTCCTGACCTCAAGTGATCCTCCTGCCTTGGCCTCTCAAAGTGCTGGGATTACAGGCATGAGCCACCGTGCCTGGCCACATTTTGATATTTTTAATCAACTTTATTGAGGCATAATTTACATTCAATAAGATTGAACCATTTTAAGTTTACAATTTGAATTTTGACAAATATACACACCCATTTAATAACCATACAATCAAGATACAGAACAATTCAGTCTCGCAGAAAGTTACAGTAGCACTGTTTGCATTCATTCTCATCCTCCTCCACTTCCAGAAAACCACTGATTTGCTGTCACCATAGGTTAGTTTTGCTTTTTCTGGAATTTCATATAAATGGCCTCATCTAGGATGTACTCTTCTTTCATCAGCATTCTTTAAGATTCATTTATTGTTGTTTGTATCAGAGTTTGTTGTTTTTTATTGCTGAGTGGTAATCTGAGTAGTGTTACATTGTATGGATGTAACAAGATTTGTTTATTCATTCACCTATTGATGAACATTTGGATTGTGTCTGGTTTTCTTGCTTTTATGAATAAGGCTGTTATGAACTTCATGTACAGCTTTGCGTAGATGTATGTTTTCATTTCTCTTAGGTAAATACCTTACAGTGGAATGGCTGGATCATATGGTTGGTAGGTTTATGTTTAACTTTTAAAGAAACTGCCAAATTGTCTTCCAAAGTTGCTGTACCATTTTATATTCTCTTTAGCAATATATGAGATAGGAGAGTTCTAGTTGCTTTAAATCCTTACCATTGCTAAAATGATATATCTTACATTTTAGTTGTTCCAATAGTTGTGTCATGGTATCTTGTGGTTTTAATTTACATTTCCCTAATGACTAATGATATTGAGTATCTTTTTATGTACTTATTTTCATGCTGTGTATCTTCTTTGGTGAAGCATTTGTTCAGATCTTTTGCTCATTAAAAGAAATGGGCTGACCGGGCACAGTGGCTCATGCCCGTAATCCCAGCACTTTGGGAGGCCAAAGTGGGAGGACCACTTGAAGCCAGGAGTTCGAGACCACCCTGGGCAACAAGCGACACTCTGTCTCTACAAAAAACTTAAGAATTAGCTGGGTGCATTGGCATGTGCCTTTAGTCCCAGCTATTCAGGAGTTTAAGGTGGGGGGATCACTTGAGCCTAGCTGTTTAAGGCTGCAGTGAGCTGTGATGGTGCCATTGCACTCCAACTTGAGTGACAGAGCAAGACCCTGTCTTTCCAAAAAAAAAAAAAAAGGATTGTTTCTTTATAGTTGAATATTGAGAATTCTTTATATATCCTGGATACAAGTCCTGTGTTATATAAATGCTTTACGCTTTGCAAAGATTTTTTTTTTTTCCCGATTCCATGGCTTATTTTTTCATTCTTTCAGCAGTGTCTTTTGAAGAGCAAGAGTTTTTAGAGGCCAGGTGCGGTGGCTCACGCCTGTAATCCCAGTACTTTGGGAGGCCGAGTTGGGTGGATCACTTGAGGTCAGGAGTTTGAGACCAGCCTGACCAACATGGTGAAACCTCATCTCTACTGAAAATACAAAAATTAGCCAGACATGGTGGCGTGTGCCTGTAATCCCAGCTACTCAGGAGGCTGAGGCAGGAGAATCACTTGAATCCGGAGGCGGAGGTTGCAGTGAGCTGAGGTCACACCACTGCACTCCAGCCTGGGCGACAGAGCAAAACTCCATCTCAAAAAAAAAAAAAAAGAAGAAAAGAAAAGAAAAATAAAGTATTCTAGTGAAGACCGGATTCCTTGGCATAAGACACCAGGAATTTTAGATTGATAGGAGTAAAAATAAATAAAGAAATATTGGCTCAGGGAATAAACTTCATTACAATCAATTTATGGGCCAGGTTTGGAGGCTCACACCTGTAATTGCGCAGCACCTTGGGAGACTGAGGTGGGCAGATCACTTGAGGCCAGGAGTTCGAGACCAGCCTGGCCAACAGAGTGAAGCCCTGTCTCTACTGAAAATACAAAAATTAGCCAGGTGTGGTGGTGCATGCCTATAATACCAGCTACTAGGGTGGCTGAGGCAGATGAATTGCTTGAATCCTGGAGGTAGTGGTTGCAGTGAGCCTGAGATCGTGCCACTACACTACAACAGTGTGAGACTCTGTGTCAAAAAAAAAATCAATTTATGAAAGTCATTTTTAAATTTGAAGATATTGAAGAAAGATACTAAATTTGTGTTTAAAAAGCATTTATTTTGATCAACTCCGGTGTATAGAATATTTTGTCTTATGTCACTGTAAAGTTTTCATGCCCTCAAATGAAATACAGTGCCAGGTTTAACATTTGTTTTCATGGATTATTTTCAAAAGTTATTGAGTTGTCTGATTTGCTGTAAAAAAAATGAAAAATTCATTTTTTATTAACATGATGTATTTACTGTGATTATTTTAATAGACTAATGGACTTTTAATTTTACTGTTTAAAATAGTTTATAATTAAAATTTAAAATCCAGTCTTCACTTGTTCTTTCATTTTTTAAAATAATAAAGTAGTTTGGGGTTTATCAGAACAAGGGAAGAAACCAAGCTACGTCTCATTTTATGTTGGGTAAGAATCACTAGAGACGAAATTATTATTATTATTGTTATTATTATTATTATTATTATTATTATTGAGATGGAGTCTCCCTGTGTCACCCAGGCTGGAGTGCAGTGGTGCAATCTCAGCTCGCTGCAACCTCTGCCTGCTGGGTTCAAGCAATTCTTCTGCCTCAGCCTCCCGAGTAGCTGGGACTACAGGCGTGTGCCACCTTGCCCAGCTAATTTTTTGTATTTTTAGTGGAGATGGGGTTTCACCATGCTGGCCGGGCTGGTTTTGAACTCCTGACCTCGTGATCTGCCCACCTCGGCTTCCCAAAGTGCTGGGATTACAGGCGTGAGCCACCGCCTGGCCGACAAAGTTACTTTCTATGGGATCAATTCCTGAGTTTTATCTAACACGAGGATTTTAGCAATTAAAAGTCAAGTGCAGTTCAGATATATTAGTTTAGGTAATATTTTTAGTGTTTGAAGAGAGCTCAATTTGTAAGCCATTTAGCTACTAATTACCCTGCCTTTGCTGTAGAAAGAACTTAAATGAAAGACCTGTTTTAAGATGCGTTTTTAAAAAGCAGCCGTTGTAGGTATAAGAGTTGAAAAATCAAGATCTAGGCAGCAGTGGAGAATTATGAAGTCTGATAAGATAATATGCTAAAATTGTATTGTTAATTCTGATTTGTGACAGTGCTTATCAGTAGAAAAGAAATGTGATCTGTGGTTAAAGACTGAACTGCCACTAAATGTAAAATGTTTTTTAGATGAGTTGGAAGAATGCTGAACCAGTCTTTATTGCCCAAGATGGCTTTGAGTCAGCAATCTCAAAGAATAAAGAAAAAGGAGTTAAGAGTGAGAGGCAATAAGTAATATGCTGTTTTCATTTAAGATGTCTTGAAGAGATAATTAAAAAGTTGTAGGGGTATAGGAATTGTGATGTTTCTCTGGTGTTAATGAAGTCTACTATAAATTAGATAATACAGGCACTCTAAATTATTGTTTTTCCTTTTTTAAATTCTTGGCAGTTACTGACAAATTATACTCAGGATCAAGTTTAAGTCTCAGTACATGAATGACCCTGACATTGAAAACCCTGAAGGATGTTGACCTTAGTTTTGACCTGGCTTTATCCTGAGCAGCCTCTGTGAATTCTTAATGCTGTGCTCTTTAACAGGGGTACTTTTTCCAGATGTTTTTGATACTGTATTCATTAACATATAATAAAGTTATCAGTGTCCCTGAAGGCTAATTTTTTTTTTCTGACTGAATATGAGATATGGAGCGTGCAATTTGTACTTATTGGTATTAACATTACCAACAAGGTTTGTCTTTTTCTTATAAGATGGGGAATCTTAAGAAACTTCAGGCCAGGCGTGGTGGCTCATGCCTGTAATCCTAGCTTTGGGAAGCTGAAGTGGGGCGAATCACTTGAGATCAGGAGTTCGAGACCAGCCTGGCCAAGGTGAAACCCCGTCTCTACTAAAAATACAAAAAATTAGCCAGGCGTAGTGGTGGATGCCTGTAATTCCAGCTACTTGGGAGGCTAAGGCCCGGGAGACAGAGGTTGCAGTGAGCCGAGATCATGCCATTACACTCCAGCCTGGGCAACAGGGTGAGATTCCATCTAAAAAAAAAAAAAAGAAAAAGAAACTTCATTAAGAAGTTAAAGCCTGGGTATGCTCTCCTTGATAATTTCTTTTTACTCACATCTTTATTGGTAAATCAGGCCAGAAGGATTATTTACCTTTTCAGAAAGGGAAACTAGGTTCTACAGTTTGGTTACAGATAGCCTGGCAGCTGACTTTACATTGGGCAGAGGAGACTGCCGTACTTAGTGGTTCTGAGAAACCAAGAGAGTATTGCCTGCTACAGCTTTGAGAAAAGGTATTGAATCTTCCCCCTCCTTTGTGGGGGAATTCCAACCTCACTAATTTATGGTTTCAGTGTAGTTATGGTCATAGCTTCTGAGACGTGGGTACTCATTGAAGCTAACAGTTTTAGAGAAAGGGGAGGGTGTTTAATTCCAATAACTGGTAGTTTATATCACTTTAATAATTTAGACCCAATGATATGAAGATTAGTTAGTATAAGGCAGATATACATGTAATACATTCTTTTAAATATTGTACAAGGAGTAAGAAACCCCTTTAAGTAGTCATGTAATTCATTATAGCAGCTGAACATTTCTAAGTGCAACATTATAGGAAACCAGTAAAGCTGATTTCTGATTTATCTGCAGCAAAAGAATTTAATATTCCAACTTCAGCAAAAGGCAATTAAAAACAAACTTAAATCACATTGTGTGCTTTTAATACATATGTTTTTTTCCATGCTGTCTGATGTATTTTAGTTCTTAGTCATTTACTTCCATTAGTTTCCAAATTGGTTGAGGGAATTAAATTGGTAGCCAAGTTACCTATACAAGATTTTCCTACTGTGTATGTGAACCACTCTTTCTGGGAAAATCCTCCCGTTGGCACTTTTCTTGAAGGCATGCACTTTTTCCACACTTAGTGATTTGGGGACTGAAGCCTGCATTTAGCCTGTATTTAGTCAGAGGTGACAAATGGCTAAATTTTTTTTTTCCAGTTTAGAGATTGAGAAATGATTCAGAATTGAAACTAAAGTGAATTTGGACTTACTGTATTTCTTTGCAATTACTTTTAAACAATTGCTGTCTGTTACTATTAGGCATATTTTGGACCTATGGGTTCCATTTTGGGCCGATATTTGGTGTTATGTTGTTAAATTTCTTGCCTGGCTTAGATGGTTCATTGTTGAAACTAAACTGGAACTAGGTTTGATCAGAAGGCCAATGGAAATGCACGTTGTGGCCCATTTGGGGAGGACAAAATTTGACATATTTTTACTTTAAGAATTCTTAGGAAAATTTGGATAACGTGAGAATATATTTCCAAAGGGTTAAGTAATTTTCGAGGGAAAATCAGAAAGCTTGTAATTCCTACTGAAAATATTAGCCTGCTGAAATATTAGCCTATTTCCTACTGAAAATATAACATAGCAGGCCGGGCACAGTGGAGTTCACGCCTGGCTAATTTTTGTATTTTTAGTAGAGTTGGGGTTTCACCATGTTGGCCAGGCTGGTCTTGAACTCCTGACCTCAAATGATCTGCCCACCTACGCCTCCCAAAGTGCTGGGATTACAGGCGTGAACCACTGTGCCTGGCTTGACTTTTTTATTTAAAAAAAAAAAATCTATAACCAATTGCCCTATCAGTTTATCATTTACTCACTTATTTGAAACGGTCATATTAACATACACTCTTTATTTATTTATGTGCCTATACTTTGTTTTAATTACTGTATCTTTAGAATATGTTTCAAAATTTCATTAACTATTATAATTGATTCTCTTTTTTTGTAACGTATCAGCAAATAATAATTTGGACTCTTCTAATATTTCTGCTTATTTATTGACATTTTCAAAGAATAGCTTATGATTGATAATAATCATACCAGCGAATACAGTGCTTTTCAACTTAAATATGCACAGCAGTTACCTGAGGATCTTATTAAAATGAAGACTCAGTAGGGCTGGAGTGGCCTGAGAGTCTGCATTTTGACAAGCTCCCAGGTAATGTTGACTTATGGGTTCATAGACCTTATGTTGAGTTACAGGGAACTAAGATTTATTGAGTACTTAATTTGTTCTGGTCAGTGCTTTTACATCTGTGAACTCGTTTAATCTTTAAAACTCCATGATGATTATTATCCCCAATTTGCCAGTGAAGAAACTGAGACTTAGAGAAGTTTATAACTTACCCAAAGTGACACAACCATTAAGTGGAAGAGCCAGACTGAGCCCAAGCAGAGTTTGCACTCTGAACCTCTCGAATATATTGCTTTACCACATGCATGTGTGCTCACACACACACACAACAGACATTATCTTCTCTTGTGTGACTCAAATGGTAATACCTTAAAAAAATTTTTTTAATGAATAGGCTTTATTTTATCTATTTTTTGAGATGGGGTCTTGCTCTGTTGCCCAGGAGTGCAGTGGTATGATTGCAGCTCACCACAGCCCTGAACTTCTGGGCTCAAGCCATCTTCCTGCCTCAGCCTCCTGAGTAGCTGGGACTACCGGTGTGTGCCACCATGCCCAACTAATTTTTAATTTTTGGTAGAGACAAGGTCTTACTGTGTTAGCCCTGCCTGGTCTCAAACTCCTGGCCTCAAGCGATCCCTTCACCTCAGCCTCCAAAAGTTCTGATATTACAGGTGTGAGCCACAGCATCTGGCCAGGCTTTATGTTGAGAAGTTTAGAGTTTACAGAAAAGTTGAGCAGAAAGTACGGAGAAATCCTACATACCCCATTATCTCTGCCTGTCCCCACAATTTTCCCTGATATTAACATCTTGCATTAGTGTGGTACATTTGCTACAATTGATGAGCAATATTGGTACATTAACTAAAATTCATAGTTTACATTAGAATCCATAGTTTGTGTTGCACATTTGTAAGAGTTTTCACAAATTTGTAATGTTGCATATCCATTATTACAGTATCATACAGAATAATTTCACTGCCCTAAGAATTCCCTGTGCTGTACCTATTCATCCCTTCCTCTCCTCAGTCCCTGGCAATCACTGATTTTTTTTTTTTTTTTTTTTGAGATGGAGTTTTGCTCTTGTCATCCAGGCTGGAGTGCAATGGCATGCTCTCGGCTCACTGCAAACTCTGCCTCTCGGGTTCAAGCGATTCTCCTCCCTCAGCCTCCCGAGTAGCTGGGATTACAGGCATGCGCCACCACGCCTGGCTAATTTTTATATTTTTAGTAGAGATGGGGTTTCACCATGTTGGCCAGGTTGGTCTCGAACTCCTGATCTCAGGTGATCCGCCTGCCTCGGCCTCTCAAAGTGCTGGGATTACAGACATGAGCCACCTCGCCTGGCCAATCACTGATCTTTTTACTGTCTCCATAGTTTTGATGTTACCAGAATGGCATTATTGCATGTAGCCTTTTCAGATTGACTTTTTTTCACTTAGTAAAGTGCATTTAGGTTTCCTCCAAGTTTTTTCATGGTTTGATAGCTCATTGTTTTTAGCACTAATATTCCATTGTCTGGATTTCCACTGTTTATTTACCCATTCACCTATTAAGGAACTTGTTGGTTGCTTTCAACTTTTTTCAACTATGAATAAAGCTGCTATAAACATCTGTCTGCAGGTTTTGTGTGGATATATGTTTTCAGCTCATTTGGCTAAATACCAAAGACATAACTGCGTGATCATATAGTAAGAGAATGTTTAGTTTTCTAGAAACTGCCAAACTGTCTTACAAAGTGGCTGTACTATTTTGCTTTCCCACCAGCAGTAAATGAGAGTTCCTGTTGTTCTGTATCCTTACCAGCATTTGATGTTGTCACTGCTTTGAATTTTAGCCATTCTAATAGGTATGTGGTGTCTCGTTGTTGTTTTAATTTGCAGTAGCCTAGTAACATATGATGTTTAGCATCTTTTCATACACTATTTGCCATCTGTATATATCGGTGAGGTATCTGATCATATCTTTTGCCCATTTTAAAATTGGGATGTTTGTTTTCTTATTGTTGAGTTTTAAGAGTTCTTTGTATATTTTGGATACCAGTGCTTCACCAGATAGGTATTTTGCAAAGATTTTCTTCTAGCCTGTGGCTTGTTTATGCCTTTAGTTTTTTACCATTAAATATGTTGCTTGCTGCCTGGTTGTGACAGATAATCATCAAGTTAAGAAAGCTTCTTTCTTTGTCTCTCTAAGAGCTTTTGTCAGGAATGGCTATTCAGGGAAGTCCTTGAAAATTATTTGGCTAAACAAATAGATTAAGCTTTGTTTTTAGCAAGGCATCCTGTTTTATTCCAGATAATTAAAAACACATTCTTTATAGTGTGATATTAAGACTGTAACTGAGACTTTAATTCCTATTCCTTCTAAATCATTTTCTCTTACTCCGTGATTTTGTATGCCTTTAATGTCCATGTTGATTACTTGTCCAGCATCTTAATCTCATCTGACTTGGTCTTTCTTCTCCCAGCTATCTGTTCTTCCACTTCTCTGTAGCAATTTATTTCTGTGGCCAAACGTCCACTTCTGGAATTACAAATCTGTAAATTTTTCTCTTTGAACACAATTTCCTGTCTTTTCAGTTCTTCCATTTGCTGAGTTTATTTTCTCATTTCACTGAGGCCGCCAGCCCCTTAAATCTCCATTGTCTCCCAATTTGTGACATTCTTCCTGGCATCACTTTATCCCATATGGACGCCATAATTGGTCACTTTCAATGAGTCATCAGTATCCGCAGTTCTCCTGCATCTTTGTTCTTCTTTCCCACATGCCATGCAGATCTCCAGCTGTGGATTAACAGTACTGCCCTTTTTCTGTGTTCCCGCTCTAGGGCCTGAAGAAATGATTTCATCATATTAATTTGTTCTTTTGCTAATCCATGGGTTTTAGCCTCATCTGTGCTTATTATTCTCTTTAGTAGTTTTCTCACTTGTTTGGAGTTGATTTCATTTCTCCTTCACCAGAATGACAGTTCTTTCTAAATCTTTCCACATTTTCCTTTGGTTCGTGTCACCTTCCTCCATTGCAGCTGATTCTACACTTCAGCAGAGTGACCTTTAAAAAGAGAGAAAACAACAAATCTATTATGTTATTTCCTGTACAATACTGTTCATTATAAAGATGGAGGTAATTTTTTTTTTTTTTTTTGAGATGGAGTCTCGCTCTGTTGCCCAGGCTGGAGTGCAGTGGTGTGATCTCGGCTCACGGCAGCTTCCGCCTCCTGGGTTCAAGCAATTCTCCTGCCTCAGCCTCCTGAGTAGCTGGGATTACAGGTGCATGCCACCGTGCCTCGCTACTTTCTGTATTTTTAGCAGAGATGGGGTTTCACCATGTTGGTCAGGCTGGTCTTGAACTCCTGACCTCATGATCTGCCTGCCTCAGCCTGCCAAAGTGCTGGGATTACAGGTGTGAGCCACTGCACCTGGCCAGAGGTAAAATTCTTAAGTTTAACAGGATCTTTCTGGTTTTCTAGCCTCATCTCTCTCCTCTTAGCGCCTTAGCTTCACTGGCCCTTTTTCAGATCCTTCACATGCCAAGCTCATTCTTAGCACAGGGCTTTGTATATGCTCTTTTCTCTGCTGGACACCTTTTTTCTTGGCATGTTTAATTTGTATTTATCTTAAGGACTTAGCTTATGTGTTCCTTTCTCAAGAAAGTTTTCCCTGACCTTCCATTTGCCTAAAGGTAGATTAGATTCCCTCTGAAATAATTAATAGTAATGATAGTAACAACAATAATAGCAGCAACCTTTGAGTGTTTATGAGTTGCAGAGACTGTTCTTAGCACTTACACATAGGAAGTTTTTTGGTTTTCATAGCAACCCTATGAGTTGTATAGGTGGGTAAATAAGTAGGACCTAGAATTATCTCCATCTTATAGATGAGGAAACTGAAGTGAGGAATGTTAAGTCACTTGTCCAAAGTCACACAGCCATTTGGTAGCAGAGTTGGAATTTGAACCCGGGCAGACCCCAGTGCCCATGTTCTAAACTGCTGTGCTCTACTGTAATGGTGAGTATAACTGTGTAATGTTTTTTGTTATGCCTACCTTTGTTGGTAGGCTCTAAGCTCCTCGAGGTCAGAAATCATACCTGTCTGGTTAATTTCCATGGCCTAGGACGGAGCCTGGCATGGAGTAGGCTGTGACCGAGTACTTGTTCCTATTGAATGAATCACAGCTTGCCAGTCTACTAAATTGAGGAAATAGAGGGTTTCAGTGTGATCCTTTTCACTTTTCCTCCCCACTGCTTCCAAATATTAAACTCCCTTGATTAAAAGAATAGGTGCCTGTACTTATTTCAAAATCTAACCCCTCTACCTGTTTGCCTTTTATATTCTAGGAGTAATTTATGTACTTCGTAAGAAAAATTAGTGCAAATGTACATAAAGTAAAGGTATACGTCTTCCATTTTTTCCTCCTTTAACGTTTTACACTTCCAGGTGTCAACTGCTAGTAGTTAAATCTTCTTCTGTACATGTACACATTTTGTGGACACTTAAAATACACAAGGGTAATGTATGTAGTATTATCTAAGTTTTTTAAAAATTTAATTTTGATATTGAACGATAGTTTCACGAGATGTCTCCATTGAGGGAAACAAGGTAAAGGGTACAGGAGATCTCTGTTGTTTCTTACAACTGCGTGTGACTCTACAATTATCTCTAAAGAAATGGTTAATTAAAAAATAAACTATAGAAATATTTTCATGTCAGCGTATTGACCTGTTTCTTTTAAATGGCTATGTAAAATGTTATTATATAGATGTGTATTACTTTATTTCACGTTTCCCCTATTGATGGACTTTTAAGTTCCTTCCATTTTTCATTTTCACCAATATTGCCAAAGGTGGACCATCCTTGAATTTGTAGGTATATCCTTGGTTGGTATATATGCACAGCCAAGTTTTAGAAGAGGAGATCAAAAGATGGGCATATTTGAAATGTTGGTAAGAGTTGGCCAGACCATCCTCCAGACAAGTTTATACTTTCATTAGCAGGTGAGATAGAAGCTCTGTGTGTTCACCTGCACTGTCCTGATCCCATTCTGCCACTTCTTCTTGGGGACTTTATATCTATATCTATATCTGTATCTCTATCTATCTATTTATTTTTATTATACTTTAAGTTCTAGGGCACATGTGCACAATGTGCAGGTTTGTTACATATGTATACATGTGCCGTGTTGGTGTGCTGCACTCATTAACTCATCATTTACATAAGGTATATCTCCTAATGCTATCCCTCCCCACTCCCTCCACCTCACAACAGGCCCCGGTGTGTGATGTTCCCCTTCCTGTGTCCGAGTGTTCTCATTGTTCAATTCCCACCTATGAGTGAGAACATGCGGTGTTTGATTTTTTGTCCCTGCGATAGTTTGCTGAGAATGATGGTTTCCAGTTTCATCCATGTCCCTACAAAGGACATGAACTCATCCTTTTTTATGGCTAAATAGTATTCCATGGTGTATATGTGCCACATTTTCTTAATCCAAGGACTTTGTTTTATTAACTAATCCTTTTCCATTTAATATATCTACTTCCCTGTTGGTTCTCTTCTGTCTCCTCATCCTGTAGCACATCCTCCAAACTGATAGAGCTTTGGTTGCTGTCAGTTCTTTTGTGCTGCTATAGGAGAATACCTGACACTGGGTAATTTATAAATAACAGAATTTTATTTTCTCATAGTTCTGGAGGCTGGGAGGGCACTGGCAGGTTCATTGATGGGGATTTGGTCTCTGCTTCTTAGACGATGCCTTGAATGCTGTGTCCTCACATGGCAGAAGGCAGAAGGGCAAAAAGGGAGTAACTCCCTCCATCAAGCCCATTTTTAAGGGCACCTAATTGCATTCATGAACGGAGGAACCCTCATGACTTAATGATGTCTTAAAGGCCCGACTTCTTAATACCATCACGTTGGCAACATCTGACTTTTAGAGGCGGAGACATTCAAACTGTGGCCCTAGCCAAGTCCTTTGTGTGCTTTTACTTATCTTTACAACCATCCTATGAGGTAGTGCCTGTTTCTCTGCCTACTTGTTAAGCGATTATATTCTTCTGGATTTTGTCCTTGGCTCCTCTATCCAACCCACCTGTAGCCCCACCTTCTCTTCTGTTCCCTCATCCAAACCAGAGAGACCAGGATTTGAACCTGGCTCCATTATTTTCTCCCTAAGAGACACGGAATGATTTACTTTGTCTCTATGTTTCTGTTTCTTTCTCTGTAAGTAAGAGTGGGGAGACTAGAGCTACCTATCTCAGGATTGTGTAGAGTAAATGAATAATGTGTGTAAAACATTTAAAATAGTGTCTCATGTACACTAAGTGCTTAATAAATGCTAATAATAGGAATAGTAACAATAGTATAGTTACATTGTTATTATAAATCTGTATCTGTTGTACTCTTAGCTTAAGTTCGTACAAAAAATATTGAGCTGCCTGTTAGAAATCTACATTTGGATGCCTCCTCAGATATCTTAAACTCAGTTTATCTAAAGTCAGAGTCTTTCTGTGGCTTCAGTGCTTAGTGACTGTGTCCCTGAATAAACTACTTATTTTCTTTAAGCCTCCATTTCTCCATTTATGAAAGGGTGATAATGAACTTATTTTATCAATATTAAATGAGATAATTCTTGTAAAAGTATTTAGCATAGTGCTGGTATATACTAATATCTTAATAAATATTAGTTGCTATTATTATTATTCCTTTTAAATGCTGATCCCCTTTTCGTCCTGTTCTGCCCAGAAAAAGAGCCTCAGGATAGCTTTGCCTGTCTGCCTGTCTTCCTTATCCTTCATATGCAACCAGTCAGCAAGTACTGTTATTTTGTATTTTCATTTTAAACATCTTAATTTTTATTTATTTTAAAATTATTTATAGAGATGGGGTCTCACTATGTTGTCTAAGCTGGTCTTGAATTCTTGGGCTCCAGTGATCCTCCCACCTCTGCCAAAGTGCTGGGATTACAGGTGTGAACCACCACGCCTGGCCTATCAAGTACTGTTGATTGTGCTTCCGAAACATGTGCTTGCATCCAACCACTCCTTATCATTTCTTGACACAATTATTGTGATAATCTCCTAATTGCTCTCCTGGCCTCTTGGCCATCTTGTACCTTTCATCCTGAGTTATCTTTATAGTAGGTAGATCTGCTCATATCACTCAGCAGAAAGGCCTCTGATGGGTCTCTCTTACCTGAAATATAAAGCCTCCAAGGCCCACTACACCACAGTCATCTTTAGAGCCTCCCCTCTTGTTCTGGGACCCATGGGTCCTACAGTATATGCAGACTACTGACTGTTCGGTGACTGCACCCTGTACTCTAAATCTCATACCTTTGTCCCTGACCTGCTGTTGCTGTACCTGCATTCTTTTTGCTTAGAGGGTTGTCCCCTCAAGCACTCCCTGCTAATAAGCCCTCAGCCTTCCACCCCAAACATCTAGTCTGTCTGGTGAATTCCTGGTGATTCTTCAGTGGTCTGTCTCAAATATATCTTCTTCGCTCTTTTCTCTTTAGTCTTAACTGCCATCCAAGGCAACATTAGTTAGTCCCTCATTATAAGAGGCAATATAAGCTGGTGAGAGGTATATACCCACAGTCCTAGCTACTTGGGAGTCTGAAGCAGGAGGATTGCTTGAGGCCAGCCTGGGCAGCATAGCAAGACCTTGTCTCTTTGAAAAAAATAGAAAGAAAATGCTGGGTGTGGTGGCTCACATCTGTAATCCCAGCACTTTGGAAGGCCAAGTAGGGAGGATTGCTTGAGCTCAGGAGTTCGAGACCAGCCTGGGCAATACAGCAAGACCCCATCTCTACAAAAACTAAAAAAATTAGCTGGGCATGGTGGCACATGCCTGTGGTTTCAGCTACTCTGGATGCTGAAGGAGAAGGATCACTTGAGCCCAGGAGTTTGAGGCTGTAGTGAGCCATGATTGTGCTACTGTGCTCCAGCCTGGGTGACAGAGTAAGACCCTGTCTCAGTGGAGGGGGTAGGGTGGGAGGGGGGAAAGAGGCAATATAGTGGTAAGTTAAAATCCCTGAGTTTGGAGCCAGACTGCCTTTGTTGTTAAGGTAGTTGTATATAACTGGGATGAAACTGTTTAACTTTTTTGTGTCTCAGTTTTCTCATTTATAACAAATGAGTAATATTAGTCTTGCTGTGAGGGTTAAGTGAATTAATGTAGGGAAAATGCATTGAAAGGGCTTGCATATTACTAAGTACTTCATAAATATAGCTATTATTATTATTCTCAAAGCATTTCTTACATACTTACCTATAATAGCATTTGCCACTTTACTTTTTTTTTTTTTTTCCAAGACAGAGTCTTGCTCTGTTGCCCAGGCTGGAGTGTAGTGGCATGATCTAGGCTCACTGTGACCTCCGCCTCCTGGGTTCAAGCAATTCTCCTGCTTCAGCCTCCTGAGTAGCTGGGATTATAGGTGTATGCCACTATGCCCAGCTAATTTTTGTATTTTTAGTAGAGACAGGGTTTTACCATGTTGGCCAGGCTGGTCTTGAACTCCTGACCTCGTGATCCACCCACCTCGGCCTCCCAAAGTGCTGGGGTTACAGGCGTGAGCCACCGCGCCCGGCCTGCAGTTACTTTTTTGTGTATATTTCCCAATAGACTGTGGCTTTTTTGAAGGTGGGACTATTTTAATCATCTTTGTGTCATCAGTATCTAGTACACAGTGGGACCCAGTAAGCAATCAGTTGTGCTGTTTGTGTAGCCCAGAATAAAGTGCCAGGTCCTCCTGCATTGCAGCAGTCAGCAGCATGCAACTGGAAAGTATTGCTTTCTGAAACTACGGCATTAGAGCCACAAAGCTGTTTGGGATTGGACCTTAGCAAGCTCTTCAACCAGAAATTTGCTATTACAATGAAGCTTCCTATCTGCAATAGGTAGATTGTAGCTGACAGCATGTAGTCATTGGAAGGAGGTTAATCCCAGAGCATAAGAGGACTTCTGATTTATTTTTGCTTAAAGGGATACAATCCAAGGCCACAAAGGCTGCTATAAGACTTTTGTTTTGTTGGGGATAATAAAGAGAGCTGTTTCTGCCTTTTCCACTTTCTTCTTATAAACCTGCTGAAGATTGAAATGTTAAAATGTGATTCAGAGAAGAGATTTCTTTATTGTAAACATGATAGAGAGCTCAGAATGAATGCCAGAGATAGACTCTTTATAGAGGATTTCAGGGTATTAAACTCTTAAGCCCCTTATGGTCAGGTTTTACTGCCAACCCTTAACACCCCACCATGCCTGGGCTACTGCAATAGTAACTGGTCTTTCTACCTTTAGGTTCGCTGCAGTCTCTCCTGCCTACTGCTGTGATATTAATATTTATAAAGCCTTACTTTGACTTTTCTCATGCATTATAAAAAATCCTCACAAAATACCCCATCATATACAAGGAAAGTTCCAAGTTTTAGCTTGTCATTCTGGACTTGTATTAGGATTCTCCAGAAAGAGAGAGAGAGATTTCTTTCCTTTCTTTTTTTCTCTTTTTTTCCCCCAGGGTTTCACTCTTGTTGCCCAGTCGAGTCCAGTGGCACTATCTTGCAAACTGCAACTTCCGCCTTCCGGTTTCAAGCAATTCTCCTGCCTCAGCCTCCTGAGTAGCTGGGATTACAGGCGCCTGCCACCACGACCGGCTAATTTTTGCATTTTTATTAGAGACGGGATTTCACCATGTTGGCCAGGCTGATCTCAAACTCCTGACCTCGTGGTCCACCTGCCTCAGCCTTCCAAAGTGCTGGGATTACAGGCATGAGCCACCACGCCCGGCCTGGATAGATGGATTTCTGTAATAAACCTCTATAGGCCGGGCGTTGTAGCTCATGCCTGTAATCCCAGCGTTTTGGGAGGCTGAGGCGGGCAGATCACCTGAGGTCAGGAGTTTGAGACCAGGTCGGCCAACATGTTGAAACCCCATCTCTATTAAAAATACAAAAATTAGCCGGGCATGGTGGTGTGCACTTGTAAATCCCAGCTATTTGGAAGGCTGAGGCAGACAATCGCTTGAACCCAGGAGGTGGAGGTTGCAGTGAGCTGAGATTGCGCCATTGCACTCCAGCCTGGGTGACTGAGGGAGACTCGGTCTCAAAAAACAAAAAACAAGGAAAAAAACCCCAAAACCTTCATAATAAGTTTCCATATCTATATCTATAGATATAGAAGAGGTTTATTTTATATATATAATAGATATATAGATAGGTATAAGAGGAGGTTTATTATGGAAGTTGGCTCATGTGATTCATGTGATCATGGAGGCCGAGAAATCCTATGATAGGCCATGTGCAACCTGGAGAACCAGGAAAGCTGGTGGTGTAATTAAGTTGGAGTCTGAGGTCCTGAGAACCAGGGGAATCAAGGCTGAAGGCCTGGGAATTGGGAAGGGGTGGTGTGCTGGTGTAAGTCCTGGAGTCCAAAGACCCAAGAACCAGGAGCTTTGATGTCCAAGAGTGGGAGAAGATGGATATCCCAGCTCAAGAAGAAAGAGTGAATTTGCTCTTCCTCTGCCGTTTGCTCTCTCTGGGTGGAAAAGGGTAAACAGATTATGACGCCCACCCTCATTGGTGAGTGTGGGTCTTATTTATTTAGTTTACTGATTCAAATGCTAATCTCTTGCAGAAATACCCTCAGAGACCCACCTAGAAATGTTTTATCAGCTGTCTGGGCCATTCCTTAGCTTAGTCAACTTGGCACATAAAATTAACCATCACAGGACTCTTCTGCAGTCTGACTCTGGTTACCTTTTCTACCTTATCTTCCACTATATCCTAGAATGAGCTGTGTGGCTTACCTGGCCTAGTTGTGAGTCCTATAATGTGAATTGCATTTTATGTTTGTATCTACCCAGAACATTTTACCTTTTGAAATTTTGCCTCTCCTTTAAGATCCATTAAAAAAAAAAACTATTTATTTATCTATTTATTTATTTATTTATTTAATTTTTTTTGAGATGGAGTCTCGCTCTCGTTGCCCAGGCTGGAGTGCAGTGGTGTGATCTCAGCTCACTGCAACCTCTGCCTCCCAGGTTCAAGCGATTCTCCTGCCTCAAGCCTCCTGAGTAGCTGGGATTACAGGCGTGTGCCACCACGCCTGGCTAATTTTTGTATTTTTAGTGGAAATGGGGTTTCACCCTGTTGGCCAGGCTGGTCTCGAACTCCTGACCTCAAGTGATCTGCCCGCCTCTGCCTCCCAAAGTACTGGGATTACAGGCATGAGCCACCACACCCAGCTTATTTTGAAATAATTATAGAATCATAGGAAATTACAAAATTAGTACATCGAGTCCTGTATACCCTTCCCCCAACTTTCACCAATGGTGGTATCTTTTTTTGTGTGTGTGTGTGTGTGATGGAGTCTTGATCTTGTCGCCCAGGCTGGTGTGCAATGGCGCGATCTCAGCTCACTGCAACTTCCGTCTCCCAGGTTCAAGCGATTCTCCTGCCTCAGCCTCTTAAGTAGCTGGGATTATAGGTGCCTGCTACCACGCCCGGCTTATTTTTGTACTTTTGAAGAGACAAGGTTTTGCCATGTTGGCCAGGCTGGTCTCAAACCCTGACCTCAGGTGATCCGCCTGCCTTGGCCTCCCAGAGCATTGGGATTACAGGCGTGAGCCACTGTGCCCGGCTGCTATCTTATATAATTATACTATAATATAAGATCCTATTTTTTTTTTTAAGAGACAGGTTTTCGCTCAGACGCCCAGGCTGGAGTGCAGTGGTGTGATGCTAGCTCACTATAAACTTGAACTCTGGGCTCAAGTGATCCTAAGGAGGAGGATCCTAGCTCCTGGATAGCTAGGACTACAGTCACGTGCCACTATGCCTGGCTAATTTTAAAATTTGTATAGAGATGGTATCTCGGTTTGTTGCCCAGGCTGGTCTCAAACTCCTGGCTTCAAGTGATTCCTCCACTTCAGCTTCCAAAAATGTTGGGACTACAGGTGTGAGCCATTGCACCTAGACTGATCCATTTTAAAACTCTATTTTGAATAAAATTTTCAGGGGTAAAAAAGGTTTTTTTCTTTTCCTTTTCTTCCTTGCTTCTTTCTTTCTTTTTTTTTGAGATGGAGCCTTGCTGTGTCACCTAGGCTGGTATGCAGTGGCGCGATCTCGGCTTACTGCAATCTCTGCCTTCCAGGTTCAAGCCATTCTCATGCCTCAGCCTCCCAAGTAGCTGGGATTGTAGGCATGCACCATGATGCTTGGGTAATTTTTGTATTTTTAGTAGAGATGGTGTTTCACTGTGTTGGCCAGGCTGGTCTCGAACTCCTGACCTTAAGTGATCTGCCGGCCTTGGCCTCCTAAAGTGCTGGGATTACAGTCATGAGCCACTGCGTCCAGATGGAAAGTATCTTTTTAAACTTTATATCCCTCCCTAGAATTTATCCCCTAATATATGGTGTTTATGGAGGTGGTTGGAATCAACTACTTTTTATAAATATATTATTAAAGAGTTGACAACCCCTAAAAATCTTTTAGATGCTAGACAAAAAAACTGAGAGAAATCATGAAGTATTTTTAAAAAAAATTTTTTGAGATGGAGTCTCACTCTGTCACCCAGGTTGGAGTGCAGTGGCACGATCTCAGCTCACTGCAACCTCTGCCTCCCAGGTTCAAGCGATTCTCCTGCCTCAGCCTCCTGAGTAGCCGGGATTACAAGCGTGCGCCACCACGCCCAGCTAATTTTTGTATTTTTAGCAGAGACGGGGTTTCACCATGTTGGTCAGGGTGGTCTCGAACTCCTGACCTCATGATCCACATGCCTCAGCTTCCCTAAGTGCTGGGATTACAGGTGTGAGCCACCATGCCTGGCTAGTCATGAAGTATTTTAAAGGACGTAGGTTCTGACACTCTTAAATTCAATAGGCCAAAGTTCCTGGCATTTTTTTCTTGGATATGTACCGCATAGACCTTTCTTAGTAGATACTGGGAGAAAGAAGTTGGTTTAATAATGAATTAATGGGAAAGTTTTTTTTTTTGAGACGGAGTTTCGCTCTTATTGCCCAGGCTGGAGTGCAATGGCCCGATCTCTGCTCACTGCAACTTCCGCCTCTAGGGTTCAGGCGATTCTCCTGCCTCGGCCTCCCTAGTAGCTAGGATTATAGGCATGCGCCGCCAAGCCCGGCTAATTTTGTATTTTTAGTAGAGATGGGGTTTCTCCATGTTGGTCAGGCTGGTCTTGAACTCCCAACCGCAGGTGATCGGCCCACCTCGGCTTCCCAAAGTGCTGGGATTACAGGCGTGAGCCACCGCGTCCAGCCTGGAAAGTTTTAATTGACCTTATGTCTGTAGAATTAAATGTATTTCATTAACTTTTTAAAGGTAAATAAATCTGGGGTTTCATCTAAGTGTCGAAAATATGATTTTCACCAATGGCCTACTTATTTTTGCCATTATTTGCATAAATAGCTTTCTGGTTTTTCTCAAGTTAACCTGTATGCTTGTGATGTGAAAGTCATAGTATGTATAAAAAATAGTACCAAGATGAAGTATAGATGGTCATTCTGAACCATTATTCCTTGGCAGAGTGAACTATATTTAAGGTTTTAGAAATAAATCGTATTTCCATGTCTGAATAAGACCTTAGTCTTATTTAAATAAATGTAGGGGAGATGGAGAGAAAGAATAAGATTTGCCTAAGAATACTAATATTAAGATGAATGGCAGGTAGGACACACTGAGGCAATCTGTCAGGCACTGTTCTCAGTGTTTTACATTCACCATCTTGCTTCATCCTCACAACAGACTTTATCATTTGATTAGAAAAAAATCAGTACGATCTAGATGTTCTCATTGAATAACATTTTTTCATAAACAATTTAATTTCATTTAATTTATATTGTTACTATTTTTTATATAAGTAAAGATGAGGTCTCACTATGTTGCCCAGGCTGGTCTCAAACTCCTGGGCTCAAGCAGTCCTCTCACCTCGGCCTCCGAAGTGCTGGGATTACAGGCATGAGCCACCACATCTGGCCCTGAACTATTTTAATGCAACAAGTATTTACTGAGTTCCGATAAATGAACCAAGTCTGGTGCTTTAGAACCATGATCTCAAACTGGAGGACATGTCTAAGAATATCTAGGCTTGGACTGCTTTAAGAGAATAAATTTCCAGATTCTCTATATTTTATTTATACTCTTTCCTGAAATTGACTTGTCTGAAGGCAACACTGATATAATGCGAGTCCAACTTCCCTACCCTCCCTTTAGCCCTGTGCCTTCTTATGATTAACAGAAGACAGCCGTACCTTTCACCCATCTTGAATCTCACCATTGTACATTTCTATGAGGTATAAAATCCTCCAGGATTCTAACAAAGGGATAGTCAAAACACTAGTGTCACGCGTGAAACTTCCTTTTATCAAGGTATCTTCCTCCATACATCTTATTAAGAGATGCATTTCCAAAAAAGGAAATTACTTTTTATGTTTAGTTCTCAAAATTTGTAACATTTGCATTGTCTTCATCGATTGTGTTTTACTATAATAGTAACCATACCACAATCCAACATAAATAAACAATAATATACATGTTTTCATTAAGGAAAGTATGATAAAAGTTATATTAAATACTGTGGAAGAAGCAGAATAGAAATACAGTTTCAGGGAGACCGATAAATGGCATAGCATTTTATATAGGAAAAAAAGATTCTGTTACAGTTTTAAAATGTAGGATGGGGGATATCAGATTGCCCAGGTGTTTAGATTTTATTGGAATTAGTGATGCAGTAGGGTTTTTCGTTTGTTTGTTTATTTTTAAGGCAGGGTCTTGCTCTGTTGCCCAGGCTGGAGTGCAGTGGTGCGATTTTGGCTCACTGCAGCCTCTGCCTCCCAGGCTAAAGCAATCCTCCCACCTCAGCCTCCTGAGCAGCTGGGACTACAGGCGAGTACCACCGTGTGTGACTAATTTTTGTATTTTTTTGTAGAGACGGGGTTTTGCCATGTGGCTCAGGCTGGTCTTGAACTCCTTGGCCCAAGTGATCCACCTACTTCCACCTCCCAAAGTGCTGGGATTATGGGCGTGAGCCACTTTGCCTCACCAATATAGTAGGGTTAATAGCTTTAAAATTAGCAATATAATAGTGTTTTTAGGTGTCAGTTCTAAATAGGCATAGATTGATATATAAATGAAAATATAACCTTTGCAGTGATTAAAACTTGTAATGAAAATTTTAGATGTCAACCTAAGAATATTCAAGGAGACACCTTTTTTCCCCCCATTAAATTTGTTTTAGCAGGTATGTGAGCAAAACTTTTGAATAGTGCCGCAAAGGATATAGAGATCAAGAAGAAATAATTTTTGCCCTCAAGATGCTTGTTAGTTAAATGGTGAAGCAGGGGCATAGATACATGGTTTGGCTTAAATAAAGCCTTAATTGTGTCATGGTATTTTGCTGTTTGCTTAACATGGGCATTGTGCCTCAGTGTTGTGTCATGCTTGTTAAAATGACCCTTGAGTGGTAGTTTAGCTCATATGTGCTGTGTTACCACATAGGCTATTGTGCAGAACAGTGAGGGATTGTATATGGTGAAAGACAGATGGATAGGAACAGTGCCCACTGCACTTACCACCACTGAATGGTAGGGCTTTCTCTCATTGTCTAGTTGATGTGGTCATAAAAAACATTAGACTGGAAGTCAGGACACCCTAATTCTCATCCTGAGTCTGCCACAGAACGTATGACCTTGGCTAAATCATTTAACGCATTTGAACTCTAGTTTCCTCATATAAAAAAAGTTTAAACTGGATGATTTTCTACCTGTGAAGTTTAGAGTTCATACATTTTTACACAGTATATGCGTTTTAGAAGGGATAGGTGCAGCAAATTTTAAGAAACAGATGCCAAAATAATGGAGTAGATTACTTACTTACTGTAATATGCGGAGAAGAGTAGCTTACTAATTATTTATCTAAGTGTGATTAGGACAGTCTGTTATATGGCTTGTCGTAAGTGTTGTGGGTCTCACCACTGCCCTTTTTATTTAAAAAGAGAATTTCCTCTACTTTTGAGAATTAGAACAAATACTACACAGGATTAGTAAGCGAGAATACCAATTTCAGCTTCATGCCAGTGCCTCTAGTGAAAACCACATTTTTGCAGTGTTCTAGCAGAATATTAAAATGGCTTATGGATTACAGACAGCTCAGGCTTTGGTCTTTATAGGTCAGAGGTGGAAACCAACGGAGCAATTACCGTTCACTCTTATGGGCGGGGCTTCTTAGGTTCCTTATGGAGCTAAAGTGAAACTCTGGAACAGTTCCACTAGAATGGCTTTCCTGGGAGCTTATGAGGCTTACATTCTGAAACTGATACTCTTGTAGTACAAGAATAACTACAAACTGATGTGGAATTAGGAGGCCAGAGAGGGGAGAAGCCACATGTAGCTCTCATTCTCACAAGTCCTTTGGCTGGCGAACAGAGGTTTTTCCCGTCACTAAGCAGATGTTTGGTTATATATTGACAAATCCTCTCTAAACAATTCTTAGAATAGAAGACTGAGTCTGTCTTGTGCTTTGGAGGTGAAGGGGAAGAGCAATATTGAAATGAGTGAAATTAGCTTGTGATGGTTTAACATCTGCAAATATTATCTATCTAACCAGTCTTTATCTCCTATATGTGTTCTTAAATATGGTCCCCATTGTTTGAAGCCAAGAAAGATAACTGAGGAAATTCTATGGCTGATTTGCCGATGTTATTACCAATTATTTATTAGCCTTAGTATCGGATAGTTTGACTGATTTGCCATGTTGTTTTTTAGAAATGGGGGTCTTGCTCTGTTGCCCCGGCTGGAGTGCAGTGACGCAATCCTAGCTCACTGCAGCCTCGAACTCCTGTGCTCAAGTGATCCTCCTGCCTCACCTGTGAGTAGCTGGGACAACAAGCGTATACCACCACTCCTGGCTAATTTCTTTTTTTACTTTTTATAAAGACGGGGTCTCCCTATGTTGCCCAAAGGCTGATGATTTGCCTTTTTTAGGTAGAAAACCTGGACTGGGCCCTCAAGTTTTTAACTTTTTTTTTTTTCTTGGTGATAGAAAATGTGGGGTGAAGAGGTCTGTTAAAGTGACCAGGCTTGGTGCTATTTAAAGCCGAGGAGGGAAATACTGTTTCCTGGCAGGCTTTATTGTGTTTTTGTATCATTAAATCTCTAAGTCAGCAGTTTACTTTTTGTCTAGTTGTATGTCTTGGCTTGTCTAAATGAATCATAATTAAAATTTAGTCACTGGGACTCTTAATCTTGTCTAAGCAGGAATTATAGTTTAGAGATACTATACCTTGCTGTGTATAGAATAAGAAAAGTATAAGTCTGCCATGATCACTGAGATGGGTTTTTATAAGTACTAAACTTTTTTAGAAGCATAGTTTTCTTTATCACCTGTCCCCCAGAAAGTTTAGAAAGTGAAAATAAAAAAGTAAGTAAAAATAATGGTATTGGAGTTATAATTTGGAAATTTGTTTCATTCACTTGCATTTTAATATTTATTATGTAAACATGAAATGATAAATTTGTTTCCTTTGAAAAGATTCAAGAAATAGAATAGTTTTAAAAGTAGTCTTTTACATTCCTTTGCTTATTGACAAAATCATCATCAGGAACATCGATTCAGGGAATGAGGCTTCTGTTCCATCTCAAAACGAACATTACTAATATTTGCTATGGTCATTTGACATAAGTTTTTATTGAGCCAGAACTATACTGGGGCAGTAGCCTTCAAGCCAGTTAAACATGAATTAAGAACTTGTGTGCCAGGTACTGCACTAAATGTTAATGGCATAAAGGTGAATAAAACATCGTTTATACTGTGTTTTGTTTCACACAGGATTTGAGATGGCTGACAGAAAGTAACTAAAGTGAGATTGTAAAATGTAACTGAGGTTCAGAACCAGGGAAAAGATAAATTAGATTTGGAGGCCAAGATATGGTTAAATAATTAATTAGACATGAAACCCTATGGCTGAACAGTTCAGTTGAATGTTGATTTTAGTAGTGATATGATACAGAAGCTAAGCTTTGTTATAGTCACGCAATGTTGAGGCATGGTTAATATATAGCAAGATTATGAAGAGTTCAGGCATTTTTTGGAAACTCCTATGAATATGTCATCTAGAATTGGTTTTGTAAAATGGTAGTGCTTGTACTGTTTAGTTACATGTGTTGAATATCAGATGGATTTCAGTATTTTTTAAAAACTTTGCTTAAGCCTCTTAAGCCTCATTGAGTGGGGAGACTACAGTGTAAGTATCCAGGCTGAAGACTGAACTTCCACCTTATTTTTATATGGTAATGAGTTTTTGTTTAGATGATATATATGTTTTAATGTTGAGATGGAAAAAGTAGAAGTGAATTGCAGTGTAGAAACTACTCTGTTTCCTTTTTTATCTATTTTTATTTCAGTCATTAAGCTTTCCCCATCTTTAGTCTATTGAGTTGTTTCATGGCACCTTCGGAGGGATGGTGGGAATGCCCTTTGCTGAATCAAAAACTACTGTTTCTCCAACTTCACAGGTTAGAGAAGCTCATCAAGTCAATAATTTATAATTTTAATATGGAAGCTGTTTTGGGAACTCTTGTGGGCATATCTTGGTTTTAAAAGAAGAAAAAAGATTTACTGATTTAAGAGGTATATAAACGCAGCTTGCTGACAGTAGCTTTTGATTTTATTGGTTCAACAGATATCACTGTTGCACAATACATAATCTTTCACTGTGGCAGCTAATGAGATACAAAACTGCATAATTGCACCAACAGTTATTTTCCTTATAGAATTTGGCGGCTACTAAGTAAACAACTTTTAAAATTTATCTTAATTGGTTTAGTTATGTGCCATCATTGAATGAGTCTTACATTTTCCTTCACGCTGTTGCACTCCACATTCTTAGTTGAACAGAGAAAGATATTATTTTAAGGGAGGGCTTGATCTTTTAGCATTTTAGCCAGTTGGCTTTTCTTAATTAGGATGATTACTCATATTTAGATGAAATCTAACTGAGAAACCACAGCAAAATGCTTACTGAAAACATTCAGGTAGTCAGTGTGGAGGAAAGACTCCTGGAAAATAAAATGTCTCAAGGTTGTTTTGAAGTTTATCCTCATTGTTTTTATTTATCCTTATGTGTGTTAAGTATACGAGGATTCCTGGTTGTACTGATATTTTGGCAAAGTCCTGTACTGTTCCTTAAATGCTTCTAATGCGGACACTGACTTTTAAGAACCAGACACATGTAGATGTGCAGCGAGACAACACTCTGGCCTTTAACCATTGTGCCTCCTTTCTTACCTGCGAATTGCGTTTACTAGCGTATTTCACATTTCAGCCAATAGATCTAAAGAATACAAATGAGAACATATAGGACCTGTCTGCAAATAGGTTTTAACTTCCAGAGATTAGAAGTAGCTGTTGAGAGCACTGTGGGTTTAGTGTGAAAGAGTGCTTTGGCAGAATGGGCAGTGTCTACTGTAGGCTAAAAATGGGGGAACTATAGCATATCATGAGCCTTCTGTAACCCTCGAAGTCAGTTATTAGCAGTTGAACATGCTCTTTGGTCATAATGGCAGTCCCCAGGCTCCAGATAATAATTTGAGGAGGGAGCTGGGAGAAATAAGGAGGACATGAGTACATAGGACAAAAGTGGGCCAGTAAAGGGAAAATTACATACGAATAGAAGAATAGAGAATGGAAAATGGTAAACTGGAGAGAAAAAGATGAAAAAGACATGAAAAAAAGAGTAGGGATAAACGGGCTCTACCTGTTTCCTTTTCTGATCAGTAAAGGAAAATACTTCTTGAAATCCTTAGGGCATCTTTGGACAAGGAAATCAGAAGTAATTCAAATTGTATTGTTGTCAGAGTTTAGTCTTAAAAGTTGTATTGCCAGGTAGAAAACAAAGCATGATAATCATTTATAGAACTCCTTTAGTTGGTTTACTTGCCTCTTAGGGTAAAAACAAAATTAGACTTCCAGAGTAGTCTGTGATCTTGGAAAAGTCTTTCTGAAAAATGATTATAGAACTGTTAAGACATCTCCCATCTCATCTCATATGGCATCATACTTTTCCCAATTATTTTCAGATATTTTCGCATCAAAGTTTTCTAGAATGAGTTTTGTAGAACACTAGTATCCCTCATTGCTTAAATATATTAGGAGGAAAAGGATTTTTTTAATTAAATAAGTTTGAGAATATATAGAGTGGACAAAATTAGTTTTAAAATTACAGGTCATTTGAGAGGTCTTGAAGTACCAGTGTCTTGTGGATCCCTGAAGGGCTAGATGAGGGTGGGGCATGTAGCCTTTCTCAAATTTATGTGACTACCATACAGTTTGAGGAAAGCTGGTCTATATAAATGCATTACCTGTGAAACCTGGCTTTCTTCCACATCTCCTCTGACTTGCTTTGCTATTTTTTTCCCCATCTCTTACAGTACTTCCTGCTATCCCCCAAATTGGGGGAATTCTTTCTTTTTTCATTTTAAAATGTGATATTCTGGAGATCTGAATTCTCTCTTTTTACATTTTTATATGTGTATTCCACTTTGAGCAATATTAATACTAGCTTACATTTTAAAATACGATATTCTGGAGATCCAATGTATAACATGAGGGCTATAGTTAATAATATTGTATTGTACTGGGATTTTTGTTGAGAGTAGATTTTAGTTGCCCTTGCTAAAAAAAAAAAAAAAAGGAGGCAGGTAACTGTGAGGTGATGGATAAATTAATTTGCTTGACTATAGTAACCATTTCACTATATATAAGTATATAAAAACATTGTGTTGTATACCTTAAATATATACAATGAAAAAGAAAAGAAAATATGATGATAGTATTTATATGTGAACTCTTTATTTGGATCTTTAAGTTTCTGGATAATCTGGTCCCTAATCTTATCTACATTCCCAGGTTTATTCATCACCAGTCTTCCATGGTAAGTCTTCACTTGAGCTCAATTTACTATTCCACGATTATATTCTGTATGTGGAATGTTCTCCTCTACTTTTTGTATTATGGTCTGGCTCAAGTGCACCTTTTCCTTGAGACCTTCCCCGATATCTTTAGCTAGAAGTAATCTCTTCCTTGGCACATCTGTAGCATTTATGTACTAATACCTATAGTGTTATTTACAGATTTATTTGTGGTTATTTATGCACATGTCTTAGATTTCGAGCTTCAGAAGAGAGGGAATAGCATGCCATATCACCCAGAAGCTTGTAGCTTAGCTATTGCCTAGTAACATTATTAACAGAGTAATAACGTCAGCTAACATTTATTGTTTACTATAATAAATGACGAGCACAGTTCTAAATGCTTTAGATAATTAATGTAGTGAAGAAGTAGAGTAACTTACTCAGTCACATGCTCAGTTAGTGATGGAGCCAGGATTTGAACCTAAGCATTCTTCTGCTCTTTATCACTACACAGTACTGCTTGCTATGATAGGTGCTCAGTGAGATTTGAATGAACAAATGAGCAGACAAGGCTTTGAAAAAGAGGGCCCATCATCTGTGGCTCAAGCTCATAAGGCACTTTCTTTTCCCCTTTTCAAAGCTGACATTTATCATTTATCTAGCCATGTAATGTTTTCAGTGACTAAGAACAATTAGCTAGAGTTCAGGTGGGCTGTGGGAGTGGTAGAGATGAGTGTGTGGGGAAATGTGTTTAGTCACTGTGTTTATTTTATTTATACACTAGAACCTGCTGCTATCCTTGTTGAAGAAATAGTGGTGAGTCCAGGCTTTGGAGTCAGGAAAACCTGGATGGGAGTTTCAGCTTCTTCATTTATTAGCAGTTTGGGCAAGTTTCTTAACAGTTGTAAACCGTAGTTTTCTTCTTTGTAAAATAATAGTAACTATTTCTTTAGTGTCTATGTGAGGATTAAATCAGATGATCATGTAAAGCACTTAGCTATAGTACCTACTACATATTAAGTGCCCAACAAATGTTACTTATGATACAATAGGTTTTACTTAACATAAAATTAACTCCTAATCTCTTAAAAAAAATGTCTTTTGAATGTGGACCTTTCGATTTTAGTCAGCTAAAGCATTAAGTCTGTTTTCTTCCACTCCCTCAACTTCATAGTAACATGTCTGTTTATAATATGCAGTGAGAATTGTAGTGTACATCGCACCATTTATACACTGCAAACATCATACATTAGTAACAAGTCTGTCATGAACTGAGTTAATTGTAGGGTTTGTTCTGAACATTTTCTTGCCAGGCATGGTGGCTTACGCCTGTGATCCCAGCACTATGGGAGGCTGAAGTGGGAGGATCACTTAAGTGAGTTCAAGACCAGGGCAACATAGCGAGACCTCACCTCTACAAACAAACACAATTAAAAATATATATATTTTCATTGTTGAGCTTTATTTTCGGTGTTTGTAATATGAAGACAATAGGTATCTTTTTATTTATCAAATAGGGTTTATTAATTATGCTTTTTCTTTTAAATGACAGCCTTGAGTCAACTTTTTCTGTCCTTGTGCTAAGAATTACAGTAGTCTCAACGTAGAGCCGAGGTGATTCTGATCTAAAGATGCTCCATGAATGTGCGATATTTCTTTTTCTTTTTTTTTGAGATGGAGTCTCACTCCGTTGCCCAGGCTGGAATGCAGTGGCACAATCTCAGCTCCCTGCAGCCTCCGCCTCCCAGGTTCAAACAATTCTCCTGCCTCAGCCTCCCGAGTAGCTGGGATTAGAGGCACACACCACCATGCCTGGCTAATTTTTGTATTTTTAGTAGAGATGGGGTTTCACCATTTTGGCCAGGATGGTCTTGATCTCCTGACCTCAGATGATATGCCCGCCTCGGCCTCCCAAAGTGCTGGGATTACAGGCATGAGCCACTGCGCCCGGCTGCATGTGGGATATTTCGAAGAATCTTAGCTTTGATGCATCTGTGGGGAAGAAATGAGTGATTATTAACAAAGGTAAAAGGAGAGGAGAGTCATTGCAAATAAAGAATCTTGTAGTGGCCAGGTGCGGTGGCTCACACTTGTAATCCCAACACTTTGAGAGGCCGAGGAGGATCACCTGAGGTCAGGAGTTCGATACCAGCCTGGCCAACATGGTGAAACCTCGTCTCTACTGAAAATACAAAAATTAGCCAGGCGTGGTGGCGGGTGCCTGTAATCCCAGCTACTCTGGAGGCTGAGGCAGGAGAATCGCTTGAACCTGGGAGGCAGAGGCTGTGGTGAGCTGAGATTGCACCACTGCACTCCAGCCTGGGAGACAGAGCGAGACTCTGTCCCCCCAAAAAAAAAAAAAGTATCTTGTAGCAGTTTATTCTAGGCCAGAGCCACAGTTTGTGTTGATTTGGCTAGAAATTATTAAAGTTGGTATTCTGTGAAATTTTGTTTGAGTGGTTCTTTGTTTGGTTGAGCGGGTTCAGATGAGGCTGAGAAAACAGGAAGATTGTGCTTGGAAGAGGGGGAGAAGGCTTCCTTAGGCCAAGGCAGGTCAGTCATTCTATAAGGAGAGTCTCTATACAGGATGTTTCTGCTTTTAAAAATATGGTCTGATATGCAAATTCACTTATCTAGTGCAAATGATTCTGGCAAAGGTTTCTACTTTCTTGATTCAGGAATAAGACAAAAGAGTTTTCCACCCCATAGTACACAACAAAAAAGAGGCATTATAAAACTTTTCAGAACTACTAAAGTGGTATGATTTTATGATTTCTTGTTGAATTCAGCATTTGAAAACAGAAGAAATGTGAAAACAGAGGAAAGGTGCTTAGCATAGGAATTAACTTGTTTCTTGGCAAGGAAACCAGGGTCAGGTGTTTGAATCACTTGGCTTTGTGGTGGTTCTGTTGGTTTTTGTGTGTGTGTTTTTCTTCTTCTGCTGGATTATCATCTCTTTTTTTCTGCCTTGGAAACTGTTTCTTTATCTAGGGCAATCACCCCACTTACACAGGAGGCAAATTCAAAGCTAGTTGCCTTATGTTGTTAAAAGCTGTCAGATTCACATCCTTTGCCATATCCTTCTTCAGGAGTCAGGACAATGAAGACAGGAGTCTAAACATGGGGCCAGAGTGAGCTGCCCCGTCCTCAGTACCAACACCTATTCCTGACAGCTTAAGTTGCTTCTCAGCCTTAGTGAAGCTTTCTCAGCTATTCTGGCTCATGATGATCATTCCCTCCTTTGAACTGAAATAGCCTAATTGTCTCTGAGTCATGTGGCAATTAGTCTTGTTTTGCTTTCTGATATCTCTTGTAGTTGACTTTTATTGTTAATGTATGCTGCTTGAAGGCAAGGGCTGTTGTGAATTTATTATATTGCTATATATTTTACAGAGACTCTTGATTTTTCCCTGGTTTACCTTGGGAAGTTTTCCTGCCTCTTAAATGGCGAGAGGATCCTTTAGAAGATTTCCTAACTCTCAGAATCTTTTAGATTTTTCATGTCATGCTGTGTTTGCTATGGCCTTGAAAAAGCAGTTTTTCCCTTTTTTGCAGCAGACACAACCAAGATTCTGGATAAAGACCAGGCAACACAATTTTCCTAGAGTAATACTTACCTTGAGTAGTTTGTTATGGGGAAAAAAACCCCCAATATTCTTAGGCTTAATTTCTATGATCAAATATTTTAAAGATAGAAACAAATGATATATAGTAGTTAGCTATGGGGGCAGGCAAACAAGCAAAATGTTAAGATCTTGCATGACTAATTAGTACTGTATAAAACACATTTAAATTTTGTTGTACCCACTCTTACATTAGAAATGAATTGATTGATTCATATGGTATTGGTTTTCCTTTAAGGGATTTATTTCTTAATGAATCAGAGGTTTCACATTGAAAAAGAATCTGCATATTTTTATATACTATCCCAAATTTCATCTGAGTTATTTCATGTTTTTCATTGCCCCATTGGAAACCGTATTTTGCCAAAGAGTCATTTAATATATTTTTCACACTGGCTTTGATTTGGTGACATGTAGCAGTTCTGGAAGAATTAACGATATGTTAACACAAGTTGACTGTGATAGAATAATTACAATAAATATGCCTATTTTCCTTTGGGGAGAAAAGTCTAAAATTCTGCTTTATAGAAGCTATTCTCAGCTCTAAAAGAGCATATATGTAGATCTTCATTTCTTTTCTTCTAACAATTTTAGGGGAAAATACAAACCTTAAGTTATTTCCTGAAATATTTCCCAGGATGATTACTACCTTGGATTTTAAGGCTTCTTTCTTCACAAGTTCTGACTCTTCTATAAGCACAGTCAGAATGCTGACTCTCCTTTAGGTAGTCAGAATGGGTCTTCCAAACCTTTGTATGAGCCCATTAGCTGCCTCAGCTTTCCCTCAACTTTCAGGAAAACACAGGTTACATATTCTTTACATTACTATGAGAAACTACCTACGTTATTTTTTTTAAATTTTATTTTTGGCTGGGCACATTGGCTCACACCTGCAATCCCAACATTTTGGGAGGCTGAGATGAAAGGATTGCTTGAAGCCAGGAGTTTCAAGACAAGCCTAGGTGACAAAGTGAGACCTTGACTATAAAAAAAAAAAAAATTAACCTTTCCGGCGGTGACGACCTACCCACACGAGAACATGCCTCTTGCAAAGGGTCTCCTTCATCCCTCTCCAGAAGAGGAGAAGAGGAAACACAAGAAGAAACGCCTGGTGCAGAGCCCCAATTCCTGCTTCATGGATGTGAAATGCCCAGGATGCTGTAAAATCATCACGGTCTTTAGCCATGCACAAATGGTAGTTTTGTGTGTTGGCTGCTCCACTGTCCTCTGCCAGCCTACAGGAGGAAAAGCAAGGCTTACAGAAGGATGTTCCTTCAGGAGGAAGCAGCACTAAAAGCACTCTGAATCAAGATGAGTGGGAAACCATCTCAATAAACACATTTTGGATTAAAAAAAAATTAAAACAATTAGCCGGGCATGGTGGCATGCACCTGTAGTCCCAGCTACTCTGGAGGCTAAGGTGGGAGGATCGCTTGAGCCTAGGAGCTCAAGGTTACAGTGAGCTATGATCACATCACTGCATTCCAGCCTGGGTGACAATAGCCCTATAATGTAGGTAGTTACTTTTATCTGCATTTTACAAATGAAAAGAACTGACAGACATTGAGTTAAAATAACCAGTACAAAAATCACAGATGGGTGATAGCCAAAGCTTTAAAATGGAATAGCAGGAAGTTTTAATTTGCAAATAGAATCATTAATGTTTAATAGAATCATTAATAGATTTAATAGAATTAATGAATTGATAGAATCATTAATTCATACTTAGTTTGGAGTGATTGTTGAACACATTTCTCAGCTAATTTAGGTCTTCATTATATTTTAGAACATATTATCTGCATCATTAAAAAATTCCTCATTTCCTCATTGCCTATCTCTGCCTTTTATTCACTCAGTTTTAAAATAAACAGATTTTGTTTATACTGCTTCTTTTATTAATATTTATGGTAAGATATTTTATACTGCTGATAAATGGACATTAATGATATATAGCCTATTGTTTGAAAAAAGCATTTTGGATTATAGCCCAGAACTGGAAACAACCAAGAGATAAATAAATGGTGGTATATTCATACAATAAAATATTACTCAGATAAAAAAGTTCAGTTCAAAACTTTCAGTTTTATCGTTGCATTATTTGCAGTTGTAAAACATGGTAACATCACAACCTTATGTTGCAAAGTTATTAAAAATATTAGCAAGGTACACTGATTGCTGTAGCCATGTTACAATTAAGCTAAAGGAATTTCTTGTTAACCAAAAGCAAAAAATAAGTTTGGTTTTTTGGGTCTTAATTGACTATTTATAATAGAACTTGCCTTTGGATAGCGAACAGATTCACAAATGAAAGAGGAGATTCTGGAACTTACTGTATAATTCCAGGTAACTCTGTAAAGTTTGAAATGTAAAGACCATGCCTTAATACAATTGATAATTGGAATCGTGCTGGCATCTTCTTAACATCTCTTGCTTGTCTGTGGAGCATGGCATGATTACTTATACATTACTACATTTAGGAAACAGCCTTTATAAGACCTACTTTTTCTGAAGTTTTTGGTGTTACTCTTTTCTTAACCACCAGTACTGATCTCATTATGTTTTGGCCGACTTACTTGAGGGCATGCTAAAAAGTGATCTAAATACTTAATTTCTCCCTTCCAATTGTGCATCGTGTTTTACAAATAAACCTTATCTTTACTTTCATTTACTTGCATGTCACTGAGAAAATTTGAGATCTTTAGCATTCATGTCCTTGCCTGAAGTATAAGGATTTCACATAATTTCAGCTTTTATCATTCAAGTCTTATAGATGCTTTTCTCTTGTCTCTGTTTTCAAATAATGGTGCTAATTATATTTAAGGGGCAGTATGTTTATTCAATATAGTTATAGTGTTAGCAGTGTAGGATTTAACAAGCTTTTCCTCTGGAATGTATACTAGTTCTTCATGTTCTATGTGATAACTTATACAGTGCTATGGTATTTTTGTTGTTAGATTTAAGTTTTCTTTGAATTTTTTTTCTGTCCACAATCTTAGGCTTTCTTTTTGTGCTTACTGTTTTTTTCTCCCCCAGAATGATACATGGCAGCGATTATAAATCTGTTTTATAAAACTTAACTTCATTAAACATATGAAGAACGTGGGATTATTTTTCTTGTCATAAAAGGTGACCTCCAGTGACAAATGGCTATTACATTAATTATGTGAGATTCCTTCATTTCATATACTGTTATCAATGTGTTTGATAATGGTTAAAGAACCAGTTGGTGTTGGTTTCTAATACTAATTAATAATTTGCCTTGAGCCTGATCAATCTTCTTATATCCATTATCAGATTTTTTTCTTCAAATCTGAAAATGTTTTCTTTTCTTTTCCTTTTCTTTTTTTTTCTTTTCTTTTCCTTTTCTTTTTTTTTCTTTTCTTTTCTTTCTTTTTTTTTTTTTTTTTTTTTTTTTAGACGGAGTCTCGCTCTTTCCCCCCAGACTGGAGTGCAGTGGCGCAATCTCTGCTCACTGCAAGCTCCGCCTCCAGGCTTCACACCATTCTCCTGCCTCAGCCTCCTGAGTAGCTGAGACTACAGGCGCCCACCACGACGCCTGGCTAATTTTTTTTTGTTTTGTATTTTTAGTAGAGACGAGGTTTCACCAAGTTAGCCAGGATGGTCTTGATCTCTTGACCTCGTGATCCACCTGCCTTGGCCTCCCAAAGTGCTGGAATTACAGGCGTGAGCCACTGCACCCAGCTATTTTTTCTATATTTTTATGTAGTTCATTGAGGGTAATAATTTTATCCTACAACAAACATGTAAGTTATTGAAGAATATTGGAGTTTTATGATAATGCTATCATAAATATAAAAGGTAGGGTAAGAGGGATCCAAATAGAGCTCACTTATATTGTCACTGATAGGCAGTCATGCTGTGCTGATAGAATGTGGCCTGACACTTGATGGAGTGCAGCATATGTATACTTGGGCAATTTGAGCAGATATATACGGTCCCGAGTTTAAAGAAGAGAACAAACACCAGTGCACAGCTGTAGTATTCCTAATATAGGATGCATTTTAAAGAATTTCACATTCTACAAATGGAGAGAGATGGCAGGAGAAGCCTTATTTTAAGTCCTGCACTAAGGCAGGTTAACCTCATGGGTGTAATTACCTGGACCTTTTTGTAAGGACAAAATATTTAATCATTACAAGGCCCTCTGTAGGGTTTGAAATATCTATATTTTATATATGAATGCTTCTTTTATTAATATTTATGGTAAGATATTTTATACTGCTGATAAACGGACATTAATGATATATAGCCTATTGTTTGAAAAAAGCATTTTGGATTATAGCCCAAAACTGGAAATAAGCAACAGATAAATAAATGGTGGTATATTCATACAATAAAATACTACTCAGATAAAAAAGATGAACTTAATCTCATAAACATTATGGGCAACATAGTGAGAACCCATCTCTTTAAAAAAAAAAAAAAGAAAAGCTGGGTGTGGTGATGTGTGTCATAGTCCCAGCTACTCGGGAGGCTGAGGTAGGAGGATTGCTTGAGCCCGAGAGTTTGAGGTTGTAGTGAGCTATGATCATGCCACTGGACTCTAGCCAGGAGCCTGGGCAACAGAGCAAGACCTTGTCTCTAAACGAGGCAAAACAAAAACAAAAAAACAAAAATCAATTGCATTTTTATATATTAGCAGTGAACACATGGAAATACATGCAATACCATTTATAACAGTTCAATCAAAAGAAATACTTGAGCATATATCTAACAAAACGTATATAGGACTTACTTGTATACTGAAAACTGCAAAATGCTGATGAAAGAAATCAAAGACCAAAATAGTGAGAGATACTGTGTTCGTGATTGGAAGACTCAACATAGTAAAGATGTCAGTTCTCCTCAAATTAATCTACAAGTTTAATGCAATTTTTATCAAAAGCCCAGGAAGATTTTTTGTAGATATAGGCAAGATTATTATCAATTGTGTGTGGAAATACAAGGAAACTAGAATAGCTAAACTGAATTAAAAAATTGGAGGAATCACTCTACCTGATTTCAAGACTTATTGTATAGCTTCAGTAATCAAGATTGTGTAATATTGGTAGAAGGATAGACCAAAGATCAATGAAACAGAATAGAAAAGCAGGAATAACAGAATAGAGACCTATACAGATATCCTCAGTAAATTTTTAAATTGAGATATAACTTACATACCTGTAAAATTCAGTGGTTTTTTATTATATTCACAAAGTTGTATAACATTCACCATCATTTAATTCCAGAACATGATCATCACTTAAAAAATAAATGCTGGCCTGGTGCGGTGGCTCACGCCTGTAATCCCAGCACTTTGGGAGGCCTAGTGGGTGGATCACCTGAGGTCAGGCATTCGAAACCAGCCTGAGCAACATGGTGAAACCCCGTCTCTACTACATATACAAAAAAAAAAAAAAAAAAAAAAAAAAAAAATTAGCCGGGTGTGGTGGTACATGCCAGTAATCCCAGCTACTTGGGAGGGTGAGGCAGGAGAATCCCTTGAACCTGGGCAGTGGAGGTTGCAGTGAGCCAAGATCGTGCCATTGCAGTCCAGCCTGGGAAACAAGAGCAAAACTCTTGTCTCAAATAAATAAATAAAATAAAATAAAATAAAATAAAATAAAATAAAATGCTGTATTCATTGGCCATTGCCCAACTGATTTTTGATAAAGATGCAGAAGCAATTCAGTGCAGGAAGGATAGCCTTTTAAATAAATGGTGCTGGAGCAACTGGACAGCTATAAGACAAAAAAAAAAAAAAAAAAAAAAAAAAAAGGAAAAAAGGAAAAATCTGACCTAAACTTCACACCTTATAAAAAAAATTAACTGAGAGTGGATCATGGACTTAAATGTAAAACATAAAACTAAAAAAAATTTTAGAAAATAACAGGAGAAAATGTTTAGGATATAGAGCTAGGCAAAGAGTTCTGAGACTTGACACCAAAAGTATGATCTAGAAAAGGAAAAATTGGTAAGTTGGACTTCATAAAAACTAAAACGTTTTGGTCTGCTAAAGACCATGTTAAAAGGCTGAAAAGGCAAACTACAGACTGGGAGAAAATATTTTTGAACCACATATCCAATAAAGACTACTATCTAGAATATATAAATAACTCCAAACTCAGTATTAAAAAACCCCAAGTAATCCAATTAGAAAACAGCAAAAGATGTTAAGGAACATTTCACTGAAGAGGATATACAGATGGCATGTAACCCCATGAAGAGATGTTCAACATCATTAGCCGTTAGGGAACTGCAAATTAAAACCACAGTGAGATATCTCAAAATAGAGTTTAATTTTTAAAAAGCCTGGGTGCACTGGCACACACCTGTAATCCTAGTACTTTGCGAGGTTGAGGTGGGAGGATCACCTGAGCCTGGAAAGTCGAGGCTGCAGTGAGCTGTAGTCCTGCCACTGCACACCAGCCTGGGCAACGGGAATGAGACTGTGTCTTAAAACAAATTGTTTTAAAGGAAAAAATAATATCATTAAATTCAGTAAATGCAGGAAAAAAGGCTAAAGCAGAAAAAAACCACATGTGATCTCAATAATTGTATATAACTTCCAGTAACATTTTGTTGTATTTTATACATTTTTTTGCCCTCTGCATTTTTATATTATATAGTTAACTGAATATGCAGTTGTGTCTTGCTTTTTTCACAATACTCAATATCATGAGTACTTTTATCACTTAAAATTATCCATGAATATAGATTTTAAATGGCTCATAATCTTTGTTGTATGGATGTACAGTAATTTATTTAACCATTCCTTTCATATGTTTAAAGTAGTTCCATTTTGTTGCTATTGCAAATAATGCTGTGAGAAACATTTTTGTATGTAAACTTCTGTCAGGATTTCTGATTCCTTCCTTACAATACATTCTTAGATGTAGAATTACTGTGTCACGGCGTGGGCATCTTAGAGGCCTTTGTTAACTGTACATTGCCAAAATACTTTGCAGAAATATAGTTTCAATTTATGCCCCTTTTATATTCTTACATTTCTCCTTTCTCTAGGAAAATAAATGTTCATGTTACTCACCTTCACTCAAGGTTTCCAAACACTTTTTCTTGGCTCTCCTCCTACAACTCTGTTCTCAGCTTTCCAAAATTGTTTCTCTTTACTCCTTAGATATCTGGGTTTCCTTAGGTTCTGTGCTCTCCCTCTTCTCTCTATGTATATTCTTCTTTGAGCTAATCAGAACCAGCCCCTTGTCTTCAACTACAGTTTACATCATAATGACTCCTAAATCCCATATCTCTGCTGAGTTTTGGGAACCAGTTCTAACACCATACTAGATATTTTTACCTTATGCCACATAGCCATCACAAATGTAACTCCCTTATCCAAAACTGAACTCATTATCCAACCACACTAACTTCATCTCCACTGATGGCAGTATGACCCATCCAGTGGTAGAAGCCAGAAGTTTGGGAGTTAGCCTAGATTTCTCCTTGAATTTTGTGTACCACTGGTCAATCATTACATTTTAAGATTCTGCTTCCAAAATAGCTCTCTAATTTGTTACCTCCCCTTTCCACTGCCTTAATTTAGGCCCTCATATTTTTTGTACTGCTGCATTGGTGTCTTAACTGATACGCCCATTTCTGACCTAGTTCCATCCCTCAGTTTCATCCTTCACATTAAAACTAGTTTGTCTTTTAATTTTTAATTTTATTTTTGAGACAGGGTCTGGCTCTGTTGCTCAGGCTAGAGTGCAGTGGTGCAATCTTGGCTCACTGCAGCCTCTGCCTCCTGGGTTCAATTCATCCTTCCACCTCAGCCTCCTAAGTAGCTGGGACTATAGGTGCTTGCCACCATGCCCAGCTAATTTTTTGTAGATCCAGGGTTTCACCATGTTGCCCAGGCTAGTCTCAAAACTCCTGAGCTCAAGTGATCCACCTGCATCGGCCTTCCAAAGTGCTGGGATAGGCTGGGCACAGTGGGTCACACCTGTAATCCCAGCACTTTGGGAGACCGAGGTTGGCGGATCACTTGAGGTCAAGAGTTCGAGACCAGCCTGGCCAGCATGGTGAAACCTTGTCTCCACTAAAAATACAAAAATTAGCCGGGCGTAGTGGCGGGTGCCTGTAATTTCAGCTACTCGGGAGGCTGAGGCGGGAAAATCACTTGAACCCAGGAGGTGGAAGTTGCAGAGAGCCGAGATCACACCACTCCACTCCATCCAGCCTTGGCGACAAAGCAAGATTCAATCTCAAAAACAAAACAAAATATACAAAATGCTGGGATTACAGGTATGAGCCACCATGCCTGGCCCAGTTTGTCATTTTAATGCATGCATGTCAGCATGTTTCTCACCGTCACTGTCTTCTGTCTCCTGTAAAATAAAGCCTATTCTCTGTAGCATGGCACCCATGAGCCTGGTCTTGATTTCCTTCCTCCAGGCTACTTTCATGATTTATCCCTGGCCATGCCTGATATGGCTCCCAGTCATGCTGAGCTAGTTTCCTCAACATATTAGAATTGTTTTTCAGGCCTTTATGCTTTTGCTCATGTTTTTTTTTTTCCTTGACATGCTTCTTTCTTCTATCCATTTGCCAGATTTCTTTCACATCCTAAGATTCAGGTAACATCATAACCTCCTATGGAAAGGAAGCCCTCTATAGGAAGAGTTAAGGGCTTCCTCGTCTGTGTTCCCACTGTGCCATGTACCTACTTCTTTCTGCCACCTCCTACATTGGTGTACTTTTGTTGTTGTTGTTAAGCTGTCCCTATTATACTAGATTGTAACACATGCTTTCTACCGCCTAGAGCAGGAACTGTGTACTCGTAATTGTTTCCTGAGGGCTTGAGATTAGCATCTGGCATGTAGTAGGTGTTTAATATTTCTTGAGTAGATGAAGATATGAGTGAATGAATGAAGGGTTTCATGCTGAAAAATGAAAAAAGGGTTTAACTTTAAGAAAAAAGTCACAGATTTTGGAGTCATAGGAATTGAGTTTGAGTCCTACCGTCATTTCTTAGTGTTCATATAATTTTAAGCAAGTTGTTTCCCTCCTCTGATCTTTAGTTCTTTTGCAAAAGGGAGGTGGTAGTAGTAGTAGTAATACTATTAACAGTAGTAGTAGTAATAATAAAAGTGCTTTTAAAATAAATATTCTGCAAATTTTAGTTAATATTGTTACCAGTAATAAAAAACATCTTCTATATGTAGGCTGCACATGCATAATGCATTGTCTTGAATGAAGTGAGAGGAGAATTACTTAAAACTTTGGGTAGACGTACTCATCAATTACAAGATCAATTTACTTGGTTTTGCTATAATTTGGTTGCCATTGTTGACCCATTGCTTTATTGTCCCATTGTCTCATCACTTGCTCAGACGCTGAAGATGGGTCAGGGGGAGTCAGTTTTAGAAAACAGCCTTCCCTGGGCCGGGTGCAGTGGCTCACGTCTGTAATCCCAGCACTTTTGGAGGCTGAGGCAGGTGGATCACCTGAGGTGAGTAGTTCAGGACCAGCCTGGCCAACATGGTGAAACCCCATCTCTACTAAAAAAAAATACAAAAGTTAGCTGGGCGTGGTGGCGGGTGCATGTAATCCCAGCTACTCGGGAGGCTGAGACAGGAGGATTGCTTGAACCTGGAAGGTGGAGGTGGCAGTGAGCCGAGATTGCACCATTGCACTCCATCCAGCCTGGGCGACAAGAGTGAAATTCCATCTCAAACAAACAAACAAACAAACAAACAGATACAAAAAAAGAAAAAAAAAGAAAACAGCCTTCCCTGAAAGTTGTTTGTGATGCTTATGGTCTAGGATGTGAAATTTACAGGATGATGAAACATGCAGATATTAATAGTGTTGAATATTATTTTTGAATGTGGTTTGAGTTTTCTAACGATCAGCAGTGACAAACTTGTGTACTACCAGTCAACCCTGTTTTCCATGTTTTCTCTACAGAGATGTATAGTTAGAGCAGAGATGACTAATGTGTTTTCAAGAAATGCTACTATAACCTTTAAGTCTGATGGGTAGATTGAGCATTTAAAGCTGTTGCTTTTTCATCGCATCTGGATGACTGTATGTTCCTACCAAATGAATCACTTTATGAATATGCATGAGCTTATAAACACAACTTTTTAGAAAAAATTCTTGTGTTCTGAAACAAAATTACGTTGGTAGTATTTTCCAAGTTTTCCGTAAGAAGTAGCTTTCCATTAGCCCTAGAAATTCCTTGAATAATATGTTTTTACCCCCTTACTTGTATTACATTTAATGACATCTCTGGCTTTATTTTCTCCATTCTTTTTTCCATGGAGTTTCTTAATTTCACGGTTTTTGCCTTGCCCTTTAGACGGGTGAAACAATGATGACTCATTTTAGATTGATGAAAGGGACAGCTTAGCAGCTGGAGAGCTGGTAGACACTAGAGCACTAAATTGCCAGCACCAGCCTTCTCTTCATTGTCCACGTAAGGCTTGTGGCAGAGGTATGCCCATTCAGTCATTTATTAATATGTAATTTGTAGGTTAGATGACTTCATCAAATTATATTTACATCTGACCTGGAGGTTCAACCATATTTTGCTTTGGGACATTTTTAATTGTTAAAAATCATAGTTGGGTTCTGATCAATATGTACATGCTGAAGTTCTTATTTAGCCACATTATGGGCTTTTTTGGTTTTCTTCAGCACGTCAGTAGTACACAGCAGCTCAGAATGGTCAAAATTGTTTCATTAGTGCCTTAACAACCATTCATGATATATCATATTGTAGAATGCAAGTATAGTCACGCACTGCTTAGCGATGGGGATACATTCTGAGAAATGCATCATTAGGTGATTGTTTCCTTGTGGGAACATCATAAGAGTGTACTTACACAGACCTAGATGGTATAGCCTACTACCCACCTAGGGCTATGTGGTATGGCCTGTTGCTCCTAGGCTACAAACCTATACAGCATTTTCCTGACTCAATATTGTAGGCAGTTGTGACCCAACGGTTAAGTATTTGTGTATCTAAACACAGCTAAACAGGAAAGGTGCAGTATAAATACAACGTTATCATCTTACAGGACCTCTGTTGGTATATGGTGCACGACTGTATATCCCTTATCTACATTTCCCCCTTTTGGCTTGGATAGACCATCAATTCCTTGGGTTTACATTTATTTCATGTAATCTTAAAGGATTTTGTTTTATGCATGGCACCATTTTTTTTTCAATACAAATGGTTAGTATAAAACCCAGATTTGAGAATTTGATAACAATGGCTTGGTATTGAACACAAGTGTTACATAAAGTTGTGGAAAAAGCCTTAGAGAGGTAGTCAGGGGATTTGAGTTCCAGGTCTGACTGTGCACTTGACTCACCACGTCATCTTGGTTAATAATCACCTAACAATAAAAATAATAACCTTAATTTATATAATGCTCTGCAGTCTGCAGAGCACTTTTAAAGAAAGTATAGGCTGGGTGTGGTGGCTCACATCTGTAATCCCAGCATTTTGGGAGGCTGAGACAGGTGGATCACTTGAGTGATTAGGAGTTCAAGACCAGCCTGGACAACATGGTGAAACTCTGTTTCTACCAAAAACACAAAAAAGTAGCTGGGTGTGGTGAAACATGCCTGTGGTCTCAGCTACTCCAGAGGCTTGAGCCTGGGAGGCAGAAGTTGCAGTGAGCTGAGATTGTGCCATTGCACTCTAGCCTGGGTGACAGAACCAGATCTTGTCTCAAAAAAAAAAAAAAAAAAAATTGTATTGGGCATAGATATGATTATTCACATTTTGTGATGAGGAAACTAAAATTAAAAGACTTTAAGAGATTTGCTCAAGGTCACATACCGGTAAGGGCTAGAACTAGCATTGATTTTTATCGCTTTCCTTTCAGTCATACCATGCTGTCTCTCATTTTACTTTTATGGGTATCAGTTATGAAATAAGGGGGTTGGACTGGATCAGTGATTTTTTTCAAGCTACATTTACAGAGAGTCTTAGGATTCTTTTGAGTGGCCTGCAGGTTTGCTTGTGGAATGAAGATTGAAATATAGGGAAAGGTGCTTAGCTTTGCACCAGAGTATCCACACTGAGTGAGGTAGTAATTGCTCATTGACAGTTGAGAAACTACTGCATGTTATTACTGATGGATGATTTTGTGTCCCTTTAGTATGATTGGACAAAAAGAAAGTGGAAAGGCATCTGATATAAACTTTTGAGGTTTTGTTTTTGTTTTTTAAAGAATGGCTTGCAAACTACTGCATTAGATGATTTTTTTTTTTTTTTAAGGTAGGGTCTCACTCTGTCACTCAGGCTAGAGTGCAGTGGCGCTGATCTCAGCTCTCTGCAACCTCCGCTTCCTGGGTTCAAGTGATCCTCCCACCTCAGCCTCCTAAGTAGCTGGGACTACAGGCACATGCCACCACGCCTGGGTAATTTTTGTATATTTTGGTAGAGTTGGGGTTTCGCCATATTGCCCAGGCTGGTCTTGAACTCCTGAGCTCAAGCAAACAAACTGCCTTGGCCTCCCAAAGTGCTGGGATTACAGGCGTGAGCCACCATGCCCAGCCAGATGGTTTTTAAGGAATTTTTCAGCCTGTGAGTTTGTAAAATATTGCAACCTTAACTTTGGTGGTATTACCTGATGAATCCCTGATGACTTTACAGCTGTTTCAGGCTTACATCAGTTTAGAGTTATGGAGCATTACTGAAGCCCTGTTTATCTTCCAAGATAGTCTTTATTCTTCTTTGCTAAGGTGGCTATTTTTAGTAATCTTTAGGGAAAAGAGACACAATGGCAGAAATGAGCATGTGTTATTATTAGTATATTTATGCAGCCAATATTGGTAATGCTTTTTTTTTAAAGACTGTGTAGGAGTGAAAGGGGAATTTTCCTTTCCACCTTTGAGGTTAGCTGAAAATCAACTGACAAAAGTCAGATTAATAGGAGAAAAGGCATAAACATTTTTATTAACATGTATGGGGGAAAATCACAGAGAGATTGCCCACAACCCAGTGGGGTACAGATGCTTATGTACCCTTGTTTTTAGAGGAAGGGAGATGGGGAGGTATGGATGATTTTACAGGGCTAGTAAATGATTTTTAAAGTTATTCAGTGGGCTTGGAGAATATACAGTGGTCTGGGACAAAGTTTTTTGGGCCTACAGAGCAGATAGTGGTTTGTGACAAAAGTCTGTCCAGGCCCGGGTGTGGTGGCTCATGCCTGTAATTCCAGCACTTTGGGAGGCTAACGCAGGTGAATCACTTGAGGCCAGGAGTTCAAGACCAGCCTGGCCAACATAGCAAAACCCCGTCTCTACTAAAAATACAAAAAATTAGTTATGCCACGGTGGCGCACATCTGTAATCCCAGCTACTTGAGAGGCTGAAGTGGGAGAATCACTTGAACCCTAGAGGCGGAGGTTGCAGTGAGGTGAGATTGCGCCACTGCACTCCAGCCTGGGTGACACAGAGAGACCCTGTCTCAAAAAAAAGATAAAGTTACTCCTAAGCACTGGCATAGTGCAGTGTGCTATATATATATATATATATATATATATTTTTTTTTTTTTTTTTTTTTAAGAATATTAGCTGGGCATAGTGGCACATGACTATAGTCCCATCTACCAGGGAGGTTGAGACTAGAGGATCACTTGAACCCAGTAGGTCAAGGGTGCAGTGAGCTGTGATTGTGATTCCAGCTTGAGCGACAGAGTGAGTCCCTGTCTAAAAAAAAAAAAAAATCATCAGGTGTGTTGACATACTTCAGTCTCTCTTCCTGCAATATTAGTTCAGTTAATGAAAACTCGGGGAAGGGACAGAGATAACTATTTGCTTCTTTGGCAGGTCCAGATTTAGGCAGATAAGGGAACTTCAGAGAACAACTTCTCCCTGTGCTTTGGGGGTGGTGAGGGGATGGTCAGAGAGGCCTTGAGGATTGTACAGTTCAGCATGTCCAAGTGCCATATTTTGAGGTATCGGTTTCTGAGCCTCAACAACTGCTAGTAAGAATGATTGACTTTGGAGTTGCCTTGGAGTTATTTTAAAAAGTGAAAATGTTATTGTTTAGCCCACACTAGTTATCTTAGTTGTCATTTGTGTTTTCTACAATCTGCCAATGGTTAAACCTGGCATTTCTATCAGGAAGGAACTCTTTTTGCTTCCAGAGTAAAGGTATTTTTATTATATTAACCCTTGAAATAGATCCAGTTATGTATTCACTTTGCATTTGTTTCTGAACAAAATAAACCTGTGTGGTAAGATGGAAGTGGGTTTTTCACTTACAATATTAGTTACTTACATTTGTACCTTTTTTTTTTTAACTTCTTCACATTTCCTCCCTTGCCCTCCACAATCTGATAAGCATCTCATTGATGACTATGAGAGACTAATTTAGGCCGTGTGGTTATAAATGAGATTTCAATTCATTTCTTCTTCTCTTAACCCCTCTCAGAGGAGATATCACAGGGTGACTTTCTATGTTGCGTTTTGACACAAGGACAGTTTGTTTTTGCTTTGGCTGATGGATGGGGCAGCTCTAGTTGATGAATGTGGTTTATATGCTCACAGGCAGATGAAAGTGTCCACTCTGCCCTGAGACCCTCTCCTTTCTGCTTAGTGGGGTTATGAAAGCCCCATGGGTATTTGATTTTTCAAGAATTAATCAGTACACAGAAGTTGAAATGTAGACCAAAGGAAAGAATATGTTTTTTCAGTTAGGCTTTTTGTCTTTTTTTAATTATATGGGGTTTACCCTTTGTGTTTCCCAACTCAAGGGTTTGGCTATTAAATAATTGTCTTTGACTCTTAAACTTTTTAGGTAAAATTTACATACCAGGAAATGCATAGTTATTAAATATACAGTTTAATGAGATTTGATGAATTATTATAACCACCACCTTAATCAATAGAGAAAATCTCTATATCCCAGATAGTTCCCATGTGCCTCTTTCCAGTCAATCTCTAGACACATTTACTTGTATAATAAAAAGATTTTGACATACCCAACTACAAAATGATCAGATCTTTGTTTCTGTAGCAATGGGTAGAATAAAATAAAGTAGGATTTACTTAAAACTAATATTTTCTTTGTAGGCAGGCCTGTTGTTACAGGTAGAAGGTGCTCAAAAGCTGGTTTCTTAACTAATTTATGGATTATTTTTATTTTTTATTTGTTATTTTGTTATTTTTAGGGTTTTTTTTTTTTTTTTGAGACAGAGGCTCACTGTGCTATCCAGGGTGGTCTCAAACACGTGGGCTGAAATGATCTTCCTGCCTCAGCCTCCCAAAGTGTTGGGTGTGAGCCACTGTGCCCAGATTTATTTTATTTTATTCTGTTTTTTTAGAGATGACGTCTTGTTACGTTGCCCAGACAGGACTCGAGTTCCTAGGGGATTCTCCTGCTTCAGCCTCCTGAGTAGCTGGGACTATAGGTGCACACCATGGTGCCTAGCTTAATTAATGGAGTTTTTGATAATGGTTGACAAAGATAGTGGTAAGCAAAGCAGCCCTTATATAGACTCTACATCTTAAAACATAATCCCCTATGTGTGAAATTGAGAACAGCTTTCTAGAATAATAAACAGAGATCTGTATGCTAACTAAAAGGCAGAGAGAATATTGGCTCAGCCAGGCCCTCACTTTTTTGTTCCTCCCTATCTGTAAAACATCATTTACCTCATCCGCGTGCTACGGACATGGGTTAATGTTTGGAAAATTCTGTGGAAAGAGTGGGGTTCTGACAATGTGCTCTGACCAAGGCCGTTTAGCAAATTTGTACTAAGTGGCTGACCTTTGGTAAGCACCACTCCTTCCCCACCTGACTTGTGATTCCATTTTTCTTTTGTGCAAATAGTTCTGAAGGTTTAATGTTTATTTTTTACTACGATGCAGTAGACTTTCTTCTCTCGTGTAGAAACTGCTCGAATGACTGTGGATGACTCCTAGAATATAGGAATAACAGAATTGGTTTCTCCTGTACTCTCAACACAAAATACTTCTGTGACCAAATGTGTGGGAGTGTGTCCCCACACACCAAGCAGTCAACCAGTTCTGCAGCAGCTGCCAGCTGGTGTCCTCTAATGCAGTTCAGGTCAGTTCAGTTCTGACACTGTCTACCTGGAGATAGCGTCAGATCTCACAGATTGAGGGCTCAGTCCCACAAGTCTGTCCCCAGTCTTCAGTGCCAGTCACAGGCTCCAGGTGGTTTTACCTGTGCTTCTGACCTGCTGGCTATAAACTGGTTTCCCAATATCCCCTTATTGGGTTCCATGAAATTGTTAGAGTGGCTCACAGAACTCAGGAAACACACTGGCCAGTTCATTAGAAAGGATGTTTTAAAGGACATAAGTGAACAGCCAGATGAAGAGATACCCAGGGCAAAGCCTGGAAGAGTACTGAACGCAGGAGCTTCCATCCCGGTAGAGCTGGGGTGCCTCACCCTCCCAGCAAGTGGATGTGTTCCTCTTCACTCTCCTGGATGCCCCCTTTTAGGTTTTTATGGAGGCTTCATTAGGTAAGCATGATTGATTAAGTCATTGGCCATTGGTTATCAGTGCAACCTTCAGCCCCTCTCCTTTCCCTGGAGGTTGAGGGTGGGGTTTTGAGTTCTAACTGTATGAGCACAGGGTTGATTCCCCTGGCAATTGGCCACCAGTCCTGTGGTTATCTAGGGACTTTCCAAAAATCATCTCATTAACATAAGCTCAGGTGTGGTTGAAAGGGGCTTGTTATAAATAGAAAAAGACTGTCTTTTGCTTTTATCACTCTGGAGCTGTTCAGGAACCAGTGGCAAGAGGCCGAATACAGTATTTTAACCAAAGTCACTTAGGAAATTACAAGGGTTATATAGGAGCTTTAAGCCAGGAACCATGGAGATATATATATATATATATATATATATATATATATATATATGCGCACATATACACATACAAATATCACCGCGACCCATGATGCTCTTCTCAAGGGCCTGTGCCTTCTGATAAATGGCTGAGTTGGCTGTTACACTTACTTTTTCTGAGCAAATGAATGTGTAGTTTCATCTGGCTCATTCGTCAAACCCCGGGTTTGGAAGGTTGTATGTTTTTATTTAGCTAGTAGCAGTTGATGTGGTTGAGGTGGGGCTTTTCTTTGGGGAAGGTACAGCTTTGAATGGCTGTTATCTTTCAAGTACAAATAGTGTAGCGCCTTATGGCTCAGTAGTATCAATAAACTGTTTTATTTGCTTTCCTTTTCTCTTCCTTTTTTTCTTTTTTTTTAAACGGAGTCTCTCTCTGTTGCCCAGTCTGAAGTACAGTGGTGTATCTAAACTCACTGAAACCTCCGCCTCCTGGATTCACGGTGAAATCCCGTCTGTACTAAAAAATACAAAAATTAGCCGGGCGTGGTGGCATGCGCCTGTAGTCCCAGCTACTCAGGAGGCTGAGTCAGGAGAATCGCGTGAACCCGGGAGGCAGAGGTTGCAGTGAGTCAAGATCATGCCACTGCATCCCAGCCTGGGCAACAGCGAGACTCTGTCTCAAAAAAAAAAAAAAGAAGGGGTTGACTGCCAAGTTTAAATATTGGCAGGAGATGAGGAGATTTCAGTTTTTATGGAGCTTTGTTAATGAGCCTTGACTGTTTATTACAAGACTTTTACTTTTAAAATTTACTTAGTAATTATTTACTCATAAAACAGCTACTTACTGTAACCAGTAGGTCAGTTCTACTCTTGAGGCTTCACATTTCTTCATTTGTAAAATTAGTACTTGTATTGGTGTCCATTCCCTTTCTGAAATTCTGTGATATATACATTTCCTTTAAAATGTTACAATTGAAAAAAATAAAGTTACAGTAAAGACCGTGTGCGGTGGCTCACCCTGTAATCCCAGCACTTTGGGAGGCTGAGGCGGGTGGATTGCCTGAGCTCAGGAGTTCGAGACCAGCCTGGGCAACACGGTGAAACCTTGTCTCCACTAAAATATGAAAAATTAGCCAGGTGTGGCGGTGTGCACCTGTAGTCCCAGCTACTTGGGAGGCTGAGGCAGGAGAATTGCTAGAACCCGGGAGGTGGAGGTTGCAGTGAGCTGAGATCATGCCACTGCACTCCAGCCTGGGCCACAGAGTAAGACTCTGTCTCTAAGGAAAAAAAAAAAAGTTACAATAAAAGCCAGGTGCAGTGGCTCACCCTGTAATCCCAGCACTTTGGGAGGCCAAGGCAGGTGGATCACCTAAGGTCAGGAGTTCAAGACCAGCCTGGCCAGCATGGTGAAACCCCTTCTCTACTAAAAATACAAAAATTAGCCGGGCATGGTGGCAGGCGCCTGTAATTCCAGCTACTCAGGAGGCTGAGGCAGGAGAATCACTTGAACACAGGAGGTGGAGGTTTCAGTGAGTTGAGATGCACTACTGTACTCCAGACTGGGTGACGGAGTGAAACTGTTTCAAAAAAATAAAATAAAATAAATAAAATAAAATAAAAACAATGTTACAGTAATTCAGTCTTGTTTAGAGTTGCCATTTTCTGAGTGTTCTGGCCATAGCATTTCTTCTTCTTGCCTCCTTCCCAGCAACATTTGCCCACTTGCTGTGGACTGCAGTTAATTAGGCTGGTTTGGAGCTCTTTCCTTCCTGTTCCATTTGTGTTACACCTAAAGCATCTCATGAAGATGATTTAGATTAGTTCCTGCCATCAAAGATAATCCAGTTTAGGATGAAGTCAACAGTAGTTTAAGGGTGGAGTTCTCTTTTGGAACTGTCATTTGGTCAGAATTAGTGAATGCTGTTGTAGAGCTGACCCCTGCACAACACAGGTTTGAGCTGCGTTTTTTCTTTTTAAAACAATCCACTTATATGTGGATTTGTTTTCATCCCAATGCTGATCAAAACAATGGTATCTGCAGGATGTGAAACCTGTCTGTACAGAGGGCCAACTTTTTGTATATGCAGGTTCCTCAGGGGGACTGCAGGACTTGAGTGTGTGTGTAATTTGGTGTACTCAGGGGTCCTTCCTGGAACCAGTCCCTCAGTATACCGAGGGACAACTGTGTTGAGATATCAGCTGCGGGTTTCCCCCCAAGCTGTTACTCAATTTTCACATTATCTGGGGTTTCATCCGTTCTCATATTACCCCCGAAGATTTTATACCAATTTAGGGACATCGTGTTTTCCAAATCCTAAATGAAAAGCAGGATTTGAAGTGTTTGTATTTTCATGTTCTGTGGTATTTCCTCTCATGCTCGATTTATTTATATCTAAAACCATGTCTTGTAATAGTATATTAATAATGCTATACATTTGGTGCTTTGCCATTCATAAAGTGTTTTTACAAATATTGTTTAATTTGAACCTCATGATAAGCTATCTAGACAGGTATTTTCTCAGACAGATGAGGAAACTGAGATTTATAGAGATTAATTTGTTCAATTCCAAGTAGCTAATTGAAATCCATAACGACCTTTCTCATTTATAGGATTTGTAGATCCTACCTCCTTTAGGTGCAAAGGAGTTGTATAACCAGTTTTTTTCCTACTAGAATGATGACCTAATCAGGAGTAAATGACTTTTACTTCATGTGTGACTTCTTCATACTCACAGGTACTTTGATTCTTTCAATGTGTGTTACACCAATTCGATAGTATTTTGCCTTAAAAAAATTTTGTTTTATTGAATGTTTACTATGTACTAGGCCTGTGCTTAGCACTTTCAAAAACCTTTTTGTTTTGAAAGAAAAGAGGTATACTGAAAAGTGTATAATAAAATACACAGCTTAATGAGCTGTTATAAATACTCCTATACACGACACACAGATCAAGAAATAGAACATTTTTAGCATGCCTAGGAGCCAGCTTTTTGTGTGCTGTGTCCAATCAACATGCTAACTTTTTGATATTCACTTCTTTTCTTTTTCTTCTTCTTATTTATTATTATTATTTTTTTAGAGACAGAATCTTGCTCTGTCACCCTGGAGTGCAGTGGCATGATTATGGCTTACTGCAGCCTTGGCCTCCTGGCCCGAAGTGATTCTCCCACCTCAGCCTTCCAAGTAGCTGGGACTATAGGCACATGCCACTGCACTCAGCTAATTCTTTGCTTTTCTTTATTGATTTACTTCCTAAACAAGCATCTTTAAATAGTTTGCCTAGTTTTTAGCGTTATATAATTGGAATTACACAATATGTATTCTGTTGTATCAGCCTCTTACATCCTATTTGATATTTTTCTCTATTATGTGTAGCAGTAGTTTGTTCTTTTTCATTGCTGTATAGTATTCCATTGCATGAATATGCCACTATTTCTTCATTCTATTGTTGGTGGACATTTGTGGGTGTTTTCCTGTTTGGGGATACTATGAATTTGCAGCTGAGAACATTTCCTCACCCTCCCAGCTTTATTGACGTACAGTTAACAAAATTTGTGTATATTCAAGGTATACGCCATGATATCTTGATATATACATTATGCAGTGATTACCATAACCTAACTAATTAACATAAAGAACATTATTTTATTTTTTAAATTAAAACAATTTTTTCGGAGACAGGGTCTTGCTGTTTTGCTCAGGCTGGTCTTGAACTCCTGGTGTCAGATTATCCTGCTGCCTCAGCCTCCCAATTAGCTGGGATTACAGTCATGAACCACTGTGCTTAGCTCAAGAACTTTCTTATGTGTGTATTCTGGCACATTTCAGCACATACTTCTGTTGGGGATATACCCAAAAATAGAATTATTACTAGGTCATGGGATTCCTTCCTTCCTTCCTTCCTTCCTTCCTTCCTTCCTTCCTTCCTTCCTTCCTTCCTTCCTTCCTTCTTTCCCTCCCTCCCTCCCTCCCTCCTTCCTTCCTTCTTTCCCTCCCTCCCTCCCTCCCTCCTTCCTTCCTTTTTTTTTTGGCAGAGTCTCTCTCTGTCGCCCAGGCTAGAGTGCAGTGGCGTGATCGCGGCTCACTGCAAGGTCTGCCTCCTGGGTTCGAGCGATTCTCCTGCCTCAGCCTCCTGAGTAGCTGGGATTACAGGCATATACCATTACACTAGGCTAATTTTTGTATTTTTTGTAAAGACAGGGTTTCATTACATTGACCAGGCTTGCCTTGAACTCCTGGCCTCAAGTGATCTATCTGCCTTGGCCTCCCAAAGTGTTGGGATTACAGATGTGAACCATGATGCCTAGCCAGGTTTTCTTTATCTTCAGTTTATTAGCTACTGCCCAACTTTTTTCTTTTTTTAAAGCCAGTCAAATTTAGCAATGGGGGGTTGTATACCGACTTTAGTGACACAAATGTTAATAAGTTCTGATAACCCACTACCATAGGACCAGCCTGTCAGACATTTTTCTAAAGTGGTTGTAGGCTGGGCGCAGTGGCTCACGCTTGTAATCCCAGCACTTTGGGAGGCTGAGGTGGGCGGATCACCTGAGGTCAGGAGTTCGAGACCAGCCTGGCCAACATGGTGAAACCCCATTTCTACTAAAAGTACAAAATTAGCTGGGCATGGTGGCACATGCCTGTAATTAGTTTGGGAGGCTGAGGCAGGAGAATCACTTGAACCCTGGAGGCGGAGGTTGCAGTGAGCTGAGATTGTGCCATTGTACTCCAGCCTGGGCAATAAGAGTGAAACAACGTCTCAAAAAAAAAAAAAATTAGCTGGACATGGGGTTGTATGTCTGTAATCCCAGCTACTCCAGAGGCTGAGGCAGGAGAATTGCTTGAACCCAGGAGGTGGAGGTTGCAGTGAGCCAAGATCGTGCCACTGTACTCCAGCCTGGGTGACAGAGCGAGACTCTGTCTCCAAAAATAAAAAATAAAAATAAATAAATAAAGTGGTTATAGCAGTTTAAAGTACTCACCAGCAGTATAGGTGAGTTCCCATTTCTTCAGATCTTCTCTAACACTTGCTGTTGTCAACTTCTAAATTAAAAATTTTAAAATTTAAATAATAAAATTAAAAATTCCTAATGTAGTAGGAATATAGTGGTATCTCATTGTGGTTTTAGTTTGCATTTCTCTGGTTAACAATAGGAGCACCTTTTCATGAGTTTATTAGCTGTGATATTCAAGTCTTTTGCACATTTTTCTTTTGGGTTATTTGTCTTTTATTGACTTGTGGTAGTTCTTAAAAAAATTTTTTTTTAATTAAAAACTTTTGTGTATTTTGGAGACAGGGCCTTGCTCTTTTGCCCAGGCTGGAATGCAGTGGCGTGATCACAGCTTGCTACAGCCTCAACTTCCTGGGCTCAAGCGATCCTCCTGCCTCAGCCTCCTGAGTAGCTGGGACTAAAGGTGCACACTGTCGTGATTGGCTAATTTTCATATTTTTAGTAGAAACAGGGTCTTGCCATGTTGCCCAGGCTGGTCTCAAACTTCTAGGCTCAAGCCATTCACCTGCCTCGGCCTCCTAAAGTGAGAGATTCCAGGTGTGAACTACCCACTTAAAAATCGTTTCAATTTAAAAAATAAAATGAAAAGAATGTTCTTCATGTTAATTGGTTAGGTTATGGTAATCATTGCATAATGTATACGTCTATCAAAACGTCATGGTGTATGCCTTGAATATATACAAATGTTATTTGTTAATAAATTGTTGAGGAAATACCTGGCCGGTAATTCCCTCTATATTTTGGAGATGAGCCCCCCCTTTTTTTTATTGTACTTGTTACAGATATCTTTTTTCCCCTCTGTAGCTTGTCTTTTCCCTGTTAGTTGTGTCTTTTGATAAATAAATTCTTAATTTTAATGTTGTAATGAAATTTAATCTTTTTTTCTGTATGATTAGTGCTTTCTGTGAGTTATGACATAAAGTCATAAAGATAATCTCTAATATTATCTTCTAAAAGTTTTATTGCTTTGCCTTTCACATTTAGATTTCTTAAGGGCTAAAATTATTAGATAACTAGGTATTAGTTGATTATATATAATTAGTGAATAAATATTTATTGTGACTTCAGCTATGTAGAAGAGTCAGTGGTAGATACAAAGAGATGTAAGACTTGGTTCCTGCCCTAAAATAATCAACATTCTGTTTGTGTAAGTAAGGCCCTTGGCATCAGCATGATGTAATAGAAAGAACACTGACTGGACTGGGCCTGGTGGCTGACGCCTGTAATCCCAGCATTTTGGGAGGCTGAGGTGGGAGGATCACTTGAGCCCAGGAGGTTGAGGCTGCAGTGAGCCGTGAGTACAACACTGCACTCCAGACTGGGTGACAGAGCAAGACCATCCTGTCTCAAAAAAAAAAAAAAAAAAAAAAAAAAGCAAAAAAAAGAAAAGAAAGAAAAAGAAATAAAACACACACACACACACACACACCCCTCAGAATCTGGAGACTTATATCCATGTCCCTTTTGGGGACCTGGCTGTGACACCACCTTTGTGATTTTAGAAATCTCCTTTCCTTCTCTGGGTCTCAGTTTTATCAGTAAAATAAGGGATTGGCTTAACTATGTAGTTCTTGATTTTGGTTCCTCAGATTGATAAGGGGTCTGAGTAGATAGCACTGGAAGCTTTTTTTTTTTTTTTTAAAGCTAAGAGTAAGTATACATTTTTAGCCATGATGATGCCACACAGGTTAACCAAAAAATAAAATATCTTTGCTTTTAACTGGAGTCGTGTGTCCTTTCTGTGAGAACTGAGTTTAACAGCTTTGATTTACAATAAAAGTTTTAACTTAGTTTTTCAAAAAAATACACTTTGTTTATTGATAATCCCAGTTTGGTATACAAAGTTTTTTTATGTTTTTTTGAAATGGAGTTTCACTCTTGACGCCCAGGCTAGAGTGCAGTGGCACAGTCTTGGCTCACTGCAACCCCTGCCTGCTGGGTTCAAGTGGGTCCCAGTCTATCTAGGATTATAGGCGTGTGGCACCATGCCCTGGTGATTTTTTGTACTTTTAGTGGAGACGAGGTTTCACCATGTTGGCCAGGCTGGTCTCGAGCTCCTGACCTCAGGTGATTCGCCCACCTTGGCCTCCCAAAGTGGTGGGATTACAGGCGTGAGCCACTGTGCCTGACCTTATACAAAGTTTTAAATAACATGGATTTCTGGCTTTAACTTAGAAACCAAAGAGTTGTAGGAGTAGGGGGAAGGTATTAAATAACAAAAACTATCTTTGGTGATTAAAAAGTTGGGTACCTACTATTCTAATAACTTTTAAGGGCTCTTCTGTAGGTTAGTGTAAAAGTAATTGTGGTTTTTGCCATTAAAAGTAATGGCAAATGGCGGGTGCCTGTAGTCCCAGCTACTCGGGAGGCTGAGGCAGGAGAATGGTGTGAACCCGGGAGGCAGAGCTTGCAGTGAGCCAAGATCACGCCGTTGCACTCCAGCCTGGGCAACAGAGCGAGACTCCATCTCAAAAAAAAAAAAAAAAGCAGTAATGGCAAAAAAAAAAAAAACCTAAGAATTTCAATATATTATGAGTCAGTGAAAATATAGTATTTGTTGTTTTGTTTCCCTAAGTGCCCAATTGAGAGATCTGGACAATTACTATTATAGAGATTGTGAGGATGGACAGAGAACCTTTTGTTGACTGAGGTAGTCAAAGAAGGAAGGCTACCAGGGTGAGCTAGGATTGAGCAGTGAGAAGGATTGTTTCTATGTATGGAGAAAAATGGGAAAGAGGGAATTGTGGACAGAGCAGTGTAAGCAAGGATATGGAAATAGCAAAGTACAGGTCATTTTTAGGGACAGAAGATGAATCAGTTTAGCATTAGAAGATGATGAAAAAGTAGTCTGAAGTTAAAGTATGGAAGGCCTTCTTCAAACATAAGGTCAAATACAGCTTTGGAAAAGTTAACAGCTACAAGCATGATGGTGTAATGAAGATTCTAGTTCTTCTGTAAGCCAAGCAGGGGCCATTGGCTTTAGGATGCCCTCTATGCTCCAATATAATGGTGCTGCCTGGCACCATTGAAAACATTAAAAAAACTTTTCTAAAAAGTATTTGAGGACTGGGCATGGTGGCTCATGCCTATAATCCCAGCACTTTGGAAGGCTGAGATGAGAGAATTGCTTGAGTCCAGGAATTTGAGACCAGCCTGCAACATAGGGAGACCCTGCCTCTACAAAGAAATAAAAATAATTAGCCAGGTGTGGGGGTACATGCGTGTAGTCCCAGCTACTTGGGAGGCTGGGAGGATCACTTGAGCTTGGGAGATGAAGGCTGCAGTGAGCTGTGATCATGTCATTGCACTCCAGTCAGTGATAGAGTGAGATCCTGTTTCTGAAAATAAAAAGTGTTTAGGGGATAACCAGATTGGGCTTGTATTGATAGCCAGACCGCCAAGCAGGAAACTTTATTTATTTATTTTTTAAGAGTTGGAGTCTCTTTCTCTCTATTGCGTAGGCTGGAGTGCCACAGTCGTTGGGACTACAGGTACTGCCACCATGCCTAATTAAAAAAAAATTAAAAGATGGGGTCTTGCTGTGTTGTCCAGGCTGGTCTTGAACTCCTGGTCTCAAGCAGTCTTCCTGCCTCAGCTCCCCAAGCTCCCAAGGGAGTATAGGTGTGAGTCACCATGCCTGGCCAGAAACCTTATTTTGTGGTAGTTGTTCAGCTATACCTTGCAGAATTTTTTATGTGAATCCTCAGTAAATCCCAAACAGCTTCTCTCAGTACTAACACATGGCTGATAAATGGTACTGAATTCTTTGTAAATTTCACCAATCTCAACAGAATTTCTGGTTCGGGGTAAAAAAAAAAAATTCCGTTTAATTTCTGTAGAAAATAACCACTCAGAATCCACTCTCTGTTATATGTAACAATGGACAGAAATTTTACTGTTGTTGGTACAAAACAATGACTCATCCCAAATCATCTCTTGGAATTAAGAATGTAATCGTAATACACTCATACTCATATGTACGTGCTCAGACGTCCCTTTCTGCCTTTCTTTTTATTACCCCTTCTCACTCCATTGTGGTTTAGCTTGACATCTATTTGCAGCACATCAGCATCCTTAATGCAGAAAGTTTGCAGCTTCTGTTTACAGGGGGAAAAAAAAAGGAGTGTGGAGATTGCAGATTTCATCCCTTTTTTTTTCTTTTAACATTTATAATTTCCTTTTTTCAGGAGGAGGGTGATTATTTTCGTTTTTGTTTGAGACAGGGTCTCACGCTGTCCCCCAGGCTGGAGTGCAGTGGCGCAATCTTGGCTCACTGCAACCTCTGCCTCCCATGCTCAAGCGATCCTCCCACGTCAGCCTCCTGAGTAGCTGGGACTACAGGCATGCACCATCACACCCAGCTGATTTTTGTAGCTTTTGGAGAGACAGGATCTGTCCATGTTGGCCAGGCTTGTCTCGAACTTCAGAGCTCCAGTGACCCAGCCACCTCGGCCTTCCAAAGTGCTGGGATTACAGGTATGAGCCACCGTGCCTGGCCTACATTTTGTCTCTGACATTTCTCAATCTAAAGTATATGTATATGTACATTTATACGTATGTTATTTACATATATTTTTTTCTTTAAAAAATTATTTTTTGGTGGACTGAGTCGCTTTAATTAAGACTCAGTCATTTTAATGAAGTGGGGTTATTTACTTTGACCTTCCTCCCCAGGAAATAGCACTTAAATACTTAAAGGAAAAATTAAAGAGGACCAAGGCCATGGTGGCAGGGACTGGGAGCGTGGTGGCCATACAGCCTGATAAGCCAGCAGAGAAGAGTCCCACAGTAAACTGACACAACCCTGGTGATGTAGGTGGTTTAGGCACAGAAAAAAGGAAAGTCAGATTTGCGTACCCTCAGCAGGCCTTGTACTGGTCACCCCCAATACCCATGAGAACACAGCATCCTAGTCCTCCCTGGCTTATCGGTGCTCTCTACATGGGGGATACCTGTCACAGCTTTTATTCCAGGACTGGGGAAGTCACACTTTTCTGCCCACCTCACCCATTGTTTTGCAGAGAAGAATCTCTAAAACCTTCATTACTCATGCTGAAAGTGCTATAGGTATTTGGAATGGGGGAATGGGAAAGAGTAAATTCTGAATGCATTGGAGCCTTAATTTGCTGCCCTTTCTTTCCTTCCCTCTCTCATCTTCATGAAGGAGGGCCCATTGTGAATAAGGAAGAGGGGAAGCCTGTCTGGGAGAGGCTTTTTGGGTACTGGGCTTCCCAGGAAGAAGCCACTTCCCACCGTCCCGTTGATGATCATGTGACCCTTTTCTCCATGCAGCCAGAATCAGCTTCTTTGGGGATGAACTGGTAATAGATATTGTCGTTAGTGTTATTTTTAAATTTTTAGATATTTTTTTCCAGATGCATCTTCAAAATGTAGGCTTTGGAGGTTGATAAGGTTTTGTGGGATTGGTAAGTGTTGATCTAGAAGTTGGGCAGTAAACAAGAATAGTACCTTATCAGCATTAAAACAAAGCATCTGAAAGAAATGTTTTTGAGGAGTAGTTGAATATTTAGTTGGGTAAAAATTTAGACTCAGAAAATTTTCAGGAAGGTGATAAAGAGTGAATCATTAAGTGGGGAATGTCTTAAAGGTTTTATATTGATTTGATACATTAGAGAATGCTATAATAATAGTGTACTTTGATTGGTGGCCTATAAAGTAATTGTGCCTTTTATGGTATTTATGAATTGGTTATATTTTAAACAATAAATCTTAACTTTTGCGTCAGAGTTTCTCTGTTTTTTTTTTTTTTTTTTTTTTTTTTTGAGACCTGCTTTGTCACCCAGGCTGGAGTGCAGCAGTGCTGTCATTGCTAACTGCAGCCTCAACCTCCTGGGCTCAAGTGATACTCCTGCATCAGCTTCCTGAGTAGCTGAGAGCACAGGTGCGTGCCACCATTCCCAGTGCCTCACTTTAGGCTAAGTTTTTCATTTTTTGTAGAGACAGGGTCTCGCTTTGTTGCCCAGGCTGGTCTCGAACTCCTGGGCTCAAGCAATCTTCCCTCCTTGGCCTCCCAAAGTGCTGGGATTACAGGCATGAGCTATCATGCCTGGCCCTCCATCATAGATTTTTTTTTTTTTTTTTTTTTTTTGAGACAGTGTCTCACTCTGTCGCCCAGGCTGGAGTGCAGTGGTACAATCTCGCTCACTGCAACCTCTGCCTCCTGGGTTCAAGTGATCTCCTGCCTCAGCCCCCCAAGTAGCTGGGATTACAGGCGCACACCACTACTCCTGGCGGATTTTTGTACTTTTAGTAGAGATGGGGTTTCGCCATGTTGGTCAGGCTGGTCTTGATCTCCTGACTTCAGGTGATCCACCTGCCTCGGCCTCCCAAAGTGCTGGAATTAGAGGTGTGAGCCACCGCGCCTGGCTACATCATAGTTTTTAAAATCACCAACTGTTATCTTTGTTTTCCTATTTTAATTAGTCTAATTGTTAATAATTTATTTCTGGGTTAGTTTCTGTACTTTTGGTAGAATTGCAGACTCACAACAGGCTTCAGGAAAGTAATTTTACCAAATGCAAGGCTATTTGCAATTTAGTTTTCTGATTCAGAAGCCATAACTCTGTGCTGGATTTGATTATTCATTATTTAACCAAACATTTTTCAAATGCCTTCCTTATTTTCTGTCTTAACTGCGTAGGATTAAGCCCATTTCCAAAAGGATTTTGAGGTAATTCTGGAGTTTGAGATTAATATTTTTAAAAAGAAACCACAGTTCATTTTCTGCAGAGAAAGCTTTTAATCAAATATACATATAATACCCTGTGTCCTTAATTGAATTGAGGGTTTGACTTTTCTCCATGCAGAATTCGAGTTGATATTTTTGTAGTTTAGGAGTTTTGACTTTTCTCTTTTCTCTTTTGCCTTTATGTTAACAAACTTGTGAGTTTGCAAGGTTATAATAGAAAGAGTATATAGGGTTTGGAGTCAGGAAGTCCTAGATTCAAATTTTAGCTTAATGAGCAAGTTACTTAATTTTTCCAAGCCACAGGTTCCCCAGCTATGAAATGAAATAATATTACCCATCTATTGGGGTTCTTGTGGGGATTAAATCAGATAAAAGTGCTTAGCATAGCATATAAATGTTAGTTTATTTTCCTTTGGCAACTATTTAGGCTTAAGGGCAAAATTGCCTACTTGTTTTGGAATAAACCCAAATTTTATGGTTAATTTTAGGCTTTTTCTTCAGTTAGACTTTTGATATGTCTAACTCCTTCCCAATTTTTTTTTTTTTTTTTTTTTGAGATGGAGTCTCTCTCTGTTGCCCAGGCTGAAGTGCCATGGTGTGATCTCAGTTTACTGCAGCTTCTGCCACCCGGGTTCAAGCGATTCTCCTGCCTCAGCCTCCTGAGTAGCTGGGATTACATCACTATGCCCAGCTAATTTTTGTATTTTTAGTAGAGATGGGGTTTCACCATGTTGGCCAGGCTGGTCTCGAACTCCTGACCTCAGGTGATCTACTCACCTCAGCCTCCCAAAGTGTTGGGATTACAGGCATGAGCCAGCACACCTGGGTGGCAGTGCATTTTTTAATGAGGAAGATTGAACAACTTGACAGAATGGTGAGCTCATATTCTGAACTCTTACAGTTCATCTAATGTCAAATTTCTAGAAAAAAATTATCTAAATCTAAAAGTTAGTATGACACTCCATAACATTAATTGTGAGTCCCTGAGGGGGCAGCTATAAAGATAAAATGGAGTATAGGATCCCCCCAACACACATAACACAAACGCTTGTGATTGAGTGTGCATTGGCACATGTACACCTGTGTGCTCACCCCTCCTCTCCCTTCCTTCACCTCCATCATGAGTGCAGGTGTGTTGCTTTGAATTGGTGAGGAGTGGGAAAGAGAGTCCTTTTGGTGACAAGAAAGCAAACTGGTTTTATTTAGTTCACCAAAATATTGTTTTGATCCTTTTTTGTTTGTTTGTTTGTTTTGAGACAGAGTCTTGCTCTCTCACCCAGGCTGGAGTGCAGTGGCGTGATCTTGGCTCACTGCAACCTCTGCCTCCCAGGTTCAAGCGATTGTCTTACCTCAGCCTCCCAAGTAGCTGGGATTACAGGTGCTCACCACCCAACCCGGATAATTTTTATATTTTTAGTAGAGACAGGGTTTCACTGTGTTGGCCAGGCTGGTCTCAATCTCCTGACGTCAGGTGATCCACCTGCCTCGGCCTCCCGAAGTGCTGAGATTACAGGCGTGAGCCACTGTGCCCAGCCAATCCTTTTATTTTCAATATAAAACTGTTGCTGTAAGCACGAGCATGTCCAAAGGGAACACCATGGGATAGTAGTGAATTGAGGGTGATAATCCAGTTTTGAGGCTTAAGTCTGCAATTCCTGGATTAATTTGGTTGCTCTGTTATTGGTGGCTTTGCTAGGATCATTTTCAAATCACTTTATTTTCCTTTATGATAAGTGTATTAATAGTATTTAGTAACAAGATTAATCTGGGCCAAGGGCTTTCCTGTGAAAGTTACTATTTTCATTATGGGAGAAAAATAGAACAGCATGGCCAGTGTGCATTTTTGTTATCCCATCCTTAGGTAAGTGAGTTTAGACAGCCTGAGCTAAATACCTAGATTTGCAAAAACACCTCCTACCCGCATGCTTTCCTTTTACCATTTAAAATTGTTTGTGAAGATCTTTTTTTTCTTTCTTTCTTTCTTTTTTTTTTTTTAAACACAGAGATAGGGTCTCACTGTGTTGTTTGTTTGGGTTTACAACTCCTAGGCTAAAGGGTTCCTCCCGCCTCTGCCTCCCAACGTGCTGGGAATACAGGTGTGAGCCGCAGTGTTCAGCAGCTTAAGTTTCTGTTCTCCCTTACCACCTCCCACTTTCACTCCTCATACCCCTTCCTTGCTTAATAGAAGGAGCCTTTGTTTTGAGTAGTCTCCAAGTGGAGTATTTTGGAGAGACTTTGAATAAATCCTGGCCCAAGCCTGATCACAACACTTGGACATTGAGCTTACCTGCATTCTGCTGTTGAGTAGATATGGAATCTCTGCCCCTCTTGATCAAAGCTACATAGCCCATAAGGAAACATCCATTGAGCCGCCTTCTTTCCTTTCACTTGATCAATTTCAATGTATTGTGGTAGAAGTCTTTGTGATATTCCATTTTAGACTATATGATCTTTAGGAATGCTTAACCCTGCTGTGCCAAAGACCAGGGGAAGGCTGTGTATTCAAACTCATTTGTTCTCTGCTTTTTTCTTTTTAATTATTAGTAGTTAACTCTAAATGAAAGTATAGAACTGTTTAGTTTGAGCAAGGAACACTATTTGTTGGCCTCTGCTTTCTGTTCCCCTTCCTTCCCTTCCCTCCCTTTACTGTGGCATCATGATTCTTCCTTCCTGTATTCTTGGTCATTCTCCCAGCACCTCACTTTAGCCCTACAATGGAGATTCATCTGTTCACTAATAACTGCGGTGGTGTCAGTTTCAGTAGATCAGCCTTCGTCTTCCTTTGCTTGAATGGAGTGTTTAACATGCTGGATATCCTGCCTCTTTCTGCTGAAGCATCTTTCCTGGGGTCATTTTGACTTGCTGCTTATATAACTATTATGTCCTTTGGGTTTGTGATACTTTATATTATCAAAAGCAGCAAAAGATAGTAATAGAAGTAAGATTTTTATTACTCTCATTCTATGAATCAGATGTTATTATCCCATTTTAGAGATAAGTAAATTAAGAGAGTGGTTATACCTGAAGTTCCAGAGTTATTAAATGACATGACTGGATCCAAACCCAAGAGAGCCTGACTTCAAAATCTGTGCATTGATCTCTACTGAGTCTGAAGGATACTGACCCAGTGAACCAGTCACTGTTCTGTTTCTAAGAAACGTTTAGGTTCTGGCTCTTGCAGGGATCTTTATAGTCCTGTATTTGCAAAAACACCTCCCACCTCCATGCTTTCCTTTTACCATTTAAAATTGTTTGTGAAGATCTTTTTTATCTTTTTTTTTTTTTTTTTTTTTTTTTGAGATGGGGTCTCGCTCTGTCACCAGGCTAGAGTGCAGTGGTGCGATCTCGGCTCACTGCAGCCTTCGCCTCCTGGGTTGGCCAGGCTGGTCTCGAACTCCTGACCTCAGGTGATCTGCCCGCCTCGGCCTCCCAAAGTGCTGGGATTACAGGTATGAGCCACCATGCCCAGCCCACATTTTGTTTTTATATTCTGAGTATTATATAGTAAAAAAGGAGAAGAGTTCATTGATATGGTCTTTTAAAAACTCATCTCAATGATATAGTAGGAAAAACACTGGATTAGGAGATAGGGGTTTTAAGTTCTAATCCTGCCTGGCTGTGCCCTTAACTAGCTGTGTGAGACTAGGCAACATTTACCATTTCCTTCCCAATTAAATTCAGGTAGCCGTACTAGATTTATCTAACATGCCTTTCATTGCTCACATCATGCGACATTAAGCTTTAATTAGAAAGCTTTGGTTTTGGGACCTCTTTGTTTTCCCATAGGCTTTAACCTTGTTTCCTTTCCTATTGCCCAGCAGGAATTGGACTAGAGTTGGCCAAAGGTGGGATGAGGAGAAGAGGTAGGAATCTTACCAGAGTTGGTTGGGGTAAAGTTATTGACAGGTGGGAAGAAGTATTCCTGTGACTGTGTGGTTGTTCCTTTGTAAGATTTGAAGGAAAGTAATGAGTCAGGTCTTAATAATAGTGCCTCTATGTTATTTCCTCCCCCCGTTATCTTTTGTCAGAATTGATTAGCAAAATGCACTTACCCAAGTATTTTCAGGGTCCCTGTTTGGATAGTCTAAATAACGTTGTTCCTTTTTTTTGTTTTGGAGACAGGGTCTCACTTTGTCACCCAGGCTGGAGTGCAGTGGCACAATCTTGGCTTACTGCAGCCTCGACTTTCTGGGCTCAAGCAATCCTCCCACCTCATCCTCCTGAGTAGCTGGGACCACAGGTGTGCACCATCACGCCTGGCTAATTTTTTGTATTTTTTGTAGAGATGGGGTTTCACCATGTTGCCCAGGCTGGTCTCGAACTCCTGGGCTCAAGCGATCTGCCCACCTTGGCCTCGCAACATGCTGGGATTACAGGTGTGAGCCACTGCTCCCTGCCTTTAGTTACTTTTATCAACCTATGGTCCTAAAGGTAGATTCATTGAACTTGCCTGTCAGTGCTTAAGGATCAGTCCTGTCTTAGTTCAGACAAGTTAAATTCAGGGTTGCATTCTGTCAACTTTGTTTCTAATCAGTGGATGATCAGATGATATTTGGAGAGGATTTTTAATATATGTGAATCTTATGGTGGCATTCTGTTACTTAATAAATACTTTAATTTCTTAGCTTTTTTCCCCATGTTCTCCGTAATTTTTGTAGATAGATGCTCAGACGAAGGCAGCAGTAGCACATGGATAATCAGAGTTTTTTGTTTGTTTGTTTTAACATTTCTCGTTAAAGTATAATGTTCAGCAATGGGGACCAATCTATACTCCTCATCTGTAGTCTGTCAATAAATAGGTTGCTCCGACTTTAAATTCTCAGCTTGAATTGTTTCTTTTTTGTGTGTGGAATTTATGACCCTCTGTGATGTTGACCCTACCTAAAGCAAGTAGAATAGCTACACCAGCAAAATGAAATACCATAACAACAACGTATGCTTATGTTTATATAGTGCTTACTGTGTGCCTGGCATGGCATTGAATAAATATATATATTTAATAAATAGAGTCGGGGTCTCGCTTTGTTGCCTACCTTGTGTTGAACTCCTGGCCTCAAGTGATCCTTCTGCCTCCGCCCCCTCAAAGTGCTGGGATTACAGGCATGAGCCACTGCTCCCAGCCAGCATTGAATATATATTTTTTTTATTTCATCCTGAGAACAACCTTATGAGGTACTTTCAGGTCATACTTTTATTACCCTCATTTTATACTAGAAAAATTGTGCTTTAAGATGTTAAGCAAATTGCCCAAAGTGCAAAACCAGTGTGTTGGAGCTTGAATTCCAAACCAGATCTGCCTGAGTCAAGCTTTTCTTTTATGTTCTTATTTACTAAAGGCTTCTTGAACAGAAGTATGTGAGAGTTGGGCACATGCAGCTTGGTCAATTCTATGTAAACCCGGTCAGATTCTGAGTAGTGTAGATCTGATAAAGTCAATGTGAATTTCTCATCATTCATTGCAAGAGACTTAATGTAGCAAAAATCTGTATCATAGGAAACGAGATGTTACTGTGGTAGGCACACTGTTCTCTCTCAGCTACCTCATTTTTGTTGTTATTGGTGGTGGCTATTGCTCTGGCAACTACAAAGGCAGCATTTACTTGACACGGCGTGTATGCTTAAGGCAGAACACTGACTGCTTTTCATTGCTGGCAAATCCGGACTTCATCAGTACTGGCTACCTGTAAGGAATGTGAGCATGTTGGATTTTAGAACGGGAAAAACACAACTTCCACCTCATTTCACAGTAGAGTTCACTTAGGGATACAGACTTTTTGGTGACAGTAACTGTTACTTTCTGCTTATTAATTCAGATACTTGCATAATGCTAACCTGGTAGATATTGTCAGATGACAAGCCTTCCTCCTACATGTTCTCTATAAAAGAACTGCTAGTGACAAGCATTTTATTATATTAAAAATTCTACTTCATACTGTTTTAAGTTAAAATGTATTTATTATGAAGCCAATATTGTGAAATGTTCTTTTTTTTCTTTTTCCAGAATGTGTTTTTTTTTTTCTTGTAATGGACTAAGATGCAGGCTTATTGTGTAGAATGAGGAGCTATTGCCCAGATGGACCTTAGTGAAAGTAACTTAAATAAGCAAGTAGATTTTGCTTCTGTTTGGGAAAATGATCTAAGACGGATGCTGGTATTTTGGGCAGGTGGAGACTAATGTTTTATCTCAATGTTTGCAACTTAAGTTCAGCCTACTTAAGGGCTGTCCCTTAAGGCTATCCAATTGTTTGGCTTCCCTGGCCACACTGGAAGAATTGTGTTGGGCCACATATAAAAATACACTAACACTAACAATAGCTGATGAGCTAAAAAAAAAAAAAAATTGCAAAAAAGTGTGATAATGTTTTAAGAAAGTTTATGAATTTGTGTTGGGCCACATTCAAAGCCGTCCTGGGACGCATGTAGCCCACAGGCTGGGTTGGACAAGCTTGGTCTAGAAGTTTTCTAGATTTTACTACAATGTTCAAATGGCAAGCTTTAAAAGTGGGGAAAGGAATTTTGGGTGAGATAAAAAGACAGGTTTGAAAAAGCATACAAGTTCAGGGAACTGCAAATGGTTTCTTAAGACCAAAGCGCAATGTCAGTGTGAAGAAGTGGCAGGCAATGGGAAAGGATAAATCAGTGGAGCCCAGACAGTGAAGGAGCTTTGTACTTGATGCTGAGGAGTGTGGATTTGTTTCTGCAGATAATGGGGAACTTCTGATTTTTCTTTTTTTAGGTGGACAGATAGAATCAAGTTTGCTTTTGTTAATTCATGTGACAATGTAGAAGGTGGACTGAAGGTAGGGAGAGTATTGTATTCATTGGAGACTCATTAATTGTTAGAAGACTATTGTAATCATTCAAGCAAGAAATAATGACCTAGGCCAGGTACAGTGGTTCATGCCTGTAATTTTAGCACTTTGGGAGGCCGAGGTGGGAGAATCGTTTGAGGCCTGGAGGCAGGGTCTTGCTCTGTTGCCCAGGCTGGAGTTCAGTGGTGTGATCATGGCTCACTGCAGCCTCCGATTCCTGGGCTTGTGATTCTCTTGTCTCAGCCTCCCAAGTATCTGGGACTATAGACCTGAGCCACTGTGCCCAGCTCAAATTACTTTATTTTAAATTTTTTTTTTTTTGAGATGGAGTCTTGCTGTGTTGCCCAGGCTGGAGTGCAGTGGGGCGATCTCAGCTCACTGCAACCTCCACCTCCTGGGTTCAAGTGATTCTCCTGCCTCAACCTCCCAAGTAGCTGGGAATATAGGTGCACACCACCATGCCTGGCTAATTTTTGTAGTTTTAGTAGAGATGGGGTTTCACCATATTGGTCAGGCTGGTCTTGAACTCCTGACCTCAGGTGATGCACCTGCCTTGGCCTCCCAAAGTGTTGGGATTACAGGCGTGAGCCACTGCACCTGGCCTCAGATTACTTTTTATACATTGAAAGATGACCTAGAAATTAGTCAAGACATTAATTTAGATAGTAATACAGTCAAGTGACATAAACCTCAGAGAAGAGGAAGGTTTCCGTGCTATCGCCCCACCCACTAGAGTGGAAGAACTTTGAGGGAGATAGAATAGTGATATTATAATCTAGTTCCTATAGATAAATAATGTTTGCCAAGAAGGTTAACTTCTGTAGCTGAGCTCCTTTGCTGAGAAGATGAAGGAACACTGTTTAATGGATAGATTTAGTCTGTGATTCTCTGTGGAGGTGATTACTGTCAGTTCTCTTTATCCTAGCAGCATTTGGAAAACTGCAGCTAAGCAACCCGTCGTCATTTCCTAATGTTACTATAATCTGGTGTCAATGACTAATGATCTCATTGGGCTAGTTATTCCCTTCCAGCGATGCTGGCATCAGGAAGCACATTAATAGTCTGTAAAAAATGCATTCATTAAAAACCAGGTAATCACTTTGGAGCTGGTCCTGGCAGTGTCTGAATAAATTGGACAAGTTAGAGAAAATCTTGAACCTGAAAGCTACTTTGTCTTTCAGCTTGGTTTGGGCAAGGTAGGAAGAGATGAATCAGTTATAGTTTGATGGGATCTAATGTTACTTTTATAAGATACATCACTTTAATATGATGCTTCATCATTAATGTTTTAGTAATCTGACAGCATTAGACAGAGTTGATATTCCCCCTATTTTATTATTTCTTGGCTTCATGGCAGAACTGTGCATTAAAAGGCACTTAAGATTTTAAAAGGGATATCTAAGAAAGTGGTTAAAAAACAAACAAATCCCAAGTGGCTTGATCTGACTTACAAACTCTAACAATGTGTAGCTAATTGCAGATAGATTTTATTATTCACAGTATTGTGTCAAGTCTCCTGTGCACATCTTCTGTATTGGAGCATAAGTAATGGAGATGTTATCTTGCCCAACATTAGGTTTGAGGAAGTCGTTTTTAAGACAGAAATAGTAGAACAGTGTTATTCCATACTGTACTTTCCCCTTTTATATAAGCTTGCTAAAATTAAGGTTGGGCAATAGGCCCTTGAGCTAAATGTGACCTGATAGAAAGTTTTAGCAACAATGAAAAAAATTATAACTATCTAATATACATATCTAATATTAGATATTTACCTTATTTACATATCATGCACAATCAAACAAATGCCAATTATAACTACATTCTTTTTTACTTGCCATAATGGAAAAACTTTATTAAACAAATTATGCCCAGTGTTGCTCTGGGATTTGGGGACTAGGTAGGCATGATTTCAATGGAAAATAATTTAGTAATGGTATGTCTCAATAATGTATCAACAACCTGGAAAGTATATATTCTTTGACTTAGGATTTTCATTTCTAAGAATTTGTCTTATAGAAATAATAGTAGGTCAAAACAAGAATGTAGTCATAAGAGTATTTACCGCAATGTTGTTTAGAAGAGGGAGAAAACAAATGAAAATGGGCTGGGTGCAGTGGCTCACGCCTGTAATCGCAGCACTTTGGAAGGCTGAGGTGGGTAGATCACTTGAGGCCAGGAGTTTGAGACCAGCCTGGTGAAACCCCATCTCTACTGAAAAAACAAAAAAGAAAAGAAAAGAAAAGAAAACAAAATGCCACGAAAAACAAAGAGATGAAAATGAAAAGAGATCTCGCAAGACATATGAATATGTTGCACTTCAAACTGATGCAAACAGGTGTCCATCTAAATTCAATAGTGGGCAGTTAGAATTTGAAACTTAGTTGTCATTGATGATTGCCCTGTGCTCAGAGGAATCACAGATTAAAAAAATTTTTTTTAGAAAGAATTGAAGTTGAGTTTCAGAAAAGTTAGACATTTAAGTTTACAACCGTAGTTGGAGTGCAAACACATATATGTCTTAATTACAAAATGTCTGTTCTGTTAGTACAACTTAGCATAAAGAAGAGATGGACCTACAAGTGAAGTATATCAACTGATAAGAAACAAAATGCTTTAAAACTTTGGATTCAAACCTATGATTCCAGAACTGTTCTAACATTTTAAACAATATGGTCAAACTCTAGGCAAGTTTGGTTCCCTTGTGTTTGTGAAACTATATTTTTCATACATCTTCTGAAGTAAAAACTAAACACTCTCATTAGTTATTTAAATCTGGAATTGGATTTGGAATTTGCCTTGATTTTATATACCTTTGTTCTTGAGGCTACCTGTATTTGTCAGTTTTATCTTAACTTACTCAAAATGGGTCACTTAGTAAAAATAATTGTCTAACTATACACTTTTAGTTTGATTCAGCTTTTTGGATTAGTTTGGGATTTTGACTAAGTTTCTATATTTGTATGATCAATAATTTCATACTTATAGTAAATAAAAATTTATATATCTGTACTCCTATAGATTTATGATTCTGTGGCTCTAGAAATTTCAGTGCTCTTAGAGTTGTGGAAAGAGCAGAGCACTAGATTAAATGAAACCTCTGTGTGCCAGGCCCTAGCTGGGCTTTCTCGAGGCATTAGAGTGATAAAGTTGGTTGAGGAAATGGTGAAAGCCATACCTTTGTCCTGCCATTTTTTTTCTTTATGAGATCATGGTTGAAGTCCCTGACTCTCATTATAGTGAAATTGAGATTTTAAATATTTGTTTCTCTTTACATCCCAAATCCATTATAGCTAAGAGGAGGAATTTCAGATATTTTTCCAAGAGCGGTTGTCAATATTTTTTTTTTTTTTTTTTTTTTGAGAGAGAGTCTCCCTCTGGCGCCCAGGCTGGAGTGTAGTGGCGCGATCTTGGCTCACAGCAACCTCCGCCTCCCTAGTTCAAGCGATTCCTATGCCTCAGCCTCTTGAGTAGCTGGGATTACAGGTGCCCGTCACCACACCCAGCTAATTTTCATATTTCTAGTAGAGATGGGGTTTCATGATGTTGGCCAGGCTGGTCTTGAATTCCTGGCCTTAGGTGATCCACCCACCTTGGTCTCCCCAAGTGTTGGGATTACAGGCGTGAGCCACCGTGCCCGGCCTGAGAACTGTCATATTTTTAATCCTGTTGGGTCTCCACCTTCTCATGTCACTGTATTTGAGCAAGTTTATATAAATTATTGATATTTTTCTGGCCACAAAAGTGCAGCTATATTTAAGATAATATTTTTTTATTTTCACCCTCTTGACATAATCAAGCCATAACATGAAATGGAGATTTATTATTTATTGTTTATTGAATAAAATTTTGTTCCTTCTTCTATTTTTTTTGGAGACAGAATCTCATTCTGTCACCCAGGCTGGAGTGCAGTGGCACAATCTCGGCTCATTGCAACCTTTGTCTCCCAGGTTCAAGCGATTCTCATGCCTCAGCCTCCCGAATAGCTGGGATTATAGGCACACACCACTACATCTGGCTAATTTTTGTATTTTTAGTAGAGACAGGGTTTTGCCATGTTGGCCAGGCAGGTCTCGAACTCCTGGCCTAAAATGATCTGCCTGCCTTGGCCTCCCAAAGTGCTGGGATTATAGGCATGAACCACTGCACCCAGCCAGAATTTTGTTCCTTTTAAATAAATAAATTAATTAATTAAGTTGAAGTCTCACTATGTTGTCCAGGCTAGCCTTGAGCTCCTGGGCTCAAATGATTCTCCCATCTCAGCCTTCTAAGTATTTGGGACTACAGGCAGGTTCTACCACACCTGACTTGTTCCTTATTTTAGATGTTGAAAATAAGCAAGTGAAATAAAGGCTTATCAAAGTGTACACAGCATTTTGCTAGATACTGTGGATGATTTTTCAGGGAAGATGCCATTCCTCCCCCGAAGAAGATAATTATTGTAGAGTTAGAGCTAACAGACACAATAGATGATATATAAATTTATTCTTAGGAGCCAGGTTGTTGAGAGGATTAAGAGCAATCACTAGACGATTAGAATATTGGGGACTTCCAAAACATCTGAAGTGTATCTAGAATAGTAGATAAGATCTGCACAGGTAGAAAGTAGGGTGAGCCGGGTGTGGTGGCTCATACCTGTAATGCCAGCACTTTGGGAGGGTTGAGGTGGGTGGATGCCTTGAGCGCAGGAGTTTGGGACCAGCCTGGGCAACATGGTGAAACCTTGTCTCTACAAAAATACAAAAATTAGCTGGGTGTGATGGTGCACACCTGTAGTCCTAGCTACTCGGGAGGCTGAGGCGGGAGGATCTCCTGAGCCTGGGAGGTGGAGGTTGCAATGAGCCAAGATCACGCCACTGCACTCCAGCCTGGCTTTTTTTTTTTTTTTTTTTTTTTGAGACGGAGTCTTGCTCTGTCGCCTAGGCTGGAGTGCAATGGTGCGATCTTGGCTCACTGCAACCTCCACCTCCTGGGTTCAAGCGATTCTCCTGCCTCAGCCTCCTGAGTAGCTGGGATTACGGGCATGCGCCATCATGCCCAGCTAATTTTTGTATTTTTATAGAGGTGGGGTTTCCCCATGTTGCCCAGGCTGGTCTCAAACTCCTGACCTCAGGTGACATACCTACCTCAGCCTCCCAAGTGCTGGGATTACAGGCGTGAGCCACCATGCCCGGCCTGAGACTCTGTCTTAAAGAAAAAAAGAAAAAAAAAAAGGAGTGAAAGTAGAGGTGAGAAGTGCCTGGAAAATGGGACTTTTAAACTGAGCTTGCTGCAGAGGTGGACACAAAAATTTGGGGCTGTTTTGTTTGAGGAATGAAGAATAGCAGGACAAAAACAGATTGTTTTGGGGTTGGTATTAATAATTGTATAGGTAGCGTGGGGAAAACTTTTAGAGAGCCTTAAAAGCTGAACCCGTATGTTTTAGTTTGGTGTGAGTAAACGTAGATTCCTGGTGCTCTGTAACAGGAGTGTTTGACGCAGTTTAGTCCGACAGTGATGGCTTATAGTACATATGATTGTGGTCAAGATGAGGAGATTAATTAGCTAATCCCAAAGGGATTTCGTGATCATTTATTGAATCCTTACCACCAAGCACTTTTTGTCATGAATCATTATTTCATCTAAACCTGGCAACTGCCCTGTGAGTTTGATATTGTTATAATCCTCACCGTAACAAGTGAGAATGCTGATGCCCAGCAAGGGCAAGCACCTTTCTTAGGGTCACAAAACAAGGAAGGAGTAGAGCAGTCAGTGTGGCTCCAGGAACCGGAATCTTAACCACTATGCTCTAAAGTGTTTTTCAGAGAAAGGAAGATTAACATTCTTTCCTTCGATGTATTTTTTTCCTTGCTAATTCCCTATCTCCTTACCTACAATGTGGCTTAGTGATCTTAGGACAAAGGTTTGGCTTGGAGACTTCAAAGAGGTTTGTCCATTTCAGACTCTTCAAAAACAGTTACTGGTTACTTACAAATAACACTTTGTAATTCAATAACTGAAAAATCAAAACAACTTTAAATAGATTTTAAGGCTGGAGAAGGGAGGCTAGCTAATTTCATAAATTTGTTGAAGTTTGATTTTCTTTACCCTAGTTGTATCATAAATAGGAATGGTTTTTTATATTTATACTTGTTTAAATATACTGTTTATACCTGTTTAAATGCTAAGCCAACAAAAGCTCTCTGAAAGAATACATGCACACAAACACATGTCTGTTTCGTCACGGATGTGTAACTCATTCATGGTTGCTCCTCCTGATGTCTGTGTGCCACACAGTTTGGAAAAGGCACTTGCTTGGCTGTCACGCTGTAAGTTCCCTTTGTCATTTGTGACAATTGGTCTCTTTGCTGTACATCTTTTGGGATGAAGGATTGAGCTCTTGTAAAAGCATTTCAGAGGTTTTTCAGCTAATGATTTTTCCGCTCATTCTTTACTGTTTGGTTTCCTAGGCAACCCAGCCTCCCCTTGCACCCTGCTGACGTCTGTTCAGCCCCTCTTCCTCTCCACTACCCCTCCCATTACTCAAGTTGTTTTTTCATTGCTGCTTTAGGATTGCACTAAAGGAATATACATGTTTTCCTAAATATCTGCTCCTCTATACTTTTTAGAATATATTAGAAGGATGGGAAGAAAAAAAATCATTTTTAGAAGCTAAGTAACCTGTATTTTTAGGTCAGTTATAACAGGGTTTCATCCATATAAGGCTAAATTTATTCTGTTGTTTCTAGTGTTGGTTTTCTTTTTTAAAGTTAAACAATAATAAAGAAATTGTTGTCCATTTAAACCAGGAATTCCATAATTAAGCTATTTTAGGAATGTAAGGTGTTGTATAGGAAAAAACAGTCTGAAAATGGTGGGCATAGTTGCGTTTCTAGATGGTTATGCTGTGATTTGTTTTTTTAAAAAATCAGTTGTGTCTGTTAAAAGCATTTCTGTTACTGTGGGGAGGGGTTTTTAAAGTTTTAAAAATCTAGCTTTTGGGTGAGTGCAGTGGCTCATGCCAGTAATCCCACCACTTTGGGAGGCTGATGTGGGAGGATCGCCTCAGGCCAGGAGTTTGAGACCCATCTGGGCAACATAGTGAGACTCTGTTTATTAAAATAAAAATAAAATAAAATAAAAATCTGTTTAGTTGTTGTTCACGTTTGGTCCTTTAGAGATACTTTTTTGAGACAGAATCTCACTCTGTCACCCAGGCTGGGGAGCAGTGGCACGATCACAGCTCACTGCAGCCTCTATCTCCTGGACTTAAGTGACCCTCCCACCTCAGCCTCCCAAATAGCTGGGACTACAGGTGCATTGCACTATGTCTGGCTAATTTTTAAATTTTTTTGTAGAGATGAGGTCCCTCCATGTTGCCTAGGCTGGTCTTGAACTTTTGGGCTCAAGAGTCCTCCTGCCTTGGCTCCCCAAAGTGCTGGGATTATTATAGTCATGAGCTACTGCTCCTGACCTAGTGATAACTTTTTGAATTCCAATTCCTTGATCCTTTAGCATCCTAGGCAAAGACAACCATTTCTGCTGGGTAAAGCACAGTGAAAAGCCCTGCTTCTCTGTATACAAATGAAACAGATTGTACAATTAATATGTATTGGGTGCTGCATGGTCCATCCTAACCATAGTGCTAATTGCCATATCATTTATTTTTACATTTGGAAGTATTTTACTTTGGTCTCAATGTAATTTTGTTTTTTTAATGCTGTAGAGTGTATGGGATATAGGTAAGGAGTGGATAAGAAAGGAAACAATAGAATCAGAAATAGTAAGAATTGCTATATAAATGCCTTTCCCTGTAAATGCACACAAATATATGAGGTGTTTTTTTTTTTGGGGAGGGGGGTCTTGCTCTGTTGCCCAGGCTGGAGTGCATTGGTAGGATCTTAGCTCACTGCAGCCTCCACCTCCTGGGTTCAAGCAATTCTCTTGCCTCAGCCTCCTGAGTAGCTGGGATTATAGGCGCCCACCACCACTCCTGGCTAATTTTTTGTATTTTTAGTAAAAATGAGGTTTCACCATGTTGGCCAAGCTGGTCTCGAACTCCTGACCTCAAGTGATCTGCCCGCTTTGGCCTCCAAAAGTGCTGAGATTCCAGGTGTGAGCCACCATGCCCGGCCACGAGTTTTTTGTATGTATGTCTAAATACGTAGAAAGACAAGATTTACCCCCTTTTTTGGTGTCTGTAATAAATTTAGTGATATACGTGTATGGGTGTATATGAATATAGATATGTATGCTATGAGTTAGAAATGAAAAACCTGCCATAAAAGCAAGAGGAAGGAGGAGTTAATTTTGCCTGAAGATGTCAGAGAAGGCTGCATTGAAAAAATTTGCCATAGACCTGGTGATAGGAGATTGAATGGGCATTACTAGCTGTGTAGAGTGGTTTGTACCAAAAAGTATGGGGATAGGAGGGGAAAGTGGCTGGGAATATTGGAAAATCTAGTTGAAAGATAGGTTGAAGGCCGATTGTGAAATAGTTTCACTTACTTTATCATTTAAGTAATAGGTCATCACCAAAATTTGTTTGGTTAGACCTTTTAGATCAGATTAGTATTTTGAGAGTATCTCTAATAGTATAGAATTATTTGTACTTCTTGACTGAAACTATATGTTAAATAATGAATTTGTAACTTAGTTATTAGAGTGTTCAAATTATACCTGTTTCTCTCCCTTCCCTCAATTTTTAGAAAGCATTCTCTAATGAGGCAGGGGTTTTTGTTTGTTTTGAGACAGTGCCTTGCTCTATTGCCCATACTGGAGCGCAGTGGCATGATCTCGACTCACTGCAACCTTCGCCTCCCGGGTTCAAGTGATTCTCATGCCTCAGCCTCCCTTGTAGGTGAGATTACGGGCGTGTGCCACCATGCCTGGTTAATTTTTGTATTTTTGATAGAGACGGGGTTTTGCCATGTTGGCCAGCTGGTCTCGAACTCCTCGCCAGCTTGGATCCGCCCACCTTGGCCTCCCAAAGTGCTGGGGTTACAGGCATGAGCCACCATGACCAGCCAAGGCAGGTTACTTTTATATTGGTTAAAAGTTAGTGCCTGATATTAAATCCTTAGTCTCCCACTAACCAGCTGTCTCTCTGACCTTGGATGAGCCTTAAACTTTGGTTTAATTCATTTGTAAAACAAGCATAATAATGCCTACCTGGAAGAACTGTTGTGAGGATTTGATTGAACGGGATAATATGTAAAGCACAGCTCTTGACACACTGTAAATGTAGCTGAAAAATAGTAGTGATTATTTTGTGGTAACAGCTTTCATTGTAGAAGAAAATTAATGGAATGTGAAGGATTAATGATTTTGGGAGGTGGAGGGGAGGAGACCTTGTTAAGTAGATTAATTAGGAAGTTATTGGTTTGTCCAAACAGTGCTTTTAGGTGACAAGGGAATTCAGTGTGGAAGAGGAGGTTTGGTAGGAGAAGAAAATATAATCAGTTTAGTTGTAGATGGGTTGAGTTTAAGGTACCCAAGGACACAAAGGTAATATTGTGGAGATGGCTGTTGGAAATATGAAGCCTGGAGGTACGAATGTGGAAGTTATTGCTGTCTGGTTGGAGATACTTGTGTCTGGGAAGAGTGATCGAGTGAGTAGTGGCCTATTAATGTTTTCTTTTTTAAAAAAATTTACTTTCAATATACTGCCAATAAAGTAATTTGCACTGTTATACTAAGGTATTAGACCACGTATTCTGAGTTCAGATTTGTTGCTTGACTCGTTAATGTATGTAGGTTATACCCAGTTTTGGTAAGCCTCCTGACCTTTGGCCCCATTCACAGCATTATCTCTATCTCTCAAAGGGAAAAAGAAGTTCATTCTTTGAACTGGGGAGTGCTCTGATGTTGGCAGGTCTACTCCTCCTCAGGTCTAGACACTCTTGGCCTCCACAGTGGTTTTATTCAGGAAAGTTCTCACCTTTGAATTGTAGACTTAGTGCAGACTTGCCGGTAGTTGGCTAGGAGGGATCACAACAGTGATTGGTATTGGTAAGTACATGTATTGCTGCCAAGAAGTTGCATAGTTCATGTGTTCAGTCATAGCCTTTTCTTTATATGACGACCCCGCTGAAATACAGAATGGCCTGCTGCCTTCTCACAGAAGGTCTACTGTTCCAAGCTTATTTTTTTCCGAGTGAGAAGAAAAGGTCTTTTGCCACTGTTTTCAGACTGAAATTTAAATTTCAGCTGCCTTGGATCCTATATAATAAAAGATTGAGACACAGAAATTGTTCTATTAGACTTGAAATTTCAATTGCTTTTACTTCCCAGTTTGTAGTAGTGTTTGAACCTAAAATCCTATGTATGTTTTTAGTTACCTTTTCAAGTTAAACTTTCAGAAACTATCTGCTTAAGTTAAAAATTTACTCGTTAATTGCCCAACCACATCTTACTTCATGTGTCAAAATCTGCATATTTTTAATTTGGAAGTCCACAGTAGTGGGAAGTCATAGGAACTCCCAGTCAGGGTATTCACAGTAACTACTCACAGTAATAGGAACTCACAGTCAAGTCTAATTTTTCATTTTAATTTTTCCAATCCCTTCTTTACTTCTAGTATACTAATTGAAAAAAAAAAAAACTTCGGTTGCCTTTAGTTTCAATTTATAATTTTTATTAGGATTTTACTGATACTGTATCTTTTTGGTACTGGAGGTCTCAGAGGACTGACCTGGTTCTACTTGTTTGCTCTTGGGATTTAGAACGATAGTTTCTATTGTGTTGAGCCAGCAACATTTTGCTTATTTTCAAGAGGCAGAGTGGCAGAGTACTAAATTGCAAGGTTGTGCAGACCTTAAATAAGTGTATGGTGAGCTCTAAAAGTTACAATGTTAAATTAGTTTCTGGCTGGCCCACATTGTTTCCAAAGTTGACTTTGCATTTTAAAAGACCTTACTGATTTAAAAAGCGAATAGAGAACTGCTTGGAAACACATATCATCTGAGAGACATTCGAACATGCGGGGGGAAAAAAAGTGGAAGGAAAGGTGCTGCTGGCTGGGCATCATAGACTAGAAAGCTGCATTTAAAGTTTAAACTGCTTGGGTAAGACATGTTTTCCTGGTTTATCCTCATGTTTTTTTCCATCTGTGTTCTCTTGCCATTATTACCACCAAATACAGGAGAATACTCCTTTACTTATTGTAGTCTTATTTGGGAGACAGACTAGAGTGTGGATTATGTAGGGACAGAAAGGGAGACTTGAGGGTTTTTTTTGTTTTGTTTTGTTTTTTCTTCCAGTATTTAGGTTCATTGATGTACAGGGCATGTGTTGTCTTCTTTTAGATTTTTCAGTGAAGTTTTGTACTCCTCTCCATAAAACTCTCACACATTTATATTTATACATATATATATATAATATATATATTATTTATTTATTGAGAAAGAGTCTTGCTTTGTTACCTAGGCTGGAGTGCAGTGGCATGATCATGGCTCGCTGAAGCCTCAACCCCAAAGACTCAAGCAATCCTTCCACCTCAGCCTCCCAAGTAGCTGGGACCACAGGTGCACATTAATATGCTTGGCTAATTTTTTAATTTTTAAATTATTATTATTATTGTAGAGATGGGGTCTTGCTGTGTTGCCTAGGCTGGTCTCAAACTCCTGAATTCAAGCAATTCACCTGCCTCGGCATCCCAAAGTGCTGGGATTATAGGTGTGAGCACCACTGGCTGGGCCAATGTTTTTTCTCTTATAATGTTTCTTCTGATACTTTGTGGCTATTCTGAATGTGTTCTTTTAAAAATTATCATTAGAAAGTTACTTCATTTTTCTTTTTTTCTTTTTTTTTGAGTCAGAGTCTCGCTCTGTTGCCCAGGCTGGAGTGCAGTGGCGCCATCTCGGCTCACTGCAAGCTCCACCTCCCGGGTTCATGCCATTCTCCTGCCTCAGCCTCCCGAGTAGCTGGGACTACAGGCGCCTGCCACCACGCCCGGCTAATTTTTTGTAGTTTTAGTAGAGATGGGGTTTCACGGTGTTAGCCAGGATGGTCTCAATCTCCTCGTGATCCACCCACCTTGGCCTCCCAAAGTGCTGAGATTACAGGCGTTACTGCATTTTTCTGCACCAGGATCTCTTTATTTTGTACTTAGGCTTTGCTTGCTCCCTCTTTGCTTTAGTTTCATCATCTGTGAAACAAAGGGGTTAGGTTAGAATAAGAAATTTCCAAAGATCTTTCTACTTCTCACAGTACGTGGTTCTGTGTCGAGGTAACGTCCTTTACATACCTCATGAAGTTAGTGCTAGTTGTACCATCCAAACCACACATAAGTTCTGTGAATACAACCAAACAGCTTTGTTCACATGTATTTGCATGTGTTTCAACTTACCGTGTTCTCTGCATAATGATTCTTCAACAGTTTGAGGTAAAGAGTGAATATTTCAGTTTAAAAATACAGTCAAAAGTATAGTTTCTTATTATGGTGGACGTGGTTTACTACTACCTCCTCCCCCTGTGTTTTAGTTTGTTGCTGTGCTAGTTTTATTGCATATTTTCTTTCCTAAAAATAGATGGTCTTTATCTAAAGCGTAGTTTTTATAAATATTTGCATCTCAAGTAAATTTTTTCCTACCACATGGATTTCATGTGGTGAGTTCCATGAAAGCAGGTTGTGTTAAGAGGGCATTCTCCTAGTACCTGTTTATTCTTTTCCATACCTCTGCCCCAAGGATCTTGTTTACTGATGTCAGAATACTGGCAGTTTGAGTAGTACTCTTGAAGAGTTATTTTTGTATTTATTTCTGCTGGATTGAAGGAGGTAGATGTTGTACTCATTATCTCTCAGGACATCTATTCAGTCCTAACCCCCAAAATATACCTTAGAAACAGGCTCTCTGTGTTTTTTTTTTTTTTAATCTTTTATGAAGACATACAATACACACATTTCTCTTAGATGCTGGCCAGGAATTTGTTTGAACAAATTGAAATGGCAAGTTTTAACCCTAATTTGAATAGAGTTCCAGAAAATGAAGTTAGGGCAGAGGTTGGTGAGGGGTCATATTGGAGTGTCACTGAGCTAGTACCAATTTGTTTGTTTGTTTTGTGGTAAAATGCACATAATATAAAACTTAGCATTGTAACCATTTTTAAGTGTACGGTTCACTAGTGTTAAGTACACTTATATAGTTGTGCAATCAATCTCCAGGACTCTTTTCATCTTGCAAAACTGAAACTCTGTATCCATTAAGTAACAACTCCTCATTTCCCCTTCCCTCCAGCCTCTGGCACCACCATTCTGCTTTCTGTTTCTATGAGTTTGAGCCAGTATTTGTTTAGCTTTTTCATTTTTGTCTTGAGAACTTGACCTTCTTTATGACAGCTAAATGGATGTTGAACATGAAGAGGAGAGTAATCCAGTAAAACTGGTAGCCACTCTTCATGATCCATGAGTGTTGGTAGTTGCCAACCCCGAAATTAGAGTATCAGTCAATCTTCTGTAATGCAGTTTGGAAATTGCTATTCCTTGTGTTTGAGGATGATGACAATAGCTAGTGACTAACACTTACTTGGTACTTATTACATGCCTGAGGATAGAGGAAAGACCTGCTTCTGGGAAGAAAGAGTAAAGGAAAGATTGGGTGCATGACAATGTATAGATACATAAAGGAAGTTCTTGTCTGTTTTCTCTGTTAAGCTCAAAGCTAAGTCATCTGTTGAAAGTTAGGGGGCTCAGGTTGGTTAGGAGGTTTAAATAAAGTGACAGATGTTTGCAATTACTAGGAAATGGGATAGAGACTCATCAGGGAAAGTAGAATAATACTAATAGTATTAGTGGTAATAATAACAACAACAAGAACAGCTAATAATGACTAGTTATCTGTTCTATGCCAGCTACATTTTATGTTGTAATCTTTATAGCAACCTTATTAAAGTAGTTGTTATTACAGGTAAGAGACTAAGTTGCAGAGTTAGGATGCCATTGTCACTCTGCTGCCCCAAGCCCAGGTGTTCTTTCCTTTTTCTGCACTGTTAATGGCATTGGGAGTGTCTGCCTGACACTACAAACCAGAAGTTTAGAGTATAATTTTTAGAAATTGTTTTTCAGAGAAAGGAGGAAGAGTGGGCTGAAGTAAACGCTATATGTCTAAAATATCACAATTATGTTGACATTTTTTTTTGCAACCAGAATGATTGATGCCCTTGATGGGTCATTTCACTAAATAAAGTGAGTTACCACAGCCCAGTAGAAACCCAGATCTGGTTGTGTGACCTTAATAGAGGTATCTGAAATTATAAATTGATTTTCTTCCGATAGCCCGCATCTGAAATAACTGGATTGAGGTTCATGTCAGTAAATTCTTCAATTTCTATGTAGGGAAAAATGAGGACCTTTTTGTTTGTAATTATTCTATTTATTGAACAGTTATTAGTTGTACTTCTAATCTGTACTAGAAGACTATATTACAAAGTGTTTATTTTCCCTAAACAATGGCTTCTCTTGATTCATGTTCATTATTGCCCTAAATAAATTGAAATTTAGAAAAAGAAAAACCCAGTTTTCTTAGTATCATACATGCAAGCTTAAGTTTTCTTATTTGTTTGTTTTTATTTGACATACATGAAGGTTATTTCCAAAGATACAAATGGAGGCCAAAACAGTTTGACATAAAGCAGACCAAAACAGATTGAATTATACTGTACCTCTACACTGACTAGCATTTTGATGTCTAGATGGATAAGTAAGCATAATGCTAATTTACAAGCGCAAACTCAACTAGTAAGATTAACTAATTTCTAGGCTGTAATGAATTTATATAAATATTCTTGTTATTCAGATGGGAAACCTCATAACTGTGCTGTAGATTAGACTTGCATTGCCTAAAACTGGAGAATGTAACTTTTTTTGTTTTTTTGACAAGCCCACAGCCAGCATCATAGAGAATGTAACTTTGCCTCCCAAATCTGTGTATGTCAGATCACTTATAATTGGAGCTGCACAGTTCCCTCTTCTAGGTTTGACTCTTTAAACTTGGTAACATCTCATTAGGCTAAATGAATTCTCCATGCCCTATTGTCTGTCTTGCTATGTTGCCTAACACTTTGATTTTAACATTAGGAAAACAACTACCAATAAACATGAGATAAAACACAAAATAGATGAATACCACTAGCTTGGTAATATAAACCATTATATAACAGGGATTTGCTGCAAACTCTTTTCACACATAGAAAACTTTTCCAAAAGACATTTTTGAAGTTTCGCTATGAAGAAAGTTTGCCAGTGACTGAAAGAACCTTTTGTAGGTCCCTATTTGGGAGTGCGGTAACTGGTGCTTCTGGACTCTATACACAGAGATCCAAGGCTAGGAAAATATCTCAGGGTAAAGCTATCTAAGTTTTGTATCCAAAAGCTATTAATTTCTTCAGTTATGAGAAGAAACCACAAATTGCGTAATGGCCTTGGTATTTTGTTGGTATGGAGAGAAGGATGATCTCAGAAGACTTGTAGGCCTGTCTTGGGGTGTCTGTGTGTGTGTGTGTGTTGCTTTTTTTCCAACTTATAAAAAAACTCAACAATCAATCTTAGCCACGTTTTTGAAACCGTAGATATTCTAAATTAGCAAATCCAAATCAGTACACGAAACAACCATTTTTGCCAGCACCAAATGCATACTTTGCTGAGCTTTCGTATCTGGGCTCCAGAGTTTATTCATAGCAAATTCTGACATCTGCTAAGTTCTATTATGACCCAGAGGGGAGTGAAGTGAAGTAGGATGAAGAATCTGGAAACGCATGCTGCTTATAGGGTAAATTGCATTGAGGAATTTGCATCCATGTAGCCTTTCCCCTTATGGACCACTGTGACGTTTAGTAGGCTGAGCTAAAAGGTCATATTGCTCAAGATGAATAACAATAAATGGTTTGTTCAGTGACTTGTTAAGCCTACTGCCAGTGCCTACTAATAGCCAAAATAGCTATTTCTCTTCTGGGATATATGAGTTTGGCTGTCATCTTTTTGGGAATATGGTAATTTGTAGCCATCACTTTCAGTGTGGTGGGGAGATCTAACATTTAAAAGTTCTTATCCCAGTGGTTTACAGATCCCTTTCCCCCCACAAACCGCTGCTGCTTCTTTTGAACCTTGAATGCTACCATGGTTTAATTTTTTTTTTTTTATTTTTTTGAGACAGGGTCTTGCTCTGTCACCCAGGCTGGAGTGCAGTGGCATGATCATGACTCACTGCAGCCCCAGCCGCCTGGACTCAAGTGCTCCTCCTGCCTCAGCCACCCGAGTAGCTGGGACTACAGGCGTGTGCCACCACACCTGGCTAATTTTTAGATGGGATTTCGCATGTTGCCCAGGCTGGTCAAGCAGTTCTCCCACCTTGGCCTCCCAAAGTGCTGGGATTACAGGTGTGAGACCTCATGCCCGGCCTTCCTTTGCTTTGCTTTTCTTCAGTTGTGGTTCAGTTCTAGACCATGTTTACAGTAGATACAGGGGCACAGCTCCCAATAGTGTTTAAAACATGTGAAGTATCGGGGTAGAAGTTAGCACCTCTAATAAGTTTAAATTCCCTCGGATTTGCTTTATAGGAAGTATGTTAAGAACATTTTCCAGAGCATTTTCATTCAACTGATATATTTTACATAGCTGCCTTATTAAAATACAGATGTATTCTTGAAATTATTGACCATTTTTTTTTTTTTTGAGATAGTCTTGCTGTGTCGCCCAGGCTGGAGTGCAGTGGCACAATCTCGGCTCACTGCAACCTCTGCCTCCTGGGTTCAAGCGATTCTTTTGCCTCAGTTTCCCAAGTAGCTGGGATTACAGGCGCCCTCCAACATGCCTGGCTAATTTTTGTATTTTTAGTAGAGATGGGTTTGGCATGTTGTCCAGGCTTGTCTCGAACTCCTGACCTCAAGTGATCCACCCACCTCAGCCTTCCAAAGTGCTGGGATTACAGGTGTGAGCCACCATGCCTGGCCGATCAATTTTTTTTTTTTTTTTTTGAGACAGAGTCTCGCTGTGTCGCCCAGGCTGGTATGCAGTGGCCGGATCTTGGCTCACTGCAAGCTCCGCCTCCCGGGTTTATGCCATTCTCCTGCCTCAGCCTCCCGAATAGCTGGGACTACAGGTGCCTGCCACCACGCCCGGCTAATTTTTTATATTTCAATTTTTAAGAAATGAAATAAGATGAATGATGAGTAATTCCTTTTTCAGTAATATAGTAGATTAGATATTCAGAGAAATCCCTTCGGGTCAGAACATTTGTTTTTTGTTTGGTTTTTTTTTTTTTTTTTTTTTTTTTGAGACGGAGTCTCGTACCGTCACCCAGGCTGGAGTGCAGTGGTGTGATCTGAGCTCACTGCCACCTCCGCCTCCTGGGTTCAAGCGATTATCCTGCCTCAACCTCCTGAGTAGCTGGGACTACCGGTGTGTGCCACCATGCTCAGCTAATTTTTGCATTTTTAATAGAGATGGTTTTCACCATGTTGGCCTTGATGTCTTGACCTTGTGATCTGCCCGCCTCAACCTCCCAAAGTGCTGGGATTACAGGTGTGAGCCAGCTGGAACATTTTTAAATGAGGCTAGGAAAGGTAAAAATGTATGAGCACATATAATATACATATAACGTTCTGGAACTAGTGTAAGAAAAATAATTGAGGCCGGTCATAGTGGCGCACGCCTGTAATCCCAGCACTTTGGGAAGCCGAGGTGGGCAAATCACGAGGTCAGGAGTTCAAGACCAGCCTGGCCAACATGGTGAAACCCTGTCTCCACTAAAAATACAAACAATTAGCTGGGCGTAGTGGTAGGCGCCTGTAATCCCAGCTACTCGGGAGGCTGAGGCAGGAGGATTGCTTGAACCCAGGAGGTGGAGGTTGCAGTGAACTGAGATTGCCCCACTGCACTCCAGCCCGGGTGACAGAGTGAGACTCCGTCTGAAAAAAAAAAAAGCATCATTTCATAAGGCAGAGGAAGCCCTGAAGGTGGTGGTGGTTCTGAGGGTTTCTTGTAGGATTAGAGGAAAGTGGAGGGACAAGAGACAAGTAGTACCTAAGCATAGTGGAAGGTCCTACTGGAGACTGTCCCAGATGGAACTGGGACCCTGGAGGGTGCAAGTCTTCAGTGCATGAGTAGAAAAAAGATGTCCAAGTTGTCCTGCATGCAGAGACTTGCCTCTTACTGTCTTGGATCTGGTTGGAGAGGGGAAAGAAGCCTCCCATGTGATTGCCTAAGCAGACGCCCATACTCAAAGATTTGCAGTCAGATTTTATACTACCTGTGAGGACTGAAAATCTCTAAACTGAAAACTTAGTTGAAAGTATTCCTATTTGGTTATGGTTCCCAGTGTCTGGGAGAATCAAATTCATATCTCTTTTAAATTAATTAATTAATTTTAGAGACAGGGTCTTGCTATGTTGCCCAGGCTAGTGTTGAACTCCTAGGCTCAAGCAATCCTCCTGCCCCGGCCTCCCAAAGTGCTGGGATTATAGGCATGAGCCACCACGCCTGGCAAAAACACACTTTATAGTCAGGCCTTAAAGACTTTTAATAGAGGAAGTTGCAAGAAATGTGAGTTTGCATAAGAAAATAAGCAACTATGAGTTGGTTATTTTGAGTCAGATGGGGCAGATTCTATTTTCCAGATATGGAAACAGTATTTCCTGACTCCTGCTCTTCTAGAACCTCAATATTGTACTATCAAGAAGTAGAATCTTTTTCTGTTGAAGCTGGGCAGTCCTTTGTGACTGCTTTGACCAAAAGAATATGACAGAAGTGATATTATTTCATTTCTGAGGCTAAGTCATAAAAATACCACACATTTCTTTATTCTCTTGGGATGCTCATTCTTGGAACCCATCAGCATACTCTGAAGAAGCCCATGGAGAGATCCATGTGGAAAGGAACTGAGGTCTCAGGCCAGTGGCACCAGCTATAAGCTTCCAGCTGATGGTCAGTACTGACTTGCCATCTTTGTAAGTAAGCGATCCTGCAAGTGGATCCTTCAGTTCTCTATCAAGCTGCCCTGGGTGATGCCATGTGGAGCAGAGGCAAGCTCTTCTCTCTAAGCCCTGAACAGATTACTAATTTGTGAGCAAAATAAGTAATTATTGTTATTTTGATCCACTAAATTTTGGAGTGGTTTGATATGCATCGATTGACAGGTAACTAAACATCGGTGGTAACCATCAGTCTTATAAAGCCTACAGATGTTTAAAGAAATAAAGGAGGAGGTTAAAAATATGATGAGGAGACTCTTAAAACTGATGAGGAAAATATGGAAGAAGAACTCAGTCTCTGTAGAACTTCTAGAAATAAAAAACATGCAGATGCCCCCAGACTTATGATGATGGTCTGATTTTAATTTTTCTTTTTTTTTTTTTTTTTCGAGACAGGGTCTTGCTCTGTTGCCCAGCTGGAATGCAGTGGCATGATCTCAGCTCACTGCAGCCTCCGCCTCCTAGGTTCAAGTGATCCTCCCACCTCAGTCTCCCTAGTAGCTAGGAATACAGGCAGGCACCACTATACTCAGCAAGTTTTTTATTTTTAGTAGAGACAGGGTTTTACCATGTTGCCCAGGCTGGTCTCGAGCTCCTGAGCTCAAGTGATGTGCCCACTTCGGCCTCCCGAAATGCTGGCATTATAGGCATGAGCCACCTCAGCTGACCTGATTATGATTTTTCAACTTTACGATGGTGTGAAAGTGATATTCATTCAGTAGAAATTATACTTCAGTACAATATTCATGAAATATTCAGCACTTTATTGTGAAATAGGCCTTGTGTTAGAATTCAAGCTGTCTAACCCACCTTGTTTTGTTTTGTTTTAGGCTTTTAGCAGTGTGAAGCCATTGTTTTTAGTTTCTCTCTCTAGTGATAAGCGGAAAAGAGGGTTGAGGAAGGGGCTTTACCGAACCAACCAGAAACAGGAACTAAGAACCCAAGCCTGTGTTCCCTCCCTTGGACACCTCTGTAAGATGATTTTGCTCAGTTGTAGGCTAACATCAGTGTTCTGAGCATATTTAAGGTGGACCAGGCTATGATGTTTGGTAGGCTAGGTGTATTAAATGCATTTTTGACTTAGTAATATTTCAACTTATGATGGGTTTATAAGGACATAAGCCCCTTGTAAATTGAGGAGCATTTGCAGCGAAAAATACAGTGGAAAGAGGATACAGAGTAGAGTAAATTAATGAACTGGAAAATGGATCTGAAGAAAATTTCTAGAATTTAGTACAGAGAAAGAAGAGATGGAACATATGAGAGGTTTAGTGACATAGAGAATGAGACGATAACATCTGTCTGATCTAGTGGATCCCAAACTTTTTAAATCTTAGGATCCCTTATGCCTTATGCTCTCTCTCTCTCTTTTTTTTTTTTGTTTGTTTGTTGGAGATGGAGTCTTGCTCTGTTGGCCAGGCTAGAGTGCACTGGCATGATCTTGGCTCACTGCAAACTCCACCTCCCAGGTTCAAACGATTCTCCTGCTTCAGCCTCCCAAGTAACTGGGACTACAGGTGTCCATTACCACGCCTGGCTAGTTTTTGTATTTTTAGTAGAGATGAGGTCTTGCCATGTTGGTCAGTCTGGTCTTGAACTCGTAACCTCAAGTGATCTGCCCACCTTGGCCTCCCACAGTGCTGGGATTATAGGCATGAGCCACTGCACCCAGCCTACTCTTAAAAATTATTGAGGACCCAAATTGCTTTTGTTTATGTGAGTTACACTTATAATTTGGCCACATTTTTGCATGTATGTTACAGTTCCATTAAAAGTTTACTTTAAAAAAGAAACATCATAGAGTGAGAAGGTGAGCCACAACTTGGGAGATGTACTAACAAAGGTTTGTTAGCCAGAATATAAAAGAACTCCTCAAATAAAAAAAAAAATTAGGAAAAATGGAAATAGGAAAGTCATGAAAAAGTTAATTTTACAGGAGTAGAAACAAATGGTTCATGAACATATGAAAGATCCTCAACCCTTTTAGTAATCAAGAAAATGCAAATTAAAATGGCAAGGAACTGTCTATCTCCTGCTCGTCTCCTTTCCCCCACCAAACAGGGAAAAATTAAAAATATAGTTACAGTTGTTAGAGATGATATGAGCAGTAGGAGCAGTCATACTGTTAGGTACCTTCATTTTTGAAAACAATTTGGCTTTACCTAGTGATGCCTAGGTATGTCCCCTAGTGAAATTCTTGTGCGCATGGCTTAAGAGACATATGTAAGAATATTTTAATTATTGTTCATAGTAGCTAAAAATCCAAACAACTCAAATGTCTAGCAACTGTAAAGCATAAATACAGTTGGTATATTTATAAAAGGGTGACCTCTGAGCATAAAAGGAATTTAAGTGCCACTACATGCATCTTCGTAGAGGAATATTCCAAAATAGTGGGGATCAAAAAAGGCAGTTAGACATAATAAATACGGGCTGGGTGCAGTGGTACAGGCCTGTAATCCCAGCACTTTGGGAGGCTGAGGCAGGAGGATCCCTTGAGCCCAGGAGTTCAAGACCAGCTTGGGCAACATAGCAAGACCCTTTCCCTACAACAAATTAAAAAAAATATTATCTGGGCATGGTGGTGTGTACCCATATTTCTAGTTACTCAGAAGGCTGAGGTGGAAGGATCTCTTGAGCCCAGGAGTTTACAGCTACAGTGAGTTATGCTCATATCACTCCACTCCAGCCTGTACATCATTGTGAGACCCTGCCTCAAAAAAAAAAAAAAAACGAGTATGATTCTATTTGCATAAAGTTTAGATGCAGGCAAATCTAAACAATATGTTGTTTGGGGATACATATATGGTAAGATTATAAAGAAAAGCAAATTGAACAAACTTCAGGATGGTGGTTTTCTTGGAGTGGGATGAGGTGGTACTGGGGAATGGAAGAGTACGTAGGAACTATGGTTTGAATATGACATATTTTACAATAAAATTTTTTATAAGCTTGTTGTTGAAAGGAACCCTGAGGTGATTCTTTTTTCTGAAGAAGACTTTTGGTAATGCGGATAGTAATTTTTTTTTTTGAGACGGAGTCTCTGTCACCAAGGCTGGAGTGCAGTGGTGCGATTTCGGCTCACTGCAACCTCCGCCTCCCCAGTTCAAGCAATTCTCCTGCCTCAGCCTCCTGAGTAGCTGGGACTACAGGTGCATGCCACCATGCCCAGCTAAGTTTTTGTAATTTTAGTAGAGATGGGGTTTCACCGTGTTAGCCAGGACGGTCTCAATCTCCTGACCTCGTGATCCACCCGCCTCAGCCTCCCAAAGTGCTGGGATTACAGGCATGAGCCACCACACCCGGCTTGCAGATAGTAATTCTTAATCTTTTGGTACATGCTCTTGCACATAAAGTTTTACAGTAAATATATTTTGCATTTTTTTCCTGAATTTCTTTATGTCAACCTTGCTAAATAGAGAGCATGCCTAGGAAGAAGATGAAACTAGGAGAATTCATCCACAAGCTTAAGTTCAATGGTTGTAGCCTTAGAATGAGAAATTAGGCCTTTTATTCTACCTGTCTTAAAATTAGCTTATTATTGTTAAAAACCAAAGACTGTTTCTTAGTTTGTTTATTTTTATTTTTTGTTCAGGAGCAGAAGCACTCTTTTGCCCCTAGCCCTAGCTTGAATCTGCTGTTTGTTAAATACCTCCATGAATTGACATCTCTTCCTTTTCCGAAGGAATGTGAAACCCAGTAATTACACACAGACCTGACCTACTTTGGAAGAACCAGAGGACAAAGAAACCCTAGATTTCTTCGTCCTTTTTTGACTAAAAAGCAGAGATTTTTGGGAGGCAAGGGCCAGAACTTCCTGTATCTATTCTTCTTTGAAGAGCCCAACTCACCTAAGAAATTTCTGGCTGGGCATGATGGCTCATGGTTGTAATCCCAGCACTTTGTGGGACTGAGGAGGGAGGATGCCTTGAGCCCAGGAGTTCAAAACCATTCCAGGCAACATAACGAGACTCTTGTCTCTATGAAAAGGAAGGAAGGGAGGGAGGTAGGGAGGGAGGGAGGAAGAAGAAAGAAGTTTTCCCTTGTGTGTGCTGCTTGTAGGCTAGTGGACTTGATTCTAATGAAGCCTTTGCATGTCTGCTGATCCGGAAATATTTGGCCTTTTCCCAAGGCTCTATGGCTTTGGGAAAATAATGATGAAATACCTATTTATTTTTTATTTTTAATTGTCCTATTTTATATGTTTGATTTTTGTAAACACCTCAGCCCTTTTTAAAAAGAAATAGTTGGAATATAAACATATATTCTCATTAATTAATAAATCAGCTGGATGACTAGTCCAAACTATTATTCCATTATCATTGTCACTGCCCTGTAACTTATTTTAGTTCTGTCTTAGTTATATTTACCTGTTGTTATTTTGCTAATTTGATAGTTTATTGTGAAAACAATTTTTAATATTTGTCTATTGACATTTTTTAAAATAGAAAAAAATTCTCCTAAACCACAATCAGAAATCTTTTCATTTGATTCATTAACAGTTACTAAAACACCACAACTGTGTTCTGGGTCCTAGGCCCTGTAGGGGGGCTCACACAACTTCACTAAACACCAGCCTTAGCAGAGGAAGATGACTATCAATATCTGGAATATCAAGAACTAGAAGAAACAAGATAATGTGGTCCTAGCAGACAGATAAATGGGATAGATTCAAGAATTCAGAAATAAAACCTTACACTTATGGTCATTTGACTTGTGTTAAGTCTGCAAAGACAATTCATTGGAGAAAGAAGAGTCTTTTCACCAAACAGTGCTGGAATAAGTGTATATCCATGTTCAAAAGAATGAAGTTGGACCTTTGCTTTATACCATATGCAAAAATTAACTTCAAGTGGACCACAAAACTCTCTAAGAGTTTTCATAGAGTTTTATAGTTTTAGCTCTCACATTTATGAAGAGAAGAAAACATACGAGCAAACCTTTCTGATTTGGAGTTAGGCAGTGGTTTCTTAAATAGACTACCAAAAGCAGAAGGGACAAAGGGAAAAATAGATAAATGGACTACATCAAAATTAAAAACTTTTGTTCTGCAGACAATACCATCAGAAAATTGATGACAACCCACAGAATGGAAGAAAATGTTTGCAAATCGTACATCTGATAAGGGACTTGTATCTAGAATATATAAAAACTTTTATAACTCAATAGTAAAAAGTCTAATAATTTAAAAATAGAGGAAAGATTTCAATGTGTAATGCCCCTCAAAATGTATGCAGTTAGTCCACAAACACATGGAAAGATTCTCAGCATCATTAGTCATTAGGAAAATGCAAATGAAATCCTCAATGAGATACCACGTATCCACTAAGATGGCTGTAATAAAAAAAGATGGACAATAACAAGTGTTGGTTAGGATATGTGGAAAGTAGAACTTTCTGGCATTGCTGGTGAGAGAGAATTTAATGATGCAGCAGCTTTGTCATTTCTTCAAAATGTTTAATGTTCCAAAAAATGTTAAAAGTGGAATTACCATATAACCCAGCAATTCCACTGGTAGGTATAAACCCAAGATAAGTGAAAACACATTCACATAAAAATTTTATGAATGTTCATGGCAGCATTATTCATAATAGCCAAAAAGCAGAAACAACCAAAATGTCCATCAACTAAAGAATGGATAATTAAAATTAATATATCCATACAATGGAATATTATTTGGCAATAAAAAGTAATGAAGTACTGATACATGCTGCAAGGTGAATGCCCCTTGAAAACATTATGCCAAGTAAAAGAAACAAGTCACAAAAGGACCACATATTGTATGATCTCATTGAGATGAAATATTTAGTATAGGCAAATTTATAGAAAGAAAGTGGATTAGTGGTTGCCTAGGGCTGGTGGAGGGATAGGAGTGGGGGAATGAGGAGTGATAGCTAAACAGGTATGAGGTTTTTTTCAGTCAGAACAAAAATGTTCAGTTAGATTGTGATGGTTGCACTATCCTGTGAATTTATAAAACACATTGAATTTTACACTTTAAATTGGTGAATTGCATGGTATGTGAATATCTCAATAAAGCTGCTTTTTTTTTTTTTAAATAACTAGAATACAAAGAAAGCAGGGAAATTCTTGCTGAGGAGAAATACTAATGTGATTATTTGTCTTGTTAATGAATTTCATGTCCTCGTTCGGGCTAAATATTTGTGAATTTTTAAAAAAATCTACTTTTAGAAAGAGTTTCAGGTATCTTTAACAGAAGATCAATAGATTAAAACAAATTTAAAAGAATTAGGGCCAAATAGTCTAGGGAAGAGGAGAGATGGATACTATTTTACCAGAAAACTTAGGCTAAGTAGAGCTACCACAGTTCACTTAGCTTTTGCTTTCTGGCAGTACAGGCCAAGAAGAAAACATGGATTCCTTAACTAACATTATTAAATAAAAGGAAAAAATACAATTGAGAAAACCGATTTCCCAGTACCACACTGTAAGTCAAAACTTAATACCCTGTGACTTGATATCAGGTTCACAAAACTATGTCTAAAAGAAAAATTCTTCAATAATACATTTTTTAAAAAGATTTCAAGGCCAGGTACGGTGGCTTATACCTGTAATCCCAGCACTTTGGGAGTCCAAGGCAGATCACTTACAGCCAGGAGTTTGAGTCCAGCCTGGGCAATATAACAAGACACTGTCTCTACAAAAACAAACAAACAAACAAACAGAAACCCCTATGGTGGCACATGCCTGTAGGCCCAGTCGCTGGGGAGGATCACTTGAGGCCAGGAGGTTGAGGCTGTAGTGAACTGTGATCGTGCCACTGTACTCCAGCCTGGGTGACAAAGACCCTGTTTCAAAAAGGGGAAAAAAAGGGTTCCAAAGTGTTCTCTATATGGAAACCATTTTGATTCTGGATATAGGTCTAGTGAGTCTAGTGAAGAAATGTTTGTTAAGCGATCTGGTTACTTGAACTGACGGAAAGCAGAAAGCTGTTGTTTAGTCTGGTATCTCCAACATTAAATAGAAGTTTCCTAACAAAACAATTTAAGACTGAAGTTGAATGTAGTGCTAGAAGAGCAGAGCATTCCATTATGATGTTTGCAGTTAACTATTTTAGAATAGCTTTAGATGTGTAGAAAAATTGCAGATACAGTACAGAGGTCCCAAATACCCCATGGTCAGTTTCCTCTATTCTTACTATCTTACAGTAATATGATACATTTGTCATAATTAATGGACCAATATTAGTACATCCTTATTAAAGTTCATACTTTACTCAAATTCCGTTAGTTTTTACCAAAATGTCCTTTTTCTGTGTCAGGATCTTGTCCAGGATACCACACGCCATTTAGTCACCATGTCTCCTTAGGTTTCTCTTAGCTGTGACAGTTTCTCAGTCTTTTCTTGTTTTTGATGACCTTAATGGTTTTGAGTAGTACTGGTCAGGTATTGTATAATGCTCCTCAGTTGGAATTTGTCTTATGTCTTTGTCATGATTAGATTGGGGTTATAGGTTTTGAGTGGTAAGATAACCAAGGTAAAGCGCCATTTTCATCACATCATACCAAGGGCACATACTATCAACATGACTTATTACTGTTGATGCTAACCTTGATCACCTGGCTCAGGTAGTGTTTGTCAAGTTTTTCCACTAAAGTTCTTTCTTTCCCCCCCTTTCATAATGTACTGTCTGGAAGGAAGTCATTGGATGCACATGCTTTCGATAGCATTTTGTGCAATTGAAAAAAGTAACTTTGTTTGGTAAACTAAGGAGCCTGACATATTTACTTTTCCAGTGGAGAGCTTACCTATGTTTACACAGAGTTTGCTGGAATCTCTACAAGTAAGGCTAAAGCAAAGCTTTTCTCAAGAAAGAGCTTTAGTTTTGTTCACATGCTTGAACTCTTGCTTGAAACTGCTACAGTTCTGTACTATAAATTATGGAAGAGATTTCCTTGGCCTAGAATTTCTTGGAGATGATAGTTGTCTACCTTATAAAGAACCATGAGCTGTTAGTTTTCTATTACTATGTAGCAACCTGCCACAAATTTAGCAGCTTAAAGCAGCACACATTTAGTGTCTTACAGTTTCCATGGGTCTTGAGTCCTGGCATGGCTTAGCTGAGCCCTCTGCTCAGGGTCTCAGAAGGCTGTACAGTATTAAATGGACTGCATTGTCACCTGGAGGCTTAACTGGGAAAGAAGTTACTTACGAGATCGTTCAGGTAATTGGTAGAATTGCTTTATGAGTGAGGATCCCAGCTTTTTGTTGGCTGTTGGCTGGGGCTTCTAAAGAGACTGATCCTAGAGAGACTGCCCGCAGTTCTTTGATGCCACCCACAGTTCCTTTTCCTGAGGGCTTCTGTAACATGGCCATTTACTTCATTAAGCTCTCTAGCTCCACTTGGAAGAAAGGGAGGATATTACATAAAGGCATGAATAGGTCTGTCATTATGTGCGTGTGTGTGTGTGTGTGTGTGAGAGAGAGAGAGAGAACCATTGGGGGCCAGTCATCATGGGGTCTGTTTGTCACACAGAATATGACTTCTTTTATTTTTATTTTTAATTTTTTTTGAGGGTACATAGTAGGTGTATATATTTCATAATATGACTTCTGAAGAGAATATTTAATTTTGAGTAGGACTGCATCCAGTAAGTCTGTCTTGATGAAAATTAGTCACAGAGTACATCCCAAATGTTAGTTTAACCCAATAGAGCTGGTTGTAGTAAAAAGAATAAACTTTACTTTAAAAAATATTGGGTACAAGGTTAAATGAAGGTAGGTAGAGCTGTTCAATGCAGCATACCAGCTGGGGATGAAGAAAGAAGTTGGAGGATAGGTGAAATACGGGGATATGTTTTCCTTGTTTCAAAATTTTGCTAAAGTCTGATGCTGTCAGTCATCCATTCTTTTATTAGTCAATTATCTCTGTTTATATTTAACAACTCATTACCATAAAATCTACTTTTGAGAAGGAGCAAAACATAATGAAGTGAAGGGCTCAGGTTCTTGAGCTCGACTGTCTGGCTTCGAATCCTGCCTCTGCCATTCAGTACTGTATATCCAGGGCACATAACTTCATTGGTAGGTGTCTCAGAAATATCTGTAAAATGAGAATAATAGTACCTACTCCATAGGGTTGTTGTATGGGTTAAGAGTTAATGCCTGTAATTATTCTTTTTTTTTTTTTTTTGAGACCGAGTCTCGCTCTGTTGCCCAGGCTGGAGTGCAGTGAGGCGATCTCAGCTAACTGCAGCCTCCGCCCCTCCAGGTTTAAGCAGTTCTCTGCTCAGCCTCTGGAGTAGCTGGGATTACAGGTGCGTGCCACCACGCCCAGGTAATTTTTCGTATTTTTAGTAGAGACGGGGTTTCACCATCTTGGCCAAGCTGGTCTTGAACTCCTGACCTCGTGATCCACCCGCCTCGGCCTCCCAAAGTGCTGGGATTACAGGCGTGAGCCACCACGCCTGGCCATTATTCCTCATTTTTTTCAAGTGCAGTAAAGATGTCATAGTTATGTTTAAAAAAAGAGAAAGACTCCTGTTTGAGGTATATTGAAGTAGTTACAGATGAAATGATATGGTGATTGGGATTTTGGAGAAACTTGGTAGAGGTATAGATAAAACAATTGACTATAAAGTAATAATTCTTGAAGCTGATTGATGCTTTAAATTATTTTATTGTCTACTTTTGTTAATATTTGAAAATTTTCATTTCAAAAAGTAACAAAAAAATTTAGTGCCTTGGCACATATTAGGTGCTCAGTATATTTTACCTATTCTTACTATGCTTATGTTTAATATATTGGAATTAACTAGTCTAAAACAAAAAATATAAAACAAACTAAAATTGACTCTTTGAGTTTCTCATTTCTAAGTGAGAAATTTGATAATGGAAACATCGTCAAATTTGGCTGACATTGGGTTATGCAACATTTCTTAGACTCGGATTCTTGGTTTCTGTGTTCATGTCTTTCTGGTGTGGTTGTAATTTACAGTTTAATTAATTTGACCTACTTGTTGCCCATTTCACATTCCATTTAATTTAGTCTGCCATTGTTTGTTCTGTAAGTGGGATGGAAATTAATGTCAATATTATTATTTAGCGTTCTTAGTTTTAACAGTGGGAAACATTGACTTTACCAATAGTGAAAATATTAGCAAATGCCAAGGCTTTTCTGGGCAAACAGTGGTGTTATGCCTTAGTTTAATGTATTTAATTGAGGAAAGAAACATTTATTCACCAAGGTTATCTCAAATGTGGTAAATGCAGTTTTCTGCTTATTATCATATGGTCCTACATTATATAGCACTGTAAAACTAGAAGACTTAGGGCTGGGTGTGGTGACTCATGCCTGTAACCCCAGTGCTCTGGGAGCCTGAGGTGGGAGGATTGCTTGAGGCCAGGAGTTCCAGATCAGCTTGGGCAAAAGAGCAAGACCCTTCTCTTAAAAAAAATTAATTTAGCTGGGCATGGTAGTACATGCCTGTAGTCCTGACTACTCAGGAGGCTGAGGTGGAGGATCGCTTGAGGCCAGGAGTTTGAGGCTGCAGTGAGCTATTATCACATCATTGCACTCCAGCGTGGTCAACGGAGCAAGACTCTGTCTCTAAAAGAAATAACAAATACAGCCGGGCGTGGTGGCTCATGCCTGTTATCCTAGCACTTTGGGAGGCTGAGGCAGGAGGATTGCTTGAGCCCAGGAGTTTGAGAGCAGCCTGGACTATAGTGAGACCTCATCTTTACAAAAATAAGTAAATAATAAACAGATAAGAGAAAATAAAAGAAATAATAACTAAAACTAAATGGCTTGATTACTTTAACTAACCAAGATTGAGAGTTGTATGACTAGTAGTGATTCTGATTTATGTGAATGAACCCTTAGGACTTAAATGTCAATTTAAAAACTTAAAAAAGTCAAAACCCAAGTCTCCCAGAGTTCGAATTAGGAATTGGCACAGTGAGAACCTTATCTTCATAACTCTCTTTCTTTCTTTTTTATAGTCAGGGTGTCACTCTGTCACCCAGGCTAGGAGTGTAGTGGCTTGATCACAACTCACTGCAGCCTTGACCTCCGGAGCTCAAGCAGTTCTTCTGCCCCAGCCTCCCAAAATGCTGGGACCACAGGCACATGCTAACGTGCCCAACCAATTTGAAATTTTTTTTGTAGAGACAGGATTCCACTATGTTGCCTAGGCTGGTCTGAAGCTCCTGGGCTTAAGCGATCATCTCACCTTGGCCTCCCAAAGTGCTGGGATTGCAGGTGTGAGCCACTGTGCCCAGCTGATACCTCTGCTTTCAAGTCATGTAATAGATGAAAACATTGAGGATTAGAGGGGTAAAGTGATTTTCCCAAGGTCACAAACATATCTTAGAGATACAGCTGGAAATTGAACTCTCAATCTCAGCACCCACTCCATTCGTCTTTTTGCTGTCACAGTGATTTCCCAACTGTTCTGCAGAGCCCTAGGCTTCTAAAAAGTTTTGTCTATAACCAGGATGGATACTCTTTTTTCTGTCTTATGTATTAGGGTTTATGTGTGATTTTGTTCAGAAGGAAAAAGTTTCTACTGCTGTGTATGATCATTTTTATATCCTTCCTACACTCTGAGCTCCTTATTCTGTGCTGTTTTCTACCCAGAAAAGTACATTTGATTCATTGAAGGGATTTTTTTTTACTTAGTTTCAAAAAATGCCAACTTGATCTCTTAGTTTCAAAAAATGCCAACTTGATCTATCAAGAAACCTGTGACCCAGAGACCTCAGGAAAGTTGCACAAAGACTTTTAAATATGGAGGGATAATTAGTTTTATTATGACATTATTATCAATTAACATTTTACTTCCTTCTAGCTCTCTACATTTTCATTTTCTCATCTCATAAATCTCATTCCTTATGATTTTTTGGTGGGGATGTGTTACTTATGGTCTCTTATTTTCCTAGAACAATATTTATGCAAATATGTCTCTTTTTTTTTTTTTTTTTGAGACAGAGTCTTGCTCTGTCGCCCAGGCTGGAGTGCAGTGGCGCCATCTCGGCTCACTGCAAGCTCCGCCTCCTGGGTTCACGCCATTCTTCTGCCTCAGCCTCCCGAGTAGCTGGGACTACAGGCGCCTGCCACCATGCCCAGCTAATTTTTTGTATTTTTAGTAGAGACGAGGTTTCACCGTGTTAGCCAGGATGGTCTCAGTCTCCTGACCTTGTGATCCACCCGCCTCGGCCTCCCAAAGTGCTGGGATTACAGGCATGAGCCACCGCGTCGGCCGTCTGTCTATCTTAAATGAAACTATTTCTGATATCTGGAGATTCTTTTGGGTCTCATTGGCAATGAATTAGGGGTCATGTTAATTGGCTTAAAAGTACTATTGTCATAAGACATAAAAGAGGGGCTAATAGTATAATAGTTGGGTTTTACTTAAATTGTGGATGCTTTTAATGATTTTTAAAAACCCTCAATGTTATTAACTATACTCAATACTTTAATGAATTGATACACAGTTATGACAATTTCCTTTACATAAAATCCTTGGTTCTACCTTAGCATCTTTTTGAAATTCTACACTTGTACTCTAATGCAAATTTAGGACCATCAGAGAAGGTCAGTATTTAGGATGTCTGTAATCCTGCTACAGGAAAACACAAAGAATCTTGTTAAATGTTAACTCTGTTATATTAAGCATATACTTCATGTAGCTGTCTTTTGACATCGGTTGTGGCTATGTCTAACCCATATAATAATTTTATATTTCAGTGGAACCATTCTCAGTTTTTTCTATGGCAGTGTTGTTTATCAGTTGTCCACTTACCACCTTTAAAATAAATATCAGAAATTTGGCCAGGCACGGTGGCTCACGCCTGTCATCCCAGCCCTTTGGGAGGCCAAGGTGTGTGGATCACAAGGTTAGGAGTTTGAGACCAGCCTGGCCAGCATGGTGAAACCCCATCTCTACTAAAAATACAAAAAATTAGCCGGGCATGGTGGTGCACGCCTGTAGTCCCAGCTACTTGGGAGGCTGAGGCAGGAGAATTGCCCAAACCCAGGAGGTGGAGGTTGCAGTGAGCCGAGATGGCGCCACTGTACTCCAGCCTGGGAGACAGAGTGAGATTCCATCTCAAAAAACAAAACAAAAAAAACCCCAGAAATTTAAGAATTAATTAATGTTTACTATTAGACTTCCAGGGATTGATTTAAGTTACTTAAATTACACTATTAATCACATGAAATGCAAACATTCATTATGGAAATAACATTTGTTTGACTTGAAAATGTGATGATTACTAAATATAAGGAACTCATTGAAACTGGAATAAATGCACAAGCCATCACACAAAACATTCCATTTTGAAGGAATCCCAGAGGGGCATTATCTGTCAGCTCTGGTAGTGTGCACCTGTCCTTCGGAAAACGCCTTGGAAGGTAATTGGTGCCATGTTCCTGATGGGCACAGGGAGGCTGGCTTCTTACTCCAGGCTGCTCAGGGAAGATAGTCTGGTATCATAAACATCCAGACTAGAAATGCATGATTTGACAACGATGCACCTTTTGACAAACAATGAGCACACTACTGACATCCGAGGATGCATTACAAGTGAGACTTTCAGAAATAGGAGGATGAAATGCAGTCTGAAAATGGATATTGCTTCCTGTTTTTCCTTAGTCTTCATTGTCAAATAATTGGGAGATGTCAAGAGATGAGGGTTTAGGATAGTTTTTCAACTGTTTTCTGTTTCCTTGGTTCACTCAGCTCCCGCTACTTCACGCAGACTGTGTTATTAGTCCTTGAGGGCATATTGATATAATTTAAAACAATTTAAAATATGAACTGTTGCTGATTTTGTTCAACAGGAACAGCACTACCATTGTAAGGTTAGCAAGATACCCAATATAATAAATCTCCATAGGGGAAGTTTAAGAAAATTATGTTACGGCAGTTGAGTTCAGCTCTCTTTTCAGCTGGAGCCTTAAGTCTTGGAGCGTTCTAGGTTCTACATCTAAATGTGCTTAACAGTACACAGGCTTCTTGACAAATGCTGTTCTTGGGAAGAGTACAATCCTTCTGTGAGTCTGTGTTATTTTTACCTGTGAGTTGGCATTCCAGGGAAGAGTAGCATGTGCTCATTAAGAAAATTCATCTTAAAATTTATTCAGCCTTTTGTCTCCTTACAACCTTGTATTTTAGGCGATATTGCCAAGTTATTTCCCGTCTTTCTGTCCTGGGACTAAAATTTCTTTTTTTCTTTTCTTTTTCTTTCTTTCTTTTTTTTTTTTGAGACAGAGTCTTGCTCTGTCACCAGGCTGGAGTGCAGTGGTGTGATCTTGACTCACTGCAACCTCCACCTTCCTGGTTCAAGCAATTCCCCTGCCTCAGCCTCCCAAGTAGCTGGGGCTACAGGCCCACGCCACCATGCTTGGCTAATTTTTTTTTTTGTATTTTTAGTAGAGACGGGGTTTCACCATGTTGGCCAGACTGATCTCAAACTCCTGACCCCAGGCAGTCCGCCCACCTCGGCCTCCCAAAGTACAAAATTTCATTTTTTATAGTTTAATTTCCCACCATAACTTTGACATTTTTCTTTGGAAGTAACTAGTTTTTTAAAAATTTCAAAACATTTCTGTAAGTTATAGGTTGAACACCCCTAATTCAAAAACGAAAAATGCCCCCAAATCTTAAACTCTTTGAGTGCCAACATGACACCATGTGGAAAATTCTACGCATAAGCACTTAATACAAACTTTTTTTTTAATGCACAAGATTATTTAAAATATTGTGTAAAATTACCTTCAAGCTATGTGTATAAGGTGTATATGAAACATAACGTTTTGGATAAGGGATATTCAACCTGTATTGTTACTTATTATTTTTATTGTTTTATTTTTTGAAATGGGGTCTCCCTCTCACCCAGGCTGGAGTGCAGTGGCGTGATCACAGCCCACTGTAGCCTTGAGCTCTTGGACTCAAATGATCTTCCCACCTCAGTCTCCTGAGTACTAGGACTACAGGCATATGCCATCATGGCTGGATAATTTTTAAAAATTTTTTTGTAGAGTTGGGGGTCTTGCTGTGTTGCCCAGGCCGGTCTCGAACTCCTGGGATTACAGCATGAGCCACCAGGCCGGCCTATTTTGTCATTATGCCACTTTCTTAGACAGTGTTCTTTGGTTGCCATTTTGAACTATTAGAACTGCCTTGTTAAACCATTTAGCTTTTGCCCTTTTCTTCCCCAGATCCCTAATACTTTTCTGCCCAATCCTTTCTCTCTATTCAGAGTGTTTCCTGTTTGTCCTACATTCTCTTTCTGTCCTTCTCCTTCTTTCCTGCTCTTCCCTTTTTTTTTTTGAGACGGAGTCTTGCTCTGTCACCCAGGCTGGAATGTAATGGTGTCATCTCGGCTCACTGCAACCTCCACCTCCCAGGTTCAGGCGATTCTCCTGCCTTAGCCTCCCAAGTAGCTGGGACTACAGGCATACACCACTATGTTTGGATAATTTATATATATATATATATATGTATTTATTTATTTTAGCAGAGACGGGTTTTCACCATGTTAGAGAGGCTGGTCTTGAACTCCTGACTTCAAGTGATCTGCCCACCTCAGCCTCCCAAAGTGCTAGGATTACAGGTGTGAGGCCTGCACCTGGCCTCTTCCCTCTCTTTTTTTTAGGGCTTTGAGGCATCCTTTTCAACAGCTCCTTAACCTTAAAATTAAGCCATCAATCCCATTCTGAGTATCTCCATCTTAAACTTCTGCAATTTGTTCAATCTGAAATAAACACCTGAAAATAGAAAATTGAATATCTATATTTTGTAAATAATCCTGACTGACCTTCATTTTTATTGTCAACTCTCTTTTCCTCCACTCCTTTAAAAAAAAATTGTTGAATACATTTAAATGATAAACCTGTAGGACAAGAGTTGATTTAACTATAAAACATTGTTGGCACTTTGCGACAATAACAATCATGTCAGTATGCCTGAGAGAGTTGCTCATAATATTGGAGACACTCATAGGCTTCTGTTTTCTGAGAGGGTAAATGTCAACCAGATGGGAATTACTGGAACTGAGAAATCATTTTCTTTTTGTCTTTAAAAATTTCTCTTCTATATCTTGAATTTCAAGTAATCACAGAAAATTTCCTTTGCTTCAGATACCATTTACTAATTTTGCACAGTATACCATTTTCCAACTTATTTTCCCACTTTCAGTAAACTTTCTGTTCTCTATCCAGACATTGGAAATGCATGAACTATTTTACAGTCACCATTCAGTACAGCCTAGAGGGCAGAAAAATAAAAGTTCAACCACTCACCTAAAAAGCACTATACATTTTATTGTATTTTATTGTTATTATTATTATTATTATTATTATTATTATTATTTTTGAGATGGAGTTTCACTCTTGTTGCCCTGGCTGGAGTGCAGCGGCGCCATCTCGGCTCACTGCAACCTCCACCTCCTGGGTTCAAGCGATTCTCCCTGCCTCAGCCTCCCAAGTAGCTGGGATTACAGGTGCCCACCACCATGCCTGGCTAATTTTTGTATTTTTAGTAGAGGTGGGGTTTCACCATGTTGGCCAGGCTGGTCTTGAGCTCCTGACCTCAAGTGATCTGCCTACCTCGGCCTCCCAAAGTGCTGGGATTAGACGCATGAGCCACCGTGCCTGGAGTGCTATACATTTTAAATTATAGTTGTTAACCACTTTCTGTGGAGTTTATTGAAAGCTGCCTGACCCTTATCTTTGCTGGCCATGTAGAGTCCTTGTGTCTCGAGTTGGCTAGCATCCTTGCATCCCAGCCATTCCTTAGGCTTGACAGCTGCATATTTTCCCAGAAACAGTTGTGACTGGTGTGTATAATGAATAGAATAACCTGTTCTTTCCAAATATACATCCCTGTTTTGCCCCTTAGTACTTGATTTGACTAATTGTTTCAAGCTGAAATATAGACTTCAATTAAAAAATTGGAAGCCAGGTGTGGTGGCTCTTGCCTGTAACCCCAGCACTTTAGGAGGCTGAGGTGGGAGGATCCGTTGAGACCAGCCTGGGCAAGATAGTGAGACCCTGTTGCTACAGAAAATTAAAAAATATATATTATCCAGGTGTGGTGGTGTGTCCCTGTAGTCCCAGCTACTCAGAAGGCTGAGGTGAGAGAATGGCTTCAGCCCGGAAGGTTGAGGCTGCAGCGAGCTATGGTCGTGTCACTGCACTCCAGCCTGGGTAACAGTGCAGACGTTAGGATCTTCCCAAGAATGTGGCCAGCCTACATCCTGACCTTGGTCACGTGGCACATTATTAATCATGGCCATTTAATGTGTAACAGGTTGCATTCAAGAGTCTAGCTTGTGTTGGTTTGGGGTTCTTTTAAATTTGTTTTCTGTTGACAATTCTATTTTCTAGTAAATTTTAAATAAAAATGTTTTTTCATTAAGGCTGATTCCAAAGGTACTTAAGTTCCTTTCTAGCCAGCCATTCTTAGCTGGGTCCTGTGAAAGCATTATGCCCTATAGAAAAGAAAATTGAGTGACTATTTTCTCAGTTCTCCCAAACATGGTACTATTCTAGATACATTGAAGAGAAGTCAATTCATTACATACAGTGATGCTTTAAGGGCAGTTGTTCTCAGAGTTTGATTCAGGGATGTCATAGACTCCAATACTGTTTCAGTGGGTCCCCTAGGTCAAAACCATTTTTAAAGAAATGCCACAACATTATTTTCACTTTTCATTCATACTCTCTCACAATTATAAAATAGAGATTTCCAGAGACTATGCTATGTATGATGCTGCAATTGCTCTGATGACCAAGGGGATGTGTGGTTGTATACACGTGTCTTTTAAATGTTTGTCTTAATTTCTGATTTTTAATTTGATTTCTAAGCAAATATTGAAAGATATTACTCACATAATCAAAACTTCTTTGAAGTTTCTCCTAACTTTTAAGAGAAGGAGTCCTGAGACCAAACAGTTTGGGAACTGCTGTCTTAAGGCTGTAAGACTTAATTCTCTGAGAGAACCCCTCCTGGGAATGGCTGCACACAAGGGCAGTACAGTAAACCAGTCAGTTGCTCAACAGACATTTAAAAAATTGAATTAAATTGAGCTCCTAGAATATAACTTTTGAGACCTTATTTGAGATTTTCTCCCCAGGCAATGTTTGAGCATTGAGAGCCTTGTAACTTGGGCCAGGTTTCTGTGAGATAGACAGTTGGCAATTCTCAATATCAAGTCAATGATTTCAGAAGTCATTTTCAAGGAATACGTCCTTTACCTGGTAGATTAATTATGTAGCCTGTTGGCATTATGTAGATCAGTGCCGTCCAAGAGAAAGAGGGCACATATATTATTTACAATTTTTAAATAATCATATGAAAAAAGTAAAAAGTGGTGAAATTAGTTTTAATATCTTTTGTTTAGCCTAATATATCTAAAATATTATAATTTCCACATGTAATCAATATAAAAATGTATCAGGGAGATAGTTTAATTCTTTTTTATATTACTATCTTTGAAATCTGGTATATATTTTACATTTATAGCGCATCAGTCTGGATAGTTACACGTGGCTGGTGCCTACTGTATTACACTGTACAGATCTAGATCATAAAATAGTTGTAGAGCTGAGCCGAGAATGTTCTAGAGTAGATAAGCTTTGTCATAAAAATAGAGAATAAAAATTTTGCTACAGAAGTTAGTATAAAAACATAACCCCATTGAAAAAAGCTTACAATGGCAAAATGTTTGATATCTGCCTAAATTTTAAAGACATTTCTAAAAGAAATAGAGCTCTTTCCTTAAAACAAATTTTTTAAAAAAATAAGCTTTTCTTCAAACTGTAATGTTTTCTCTTTCCTTCTAAAAAGCATGCAGTCTGCTCACTATATTCTTTGAAATTACTGTATGTTCATCTGCATACCAGTGTAAGGAGATCCTCTTTCTCGTCTTGGAAGAATTTGAGCCCTTGTGATCTTTGCATTTCCCTCCTACGTAGTTCTTTCTTGAACTGTCCATTTGTCCTGGCATATCCCTGAATCCGTACTATCTGCTATAGGGCATTTATTTCTGATGGGGAAGGGTGGTTTGTTTTGATCTTAATGCTGAACTGTCCCTTAGTTCATTGTCTTTTACTCTGTTGCCTTATCTTGCTTGCAAATATGGTGTCAGAATATGCAAGTGAATTTATTGCCTGTTGTGAAGAAACCACTATTTTTTTCAGCTTCATTCACTATGAACATTATTGTGCTTACAAAAGTGAGTTGAGTTAAAAAGAACTGTGTTTTTTAGAAGTGAGAATTAAAAGGGAGAAATAGTAATTTTTCCTCTCATAGAATGAATAATAAAGAGCTATGACTTTAAATTTGGCATGATCTAAATTTAATTTTTTTCCTACCACATGCCAATTGAAACAGAAGAATTTGTTGAATGGGAATGTCTTGAGTAGGGAAATTAAGGACTCTCACAATCTGTATCTCTTTAGTAGCATACTTGATACAGTGTCATGTTTAATTAATATTAGAATGTCAATTTACAAAATCATGCTCTTTGGAAGATAAAAGAATTCTGTGTAGAACAGGCAAACTTAGGAAATATATGGTCTCTTGGTAACATGTTGGAAGTTTTCTGCTTTGTTATAATTTTCATATGTAAGTACAATTAGGAGATTTATAGATTTTCAACCCCAATATAATAACATTCTTTGAGAGTTTATCTTTTCTTTACCTACTGATTTACCTTTGTTGTGGACACATTCAGTTTTTCAAGCAACTGGTGTGTACTTTACACCAAAACCTTTATTATATAGTCTTCAGTAATCTGTAGCTGTGAAACTCATACTCATTTATCTGTTTAGATATTCTCAAAACAATCACACCTGTGTGCCAGCCACCTGCTGTCTGACTTGGCAGTTTCTCTGTTCCAACTTTATTTTTCTGCTTTTTAGAAAACTCCCACTTTCCAGTTTGCAGCTAAGGTAGGAGCTGAGTTCCTTTCCCTGTTAAGTGGTCTTATCAGGCAGTTATGCCATTGCCAAGCAACAGTAAGTTCTCTCCTCTCAGGTGTTAGATAGTAGGTAGGGTTGGCAAGGGGAGCCTGACCTGCTGTAAAGAAGTAGACCAGTGTCTCTCTGCCACAGCCCTCAGGGTCAGGTCTTGCTGTGGGTTCCATCCTATGGCTCACTGTGACTTTCCTGAATGGAATGCGTTTATTTTTTTTCCAGCTCTGTTCTTTCCATGTTCTTCCCACATCAGCTGGCGGCAGCCAGTTGGTTCTGAATGCTGCCCACAAATTGTTAGCTATTTTGCTTCTTGGTCCCTCAATTTGTCCCTTGAATAAGGAATTGATGTGTTTCAGATCCAGGATTATGTTGCTTAGTGAAGCAAATCTAATCCTTGCCAAGGAATGCCTAAAGTTGAAGGCTTGATTCCAGAAGAAAATAAAATAACAACAGCACTACCTGTAATTAACATATATTGCCTGTTTACTGTGCCAGGCATTATATTAATCAGGTTGCATGTATTAGCCTTGTTAATCCCCAAAATCACTTTAAAGTAGGTTCCATTGTTGCCCACATTTTACAGATAGGGAGCCATTGGAAAATTAAGTAACCTGTTCTAGGTTATATATTAAGGGATAGTTCCAAGATTTTGAATCTAAGTATCTTGTCTTCAGAGTCCTTGCTTTCAGTACTATATTCAACTGCTAAATAAAGCTTCACTTTGGTTTTTTTGTTTTGTTTTGTTTTTTTGTTTTGGAGAAAGTGTCTCATTCTGTTGCACAGATTGCAATGCAGTGGTGTGATCACGGCTCACTTCACCCTTGCTAGGCTCAAGCGATCGCCTAGGCTCATGCAATCCTTCTGTCTCAGCTTCCTGAGTAACTGGGACTACAGGCACACACTACCACACCTGGCTAATTTTTTTATTTTTTGTAGAGATGAGGTCTCACTTTGTTGCCCAGGCTGGTCTTGAACTCCTCGCCTCAAGCCATCCGCCTGCCTTTAACTCTCAAAGTGCTGGAATTACAGGCGTGAACCACCGTGCCTGGCCCAAAGCCTCACTTTTCAATGTCTTCTGGAATCTGAACTCTCACTGAAGAGTAGACAGGAGTTTGATGTTTTAATCTATTAAAACTTCTTTGTACGTGCCTTCTAAGAACAGATTATATTCAATGCAATTTTTCCTGAAAAGATGAAGTACATTTCTTTGTAAAATTCATGTATGTATTTATTTATTTATTATAGTACATATTTATGGGGTACATTTGATATTTTGCTGCATGGATACAACATGTAATGATCAAATCAGGGTAATTAGGATATCCATTACCCCAAACATTTATCATGTCTTTCTGTTGGTGACATTTCAAATCTCCTTCAGCCATTTTGAAATATGTAATAAATTATTGTTAATTATAGCCAACAAAAGGCATTATTGCTAGTACAGATATTTCTTGACTTATGATGGGTTACGTCCCAATAAACCCATTATAAGTTGAAAATATGGTAAGTCAGAAATGCATTTAATTCACTCTATTGTTATTTACCCACGTGATTGTGTGGCTGACTGGGAGCCACACAATCTCTGTTTACCATTATGAAGATCCTATTGCTTCAGAATGCGAATGAAATTTAGAGTGAGTGCCTTGTGAATCAGGGAGGCCCCACTATATGACTCCCTGTGATCTCTTGGAGGTGAAAGAATGCACAAATTTCATAAGTTAACCTGAAGGCCACCCGCTTTTCCCCAGTTACGTTGTACATGCCATCAATTAGTAGGGGGTGGGCAGAGGTGGAAGATTTCAGGCACAGGCCTTAGACAGTTGATGCCCTCTGTTATTAAGGTAAATAAATCCTAGCAGTTCTTCCCACCTTTTGCACATCATGGCATGCACAGAAAGTTGAGATTGGAGGTGATCCATTATTGCTTGTAACCCATTTCTAACACACTTGTTTGGAAGTTCTTTTTTTTTTCTTTTGAGACAGGGTCTCATTCTGTTGCTGGCACGATCATAGCTCACTGCAACTTCAGCTCCCGGGATCAAACTGTCCTTCCACCTCAGCCTCCTGAGTAGCTAGGACTACAGACACATGCTACCATGCTCGGCTAATTTTTAAAAAGTTTTTTAGTAGAGATGGGGTTTCACCATATTGCCCATGCTGGTCTTGAACTCCTGGACTCAATCAGTCTGCCCTCCTTGGCCTCCCAAAGTGCTGGGATTACAGCTGTTTGGCAGCTCTGCTATGGGGATATATCTGCAAGTTTCTAAGCTTGTTATATTTATGAAAGCATTCTGTACACTACAAGGTGCCATTCACATGTAAGATTTTATTAATAATGACTATTAAGACCAAGCTATTTGTTCTAAGAAGAGACATTGTGTACCATGATTTTTTTTGTTGTTGTTTTGGGAGCTGTCCTGAGAGAAGCAGGAGCAGATGCTAGACCAGTTGTGGAGTTAAGGTCTTGTATGTGATCTGGTGCAGTAATGAGGAGAAGTAGAAATGCAGGTGGTCAAGGGTTATATTATCCAAGACTTCTTACAGGAAACCAAGCAGCTGGTGAGATCCTCATTAAATTCTCTACCTTCTTCTCTGCCTATCCCAGTTCTCTCTGTAGTGAAATTCTGCTTTCTTTGTCAAGTCTTTCCCAGACTTTTTCTACCTCTTCTCCTGTAGGTGAAGGTCATTCACCATCCTCTGTCTGTTGTTATACCTGGTACATAGCTCCATTGATTGTACTTCCAATGCTGCATTGTTTTCAGTTCCACACATCTTTTTTCCTTTTTAGACTGTGATCTCCTTGAAGTAGGCTGTGTCTGATTAATCCTTGTAGCTCCAGCCACACCCAGCTCCTTTCATCACACTCCCTCGTTAGGCATGGCTTGAATGCTCTTTGAGTACAGCTGAAATTTATCTCCCTCTGCCTTTCTCCCGTGGGTCCTCATTTTAACACCTGAAACAGCTTCAGATAAAGTTACTTTTATGCCAGCCATTTATACATCTGAATAATCTGCCATGTATGGCTCCAAACAGTCTTTATTTCTCTGAGCTAAACATTTTTACTTTTGTAATTTTGTTTTCCTGTTTTTTTCCTCAGTAAGTACTGTATATGTTCCCTTTACCTCTCTGGTGCATAGAATCTTAGAATGTTAAGATTTGGAGAGGACTAGAGTTTGACTAGTCTAGGTTCTTCATCTAACCAGTATTGCTTCCATACTGATTACATAATTGAAACTGAGATATAGACATATTTTGGAGCAACACAAATATTTTAAGTATTTCACTGAGGAAGTTTAGATTTAGTAAATTTTTAAAAGTCCTTCATCATTCATTCTTCATTAAAATGTATTTGCTGATGAGTATCTTATTAAAAGGGGGCACATTGGAAAGATATATTTTATGATGCAGTGCATGTATGCTAAAGAAAGATCTTCAGATTCTTATAACATTCTTATTAAGAATTTGATTCTAAAGCCAAGCTACCTAGGGTTCAATCCTGCACCTGCCACATACTAGGTGTAAATTACTTAATCTTGGGTTAATTACTTAATCTCTGTGTGCCTCAGTTTCTGTATTTCTAAAACAAGGTTAATGATAATGTGGGTGTTAGGAGGTTTAAATGAGTTAGTACTTCCAAACCACTAACAGTTATGCCTGGCCCATAGTAAACATTTTGTATATGGTAGCTGCTGCTACTGCTGCTGCCACCACCATCACTGCTACTATTATTATTATTATTGAGTTCTACAAGCATCTGGTGAGATGTGTAAAGCCCCTGTGAAAGTTCTCATAGAACCTTAGTAAGGCACCACGTATTTATGATACAAGCTTCTTGCCTTTTTAAAATTTTTAAATTTTATTTAAAGCTTCTTGTCTTAATGAGAGGCCCTATATACCACTCTGCACTGAAACATGATTTGACCCAGACCGTAACGACATCTATGGAGTAATAAAGTATTTTTTCATAGGATTTTACCGTATAAGCAATTGAAGAAATGGCAGAAGACCCATTAGCTTCTGGAGTCTGTTCCTTTGAGACCAACTTGCTAGGAATCCATTTCCTATCTTTTTAAAAAGAGTAAATTAATTTTCCTCATTGACATTCTGTAAACAGAATACTGGCAGCTTATATTTTATGGAACGTAATGTTTTAAAGTGAACCTAATTTTTCTTAGTAAACTGCTTTTAATAATGCATCAGAGTAATTTTTTTCCTTCTGTTGTCAGGTTGCTATCAAGATCATAGATAAGACCCAGTTGGATGAAGAAAACTTGAAGAAGATTTTCCGGGAAGTTCAAATTATGAAGATGCTTTGCCACCCCCATATCATCAGGCTCTACCAGGTAGGATCATTAGTGTACAGCAGATAGCTGCAAAGAACCCAGAATATTGTATGTATGGCTCCCTTTGAAGAAATGTGGGTGGGTGAACATCTGTGACTTTTTTTGTTTCTATGTTAATCCTGCTATCTTTCCTACCCTTCTGTTTACGTGCTCAGCACTTAGTATCGGCAAGTTTCCCCTGGCCATTTACTAGTACGTTTTCCTTACCCAGGTAGATCTTTTTAATTTGTTCTTTAAACTTTGATGCCATTCTTAGCAAGAACTACACAAAATGTTAATTCAGAAGATGATGAGAATTTATTTTATTTAGTTCAGAGTTCTAAAACAGGATGGGAAACCCAAAAAGAAGAGAATTTAGAGAGGTGAAAAGTTAGAGATGAATATAACATTTTTAATAGCATTATTTGAATACTAGTTTCTGTGATCATGTTATAAATTGTTATGGCAAAGGATTGCTTCTTGGATCAATCAAAATCTACCTCTTTTCTATTCTAATAGGATGGTAGACTTAGTTTTCCAAGGTAGTAATTACTTTGATAATCAAGAGACCAGATCAAGTGACCAGATCTCTCCAATAGGAGAGATTTCTATTTTAGTTTTTTTTTTTTGGTCTTCCCAAGAAACATGCATATTTCATGCCATCATCAAAATGATTCCCTAGCATAACTACAAAAGCAGTAAATCTGATGGCTGGAATTTCAAGCGGGATAGGAGAGGACCTTGCCTTAGCAGGCTGGTGAAAGAGATATTTTGGGAGAGGTGGGGCTTCGGGATGCTTCTCAAATTGCAATGTGTTGGCAGCCGAGAACTTTGCCTCTGCATAGGCCCAACTCTACTTGCTGCTTTCTGCCAGAACAGCCATCTCTTAGTTCTGAAGGACGTGGCCACCCACTTGGTTATTTTGCTGCTGTTAGTCTGCAGTAAATGGTTACTGGCCCAGACATAGGACCATGTGTATGAGTGGAGAAAGTACACCCAAGGCTCTATGGGCAAGCTTTCGTAGCCTCTTAGTTTTATGGAAAAGAAAACATGTTGCGATGTTAACATGTGTGGTTGAAACTACAGCGTTAGAGCTCTTCCCTGGCATCAGCTGCTCACATAATGAAATTAGGTCAACAGGAGCAGACCTGTTGAAATTTATCAGCCTAAATTATGTTGAACAACGCCTACCTTCTGCCCCACAAGCAAACTTACGAAAGCTTCCTGGTGCTGCCTGAAGACCTGTATCTGTGAGCTCACAGGTGTCTAACCTCAGCTTCCTTCCTATCCTGATGGGCTGAATAAATTTCTTGACCTTACCTTTTAAAATAAATCATCTTTAAATAATTGTGGGGCTTAGGCTGACCTTTCTCAAGAGGTTGACTTATAGCTATTACCCTTGTAACTGAATTCTGCAAGTTTGCCTGTCTTACCCAAGATTAGCCTATGAGGATTTCCATAGGTCCAGTGCTAGCTTTGAGCAGTGCCTTCTTTCAAGCTTTAATTTTGCTTTCTGGCAGCTGGGTTTTTAAATTTTTATTTATTTATTTATTTATTTTTGAGACGAAGTCTCACTCTGTTGCCCGGGCTGGAGTGCAGTGGCATGATCTCTGCTCACTGCAGCCTGCGCCTCCTGGGTTCAAGTGATTCTACTGCCTCAGCCTCCCAAGTAGCTGGGATCACAGGCATGTGCCACCACGCCCAGCTAATTTTTGTATTTTTAGTAGAAACGGGGTTTCACTGTGTTGGCCAGGCTGGTCTCGAACTCCTAATCTCAAGTGATCCACCCACCTCAGCCTCCCAAAGTGCTGGGATTACAGGTGTGAGCCACTGCGCCTGGCCGGAACTGAATTTTTAATTGTATTTAGTTTTAATTAATTTAAGTGTAAAACTAAAAATAATTTTAAAAAGAATTGTTGAAATGATAGTATTTTGGATATATTGGGGTAAATAAAAAGTAGTATTAGAATTATCTTCACCTTTTCCTTTTTCCTTTTTAAATGTGGCTACTAGAAAAGTTAAAATAATATATGCAGTTCATATTATATTTCTATTGGACAGCACTGTTGTAGAAAGATATACAATAAGCAGTGAACAGTGTTCCTCTGGGGATTGAGATGGAGGAGATTGGGAAGAGGAAAGCCTTTGGTCTTTTGTTTTATAATGAGTGTATGTAATCATTATTACTTTTAAAAATGTTTGATGGAAAATGTAAAAAGGAAGAAAGCACTGACAACATACTACAATGAATTTTAAAAAGGAGCAACAAAGGGACCAAGACAAAACACAAATCACTTACGTTACTTTAAAAGGTTGAGTATTTTAAATTACTGTTCTCTTTTTTTCAAATAAATGGGCAGTGGAAAGGAAAGTTGTCATTTCTATAAAAAAAAGAAAGACATATGTGATTTCTGTGGCGTTCTTATGTGATTCCCATTATTTTCCCCAAAGGCTTTTTTTTGCTTTAGTTTTTTTTTTTTTTTAATTTGATAGGGCATTTTTGTGCTTCAGATGATTGATGTTGAATCTGAAATTTAAGTTTTGGTTCTTGACAACTTCTTTGCCTCTCAGTTTTATGGAGCTTAAGAGATTGCAGAGACCTCATGGAACATCAAAAAGCCTATCTCTCTCAAGCAATAAATGTTTCCTACTTTTAAGAACTTGGAGGAATATCTAATTTTCCCTTTCTTCTTAATAACATTTATATTTGTTTCCCCAAAAATGTTTTAAATTTTCTTTAATCTATAGTGGTTATTAATATTTCAAATGAAAAAAGAGGAGTCATTAGTTTCTCTTCCTGTATCAGCCTGTCATTTGTGTCACTGTCTGTCACTTTCCTGCCTTTGCACCAGGTTATGGAGACAGAACGGATGATTTATCTGGTGACAGAATATGCTAGTGGAGGGGAAATATTTGGTAAGTACATTTATTGCATTCTTTAAACAGCTATTGAGCACACTATGGCAAACCTAAAATAGCTGTTCAGTGCCTTTGTCACTTGAGCAGCAGTCACTTGATGCTGTTCTTCAATCCTGCCATTTTCTATCAACAAAGGCATTTTAATTTGTTTTGATTAATCTAGTAAAATCCCTTTAACACATTTGTTTCCTTAGCAAAGGTGTTTTGTTTATTTCAGTCAGGCGCTGACAGTTGAGATTAAAGATCTCCAAAAACAAGCATCCTTTCTGAACGTGGGACTTAGGGTCTTTCCTGTTTGCAGGTTTTAATTGAGGTTACCAAGTGCGACAGAACTCACACAAGTGTGTGGGCCTCTGTTGTGTCAGAAAGAGCCACTTAGAGCACATAATCTCACCCGAGTGCGTTCCTTAAACTTTGTTTAAATATAACATGTAACTATATTATTTACCATGTGTTCACAGTTCCCCTCAATGATTCTTGTAATTTTGGGGGTTCTGCCTTCAGTAGCTATATTTTCCTCTCACACTTAGCTTTAGCACAATGTCAGAAATAAGAGACTTTGTTACTGACAAATCTGATTTTTAAGATGCTAAAAACTGACAAAACGATTTTTTTTCTAACAGTGATAAATGGAGCCAAGTAGAGTTAAAGGGTAAACTTCCAAATCTAAATTGATATGTCTTTTATTTTTTCTTTTGGCAACTAACTACAGAGAAAAGTTTCTTTATATACTTTATTTGTCTAATTTCCTCATTAAAAAAAAAATTTATCGGCCGGGCGCGGTGGCTCACGCCTGTAATCCCAGCACTTTGGGAGGCCGAGGCGGGCGGATCACGAGGTCAGGAGATCGAGACCATCCTGGCTAACACGGTGAAACCCCGTCTCTACTAAAAATACAAAAAATTAGCCGGGCGTGGTAGCGGGCGCCTGTAGTCCCAGCTACTCGGGAGGCTGAGGCAGGAGAATGGCGTGAACCCGGGAGGCGGAGCTTGCAGTGAGCCGAGATCGCGCCACTGCACTCCAGCCTGGGCGACAGAGCGAGACTCCGTCTCAAAAAAAAAAAAAAAAAAAAAAAAAAATTTATCAATATGAACACTTGCTAATTTAAAATTTTTAAATTTTTATTTTAAACATTTGCTCCTTGCTGCACGATAAAATGTATTTAAAAGCATAGAATCACTTTTAAAATGAATCTTCTTATTAATGACTAGTCAGTTGTGGCTGCATGGATGTGTGTGTGTGTGTGTGTTTGTGTTTTTAAAGTTTCCCTAGCGATCTAGTGTGTTTTTGTGTGTCAAAGTATCTTTAGGGTAAGTGCTAGTCCTTTTTAAAAGAGGTATCATTATTTCTTAATTTTATATTTAATTGGCTTTGTATATGTGATTAGTTAATGTCAAAGCTAATGGTGATAGAAATTTATACTCAATATAGTATGGGAGGGGATACTTTATTTTAAAGAAATGAAAGCATTACAAGATTTGAAGGATAGCATTGTTTGTCAAGAAGGTATAGTAGGCCTTCAGTATGTATGATAATTATATGCCAATCATGTGCCTTGGAGATGCTGACTCAATTAAGACACTGGTTTTCCTTTCCGTGGAGAAATCTGGTGGAAAACAGACAGGGAAATCAACATATTACTTTGAAGATGAGAATGGAAACTGTAAAACTCTGTATAGTAGAGAACAGTAGTGCAGATGGCAGTTTGGTTAACTCTTGGAGATCAGGGAAATCTTCCTGGAGGGCATGGTTATATGGAAATTTATGAACCAGAAAATGAAAGCACAAGAGAGAATATTTGGAGAGAGAGAAATAGCAGTCATGTTATTGGGAGACTATACTATGGTCTGACATTCCAGGGACATGTTATGATAAACCTGCCTTAATTAAGATCACAAGTGTATACAAAGGCAAATAGAAAACTTTCATTATCTAGATAAGGTTTTTTTCTTTGGACAAGGTGTTGCTCTGCTGCCCTGGCTGGAATGCAGTGGTGCAATCCTAGCTCACTGCAGCCTCGAACTCCTGGGCTCAAGTGATCCTCCTGCCTCAGCCATCTGAGTAGCTGATACTATAGCTGTGCACTACCATATCTGGCTAATTTTTAAATTTTTAGTAGAGACGGGGGTCTCACTATATTGTTCAGGCTGGAAGATACCTTTTTACAAGTTTTATTCTATAAAAAGTCAAACATCTCCCAAATCCTTGAGCTGCCTGTTAGGTATTTTATTTCATAGAACGACATTTATTGGTGGGGAAACAATGGTAATTTGGGGAGAAAAAAGATCATGTCATCTTAATGTTTGTAATAAAAAAAGACCCAAACACAGGGCACATCAATCTACCTTACTCTTTAAGAAAGCAGATTTTATTTATTTATTTATTTATTTATTTATTTATTTATTTATTCTTTTTTGAGCTAGGGTCTTGCTCTGTTGACCAGGTGAAGTGCAGTAACGGGATCACAGCTCAGTGCACCCCCAGCTTCCTGGGCTCAAGTAATCCTCCTGCCTTAGCTTCCTGAGTAGCTGCGACTATAGGTATTCACCACCATGCCAGGCTAATTTTTAAATTTTTATAGCGATTAGGTCTCATTATGTTGCCCAGGCTGGTTTTGAACTCCTGGGCTGTAGCAATCCTCCTGCCTTGGTCTCCCAAAGTGTTGGGATTATAGGCATGAGCCACTGCACCCAGCAGGAAGCAGTATTAGAGAGATCAGTTTCTTGGTCCTGGACTTCGTGTGAATGTACCTCAAGGGATGAACAAACAGAATACCACTTCTGATAATGTTATTTTAAAAACAAAATATTTTAGGTTGGTGCAGAAGTAATTGTGGCTTTTGTCATTGAAAGTAATGGCAAAAACCGCAATTACTTTTGCACCAACCTATAATTATATATTGTAACACATATTATGTAATATATAACAATAGAATTTGAAATGTTATTATTGATACTATTAAGTAATATTATTATAAAAGATCCAGATGTGGAAGAAAATAGTGTATTACCTAAAGAAATTATTGAGACTGCACAGGGATAGAACTGTCTCATGAGCTCTGATTTTTAAAAATGTCTGTGTAAAAAAGATGAAAGGGGCTTAGTCAAGAAAACCTGGGCTTTGGATGTATTTAGACCTAGGTTTGAATCAGATCTCTGTCACCTATTTGCCCTTTTACTTAGAGCAAATTACTAGATGATTCTGGTGCACAGGTTCCAGGTCTGTATAAGGTAAGATCTAGAATATTTGTATTATAGTTGTGAAGATTAAATGAGATCGCATATATAGAGCTCTAGCACAGTGCTTCCTTACGCCTTCATGTGAGAGAGAGATCAACTTCTGCCGTCAAGGTGTGAGGAGCTCTGCTGACCTGCCTTGCTTGCTGAAACAAGTGAAAACTATTAAAGAAAACAAAACCCAGTCATTTAAAGTCTCTGGAAATCGTCCTAAGAGTAAGCAGAAAATGAAGGAACATTATTCAAGAACATCTATGCAAATTCAGTAAGAAACAAAGTCTGGTCAGCAAGGTGGAAATTCCCGTCCAGGCTACTGCAGCCAAGAACGCAGGGCTTCCTTCTGTCAAAAGACAAAATTACAAGTTCAGTTTGATGATCCCAGTTGGCTTTATTTGCGATTCTAGAATCGGACAACATTTCATTTCATAGAATAAGTGTTCCAGTAAGTTGAGCAGAAGAGTTTGGCTTATGGACAGAAGGGCTTAAGAAGTCTGAACAGTGTATTGGTTACTTTTAAACAGAACAATAGAAAATTAACCAGTTAACATCAGGTTACTTCGGGCTACCTTTTTTAGTAAGGATTAAAGCAGAGGGAACTTCATCATTGTGCCAGTTAAAGATTTTAGACTGGGCTGTTTGGGAAATTGGCTGTTATCTCTTTCTCCTGATTTCTCAGGTCAGATAACAACCTAGTTTTCGCTTTGGAACTTTAGCATGAGTGACTCCATTTTGATATTTAGTTTGGTCTGTTGGTGCCTAGTGCAGAAGTTTATTCGAAAACAGTGGTCTCCTGTAATTTTTATTTGTCACTTCTCCTCAATTCTCTCCAGCATCTGAATAGCAGCTTTCTTCCCAGGAGGATTTGGACATCAGCAATTCTCATTCTGCCCTGAGCTGCCTATTGCTGAGTCCTGGAGAAGTGCAGTTAAGAGATGGGGGCCCCTTCTTCTACTCAGCCCCCACTTGTGGAACTTGATCAGGTATGCCGAGAATACTAGGACCCAGATCACTCTTGCCTTGGGTATTAAGACAGTGGTTTCACTGTCTTTTGCTGCTAGGAGAGGCAAGCTGAGAGGACCCCAGGCTGCTGTCCTCCCCCGCTCTCCATCCACCAAACTCTCAGTTCCTAGAGTGGGAGCGTCACTCAGAGAAGTTTGCTGTTGTCCCCAACCCCAGCTTCAGAGCCCTAACTCTGAGATTTTTACCTGTGGAGAAAAACAAACCATAAAACAGCTCCTAATTTCTTCCCAAAGGAACTGACTTCATTTGCAACAGGGAGTGAAGAAGTTCAAACCTGATTGTACTCTCAAGAACAGTAGAGGGAAAAGAAAAAAGAAAAAGAACAGTGGAGGTTGTGGTAAAGGACATTTGAGAAGAGATTCATGAAACAGGCCAAATGGTAGGTTTGCTAGTTCGCAGGGAGAGAACCAATGAATTAATTTAGAAAGAGCTTCTCTGGGATTAGAATAAAAATAAATCACTGGCTGGGTGCACACCTGTAATTCTAGCTATTCAGGCAGGAGGATGGCTCGAGCCTAGGAGTTGGAGGTCAGCATAGGCAACATAGGGAGACCCTGTCTTAAATAAAAACAAAAATAAAACAAAAAAACACTGATGGCAAAAATTATTTCTTCAAAGGAACCAGAATTTGATTGTATTGTTTGTAGACCAATTTGTGCCCCAAGGCATTATTCAAAACAAAAGGGCAATCAGCCAGCAACCAGTGGAGTTTAACGGCTGGGTATGGTCATGAAATGAGAGGAAGAAAGTCCTAGCAAAAACACTGTGATCCCAAGGTAACTAACTGTAGGCATACCGAAGCTGCCTGTTCCAGAGGAATCACATTAGAGTCTGAACACTGTAAATATGGAGAAATAAACTTCACTAGAAGAATCTAGCTTTTAGCTGGGCATGGTGGCATGCGCCTGTAGTCATAGCTCCTTAGGTTATTGATATGAGATCTTTCTAACTATGGGCATTTTACAGCTATAAATTTCCCTCTAAGCATGCTTTGGCTGCATATCATGAGTTTTAGTATGCCGTATTTTCATTTTCATTCATTTGAAAGTATTTTCTGAATTCACTTTTGATGTCTTATTTATTTCATTATTTATTTATTAGTGTGTTGTTTTTATTTTCACATATTTGTGAATTTCCCGAATGTTTCCTACTCTTGATTTCCAATTTCATTCCATTATAGTTGGTTGTTTTTCTATTCTCTATTTCATAATTTCTGCTATAATATTTGTTATTTCCTTCTTTCTGCTTGCTTCAGTTTTAGTTTGTTCTTCCTCTTCTAGTGTCTTGAAGCCAAGCAGAAAGAAGGAAATAAAGATTATAGCAGAAATTATGAAATAGAGAATAGAAAAACAATAGAGGATATCAGTGAAACCAAAAGATAGTTCTTTGAAAAAATCGACAACATTGACAGATCTTTAGCTAGATTGACGAGAGAGAGAAGAAAAAAAGAGAAGACTGAAATGACTAGAATCAGAAGTGAAAGAAAGGAACATTACTACAGTCCCTTAAGAAATAAAAATGGGCTGGGCATGGTGACTCATGCCTATAATCCCAGCACTTTGGTATGCTGAGGTGAGAGGATTGCTTTAGCCCAGGAGTTCAGTACCAGCATGGACAACATAGTGAGACCTCATTTCTACTAAACATAAAAAATTAGCCGGATGTGGTAGCATGAGCCTGTGGTCCCAGCTACTTAGGAGGCTGAGGCAGGAGGATCACTTGAGCCCAGGATGTCAAGGCTGCAGTGAGCCATGATTGTGCCAATGCATTTCAGCCTGGGCAACAGAGCAAGACCCTGTCTTAAAAAAAATAAAAATGATTATAAAGGAATATTATGAACAACTATACATCAACAAATCAGCTGGGCTTGGTGGCTCATGCCTATAATCCTAGCACTTTGGGGGGCTGAGGTGGGTGGATTGCTTGACCTCAGGAGTTCAAGACCGGCCTGGGCAACATGGTGAAACACCATCTCTACAAAAAAAAAAAAAAAAAAATTAGCCATGCATGGTGGTGCACACCTGTAGTCCCAGCTACTCGAGAGGCTGAAGTGGGAGGATCACCTGAGCCTAGGAGGTGGAGGTTGCAGTGAGCTATGATTGCACCACTGCACTCCAGCCTGGGCAACAGAGTGAGACCCTGTCTCAAAAAAAAAAAAGTCAGCTTAGATGAAATGGACAAATTCCTAGAAAGATACCAACTGTTGAAACAACTGACTTAAGAAGAAATAGAGGCCGAGCACGGAGGCTCATGCCTGTAATCCCAGCACTTTGGGAGGCTGAGACGGGCAGATCACGAGGTCAGGAGATGAGACCATCCTGGCTAACACGGTGAAACCCTGTCTCTACTAAAAATACAAAAAATTAGCTGGGCGAGGTGGTGGGCACCTGTAGTCCCAGCTACTCGGGAGGCTGAGGCAGGAGAATGGCGTGAACCTGGGAGGCGGAACTTGCAGTGAGCCGAGATCGCGCCACCGCACTCCAGCCTGGGCAAAAGAGCAAGACTCTGTCTCAAAAAAAAATACATACATACGTACATATATATATATATATATTTCCCTAGCTAAAGTAAAAAATGGTGTTCTGGTTGCAAATTGATAGTCTTTACTTCATTTGACCTCTTTGTAGCATCTGAATTCTTGACTGTTTCCTTCTAAAGCTCTTAGTTTTGACTTCCACAAATGTTCAACTTCTGATTCTTCTATTGTTCGGACTGTTCCTTCTTAGTATCTTTTGCTGGGCCTCCTTTCTCTGACTGCTAGAACATGTTGACATGTAGCATATTCTCTGACTTTATATATATATATAATATATAAATAATAATATATAAAATATATAAATAATTATATATAATATATAAAATATATAAATAATTATATATAATATATAAATGTAATTTATAATTATATATAATATATAAATATAATTATTTATATATTATATATTATATATATATATTTTTTTGAGACGAAATCTCACTCTGTGGCCATGCTGGAGTGCAGTGGCGCAATCTCGGCTCACTGCAAGCTCCACGTCCCAGGTTCAGGCCATTGAGCCTCAGTCTCCCAAGTAGCTGGGACTACAGGCACTCGCCACTATGCCCGGCTAATTTTTTGTATTTTTAGTAGAGACGGGGTTTCACCATGTTAGCCAGGATGGTCTTGATATCCTGACCTCGTGATCTGCCCGCCTCAGCCTCCCAAAGTGCTGGGATTACAGGCGTGAGCCAACGCTCCCGGCCTGGCTAGGGAAATATTAATAAAATGGCAGAGGTGGAGACAGATGTTAAAGAAGTGGAGGCATTGGGTGCTATTTTGAGAAGCATTGCTCTGAAGGAAAGAAGGGAGAAGACAGTAGTTTGTACAGGAAGCAAGGATGTTGGGAGAGAGTTCTCCACGGATATCTCACATTTCTTCATGTTTCATGAGTAAGGCACTGACTGCCTTTGTTCTAGACTGTTTTCTCAAGGATGTTTATATAGTGAGCACCCTTGACAGATAGAGATAGTATCTCCCTCCACAGCTCAAAGATCTGTTTATTGCCCAGTGTGAAAGATACCCTAAGCTCCAAGCTCAGGGTTCCTCTCCTATAATGGACCCGACTGTGTGTGTAGGCGTCATCTGGACCCCTTTGCAGTGCCCTGTGAAAATTAGGGCTTGGGGAACTGAAGCAAATATGTTGATGTTCATGCTGCTTGCTGTGCCGTAAGTGACAAAGTCTTTTGTCTCTGACAGAGGGGTTTCCTATCTTCTGCCGTCATCCATGTATTTGTGGCAGGTTGAGTTATTAGCTTGCAAAAATGGTGAGATCTCAGACCCTCTTGATACTTGACAGGAAATAAGGAGGGGTTTGTTTTATTTTGATTTGTTTAAATATGAGACTTGATTACAGGTTGAGGTTGAAGATGCAGTAGTGGGGAAGATGAGTTTGAAAATAATTGATATGGAAAACAATCTCTAAAGCAAGATCAATGAGGAACTGAGGGATGAGCATAATTGCAAGAAATTAGCCTTGCACATGAAGAAGGATAGAAGATAAAGGATGCATGTGGGTGTAGGTAATTTTTTAGGTAGAAGAATGTGAAAAAGATGTTTCATGCTTTTCATATAATTTTCTATTGAGAGTAGCAGATTATGTTATCAGATGAATTAAGGGTGAGAGGGTAGAGACCTGCATCAGCATGGAGAAAGTGAAATTAGCTGCAGGGAGGAATGAGAGAGAGGGCAATTAAGAATAGCTAAATGAGTTGATTAAAGGCCTTAGAGATAGGAAACAGTTAACTTGTTATTCCATTATACAGAATTGAGTGATTTTTTTCCCCTACCACCAATGCTCAATTACCTGTGTGTAAATTGAATAAGACAGACAATTGGACTGATCCCATTTAGAGTTTACATGACATGTGCAAATGAAGAGGCAACAGGTGACAAGCATTTTGAGGCCACTAGCAATAATGTAATTAAAGTGTGGGCTTTTGGGCTTAGGCTGAAGTGGGTTGGGAAGGCAAGTGAGACCAGGATGACTGATCTTAAATAAGAATTTTTAAAGCTGGCTGGGCATGGTGGATCATACCTGTAATCCCAGCACTTTGGGAGGCCCAGGCAGGCGGATCACTGGAGCCCAGGAGTTTGAGACCAGCCTGGGCAACATGGAGAAATTCTCTGTTATTTTAAAAAAATAAAATAAAATAAAATTCATGAAGCTACAGGTCTAGATGAAGTTGAAAAGCAAGTGTGTTAGTGTGTTGGGCATATGAAGGTTGGAGAGATGAAAGTCTAAAACTACACTGCCCAACACGACAGCCGCTGTCCACATGTTGCTATTGTGCTCATGCCTGTAATCCCAGCACTTTGGGAGGCTGAGGCGGGCGTATCACGAGGTCAGGAGATTGAGACCATCCTGGCTAACATGGTGAAACCCTGTCTCTACTAAAAATACAAAAAATGAGCCAGGTGTGGTGGCGGACGCCTGTAGTCCCAGCTACTCAGGAGGCTGAGGCAGGAGAATGTTGTGAACCTGGGAGGCGGAGCTTGCAGTGAGTCGAGATCGAGCCACTGCACTCCAGCCTACGGGACAGAGCGAGACTCCGTCTCAAAAAAAAAAAAAAAAGAAAAAAGAAATGTAGCTAGTGCCCCTGAGGAACTGAGTTTTGAATTTAATTTACATTTAAATTTAAAAACTGAGGTATTATGAAAAGTTTTAGGCCAGCTGTGAGAGTTAGCCAACTACAAACTAAGAGAGCACAGTCTCTAAGATCACCCCTCACTCTGCTGTCACCTACAAGTTCAGGAAATTCCCAAAACTGGTTCAGTTTGATAAATAGCTAGAAGGATTCACAAAATTCACTGAAAGCTAATATACTCCCAGTTTGGTTTAATACAGGTAAAGGATACAGATTAAAATCAGCCAGGGAAGGAAGTGCAGAGTCCAGGAGAAGTACGAAATGCAGAACTTTTGTTGTCCTTTCCATGTGGATACAAGATATGTTACACTCCTGGTATTGATGTGTTACATTGTGTACAGAGCAGTACCCATCAGGGAAGCTCAGCCCAGCCTCTGTGTTCAGTGTTTTTATTTTACATAAGCCTGATTGATTGATTGATTGCTCACATGATTGATCTGTGTGTCTCGGTCAACTGATGCTCGTGACCCAAAGCCCACACGTCAAGTCACGCTGTTGTGCAGCCAACAATGTATATCCAGCCTCTACCCTGAGACTATATGGGTGTGGCGAATCCCAGCCTAAATCATGTTATTAGACTCTCTGGCATGACCCAAGGCTCCCAGACAGAGACACTCCGAGCAGACATAACATTCCAAGAACCCAGAGACTGCTTCCCAGAAGCCAAGGGAAGGCCAGGCCTTCTCTTTGGGCAAGGCCAAGTTCTTCACTCTGCAGAGTCTAAAATATTTTTCTATTAAACACAACTCTTATTTTGATAAAACTACATTACACCTTGGCTATAGACAGCTTAGTATTTTAGTTGTGATACGCTTATAAAGTATAAAATACACAGTGGATTTTGAAGACGTAGTATGAAAAAAGAAGGTACCCTATCTCATTGCTATTATTTTTATTGATTACATTCTGAAATGATCTTTTGATGTATTTGGTTAAAGTAAGCTACTGATTTTCAAAATGAGTGCTTTTTTTTTTTTACTTTTAAATGTGATTACAAGAAAATCTGAAATTATATAAATGGCACACATTGTATTTTATTTGATAGTGCTAATTTAGAAGGTTAAGATAAGAGAGGGGGAAGTTTAGAATTTCAGAGTTAAAATAATGTCAAGCAAAGACAAGTTCAAGATGTGGCCATAGGAATAGTTGCTATACATTGGTAGAGTTCTAGGTCACCGGATAGAAAGAAGGCTAAAGGAACCATGAAGCAAACTGTCAAATAAGTTATCCTCATTGATGTTCGCATTCCCTAGGTGATGGCAGAATTTGAGTGGAGGGCGCAATAGACTACAAACTAGGTTTCGGTGAGTGTCTTTGATGAATGTGAAGGCAAGAGAGGCAGAAAGGGAGTATACCAGCTGCCCAAGCATATGGCGTAGTATTGTTAGTGGAGACCTTGAAGAGGTTACATTAATTCCTAATCCCTGGTGGAATATTGTCCCTTTTTACCTCAAGAGGCCTGTAAAGGAATTGCTAGTCTTAGAGGAGTTGGTTGGAAAAGTGATTATCAATGGGAGGTGTCGGCCCCGATGTGAAAGCCCTGCTGCCCTTCTTTGCCCTTTTTGTCCCTCCTTAACTTTTGTGACCCATCTCAAATGTTATTCCCCCTGTGAACTCTGCTCTGATTTTGCCAAATAGCTAATTGCCTTTTTTTCTTCACTTTGAACATACCTCTCCTATAGCACTTTTTGAAGTAATTTTTTTTTTTCATTTCTAAGTCTGTCTTTTACTGGTAATTTAGACTCTGGTCCATTTCTTTTTCCTTTGACTATTTTCCAAGGGGCTTGATTGAATCCATGAATATGGTGCCCACAGATAGAGAGGGAAGACTATATATGCTGAATTCAATCACTTATCACCACCCCTATAACTACCAATCTGGTCTAAGCCACCATCATGTCTTGCTAAGATCACTGCAGTAGCCTTTAAATAGTCTCTCTGAATCTGCCCTGACGTCCCCCCCGATTATAGCTAGAAGGATTCTTTTAAAATTCAAGTGGGACCTTACCACTGAGCTACTTCTGTTGGCTTTCCCATCTATTTGGAATAAATTTATAATTCCTACTATAGCCTATAAGATTATATAATTTGGTCTCCAGCTGTCTCTCACCACAGCTCCTAGCACTCTCCTCCTCACATCGGCATCTTTCTTTTTCATTAAACCCTTCGCTGTGCTCCCGCTTTAAGACCATATATTCCATTTCTTCTTCCTGAATTACTCTTTTCCTACATATCCACATGGCTGTCTCTCCTGTTTCTTGCCAGTCTCTTATCAAATGTTATCTCATTAGAGAGGTCTTTGCTCACCATGCTGTCTAAAATCTCATTCTTCCTACTGGCCCATTGCTCTGTAGTCTCTGTCTTGCTTTACTTTTCTTTTTGTTTTTTATCATGAACTGACATATATTTATTTGTTTTTTTACTGTCTTGAGTCAATAAAATTTACGTGCCATTAAAGACTTTGTCATTTTTGTTTCCTACCAAATCTTCAATACTCAAAATAGTGCCTACAGGGAATGCATGTTCCATAAATATTTATTGATAAGTTGAATAAAATACTAAGTGAATGAAAGGACATCACTGGATTGCTGATTATGGCGTTTAAGTTTTATTCATCTGTGTCTTCCTTGTTTAATGTAGTGTCTAACATATAGTAGGCACTCAGTAAATGTATTTCATTGTGTCATAATGAAATATAACCAAGTCAAGCATGGAATTTGCATGTTACTTAATAACATCTTAGTTAAATGAGTTTTTCACATGGGGAAAGCACCTTTTTTGGGTAACTGTGTAGAGAAAGACATATTGAAGATTATGAATTCTAAGCAGTGTAATAAATAGACTTCAGTAAATGGTTATTTCATGAATATTTATTACTCATTCAATTGACTTATCCAGTTTATTTTTGCATACTATTCAGCCTTATATTATGAAGGAGCAGTGATGACAGTGTGGGTTTGTTTAATGTTACAAACAGAATTGAGAAACTGGTTAGTTTTGTAAACCACTAAATTTATAATTTAAAACTTCCACACTCTGATATCTTTAGATATATATCCCCAAACTTCCTATTTGAGACCATGAAGTCATAAATCCAGCACTTTATCAAGCAAAATTTCCTGAATACCAGGCAGAACTCATGGGCATTTAAAACAAATTACTAATTTAAGAGGAGTCTGTTGAAATGTGTATGATTTATTATGAACATTCTCAGTGTCTTAAAAATAACATTTCTTAATGGTGCCAACATGTATGGAACCCTGAACTTCTCACAAAGCCATTCATTTATGCCATGGGTCACTCAAAAACTATTAGGACAGAGGATCAGAAAGACTAACTTGCATAACCATTGTGTACAAGATACTGTGTTAAGTGTTTCACATAGGTTATTTTATCTTGTGACTGCCTGGAAGTTCAAGAATACAACACATTTGTTTGAACACTACTATGTACTGGTTTGTTGTGGCTTTTTTTTTTTTTTTACATGTTTTTATTTAATCCGCAGCATCCTTTATGTCTTCACAACTAAACTACCATTTTCCCACTAGGTTATTTACTCCTTTGATTATTAAAAAAGCTATTTTCGGCCAGGCGCGGTGGCTCACGCCTGTAATCCCAGCACTTTGGGAGGCTGAGGCGGGTGGATCACGAGGTCAGGAGATTGAGACCATCCTGGCTAACATGGTGAAAGCCCGTCTCTACCGAAAATACAAAAAATTAGCCGAGCATGGTGGTGGGCACCTGTGGTCCCAACTACTTGGGAGGCTGAGGCAGGAAAATGGCCTGAACCCAGGAGGCCGAGCTTGCAGTGAGCCGAGATTGCGCCACTGCACTCCAGCCTGGGGGACAGAGCGAGGCTCCATCTCAAAAAAATCAAAACAAAACAAACAAACAAACAAAAACTTAGCTATTTTCTAAGGCTCTCCTAACAAGCAAGTAACCATGCTACTGAACTTTAGTCACTCTGAATCAAAATAATTGACTTGCATTTATTTCCCTAATTAATTTCCCATTTATTATTATTCATTTTTTGTTCTGTTTTCTTAATATCAGATATGACTAACATTTATTTTATTTATTTATCCTTTTTTTTTTTAATGCCCCCACCAGGAGTGTGCAAGTGGAGAGATGCATGGATGAAGGAGGGGAGCTGGCGGGGGCGGGTCTGTGACCAGCATTTATATTGTAACTGGCCAAGATGTATGAGGAAGCCACCTGTGCTTTGACCTCACTTTACACTAAAACATTCATTTATAGTCTGATCATCCAGTCATTTCTACCATGACATAAAAATAAGAGCCCCAGAGAACAAATCAAATTATTTTTGCTGTATTGAGTATATGTAAATCCCAAAGGGCCAGGCATGGTGGCTCACTTCTGTAATCCCAGCACTTTGGGAGGCTGAGATGGGCGGATCACTTGAGATCAGGAGTTCAAGACCAGCCTGGCCAACATGTTGAAACCCCGTCTTTACTAAAAAATACAAAAATTAGCTGGGCGTGGTGACACACGCCTATAGTCCCACCTACTCGGGAGGCTGAGGTACAAGAATCACTTGAATATGGGAGGCAGAGGTTGCAGTGAGCCAAGATCGCACCACTGCACTCCAGCCTGGGTGACAGAGTGAGACTCTGTCTCAAAAAAAAAAAAAAAAAAAAAAAAAAAAAAAATTAAAGGAATATTTTTGCCTGGCTCCTACATTAACATTTACTTTCTCTGAAAATCATAACCCTGTGTTTGTTATTATCCAGTGTCTACAAACAGCCCAGCTTCTATAGTTAGGTAAAGTAAATTCAATATCAGTTGTTCTTTCATAATCAAAACCAAAGTCTACAATGCCATTCTTACATACAACAGCATTGACAGTAATTCCTTACTATCATGTAATAGCCAGGGCATGTTTAGCTTTCTGCAGATGTTTCAAAACAGCTTCTTATAGTTTGTACAAATTACGATGCAACAAATGCATACATCCATTGAGTTGAAAAATGTCTTAAATTTTTTATAATCTAAATTTTTAAATAATCTGTGACAACCTCATCTCTTCCCTACAAACATTTACTTTTTTTCTATGCTATCTATTTATGTAAGAAACTGGATTGTCTTAAAAAATGTCCTACATTTGGAATTTGGCTGGTCATATATTTATTGTGTCATTCAACATGTTCCCGTAGTTCAGTGTTTCTTGGAAAGTGGAAGTTATATTTAGGAATTTGCTTAGTTCAGTTTTTGGAGGGGAAGCAGGAGTGCTCCATAGTTTTTTATTGCATCACTTCAAGAGTTGTATAATATCTGATTTTCCCACTTTTAGTGATACTTAGAATAATCTGCAGGTATAGTTATTGTTCACCAAATTGATCCTTTATAAAGTTTCCCATCAGTCTTTTACGTAATGTTTTATCTACTCCTGTCATTTAGTTGCCTAGCTATTTCATTAGAAGTTGCAAGGCCGGGCTTGGTGGCTCACACCTGTAATCCCAGCACTTTGGGAGGCCGAGGCAGGTGGATCACGAGGTCAGGATTTTCAGACCAGCCTGACCAACATGGTGAAACCTTGTCTCTATTGAAAATACAAAAATTAGCCAGCCGTGGTGATGCACACCTGTAATCCCAGCTACTCGGGAGGCTGAGGCAGGAGAATTGCTTGAACCCAGGAGGCGGAGGTTGCAGTGAGCTGAGTCCGCACCATGGCACTACAGCCTGGGTGACAGAGTGAGACTTGTCTTAAAAACAAAACAAAACAAAAAAGAAGTTGCAAAATGGTGATTATTTGAATTCTCTCATTCATTCAACATTTATGAGTTATTCTTCTTCTGTAAAGAACTTTGCCTTATAAACTACTTAGAAATTATAGTAATGACAAGATAAATGCTTGATTCTTTCTTTTCCTTATGTATCAGTTTTTAGAATAATGAATTGGTTCTCTGCAATCTCCAGTGGACACTAAGGAAGTTGGTTTTCTATTTTGTAACATAATTATGCAATTATGGGTTTTAGTATATTTTATGTGCTTCAGTCTATTAAGTCATTCTTCTTTTGAAACTGAAATTATTCCACTTAGCCAGTGGGAGCCTGGAGCCTCTTCAGGCTGACTTCTGTGTCCTTTTGATGTGAGCTCAATAGTCTTTGATATTTTTGTTGCTTTTAGGCAAGATGTCCTATGCTTATCTTGAACATTTCCTGTACCAGACATGGAATCAAACATTTCTCCTAGGAATTCTGGTTTGGTTCCCTCCCCTTCCCTCCCCTCCCCTCCCCTCCCGTCCCCTCCCCTCCCCTTCTTTTCCTTTTCCTTTTCTTTTTCTCTCCTTCTCTTCTCCTCTCCTCTCCTCTCTTCTCCCCTCTTCTCCCCTCTTCTCCCTTCCCCTCCCCTCCCCTTCCCTCCCCTCCCCTCTAGATAGAGTCTCACTCTGTTGCCCAGGCTGGAGTGCAGTGGTGTGAACTCAGCTCACTGCAGCCTCCGCCTCCCAGGTTCAAGTGATTCTCCTGCCTCAACCTCCCGAGTAGCTGGGACTACAGGCACACGCCACCATGCCCAGCTAATTTTTGTATTTTTAGTTGAGACGGGGTTTCACCATGTTGGCCAAGCTGGTCTTGAACTCCTGGCCTCAAGTGATCCACTTGTCTCAGCCTCCCAGAGCGCTGGGATTACAGGCGTGAGCCACCGTGCCCGGCCAACTCTGGTTTCTTTAAATGGAAAATAGCATTTAAAGACCAGAATTTGGGCCTCAGGGATGCTCGTTAGTGCTACTGGGTTATTATTGCTTAGAGGAGGGGACAGAGCTATGAAATATATATTTTTAATGGAGAGGAAAATGAAACAAGTTTATACTAACACTCCAATTAAAATGTAAGATTTCAGCATTTTTACTTCTTAAATATTATATCTTTAGTTCTCTTTTCCCTTATGTTGAAAATTGTGGTTCCAGATGACGTTAATATAGTCACTTTTTTTATATGAGTGAGGGGAGAGACTGATTGATTGAAAACAATACCAGTAGTATTACAAATAATAAGGAGACTTGTGGTTCTTTTTGTTCTTAGGATATATCCCATGAAGAATTGTCTTAGTCTATTTGGGCTGCTCTAGCAGAATACTTTTAACTTTATGTACAGTTAAGTATTATGTACCGTAATCTACTGATTTTTTACAGGTTGCTTTCAATTTTTAGAAATGTTCTTCTGTTTGATTCAATTCTGAATTGTTTCAGTTATGTAAGACATTACTTGTTTCCAAAGTTAAAGCTACAAAACAAGGTGCATTCATATGTCTGGCTTCCACACCTTTTCCGTAAGTAACCATTTATTTAACATTATTCCTTTTGGCAAATCTAAATAAATATACACATATACATACACATGCATATTTGTATTTTCCCTTCCTTCCTACACAAACATAAACACACTCTACATATTTTTCTACGTCTTGCAGTGCTTCATGGATATAAACCCATCCATGGACCAAAAATCCATGGGCTAGAAGGGAAGACACACAAGATAAGAAATTACTGTAATATAATTGTTCGCTGATGTCATAGAGGCAGATAGATTAAATGTCATTAGACACAAATTATGGAGCAGTTTTTCTAGGGCGGGTGAGTAGGTTAGGGTTAGCTTCAGAGAAATGATCTTTAAGCTGGACTTTAAAGGATAACCTTGAATTCCAAAGTTCAGCTGGGGATGGGGATGAGAATAGGAGACAGGCATTCCAGCAAGAAGTAAAACCCTCAGCAAAGTGTACAGCATGTTGGTGAAACAGCAAGTACACATGCAGGTGAACTATGTTTATGAATTAGAACTATATATTGTAGGCTGTGAGATTTTGTTGAAAAGTTCTAAGTTAAATGAATGACACGACCAAAGAAATGTGTTAGAATAACTGGTAACAATGTAAAGGATGATGGGCAGAAAGGGAAACCTGAAGGATAGAGAAGAGGAGGCATACTGTTTAAATGTAAGTCGAAAATTTAGTGTATTTTGTAAGTAATTGGATGTTAAGAGTGAGGAAGAAAGAGGATTTGAAGATGATTCCAAAGTTTCTTTCATGGACATCTAGATGATGGTAATAGGGATTCAGGAGGAGAACTAGGTTACAGCAGGAAGATAAAGAGAACGTTAGTCCAGGCCAGGCGCTGTGGCTCACGCCTGTAATCCCAGAACTTTGGGAGGCTGAGGAAGGTGCATTACTTGAGGTAAAGAGTTTGAGACCAGCCTGACCAACATGGTGAAACTCCGTCTCTATTAAAAATACAAAAATTAGCTGGGCATGGTGGCACCTGTTGTCCCAGTGACTTGGGAGGCTGAGATAGGAGAATCACTTGAACCTGGGAGGCAGAGGTTGTGATGAGCCGAGATCACACCACCCCGCTTCAGCCTGGATGACAAAGTGAGTCTCTGTCTCAAAAATGCAAACAAACAAAGAGAACGCTAGTTCAGTTTGGTCCATGTTAAATTTAGATATCTTTCAAATTTTTTTAAATTATAAAAATAAAGATGGGATCTCACTATGTTGCCCAGGCTGATCTTGAACTCCTGGACTCAAGTGATCCTCCCTTCTTGGCCTCCCAGTGTGCTGGGATCACAGGTGTGAGCCACCACACCTGGCCTAAATTTAGATATATTTATGACACCTAGATGAAGTTTTTCAGTAGACATTTGAAAACAGGAGTTTGGAGCTCAGGAGGTTAGGTGACTAGAAACAGTGAATTTGGAAGCCATTAGCCTTATGTATTGGCATTAGTTACCATCTCATGCTAGATAAAATTCCCTGGAGACATGTACTTGAGCTGTTCCCTTTGGAAGACTAGTTAGAGCTAGGATTGCAACATTTTGATAGTCAATATTTTAACAAATCGAAAGGTACCTCTGTTGACTTGGAGCATGCAGGTTATACTAGGATCTGGTTAGAACCTCTGTTACAGGATTAGCAAACCAAGTATTGCTAATACCTTGGTGTAGCATGAGAAACATTGGTACTATATGAGAAAACTTGAATAACATTTTTGAAAGGCCTTTTGTAATATATGAGATTCTATTTCAAAGGCTGCCTGGGTTTATGCTTAGTCTAGAAATACTTTTTAAGAAGCCATAAGAAAACAAATCCTTCCTTATACATTACTGTGAATGGACTTGATATGAAAAGGATGGCATGTTTTTTATGAAGACAACTTAAAAAGTGTGTAGTTTACAAACCTTGTTTAATAGCAAAATGAAGAGTAAAAAAAGTGTTTTTGTAAAAGCTTATAGTCTCTTCTCTCATTGGTATTCCTTGAGTTAATTTATAATAATAAATTAAGTATTAATAATCAATATCATTAATAATAATTTATCATTATTAATAATAGTTTAAAGATAGGGTCTTGCCCTGTTGCCCAGGCTGGAGTGCAGTGGCATGCTCATAGCTCACTGCAGCCTCGAACTCCTGGGTTCAAGTGATCCTCCTGCCTCAGCCTCTCAACAGATTACCAGGTGCATACCTCCATGCCTGGCTGATTTTGTTTGTTTGTTTTCTGAGACTGGGTCTCACTCTGTCGCCCAGGCTGGAGTGCAGTGGCACGATCTCGGCTTACTGCAAACTCTGCTTTCCAGGTTCAAGTGATTCTCCTGCCTCAGCCTCCCGAATAGCTGGGACTATAGGCATGCGCCACAACACCCGGCTAATTTTTTTTTTGTATTTTGAGTAGAAATGAGGTTTCACCATGTTGGCCAGGCTGGTCTTGAACTCCTGACCTCAGGTAATCCACCTACCTCTGCCTCCCAAAGTGCTGGGATTATAGAGGTGAGCCACCGCGCCCGACCTATGCCTGGCTGATTTTTAAATTTTTTGTAGCAATGGGGTCTTGCTTTGCTGCTCAGGCTGGTCTTTAAGTGCTGGGATTATAGGTGTGAACCACCATGCCTGGCCTAATCTATAATTATTAACTATCCATCATAGGCAGAGTACTATTTTATGTGTAATAAGGAGGCATAGAAAAAAATAGTTCTAGTTCCACATTTTCAAAACTAAAGCATATCCTGTGATAATGTGTTTCACAAAGAAATTGTGTTGTCTCAAAACTCTCAAGGAAAAAGTTTAGTTTATTTGGAAGAGACAGAAGAAAATTTAGTGTACTTTTTGCTTGTATGCCAAGTACAGACTTGGATATATGAAGACAGGTCATATATGTTAGTGTGCCTTTTTAGATTAGTTGGGAAGACTCTTGAATTCATTGAGGTGAGCAATAGCATTTAGCATTCATTTTGCTAATAAAATCTAAGGTTCAGGAAATAGTTTTAATAAACAGGGATAGGAATGTATTCAATCATCTTTTGTTCTTTTAATAAATACTTATTAAGTGCTTAATATGCGTCAGATACCGTTCATTGTACTAGACACAGTATTGAACAAAATGGCAAGAATGCCTGCCCTCATGGAGCTTGTTTTCTAGTGGAGAAGACAGATAATACACCAACTAAGTAGGGTAGAATGTGTCATTTGTTAGAAAATGATAAAGTGCGTAGGGGAAGTGAATATGAAATTGAAATATCAGGAGGTAAGCTGACAATAGAGATGGGAAAGACCTCTCTGAGAAAGTTATACTTTTGTAAAAGATCATGCAGCTATTTGGGGAGGAGCATTCCAAGTAGAAAGAATAGAAAGAACAAAGGCCCTGTGGCAGGAGTATTTCTGCTGTGTTTGAGAAATAGCAAGGTGGCATATGTGATTATAGTAGAACAAAAGAGCCAGTGAAAGAAGGTAAGGTCAGAGGTCATGAGCTGGGAACCCATCCGGAGGTTTTGACAGAAAAAAATGATGTGATCTTATTTAAGATTTAAGAGAATTACCCTGCTACATAGAAATGCAGACTTAATTGTTTGAGTGTAGGAGTTTGAGGCTACAATGAGCCATGATTGGGCCACTGCACTCTAACATGGGCAACACAGCAAGACCTTGTCTCTTGAAAGAGAGAGAGAGGAAGGAAGAAAAGAGAAAATGCAAACTTATATTCATATAAAATTCTATACACAATTGTTTAATTGTTGATAGCAGCTTTCTTTGTAATAGCTAAGAACTGGAAACAACCAAAATGTCCTTCAGTAGGTGAATGGATAAGGAAACTCTTGTACATCTATTCCATGCTGTACTACTCAGCAGTAAAAAGGAGCAAATGGGGCCAGGTGCGGTGGCTCACGCCTGTAATCCCAGCACTTTGGGGGGCTGAGGCGGGTGGAGCACGAGGTCAGGAGTTTGAGACCAGCCTGGCCAATATGGTGAAACCCTGTCTCTACTAAAAATGCAAAAATTAGCCAGGTGTGGTGGCGCACGCCTGTAGTCCCAGCTACTCAGGAGGCTGAGGCAGGAGAATCACTTGAACCCAGGAGGTGGAGGTTGCAGTGAGCCAAGATTGCACCACTGCACTCCATCCTGGGTGACAGAGTGAGACTCTGCCTCCAAAAAAAAAAAAAAAAAAAAAAAGGAACAAGGTTAATAGACACATCAACTTGGATGGATCTTAAGGACATTATGGTGACTAAAAATATCAGGCCAGTCATGGTGGTTTATGCCTGTAATCCCAACACTTTGGAAGGCCTAGGCAGGAATATCACTTGAGCCCATGAGTTTGAGACCAGCTTGGTCAACTTGGTGAAACCCTACCTCTAAATAATTAGCTAGGCATGGTGGCAGATGCTTGTAGTCCTAGCTGCTTGGGAGGCTGAGGTGGGAGGAGGTCAAGGCTGCAGTGAGCCGTGATCTTGCCACTGCAGTCCAGCTTGAATGACTCTTTCTCAAAAAACAAACAAACAAAAACAAGAAAATAAAAAAGCCAATCTCAAAAGGTCGCCGACTGTATGATTCTGTTTATATAGTGTTCTTAAAAGGATGAAATTACATAAATGGGAAACAGATTAGTGGTTTCTAGGAGTTAGGGATGGTGGGGCGTAGAGGAGCAAGCATGACTGTGTAGGGGTGGTGCAACGGAGATCTTTGTGGTGGTGAAATATTTTTGTATCTTTTTTTGATACAAAAAATTGAACAGGGGAAAAGGCAAGATCCGTTTACACATGCAGGCATATATGTGAGAGTACTCAGTAATGACTGAGTCCGAATAGTTGTAATTGCTATTGTAGTAATTGCAGTTGTTGTTCCACAAATCTACACATGTGATAAAGTGACATAGAACTATACATACACATTGTACCCATGTCAAATTCTGGGTTTTGATATCGTTCTATAATTATATAAGATTTAACCATTGGCGGAAACTGGGCGAAGGGTACACGGGACCTCTCTGCACTGTCTTTGCAACTTCCTGTGAATCTATAATTATCTCAAAATAAAAAGTTTTTAAAAAAAGATTACTACCTTGGCTGCTCTTTTGAGGAGTAATCCTAGGAGGTTATTGCAGAAATCTAGGAGTGAGGTAGTTGCTGTTAAATGAGGCTGGTGGCACTAGAGTGGAGTGAAGACAGGGGTGAGAAATAGTTGGATTCTGAATATGATTTGAACGTAGAGTTAATAGAATTTGCTGATGGATAGGATGCAGGGTGTGAGAGAAAGAGAAGAATGAAAGATGCCATAAAAGTTTTTGGCCTGGTCAATGGAGGAGCAAAGAAAAGAGATAGTAACAAGAAGCAGCAACAAGTCAAGAAGCCCGGTAAGAGGTAGTTGGATTCTTGGCAAGAAAGACAAAATGACAAACCCTCTTCCTCTAGTCAGTGGCAGCCACGCCTGGGAGTTAGAGGACAATAGGATATTAAAGTGACTGCACTCTTATTAACCTGCTTAGGGTGAGCTGAGTTATCTTGGCCTCGCCCTGCTTTTTTGGAAAGAAGCGTTTGTTTGATAAACAGGAAGTCGTTTCCATGGGTGTAGGAAGAAGAAATGATAGAACTGAGTGGCAAAGCAAAGAACTACTAGCTGTGGTTAGTTTGGAATTGGCAGAAGTTTTTTCAGGTAGTCACCTGAGATGAAGATGAGCACACATACTGCCTTTTCCCTTTTCTAGGCTGGGTTCATTCTTCACTGAAATGTGATATTTCTGCCTATTGCTTGTCCTGCTGTCAGGGTATGTTCATTTTCAGCTAGTGTTTTGCATCAACTATGAGTTGTAGACTTAGCAGACAAATGGAGACACTGTCTGTTTAGAGTGGAAAAGTGACTTATTTTAAGAAATGTTGGCTCCGCACCACTATCCCATTAGTGGCATACCTCTGACACTCCATTGAAGCTGGCCTAGGGAAGGTAAGACTGGCTTCTGTGTATTTTTGCTCTTTGAAAGGTCAGAACCTAAATGTACCACAAGATATTTTCTTCCTGAGTAAGACTGGGACAAAATTACAAACAGTGAATTCTGAAGCAAACTTACGTGCTGGTGCTCTAATACTTTAGAAAATTCAAAATCGATTTCCTGTACTTCTAACAATATTACTCTTCATCGGGTATGTAAATCTCTTAGTGTCACTTACTTCTTTTCATTTTGCAAGGAAGGGCAGACCAAAAAGATTAAAGAAGACCAATGCCAAGTCATGGTCATGGGAAAGTGAGAAAGAGAATTTAAAAGCACTTTTTACTTTTTTTTACTTTGTTTTACTTTTTACTTTTGAAAAGCACTTGAAACAGGAGAACCATTTTTTTTCCTTTTAACCGAGAGTCACCTCATCCCTGTCTGGGTACATGTTTGGAGTGAAGTTGTGGTCAAAGAAAACTTTAAATTTGTCCCAGACCTATAATGGCAGCTAAATAGATAAGTAGTTGATTGATGGTGAAAAAAGGTTAGTGTGATGGACTTGACTTTATGCAGCAGGTGTCTACTTGAGGTTTGTTTAGATTGGTGGGGGTGGGGAGGGGGCAGGACTCTAGCTAGGGGCATGGCTGCAGTGTGGATGATTGGGATGAGGATATGGGTAGTATTTGTGTCTCAGTATTTAGGAGAGGTAGTTCACTGAATTGCCTGGAAGAAGCAGAACAACTCTGGAGTTCCTTGCAATTGGAGTTTATCCTGACAAGGTTCAACGTATATTTTACTTTGCATATTGAGTGGATTCAGGAGCCATTTGGTTTCATTTGCCTTCTGAAAGTACTGCAGTATTTGTAAAAATGCTGTGACTATGTGTTAAGTCCAGGCTGGGCTACAGCTCTGGATTTCTTCACTGAAAGTTAAATATCACATTTGAACTTGAAGAATGTTTGCTGCCTGCCTCTAGAGCATATACGAATATAAAGCAGCTATTTGTCAGCAGGCAGCTGAAAGGCGATTTTCAGCAGGGACTGAAAACCACTGCAGGCTGCTGGCTTCCTGGCACACCCACTAGACCTCGTAGGTTTACAGTGAAAGCAAACCAATGGGAGTAGGGGTTGGGGGGATAAGATGGGCAAAAATCAGGGCAGAGGCTGAGGTCTGAATGCGATTGAGCCACTGGAAGGAGCTTGCATGTGAAGAGCACAGTGCTCCCAAAGAGAAGAAAACTTGAACCCCAAACACAATGGCTAGGAGCAAATATCTAATGTGAACACTTTAAAAAAAAAAAAAGTGATTTGTTCCGTAAGTGTATTTAGAGTCCAGGGGGGAAAAAAAAGTGATTTGTTTATCTTCTTTGTATCTATAACTATAGGGGTACTGAAGGTAACTTTGGGGAAAGTATTATAGTTTAAGCTGTATTACCCAGTGCGCTGTTACAGCTACCTTTTAACCAGAACCATTAACAGTGACAATCGATGTGTAGAAAATCACCTTTAAGCTCTGCAGAATCCTGAAGGACTTTGTGCTCTATTGACTAGATGTTTAAGTATTCCCTATATAGTATTCAGTGGACCTTTTCAAAAATGTCTTTTGCAACATCTTTGAAAGTGAAAGTTTTAACGTATGATACTCTTAATCACAGTACACGTTTATTCCCAAATATTCTGTTCTTTCTTTGGGTATAGCATGCAACAGAGTTTACTTGTATTTAGAAGATCAAGAGGCGGGGGTATTGGCAGGATAAATGATTTGTCCAGGGACAACTGATGTGTCACTGTAGAGATAAAACAGAACTAGGCTGCATTCCAGCAGCTTCTGGCCTGTATAACAGTTTTGAGAACTTTCCAATCACTTTAGGAAAACAAGGTACTTAGAAATTTATAAAGACTTTCTTAATAAAAGAAAATCACTTATTTTGGAAATTGTGAAATTAATCATTCTGCAGCATTTAAGAAGCGCTTTGATGTGTTCTGGTAATTAGTATTTACTGCCAGACAAATGTCTCTTGGGCATTTTAATTAATGGGTAGCTTGGCCAAATGAGCTTCTGATGGTAAACCTTCATAAGGGTTTATTTTTATGTTTCTCAAGAATAGCTGTCTCTTCAAAGCTCTTTAATTAGACAAGGTTTAGCAACTAAAACATATTATTAGAATAATTAGGCCTTGGGTTAAGAGAAATAGGGGGTCAAAGGAGCAGGTACTGTTAGAAAATGGCCTCTTACAACATAGCGTTCTACCTCTGACGGATGGCCAGTTCTTTCACAGCTTCTGTTAAGTTACTCTCCCTAGTTTGGACTTCGTGTTGTTTAAAGTTCATAGCAGACCTCACCGGAAGCCTAAACACACCCGAGTGGGAGCTTACTTATCCCCACCTCTGACCTCCCAGGGAAAGCTTGATTCTAGTCCTTTTAACTGCTAAGTGGAAGACTTCTTATTTTCTCCTTTTTCTTCTATTAAATCGGTAATCTTGGCTATAACAATGACTTGTATTTTTGAGGGAGATGCTTCAAAAGCCTTGTGTGTGGTGAACAAAAATTACAATAATTCCTTTGAGGATCTTTCTTAATGATTTATATTATCTACATATAACATATGTTCTTAAAGTAACTACAGTATTTGCATTCCAGAATGTTATATTTCTTGTGGTCAGAATGCAGTTTGAATTATTTTGCAATCTGCTCTGTAGATGGGCTGGCATCTAACTCCCCTTCTTCAACCTTCTCCCCTGCCATTTCTTGCCACAAGCGCTCAGTCTTGGCAGTTATTGCTAGTAAATATGTGCTACCCTGAACTTCCTCTTTGTGGTGAAGGAAAGATACACCTGACTGGTCCTGTGAGGGAGTGAGATGTCACCAAAACAATTGTGTATTCTACCAAAACTGTTGATAAATCACAATATATTTATCTATATTCCGTCATTTTTCACTTTCCTACTGTCTCAGGATGCTTAGGATGGCAAATATGTCCTTTTCCCAGCTAGATCAGTTGATTAAAGGACAGTGCTCATGAGACTATTAGACATTTCTAACAGAACAACTGTATCATAGCTGACATTTCTAATCCCACTAGCTGTCATGACCTATATGTGTTGTTGGTTTGATAAAGAACTGAGTCAAAGATATGTATGTCATTGGTTTGGTATAAACCTACTGCTATTATTAGAAAGTTCTTAAAGAACCTGCTAATCCATCAAATCATTTTTGAATATTGAGGATAGCCTGCTTTATAGTATTATGATTTTATCACATGTAAATTCTTTTGATATACCTTAGTTAACAACATGGCCAATGAAATGATTTTATTTAAGTTGGTAGAAACTTCACTTGGTTTTTGATTGATGTTATCTGTAAAAATTATCATTTTGTAAGAACCATTTGGTGAGCCCCATAAATGCAGATATAAAGATGTAGGTATGTCGCTATGCACTCCAGAGAACAGTTACCGATTAAATGTGTTTTTATGTCAAATCGAAGAACTTTGAGAAAGCAGAAAAGATAGTAACCTAAACAGAGTGCTCTGTCGAGGAGTTTTCTCCCCTTAGCAGTGACTAATTTCTGTCCACCCTTTGCTTAAATGATTTAATATTGGGGCCTTGCTTTTTTACCTCCTCTTTAACACAGGAAATATTTCTGATACTTATCTTCATGTGTGCGTTTGCTCATGTCTGTGCAGTCTTCTGCAGTGAGGATATGAAAAGAAAGGTAGTGAGTTCTGTGACCCTTGAAAAACACCTTATAACCCTCAGAACTCTCTTTTCCTAAGGAAAGTACAAGTGTGTTCTTATGCATGCTTTTATATAACAGGATTTATACTTAAAATAGTTTGGATACTTATTACTAATGAATTTTGATAGATGCAAACCAGGACTATCAATGTGTTGTTCTCTCGTTGCTCATTTTGCCTCTTTAACTCACTCATTTGAGAGGGCCCCTTGTAGCCCTCCTTAAGTCTACCTTTTGAAATTACACAAGTGTCCAAAATGAAAACTGACTGTATTCTTCTTCAACACAGACCACCTGGTGGCCCATGGTAGAATGGCAGAAAAGGAGGCACGTCGGAAGTTCAAACAGATCGTCACAGCTGTCTATTTTTGTCACTGTCGGAACATTGTTCATCGTGATTTAAAAGCTGAAAATTTACTTCTGGATGCCAATCTGAATATCAAAATAGCAGGTGAGAACTGTACTGAGGATGTCAGATAGGGACAAAGGAGCTTTTCCTTGGGGTTCTATAAGCAAGGGATTATCTGTTTCCATCTCTTCAGAAAGAACTATTGTGAAAGTAAGGACAATATAAGATGAAAAAAAAAATAGCCTGAAAATTGATAAACTTTAAAAGTACTTCCCCTCCCCTGCCTTTTTTTTTTTTTTCGAGACTGAGTCTCATTGTCGCCCAGGCTGGAGTGCAGTGGTGCAGTCTTGGCTCACTGCAGCCTCCATCTCCCAGGTTCAAGCGATTCTCCTGCCTCAGCCTCCCAAGTAGCTAGGATTACAGGTGCGCATCACCACGCCTGGCTAATTTTTATACTTTTAGTAGAGTTGGGGTTTTGCCATGTTGGGCAGGCTGGTCTCGAACTCCTGACCTTGAGTGATCTGCCTGCCTTGGTCTCCCAAAGTGCTGGGATTACAGGCGTGAGCCACCACACCCGGCCTGTTTATTTTTAATATAGTATCAGCTGGAACTAGGCTGGGGAGAAAGAAGGGAAAGGTGATATTTAAAATACTATTACTTTGGTTAACAGGTCCTTTTTTACATAAGAAATAAAATATGTAATAAAGTGGAAAGGAAAACTACTAAAATTGTATACCCTCTCACCTTCACTTGAGAAGGTTGATTTATGTCACTGCTGACACAGAGCATACTTATTCTAAAGGCTGTAATTGTATGATAATTTAGGAAAAATAGATCTTAGAGTGGCTTATAGGCAGTCCAGCTTTTTGTCTTCTCAAATTTTACTAGTCTGCTTATCTGACAGTGCCTTGAGAGCACTTTTCACTGCCTCGATCTGTTCATGCTTAATTTTAGTAAACTATCAGCATTTTGCCTAATGAATACAAACTCACCATTTACTAATAAAATTAAGTGACTGCAATCTATAGAGAAACTGTAAATATGAAAATAAGCCATTTATGTTTGCCGACACTTTCCGGTATAGCATCGTGTATCCCCGGTCTCCCAGATAAAAGGAAGGCCATCTCATATAGAAAACTAAAATATAGCTAGAATGTAATTGTCTTGAAAAGGCAAGGTATAAAGCAGTTCTAAGGATTTTCTTCCTTAGTAGAGGTGGGATTTGAGAGTTTGGATTTTTATCATAGGTCAAAGTTACCTAAGGGTACCTTTGCAGGGTCACAATTCTTCTGAGAGTTGCTTTTGTGTAGATAAGCCTGTTCACTTTTACATCCTGGAGCATCACCTAGCTTTTTATATATCTGAAACTGACAGCTACACTTTTGTTTAGAACTTTCATATCATTTATAAGTTCTTTCAGTCCTGCACTAGCTTATTACAGAGTACACAGGAATTAAAGGCTTTATCTTATATAAAATCATGTTTTTCCTTTGCTCTCATGTCTGTTTTATTTTCTCCAAAGCTCTATAGATACTGGTAGTTCCCACAGAGGTGTGTGGCATGGAAAAGCCTGGCAATTTCAAACCTTCTTTTGTAATTATTTGTTGTAGCTTCAATTAAATTAATACTAATAATACCTACTAAACTTCACAACCCTTAAAACTGTAATAAAAGATTGATTAGTGTCTTATTATTACTATAACAAATTACCACAAACTTAGTGACTTGGAAAAACACAGATTTGTTAGCCTGTAGTTCTGGAGGTCAGAAGTCCAAGCTGGGTCTCACAGGGTGAAAGTGAAAACAGCAGCAAGGGCTGTTCCTCCTGGAGGCTCTGAAGGAAAAATGTGTCCTTGCCTTTTTTAGCTTCTAAAGGTCACCTGCATTCTTTAGCTCAGCCCCTTCCTTCCTTCACTCCAACCTGTGGCTTCCATTGTCACATCTCCTACTCCTAATTCCGACCCTCCTGCTTCCCTCTTGCAAGGACCTTTGTCATTACATTGGGCTGTCTCAGATAATCCAGGATCATCTCTCTCCCACCCCCACCTTTTTTTGTTTTTGTTTTCGAGACAGGGCCTCATTCTGTTGCCCAGGCAGGAGGGCAGTGGCGTGATCTCAGCTCACTGCAACCTCAGCCTCCTGAGTATCTGGAACTACAGGTGCGCGCTTCTATGCCCAGCTAACTTTTGTATTTTTAGTAGAGATAGGGTTTTACCATGTTGGCCGTGCTGGTCTCGAACTCCTGGTCTCCAGCGATCCACCCACCTTGGCCTCCCAAAGTGCTGGGAGCCACCGTGTCTGGCCTCATCTCCCCATTTTAAGATCTTTAATCGTGTTAATACAAGTCCTTTTTACCATGTATGGTAACACATTCACAAGTATGGGGGATTGGGATATAGATGTATTTGGGGGCCATTATTCAACATGCCACAAATGTCACTGTAAGGCTCTTTGGATTATAGATTAGGGTAGTGAATTAAAAGAAGGCCCTCTGGACACTCACCACCCACTCTGCACTGACCAGCCCACCTGGATAGCAGAGGACACCCCCAGCCCCCACCAAGCATTGAAGACATAGTTTATTTCCTCATATCCTTTCTCCTTGGGTGTAGTTGGGGTGGGGAAGGAGGGAAGACTGGGGTAATCTCCATTCCTTGGGCTCTGTGCCCGAGTCCATGGTGCACCACTGTGCTGGGAGCTGTGGGGCATGCTGCAGTGGGAGTGTGTGGAACACCTTGACCAAAGGGGAGCTTTGTCTTGTGTGTTTTGAAAAAGGCTTAATGAAGAGAATGTTGTTCATTCTTAGTAGTATAGTTTGCAATTCTTAATGACAAATAGTAAGTTTCAGTAGAAAACAAAACAAAACAAAAAGAAGGCCTTCTTTATATTCTCTAGTTTTATTTTCCCTCCGCTGACCCAAGATTAAAAATTTTCTTAATGCTCCCTTGGTTCTTGATTTTGAATTTAGGATCATTTTGATTTAGTTAAAGAAATTTCTTTCTTTTCTTTTTTTTTTTTTTTGAGATGGAGTCTCACACTGTTGCCCAGGCTGGAGTGCAGTGGCATGATCTCTGCTCACTGCAACCTCTGCCTCCCCCAGGTTCAAGCGATTCTCCTACCTCAGCCTCCCGTGTAGCTGGGATTACAGGCATGCGCCACCACGTTCTGCTAATTTTTTGTATTTTTAGCAGAGATGAGTTTTATTATGCTGGCCAGGCTAGTCTTGAACTCCTGACCTCAGGAGTTCAAGATCCTGATCCACCCGCCTCAGCCTCCCAAAGTGCTGGGATTATAGGCGTGAGCCACCACGCCCGGCTGTTAAGGAAATTTTATATCCTTTAGTTTTTACATTGAGAAACTCAGAGTAAAAACAGAGATTATTGATAATTGAAATTGGAAACTCTACTGAAATATTTGGTAAGGAGATTTTTAAAGACTTTTCTGTTGTTGTTGTTGTTAATAGTTAAAACAAATTCAAGGAGTCACAATGAGAGTGTCTACCTGCTGATATATAATTACAGACTCCGGGGTGCTGGCAGCCAGCCTTGGGCTCTCTCTGTGTTAACACATATACTTTGGCAAGATTTTTAAGTTCATTAACCCAAAGCGTACATTTTTATTATTTGTTTTAAGAGCAAAACAGAAAAATAAATGAGCACCTCTAGTTTTGCGGCCTGCTACAATACCTAACATTAGCTTTGCTCATGCAGTCTTTCTCTTATATGCCATCGTTACTCAGTTTCTCAGTCATTGCCTGAACCTCCTTTCTTGCACATAAATTAAATAGAATTATCATTCTCACCTCCCAGTTCTTTTTTGAACTTAATGGACTAGTGGGAGAAATGCTTCTAGTTGAAGCCAACTAGAACATGACTAATTTTGGAGAGGTAGGTTGGATGTTTTTGACAGGATAAGGTCAGATAGGTAACGAAATCAACTTTAATTCTAAAAGCCAAAAGTAACTTTCAGATTCCTGATCTTTTCAATGGCCTCCCTTTTGGTAAAGTATCTTAAATGTCAGTAAGAAGAAACTACTATATATGAAAGAAACATGCAAGAGAGAAAAAGGGTTTTTTGGTTTTATTTTAAGAAGTTAGTCTTGGCTGGGCGCAGTGGCTCATGCCTGTAATCCCAGCACTTTGGGAGGCCAAGGTGGGTGGATCACCTGAGGTCAGGAGTTTGAGGCCAGCCTGGCCAACGTGGTGAAAACCGGTCTCTACAAAAGTTCACAAATTAGCTGGGCATGATGGCGGGTGCCTGTAATCCCAGCTACTCCGAGGCTGAGGCAGAAGAATCACTTGAACCCAGGAGGCAGAGGTTGCAGTGAGCTGAGATCACGCCATTGCACTCCAACCTGGGCGAGAGAGCGAGACTCCATCTCAAAAAAAAAAAAAAAAGAAGGAGAAGTTAGTCGTAAGCAGCTCATCTTTAAAATAATCATATATGTTATAGTACCAAAATAACTTGGAACTAATAAAACTCAGATTAGGAAGTGTAAAAGATTCATGTTTTCTGTATGCCATTGTTTAAGTGATTTTAATGAAAATAATCATGCATCCAGTTTCGTGTAGAAGATGAATAAATTGGTCTGTGGATATTTGTGTTTACATTAATTTATTTTTACTTTTTGTATTAATGTGGTGATTTACATTTGATACTGTTTGTTTGTTTTGTAGAGACAGAATCTCACTATGTTGCCTAGGCTGGTCTCAAACTCCTGGCCTCAAGCGATTCTCCTGCCTTGGCCTCATAAAGTGCTAGGATTATAGGTGTGAGCCAACATGCCCGCCCCTTCCCCCTTCTTTTTTAAGAAACTGGGTCACCTTCTGTTGACCAGGCTGCAGTGGCATAATCATGGCTCACTGCAACCTCAGCCTCCTGGGCTCAAGTGATCCTCCTGCCTCAGCCTCCCAAGTAGCTGGGACTACAGGCATGTTCCACCACACCTCGCTAATTTTAAACATTTTTTGTCACTATGTTCCTCAGCCTGGTCTCAAACTCTTGGCCTCAACCAATCCTCCCTCCTTAACCTCCCAAAGTGTTAGAATTACAGGCATGAGCCACCGTGCCTGGCCTACATTTGATATTTGATACTGTAAAAAGCTAGCTATCACAACTGTCCATACTAGTTCTCTTCGAGAGAATAAGTGTTCCCTGGATAGATAGATATTAGTTATAGATATTATAAGTTATAATTATAGTATAAGTTATATCTTCAGTCATAAATACTATAAGATTCAGCTGAGCAAGGTGGCATGCATCTGTAGTCCCAGCTAGTTGAGATCAAGGCTAAGGCAGGAGTCTTACTTGGACTTAGGAGTTTGAGTCTAGCCTCATAGTGATACCTTGTCTACTGAAAAAAAAAAAAGATTGAACGATTGTTCCACTGTTTATGATTTTTTTTGTGCTTAATTCTTATTTATGAATTTTTGTTCTAGTTCTGTTTCTAGAGAGAATAAAGCCCAGGTGAATAACTTTGTTTTCTTTCTGGTTTTAGAATTATTAGTAACAAATCCGTGTTCTTTTTTTTTTTTTTTGAGACGGAGTCTCGCTCTGTCGCCCAGGCTGGAGTGCAGTGGCGCGATCTCGGCTCACTGCAAGCTCCGCCTCCCGGGTTCACGCCATTCTCCTGCCTCAGCCTCCCGAGTAGCTGGGACTACAGGCGCCCGCTATCACGCCCGGCTAATTTTTTGTATTTTTAGTAGAGACGGGGTTTCACCGTGTTAGCCAGGATGGTCTCGATCTCCTGACCTCGTGATCCGCCCGCCTCGGCCTCCCAAAGTGCTGGGATTACAGGCGTGAGCCACCGCGCCCGGCCCAAATCCGTGTTCTTAATGGCAGTAGCAAACCTGTCTTCTGTAGAATTTTTAAAGAGCTGTTTCTGTCATTAGTAATACAGAAGAAGCCTTGATCATTTTCAGAATAAAGAATTTTACGACAGGGAGAGGTGGCTCATGCCCGTAATCTCAGCACTTTGTGAAGCCGAAGTGGGAAGATCACTTGAGGCCAGGATTTTGAGACCTGGGGTAACGTAGTGAGATTCCATCTCTTTTTTATTAAGAAGAAAAAAGAAAAATAAAGAATTTTATTTCTAAAGGCAGTTACCAAGTCTAGAACTAAGAATTTGTGGAGGTAATCTAGAATCTTACTTGTTAACGAAGCCTCCTTGCATAATGGCACAGAAGAGAAAAAAGAAGCGTGAAACGTGACTCCAGCCCTAAAGAACTGAGGCTATATGGGCAGCAAACATTAGATCTTTGAAAAGTTGGTAACACCAAAATTATGCTTTGCATATATATAATGTACTTCACAAAGCATTTTTACATGTATCACCTAATTTTATTGCATGCAAATATATCTTATTAAAAAAGTAAAATCTCTTCATCTTCTGGCACTTTTAACTCTCCAAAACCTCTGAATTTCTTGTAAAGAGCACCGAGGCAAGGTATAGAGAACCCCAATGCTGGGAAAAGAGTAGGATTCTTGGCCTCCGACTTTTAACTTTTCTTGCCTGAGATGTGTAAGGATCCGCAGAAGAGCAGTTGAAGGACTGAGGAGGCACAACACAGCTCACTCAGCATGGAGCCGGCATCGCTGGATGATAGTATCCTTAACAGCTACCAAATTATAGTTGGATACAATAGAAGAGATGTTACAAGGCACGTCATGACTCATTATCACATTAATTGTACAGTCTAATTAGCATAGGAGTTCAGAGGATGATAGAAGTACTGTAGTTTGTAAGATTCCACCAGATTGTCAGTTCCACAAGGACTGTAACCATGTCCTGTTTATTGTCACACTCCCACTGGCTCATACATGCCTGTTCTGTAGCAGGTGCTCCCCAGCTTTGTCGAACTGAAGTTCAGGCAGTACTGATAAAGGACATAAATATTGTATTGAGGACATGGCATTTGAGGTGCGTCCAGTGTCATGTAATTGGATGATCAGGTGTAGAGGAGAGAATTCCAGCAAGTGTTAATAAGGCACCTGTCAGTTGCAGACACTGATATAGGCATGGGGGTACAGCAGCCGGTAAGATAACCCCTTGGAACTTATATTCTAATGGGGATAAATAGACAGTAAACACAAATAAGCTCTCATAGGGCTGTGACAAAGATAAACTCGAGTAACATGGCAGAATGATTTGTGTGAGAGGTACTGCTTTTAGCCAGGATCTTCAAAACATTCCACGCAGAAAGAAGAACAATGCAAAGGCCTGAGAGAGATAAATTCAACATAGAAGAAAGGGGTAGAAGAAAGTCCAGCATGGCTGGAGATAATGAATAAAACAGGGATTGGAAGAAGTTGGGGTGAGAGAGATGGCAAAGGCCAGTTGCACGTGGTTAGGATGTGGGATTTCATTTAGGTTCCAGTGGGCGCTGAGTTGGAGCAGCATGGGCAGCAGTAGAATGCACAAGGTCTATTTGAAAAAAAAAAAAAAAAAAAAGGGTGAGCAGCTCAGTGGAAGGGAAGGCTAAAGGAGAGGAGTCTCCCCGAGAAGGCAGGAGCAGTAGATGTTTATATTAGATTGAAATCATTTGAATATAAGATATAAGGCTTAATTAATCCAATTCAGTATGGAGACGGCAAAAAGCTGGAAGCTGAGTGAAGGGAAGGGCCTCCTGGTAATAGGAAGGCCAGTTAAAGGCTGTGAATGGTAAAATCCCGCATGAGGGTGATGGTGGCAGTAAACATGCAAAGGAAGAAAACGGCAACAGATTCAAGAGAGAAAGCAAGCGAGAATTTCTAGGACCAGATAACCAATCATATGTCTTGACCAGGAAGAGGGAATTTTGAAAGATATGTTTAGAAATAAAGAAATGAAATTTTCTTACTGATGGATTATATTAAGCTATCAAAAAAATGGTGTTTTGAAAATGGTTAATGTATTGCTATTCGAAAGTAATTTTAATGTCCTTGTACCCAAAGATTAAGTAGCAAGGTGTCTATATTTAAAATAGATTGCCTGAGAAAAAACTGAAATGTAGCTGGCTTACTCCCTGAAGAAAAGTTCTTTCAAATGCTTAGACGTTATAAGAATGTTTTGAAAATTGTGGAAACATTTTTTTTAAACCTAAGGAAGTTGGAAACTTTTGTCTTTAAATGTCGACTCCCAGAATGGTCTCCATGAGATAGTTTCCACTCCCGTGTTATTGTTTTAGTTGGCAATCAGTAGACAGCAAAGATCAGAAATGCAACTATAGAAAGGCCAATATCCTGGAAAGAATTTTCAGAGCATGGATTTAAGGTACCATGGAAAATTTTGACCTTAATGCAGTGAGAGCTAGACCATTTTATTATTTTTTAGGGAAAAATTAAAACATTTCCTAACTCAATTGACCTTTCACCCTTAGTATGAATATACTGAGATACCATCATATAGAAAAGAAAGGTTGGAAACCTTGGATTTTTGAGTACTCTTCCACAGTGTGATGACTGACAGTGCCTCTGACTGGTCACAGGAAGTAGTTATGCAATACTCATTATATCAATCTAAATTTTATTTCATGATTCTAATGCCCTTTTTTTTAGGCTATCATTCATTGCACCTCCCAGGTTGACATGTCCAGTGAATTGAGACCAGAGAGGCCTTTGTGTTGGTCCTGAATTCATAATAGAGTCTAGGAATTTTAATAGCTAGACCTGTGTTCTTGCCCTGAAATGGCATATGACCATTACCAAGAAGCTGCCCTAAATAACCTTCCTGCACGTTGACCCTTGGGAAAAGAAAATTTGAAATATTATCTCTCTTGAATCCTATTCCTGAGACTAGAACTTTACAAATTTGTATTCTACTTAATGTCATATCTATATTTTTTAATATTAAGATTATTAACTTAGTTTAACACAGAAAAAATGTTGATGTTCCAGGAAGGTGCACCCTATTTAGCCTACGGTTTCACGTATATCTTGGAACACTGAAGTGTAACACCTGAGGCTGTGTAAACAGAGGCCAGCCTGAGAAGCTGAGAATCAAGAATTTGATGCTCAACCATAGATTCTTCTTAGTCACACTTCTAGTTTGTGCAGAGTGACTTCTCTATTACGTTTCCTCAGCCTCAAGGATTTTCATGCCATTATCTATTAATTGCACGTCACTTATTTTGGGGATAATTAGAAAAAGGGGGAATGAGAGGTTGGGAATAGAAAAAGGGAGAGAAGCAAAGGGCAGAAAAGAAATGGAAGCTTTTTCTTTGAAGTCTTGTGGGGGTGGGGGTGGGAAAAAAAAGTGTGGGAGAAGCCTGAGCCCAAAAGCTTGCCTCCTCCCTCTACAGGGAAAGGGAGTTGAGCGGAGTGTAAGAGGGTGGATGGCATGCGCTTCTGACCTGCCAAAGCATCTGGAAATTTCAGACTGCTCTTTGTCTCTGAGACTGTGTTGGGCACAGCATTGAATAAAGTGTGGATCAATAAGTATGTGAAGTGCTGGATATGTTAATTCATTGGATTTAATCATTCCTCAGTGTATCCATGTATCATAACATGTACGATGTACCCTGTAAATATATACAACTATTGTAATTTGCCCATTAAAATAAAACAAAATATAAAGAAAACATGAGCAGTGATGATTAAAAGCCAAAGTTTCATCTTAATCTGTATAATATCTAGAACAAAGAAAAATAAATTTATCGGCATTTTATTGAAGCTGCAGAAAATGACAGCTTTGAAAAGTCTCTAGCAAGCAAGGTATGGTTTAAGGAAATTAGGTGTACACTTAACCTATAGTTTGTTTGTTTCTCCCTTTCCTTTCCTTTCCTTTCCTTTCCTTTCCTTCCTTCTTCTTCCTTCTTTCCTTCCTCTCCTGTCCTCTCCTTTTCTTTCTTTCATTCTCTCTCTTGCTCTCTTTCCTCTCTCTCGCTCTCTTTCCTCTCTCTCTGTCTCTCTTTCCCTCCCTTCTTTCCTTCCTTGCCTCCCTCCCTCCCTTCCTGTCGCTCAGACTGGAGTGCAGTGGTGCAGTCATAGCTCACTGTAACCTTGAACTCATGGGCTCAGGGGATCCTCCCACCTCAGCCTCCCAAGTAGCTGGGACTACGGGTGTTTTGCCACCATGCCTGGCGAATTTTTAAATTTTTTGTAGCGATGGGACTTGTTTTGCTGCTCAGGCTGGTCCTGAACTTTTGAGCTCAAGAGATCTTCTGACCCCACCTCCCTAAGTGTTGGGATTACAAGCATGAGCTACTGTGCCCAGCCTCTTACCTGTAGTTTCTAGTTTAAGAAGTTTTAGAAGAACATTGATATTCTATCCATTTAGAGTAGTGTTTTACTTTTATTAGTGGCTATAGAAACTATAAGAACTATAGAAAAGTTATAGAAACTTACAGTTCTTATAGGAACTCTAAGAACGTTTATATAAGTCTGCCCAAGATCATGTTTCCTCATGAGGATCGTAAGCTCCTCAAATGCAAGTTGATGTTGGGAAGGGACTAACGAATCACCCAGAGTGCTCCTTCACTCTGATTCTGAGGGAGTCTCTATCGTGTTGTGTGAAGCGTGTTGGAAGCCAGGTGTGGTCGCACGCACCTGTAGTCCCAGCTACTCAAGAGGCTGAGATGGGAGGGTTGCTTGAGCCGCAGAGGTTGAAGCTGCAGTAAGCTATGATTACACCATTGCTCTCTAGCCTAGGCGACAGAGTGAGACGCTGTCTCTTAAAAAAAACAATAAAATTTTTTACTTTTTGTAGAGATGAGGTCTCGCTCTGTCGCCTAGTTTGGTCTTGAACTCCTGAGCTCAAGTGATCTTCCTGCCTCAGCCTCCCAAAGTGCTAGGATTATAGGCATGAGACACTGTGCCTGACCTAAAAAAAAATTTTTTTTTTTTGGCTCACACCTGTAATCCTAGCACTTTGGGAGGCTGAGGCGGGCGGATCACGAGGTCAGGAGATCGAGACCATCCTGGCTAACATGGTGAAACCCCATCTGTACTAAAAATACAAAAAATTAGCCGGGCGTGGTGGCGGGCGCCTGTAGTCGCAGCTACTCAGGAGGCTGAGGCAGGAGAATGGCGTGAACCCGGGAGGCAGAGCTTGCAGTGAGCTGAGATCGCGCCACTGCACTCCAGCCTGGGTGACAGAGCAAGACTCTGTCTCAAAAAAAAAAAAAAGATTTAATGTGATAGTATAGAAATTTAAAATTAAAGCGATGTCAAAAAGAGTGAGGCTGACTTTTTAGGCAAGCCTTTGCAAGGTGGCAGAATATTAGTAAAAGTCCCCATTATATCAGAATCTGGTTGTCATTTATGAGTTCTGAAATATACCTTATCAGTTCTCTTAAAATCATAAGAGAGTGAGTATAATATTTGTATCAGTTTTCTTAGCATCAAAAAGTACAGTTTGCTAGTGGTAGGCATGGGTATTTCATCTAGTCTTTTTAAAATATCCTGATTTGAGTGGTCTTTGGCTCGTCTTTGAGGAGGCTATACACAGACCATCCTTAATTTACCATCTCAAGTAGTATACAGGATCTTTTCCCAGCCAGTGATTTCTGAATCCTCAGAGATTCTCAGTGTTCCAAGAGATTCATGTCATAAAGTGATAATGACTTTTCTATTTTTTAGAAGTTAATAAATGAAATAATTACTTAGGTCTTTCCGCCCTTCTTAAATGGAATAGTTTGAGAGCCTCTGAGTATAAATCGAGTCTACCTGCTGGCAGGGTGCTAATGAGCATGCTTATGACTTGGTCATTCCATTTATTGTTCAAGTAGTTGGTTATCATAATAGCTTTGACCAGGGTACAGTTTTTCATTGTATTTTATTAAGTTTACATCTACTATGGATCACTGGATTATATAAAGCATAAAGAACACTAATGTTGAAATTCAAATTGATGAGGATAAAAATGATAATTCTGTAATGCCTCAAGACAACCTTCACCAAATTCATGATTTGTCTTTGTTTGGCCATGGTTCTTACACAGCACATCAAATTGTGTATCTAGGGCCTCAAGAAACAAAGTTTAAAAATGTTACATTACATACATACACACAAAATATGTATATACCACATATATATACATTTTTAACACACATATCCATATCTGTATCTATCTATATTATATCCAGTTTGATTTATTAGGAATAAAGACTATCTACATTCATAGTGTATTATTTGCAAAGAAGTGCTAATTAGTAATGACCCAATATTTGTTAATCCATTTCATTATTTAAAAGCAAGGCATGAAAATAATTCATTTAATCAAGTCTGGTTTTTAGGTTCAAACATGTAAGTGTTCCAAATCCTAGGTCATGAAAAGTATTCATCTGTTTTGTGTATTATAATCTCAGTATATTTGTGGCTTCCAGAGCCAGGTGCCGTGGTTCATGCTTGTAATCCCAGCACTTTGGGAGGCCAAGGCGGGAGGATCTCTGGATACCAGCCTGGGCAACATAATAAGACCCCATCTCTATCCCACCACCTGCCCCCCCGCCCCTTCAAAAAGAAAAAATACACACACACACACACACACACACACACACACATATATGGCTTCCTACTAAACATGATATATCAATTTTAAATAAATACTTTTTCTTGAATAATTGAAATAAATAGTGTGGGTCACTTGTATGATGGGATAATATGAATTTGTCTTAAAATTCATAGTGAACTTTTAAATTAATTTTTAATGTACTAATGTAAAATAAAATGTCTTTTAGCTAAAGTCTCTTCTTTGATCATAGAAAGTCTCTTTCTATGATCATAAATCATAGAAAAATGACAAAATTATTTTTAAAATTTCTTTCCTGGGAGGTTTTTAAGATAATACATTCCTTTGAAAGGAGTTTGTGAGTCAGAAAAGCTGGAAAATAAAAAGGTAACTGTACTGATTTCTTTACATTCTAATCCAAGTATACCATGGTTTTCTTGATCAGATTGAGTGAGTCTCTGAACTGTTGATAGAACCTTCTTCAGGAAAGCCCTATTTCTCTAGAATATACCAATTGCCCCTCTGGAACTTTTCCTTAAAACTCATCCAGTGGTTATAATTATATAGTTACATGTGTGCTTGTTTCATGTGTATCTCCCCCACTGGACTAATCTGCTCCGTGAGGGCAGGGACCATGTCTGTCTTGTTCACCTTGTATTGAGAATACATTCGTGGTCCATCAAAAAATTGAGGAGGCAGGCCGGGCGTGGTGGCTCATGCTTGTAATCCCAGCACTTTGGGAGGCCCAGGTGGGCGGATCACCTGAGGTCAGGAGTTCGAGACCAGCCTGGCCAACATGGTGAAACCTTGTCTCTACTAAAAATACAAAAATCAGCCAGGTGTGGTGGCACATGCCTGTAGTCCCAGCTACTTGGGAGGCGGAAACAGGAGAATTGCTTGAACCCAGGAGGTGGAGGCTGCAGTGACCCAAGATGGTGGCATTGCACTCTAGCCTGGGTGACAGAGTGAGACTCCATCTCAAAAAAAAAAAAAAAAAAAATTGAGAAGGGGAGTACTTTATTCCCATTATCATATTTTCACATCACCTTTCAGTTGGGTTACTTTTCAGATGTCTGCTCTCATTTGAAGTTTTTTTGTTTGTTTGTTTCCTATTAGCTTTAATCTAAGATAGTATTTTGTTACCTACTCTTAATTTCTAGGTAACACCTTAGAGCTTCTTAAGTGACAATCCTATCTTCTTTTCTCTAAAAGTAGGCTTCTGCTTATCAGACCATATGTCTTAGTTTTTAATTTGGAAAAAGGTTTTTGTTTTGTTTTATTGTTTGTGGTTTTTTGTTTATTTGTTTTTTTTGAGACACAGTCTCACTGTGTCACCCAGGCTGGAGTGCAGTGGCCCGATCTCTGCCCACTGCCACCTCTGCCTCCTGGGTTCAAGTGATTCAAGAGAATTTAAGGGGACACTGATTCATCATGTTCTATAAAAGGCACACTAAAATTTTGTATACCATGCTCACCTATCATTATTAGAAACTTACCTGATTAAATGATTAGGCTTTTATTGTTCTTGTTGATATTCTTTAAAATTATGACTATGATATACTCATTAATGTTTTTAAGAATTCCAATGAGTACTGTTTGCATGTGTTGTAGAAAGTGTCTCATTGTAATCCTTTCCTTTATACATCTAGTCAGTACTGAGTTTGATGCAAAGATCCTATATTGAGGAGGTGTTTGGGGATTTATATGAGAAGGGTTGGATGTTGCTATCTAAAATAAATAGAGTGGAGAAGATTGGTTTATTACCTCATTTAAAATAGCTGAGTTCAGCTATTGTACCTGCTAAGGTGTTTTGGGATAAAAATACATAAGTCACTCATTGGAAATGCCAATATAATGCTGATCCAAATCTCCCCCCAAATAAGATGATTACTTGAATTTTTTTTTTTTTCCTTGAAGGAATTTTCTCTTGTGTATATATGCTAAGGCTGTGAGTCGGGAGTTTTTGGCATTACTTCTCTATTAGCTCCTAGTGAGGAAGTTCAGCCAGGGGTTGAAGTGATTACTAAATCCTGAGGACTTCCCAATATCTGTTTTTAAGAGTGAACTAATATTGTGACTTCTGAGAACTTTGAAACTCATCCTTTGTCACCACCACAATTCTGAGATCCACACACTTGACTTTTGTTTTGTTCAATTTCAAATAAAGCCCTTAGGTCATATGGTTTGGCCAGTGACATTATATAGGAAAAGCAGATTTAATTCCTTATTAGCGTCATGTTCCATTTTAATAGTCAGGAGAACATTCTAAATCCTATTTATATACTGTTCTTATACCAGTCTTGATCTTTGGTTCTTTGAGTCATTTCTAGCAGCAACATTTCTAATTATTAGAAATTTCTAATAATTGGAAATTAGTCAAGGACCTAATTATTTCTGTCTTCATCTTTGGGTCTCTAATTGCAAATGCAGTATTGGGATTGTGAATCCTCAGAAGCTTTTAGCTTTGAAGACATGAAGGATCTTGTCACAGTGATTTTTGGTGAGGTTGTTCATTTAGGGTAAGTAAATATCTTCCCACTTCACTTTTTCCCCTCTGCTCCCTGCGTCCAAGCTGTTTACTTGTTTACAGCAAGGAAGTGAAGCACAAGTTACCCTTGGAAAGCAGGGTTGTCCGTCGCTCAAAGCTGTACTGTATTGCCTTAGGAGACCCTGAGAACACTAGTACTGGCTGGAAAGTTGTGCCTAATCTGTTTACATCTGCTTTGGATTGTTCTTTGGTTAGCCAAAAAAGAAGTCAAGTTCATTGCTCTAAAGTGGTAGACCAAATAAGAAAATTGCCTGTTGCAGTTGCCCTGATTTATAAATTAATGCCACCCGTTTTGCCCTTTTCCCTTACCACATACACATATCCAGTTGATGATATACTTATTTTTAGGGATATCAGTTATCACTACCTTATATATCCCCAGGCTCCTGATCTCACCTCCAACAAAGAATTCCAAGTCTCAACCTCCAACAAAGAATTCCAAGTCTCAAAATTGATAGTAAGCTCTGGTATTTAAGCCTTCCTAGAAGACAGTCATATGGTTCAAATTAAAGTCTCCTGCTCTGTATTAAGAGAAAGGGATTTAAGTTGCCATTTCAGCCTGCGGACAAATGCTAACCAACTGGGGTGTTGGGGGTTGGAAAGCAACTTAACAAATTATATTGAGAGCCACTTGCGAGTGGAGAAATAAATGACCATGGCCACATGAAGAGACCAACTTCACTCCACTCATATGGCTTCTGTTGTGTAGGTGTGCGTATCCATCTTAACCAGCTTCTTCTGTTTCTCCCTGTTCTTCCGTAACTCTTTAGAATATTCATCATTTGAATGTTGAATCTGTAGGTCATACATCTTTCCCATTGCCAGTAAATAAGCAGTAAGGGATATCAAGTATTTTATCGGCATCAGTACCTGAGAATTACATAAAACTAACTGCTCAGTGTTTTCGTTCTTATTGTTCAAGATGATGTCTTAAAGTCTTTATACTTAAAATAAAAATTTTAGTTATAGAATAATGTAAGCATACTATAGAAAATTTAAACAGCAACAAAACCGTTTTAAATATTCAAGCTGCAATCCCACCTCTGAAACCATTGTTAACATTTTGAATGCATTTTCTTTTGTCTTTTTACTATGCATGTTTTTCATACTTATAATCAGTGTATTTATAATTTTATATTTCCCATGTTGCTCCATATAGTCATCATTTTTTTTTTTTTTGAGACAGAGTCTGGCTCTGTCTTGCCCAGGCTGGAGTTCAGTGCCACCATCTCGGGTCACTGCAGCCTCCGCCTCCCGGGTTCAAGCAGTTCTCCTGTCTCAGCCTCCCAAGTAGCTGGGACTACAGGCATGTGCCACCACACCCAGCTAATTTTGTATTTTTAGTAGAGATGGTGTTTCACCGTGTTGACCAGGCTGGTCTCGAACTCCTGACCTCAGGTGATCCACCTGCCTCGGCCTCCCAAAGTGCTGGGATTACAGGCATGAGCCACTGCACCTGGCCTCCTCATTTTTAATGAGTGCACATCAAGTAGATGTACCATAATTTACCTGATCTACCCCATATTGTTTTTGTTTTGTTTTGTTTTAAAAGACAGGGTTTCGCTCTGTCACTCAGGTTGGAGTGCAGTGGCATGATCATGGTTCACTGCACCTTGAACTCCTGGGCTCCAGGGATCCTCTGGCCTCAGCCTCCCAAGTAGCTGGAACTACAGGTGTGCGCCGCTTCACCAGGCCCCATATTGTTTTATGATCTCACCAATTCTTGGTATTAGCACGATCCTCACTTTTTCTTTGGCATTTATTACTGCATTCTAAAACTTCAAAGTGTGTTTACTTAACCTTTTGAACGTACAGGGAATCCTTTCTTTGCCTTAAGTTTCTGTGGTTTTTGTTGTTGTTGTTGTTGTTCTTGTTGTTCACTTATATTGAAGTTGTCATTCTTCTGGATTTTTTTTTCCTTTATATTTCACCAGCATTTGGCCTGCTAGCACTCTTCATCTTGAGCCATGTGAACTAAACTTCAGCTTATGGTAGTCTAGTTTACTTTATGTCTTCTGGAATCCAGCTAGTGGTAATGATCCCAGGCCTTGTCCCTTTCTCTTTCCCAGGCTGACTTGAGCTGGAGCAGTACAGCACTCCAGTGTTCCTTAGAGCGATATGAGCTCTGGAATGGTAAAAGAAGATTGTTACCAAATACAAAGTGCCTGTGGTTTTGGGGAGATGATGAGGCTCTGTGTGTTTACTGGCTGCTTACCTTTGGGATTTGAATAACTTAAAGATTATAATCAGAAAAAAAAATATATTCTTAAAAAAATGAGGGGAGAGTTAAGATTATCTGAAAGATTACTAAAACTATGTCAACTTTCAGTTATACAGGTTTTTAAAAATATTATCTAGGTTTTTTTTTCTTTTCTGGCTATGTTTTTTCATTTGATAGTTTACTTAAGTTGGACATATTGAAGGAAAAGAAGGAAAACCTAATTTTTTTTAGTGTTCTTCGTTAACAGCTCTTGTTAGAACTAAGGAAGCAAGTGATATTATAGACAAAAATGAATTTTTAAATTAACTATATGTAGTGTATACTAGCTTTGTCTCTTACTAATATGGGTTACTGAGAAATAGTTATTAGTGTGGGAGTAATACTAATATTTTCAATCATGTGACTAATAAGCATATCACTCACACCTAATTGCCATTTTAGCATTAATGATTATACCTATCACTAAAATATTTACTCTTCCTTTAAAATTATATTTAATGATAACTGGAAACTTCATCGTTGTATATATTCTTCCTAGATTCCAGTTTTTCTTCATATATGAAAATTGCTATTTTCAACAAAAACTTCAGTTGAGATCTCTGTCTTACCAAGTAGTTCCCAGTTCCTACACTCTGAGTTCTGATACATTCATTTCCTATTTCAAACTGTATCGCTCTTTTCTTCCCTTTCTCCTACCCTCTCTGTTCTTAGTTAATCAGTGAGTTGTTTTAAGATATTTATTGAGTGCTTTCTCTTCCTGTCAGCACTGTGCTAGGCCCTAGGAAATCAGTGGTGAGAAAAACCTCTGCCCTCAAAAGCCCTAATGATTGTGGAGCTTAGATCCCAGAGCAGTGGTTCCAAGTGGCGAGAAATAGCAGTGGAGGAGGAAAAGGAGCTATTCTTGTCTCTTTTATCTTTCATTTATTATGAACTATTATGTTTATACACAAATTTTCTTTAAGCATCTGTGTATACTTTAGTGAATCACTAGAAGCAAATACCTGTGTAGTAATTGGCACTCAGGTCAAAAAACTAGAAAACTTCATCAGCCAGGCTGTACACCTCATCACAACCATATCCTTCCCCCAAGAGAAAAAAAAATTTTTTTGTACTTTTGTGTTAATCACTTATGTGCTCTACTTTATAGGTGTTTTTTTTTCTTTTAGTAGTTTTGCCACTGATGTAATGCATTACTTAGGAGTTTTGCTCCAAGGGATGCCATTTATATTGAATATAATGTGTAGTGGGTCCATCCTTAAACAATATAGTTTTGCTTGTTTTGAATGATACATGAATAGAATCATATTGATTATATTATTTTTTGTCTGTTTCATCCAACAGTCTGTGAGATTTATCCATGTTGTTTGTATAGCTGCGATTTATTCATTTTTATTTCTATATAGTATTCCATGATATGAATATACCACAAGTTATTTTTCCATTATACCTATTAATAGCTATTTTAAAAGCAGAAGCCCCTATTGCTTTCAGTTTGGGGCGCTTACTAACAGCTGCAACGAACATTCCTAAACATTTATCCTGGTATACTCTTAAACATTAGTGTGTATTCCTAAACATTTAAGAGTGTAAACTGAGAAGTGAAATTGCTGGGTCATATGGTGTGTGTTTTTAGGTTTTATTTGGTAATGCTGAACTGTTTCCAGTAGGTGTGAGAGTTCCACTTGCTCCATGTCCTCTCCAGTGCTTGTTATTATCTACTTTAAAATTTTTGCCCATCTGGCAACTGTGTAATGATTATCTTGTTGTGGTTTTAATTTTTACTGTTTCTCTTTAATAATGAGATTGAGCTTCTTTTTGTGTCTCTTGGCCTTTTTTTGTCAATTGTCAATAGTCTTTTGCTCATTTTTCTACTGGATTCTCTATTGGTCTTATTGATTTATAGGAGTTTGTTTCTTTTTGATAGTCTGGATACAAGTCCTTTGTTTTTTTTTGTTTGTTTGTTTTTTGTTTTTTGATGATTGATTGGTTGGTTGGTTGTTGAGATAGGGTCTCACTCCATCACCCAGGCTGCAGTGCAGTGGCGTGATCACAGCTCACAGCAGTCTCGACTTCCCAGGCTCAGGCAATCCTCTTGCCTCAGCCTCCCGAGTAGCTGGGACCACAGGCATACACCACCATGCCTGGCTAATTTATATTTAGTTTTTGTGAAGACGAGGTCTCCCTGTATTTGCCCAGGCTGGTCTTAAACTACTGAGCTCAAGCAATCCTCCTGTCTTGGCCTCCCAGAATGCTGGGATTACAGGAGTAAGCCACCACGTCCAGCCGAGTCCTTAAGTTACAAATATCCTCCCTCACTTTGTGGTTTCTCACTTTCTGTTTAACGTGTGTATAAATTTTGGCATAATTCTAATGTAACCAAGTTTACCACTTTTCCCTTTATGATTAGCACTTTTTGTTTCTTGTTTCTTTGTTTCTTGTTTCTTGAGAAATTCTTCCATCCCCTGAGGCCGTAAAGATACCTGCTTTTTTTTTTTTTTTTTAAATAAAAGCGTGATAGTTTTACCTTTCACATTAGGGCTGTAATCCACCTGGAATTAATTTGGGGATAGAGTGTGAGGATGGTAGCCTCTGTAATTTTTTTCCATATGAATAACGAGTTGTTCCTGTGCCACTTTTTGAGAAATTTATCCTTTTCCCATTGATATACAGTGTCTACCATTCTTTTCTATGCATGTTTTTAAAAGAAACTTGACGCAGTATTCCTGAAGCATTATGTGTCTTTGGGAATTAACATAAGCAGAGCAAAGGGTGGCAGTCAATAATAAAATGAAAAACAGTAAACTGTAATAACTAAGGAATTTGCAAGTTTTTTGTTTTTTTGAGACAGTGTTTTGCTCTTGTCACCCAGGCTAGAGTGCAGGGTGCAATTTCGACTCTGGTGCAACCCCCGCCTCCTGGGTTCAAGCAGTTCTCCTGCCTCAGCCTCCCGAGTAGCTGGGATTTCAGGCACCTGCCACCACACCTGGCTAATTTTTTATTTTTAGTAGAGACGGGGTTTTGCCATGTTGGCCAGGCTGGTCTTAAACTCCTGACCTCAGGTGATCCGCCAGCCTTGGCCTCCCAAAGTTCTGGGATTACAGGTGTGAGCCACTGTGCCTGGCAAATTTTTAAATTTCAATAAAAATAATTATGGGATGTACGTGAACTTAAATATAAACACATACATGATGCTGAAAGCACAATGTGGGCCTGGATTTTGAGGGCACTGAGAACTGGCGTTATAGGCTGCATCTGGTTCATACTAATTTTTCTTTAACCTTTATACTTGGGAATGTTACTTTTGAACCTCACGTCTCAGGCATAAAACAAAAATAATGCTCATCTCAATGAGGTAATAAATACAAGGTGCTATAGCGCAGCACTCAACAGAGGGTCCTTTGAAAAACAACTGTTTAATACTGCAAAGTGCAGCACAAATAGGAAAACTGTTGCACTGGAGAGATGAGTCAAGGACAGTCCAGTTTCAAGTCTTTCTGGGATGCATGGCTCCCTCCAGGGCTCTTGCCACTCACCTGCATGGCCACGACGTTCGTTTCTAAGTACTCTGAATGTATTTGTATATAACTTAGGATTAGTATCTGTTGGTTGTTATCAATCTTGGTAAGAAATGCCTAATTTTATTCACAGCTTGACATTGTAGATAACTCTGAATGGATCTGGATTATATTTGTAGTCCATTTCTGTGATGTAGCCTGTCTTTACAACAAATAAACAAAAATTCTGAGGGGAAAATGATACCATTTCTCATCGAGAATAATTATGTCATCATTTGTTTTCCCTCAGATCAAAGTTACATAACACTTGGATGAGATTACATGGATGCTGTAAGCCACCTTTTTCTGCTTTTCTCCTCTCTCGGCTTCCTTGTTACATTTTCCTGACTTTCTTCCTTTAGCCGCGCTTTCTCTCTCCTTTTTGCTGCATCCTCTTTCTGTTCTCGCACCTAGGGAATAGGAAGTACCTCTGGGTGTTTTCGAAGCCTTAATTCTCATCCTTCCCTTTTCTCTACTTTTTCTTTCAAAAATATTTTATCCTTTTATTACTATAATTCAGTTTCTCAGAATATCTTCACTTAAATTTCTGATCACCTTCTCAAACTCAGGACATAAAGAAAAAGTAATTTTTTTCTTCCCAAACCAACTTCTGCTTTCCTTAAGTCTCATCTGCTCAGGGCCATATTCTCTACTTCTCCTTCTTTTTCATCCCATATATTCTGTTTGTTATCAAGTACTGTCCGCTCCTTTCAGAACATCTTTTGAATTGTTTTTTTCATTTTCGATATCTCATCTGATCACAGCCTTCAATATTCACCTCACACCTAACCTAATCTTGCTTTCTAGTTTATTTTACCACATCACCTGCCTGCTCCAGAAGTCCTAGCAACTCCTTATTGCCTGTAAGTGTGGCTCTCAAACCTCTTCAGAAAGAACTGTGTTTTACTGGTACCTTTATATTCACACCAAAAGCATAAGTGACAAAAGGAAATACAGATAAGTTGGACCTCATCAACATTTAAAACTTTTGTGCATCAAAGGACATCATCAAGATAATGAAAATCCACAGAATGGGAGAAAATATTTGCAAATCATATATCTAATAAGAGATTTCTATCCAGAATGTATAAAGAACACTCACAACTCAATAATAAAAAGATAACCAATTTTAAACTGCACAAAAGATTTGAATAGACATTTCTCCAAAGCAGATATACAAATGGCTGAAAAGCACATGAAAAGATGCCCAATATTATTAGCCATCAGGGAAATATAAATGAAAACCACTGTAAGATATCATTTCACATCCACTGGGACAGCTGAATTGACAATAATAAGTAATAATAATAAAGACAATAAGTGTTGGCAAAGATGTGGAGAAATTGGAATCCTTGTACCTTGCTGGTAGGGATGTATAATGGTACGGCCACTTTGGATAGCAGTTTGGATACTTCCTAAAAAGTTAAGCAGAGTTACCATATGACCCAGCAGTTCCACTCCCAGGTATATATCCAAGAGAAATGAAACCATATGGCCACACAGAAACTCACATAAATGTTCATAGCAGCATTATTTGTAGTTTCTGCAAAGTGGAAACAACCTGAATGTTCAACAGATGATGAATGGATAAATAAAATGTGGAATGTCCATACCATGGATGTTATTCAGCAGTAAAATAGACTCAAGTGCTGACATAGGCAACAACATGGATGAACCTCCAAAATATTATGCTCAGTGAAAGGAGCCAGACACTAAAGCTTATATATTGTATGATTCCATTTATGTGAAATGTCCAAAATTGACAAGTCTCATAGAGACAGAAAGTAGAAAGCCTAGGGCTGGGCCATTGGTGAAAGACTTGAAGGGTGTTGGGGAGTAACTCCTAATTAGTACAGGGTTTCTTTTTGGGGTGATGAAAATGTTCTAAAATTTCTTCTTTGGTTTTTTCACTGCCTTTTCCTTACAAGGTGAAAAATGTTCTAAAACTGATTGTGGTAATCGTTGCACAACTCTGTGAATGTGCTAAAAGCCACTGAGCATTACACTTTAAATGGGTGAATTGTATGGGATATGAAATACAAGAAATATGTTATGGCCAGGTGCAGTGGCTCATGCCTGTAATCCCAGCGCTTCGGAAGGCCTAGGTGGGAGGATCATTTGAGCTCAGGAGTTCGAGACCAGCCTGGGCAACACAGCAAGACCCTGTCTCTATTTTATTCTATGTTTTAAAATTTAAAAATTAAAAAGAAAAAAGAATAACATTTTATAAGAAAATATTTTATGAGAGATTTATAAAAGAGACATTAAGAATATGAAGTAATATATTTCGTATTCCTTATCTCAATAATGCTGTAGGGAAAAAACAATTGAAATAAAAGCAGTAAATGAGTGGAGCATGGAGAGTGTGTCATGAGCCAAAGGTTATAATAAATTCATAATCAAGTTTTTTTGTATCTGAAGTCTAATAAAATTTTTAAATGTGGAGGAAAAAAAAAGGAAAGAAAAAATAGTAATGGTTCACAGGATGAAGTCCAAGGTCTTCATTCTGTCATTTGAAGCTGTATTTTATCTGGCGTGATGCTGCTGTGCACTCTTTATTTCTTGCCATATGCCCCTACAAACCCTTTATTGTACCCAGGGCAGTGTCTTGCTTGTCACCTGAACTTAGCGAGTTAATTCTAAGTGTTCTGCCCTTGCTCGTGCTCCCTCCTGACTGCCATTCAGAGCACCCTTTCCACCTTCCTTCATTGCCTCTCCAGATCCTGGTCATTCAACCAAGTTCTGCTTCCTTTGAGCCTTTCCCTAGAACTATGTTTTATGCCTTTGGTTTGTTAGAAGATCTAACACATTGCTATTCCCATTGGAAGAGTTCCATAAATACATGTTACATAAAGAGTGAAGGAAATGGAGGAACTTACTTAGAGACTTATAAAAGAGACATTAAGAATAGGAAGCTTTAGTAAATAATGAAAGATATTGTGAATTAGAGTAGCTCCAGAGCCAAAATAAGATGAAAAAGCCTATTAAATAGAAATGGTTTTCTAGGTTCAAGTTCAGATCAAACTTAAGCTCTAAAGCTTTTCTTGGCTTGGTGCAGTGGCTGTTGCTTGTAATCCCAGCACTTACGAAGGCCTAGTCAGGAGGATCGCTTGAGCCTAGGAGTTTGAGACCAGCCTGGACAACATAGCAAGACCCCCATCACTACAAAAAACATTTTTTTTAAATAGCTAGGCATGGTGGTGTTTGCCTGAAGTCCCAGCTACTTAGGAGGCTGAGGCAGGAAGATGGCTTGAGCCCAGGAGGTAAAGGCTTCAGTGAACTATGATTGTGCCACTGCACTCCCATCTGGGAAACAGAGCAAGACTCCATCTCCAAAAAAAAAAGTTTTTCTTTACCTTTTTCTTTGGCATTTCTGACTTAAGCCAGTGAGAATTCTTCCTCATTCTTTTTTACTCATTGCTTGAATTTGTGTTACGAGAATTTTTTTCCTCCAACTTGGATGATCTTTCAGTTTTTTCCAGTTGTCTCTACATGTAGATAACTGAAAACAGCAAAGCTCTTAGTGATTCTGTTCCATGTCTATCTGTTCCCCACCTCCATTTCCTACCACACACCCCAGCATTCCCCTAGTACATCACTAAACTATCAACAGAACCTAAAATAGACTAGTTTGTTTTAACTGTATTTTTCTTTCCAGTCCTCTTAAAATGTGCAGCAAAATGTCCCCAAAGGCAAGCAGCTAAGAGAATGAAGAGGAGGTATTCTCCCATCCCAGTTACTCAGTCCCAGAAGTATTGATTGGAAGGCACTGAATTTTCAAAATGACTTCCAGATTTAGTACATGGTAATAATTTGAGGCTTTCCCACATGGATAATTTAAATGTTCAGAAAATAAGTTATGTTATAGCTGAATGGGCAGCAAATTAGCCAGAATTTTAACTTACAAGATGCATAGCAATAGTGAAGATTAATGTGAAATACTAGTAAAGAGCCACTGGTAGGGAAGAGAAGACAGCGATATGCTTTCAATGAAACCGTCAATTTATAATAATATGTATATTGGAGAGTGGATCAGATCCTGTTAGGTTTGGTACGTTAAAGAAAGAATTAGGATACCGCAGGCTCAGTAATTAAAGGAATCTGCCCATAATTGGGGGGTAAAAGGTGTCTTGTAGGCAGGGAATAGCAAGATTTTGCTTGAATGTACACCTTAGAGTTGGGAGTAACAATACTTGGAATGATTATAGAAGACCTCTCGACAGGTTTCTGAGACTAGAGGATTTTGTTTGGTGCATAATAGGAGATGAGAGCAAGCCAGTAGTATTTGGTTGTTGTTGAATCTTACAGAAATCTTGCATTTGGTTATTGGGTCTAGCTGTTGAAGCCAGCTGTTTGGATGTAACATAGTGGAAGCAGGTGCTTCTGCAGATGTGGCTCTCTCTAGTTGTCTGGCTGTAATATATCATTCATTCTCATACACTCATTTCTCATATAAAATCCTTATAACTATTAGCAGTCTAAGCCTGCAGACATTGCTGAAGCTGGTTCCCTTTGATATTGTTTTCTTTGTAACAGTTTCCTGTTTGGTAGATAAAATAACAAGCTCACACTATTAGGTTTGTGCCTTCACCTCCCTGGCAAAGTAACATGCTAGAAAGGTTACTAAACATTAGTGGTTCAAAATGAGAAATCTGTACATTTTATCTGCTTATAGGCAAATTTAAACTCAACTGGTTTAAATACATTGCTTAGCCTGTTGCATGCTCCATTGAAAACACAAACAAAAAACTCCATGATTCTTCTAGCCATGATTCTTCTAGAGTTTGTTATCCAGTCATTCCAGTGCCAGAATCCATCAGGCAGAACAGAATCATTCGCATTTCTCCTCTGCACTGGAGAGAAGAGGAAGGCTGATCATGGAAAAGGACCTGGTGAAGGTTTTTTGCAAATCTAAGGATCTTTTTTCTGTCTTTTATTTTTGCAAACCTAAGGATCTTCCTTCTGGATAATTCCCAGAGACGTCAACTTTGCTGAATCTCAGTTGTTGGGATTTTTAGCAACCTGTTCCCACTCTCCTAAGAAAAAAATCTTAATAGTGACCAGTGTGTGCAGACTTTAATTTGTAAGTGAAAGTTAAGGTGTTTCAAAAGTTGCAGGTTAGTTGGTAGAGCGTTAAATGCAGTTTTGTTCATAGTCAACATTAAGTGCCCACTGTGTTAAACACTGTTAGATACTGTGAAAGAGAGAAGAATAAGGTAAGGAACTAGAGAGAGAGGGTAGATCTTTACAAGAGAGGATGTTTTTCAGGAGCTAGAAGAATACATTATTTATGTATTCAAATAATAAAGGGAAAGAAAGTACAGACAGAGTAGATAGGGGACATTTCTTGTAGGGGATCCAGGAGGACTTCACAGAAGAAGTATTATTTATTTCCATTAATGAATGAGAGTATTCATCTTCTCACAGAAGAAGCTATAATGATTCTATTTGTGGTCCTGACTGCCACACCCCTTATGATCATTAAGTTAATTTTAGAACCTTGGGAGGGACAGCTAGGAGGCAGAGGCTCTCGTTGCTGGCCAGCTGCCATTGTCAGTTTGAGAAGTCTCCAGTAGTCAGGAGGTGACAAGAGGATTGGCCCAGTTATTTTATTGCAGTTTAATTTCGTGACCCTTTCTTGAGTCTCTGCTATGTATTAGAACCACTGTGTAGAGACTAGGATAAATAAAACGGTATCTCCTCCATTTACTAATTAATGGAGGGTATAAACACACAATACAATTAAGTATAATATAAGGCAGAGGCTGGGCGCAGTGGCTTAACGCCTGTAATCCCAGCACTTTGGGAGGCCGAGGTGGGCTGATCACCTGATGTCGGGAGTTCGAGACCAGCCTGACCAACATGGAGAAACCCCGTCTCTACTAAAAATACAAAAATTAGCCAGGCATGGTGATGCATGCCTGTAATCCCAGCTACTTGGGAGGCTTAGGCAGGAGAATCTCTTGAACCTGGGAGGTGGAGGTTGCAGTGAGCCAAGATTGCACCACTGCACTCCAGCCTGGGCAACAAGAGTGAAACTCTGTCTCAAAAAATAAATAAATAAATAATATATATGTATATGTATATGACAGAACAGTAATGGGATGTAGAGGCGTAAACAAAAGGCTGTGGAAGCACGGAGGAGGAAGCCATTGACATGGTGTTTTCTGGTGGAAATCAGTTAAGCCTTCATACAGGAAGTAATATTTGACTGGGCCTTGAAAATGAGTGATACTTTAAAGATGGAAAAGAAAGGAAAAGGCATGGTACAGAGAGGAAATAGCACATGGAAGGCATGTAAACACAGGATGTGAATGGTCTAGTGATGCTAGCATGGCCAGGGATAAATTGGAAACATAGGATGGAGCTGGGTTGTGAAGGGCCTTAAATGACAATGCTGAGATGAAGACTCTTCTGTAAGTAGAAGGGAGCCAGCCCATGTTTTTTGAGCGAGGAGGTAACAGGATCTGGTTTGTGTAACTTTGTGCTATGAATGGATAGCTTAGGGGAAAATGAAATAGGAAGTAAGCAATAGCATCAGTCAAGCTAGGGATGATAAGAGTATGAACTGCAGTGGTAGAAATGGAAATAGAAAAGAGGAGGTGGAGTCAAGACACATGGAGTTGAAGCAGTAAGAGTTTTATTACCAGGTTGAAATGGGAAACGAGGGAGAAAGGACTTGAAGATGACTCCAGTGTTTCTAGTAACACAGGTGGTGATGTCACTAATGAGGGTAGAAGCACTGAAAGCGCAGGTATGACTTTGGAAAATGGTGGGTTTGAGGTGTTTCTTCCCAAGCAAGTATTGGGGATTCATGCCAGGAACTTAAGAGTGGTACCAGGGCCAGACATATAAATTTGGGGTATTTATATCAAATGCTGGTAGAAGTAGCGAGATTAAAAGAGTTAGCCCTGAGAAAACATAGAGCAAGGAGAGGCAGTTAAAATCAGCAGAGCCTGCTGAAAAACACCTTCTGTAGAAGGTAGAAAGAAGGAAAGCAAATAGCAAAAGGAGAGTTGTCAACAAGAGTAAAACTGGAAAAGAGAGGGATGGGTTTCAGAGAATAGGTGGGTGCTTAACATTTTCAGATGCTGTGATTTCAGGGAGCATGGTGTCCCTGGGGCATGAGGGATTTCTAGCCTGTCACATGGGTACACATACATAAATAAAAGCATTTCTACACCAGAGACTCAATCCTTTGGCCAGCCATCCTTGCTCATTGTCTTAGTGTAGCTCCCGAAGACTCATCCCTGCTACCTCCCATCTGCTGCGTCTTGTAGAAGTAGGAGAGGGAGAGAAGAAGGGAGGAAAATTGAAGCACAAGGAGAGTTAAAATTAAAATGTAAGCATTCTTGCTTCAGTTTGTAAATAAGTTGCATATTCTTCCTTTTGAATGAACTACTTAATTATAATAATGTCACTTTGTCTAATTTTTAAATGGTCATAGATGTGTTTGTCATAAGAAGTAAATATAACATAAAAATTCTGGGTCCAAGCCAAAAGAACAAAGCTGGAGGCATCACACTACCTGACTTCGAACTATACTACAAGGCTATAGTAACCAAAACAGCATGGTACTGGTACCAAAACAGAGATATAGATCAATGGAACAGAACAGAGCCCTCAGAAATAACGCTGCATATCTACAACTATCTGATCTTTGACAAACCTGAGAAAAACAAGCAATGGGGAAAGGATTCCCTATTTAATAAATGGTGCTGGGAAAACTGGCTAGCCATATGTAGAAAGCTGAAACTGGATCCCTTCCTTACACCTTACACAAAAATCAATTCAAGATGGATTAAAGACCTAAACATTAGACCGAAAACCATAAAAACCCTAGAAGAAAACCTAGGCATTACCATTCAGGACATAGGCATGGGCAAGGACTTCATGTCTAAAACACCAAAAGCAATGGCAACAAAAGCCAAAATTGACAAGTGGGATCTAATTAAACTAAAGAGCTTCTGCACAGCAAAAGAAACTACCATCAGAGTGAACAGGCAACCTACAAAATGGGAGAAAATTTTCGCAACCTACTCATCTGACAAAGGACTAATATCCAGAATCTACAATCAACTCAAACAAATTTACAAGAAAAAAACAACACCATCAAAAAGTGGGCAAAGGACATGAACAGACACTTCTCAAAAGAAGACATTTATGCAGCCAAAAAACACATGAAAAAATGCTCACCATCACTGGCCATCAGAGAAATGCAAATCAAAACCACAATGAGATACCATCTCACACCAGTTAGAATGGCAATCATTAAAAAGTCAGGAAACAACAGGTGCTGGAGAGGATGTGGAGAAATAGGAACACTTTTACACTGTTGGTGGGACTGTAAACTAGTTCAACCATTGTGGAAGTCAGTGTGGTGATTCCTCAGGGATCTAGAACTAGAAATACCATTTGACCCAGCCATCCCATTACTGGGTATATACCCAAAGGACTATAAATCATGTTGCTATAAAGACACATGCGCATGTATGTTTATTGCGGCACTATTCACAATAGCAAAGACTTGGAACCAACCCAAATGTCCAACAATGATAGACTGGATTAAGAAAATGTGGCACATATACACCATGGAATACTATGCAGCCATAGAAAATGATGAGTTCATGTCCTTTGTAGGGACATGGATGAAATTGGAAATCATCATTCTCAGTAAACTATCGCAAGAGCAAAAAACCAAACACTGCATATTTTCACTCATAGGTGGGAATTGAACAATGAGAACACATGGACACAGGAAGGGGAACATCACACTCTGGGGACTGTTGTGGGGCGGGGGGAGTGGGGAGGGATAGCATTGGGAGATATACCTAATGCTAGATGACGAGTTAGTGGGTGCAGCGCACCAGCATGGCACATGTATACATATGTAACTAACCTGCACATTGTGCACATGTACCCTAAAACTTAAAGTATAATAAAAAAAAAAATTCTGGGTCCAGCTGAGTAGGCTTACATGTGTTTCCTGATTCTAATGTGGTCTTAACATCATCCAGTTTCATTTGCATTCTTTTTTTTTTTTTGGAGACGGAGTCTTGCTCTGTCGCCCAGGCTGGAGTGCAGTGGCGCCATCTTGGCTCCCTGTAATCTCTGCCTCTCAGGTTCAAGCAATTCCCCTGCCTCAGCCTCCTGAGTACCTGGGACTACAGGCGCACACCACCACGCCCGGCTAATTTTTTGTATGTTGGTAGAGAGGAGGTTTCACCATGTTGGTCAGAATGATCTCCTGACCTCGTGATCCGCCCACTTCGGCCTCACAAAGTGATGGGATTACAGGCATGAGCCACTGCCCCCAGGCCCATTTGCATTCTTAAAGGAACAAGTACCACTCGCTTTATTCTGCCTAGGTTTATGAAGGGAGCAGTACTATTTTTGCTGACATAAACTGATCATGTTTATCTTTATATTTCAGCTCATCTATATCTCTGTTTCACTATTATTGTTTTAAGTGTCTGGCTATGTGGTTTCTAAATGTTCTCTTTTTGCATTTAATATTCAGACAATGATTTGGAATCTTTAGTGACTAGAGACTAGTGTTTGCTCAGTTATAATAAAAGGTTACAATAATATGAATTATGTCCATTTGCCTTTCTAGATTTTGGTTTCAGTAACCTCTTCACTCCTGGGCAGCTGCTGAAGACCTGGTGTGGCAGCCCTCCCTATGCTGCACCTGAACTCTTTGAAGGAAAAGAATATGATGGGCCCAAAGTGGACATCTGGGTAAGTAACTGCCTTCTCTTATACCCCACAGCATTAGCTACCCTTGGTTGATAACAGCTATTCGCATCCTGAAGGATACATAATGATGCAACATGAATTGAGATCCTGGTCACCTGTTCTTTTCAAGTCCCAATTCCTGTGCAAAGCCTTTTTTTTTTTTTTTTTTGAAACAGAGTCTCACTCTGTCGCCCAGGCTGGAGAGCAGCAGGATGATCTTGGCGCACTGCAACCTCCACCTCCCAGGTTCAAGTGATTCTCCTGCCTCAGCCTCCCAAGTAGTTGGGATTACAGGCACAAGCCACCACACTTGGCTAATTTTTTGTATTTTTAATAGAGACAGGGTTTCACCATGTTGGCCAGGCTGGTCTCAAACTCCTGACCTCAGGTGATCCTCCCGCCTTGGCCTCCCCAAATGCTGGGATTATAGGCATGAGCCACTGCACCCGGCCTACTCGTGCAAAATCTTTCCTCCAATACTTACCTTGTGGACTGAGCCACAGATTTCAAATTTCCCCTTTGCATTTGCAAAAGAACCCCAAGGGCCAGCTTGGATGGGGGCCGTTGCCAAGAAGAGAGATTATTTCTACTGTGGCCACTTACCTTATCCCCAGAGAATGAGTACTGAGAAAAATTCAGGATGTTACCCTGAATTAATGCCTAGAAGCAAAGAAGATTGTTAACTGTTCTAAGATAGAAGAAAAAGTTTGTTCCATAATCGTATGCATGACTCACCATCATCTGCATACACACACTACAGTAGTCTTTTTTGTTTCCCCTGATGTGATTAATTGTACATCCTCTCTGTTTGGGATGCAGAGCCTTGGAGTTGTCCTCTACGTGCTTGTGTGCGGTGCCCTGCCGTTTGATGGAAGCACACTGCAGAATCTGCGGGCCCGCGTGCTGAGTGGAAAGTTCCGCATCCCATTTTTTATGTCCACAGGTAAGGGAGTCGCTAGCACACAGCTATGAATGGGTTCATGAAAGTTAGACCCACTCAGTTATCCCAGGAATTGAGTGATGGAGTATAAATGGCCCACTTACAACCTTTTTTAACTCCAGCTTGCTGACCTGATGCCTCCAGGAGGCAAGGTTCTGTAGAAACAGTATATAGGTTTTGGCATCAGAGAGCCCTACTTGGGTTTGAATCTGGGCCCTAAGTCTGTCTCAGCTTTAGTGTCCTCATCTATAAATTGGCTGAGAGTTTTGTGAGGGCCGCTATTACTGTAAGGATTAAATGAGATAATGTATATGAAGACTCAGTAGGCCCATGGCATAGCAGTAATGCAATAAATGCTTTTGTTTCACTTCTGTCTTCCTACCCTTTTTCAGGATATTTCCACTTATTGGGTTCTCATTGCAATGTGGTTTTAAATGCCAAGGATAAAGTAGGCTTTGCATCTTAGTCTTGCTACTGCTTCATTTCCTATTTCTGTGCTCTTTGTCCTCCAGAATCAAATTTAAAAAATTTTATTTAACGAGTGGGCAGTAAGGTAGGCAGGTCTTGGAAAAATTTAACACCGAAAATAGATACAAGATACTCAGAATTAACAGTATTTTATCACCATTTATTTGCACATAAGAAGGGAACATTTTAGAGACAACGCAAAAAGTCATATAGTTTTGCTTAATCATCTGTTTTCATTTTAAGGAAGAACATATGTCCACTGGGTTGACAACAAATTAGAAGCCCACGGTAATTGCGTTTTAGAACAAAGAGGTGAACCTTGGAGTAGATTTAACTTGTCTCCTTTGAACTGATAACTTCATAGTGTAGAAGATAGTGCTAAATGCTGTGGGAAAAATAAAATAGAGAAGGAGTTAGGATAGTGGTTGGTAAGTTACATGAAAACCCCTTCATGGAGAAAGTGACCTTTCAGCAAAGCCTGAAAGAAGGTGAGGGTGAATGCTGTGCAGTCCGGGGAAGAGCACCCCCTGGCTGTTGAGGGGTCAGCGCAGAGGCCGCGGGGATGGAGCATGGCTGCATGGGAAGGTACGGGAAGGAGGCCTGCGTGCCTGGAAGGAAGGAGCGGTGAGAGATGAGGAAGAGAGATGAGGTCAGAGAGGTAAGAGGGAGCTTAATTTTAGGGCCTAGTTAATGTAAAGACTTTAGATTTTACTCTGACTGAAGTATACAGGATTGGAGGGTTTTGACAGGAGTGATGTAATCTGAGTTTTATTTTTTCCAAATTTTATGATGAAAAATTTCAAACATACAAAAAAAATTGAAAAATTTTGCAGTGACTTTTGTTTAAAAAAGATCACTTTGGCTGCTATGTTGCCGGTAGGCTAAAAGGTACAAAGGCTGAAGGAGGGACACCAGTTAGGAGGAGACTTTTTTTTTTTTTTTTTTTTTTTGAGACGGAGTCTCGCTGTGTCTCCCAGGTTGGAGTGCAGTGGCGCGATCTCGGCTCACTGCAAGCTCCGCCTCCCGGGTTCACGCCATTCTCCTGCCTCAGCCTCCCAAGTAGCTGGGACTACAGGCGCCCGCCAACACGCCCGGCTAATTTTTTGTAATTTTAGTAGAAACGGGGTTTCACCGTGTTAGCCAAGATGGTCTCGATCTCCTGACCTCGTGATCCGCCCGTCTCGGCCTCCCAAAGTGCTAGGATTACAGGCGTGAGCCACCGCGCCCGGCCTTTTACAATAGTCCAGATAAGAGATGTTGGTGGCTGGTTCCCAGTCTGGGGTGTCGAGATGGAGATGGTAAGAAGTGATAAGATTCAAGAGATGCTACCTACCATGTGTGGCAGGCACTGTTCAAAGCACTTCACAAACATTAACTCACTTCATTATTTTAACAACCCTATGAGATACACAAGATTATTGTCTCCATTTTACTGGTGATAAAACTGAAGCCAGGAGAGATTAGGCAATTTTCCCAAGATAACACTGCTACCAAGTGGCTGAAGTAGAATTTGAACCCAGGTAGTTTGGCTCCAATAACATTTAGTGTTGGATTTGATATGAAAGAAAGACTCCAGAGTTTCTATCCTGAGCAAATGGAAGGATGGATTTACTGCCAACTGAGATGGGGATGACTGGGGAAGAATACTTACATTTTGGAGAGATGTTTTAGACATGTCATGTTTGAGGTGCACATTAGACATCAGAGTTAAGATATGAATTGGCAGCCGCATTTAGGAGAGAATTCTGGGTTGGGGATGTATGTTTGGAATCCCCAGTGTATAGATAATAGTTAAAGCCATGAGGTGAGCTCACTTTTTAGGCAGTGGTTACAGAGAAGAGAAGAGGTCCACGGATTAAACTCTGGAACATACCGATATTTAGAGAACAAGCAGGTGAAGAGGTATCATAAGAGTTGCTGGTGAGGTAAGCCAGAGGGCCTGCTGTCCTAGGAGACAAGTGAAGAGACTGTTCCCAGGAGGAGGGAGGAGGGAGTGAGGAGCTGTGGGGAGTGAATGCTGCTGCCAAGTCAGGTAAGAGGACTGAGAACTGAATGTTGCATTTAGAAATGTGGAGATCATTAATGATTTTGTTTCTTTTTTATCCCCCCACACCCTCGCCTTCCTAGATCATTAATGATTCTGAAGTACACTTTTGGCAGAGGAACAGGAGCAAAAGCTTAATCATGTGGTTGCAACAAAAAAGGAACAGAAGGAAAATAGACAAAGGAAGTAGACACGCTCTTTCCAGTTTACTATAAAAGGAAGCAGAGAAGTGGTCCAGTATTGCTCTGGCCAGGGTCACCAGTGATCTCGTTATTGATCAACTGCATATCCTTAGTCTTTTTCTTAATCACTGCCCAGCAGTGATTAACACTTCACCCTTCCCCTCCCTCCCTCTCTCCTTTCCTCCCTTCCTCCCTTCCTCCCTTTTTTGGGACTGGGTCTTGCTCTGTTGCTCAGGTTGGAATGCAGTGGTGTGATCGTGGCTCACTGCAGCTGGACCTCCCAGGCTCAAGTGATCCTCCCTTAGCCTCCCAAGTAGCTGGAGCTGCAGGCACACACCACTATGCCTGACTAATTTTTTTTTTTGGTAGAGATGGGGTTTTGCCATGTTGTCCAGGCCGATCTCAAACTCCTGAGTTCAGGCGATCTGCCTGCCTTGGCCTCCCAAAGTGCTGGGACTGTTGGTGTGAGCTACTGTGCCCTGTCTCTTTAGAGTTATATGTTAGAGCAGCTTTAGATTCACAGCAGTATTGAGTGGAAGGTACACAGTTTGCATGTACCCTCTGTGCTGTTCTACCTCCCTCCCCTGCTGACCCCTGTCATAATCAATGTGCCCCACCAGAGTGGTATGTTTGTTACAATCAATGAACATGCATTGACACATTATCACCCAAAGTCCATAGCTTACATTTGGGTTTTCTCTCAGTGTTACACATTCTGTGGGTTTTGGTAAATGTATAGTGACATGTATTCACCACTATAATACATATAAAATTGTTTCATTGCCCCCAAAATCCTCTGTGCTCTGCCTGTTTATCCATTTCTCCCTAACCCCCTGCAACTACTGATCCTTTCACTGTCTCCACAAGTTTTTCCTTTTCCAGAATGTCATATGGGTAGAAACATACAGCATGCAGCCTTTTCAGATTGGTGTTTTTCAAATAGTAATATGCAATAAGGTTCCTCCATGTTTCTTCATGGCTTGAGAGCCTGTTTCTTTTTAGCACTGAATAATATTTCCTTGCCTGGATGTACCACCCTTTATCCTTTCACCTACGGATGACTTGGTTGCTTCCAAATTTTGACAATTATGAATAAAGCTACTGTAACATCTTTGTGCAGGTTTTTGTGTGGACATAAATTTTTAATTCATTTGGTTAAACACTAAGGAGCACAATTCCTGGATCATATGGTAAGAGCATGGATAGTTTTGTAGGAAACTGCCAAACTGTCTTCCAACGTGGCTATGCTATTTTGCATTCCTGCCAGCAATGAGTGAGAGCTTCTGCTGCGCCACATCCTTGTCAGCATTTGGTGGTGTCAGCATTTTGGATTTTGGCCACTCTAATAGATATATAGTGATATTTCATTGTTGTTTTAATTTTTAATTCTCTAATGATGTATGAGGATGAGCATCTTTTCTTATGCTTATTTGCCATCTATATATCTTTGTTGAGGTGTCTCTTCAGGTCTATTGGTCGTTTTTAACTTCAGGTTGTTTTATTTTCTTATTGTTGAGTCACTCATTACATTTTAAAACACTTTTTCTCATTGCTTCTGAGACGCCATATTCTCCAGTTTTCCTCCTGTCCTCTGGAAGCACCTTCTCCATCTTCTCTACCAGACTTATTTTTCTCTGCTCATCCTTTAGATCTTTTCATCTTTACAACATCTTTCTGGAGCCATGTTATTTACTGCCGTAGCTTCACTGATCACTGTGGTGATCAGTCCTCAGTTAACTTTTTGTCCCAGACCTCTCGATCTAGGGCGACATATCCAAGTATTTGCTAACCATTATCTTCACTTTCATGTATTGAAGTCAGATCAATGGAGACAGATTCAGAAATGAACTTGACTTCCCCCTCCCTAGATTTGCTCTATTCTGTATTTGCTGCCTTAGTGAATAGCATCACCATCTGACCAAGGCCAGCACAAGCCTTGATGTTTCCTCTCTCACCAGTGCCACAGCTGATCAGTTACCAAATCCTGTCAATTCAACCCTCCATTCATGTAGCCACTTCTAAGACCATACTATCATCTTCCCTTGCCTCAATTAAACAATAGCCAATTATATGGATTCCTGGCTCCAGTCTTGTCCCCCTCTAATCTATTGTCAACTTTGCTACATGACTAATCTTTCCAGAACACAAACATAAATAAAACATACCACACACACACATACACGTACATTTTCTCTCTCTTTCTCTCTCTCTTACTTAAACATACAAATCTGATTATATCATTTTCTAGCCTGAAACTTTTCAGTGGTTTACCATTGCCTCTAAGGTAAAGTTTACTCCATAAGGTGGCAAAGCATTGGCTTACAAACATTTTTGGCTATGATAAGAAAAAAGTACATTTTATACTGTGACCCAGAACACACATATATAGATACAAATGAACAAAAGCTTTGTTTGCTTGATTTAGAGATGGGGTCTCGCTATTTTGTCCAGACTGAACTTGAACTCCTGGGTTCAAGTGACCCTCCTGCCTCAGTCTCCCAAGTAGCTGAGACTAGAGGCGTATACCACCATGACTGAAAACAAAAGACTTTTTTTTGAGACGGAGTCTCGCTCTGTCACCCAGGCTGGAGTGCAGTGATGTGATCATAGCTTCCTGCAATCTCCAGTTCCTGGGCTCAGGCAGTCCTCCCACCTCAGCCTCCCAAGTAGCTGGGACTACAGGCAAGCACCAAGCACCATCATGCCCGTCTAATTTTTAAACATTTTTTATAGAGATGGAATCTCTCTCTGTTGACCAAGCTGGTCTTGAATTCCTAACTTTAAGCGATCCTCCCTCCTTGACCTCCATGAGCCACTGCGCCCAGCCAGCAAACAATTTTTTTAAAAAAGCAAAACTTACCTTACTATGTACAGTGCATTTCAATATATTTTATTCTATTCCATTTTAAAAAATGCTGATTTCAACTTACTAAATTGATCTCCTATCTGCTATTTCAGAAACAATGACATAGAAATACCTTTATAACCTGACTCCTGCCTAGCTCTTCAGCCCCAGCTCCCACTCTCCCACCAGTCACCCTAATTTTCTTCTCGTTCCCTGAACAAGTTCTGTTTTCTGGAGCATTTCCCACTGCCGAAAATACATCTTCCCTATCCCACCCCACTCCACCCACTCCTGTATTCTAGAATTTAGAATAAAAAAAAATTAGATTGGATAGAAATAAGAATCTAGATAATTTCTATTCACTCTTCATGTCTCTAAACTTTCTCTTATCGTGGTGCTTACCAAGTTTTATATTGTAACTACTTCTTTCATTGTATGTCTTCCACACCACACTGAACTTAGTGAAAGTACAGACGAAACATGTCTTTTTCACAACTGTCAATAACCTACCACAGGATCTGGTGTGTAGTAGGACTTAGTAAATATGAAATCTGAATCAGAACCACCCCACCCCCAGTGGCATTTGTTTACATTCAGAATAAAATTCAAGGAGTCATTATTACTATGGCCTACAAGGCACAGCTGTCATTGCCCCTTCTTTGGTCTCATTTCCTATTACTGTTCACCTCCAGTTCTGAGCTCCAGTCACAGGGCCTTCCTTGCTGTTTCTCAGACTTGCCAAACACATACATTCCCCTCAGAGAGGAGTCATAGGTCCCCTCAGAGAGGCCTGTCCTGGCTACCCCCATCATTCTCTTTCTGTAATTCTGCTTCTTCTTCATAGCACTTACTTTATTGTCTCCTCACCTCCCATCACCACTTGACCATAATAAGCATTTGGTTTTTGTTTACTGTTATGTTCCCAGGGCTTTGGACGGTGCCTGAGTTCTAGTAGGCACTCAGTAAATATTTGTTGAATGAATTAATGCATAGGGTTGTTCGAACACTGATTCCAAAAGCCTCTCTGGAGAGTAGTAGTCTTATCCAAATCATAATATCAGTAGTAATATCAAATAATTACATTTGTTTAGGGCTTTTGAGTTTATAAAATAATTTCTTTTTTAATAGGTTTATTTTTTGAGACAGGATCTCTGTCGCCCAGGCTGGAGTGCAGTGGCGTGATCTTGGCTCACTGCAGCCTCCGCCTCCTGGGCCCAAGCCATCCTCCCACCTCAGCCTCCTGAGTAGCTTGGTCTACAGGCGCACGCCACCACGCCCACCTAATTTTTGTAGTTTTTTGTAGAGATGGGATCTTATTATGTTGCCCAGGCTGGTCTTGAACTCCTGGACTCAAGCAGTCCGCCCACCATGGCCTCCCAAAGTTTTGGGATTACAGGGGTGAGCCACTGCACCCAGCCAATATATTTTTTAAAATATTTCAATTTTTATATTTTTATATTTTTGGCGACAGGGTCTTGCTCTGTCACCTAAGCTAGAGCCTAGTGGTACGACCATAGCTCACTGTAGCCTCAAACTCCTGGGTTCAAACAACCCTCCTACCTCAGGCTCCAAAGTAGCTAGGACTATAGGCCTGTGCCACCATTCCAAGCCAATTTTTTAAAAGATTTTTTGTAGAGATGAGTCTCACTACATTGCCCAGTCTGGTCTTGAACTCTTGGCCTCAAGCAATCCTCCCACCTTGGCCTCCCAGAGTGCTGGGATTATGGGCAGAAGCCAGCATACGCAACCTAAATTATTTTCTTTTACTTAATCTAATTTGAGCTACATAACTATATTTTAGAATAGGTAATAGCACATATTTTATCATCTTGCTGATGAAGTTTTGGAAGCTGAAGTTTAGAGAAATGAGTTAACTTGCCAAAGCCACACAGGTAATAAGTAACTAAGTCAGTATTCAAATTCAGTGTTTGTTTTACTACACCATACTGTTGCAAAAAGAGCAAGATAAACCACTTCCTTTACTTTTCCAATGTCCACAGTGTTTCCTGTGAGCAACTTGGATCTCTTCTATCCTCCACCCCCATCACCTCACACCATGGCAAGAGATTCTTACTGAACCCTTCCCAGAGCCAGCTTCAGATAGGGGGTCCTAGAAAACAGCTAAGCATACTGTCAGCCACACTGTCTATTAGTGCTTAGAAGTAAACTAACAGTCTAACTGCTTAGAACTATTATTTGTAATATGATGTAAGTTAACCTGAAAGCTTCAAGACTCAGAGAAAGCCAACAGGATTATCCTAAACGTAGTCGCTCTTTAATCCCAGTTAAATAATTCCCTAAGTAGCAATAAAAGTTTTTGTATGATTAGTACAGAGAATGAGAAACAACCAGGGTAGGAAGTCAGTAGATACTTGCTATATTACCAATATGATCTCTCTGGCCCTTGGTAACATACATGTGCTTGGCATTGCTGAATGTCATAGGCCTAAATCCCAAGGCCCATTAGAGAATACTTCAAAAGGATAAGGCATAGCAGAAAATGAATTCATCGGTTGTTTAGGCTTTTCTTAGCTTAGACAACCTTCAAGTACCAGAAAGTGTCAGGTGAAGGAAGTTTAGAGTCTGTCCCAGAGGTCTTTTTCTGCTTACGCCTCATGTTTCTGGGCACAGTTGTATCTCAGTAGACGTGGAGCATAGTCTTCTGATGGAGGCGAGTGCTGGCTGCTTTTCAGCCTGTGAGGCCAGCTGCTATTGCTGTATTACAGGAGATAGTGTGGTTGAGGGAATTCCTTATGCACAAGATCCTTCCTTTTCTCAGCTGTTGTCGTAGGCTTGAGCTGAGTTTATCTGTTTTTCTTCCTGAAGGATCTAGAAACTCCAGCAGAGCTGGTATAGTGTTCTAAATGATCACTTGGAAGACCGGAGGGCAAAGCCTCTACCATGTAGCTGCTTCTAGCCAAGTTGAATTCCAGAGTAGCTACATACAGCTGTGTGGGAGGCCATGCTCTGCAAATGGATATAGTTAGCTCGAGAATTCTAAGCTGCTCTCTATTGTCAGTAATGTGTGGAATGAAGTATCCTCACAATTCGTGGATATTTCTATGCCTGGTGTTGTTTGTTTGACACAAGTTTCCTTTCATAGGCATCCTGAGATGTACTAAAGACATATATTTTCAAGTTGGAATGACAGTGGTATACATTTAAAAGAGGATTTATTTGAGGCTAGGTTGATTGTATACCACCTAGTTTTTATAATTATGTATGTGTCTTCCTCCTCTCCCCACTAGAATGTAAGCCTCTTGATTATCAGAGCTGTGTTTTACACTCAATATCTTCCATAAAACCTGACAGCCCCTGGTAAGACATAAGCATTCAGTAAGTGTTTTTGAATGAAAAACTGAATCATCACTACTTAACTATGGAATCTTATATCAGACTCTTGTTTTTTTTTTTTTTTTGGGAGACAGATTTTGCCGCCCAGGCTGGAGTGCAGTGGTGCGACCTCAGCTCACGGCAACTTCCGCCTCCTGGGTTCAAGTGATTCTCTTGCCTCAGCCTCCTGGGTGGCTGGGACTACAGGTGCGTGCCACCACACCCAGCTAATTTTTGTATTTTTAGTGGAGACGGGGTCTCGTCATGTTGGCCAGGCTGGTCTTGAACTCCTGGCCTCAAGTGATCTGCCCGCCTTGGCTTCCCAAAGTGCTGGGATTACAGACGTGAGCCACCGTGTCCTGCCAGACTCTTGTATTACATTATTAACATGATCTAAATTATTTATTCATCAAACCACTTGGTTTTATATACTTTTTTTTTTTTTTAGTGTAGAGACAAGATTTTCATCATGTTGCCCAGGCTGGTCTTGAACTCCTAGGTTCAAGCAATCCGCCTGGCTCTGCCTCCCAAAATGCTGGGATCATAGGCGTGAGCCATCACGCCCAGCCATGGTTTTATGTAGTTTTGTTATATGAGTTATTGTGAAGGTGACCAAGTCAAATGACTTTTAGGTGTAAAAGGGTGTTTTGATCTACTATAGAGTTTGCTTCCTATGCCTTAAGTAAAATAAGTTTGATCCAGGCCAGTGTTTTTGGATTAAACTTCTCAGAGCATCCCAAAGAGCAGTTTGATAAAACCCTGAGTCTAAATTATAGAAGGATTAAAAGTTGAAACTTGCTGTTTTCTTGAGCTGTTGTGGAAGGTGAAACCTGGCCTGGCTTCATGTGTTGGCAAATGTTTCCTCTGACCTGCCCTTCCACCGATGGATGCAAATAACTTAAATTTTTTGAGCACCAGATTCATTCAATATTTTTTTTAACAACATACTTAAAGCCTAGTTTACCCTATTCCCCTGTTGTACCACCTGCTAGCAGACATACTAAGATCGTTTATTTAACTGAAGGAAAATTAATTTACAGTGAAAAAACTGCAGCGTTAGTGAGGGCATAGAGATCTCTTGTGGACAATATTTTTGAGTCTTTATTGATTAGATTTCATTGTGACTTAATTAATTGTAATACTGCATGAGCATTTTATCACTGGGAACGCAAAACCCAGGCTTACATAATGCTTCTGATGGAGAATGTAACCTGCAGCTACTGCCAAAAAGCTTCTACTTAGAGGCAAACAACTCTGCTCTGATTGGCTTACTCATCAAGAACCACACAGCATCTTGCTTGGCTAAAAGCACTTTGTTTAGAACCAATGGGGCAAGGGATTAAATTGGCTCACCCACCAGTCTCCATATACCGAGGGGCTCAGAGTCCTCAAAGCAGTTTTCTCATACCTTTTGAGACATACTGCACCGCCAGAGAGAAAAATCTATGTAGTGCTTTCATGTCAGTGAATGTAGAAATCACAGCTGATGTCAGAAAAGAGGTTAAGAACTACTTCAGAGTGAAACAGGCCAGCCGTGTTCATTCCCATGACCTAACATAACTAAAAACCAGTAGATAAATAGTGGTACTGCCTTATTTATTATTAGCCTTTTCAAACCAGCTGTCTCCTGGCTTATGGCAACCCTAAATAGAAAAATAAAAGAAGGACATTCCAAGTGGAAGGACTTCAGAGATATGGATAATAGTCAACATTTATTGACCACTTTCTATGTACCAGGCACTGTTGCATTACCTTATTTAATGTTCAGAACAACTGTCTGAGGTAAGCTGTTTTATGAGGTAAACTGTATGAGAGGTTATTTGATAAATAAGAAAACTGAGGCATGATAAGGTTAAGTAACATGCCCAAGATGCACATCTAGTAAGTGGCAAAGCTGAGATTTGAACCCAGGCAGTCTGGCTTCAGAGACCATCTAACCATATGTGTTTGTATTTTCATTCTCAATAAATACATAGTAAGTTACTCCAAGAATCAAGAGAGTCATAGAATGGATATTTTGTCTGCATCGGGATTACTTACTGAAAAACGAGTAGCAGGAACTCTGTATTGGACCCGGAGGCAGAATTTTCTTAAACTGTAATGACTGATACTAGGAGTCAAAAGATACTAGAATGTAAACCACAAGATGGACAGCCTCCTGTAAAACAGTATAGCAAGCCAGGATCTTTTCAGGGTTGGGCTAGAGCTAAATCTTGGCATCCCTACCCTTTAGGCCAGGATTTCCTGATTTCTGAATTTTAATTCTGGCAGCAGCATGCCCACCTAGAAAAACTGATCGAAAGTAAGGAAGTTCAAGAAGTAGGTGTTATTTTTCTAATAAATGGATATACATGGGTCAAAACCTTTTCTTTGTGGTCTGTCTCGGGTTGATAAACTTGGTAAAACTGAAGAGAAAAGCCTCTCAGTGCATGTTTATTGATTCCTAAAGAAACTTTTCTTATGGGCTCCATCTCTTTGCGAAATTGTTCCAAGCCATCTCCCTATGGCCTCTATGTTCAGTCACTGAAAGTGTCTCACAGAATTTAGAGATATAAAGAACTTTATTTCTATTCCAGGATATTCTGATTACAATAATTTGCAGAAACCACTAGGGTTGGAATTTATAGTTAAATGGATAATTCTCCACTTTCTTTTCTGATATCTTACTGTTGGAATATCATTTTTGAAATTTTACTGAAGTGTGGGACTTCCATTTTTCTTCCCCCAAGCAACTGAAAATAAATGTTTCAAAACATGACAGTTTTTTCTTAGTGCCATTGTGTCAAGAGAAGCTAATCTCAATGCTTATTTTTTATGAGTCGGATCTTACTGCAGTCAGTGCTGTCATAGGTTAAGTTCCAAGGTTGTGTATTTTCTTTGTTTGTGTAAAACTGTGGCATTGGCTACATCCTTGTCGGGCTTGGTGGCATGCACCTGTAATCCCAACAACTCAGGAGGCTGAGATGGGAAGATTGTTTGAGGCCAGGAGATCAAGGTGGCCAGCCTGGGCAACATAGCAAGACCCTGTCTCTAAAAAATAAAAATAAAAATAATAGCCAGATGTCACTTTGGGAGGCCGAGATGGGCAGATCACGAGGTCAGGAGATCAAGACCATCCTGGCTGACATGGTGAAACCCCACCTCTACTAAAAATACAAAAAATTAGCTGGGCGTGGTGGCATGCACCTGTAGTCCCAGCAACTCAGGAGGCATATTATCGTTTATGAGGCAGGATAATCGTTTGAACCCGGGAGGCGAGGTTGCAGTGAGCCAAGATCGCACCGCTACACTCCAGCCTGGGCGACAGAGTGAGACTCCATCAAAAAAAAAAAAAAAAGCCAGATGTGGTGGTGTGTGCCTGTAGTCTCAGCTACTGGAGAAGCTGAGGCAGGAGGATCACTTGAGCCCAGGGGTTCGAGGCTACAGTGAGCTATGATTGCACCCAGCCTGGCCAACAGAATGAGACTCCATTTCAAAATAAATTAAAAATAAATAACTAGTCCTTTAACTTGGTATTTAGAAATGTTTATTTCTATTATAGCAGTAATATGTCAAAATTTAATGTATAGAATAAAAGCATTCCAATCCTTATAACACCATTGTTCTAGCAGTACCCAAAATAACAAAATTTCAGTGCAACAACAAAATCCCTGTATTTTGTATTATTATAGTTAACATTTATACAATCTCTGAATGTATCTATAGGTTAGCACATTTACTGTATGTTATTTATATATACAAATGTCATTTTTTTTTTTTAAGACAGAATCTCACTCTGTCACCCAGGCTGGAATGCAGCGGCACAATCTCGGCTCACTGCAACCTCTGCCTCCCGGGTTCAAGTGATTCTCCTGCCTCAGCCTCCTGAGTAGCTGGAATTACAGGCACACGCCACCATGCCTGGCTAATTTTTGTATTTTTAGTAGACTGTGTTTCACCATGTTGGCCAGGCTGGTCTTGAACTCCTGGCCTCAAGTGATCTGCCTGTCTCGGGCTCCCAGAGTGCTGGGATTATAGGCGTGAGCCACCATGCCGGGCCCAAATGTCTTATTTTGAGGACCATTTGTCTGTTTGTTTACATTTTTAAATAGTGACTATGTTAAATAAATAGGTTTGATCTTAGCTGGCAGTTGACATTGACAGTGTTTCTTGAGCGTATTAACAAAACATCATTTTTAGGGCTTAGTCCACAAGCAGAGTGAAGATTCCTAACTCTGGCTGGCTTCTTAGCAAAAGAAGGTATCTTGGCAGAAAACACCCCTGGTTTCTTATTGATTTACTTTTTAATTATTTCTGCAGGGATCATAGCACTGCAAGATAGTCACACTGTTCTGTCCATGTTATAACAAGATCAGGACATTATAACAGACTTTATTTTCTTTTCATGAGGAAAAACACATGTTTTGTGTGCAGTTTGTCTTTTAGGAAAAGGCAGGCAGCATTAAAGAGGTGCTCTGAGACAAACATTTTTTAAATCCAGAACATCTAAAATACAGGGATAGACTCTTATCAAAGCCATGTGGCTCCATCCTGAGATTGCTGTTGCAGGCCATCCATTGGTCTTGTTCTGTTTGCTATAATAGCATCACTTCTCCCCCAGGGCTGGTACCCGAGCTGGACAAAGTGAGTGGATAACAGCATCAAGCAGTGTATTGCATAGCATCCTTGTTCTGAAAACTTTAAGACTTTAATGTCATTTAACTTTTAAAAGGTTTTTGTCAAGTAATTCATTTTCCATAGAAACATGTTTCAGAGATTTAATTGCCAATTTATTTTTGTTTCCTTTTTAGATTTTGAAATTTAGAAAAAATAGAACCCTCTTTGAAGTGAGAATTGTGCCAGAAGCAATTCATTACTAAGAAGTAAACATTTTTAAGAAGTTTGTTTAAATTATTGAAAATATAGAACTCTTGGGCTGGGTGCTTTAGAATTACCTTTGAACACACCTACCATTGACTGGACCAAGTACATAAGAAACTAGATCATCCCCTTCTTCTGAGCACCTGTAAGCAGCATGCACTTTCTTGCTTGCAGGAAGGCCTTTCTGTGCCTTCTGGTACACAGATGTCTTCTGTTTCCACCAGCTCAAAGCAGCTTTATGTGGTCAGAAAGAATCCATGACTCAGTTTCTTCTATGCCATTGCTCACCACAGAGCTGGAAAGGATTGTTTTGCCATGTTCTGTTCTTTGGTGTCACATGCAGGGTTTCAGGGACAAATGGCTTTCCCTCCTTCATAGGATCAGCCTGAAGAGTCTGATGATCTGGTTCCCTAAATTTTTACCTATCTCCTCTTATCTTTGATCCTTGATTGGGGAAGCCTTCTGTTTCAAGCCTTCCATCATAGTCTGCATCACCTTGCAACAACTAGAGTATATAAATAAGTTTGCTCTACCACAGTGTATTTAATTCTCACCAGCAAAATTATGAATAAGACAACGCTCCCCATTTAGTGTTCTCATGTCCCTGCCTCATTAATCCATCCAACTTGCCGTCTCCCCTTAAAGCTAGTTCTTGGTCTTTGCACCATCTATTTGCCTGGCCCATTTTGTACTAACCTAGCTTGTGGGTGATTCTGTCATGATGGAACCTGTGGAGATGACATGGCATCTGATCTGCCAGAGGAGAGAATTGTTTTGGTTTGTTTTCATAACCCAGAATACCAATAATGTGTTTATTTTAGGTACCATGTAGGTTAAGAGCTCCCTGGAGTAAGACTGACCAGAATTTGTATCCTGCTTTGGCCTCTTATTATCTGATCAAGTTTCTCAACTTCTCTGATTTTAAATTCTCTTTGTCTATAAAATTGAGATAATAGTATTGGGTTGGTTTGTGAAGTAGATGCTTAAATTAACTTAAAGGGTTTAGCACTTTGCCTATCATGTGTAAATGGTCAATAAATGTTAGTAATGATTAAATAATATTGTTGAATGAATTGCTCTATTAGTCTTTCATTCTCTTCTTCCCTATTTTTTTTACTCTTTTCTATGTATCTTTCTCTCATTTTTGCTCTCTCAGTATGCCAAAGGGACATTAATATTTTCAGTCAAATCCACATGGCTTATGGAGAAGACTTATCTCCCAAGAATTGTTTTGGTTTGTTGTAACCACTTAGAGAAATTTGTTTATTATCAAGGACAAAAAAAAAAAAAGAAAAAAAATGTTGCTTTCACAGATATGGACTCACACTGGCAATGTCAACTTAATTCTCATTTTAGGACCCTGCCCATACAGCAGCTCTCTCCCCACAAAGTCGTCCAAATGCCTGGCAGCGCAGCAGGGCAAGGCCTGTGCTGAACATCCTCTAGTTAACGTTCTGTTGGCAGATCAGGTTTCATGGGCCCACTGTGACTCTCACTGCGGAGACTGCTTGGCGTCTTGCATGGAGCAGATGAAAGCAGCTCTGAAGGGAAGCTGCTTCTCTGGCACACACAAGCAGAGGAGCATATTCTTGCATTGCCCAAAGTGGTTCAGTTTCATTTAGCATCAGAGGCCCTGCCTTTTGGGTGGGAGCAAATAATGGGGCCCTTTTATTTTTTATTTATTTATTTATTTTATTTGTTTATTTTTTTAGAGACGGAGTCTCGCTCTGTTGCCCAGGCTGGAGTGCAGTGGTGCGATCTCGGCTCACTGCAAGCTCCGCCTCCCAGGTTCACGCCATTCTCCTACCTCAGCCTCCCGGGTAGCTGGGATTACAGGTGTGTACCACCACACCTGGCTAATTTTTGTATTTTTAGTAGAAACAGGGTTTTGCCATGTTGGCCAGGCTGGTCTCGAACTCCTAACCTCAAGCAATCTGCCCACCTCAGCTTCCCAAAGTGCTGGGATTACAGACGTGAGCCACCATGCCTGGCCAACAGGGACCTTTTAGACAATAAAATAGAGTAGTTCTTGGTATCTGGAAAAGTTGATGTTTTGTTTAATGTGAGGGCTCCATCTTTCCATGCTTGTAAATTGAATGTCCTGTGGGTGATTGTGTTCTTAGGTTTGAGAGCATCTATTCCCCTCGTTTTCACCCTGTTTCCATGTTTTATGTAGAATGGTGTCTTCAAATCTCATCTGAATTTAATTTCATGAACTACATGACACTTAGGAAATATGAATTGATGATGATACTCTAGCTTTCTGCATTTTGTCATATTTTCCATCTGCGCCACATATGAAAAATGTTAAATTTCTGTTCCTTGGCACGTTCGATATTATGTAGGATAGTCAAGATTAAAAAGCTCTTGCCCTTGACACTGTAACCAAGAATTGTTTTGGTTCTTAATCTGGGGCCTGTAGACACCAGGGTCTGGGGGATCTATGCAAGCTTCATAGGACATCGTTGAGTAGTCTAAAGTTACATGCAAGGTCTTGTGTATAAATTCTTGTGCAGATTTTTTTTTTTTTTTTTGGAGAATTTTCAAGGCATCTGAGGCCAAATAATGGTTAAGGATGACTGAATAGAGGTTTCAAGATCCTGAAATTGAACTAGATATATCTTCTAATTAGGAATTATTATGGTAGTGTTTTTGGTTTGGTTGTGTGTGTGGTGGTGGTGTTGTTATTGTTGTTTGCTTTTAAGGAAATTGCCTTGGAAAAAATCTGTTTTAAAGCAAGCCTGTAACTGAACACCATTCAGCTTTGGTCATCTTATGCACTAAATTGTGTGTGGAGACCAGAGGAAAACAGGAGAGTGCCATCTAGAGGCCTTAACAACAGTTTGGTCCTAGCCTTCTCCCTACACAGGAGTCTTTAACAACTTCCTAAATTAAGAACACTTTTGTCCTCTTAAGTAACTGCAAACCATAAACATATGTGTCAATGACATTTATAATCTATACAGGTGCTGCTACAGTTGTGGCTCTAGCCTTACTACTCTGGAAATGTAATTTTAATAAAGCGTACTGTTGTAGATGGCATTTACTTTATTCTATAGGAATGTAGAAGTCTTTGAGATGTACACTGCATTTGAATATAGTTTTAATTGTAAAGCAACAACAAATTGATGCCTGATGTAAGAAATCATTTTGATATAGGAACTTTGTTGTATTATCTTTTGAAGTTAGAGTAAATTAAAAATTAAGAGTAATTTATCTTAGTTACTTGTAGTATTCTTTTCACAACAGTAATATAGAATGGTGTTTGCCAAATGGTATAGAAATTGAAGAGTTGAATTCACCCTAGAAAAGTAGATCAATTTATATCCATGTGGAGATGTATAATAAGGTAGTCAAGAGCACAGCTTAGAAGTCCCAACTTTACCATTTCTTTGCCATGTTGAATATGTTAACTTTCAAAATCTTGTTTCTTCTTCATTTATAAGTGGAGCTAATTATAGTCTCTAAGTTAAGGTTGTTGTGAAGGTTAAATGTAATAAAGTTGGTAAGCACAGTGCTTGGTATATCAAAAGTAGTTTTTTGTAATAATGTCTTACTGTTGTTGTTATTTTCACTGACCAGTTTTGTTTTCAGGACGGTTGTGATTAAATAGAAGCAGAAAATTTAAAAACCTATAGAAAATTTTATTTTAAAAAAATTTTCACAGTTATAATCTCATTTGATTAAATACTCAACAAATATTTATTTACATATTCAGTAGATATTTATGCAGCTCCTAAGTGTCTAGATATAATAACCATTTTAGGTACTGGAGAGTTGATACTGGGTACAACAGAAAGAAAGACATGGGCCTTGCATTGCAGTGGAGGAATCAGACAATAAGTAAATACATAAACAAGATGGTTTCCCAAAGAAATCATTTGCGTGAAGACAACGAATGTGATGTAATAGAGAGTGACTGGAGGCCCATCTTAGAATAGATGGTTAAAGAAGAGCTTTCTGAGGAAGTGACGTTTAAACTCTTACCTGAATGACAAGGAGCCAATCATATGAAGATCTGAGGAATGGCCATTTCCGCTAAAGGAAAAAACAAACAAAAAAACACATGTAAAGGCCATTGGATGAGAGTGTGTTAAACATGTGCAAAAACTAGAAATGTGCATAGTGGCAGGAAACCAGGTCAGAGAGGGAAGTAGGGGGCCAAGCGCGGTGGCTCACGCCTGTAATCCCAGCACTTTGGGAGGCTGAGGCAGGCGGATCACTTGAGGTCAGTTGTTCGAGACCAGCCTGGCCAACATGGTGAAACCTCGCCTCTATTAAAGATGCAAAAATTAGCTGGGCGTGGTGGCACAGGCCTGTAATCCCAGCTGCTGGAGAAGCTGAGGCAGGAGAATCACGTGAACCCAGGAGGCGGAGGTTGCAGTGAGCCGAGATCGCACCACTGCACTCCACAGCCTGGGTGACAGAGCGAGACTCTATGTAAAAAAAAAAAAAAAAGGGAGAGAGAGAAGTAGGAGCCTTGTAGGCCCAGGACTTTAGATTTCATTCTGAGGGTTATGGGAAGAGATTGGAGAGTTACAGGCAAAGTGGTGATATGCCCAAATTTATGCTTTGGAAAAATTCCTTTTGCCTCTCTATAGAAAACAGATTGTAATGGAGAAAGAATGGAAGCAGAAAGACCGGGTAGGAGACTTTTGCAGCGTGTAAGTCAGAAATGGTGGCTTGGATAAAGATGTTGAATTAATGGTTCAGTGCTGAATTAGTGTTGGGGGATTTGGATCCCCCAACAACTCTGCACCACAGGGGCAGGGTAGCATTGTGGTTAAGAGAACCAGGTGAAGAGTCAGGCTGTCTGGTTTGACTTAATAGCCATGTGACCTTGACAAGTTTCTTTACCTCCCTGTGCCTGGTTTTTTGCTATTCCTAAAATGGGAACAATGATAGTACATTCCTCCTAGGATTGCTTTGTAGATTAAATGAGGAAATAATAATTGTAAAATGCTCAGAAGATGCATCAATAGTGCTGTTTTGGTATCATCATCACTGCCTTCATCACAACTATTACTCTCATCACCCTCAGTAGCCACATTTTATAGATGAGAAAACTTAGAAATAGAGGGTGGTTTTGAAATCAGAATATACATTTCTTGATTTTGAATCCATTGTTCTTTCTGCAATATAATCTGTAATACGAGCTCCCAGAGAAAAATTTCTATAGATCTGAATATCTGTAGCTCACAGCCCAGTTTTAAATACCTATGACTATTTAAATAACATTGAGAAGAAAATGATAAATAAGGCTAGCTGAATCCCAGGGCATAGGAGAGAAGTAGCCTGTGGCTCTCTCCCCACACACCTAAATTCAAGTTCCCTGAGTTTTGAAGAAGGGTATTGCACACCTAAGCCAAAAGCATTAGTATGCGCATGGTGGTACATTTAGGAGGATAGAACTGAATATTTTGAGAACCTTGTAAGATACTGAATCTCTTTAGAGGCCATTCTACTCTTCATTACTTGTGTTAAATGGGGCCATATACATAATATAAATAAATGAAATCCATGGATTATCCCCAGACCTTTTCTGGTCAGCCTTTTGGTGAAGGCAACAACCAGACTACCACACTTGAGTTTCTTTTTCTCCACCTCTCTCTGCCTTTGCTTAGCCCCTTCTGGTGGCATAAGCAACAGAATAGGTAAGGATCAAAGAGCAAGAGAGACAAAATTAGAAGCAGGGAGTTGGATAGCCTCCCTGCTGGCTTTGCCCCTGGTTCCTCTACTCCCCTGGTGCCTCCCCTCACCAGAGACTGAAGGCAGGCTGTTTGTCCATTGCAGAATGTGAGCATTTGATCCGCCATATGTTGGTGTTAGATCCCAATAAGCGCCTCTCCATGGAGCAGATCTGCAAGCACAAGTGGATGAAGCTAGGGGACGCCGATCCCAACTTTGACAGGGTGAGCTGGGAACCGCTGCTGCAGGGGACTCCTCTGAAAGCTGCTGCAGCCTCCTTTGCATGTGATTGTAATCAGGCCATAACCTGAAAGGCGGACACTGGGAACGAACTATTATGTAACACTAAAGCAGCACGTGAAGCAAGCGAGAAGGAATGTAAAACCAGTTAAACTGCTGGAGAATAGTGATCATGGTTCCCTACCATGTGTCCCCAAATTATCGTCTGTTTTTGGCTTTTGAGATAGCACAGCCTGCAGTTCTGCAGCTTACCTACCATGGGGATGTCGCCTTCCTCTTGTCTTAGTGTGCTCAATTCAGTGGCTTCTGTAGCATGCTTTTATTTAACCCACTGTGGCCATCCCAGGTACGCCAGGGAGCTCAGGAAACAGTGAGTTGTTGTCTGTTTACAGCTGATCACTCAGGGCTCTCTTCCTTAGACTTTGTCTGAGGCCAAAAATATCCTAAGCCAGAGGGCATGGAACAGGTTGGTCATTATATATGCTGTGCCACATTTGATGTGGTTAATTGGGGGGTTGACAGCTTCCTCCTTTTTATGTTACAGTTAATAGCTGAATGCCAGCAACTAAAGGAAGAAAGACAGGTGGACCCCCTGAATGAGGATGTCCTCTTGGCCATGGAGGACATGGGACTGGACAAAGAACAGACACTGCAGGTATCTCCGAAGGAGTGGAGAACAAAGTGGGATGTAGCAGTTCCTCTAACCTGCTTTTTCCATTTTTCGCCTTCTCGGGAACTTGGGCCTTTTTTTTCCTCCTGTTTTTCTTCCTCTGCCCCTTCCTGGGCCTTGGAAAGAAGGAAAGAAGGTGCTTTGGCTAATGTTATTACTGAAAGGGTTCTGGTCATCAACATGCCATTTCACCAGGGTTTTGTACTCTTTTCCCTTCTCTCTTGGTAGTCATTAAGATCAGATGCCTATGATCACTATAGTGCAATCTACAGCCTGCTGTGTGATCGACATAAGAGACATAAAACCCTGCGTCTCGGAGCACTTCCTAGCATGCCCCGAGCCCTGGCCTTTCAAGCACCAGTCAATATCCAGGTGGGCAATAACTCCAGTGACCTAGTTCAGGACAAGTAACACCAGGGGGGTAAAGGTTAGCTGTTGCTCACTAACCCTAAGTCGAGAGTTTCTTGCTCTTCCTTACCTCTGTCTCCTCCCATTTGTCATCTCTTCCTTTGTCAGAGGCCAATCAAAGATCTGAACCTTTTTTGATAGAGAGGAGGGATGAGCAACAATAGTTGTGCCTTTTGTTTTTTTGAAGAAATAGCAAATCATGAGGCGATGCTATCCTCTTCACAGGATGCTTCCTTGTTGTGACTTCTAAGGGCCGATGAACCAAAAACTTTAGTAATCAGGGAAACATAGACTTTAGCAATCAAGACTACTTGGAAAGACTCATTATTTCTCTCTAGTGTTAAAGGTATGTGTGTATATGTATGTACTGCTTTCCAGGCGGAGCAGGCAGGTACTGCTATGAACATCAGCGTTCCCCAGGTGCAGCTGATCAACCCAGAGAACCAAATTGTGGAGGCAAGTAGCAACCTGTGGGAGCTGTCAGCTGAAACCACTTTCTTTGCCATATCCTTGCTTCCCTTCCTTCTGATTTCTAACTCAATGGTGTTTCCCTCCACCTCAGCCGGATGGGACACTGAATTTGGACAGTGATGAGGGTGAAGAGCCTTCCCCGGAAGCATTGGTGCGCTATTTGTCAATGAGGAGGCACACAGTGGGTGTGGCTGACCCACGGTGAGTATCCGGCCAACAGCCCTCACTAACACTGGGGCAAAGAATTGTCACCTGACTTTCAGTGTCTACCATGGCACATTTCCTACTACATTGTATCCCCAGAGGAGATCTAATCCAGTGGCCAAGTGGACAAATGATATGATGTAATTTATGTATGTAGACAATTAAAATTTAAATGAATAAGGATCCAAAATCCAATAACAACAGTTTCCCAAAGTGTTTTCCCAAAATAGTCTTTCATGATGTTCCCTGCTGCCTGCACACTGGAAAAAATGGACTGAAGGCCAGCTCGCCCCATTTTTGTTCCACAGTTGAAGACTCTCAACATTAAAATAGCCTTACCTCTTTTCTGGATATTTTCTTTGCTGAGTAGGAAGAGAAGGTTGTGGCAAGAATTCTCCTGAGAGGTCAAATCAGGGCAAAGCTGGTTTTCTTATAAATATCTCTTTTCTTCTAGTGAATTTCCAAAAAAGACTCCCATGCCTGCTGATGTGCTTGCTTTATGTCTCTTGTTCTCAGCCTATGATCAAATAGGCAATAGGGGAACATTCTGGCTCCACAGACTGAGATAGCTTTAAAGGGGTGGAGCCCTGAGTCGCTCTGTTAGTGGAAAGATGTCTTACTGTAAAGTATGCTGTAAAACCTATCATTGTAGCAAGATAGCCCTGTACATCTAGTACTTATCTGTCCTATCAGCACTGACAAGAGTAATTGCATTCTTTCCCTGGTGAATCAGTTGCTACTTCAGGCAGCCATTATCTTAGTGGATGGCCCATGTTCTCCAGAAACTTGGTGTTCACCTCCAGGATTTGAAAACCTGAACTGGACTGGTGCCACTATTTCCTCTTGGCTCAGAGCTGTTGGTTTTACATGAATGGCCAATAAAGAATAGCAATCCTTCGTCCCAAATAGTAAAGGAGCAGAGAGTTAAATTCCACACTTTAGGCTTTTGCTTTGCTTTAGGATCTTAAAGAGAAACATAAATTCAGGAAGAAAATAAAATAAGTTGTACTGAACATAGCAATGCCATCAATTTTGGGATATAAGCACTTTTGAGTAAGAATGTTAACTAAACTTCTCTGTCATTCTGTTTCGTATCAGCACGGAAGTTATGGAAGATCTGCAGAAGCTCCTACCTGGCTTTCCTGGAGTCAACCCCCAGGCTCCATTCCTGCAGGTGGCCCCTAATGTGAACTTCATGCACAACCTGTTGCCTATGCAAAATTTGCAACCAACCGGGCAACTTGAGTACAAGGTACCTAGACATGGAAGAGGGCTGGCTCCAGAAGAAACAAACTTGAGCTTCCTTTGAGAGGCTATGAGGCACCTTCCCTAGGACTTAAGGGTTTACTTATAGAGAAAGATGATTTATCTTGCAAAGTAGCTCGGGTGAGCGGGAAGCGTCCTCTAGTCTCTGTCATGACCCATGGCTCCCTTAATTTCCACAGATGAGTGGCTTGCCCCTTTCTCCCCGCCTTCCCCTCATCTCATGGTCCGTCCTCCCCACTCTGTTCCTGGCAGGAGCAGTCTCTCCTACAGCCGCCCACGCTACAGCTGTTGAATGGAATGGGCCCCCTTGGCCGGAGGGCATCAGATGGAGGAGCCAACATCCAACTGCATGCCCAGCAGCTGCTGAAGCGCCCACGGGGACCCTCTCCGCTTGTCACCATGACACCAGTGAGTAGCAGCACAGAGCCCAATTCACTGTCTCAGAGGCTTTTGATAAAAAGGTTGTGAGCCTGGGGTTGGGAACCCAGGGCCAACCTACATGTCTGAATTTCCTTTTTCTCCAAACTTAGGATGCTCCAGCCCATTTTCTTCAGGCCAGTAGAGTTTTCCACACTTTGTTTTTGGCGAACTTACTTACTTAGCCAAGTTATTTCTACATTGAACTCCACTCCTGGAGAGCTTTTTCCTCAATGGGCGCTCACAGGTACCCTGGTTAAGTCCAGCTGCACTCCTGCCAGCTTGGGGCAGGTAGCAGCCTAACTCAGAGCCTTCTCCCAGGCAACCTTTCCCTGCCAGAAGGCCAAAGTGCCCTTAAATTAATTGGTTTCTAGACTGGCTTCCAAAATTGCCTTTTCACTAATGCTTTCTCCATTGATAAACACACCTCACATGTTTGGCATAACCTGGATCACTTGATGATTTGCTCCCACAGCTTTAGCCGAGTCAGTTATCTTAGTCACATGTCCTTCATATGATAGTCACATTCAGAGATTTTTTTTCTCCCTTGGGTTCTGTTTATTTTCCTGTCATAGGTTATTCATTCATTCATTTATTCATTCAATCTCATAGTACCATAAGATTGGGTAGTAAATATATCCATCACCCTTGGAGATGTTTTAAGGGCAGTGCTGCTTTGAGGACCCTTTTCCCTCCTTTAATCCATCATGGGTTAATCCCTTGTAAAATATAGTAAAAGTGAAACATTAGAACAGTGAAAATTTAAACACATATAAAATACAAGGCATTTTTTATTGAGTTCAACAGACAAAATTACTCTGTTAAATTGCTAAAAGTGTCTCTTTATTTATTTTTTTAAATTGCTAAAAGTTTCTGAAAGCCTTTTGTTGATTTCTGTACTTACCTTATCATGAATTGGTAACAAAACAGTTTGTGGGCATGGGTCCATGGGCCACACTTTCAGTAATGAAAGAATTATATATCATAGCCCTTGGCATCACTGACAAGATCAACATATGTGAAGTATTTGAATAATAGTACAAGATCATATGTGATTAAGTACCACAGTAATAACATGGAAAATTAGGTGGCAGAGGCATTCAGAGATGGGCAAGACAGGTTTGGAAGGATCATGGTCAGCTTTATGGGACGTGGGGTGACTTACTGTGTCTACTGTAACTGTTTTTGCCCAGGTCACTAACAAGTTCTTGTTGATAAATCCAGTGGACATTTTTAACCTTTTATCTTTTTGGACGTCCCAACTGTATTAATCACTGTTGACTTCTTTTTTCCTTGAAATATTTTCTGTTCTTGGTGTCTGTGGCACCACATTCCCTGTGTTTTCCCCCACCTCTCCTTTTCACATTTCCTTTCTGCTTGTTCCTTGAGGTTGGCAAAACCCAGAGTTTTATCCTAGGCCCTATTCCCATGTCCTTTGATGTACTCTCTCTGGATGAGTTTGTCCACTCCCGTAATTTCAGTTACTCTCTGATTCTCCAGCCCAGAATGCTCCCCTGAGTTCTACACATACGTGTACATGACTGCCTATGGGATAGATTTAGTTGGTTATTCCACAAGTATTCACAACTTTAATTCAACATGTCCCAAATGAACTTACCATGACTCAGTAAAACCTGCTCCTCCTCTTGGGTGACAGTGAATGGCACTGTCATTCTCCGGGTTACACAAGCTAGGGATGTGAATTTTATCTTTAACTCTTGTCTTTCTTATTTGCCGTATCAAGTCAGTTGTCCAGTGCCTGTGAATGAAACATCCTCTCCACTTTCCTTTCCTTAACTCAGGTCACTGTCATCCATTGTGTAGACGAACACCATGGCATCCTAACTGACTTCTTTGCTTCCAGTCATGTCCCCTGATCCCTGCCACCAGCCCTTTTCACACTGCAGCTAGAGTAAGCTGGCTTTTGCAAATATAAATCTTTATAACATCATGCCCCTGCTTAAAATCCTTTAGTGATTCACCACTGTTCTTCCTCAAACTTCTTAGTGTGTTATTCAAGACCGTTTGTCACTGGCCACAGCGTTCCTCTCCTGCCTCATCTACAGCCACTTCCTGCCTCACCCTGTTCACTCCACCCTTGTAGAACTGTGGTAAGGGATCCAGGAACCCTGGGAGCTTTCAGACAAAATTATTCCAGGAGTGTTTTGTTTTGTTTTGTTTTGTTTTGTAATTATCCATTTTGTAAAATGCTCTTTTATAATAATTGAAGTGTGATTTTTGTTCTAGTGACTGTGGCATGATGATGATGTGGGCACCCAGGCTATGGGTAGCTAGCAAGGATGCAGATGGGAAAGTCACAGTGATACAAGCATTGTGGTGGTTCTCATTTCACTCACATGTTTTGGCGAGTAACAACTATTTTAAAGCAGTGAATTGATACTACACAATTGTATCTTATGTACTAAAATGTAATTTCAGTAATTCACTATGCTTTCCTGGAGTTAAGACATTTAAACTCTGGAAATCACATTAATATGAAACAACAGGTCAAGTCCTAGACATTTCAGGTAAACAATCTTCTACTGTATTTTCGGGTCCTCAAACACCTACAGGCCTTCTCTTTTCTTCTGCCTGGAAACCTGTAACTCCTGTCCCTCTTTGCCTGACCAGCTCCTGTGCATCCTTCAGGTTCCTGCTAGGTGCTACCTCCTCCAGGATGCCTTCCTTAATTCCCAAGCACCCCCATTAGAAGACTTGATCATGCTATTTTGTAATTGTTTACTTGTCTCTATCCTCTACTAGACTGTAAAATGAGGGCAAGGTCTATGTCTGTAAATTCACATTTTATCCTGTAACAGTAAGCATTTGGCTATTTGTTAGATTAATAAATGAATGAATGAAGATAAATAAGAGGAAGAAATTCTAATTAGTATTACCTAAGCAAGGTAAAAATGGAAAAATAGGTATATGAAAATCCTGTATAACCCAGGAGTCTAGAAAAGTTCTGTAAATAAGAAAGTTAACAGAAAGTCCTGCCCCAAGCCCAATTACTAGAGTAAGAGGCATGACAGAATAAGCTGCCACCTTGAGCTTTTCCTTCCTGTCTCTCTTCAGGCAGTGCCAGCAGTTACCCCTGTGGACGAGGAGAGCTCGGACGGGGAGCCAGACCAGGAAGCTGTGCAGAGGTAATGTGACATCTGGCAGTGCTTGCAGAAGCCCCTGGGCAGGCTCCCCTGCAACCAGCGAAAGGTCACCTCTGCCCAAGGAGGTGGTACAGTGCAGCTTCAACATTTGTGTGGTCTCTTTGCTCAAGCCAGATGGCATGTTCCACCCCACATGGAAGTAACAGAAGACTACCCAGAAAATGTCATTTCTGTAAGCACCATTGGAAGTCCCCTAAGTGACAGCAATAACCATAAGAACTTTTTCTTTCCTCCCTCCTTCTTCCTTGTCCCCTGCCTTCATATTGCAACTCTGATAGTATTCACAAGGCACAAAGCCTGCTCGTACCTGCCAAGAACTGTTTACTGAAAAGGAATTGGAGATGTGGGATGACAGTGATCCTAGCTAGTCTGGCCATGGACCTCTGGCATGGACTTTTCCTTTCCAGGAGAATGAATACCTCTTGTACTGTTTGCTGTGTGCTTCTTCCACCCCCTTGTACCAACAAAGAGATATTGAAAAAGAGAATATGGGATTCGGGCCAGGGACAGATGCAAATATCCATTGTTTACAAAACCTTGTTGAGAGATGCCTAACTCACAGAGAACGGCAGTGACCATCAGGCATGCTGTACTGTTCATTTGGCCTCAGTTCCATTAGCCCTGGTCCTCAGCTCCATGCATGCCCCCTTGTGGGAGTTGATTTTCTTATTATCCGGGGAGGGGGTTTCACCAGAATCCAGCATGTATTTTCCCAGAAATACAGGTGTTCTTCAAGATTATATGTTTTTTCCTTTGAGGGAAGTTGAAATAAAATGGTTTTCATGGGCTTTTGGGGAACTTTGGGTGTCTTTATCCAATGGTTATTAAAACATTAATGGCTTACTCTTTGGCAAGTTCACATAACACTGATTACTCTACAGTCTGTTAACTGATTTTAGCTGAAAGGGGCAAGATAGTTAAGAATGAAATGAGACCATTTTTTAAGAACCTGACAGTTGCTGGCTAGGACTCTCATCCTGTCCCCAGTAGCTCTGTATGAGAGCTGCTATTCAGAAAGCAGCTGGTCCTATGTGGAAAGAAAACCATGGCAAACAGGGGTGTTGGCAGGTGGGCCAGCTCCTTCTACAGCTTGGCCAATAGAAGGAAAATTGTGGTAACTTTTTTTTTCCCTTGATGCTGTTGTTTCTATAGTTTGCTGATAAGAGGGTATATAAGGTTACAAATGGGCCCTACTGGGTCATGAAGAAATGAGAAATCAGGAAATTTACTGCCTTTCTACCTTAAAAGAGACAGCAATATTTTATCTTCTTTGTCTTAGACTTTCCTTCCTCCCGGTCTACCTTCTTTCTTCTTTAGACCAACATTTCAAGGGTATAATGCCCATCAGTTTTGATGTAATAAAAAAGGTGTAGTGCCTCTTTTATTCATGCCTCCAGAAGAGCAGCAGCGGTGGAGGAAGTCATCCACCAGACAAAGAGGGACAATATCTTATTGATGGTATTAACTAAGTGCTGGGTCTGAAAGATCTTCCGAATAAAAGCCATCAGTTTGGGAACTCTTCGTCTTTTGAGACTCTTCTGTTTTTATTTTTTGCCTTGCTTTTTCCCTCCCTAACTAAACATTTCATGTGGTTTTATTTCTTCATCCTCTACAGAATGTTGGTTCCCCAAGGACAACATCAGTTTTTCTTCTCTGATGATTGAGTTATAGTCACCAAGCGAGAGGGAAAGGGTGGTTTTGGAATTCATTTATCCTCAAATGGAAGAATCAGTTTTCTGTGACCTGTAGTGAAGAAAGTCTCAAACCTGGGGCCTGTGAGATCGAGAGACATGCACAGAGTCCTTCTGAATATCTCCCCAGGTTCATCTCTAGGAATAGTCCTTAGGGCTCATTTCCTCTGACTTGTATTTTGGAAATTTGGAGGGAAAAGATGAATAAATTAACATGGAGAAAATAAATTCTTCTACCGAGTAGAATGAAGCAAGGAAAAGTGATCTCATCTTTGTGAGCTAGATCTACTTTCTCTCTTCTCTTCAATGGCTATTCTTAGGTTCAAAATTCAGCCACTTCATTGTCAAGCCAACTTTTGTTGGCCAGTTAGACATGTTTCACTTCCATCCAGTCAGGGATCTGTTTGCCATCAAGCCCTTCGTGAGCTCTGGCACTATTTCATTGAGTGCTTTGGATTAACTTCTAATGCTTCTTGTGGAGGAATATTCCTGTCTGTCTTTTTTACTATGAAATGTGCTCCTGCTTGTTGCAGGTACTTGGCAAATAGGTCCAAAAGACATACACTGGCCATGACCAACCCTACAGCTGAGATCCCACCGGACCTACAACGGCAGCTAGGACAGCAGCCTTTCCGTTCCCGGGTCTGGCCTCCTCACCTGGTACCTGATCAGCATCGGTGAGTAGCCACATGAGCTGTGCGAGCTCCTTGAGGCTCATCGGACAGGCACCCTTCTGATTAGTCTCACAGCGACGGTGACTAGCATCGTGGCTTTAAATAGAAGCCAGCTGTCATCCTGAACTCACATCTTCTCAGCTCCTTGCAGTAAGCAATGCACAGGGCAAAGGTTTTTTACTGCGCCCTGGAGCAATGCGAGATTCCTCTCTCCCATTACCTTGCAGACCTGTTTATTGTCTGCATTTGATTCCCATGATTCTAGATGTTGATTCATAGATAAAATTGAACTTGAGACCTGCAAGAAAGTGAAACTCTCAGAAGGCCACCTGGAAACAGGAAGATTTTTAGCCATATCGATAGACTTGACCTTTAATAATCCATCACCTTCAAAAGAATGAGCATTTCATATCGTGTTACCATTGAACCACCAGCCTGGAAATGAAGACAAAGCCCCTTGTGAATAGTAGAGCAGAGATCCTCTTGAGCGATGTATTTAAGAGGTCATTCTTTCAATATTCTGATGGCAAAAATCTTTTGCTAGGTTCGGTTATGGTTATAATCCATTCTCTTGAAGAAATAAAAGCAAGTTTAACCTTCCTGACCAAGAAAACTTCATTGACTCCAAGTAAGCCTGGAAGCAGCTGCGGAATGACACTTTGCTAGTTGAAGAAGATGATTATCTTCTGTGAATATCTTGATGACTAAAAATCTCAGTCTTGGCCACTCCGAAGCTATCCCCAAGCTCATGGCCCACACGTTCAAAGCCGCCACCAGTTGCTAGAGCGTATTTTATTTCTGTCTTTTGGGGAGGACACTGAAAAGCAGCCTTGGGAAGGTTGAAAAGCAATCAGATTCCAAGGAAATTAGGTTTATATATGTGGTGTAATGAAATCTTGCAGCCAGCTTGCACTGGCAAGCTTGACACATTTTTTTTATTGAGGCTGGTTACCCATTTGGCATCAACATAATCAGCAGAGGCAAGTGAACTCTGAGCAGAGTGAGACATAATTAGTGCCACGTTGGAACCCTAAAAGAAGGAAGATAAGCTTTCATAAATGACTATGAGTAACTTGGTAAAAATGGTCTGTTAGGAGTAGCAAGAATGACAATTCTCAAATAAAACTCTGATGGCACAGAAAGACAGGCTTTTTCTAATGAAAGTCTCTCAGGACTTACAGTGTTCGTACACACTAAAGAGCACTTTGAGGCCAGGCGCAGTGGTTCACGCCTGCAATCCCAGCACTTTGGGAGGCCGAGGCGGGTGGATCACAAGGTCAGGAGTTCAAGACCAGCCTGGCCAATATGGCGAAACCCCGTCTCTACTAAAAATACAAAAATTAGCCGGGTGTGGCGGTGGGCGTCTGTAGTCCCAGCTACTCGGGAAGCTGAGGCAGGAGAATTGCTTGAACCCGGGAGGCAGACGTTGCAGTGAGCCGAGATCATGCCACTGCCCTCCAGCCTGGGGGACAGAGTGAGACTCCGTCTCAATAAATAAATAAATAAAGAGCACTTTGAGTGATTACTGGAGAGCTGCCTTCTCCTCCCCTATACGTTTCCTGTGATTTCTCATAACTTCAAGCTCTACACTGGTATCTAATACACCCTTTATTCCTTCTTTTCTCCTTGTCTCCTTCTTCCCTTCCTCCACAGCCTGACACTTAATGTTTCAGCCCTTGTCTGAGTCTGTTGTTTAGCTGAAGTCCTTTAGGTATCCTTGAATTCTAGGTGTTCCTCAGGAGGTCTTCTTATGAGGGGAACATGAAGATCGTCACATTTCCAGAGTCAGGCTTTATCACAGACCCTATATTCTGTTGACATTTGTTACTCAAGGAGGTCCACACTGGACCACAGCTCTGTCTGTGTGATATCCACCCTGCCTAGAGTCATTGTCAAGGCCTTGCCTGCTGGAAATCTATCTGCTGTCTGTTTTCATGTGAACCTTTTTGGTGTTTTGAGGGTTGCCTGTGGCCAAGCCTGTTCGAATTGGAAGAAAATGATGTTTTATGAGTGGCAAATTGCATAAGATGGGGCATTTGTGCAAACCCAGCATGTCTTGATGGGATCACTATACAAATATGCAGCAAAAGAGATTAAAGCCAGTCTTCAGGGGAAATGAGAAACTTTCCAAGGCTATAAAACATGGAATACGGGTGGCCTGGATGGGTTCTTGAATTCCTTTCATTTTCTGGAGGAAATGATTAAAGAACAGTATATATAGCTATCCTTCTGGGGTAGAAGAGATGAAGTTCAACATGGAAACAGAAGAGTGGTCTAATCAACCTTTTCATTTCTGGAAATGTGTAATTTAAGGTTAAAAATGTTTTAAAAAGTGTAACTAAAAAATTTTTTTAAACTAACACAAGATAGATTTTATCCAGGTGGGGAACCAAGTCCCTCCTTGAAGAGTATAGTGTGGGAGTATCAGCCTAATGCGAGGCCATCCTGAATTTGAGTGTGATTGCAAATAAAAATAAAATCAAGCACAATTGATTCTTATCAGTGCTTCTCAAATGAGCAACTGCATCAGAACCATTCCTCTGAGGTTACTGTGCTGGACTGACCTGGGTATCAGTCTCTTCACAACCTGAGCTTCTGAAAAAGTCATGAAATACCTGGACCTGGGATTTTCTGTGATGGGAGAGAATTATTTTTGTGCAGAAAGACTGTATTGCTACTTGAAGAACATGGCTTTCTGAGGGGATCAGAAACATGTCCATTTCAGAAAACATTGAAAGCATAGGAATCAAATTTTAGGAGAAAATAGTACTTACTTGCTTTAACTCAACCTGAAGTAGAAACAGAAATGACAAGTTATAAGGAAATGCTTCTCAACACAGCCTTCATGATCCCTGTTCCTGGATTGTGGCCCCCCAAATTCATTTGTTTTTTATGTTACTGAACCAAATACATGTTTGTGCTCATTTCATTAGCTCACTACTGGGTCAAGCCTCAGGTAGAGTCTGAAACAAAAGCCATCATTAGCAAAGACAGGGTAAAAGGCTTTCACCTGCTGCCAGAACTCTCTGGATACCTCTGCACGGTCATTAGATTCCTCCTGGTCCCGCGCTGTCTGCATTGTATTTGAACTCGCTTGTTAACCTGCTTCCTGAGCTGTGGTTCTGCTTCAGTCCCAAATGAATCACTGGCAAGGTAGCACATCATTTCATCCAAAGTTCAGTGTAATGGCATCTCTGCCCTGGACATGAAACCCTGATCCTTTCCATCTGCTACTGGAATGCTGCTGCCTTGGCAGTCTTTTATCTGCTTACCTCAGCCCATAAACATCTCTTTCTGATCATCAGGTCACAAGAGTAGGTGTTAGCTTCTAACCCCGATGCTGTCTTAGGCATTCCTTATCAATAGCTTGTTCTTTCTTTCTGTAAGATTCTGGCTGTGTTCCAGTTGAGCAGTGGGGTCTTTGAAGGTAATCCATATGATTCCTCTTTCATTAGGAGGTTGGGTGAGTGCTGCTGCTCTGAGAAGTTGATTTTCACAGTAGGTGACCTTATTTGTTGACCAGGTACGTGCAGGATCTCAAGGCCCACATTCCTTAAGAATTTGTTGTCTCCATCCCAGGATCAGGAGTCTTCATTTTCCCCCACCCAATCGCCACCTTCTATTTTCTGTCACAGAACCTATGAGTTCCAGGCCAGACCTTTGACCACAAAACAGACTGTTGTTTCCCTCTGGCCATACGGAGATCATTGCTCAGGGAAAACTTTGGCTCAAATGGTGAATTTAAGGTTTCTAAAGGCACTAGATAGACATATGATTATAAAAGCAAGAGCTTCTGTACAGTCTGGCCTGGAGGATATTGAGAAGCTTTTCTCTCTGGCCTAGTATATTTATAAGAACTGGATGTACTTGATCTCAGGACCTCACCAGGCTTGGAAAGTAAGCCAACCGAAGGTAAGTAGAGATGGAAGATGTACACCTGGAGCCCTCTAAAGGGAAGCAGGCTAGGGAAACGACTGATGTCTGGAAATGGCATGAAAGTGGCATAATATGCAGGGCTACCTGGGCAGCCAGCCGTCTTTATGTTCGTCTGGAACAGCAGTCCCTGTGTGATTTGGTCAAAGCCCCTGAGTCCTAGCCTCTAACCTTCTCTTCCCATATATTCAGCTCTACCTACAAGGACTCCAACACTCTGCACCTCCCTACGGAGCGTTTCTCCCCTGTGCGCCGGTTCTCAGATGGGGCTGCGAGCATCCAGGCCTTCAAAGCTCACCTGGAAAAAATGGGCAACAACAGCAGCATCAAACAGCTGCAGCAGGTAATGGAAGAGGTGGCAGGCATCCCTGGAGGAGCATGGGTGACAGAGGCCAGGATTGCAGGAGGACTGGGGTGGTAAACGTACCCCTTTTATGTCAGCAACATTGCAGTTTTATAGGTTAAAAAAGTATAGCTTTCTGGGCCGGGCGCAGTGGATCCCGCCTATAATCCCAGCACTTTGGGAGGCCAACGTGGGAGGATTGCTTGAGCCCTGGAGTTCTAGACCAGCCTAGGCAACATGGCAAACCCTTTCTCCCCCAAAAGATTAAAAATTAGCATAGTCCCAGCTACTCCTGAGGCTGAGATGGGAGGATCACTTGAACCTGGGAGGTAGAGGTTGTAGTGAGCTAAGATCACACCCCTGCACTCCATCCTGGCAACAGAGTGAGACTGTCTTAAAAGAAAAAGAAAGTATAGCTTTCTAATGCACTTTCTTTACTTTGTGTTATGTACAGCCCTCCCCAGGATCAAACTTCCTTCTCCTGTGAAGGGACTAAATTTTTCTCCTGTCTCTAGTTCATTGGAAAGGAATTTCTGGGCTTGGGTTTCTGTGGGAACCACCAGAGAAGGTGCTACTTTTTTTTTTTTTTTTTTTTTTTTGAGACCAAGTCTTGCTCTGTCACCCCGGCTGGAGTGCAGTGGCACAATCTCAGCTCACTGCATTGTCCGCCTCCTGGGTTCTAGAGATTCTCCTGCCTCAGCATCCTGGGTAGCTGGGACTACAGGCGTGCACCACCATGCCAGCTAATTTTTGTATTTTTAGTAGAGACAGGGTTTCACCATGTTGACCAGGCTATGTCTCGAACTTCTGACCTCAGGTGATCCGCCCGTCTTGGCCTCCCAAAGTGCTAGGATTACAGGCGTGAGCCACCTTGCACGCCTGGCACTCTGCGCATGATTTAGGATGCTGGGTCTTGATTAAACCTGCTGTACGTTGTTACCACCTGGCATTCTCTCCAGGTGGTATGGAACGGTACTCTCAGAGGAAGGAAATGTACCTCTATATGTTTCTGTACTATAAAGATTCTATAAAGAGCCAATTTCCTTTCTGCCTTCCTGATGACCAAGCTTCCAATGGCATGTGCTTTGTACACAGATTTCACATTGGACACTTGTACTCATACAAAGGCCATCCTTGATGTTTTCCATTCATTCATACAGAACAGGATGTGAATCTGTTTAGTGCACCAGATACTTAGGTAAATGAGTTAATTGCTCATCAAGGACACTGTTCTCTTGCGGCTCTTTCTGCCCATGAGAGCTTGGAGGCAGATCTGCATCTGCTGAAATCACTGCATGAGGCGGGTCTGGCTGCATCCCATCTGTATTAACTACTTTCCCTTCAGGAGTGTGAGCAGCTGCAGAAGATGTACGGGGGGCAGATTGATGAAAGAACCCTGGAGAAGACCCAGCAGCAGCATATGTTATACCAGCAGGAGCAGCACCATCAAATTCTCCAGCAACAAATTCAAGTAGGCCCTCACTCTTTGCTTTCTCCAGCTTGTTTGGAGTTTGCTTTCAGGCTGATTTCCCTGTGCATTTTGGAGGAGACCACTCAGTGCAAAGTGGATTTGAGGTCTGTTTATGGTTGACATGTTTGAGTAAAGGTAATCAGACCTTCTGGTGAACAACAAAAGCATAAATCTGAGACACAGATAGTTCTTTCTGTTTCTTCCCTTCCTGAGAATAGCTCTGAGTAATCTTCAAGCTCACAATAATTTTTTTCCTTTCCCCATATATGTTTTAGGACTCTATCTGTCCTCCTCAGCCATCTCCACCTCTTCAGGCTGCATGTGAAAATCAGCCAGCCCTCCTTACCCATCAGCTCCAGAGGTATGAGTCATTTTGTGTTGTGCCTAAGCCATTGTCTCGATAGCATGGTACCCTTGGCTTGACTCACTGGGAGATATGGACTGACTTGAGCATTCATCTTGCAAGAATCTATTTGAAAAGGAGAGAAACCACTGTAAATTTCAGGAGCCTTCTTGAAATCCCAACTTCCTGTGCCACTTCATTTCCTTAGCCCCATGAGCAAAGTAATCTGATATCTAATACAGGAGGCAGACATAGGCCCACAATGAACTCTGCCATTTTGGCTGAGTTCTTTTCAAACAAGATGTAGATAGGTCTTAAATACACTGTGGTGGATGGCTTATGTATATTTTTCTAACATGAGGCTTATCAAAGTAAAAAAAAAAAGTTTCCACTGATATATGTTGTATGGCTGAAACTTAAGATTGTACTGTCACCTTAGGAAGCTTCTTTGTGTATCTCTTTTGTTATTTTTAAGGTTAAGGATTCAGCCTTCAAGCCCACCCCCCAACCACCCCAACAACCATCTCTTCAGGCAGCCCAGTAATAGTCCTCCCCCCATGAGCAGTGCCATGATCCAGCCTCACGGTGAGTGGAGAGGTTCAGACCAAACAGTTCATTTTATGCCACATGGGAAAAAATGATGGTCTCAGTTTTGAGCACCATAAACCATTTGAAAGGCAGAATAACATAGTATTCAGGGGTATGGACTCTAGAGCCAAGCTGCTTTGGTTTGCATCCTGGTTCCATCAGTTTCTTAGCTGTAAACCCTTGGGTAAGTTAACTTGACTTCTTGAATTAGTCCATTTCACACTGCTCTAAAGAACTGACTGAGACTGGGTAATTGATAAAGGAAAGAGGTTTAATTGACTCACAGTTCCACATGGCTGGAGAGGCCTCAGAAAACTTAACAACCATGGCAGAAGGAGAAGCAAGGCTCATCTTCCATGGTGGCAGGAGAGAGATTGCACAGGGGAAAGCGCCAGAAACTTATCAAACAACCAGATCTCAAGAATTCCCTCATTATCATGAGAACAGCATGGAGGAAACTGCCCCGTGATCCAGTCACCTCCCACCAGGTCCCTCCCTTGACACATGGGGACTACACTTCGAGATGAGATTTGGGTGGGTACACACAGAGCCAAACCATATTACTTCTCAAATGTCAACTGAGGATAATTATGGTACAGTATGTAGATATACGTAAAACACTTGGAACAGTCTCTGGCACAAAATAGTTCTCAATAAAAGTTTACTATTATTAATATTTTTAACAAAACCTCCAGCCCTACCAAATAAAAAGCAGCTACCAGAACCTTCCTTATAGTCATGCCTCCGTTTGGCTGTCTGCTATACACGTGGGCCCCTCTCTTGTGGGCGTATAGATGGGAGTGAAGATAAGTATAACGTGACTGTGAGTCTTCAGAGGTCAGCCGTCTTAGGATCTCTTGAGTAACACTCCACGAGCTACGTCCCTAGTCAGTCTCCTAGGATCCTTGAGAAGAGTCTGAATTGGCCTCTAGGCTCTTCCTACTTAAAGTGGGGTCCCCCAGCCACCAATATCGGGAGAAAAAGTAAGATCTCAGGTCATATTCCAGACCTGTTAGAGTCTGTTTTTTTTTTTTTTTGAGATGGAGTCTCCCCCTGTCACCCAGGCTGGAGTGCAGTGGTATGATCTCGGCTCACTGCAACCTCCACCTCCGGGTTCAAATGATTCTCCTGCCTCAGCCTCCCAAGTAGCTGGGATTACAGGCGCCCGCCACCACACCCAGCTAATTTTTGTATTTTTAGTAGAGACAGGGTTTCGCCATGGTGGCCAGGCTGGTCTCGAACTCCTGACCTCATGATCCGCCCACCTCGTTCTCCCAAGTGCTGGGATTACAGGTGTCAGCCACCACGCCCGGCCTAGAGTCTGCATTTTTAACCAGATGCCAGGCCATTTGTGTGCACGTGAAAGTTCAAGAAGCACTGCCTAGATCCGAGTTACCCCATGTAATCCATGGACCAGCTTTTAAGGGAACTTGTTGGAAACACAAATTCTTAGGGGCCCATCCTGACCTACTGAATCAGAGTTTGAAACAGAATTATATAGATAGGACCCAGGAATCTTCTGTTTAACAAGTTCTCCAGACTTGTCCTATGCACAGTGCAGTTTGAGAAGCACTGTTCTAGCTGGTATGTCGTCTGAATATCCTCATTAGCTCTCATTACTTCTGGCTGGCTGGTGGCCTGGGCACTTGGTCACTCTGAGGTTCCTTTCTCTCCAGGGGCTGCATCTTCTTCCCAGTTTCAAGGCTTACCTTCCCGCAGTGCAATCTTTCAGCAGCAACCTGAGAACTGTTCCTCTCCTCCCAACGTGGCACTAACCTGCTTGGGTATGCAGCAGCCTGCTCAGTCACAGCAGGTCACCATCCAAGTCCAAGAGCCTGTTGACATGCTCAGCAACATGCCAGGCACAGCTGCAGGCTCCAGTGGGCGCGGCATCTCCATCAGCCCCAGTGCCGGTCAGATGCAGATGCAGCACCGTACCAACCTGATGGCCACCCTCAGCTATGGGCACCGTCCCTTGTCCAAGCAGCTGAGTGCTGACAGTGCAGAGGCTCACAGGTAAGACTGCCTAACGTCACCCAGCCATCTATGCATGGGATCCAGGTGGGAGGAAGCCCCTTAGCAGAGTGAGAGAAAAGGAGGGAAGGAGAATGGGTCTGACTAGGCTGTGCTCTTGTTTCACGCTTTCTAAAATCAGGATGCTGGGTTTGGAATGAACTTGTCAGCTTTTTATTGACCCAGTGTTAAAATTCTAATGAGACTGAGGTGGAAGATGGGAAAGCTACCTTATTATTTGCTACCTTATTATTTGCTTGCAAAGAAGAAAATGGCCTGTTAGAGGAATGTATAAAAATTCCAGTTCCCCTTTTCTTGAAGGGAGCATCTTGAAGTTGCTTCCTTCAAGATGAGCTAGATCTATTACCCACGCAGTGCCCTCAGTCCCTTGGAGGTTACTGGACAAGCCAATAATGGAATAAATAGGGACAATGCATACATCTGCCACTTCTCTGTCACACCACAGTTCTCTGTACCAGTGGGTTCTCCCTACTGAGGAGGAGGAGCTGTTCCCGGGAAGTCTAGTACTTGTTACATGGATGTCTGGTACTCCCTTTTGTGTCTGCAGCTTGAACGTGAATCGGTTCTCCCCTGCTAACTACGACCAGCCGCATTTACACCCCCATCTGTTTTCGGACCAGTCCCGGGGTTCCCCCAGCAGCTACAGCCCTTCAACAGGAGTGGGGTTCTCTCCAACCCAAGCCCTGAAAGTCCCTCCACTTGACCAATTCCCCACCTTCCCTCCCAGTGCACATCAGCAGCCGCCACACTATACCACGTCGGCACTACAGCAGGCCCTGCTGTCTCCCACGCCGCCAGACTATACAAGACACCAGCAGGTACCCCACATCCTTCAAGGACTGCTTTCTCCCCGGCATTCGCTCACCGGCCACTCGGACATCCGGCTGCCCCCAACAGAGTTTGCACAGCTCATTAAAAGGCAGCAGCAACAACGGCAGCAGCAGCAGCAACAGCAGCAACAGCAAGAATACCAGGAACTGTTCAGGCACATGAACCAAGGGGATGCGGGGAGTCTGGCTCCCAGCCTTGGGGGACAGAGCATGACAGAGCGCCAGGCTTTATCTTATCAAAATGCTGACTCTTATCACCATCACACCAGCCCCCAGCATCTGCTACAAATCAGGGCACAAGAATGTGTCTCACAGGCTTCCTCACCCACCCCGCCCCACGGGTATGCTCACCAGCCGGCACTGATGCATTCAGAGAGCATGGAGGAGGACTGCTCGTGTGAGGGGGCCAAGGATGGCTTCCAAGACAGTAAGAGTTCAAGTACATTGACCAAAGGTTGCCATGACAGCCCTCTGCTCTTGAGTACCGGTGGACCTGGGGACCCTGAATCTTTGCTAGGAACTGTGAGTCATGCCCAAGAATTGGGGATACATCCCTATGGTCATCAGCCGACTGCTGCATTCAGTAAAAATCAGGTGCCCAGCAGAGGTAAGTGTCTCCTCACAGTGGAAGTCCTGGGCCAGTCTGCCCTAATCAACTTACTCAGTAATGTTATCTTTTTTCAGCTAGTATTCTGTGTTCCTAAGAAAAAAAGAATTTCTGAGCTTCAGGACCTTCTTGGGGAGAAGCATGTAGGAAGTGGGTATTGGTGGGCAAGGGGTCCATTTTCAAAATCAAAGGACCATGATACAAAATTAACACTTAGTCAATAAGATAGATGATCCATTTCCCTTATTCATACCACAGTTTCTTGGAATCCAGAAATTCTTGACTGCCATCCAAACAGCTAACTTTAAACTTGTGCAATAGAAAAAAAGTCAGCCCAACATAATTTAGTGTAAATAGTGTGGGAAGAAGAGTCAGAGCACCTTAATTCTGCTCTTGCAGCTATCATAAATACGATAACTTTGTCATTTAATCCCTCTGATTCTGATTTTCCTCATCTGTGAAGAAGGTGTTGGAGGAACAATGGAGTATCTTACGGAGTATCTGTGGAGATGAAAACATGTATATATGTGTTTGTTTCTACGTAATGTTTGCATGAGAGAGAGAGGCACATTCAGATCATCTGAAATGTATGAGTTCAGTGCATAAATGTGAGGTATTATTACTCTGGTCGTTTTATTAGTGAGCTAAATGCAGAATATTACAGCATCATAAGGGGCCCCATTATCATTTCGTTTTGTACCACTTTATAATTAATGAGTATATTCATTATCATTCTGAAGGAGATCAGGATTGCAATTAGTAAGTTATACTTAGAAAATATAGTTCCATTAGCATCACGGCATTCATCCTAGACAAAATCAGGAATCTTGCAATTTACCACTCCTCACCATTGCCATCCAAGGGAATAAAAAGCAATTTATCTGTAAACTGTACAACCCTGAGACTGAGCAGTTTCTTCCATCCTTCCCTCCCCGGAACTCCCTGCATCTCCTGCCCTGTCATTTAAAGTCAGTGCTGAAAACTCAGCTCCAGGGGGAATTCGGTCCTGCAGCACAGAGCAGTAGAGAAGGCCTTGCTGTAAAGCGGTGTCTGTGAAAACGCCTTGGTGGTGCCAGGTTGTACTCATTATGCGCTCTTAGGGGGGAATTGTTGCCTGAAATGCCAATTCAATCCTGACCTTTTGAACAGATGGGTGTCATCCAGCTGAGAGATTGGCCCCAGTGAGATGTACTATGTTCACCTGTGGCTGCTGTATTCTTAGTAGACATAGGAGGGTGGGAGCTTTCAGAACCAGGTCATAGGTGGAATGGTTAACAGACCTGAGGGTATTTAGGATTGGGAGGAAAAACTAAGAGAAACATCACGCTTGTTAGATGGAAGAAGGGATTAGATTTTTCTGGGTTCATATTATGGGGCAGAACCAAGATCAAGATAGAAGTTGCAGCAAATTTCAACACCCTGTGGAAGACCTTTATAAGAACTCTCCAGAACAGGCTGCCTTAGCAGCCTGGGAGCTTTCTAACAGAGGTGGGATAATGGTATGGGGATGTTGTGGAAAAGATTCCCCTGCAAATGGAAGCTTCCAGCAGATTAGCACACTATAGTTGGCATGAAAAGGAGATGAGCTCACGTTTTCTTTTTTTTTTTTTTTGAGATGGAGTGTTGCTCTGTCACCCAGGCTGGAGTGCAGTGGTGCGATCTCAGCTCACTGCAAGCTCTGCCTCCCACGTTCATGCCATTCTCCTGCCTCAGCCTCCCGAGTAGCTGGGACTACAGGCGCCCGCCACCACGCCCGGCTAATTTTTTGTATTTTTAGTAGAGACAGGGTTTCACCGTGTTAGCCAGGATGGTCTTGATCTCCTGACCTCGTGATCCGCACGCCTTGGCCTCCCAAAGTGCTGGGATTACAGGTGTGAGTCACCACGCCCGGCTGAGCTCACATTTCTGTTGTGCCTTCCATGTGCCAGGCACCAAATGCTGTTCACATACGGATTCATTTAATCCTTACAACAATCCTACAACCCTAGAATAACCAACTCTTATTCCCATTTACCAGTGAAACAGCGGAGGCACAGAGATTAAGTAACTTGTCCCCAAAGTCAAGAGGTAGTCAGTGGCAGCTGAACATAAGAGTACTCACACTAGCTGTCACTGACACGAGAGATGCTCACCGAGCAAGTCCCGGGTGTGCAGGGCACTGAGGAAGGAGCATAGCTGCAGCAAACAGTGCTGCTGCCCTCCACCCCTGCCCCAGGCTGAGTTACCGTGTACTTTCAATACTTCCTGAAATGTTTTTCTTCAAAAATTATTTTCTCTAGTTTCTCTTTACCTTCCTTCCTGTGTGACTTCTGTGTGTACAAAGTCTGGAGAGCATAATTCCCCATTGTCCCCTGATTGTCAGAGGACCCCTTCTTCGGCAGGCACGCTAGTCTGTTGAGTACCCACTGTTGGTGCAAGTGCTGTGGGCGCACCAGAGGAGGGAGAGATTACTTCAATCCAAGGAACAACGTAGGTTTCCAGCAATAAGTAGCCTGTGGGTTGGGTCCTGGTGGATGAAGAAGGTTTGCCATTTGGATCTAGAGGAGAAGCAAGAGAAAAGAACAATGGGTGAGACCGTCTCAAGGAATTTTCCAAGGACAGCAGCAGGCTTGGCTGGTTTGAAGTACAGCGTACATGAAGGCATTAGTAGAAGCTAAGGACAGAGGTTTTCTAAAATGCATCGTCTAGATTCAGCTGTACTGTGAAAAAAACTCAAGTTTTTTTTTTTTTTTTTTTTTTTTTTTTTGGCAGAGTCTCACACTGTCACCCACGCTGGAGTGCAGTGGCACGATCTCGGCTCACTGCAACCTCCCCCTCCTGGGTTCAAGCGATTCTCCTGCCTCAGCCTCCTAAGTAGCTAGGATTACAGGTGTGCACTACCACACCCGGCTAATTTTTTTTGTAGAGACGGGGTTTCACCATGTTGGCCAGGCTGGTCTTGAACTCCTGACTTCAAGTGATCCAACCACCTCGGCCTCACAAAGTGCTGGGATTATAGGCATGAGCCACCATGCCTGGCTTTCAGGTTTCTTTTAAAAACTCCAGAGCTTACATTTTTACTTTACTGAAAAAATCATCAGATAATTTGCTGTTCACTTCTGTCACGAAAGGCTTATAATGCTGTGCCCCCACCACTCTGCAGGCAAGTGGGGGAGCTCACTCTTCTCAACCTTTTTGCCAGGAAGGAATGCCTGCTGTTTCTTTTAATGGTCCCTCCATCTCAACTGTGTTGCACAAGACTCTACTGTAGGTGCTGTGAGAACGCAGAGATGAAAGGATAACCTGTCCTCAGGGAGCTTCTACTCTACTAGGGGATGTAAAACAAGCTCATAAACAGCTTTGCTATGAAGTGCTAGGTACTGAGTGCTGCAAGAAGTATGACTGAGAAGAGCAGAGCTAGTGTGATCTTCTTAGCATTTCTTAAGGGTAGATGAACAGGGATTGTTGGTGTTATTTAGTTACTTTTTGAGTCAGGGTCTTGCTCTGTCACCTAGGCTAGAGTGCAGTGGTGCAACCACGGTTCACTGCAGCCTCGACCTGGGCTCAAGCAGTCCTCCCACCTCAACCTCCTGAGCAGCTGGGACTACAGGCGCGTGCCACTACACCCAGCTAATTTTTTTTTTCCTTTGGTATAGATGGGGTCTTGCTATGTCGCTGGGGCTGATCTTGAACTCCTGGGCTCAAACAATCCTCCCTTCTTGGCCTCCCAAAATGCTGGTATTACAGGCACGAGCCACCACACCCAGCCATATTGGTATTAGTAAAGGAAAATTAGATGCCATCTTATCAGTGTCCATGGTTACCTATTTCCTTGATGGCGATTTGCCACCAGCCAGTATGAGGCCAGGCACTGTGAGAGCACTAAGCAGGCAGCATGCCAAAGGTTTCTTCCCAATTTGTAGAAGTGTCAGGATTTCACATGCCCCATGCTGTTTGTAATCTCCCTGCCTGCCACCCTAGAAGGAAAAACAAGGTTTGTCTTTCTTCTATAGTGGTACACACACTTGATCTTTTTGACTTTGCAAATAAATACAGCAGCATAACCAATCTACACCATGAGATTACCAACTGGAACTCACAAAGAAAACCACATCCTCTTCTCTGAGCTCAGTCAGCCTCAGCTTTATTACTCAGGCCTCATAGAGCAGTAAAATGCTGACAGAGTGGGAGGGGTTACCCCAGAACCTTTAAGGGGAGTATGCAGTCACGTCATTGCTCCCCTTTTCTCTCAAAACCCAGTAAGTGAGTAAGGACGAGTCAACATTGACAGATTCAATAGAGAATTGTGCAAGTTGCCCCAAAGTTCCCCGGGAAGGTGGGTGGTGCGCATTGTGTCCGTTTGTGCATTTTTCCCCTTGTGTGATCGGACGATCATCCCACCTCTGCACTCTCTTAGCTTTAGTTTGATAAATATTCGAGCATGTAGCTCTTGGGAAGCGTCTTTCCTCCATGACTTTGGTAGCTGCTGAATTGGTATAAAGGGTTGCCAAAGATTTGATCCTGAATGTCATATTCCTTGGGCAGTGGGTTAGTCTGTTTGTACCCCCCAAAATGGTCGATAGGGTCTCATTTATAGAGTGTCACAAAGGACTTCTAGACTCAGGGTCAGCATTCTTACCAAAAATCAGACTTGACTTATTTGGTCTTTTACAGTTGATTAAAGACTCTTTCACATGTGTTGTCTTTTCGAGCCCCCAAACAACCCTCATTTTTCAGATCAGGAACCTTGAGGAGAAGCTGAAAGATTTGCCAACACTTTGCTGGTGAGGGAGCTGGGTCCTGACTTCAAGTTTTCTGATCCCCTGGTCATGTATTTTTTCCTTTACGCCTCCTTGCCCACTCTGCACCCTCCAACCACAGCTGCCAAGTGAAAGATGCTAGCCCTTCCAGGTCTTTGACCTACCGATGATACTGAAACTTGAGCAGACAGAGCCCTGGGGTATCCCCTGACTCCTATTAATACTCTTTTTCATCTGGCTTTTAACTGACATTTGTCTGTCGTGAATCAGAGGCTTCTCCTGGAAATTAAAATTTCCCTGAGTCATTTGTTCATTTACATATGGGTATATTGTCCCTCATAATTCTGCAAGCAGGGTTCTGTGATTAAATCAATTTCCTTGTTTGTTTTTGTCAGCTGACTCAGTACGTCCTTATGCACTCAGAAATAACATCTCTAAACTGAATATAAATCATGCTAGACTTTATTGAGCCTTTACAGTGTAGTAACCTCTATGAAGCACTCCACACCCATGGAGTCAGTCCAGTTGTACAGATAACTAAGACCCAGCAAAGCAAGATAACTTGCCCGAGCTCCTGCTCCTCAGGAAGCAGCTAAGCCAGGATTCACGGCCAACTCTTCCTGACGCCAGAGCTTGTGCTCATGACCCTTGTGCTCAACTCCAGCTTGGCTGAGGATGAGCTCTGGGCTGGGAGTCAGGAAGGCCCCCTACATGATTTGTCAGGTGGTTGCTTGCTCTGTCTTGGTGCCTACAGGCATCAGACCTGAAGGCGGGGAAGACAGCAGACAAGGCAGAGCCCAAAGGAGGGTGGGTGTTTTGGTTTGCAGAGGCCCCATTCTCAGGGATAAAAACAAGTCTGAGAGAGGGAAGGAAAAGAGCCTTAAAAGACACGGCAAACAAACCAAAACACTGAGGCCTCCAGAAGAGGCAGGAAGGCTCCAACCAGGACTATATACATTTTGTTAGCTTTGCCGTTTCCTCATGGTTAGTAATGATGTTTTAAAAATCTTTAAACAGGAGAGCGCTCATGTTTGTCCTTGCGGAGAGCAAAGAGATGCAACTGATGAGATTTGCATCCAACTATATAATCAGGCTTAAAGGAAAAAAGCACCCCAAGGAATTGAGTGGATGATGTTAGTTATCAAAGAAGACAATATAGGTTTTTGAAAAAGTAAGAAGCGGCTGCTCGCATTGCTTCTTGGCAAAGCAGACAGAATCACCATTTCCTCACTCCCACACAACCATGTTGCACCACTTCCTGCCAGTGGTTTTTGGTTGGCCCTGGCGCCAACATGCGAGCAGTGCCCACTGAGAGGAATTGGGCAGAGTGGGTTGGACGGGCGGGCTAATCCCACAGAGCAAGTCCTGGTGTAGGTTTTCTTTTATCTTCTCTCTGCTGGCTTTTAGCTTTCTGTAGCAAAATAGTTGGCTTCTGGCTGTTCCTTTTACCTCTTTGCTCAGAGAACTTTCAAAAGATTTCTCACTTGCCATCATCTTTGGTAGCTGGGAAGCTCCCTCCTCTAATTTTTCTCCAGAATGTCTTGCATTACTAGCAATGGGCATGTCAGTTAGCTCCCCTCCCTTTCCATCCTGCCTCTGCCCCTAAGTCCCAGCCTAACCTTAATCATTATAGAAAACCATTGAAATACAGAGACCTGAAATCCTTTACCCAACATTCAAGAAGTATGCTTTACTTTCATTATTCAAATAGATCACTGGAATGGCACAGTTAGCATTACAGCTGTGTTTGCTATTAAGAGATTTTGTTTTAAACTTAGTCCCACCAAGAGTCAGTTCATCCAAGATAAGCTCAGTAGTTTCCAAGAAGCTTTAACTCAGAAAACCAACCAAGCAAACACAACTTATTTTCAAGTCCCAGGCTTTTAAAGACTGAAGTCAAAAGTGCTACCAGGAGGATCCTGTCAACATAGGTGTGGCTTTGATAGTCTTCTTGACTATCCTTGATCAAGAAGAAATACTCATTCCTTTTTCTCTCCAATTCTAGTCCATAGAACGGTATGCTCTGACAGGATAGTAACCCATATTAAGAGAGTATTTATTTTTATTATTCTTTTTTGAGATAGAGTCTCACTCTGTTGCCCAGGCTGGAGTGCAGTGGCATGCTCTTGGCTCACTGCAATCTCTGCCTTCTGAGTTCAAGCAATTCCCCTGCCTCAGCCTCCTGAGTAGCTGGGACTACAGGGGCACGCCACCACACCCAGCTAATTTTTGTAATTTTAGTAGAGGTGGGGTTTCGCCATGTTGGCCAGGCTGGTCTCAAACTCCTGACCTCAAGTGATCCACCTGCCCCGGCCTCCCAAAATGCTGGGATTACACACACCCGGCCTAAAGAGCATTTACTGACATCAGTGAAAGAGATCATAATACTGGGTATAGGACAATGTTCTAGAACACTGAAGATTCACAGACATACATGAGATATAGTTCTTGCCTGCAAAGAATTTATAGTCTAATGTGAATGATTAAGTACATAATTGAACATGGTACCAAGGATAATGTTAGAGCAATCAGAGACAAAGTCTTTTGAAGTTTAAAGGAAGAGATGATCTATTTCTGTTTGAAAGGAAAAGTTTAATAAAGACAATAGCATATGATATGGATGTAGAATGATGAGTTGCTTTGGATTGGCAGGAGTGAAGGCAGAAGAATCAGTTATTTGCAGATAGAAGGAACAGTGAGGGCAAATGCATAGAATTGTGCATAGATGGGGAACAGTTAAGTGGTCCCATTTGACTAGAGCTTAGAATGTATGGAGCGGGGAATATGAGACACTGATTGGAAGATAGCCCAGGGCAGTGTTGTAAAATGAAAGTGAATGGACTACAGAACGGTTGGTCTTTGTAGGGTAGTAGTAGGGGATTGGTTATGAGGCTAGCATAATAATCCAGGCAAGAGGTAATCAGGTTTCCATGAGATTGGCAACAAAGGGACTGAAGTGACCAGCACTGCAGAGTTAGATTCAGCACCAGGAGTAAGGAATCAATAGTGGCCCCAAGAGCTTATGCCTGGAAGATTTGGAAAATGAGGCATCAAAACGACAATGTCTGAAGGAGTAGCAGGTTATGGGGGAAGCGGATGGGTTTGGAATTGGACATGGTGAGTGTTACATGCTGGTTAGATATCCAGGGAAAGATACCTAGTAAGTAGCTGGAAGTATGGATCTGGGGCTTAAAGGAGCACTTCAGTAATTCTTTACATAAAGGCAGTACAGCCATGAAAATAGATGATGTTGCCAGAGTAAGTGTGGGGAGAGAGAAGGTCAAGGACAAAAATGTGGAGAGTACTTGCTTAGAAAGGGTGGAGGGGCCATCAAAGGAGTCAGAAGCAGCAGTTAGAGAAGTAGAAAGAGGAGAGTAGCAGCGTGGTACACTGAGGTCACCGGGGGAGGAGAGAGGACGCAGCCAGCCACAGAACAGATGCATCCTCTAGGGCTAGAGGGCCCTGAAAGCTCCGAGAGTAATTCTCATGTGCATTTAGGTTTGGGAATAGATCACTGTTAATTCAACAGAGAAATGAAAGAAGAGAAGGTTCGGTGGGGTCCAGCCATGCCCTGTTATGTGGAATTTTTTCCCTAAGGGTGTGGTCCCCTCCCCTACAGCTCGTCTTTTGGAGGGCTGGTCCAGGCTCCTCTAAGCCATGGCGCCGGCTGAGGATCAGCGGTTGGTGTACATGATCTCCTCAGCCTTGCCCGTTGTCCCTTGCAAGACATTTCTTGGATGGGAGTTTCCAGTGCTGGGAGAAGTTCCGCCCCACTGACTCTATTCTGCTGTGTCTCCTCAGAGCCTGTCATAGGGAACTGCATGGATAGAAGTTCTCCAGGACAAGCAGTGGAGCTGCCGGATCACAATGGGCTCGGGTACCCAGCACGCCCCTCCGTCCATGAGCACCACAGGCCCCGGGCCCTCCAGAGACACCACACGATCCAGAACAGCGACGATGCTTATGTATGTTGGTCCCACCTGCTGCACAGAGGTGGATCCTCCCAGTCCCAGCCTTGAAACAGAGTATAGTGATGTGGGGTAGCCTCTCTTGGCCGCTCTCCTCAGTCAGCATCCAGCCTTTCTGGAAACGGTGGGGAGCATTTCTTTTTTTTTCTTTTTTGAGATGGAGTCTCACTCTGTCGCCCAGGCGGGAGGACAGTGGCGCGATCTCAGCTCACTGCAACTTCTACCTCCCCAGTTCAAGTGACTTTTGTGCCTCAGCTTCCTGAGTAGCTGGGACTACAGGTGCCTGCCACCACGCCTGGCTAATTTTTGTATTTTTAGTAGGTATGGGGTTTTACCATGTTGGCTAGGCTGGTCTCGAATTCCTGAGCTCAGGCAATTCGCCTACCTTAAGAGCATTTTCTTTGAGCCACCCTAACAGACCAAACCTTAATTCAAGTAGAATCTATGCTCCAAATTTTAGACCAAAGAATCAGAAATAGTTGCCATCTGTTCCCTGTATTTTTGGTTATTAAACCTCTTCTCAGTCTAAACTCAGGCCCCAGCAAATGAGCCCATAGGCTTCTGGTTATTTTTCAGCAGCTACGTTGAGCTTACTCAGATCAGGGGAGCTGGTGGGCCTCAGCAAAGTTTTGTTTTCCTAGGGTAGTGCTAGTCTAGTAGCTAGCCACATGTGGCTATTCAAATCTAAACCAATTAAAATTTAAAACAATTTAAAATTCAGTTCCTTAGTCACACCAGTTACACTTTATTTTTTATTATTATTTTTTTTTTGAGACAGAGTCTAGCTCTGTCGCCCAGGCTGGAGTGCAGTGGCGCAATCTTGGCTCACTGCAAGCTCCGCTTCCCGGGTTCACGCCATTCTCCTGCCTCAACCTCCCGAGTAGCTGGGACTATAGGCGCCCGCCACCTAATTTTTTGTATTTTTAGTAGAGCTAAATTTTTTTAGCCCAGCTAATTTTTTGTATTTTTAGTAGAGATGGGGTTTCACTGTGTTAGCCAGGATGGTCTCGATCTCCTGACCTCATGATCCACCCGCCTCGGCCTCCCAAAGTGCTGGGATTACAGGCATGAGCCACTGCGCCCAGCCCAGTCACACTTTAAGTGCTCAGTAGCCACTTGTGGCTACTGGTTACCATATTGGACAGGACAGAGAACATTTCCATCACTGCAGAGTGTGACTGGACGGTGCTGTCCTAAGACAAAGTCCCAGTGGAGATGGGGATAGGTCAGAAACCTGGTTTTAGAAGGCCATGTAGGTGTCAAGATGTCACCACCAGCTGAGATTTGCCACATCCGCCCCACCCTCAGCCCCCCCACTGGGCAAAGCCAAGGAGCTTCCCACACTGTCGCTGTGGAGCACCCCCTTTGTGTGGTGCTGTAGAGGAAGGAGTCTGGAGTGGGGCCCTGGGCTGTCTTTTGCCTGGGCTCCTTCAGAAGGACCGGCTGTCTCTAGGGGTTGCCTGAGAGTGGTGTCTCGTGTGCTTATTTCTTCTCTTAACTGTTTTCTGCAGGTACAGCTGGATAACTTGCCAGGAATGAGTCTCGTGGCTGGGAAAGCACTTAGCTCTGCCCGGATGTCGGATGCAGTTCTCAGTCAGTCTTCGCTCATGGGCAGCCAGCAGTTTCAGGATGGGGAAAATGAGGGTGAGGAGCCTTATGCATGGGGCACTCCAGAGAAGTTCCTGGAGGGACCTCCCTCCATCTTCCGTAACTGCTCCTCTCTTCCGTAGGAAGAGCTCATGGGGAGGTAGAGCCACAGCATCCCACAGGTTCTGGACACAGCCCCTTTCCCCACTGGTCTTCCCTGAGTGCGGGTGTGTAAAGGAGGTGTGGCTTCTGGCCAGATGGCACAGGGCTCTCCCATTCCTGTCTCTCATCTCTGTGACGATATGCCTTCAATCACTTTTTCCAGTTCTGCTTAGAGGGCATCAGGTCCTAATGGCACATTTCTACCTCTCCTTGGAGCCAGTCAAGGGAGGGTGTCATAACAAATAGGCGTAGGCCTTGGGCGGGGCAGGTCTGCCACCAGTCCCAAGGCTGTCCTTTTCAGGCTCTGCAGGTGAGGCACTTGACTTTCTGGACCCCGAGATCCTCATCTGTAAAGTGGCAAAAACGATAGAGCCTTTATCCTGCATTGTGCCCTGAGGGCTGGCTGGCTTAGTGAGTATCAAGTGCTTAGCACAGTGTCTGGAACACAGACAGTGCCCAGGAATGGGTGCCTGCAGGCAGTAAAATTATTCTCCCTTTCACTCTTTAAGAGGTGATCCTTTCTGAAGGAGTCCTCTATCTTCTCTCACACTACAGTAGTTGATCTTACCTAAGGATGGGAAAGGGTAAAGGAAAAGGGAAAAAAGCGGAACAGGTAGAGGAGAATATAGGAAGAATCTTGGCCCCCGCCCATCGTCACTCAACACCTTGAGGGCCTGCTGTGAGCTAGAATTCAGGGCTGGGAGTCAGGCTGTGGGATGCTCGACAGGTTGCCTTCAATTCCTCCTCTCTCTCCCCCTTGCTCTCCTAGTCCCCCAGTTCCCTGCCAACCTCATACGTTCTTTTTGGTCTTGCAGAATGTGGGGCAAGCCTGGGAGGTCATGAGCACCCAGACCTGAGCGATGGCAGCCAGCATTTAAACTCCTCTTGCTATCCATCTACGTGTATTACAGACATTCTGCTCAGCTACAAGCACCCCGAAGTCTCCTTCAGCATGGAGCAGGCAGGCGTGTAACAAGAAACAGAGAGTGAGTGTCACCCTGGCCAGAGCCAAACCAGCCCTGTGGCCCAGTGCCTGCTCCCGATCCCATCAGGAGCTTCAGCCCATGTGTTGTGGTGGCCAGTGCAGTCGACAGTACCACGCCTCCCCTCGTGGCCTTCACAGTTTCTTGCTTTTCATTAACGACGCTGCTAGTTTTAGGGCGCGAGGTAGGGGTGGGGGTGTGCAGAAGAAATGCTAAACACAGTCTCTTGGTTCGGTTATGGGAATAAGACACAAGACTCGCCGTGTGTTACAGGTGCTCTAGCCTTCATAGCGACAGAAGTGAGCTACGGCTCCAGAGGATGCAGGTGACCTCCGGTCAGCATAATGAGGAAAGGAGGAAGTCCTTAAACTCAGTCCTCAAAGACAAAACCTGGCAGGAAAATATGTCCAGCCATATTTTTTAAGGCCATACAGAAGCAAGTGGCAGGATATTTCCAGATTAGGGAAATGTGTGATGAGAGGCCCATGGTAGAAAGAATGGGGAAATTGGCTTGTTTGGCTGGAGTAATGCAAAGAGTACACAGCAGGCACCATTGGTTGTATCTGGAAAATCCTTGACAGAAGAGGCCTGATAAAAGGGAAGCCACTTGGCAAATCCACATCAGAGCCTCAGTATGGCAAGCTACCTGAACACCTGAGGGAAAGTAAACCCGTTGCATTTTTTAAAAGGTTTTAAATGGAATATTTGAGCCTTTCTCTTTTCAAACTAATTCTCCTCTGTGTCTGCTTTATTCCAGGTTTTGTGTACAGCTTGGGAATGAAAAGCTTGATTGTAAACCCACAGTATCTAGCAGCGTTGCGCCAAATTGCCCTTGTGTTTCTCTCCACCCAAAATATCACAGCTGCTTTCCTCACATTTGGTTCATCCGTGTGCTGTTCTTTTGGGTTCTGAGAGGGTTTTGCCATGTTTGCTTGTATGACCAAGTCACCAAGGAAATAAACAGGAAGGAAATCCATGTTCTCCATCTTTTGTGAAAGTATATTTGAGTTGGTGGTTTTTTGTTTTGTTTGGGGGTTTGTGTTTTGTATTGTTTTTGGTATGTTTTCTTCCAGAGGTGATATACTTTCTTTCTTTTTCTTCCTTTCTTTTTTTTCTTTCGTTCCTTTTTTGAAACAGGAGAGCAAAGCAGTTAGAGTTCAGAGGCCAGCGGCCTCAGGGCCACTCCCTCCCTAGCCTTCATCAGCAGAGCACCCTCCATCCCCCTGCATTGCTCTTCTGTGAAAGCAAATACTAAAGGATGCCATCCTCTGGAATCCTAATGGCAGGCAAAGGGAGAGAGGAAGGGTGACGGCTTCTGGCACTTAGAAAACAAAAAGAACAAAAAAAGAGAAACCCCCAAGCCTGGAACGCAGAGAGGTCTTTACTGCTGGGATCCACGGAAAACATGTCTGTCCCAGCCAAGATCATATGAAGAGTTTGGCACGGAGGCTGAGAATGACCTGGCATAGATGGTTTGCCAGTTAGAATGTCTCAATTTGAGCCTTTGCTTTTGGTGGATAACTCAGTTCCCCTCTTGTAACCTGGAAAGTTGGTTGCCTTTATCATCCTGCTGGTTTTATCCATGGACTGAACACCCAACATCAGTGCACTATGCTTTCTATGGCATCTTTCATTCTCATTTTATACTGTGCTATAAAAAGGATTGTTTCTCCATATATATATTATATATGTGTGTATATATATAATATATATATATATATTTATATATATATAATATATATATATATATATGCTCTCCTCTTTCAGCCTCTTTGTCACAGGGAAGAAGTGTAGGAGGTTGCCTTGGGCCCTGCCTCTCTCCTAACCTCCTCTTCCCCACTGGGTACCCTCAGCCCCTATATTTTAATTCTTGATCATGTAGAAATTGTTTTTGGTAAATGTTGATATTATTGTTATTATCATTATTAATAAAGAGAAAAGGAATTTTTGTTTAAATGAGAAATGTTTAACCAGATTCTGTTCTATTTGAATTGTGACTTGCACCTTTTGTTCAAAGTATTTCCTTTAGGCATTGTAATTGTGAACAGCTCTTACTTGTGCCAGTGACAGATGCAGTGGTCTCCTTTCCCCAGTTGAAGCAGTGCATACGCAATAGCTATTGTTTGTGTTATCTTTATTTCTCTTCATTGTTAGAAACCAAAGTCTTCTCTGCTGGCTGGGGCTGAGAGAGGGTCTGGGTTATCTCCTTCTGATCTTCAAAACAAGAGAGAGACCTTGAATACACTGACTCTTCCACCCTTTTTTTTTCTGGGAAAGGAGAGCAAGAGGTCCCGAGTCCCCTCCTAGTCTTTCATCCTGAATTTGCACAGAGGAAAGCGGGTGCCCGGCATGGCCATCCTGATGTTGCTGGCGGGATCCCCATGCACCTTGTCCTTCTCCACTGATACTGGCAGCTCGGCTTCTGGACCCAAGATCCCTTGAGTGGAATTCTGCAGTGCAAGAGCCCTTCGTGGGAGCTGTCCCATGTTTCCATGGTCCCCAGTCTCCCCTCCACTTGGTGGGGTCATCAACTACTCACCAGAAGGGGGCTTACCAAGAAAGCCCTAAAAAGCTGTTGACTTATCTGCGCTTGTTCCAACTCTTATGCCCCCAACCTGCCCTACCACCACCACGCACTCAGCCTGATGTGTTTACATGGTACTGTATGTATGGGAGAGCAGACTGCACCCTCCAGCAACACCAGATGAAAGCCAGTGAGCCTACTAACCGTGCCATCTTGCAAACTACACTTTAAAAAAAACTCATTGCTTTGTATTGTAGTAACCAATATGTGCAGTATACGTTGAATGTATATGAACATACTTTCCTATTTCTGTTCTTTGAAAATGTCAGAAATATTTTTTTCTTTCTCATTTTATGTTGAACTAAAAAGGATTAAAAAAAAAAATCTCCAGACTCAAGTTGCTAAGACCTTTTGTCCTGCCTTTTGTCCTTCCTTTTGTGAGGCACTTACTTACAACTTGGTTACTTAGTTGGACAGCAGGAAGTTGTGTAGATAGGAGCCTGATTGTGTTCTTAGGCTGATAGATTATTTGCCTGTGGTTTGGAGTCTACTTGGAAGAAGCCTCAGGTAGGTGGGAGCTGGAGCAGTGGAGGCTGGAGAGGTCTCCCAGGCTAAGGGTGGGGCTTTGAGTGACTTAAGAAACTCGCATTCTCTAGAAGCCTGAACTCTGCTTCACACTGTGTCCCTGGGCACCCAGCTCGGACTCTGCCCTGTCAGAAGGGAGCATTTGAATTTGCTGGGCCAGGTGGAAAACAGCTTCCTTGAAAGGGCACTTTTGAAGAGTACAGGGAAGGATCCTTAAAGAGTGGACACAGGCTGGACCCTTCATGACGTGACCCCCATTGGCCGAGTGAAAGGATAGCCAAATAAGTATTTGGAAAGAAAGGGAGGGGCCTGGCATGGCTCACGCCTGTAAATCCAGCACTTCTGGAGGCCGATGCGGGTGGATCATCTGAGGTCAGGAGTTCAAGACCAGCCTGGCCAATGTGGCAAAACCCCGTGTCTACTAAAAATACAAAAATTAGCCAGGTGTGGTGGCAGGTGCCTGTAGTCCCTGCTACTCAGGAGGCTGAGACAGGAGAATGGCTTGAACCCAGGAGGCAGAGGTTACTGCAGCAAGCCAAGATTGCACCACTGCACTCTAGCCTGGGTGACAGCGGGATACTGCATCTCAAAAAAAAAAAAAAAAAAAAAAAAAAAAAAAAAGAGGCGGAGCAGGGGTGGAATTTTCCTATAGTTTTCTCCTTTATCCCACACCTGAACTCCAAAGGGCAGGGTAGAGTTTCCAGCAAGTTTCCAGGCATGGCTAAGAGACAGGTGGTTGAAGGTCTTCTATGAAGAAAGCTTACTGAAGCTGGAAAGACCATCTGAGTTCACAGAAGGAAGAATGAGAGGAGGGAATTTAGAAAGCCTTCCAAGCTGGGCATGGTGGCATGCGCCTGTAATCCCAGCTGCTCAGGAGGCTGAGGCAGGAGAATTACGTAAGCCCAGGAGTTCGAGTCCAACCTGGGCGACATAGCAAGACCCCCACCTCTACAAAAAATAACCAGGCTTGGTGGCACATGCCTGTAGTCCCAGCTGCTCAGGAGGCTGAGGCTGAAGGATCATGTGAGCCCAGGAGTTTGAGGCTGCAGTGAGCTGTGATCGCACCACTGCACTCCTGCAAAGAGAAAAGAAAGATTTCAAGTCCATAAGGGCGGCTAGAAAGTTGCTGTAGGGCCATTTAGATTAGAGAAGAAAAGAGCCTTCTCAAGAAGGGCCTTCTAAAACTCCTCTGAGTCTGTATACGCTGTCATGCAAGACTAGGCGAGTCTCTAGAACCAAACAGTGATAATACCCAGATGCCTTCCAGCAAATTGTAGCACCTGTTGCGATAGGTGCCACTCCCTCCTAAAAGCAGCCAGGGTGCCTTTGGACCAGAGGTAGGGTGAGCTTTTGTAGGCAGCAGGGCACTGGCTCCTGGATACAGACTGGAGAGCTTAGCTCCAGAAAACAGGAGCCATGTTGACAGAAAACCGTGCTCTACACAGTTTTCTTTCTGACTTTGTGCCAGCCCCCACCCCACCCCAACTGCAAAGATCAAGAACTCAGAGGGCTACTGTGCTTCCCTCCTGCTGATCAAAGATGAGCTCTGTACTGGCCTTAGTCTTTTCCAAGCAGGAGGGCAGGAGAGAATCTTGCATAGCTGGCTACGGTGCCCCACCCAAGGGTCTAACTTGGGGCTCTATCACAAGAGCCGCAGCAAAGTTGCCAAATAGGAACTACTGGGGGTGGGGGTCCTGTCTCCCCTGCTCAGTCACCACCTCCCCTCCCTAACTCTCATTCTGGCTCACACCACGTGCTCCCAGAAGAAACGTTCTGAGCAGGGGCTGGTATGAGACTGCCTCCCCTCCCAGGACCCACTCCTCCCTATGACCAGGCTGGTGACCCTCCCTCTAGGGTGCCAGTGCCATTCACTGAGCAGATGTTTGGCAGGTGTCTGTTATGTGCCAGACCTAGCAGGGGACAGAGTCCTCCCGATACAGATGGACCAGTATGTTTGGACATAAATTGTGAAAGGAGTTGCTAATCTTTCTGTGCAAGATCCACTCTTGCGGTCACTGCCAACACTCCTACACATGTCAGGGCATCCAGGGCCAGGACTTGGTAACCCTGTTCAGGAGCAGTCGCTCTGGAGACTCCCAAGACGAGGGAAAGAAATGGGTGGAAACAGGGGCCTACATTGTGGGCCCCGCAGCCACTAAACAGTCCAACCCGTGGCCACTGAGTGCCTTGAACAATGCCTGGCTGGACCCTGAGTCTGAGTGTGTCATCAACCCAGTTTGTTGTTGTCGTTGTTGTTGTTATGTATTTTTCCATCAGCTCTGTCCAGAAAGACTTCCTTCCTTTCCAAAATATTAATAAAGGGGGCTTGGACTAGTTTAAGCCAAATACCTTGCAATAAAATGGAGTAGCCACCCTGGTGAATAAGTATATTTAGAAAAGGAAACTGCCTGCTTGGTAAGATGCTGTTCAACAGCACCCCCTATCCTGATGCCTCGCAGTCCCCGAGCCAGGAAACTGAGAAGTCCCTGATCAGACTGCAAAGGCTGCAGGCTCCGCAAGGGTGCAAGGCCACCCTCAAAGAACTAGAAGCCAGGCCTCCCGATTCCCACCCCTGCCAGCGCTAAATAGTAACCGCTGAAGGATGCAGGGCAGCTGTGAGCTGCAGTTTTCCCACAGGCAAAAATCACAAGGGTAAAATCTGGCCTCCAGCCTTATAGGGATATTCTAAGTTGTGAAAGTGCTTTGGCCACTAAAGAACTGCGCAAATGTTAAATACTAGGTTTAGCCATAACGATCATTTTAGTAACAAACCAAAGAGAAGGGTGAAACACTGGCAAGTATCTTGGAGTCCAACCAGTAAGCTTCTGAGATTCCCTCATGTGCTGACTGGGACAAACTCTTCCCCCCAAAAGAAAAGATGCTCTCTTGGCCCGAGACACCTGTGAGCTGTCCCAGCAGGGGACCAGCCACCTTCCCACTTTCTAAAGCTACAGACAGCTGGGATGGTCAAGTAGGCAGCCCAGGCTGATGGCTCACCAAGGCCACCTCCCTGTCTACACAGTCCCATAGACATCTGGGGCCACTTCAGTCCTAGAAAAGATGTTCCATATCTCAGCAACTGCAAGTCAAGGACAAGCAGAGAGATGTGGGACTGCTGCCTTCATGCCTGCTGCAGAAGCTGAGGTCTCAGATCTGATAAAGCAAGTGTAGTGGGAATAAGGGAATACATTACCAGAAACTGGGATTCTAGAAAACAGAATAGTACTGTTTACTAAGTGCTAGGTACCTTTCTAACAGTTTTGCATATATGTTCAAATTTCATGCTTAAAACGATACAAATGTATTATCTTACAGTTATGGAGGACAGAAGTCCAAAATGGGTCACACTGGGCTAAAATCATGGTGGCAGCAGAGCTGTGCTCCTGGAGGCTGCAGGGAAAAATCCTTTGCCTTCTCCAGCTTCTAGGGAAGGGTTGCTCATGTCCCTCAGCTCATGGCCCCCTTCCAGCAGTCACATGAGTCTGATCTCCACTGCCATCCTCACATCTCTTTCTCTGACTCTGAGGCCACTGCCTCCCTCTTGTATAATTAAGGACCCCTGTGATGACAATGGGCCCACCTGGAGAATCCAGGCCAACCACCCCATCTCCAGGTCCTTAATCACACTAGCAAAATCTTTTTTTGCCATGGAAGGTAGCAAAGCCACAGGTTCCAGGGATGAGGCTGTGGACATCTTTGGGGAGCGTTATTCTGCTTGCCACACAGTAACCCCTGCCATAACTCAGGGCGATGGCATATTCTATCATTATCTTCAATCAGAAACTGATGTGTGGGGAGGTGATGTATCATAACTCATCCAGGGTCAGGCAGCTGGATTTGAACCTGCCTGACCCTTAGATTTGAGGTTTTCTGGCTCCAGAATCTTCTCTGAAGTGAAAGGCATGAGGCCGACCACTCCCTGATCTGGTAAACAGAGATGTCGGCCTGGTTTCTAGTGTTAGGGAGTTTCCTGGAGTGATGGTACAGGGTACATTTCTGCCCTGCATCCCAAGTCCAGAGACTGGGTTCTAGGTCCAGCCTTGCTTCTAACTCCCTGAGAGATGACAGCCTCTGGGCAAAGTCCCTCTGTGCTCTTCAGTCTCTTCATCTGTGAGATGGTGGCCTGGGGAGAGGCTGGAGTGATGTCACAGTTCCTCTCAGCCTGCATCACAGGCTCTAGGACTCAGGTCCTATCAGTAACCTGCTGGGGGAGGTCTGGGCCTTCCAGGAGAAACCTGACAAGATGGTGCTGCAAACACCAACAGACACACAGCACTTTACATTCACAGGCTGTCTCAGGGGCCTCCAACAACCCTGACCATTCTTGCCCCATTTTGCAGATAGAAAACCGAGGCTCAGAGAGATTATATAACTTGCCCATGATCTTCCTCCAGCAAGATGGAGGCCAAGTGAAATGAGAAAGCAGGTCTCCTGCCACTTCCTTTGCCCAGAGGTCTTCTCCCCACACCAGGGCTTCCCAAGGGCTGAGATCCAGTCACACCTGTGCGTGATCAAATATAAGTGTGAACAATGCAAAGGGAGACGTCTTCAATCTAAGGGGCTTCAATTCTGTAATGTAATTCTGAGATTATGCCCTTTTTTGTTAAAGTCTTTCCTTTTTGAAGTGATGGTCACTGTAGATGGTGAGGGTTTTTTGGAGGCGGACAATATCTTTACATGACAAAATTAAACGTTGGCAGCTCCGAATTGATCTCTGGAGTGTTTTGAAATGCAAGAGGTCTCCGAAACCTCAGTCTGGGAGCCATGGAGGGCTCTCCCCTCTCCCCAGGTTTACCAGTTTGGGAGGCTTGGAGAGAGGCCTGGAGGACCTGCTGGGGACTAAAGAAGAGCACTGGTGGGAGGACAGGGCGGGGGAAGGGGGAGGGGAGTGAAGTAGTCTCCCTGGAATGCTGGTGGTGGGGGAGGCAGTCTCCTTGGTGGAGGAGTCCCAGCGTCCCTCCCCTCCCCTCCTCTGCCAACACAATGGACAATGGCAACTGCCCACACACTCCCATGGAGGGGAAGGGGATGAGTGCAGGGAACCCCCACCCCACCCGGGGGACCTGCAAGCCTGCAGACACTCCCCTCCCACCCCCACTGAACCCTTGACCCCTGCCCTGCAGCCCCCGCAGCTTGCTGTTTGCCCACTCTATTTGCCCAGCCCCAGGGACAGAGCTGATCCTTGAACTCTTAAGTTCCACATTGCCAGGACCAGTGAGCAGCAACAGGGCCGGGGCTGGGCTTATCAGCCTCCCAGCCCAGCCCCTGGCTGCAGACATAAATAGGCCCTGCAAGAGCTGGCTGCTTAGAGACTGCGAGAAGGAGGTGCGTCCTGCTGCCTGCCCCGGTCACTCTGGCTCCCCAGCTCGAGGTTCAGGCCTTGCCCCAGGCCGGGCCTCTGGGTACCTGAGGTCTTCTCCCGCTCTGTGCCCTTCTCCTCACCTGGCTGCAATGAGTGGGGGAGCACGGGGCTTCTGCATGCTGAAGGCACCCCACTCAGCCAGGCCCTTCTTCTCCTCCAGGTCCCCCACGGCCCTTCAGGATGAAAGCTGCGGTGCTGACCTTGGCCGTGCTCTTCCTGACGGGTAGGTGTCCCCTAACCTAGGGAGCCAACCATCGGGGGGCTTTCTCCCTAAACCCCTGTGGCCCACCCTCCTGGGCAGAGGCAGCAGGTTTCTCACTGGCCCCCTCTCCCCCACCTCCAAGCTTGGCCTTTCGGCTCAGATCTCAGCCCACAGCTGGCCTGATCTGGGTCTCCCCTCCCACCCTCAGGGAGCCAGGCTCGGCATTTCTGGCAGCAAGATGAACCCCCCCAGAGCCCCTGGGATCGAGTGAAGGACCTGGCCACTGTGTACGTGGATGTGCTCAAAGACAGCGGCAGAGACTATGTGTCCCAGTTTGAAGGCTCCGCCTTGGGAAAACAGCTAAAGTAAGGACCCAGCCTGGGGTTGAGGGCAGGGGCAGGGGGCAGAGGCCTGTGGGATGATGTTGAAGCCAGACTGGCCGAGTCCTCACCTAATATCTGATGAGCTGGGCCCCACAGATGGTCTGGATGGAGAAACCGGAATGGGATCTCCAGGCAGGGTCACAGCCCATGTCCCCTGCAAAGGACAGACCAGGGCTGCCTGATGCGTGATCACAGAGCCACATTGTGCCTGCAAGTGTAGCAGGCCCCTTTCCCTTCTTCACCACCTCCTCTGCTCCTGCCCGGCAAGACTGTGGGCTGTCTTCGGAGAGGAGAATGCGCTGGAGGCATAGAAGCGAGGTCCTTCAAGGGCCCACTTTGGAGACCAACGTAACTGGGCACCAGTCCCAGCTCTGTCTCCTTTTTAGCTCCTCTCTGTGCCTCGGTCCAGCTGCACAACGGGGCATGGCCTGGCGGGGCAGGGGTGTTGGTTGAGAGTGTACTGGAAATGCTAGGCCACTGCACCTCCGCGGACAGGTGTCACCCAGGGCTCACCCCTGATAGCCTGGGGCGCTGGGAGGCCAGCCCTCAACCGTTCTGTCTCACCCTCCAGCCTAAAGCTCCTTGACAACTGGGACAGCGTGACCTCCACCTTCAGCAAGCTGCGCGAACAGCTCGGCCCTGTGACCCAGGAGTTCTGGGATAACCTGGAAAAGGAGACAGAGGGCCTGAGGCAGGAGATGAGCAAGGATCTGGAGGAGGTGAAGGCCAAGGTGCAGCCCTACCTGGACGACTTCCAGAAGAAGTGGCAGGAGGAGATGGAGCTCTACCGCCAGAAGGTGGAGCCGCTGCGCGCCGAGCTCCAAGAGGGCGCGCGCCAGAAGCTGCACGAGCTGCAAGAGAAGCTGAGCCCACTGGGCGAGGAGATGCGCGACCGCGCGCGCGCCCATGTGGACGCGCTGCGCACGCATCTGGCCCCCTACAGCGACGAGCTGCGCCAGCGCTTGGCCGCGCGCCTTGAGGCTCTCAAGGAGAACGGCGGCGCCAGACTGGCCGAGTACCACGCCAAGGCCACCGAGCATCTGAGCACGCTCAGCGAGAAGGCCAAGCCCGCGCTCGAGGACCTCCGCCAGGGCCTGCTGCCCGTGCTGGAGAGCTTCAAGGTCAGCTTCCTGAGCGCTCTCGAGGAGTACACTAAGAAGCTCAACACCCAGTGAGGCGCCCGCCGCCGCCCCCCTTCCCGGTGCTCAGAATAAACGTTTCCAAAGTGGGAAGCAGCTTCTTTCTTTTGGGAGAATAGAGGGGGGTGCGGGGACATCCGGGGGAGCCCGGGTGGGGCCTTTGGCCCTGGAGCAGGGACTTCCTGCCGGATCTCAACAACTCCGTGCCCAGATTGGGCGTCTTAGGGCCAAGATCGACGTTGGAGGACCTGCTGGACGCCTGGCTGCTTACGAGTGAGGGAGTAGAGTCTGCCTTAGCAAGGCTCAAGTAGAAAGGAAGTCACAGCGGACCAGGCACAGCCACAGACAATCCAAGGCCAAGTGCCCTGAAAGGGGCTCAAACAAGGCCTGCAGCCCTGTCTGAGGCGGGCCAGGAAACAGGGTTGCTTTAGCTGGGAGCAGTGGGTTCCCCGTCCCCAGAGGTGTGTCCGTATAGAGCCTTCACCAGCCCAGCCGCTGTCAGCGGGGCGGGACGGAGCGGGGCGGCCTCAGGGAGCCACTGGGATTGGGGTTTGGTCCCGGGTGCAAGTGAAGCGCTTGGAGTTTGCGCCTGTCCTCCTTTACTAATTCAAAAACCTCTCAAACAGACACTTCCCTTTTCTTCTCACAAGGCCAGTATCCCCCTCCCACTACTCTCATCCCACCCAGAAACAGCCGCGGCTTCCTCAGGCACAGCAGTGGAAGCCAGTCCTCCACCCACTGCGGCTCCGTGCCATGCCACCCCCTCTTTCTGCCAGCCCTGGCAGAAGCTGGCCTGAGTAAGAAAATTCACCACCACCTCTTGCAGGTACATTTTTATTTCCAAGATGCTCTCATATCTGTGCTCTCACTGCATCCTCCCTTCCCCACATCCTGGCTAGATTGCCATCAGACGCAGAGCATGGATGAGGACACTGAAGCCTGGACCTGTGACGTCGCTTGCCCGGTGAACAGCAGGATGGGCTGGGCAGCGCTTTTTAGACCCTGCACCCCTGGCCATCCATGATTATTGAAAAGAGTGTGCGGGTCGGGTGCGGTGGCTCAAGCCTGTAATCCCAGCACTTCGGGAGGCTGAGGCGGGCGTATCACTTCAGGCCAGGAGTTTGAGACCAGCCTGGCCAATATGGTGAAACCCTGTCTCTACTAAAAATACAAAAAAAATCAGCTGGGCATGGTGGCTTGCACCCGTAATCCCAGCTACTAGGAAGGCTGAGGCAGGAGAATCGCTTGAACCTGGGAGGCAGAGGTCACAGTGAGCCGAAATCATGCCACTGCACTCCAGCCTGGGCGACGGAGCAAGACTCCAGCTAAAAAAAAAAAAAAAAAAAAAAAAGAGTGTGTGGCCTGGCACTCAAGTTCACATGGGTGTGCAGGCATGCCTGTGTATTCTCACATGACCTCCCTGCTCACGGTCCCTCCTTGCACTCATGTCTGAATGTCCCCGCGTGCACGCACATGGCTTCACAGATCTGGGCAGTGCCTTCCCTACCCTCTCTCTGCAGGGCCTTTTGCCCCCTCATGCAGGCCCCTGGATAATCGGCCCCATCCCCATGTCCCCATCTCCAGTGTATCTTAGCTACCCTAGGTAAAGGAGTGGGCTTTTTAGTTCCTAACCTTCCAGAGCTACAACAGCAGTCATCCAGCCAGGTCTGGGTGGGAACATTTTCTAGATACGGGTGCTGAGATCTCTCAGCCCAGAGAGAAGCCCTGGGGAATTTTCAGAGCGAAAGCAGTCTCCAGGTGGGGCTGGATGTACTGATGCCACTGAGATCTGTAAAGGAGTCCCTAACACCTGACATAGGAGTGACAAAACTGTTTTCTGCACCAACTGAGCAGAATACACGCAGCTGACCTGGGCTCAAGGTCTGGCCCTGCCACGTGCTGGCTCTGTGATGCTGGCCAAGTACCTTCGCCTCTCTGGGCCACAGTTTTTTCATCTGAAGAGTGGAGCCCTGCTCAAGCCATCTGCAGCTCTCGAGCTCTCTGACCTGACATCTTTCGGGTGGTAGGGACACAAAGGAAGCAGCCTCTATTGGGAGACCTTGTGCTTCTTTTTGGTCCCAGGACACTGCCCCCCGCCACTCCAGTCCGGGTCCCAAGGGCCCAGTCAGCTCAACTGTAATGATGACAACATTGATCAGGCATCTTTACATGCAGGTGCTGTGCCAAACGGTTCGAACGCTCTCTCATTTCAATCTCACGGCAAACCTACGGTGGAGGGGGTACGGTTGTATCCACTTTACATGTAAGAAACTGAGGCTGATGTCAAGTGGTGGAGCCAAGAATAGTGCCTCGTTGCATCTTACTCCAACCTCTAGCCCATCCGGCCTCCTCCCTTCACGTGCGCCTAAGAGGGCTAGGTCGCCTGGATAGGGGAGGTCAGCTCCACAGTTTTGAGTAAACACACACAGTCTCAACTCTGATGACAACTTAAGTGCCAGGCATAGTGGCTGGCATGGGGCACACACTCAAGTCATGTTGTGCAGCACCTAACAGTTTATCAAAGTATCAGCAAACTTATTGTCCTGTTTGACCTTCCGCACAAACCTGTCAAGGAAGGCAGGGTACGGAGGGTGATTCCTACCTTAGAGATGAAGAAACTGAGGCCCGGAGACTGCCCAGCTACCAGAAGGTGGATAGAGCACTGGCCTCCAGGCCTGCCTGACCTGAAGTCTGTCCAGTGCCCACCCACAGAACAGCCTCGGCCCTTTCCCATGCCCAGACACAGATGGCACACTTGCGACGGCCCACTCATAGCAGCTTCTTGTCCAGCTTTATTGGGAGGGCAGCATGCCTGGAGGGGGGCCAGGCATGAGGTGGGGTAGGAGAGCACTGAGAAGACTGTCCCTTTTAAGCAACCTACAGGGGCAGCCCTGGAGATTGCAGGACCCAAGGAGCTGGCAGGATGGATAGGCAGGTGGACTTGGGATATTGAGGTCTCAGGCAGCCTCGGCTGAAGTTGGTCTGACCTCAGGGTCCGAATCCCAGAACTCAGAGAACTTGTCCTTAACAGTGCTCCAGTAGTCTTTCAGGGAACTGAAGCCATCGGTCACCCAGCCCCTAAATCAGTCAGGGGAAGCAACAGAGCAGGGCATGAGAACTCCTCTGGAGGCAACCATGGGACCCACACCCATGTCCCCACTGGACGACACCAGTCAGGACCCCACCACCCTCTCAACTTCACTGGACGACAGCCCTGAGACCTCAGGCAGGAATCCCCCACAGCTGCCACCCTGGGAGAAGAGATATCCTTGCAGGAACCCCAGCACAAGTCAAACCCTGCCATCTCCAGGTCACCTCAGACGTTTATGCCCCTGGGCCTGAGGCACAAAGTGACAGGGTGGGGAGATGTGAAAGGTCAAGGCTGTCATTGTTTTCTGTGCAAACAGCACCGCCTGGAGTTGCACAACCTGGTGGCTCTGAGCAGGGTAGGACAGAGGGAAGCAGCCTCTCATTTGGAAAGTCATTGGAGGACTGATGATTTGTGTGATCTGGGGCAGGTCACCTAATCGCTCTGAGCCTCAATTTTCTCATCTGCAAAGTGAGAAAATAACACCTACCCCAAAGCCGGTTCTGGGGACTAAGAATGTTTATGAACACCTCTGCTATGCCAGCTAATGCCAGTCAGGGTGAGGTGGAGAAGGGAGTAGGGGAGAGGAGAGGACTGATGGGCAGGGGCAGGATGGGAGAGGAAGGACACACTTCTGCTCACACTGGCCCCAGGTCTTAGAACAAAGCAGAAGCACTCACAGGCTTGAATTGGGTCAGGTGGGGCCTCCCAAGGCAAACCCCTAGCCCAGGGGTCCCCAACCCCCAAGTCATAGATAGGTACTGGTCCATGGACTGTTAGGAGCCGGGCTGCACAGCACGAAGTGAGTGGTGGGTGAGTGAGCAATACCACCTGAGCTCCGCCTCCTGTCAGATCAGGTGGCCTTACATTCTCATAGGAGTATGAACCCTATTGTGAACTGCACATGCCAGGGATCTAGGTGGAGGGCTCCTTATGAGAATCTAATGCCTGATGATCTGAGGTGGAACAGTTTCATCCCAAAATCATCCCCGCTGGCCCATGGAAAAATTGTCTACCACAAAACTGGTTCCTGGTGCCAAAAATGCTGAGGACCACTGCTCTAGCCAGACCTTCAGAAAAGGAAAATGGGGCCAGGTGCAGTGGCTCATGCCTGTAATCCCAGCACTTTGGGAGGCCGAGGCAGGAGGATCACCTGAGGTCAGGAATTCAAGACCAACCTGGCCAACATGGTGAAACCCCATCTCTGCTAAAAATACAAAAATTAGCTGGGTGTGGTGGCACGTGCCTGTAATCCCAGCTACTTGGGAGGCTGAGGCAGGAGAATGGGTTGAACCCGGGAGACGGAGGTTGCAGTGAGCCGAGATGGCACCACTGCACTCCAGCCTGGGTGACAGAGGGAGACTCCATTAAAAAAAAAAAAAGAAGAAGAAAGAAAGAGAGAAAGAAAGGGAAAGAAAGGGAAAGGAAAGGAAAATGGAAATGAGGGCTAAAACGGCACGCCCTAGGACTGCTCTGGGGAGAAAGGAGGGACCTGGGAGGAATGCAGTCTCAACTCTGTCATTTCTCCCGCAGCAGCCTGACAAAGGCCCTGTGAGGAAAGAGGAGGCTGAAGAGGCACAGGCCCAGGGGAGGCTGGAGCACCTCCATTCCATTGTTGGGATCTCACCAGGGCAGGGGCGGGTGGGAATGGAGGCAGCTGGCAGGGGGGATGGGGAGGGAGGCCAGCGGGTGTACCTGGCCTGCTGGGCCACCTGGGACTCCTGCACGCTGCTCAGTGCATCCTTGGCAGTCTTGGTGGCGTGCTTCATGTAGCCCTGCATGAAGCTGAGAAGGGAGGTATCCTCGGCCTCTGAAGCTCCTGAGGAAAGAGCAGGGCTGAGTGGGGTGGATCGGCCTCTGGACGAGCCCTGGGCTCCTGCTTGGCCACCCATTGGGACTGGGATCCCCAGGTTGCCTCCACCCTGCCCCCAGCCCAGTCCCACCAAGTGCTTACGGGCAGAGGCCAGGAGCGCCAGGAGGGCAACAACAAGGAGTACCCGGGGCTGCATGGCACCTCTGTTCCTGCAAGGAAGTGTCCTGTGAGGGGCACCCCAGGTCCCCATGCCTCTGGACCCCTCCCTGGGGAGGTGGCATGGCCCCTAAGGTAGAACCTTAGCCGGGTCTGCCAGAAGGAGTAGGGGCTGGCTCCCTGCTAATACGGGCTCTCAGAAGGGGGACTGGTGAGGGGCGAGGAATCGAGGCCCAAAGGGAGGTGGGTGGGATGGAGCAGAAAACCCACCAGACGGAACATCAAGGCACCTGCGGTCTGGACTGATCTCCGTCCAGTCCAGCCAACATGCTGTGTGACTTTGGGTGATTTCTGGCCCTCTCCAGGCCTCAGTTTCCCTGTCTGGGGTAGGACTGGGCTGTCTAAGGCTTCCTCCTGCCCTAAGCCTGAAGAATGAGGGGGAAACCTGCACTTGGAGCCACTTCCAGCCCCACCCACTATGTAGCTTTGGGCAAGTGACACCCCTCCCGGGCCTCCATGTTCTTCAGGTTATGATGAGGGGTGGGGGGCACCCGTCCAGCTCCGAGGCTTCCTTAGCTCTAGCAAGTGCTTCTCCAGGCTTGCTGGCTGGGCTGGGCAGGGAGCTCCTCTTGCCCCTCTTCATTCTCCTCCCCTCCTCTTTCCCCTCCCCAGAGGGCATTACCTGGAGCAGCTGCCTCTAGGGATGAACTGAGCAGACAGGCAGGAGGGTTCTGACCTGTTTTATATCATCTCCAGGGCAGCAGGCACTGAGGACCCAGGGCGCTGGGCAAAGGTCACCTGCTGACCAGTGGAGATGAGGGCCTGAGGCAGGGTGGCCAGATGCAGCAAGCGGGCGGGAGAGTTGGGAAATCCCTAGGAGACTGAGTCCACGCTGCTGTCCCGCCAGCCCTGCGGCCCAGATGAGCTCAGGAACTGGGGGTGGGCCTGGGGAGCCCTCATTCCTTCCTAGCTGACTGGCTCCTCAGGGAGAGGCTGGTGAGAGGGGAAACGGCTTGGACATAGGCCAGGGGCCTCGGGCCCATCTCAGCCTTTCACACTGGAATTTCAGGCCCCTCCCTCCACCAGCCCCAAGCCCTGACACTGCCTGGAGTAGAGGGGTGAGGGGCTTCTTCAGACTTGAGAGCAAGTGGGTGGCTTGGGCTGGGGGGTGTTTGGAGTAAAGGCACAGAAGACCAGGCATCAGTGGCTCCGGCAAGGCCTGGTGACAGGGCTGAGCTCTCACAGCCCCTCCCAGCACCTCCATCTCTGGGTTTCAATCCAGGCAGGCGAGCACTGCTCACCCAGCAGCCCCCCACCCGCCCCCACCCTGTGTGCCCCACCGCCGCCTCCCCCTGAGTGTAGGGCAGGGGTTGGTGGAGAAGGGCCAAGGCCGCTCAGAGCCCGAGGCCTTTGTCCCTCCCTCCACCAGGCTCCCTATTTTGCCCTCTGGACCCACTGATAACATCCCCTGGGGGAGGAGCTGGTCTCATGTCTGGGGCCCTCCCCAGCCCCCACCAGGACTGATTCTCTCGTTCACCTTCCTGGGTTCCTCAGTGGGGCTGGGGGAAGAGCAGCCCTCACTGCCCCCTGGCTGTGGGAGCAACTGGGAGGAACAAGGTCTGGTGAGGAGAGGGCACAGAGGAGTTCTGCGGGGAGTCGGTGGTCCAGGAGGGGCCGCTGACCCTTCTCGGGGCTGAGATGTCCCCTGGGCCCACAGTGAAGCCGCAGCAGGGATGGCAGGATGAGGGGGCCTGTCTTCCAGATGCTGACACCTTGGAGCCAGGACATCTTAGGCTTAAATGATGCCTTTGGCACTTAATAGAATGCAGGCCACAGAGATAACATCTCAGAGCCTCAATTTTCTGAGGATAAAATGGGGCCAGAATACTGATTTCCCAGAGTGGTGCTGAAAAGGAAATGAGATAAAGAAGTACAAAGCAGCGGGTCCACGGAGGGACTCACACCTCCCTCTCCCTCCTAACGCTGTGCCCTTCCCAGACAGCAGAGTCTGCAGGCAGAAGGAGCCTCTAACATAAAAAATAGAGCTCTGGCAGCAAGCTGTCCTCTCAGAAGTAACTAACACCACAGTATGAAATCAGAGGCCTGAGAAAGTGGCCCGGCTCTGCACTCAGAATTCTTTATCGGTGGGTGAGACTTGGAATTCCTCTATTAGCGATCCATTCCTGGCTGGGCACAGTGGCTCATGCCTGTAATCCCAGCACTTTGGGAGGCTGGGATGGACGGATATCTGAGGCCAGGAGTTCGAGACCAGCCTGGGCAACATGGCGAAACCCAGTCTCTACTAAAAATACAAAAAATCAGCCGAGCATGGTGATGCACGCCTGTAGTCCCAGCTACTCAGGAGGCTGAGGCAGGAGAATTGCTTGAACCCCGGAGGTGGAGGTTGCAGTGAGCAGAGATCGCACCATTGCACTCCAGTGACAGAGCTAGACTTGCTCTAAAAAAGAGAGAGAGAGAGAGAGAGATTCATTCCTTTGACTTAAGACTTTGTTTTCTGTTAAAATGCAAATAGAACCCTGTGAAGTAGACATTAAGTCCATTTTATAGGTTAGAAACCTAAGGCTCTAAGGGCTCCAAGTGCACAGCCCATTAGTAGTAAGGCTGGGAACCTTAATCCAGGTCTTCACACACCCCAGGCAAATACCAGATGGCTTAGAGCACAGAGACCCCTATAGAGGCATCAGTCACACGCCCAGAACAAACCTGTCTCAAGTCTCCTGCAAACTTTGGTGGTGGGGTAGAAGGTGAAGAAGTGGTCACTGGAGGATTTGGTATTGGGGATGCCCTTTCCTCTGCTGCTGCGGCCGCTCTATAGCCCCAGAGGCAAAGGCACAGTGGGGACCCAGATCCAGGCAGGGGCCGGCAACAAGGTCCATGGGCCTGGGCGTGCTAGAATGGGCTGGCGGGGTCCCGTGGCCCCAGACCCTCCAAGCCTTTCCATCTGTGCAGAGGGTCTGGAGGAGCCTGGCCTCTCTCTCCTGCATGGCAACGGACCCAGGGAGGTCAGGACATGTGGGTAGAGAGACCTGGCAGGGTGCTGAGCTGGATGTAGCACACCTCCAGGAAGCCTGGTACCTTGTCTCCTTCCAAGGGCTTGGTACCTGACAATAACTGTGGCCCCTCACCAACAGTCCAACCTGCACCCCGGCAGGGGGTCTCTTGGTGGCCAGCCTGAGCTGCCCCTCTCTCCCATCATGGCTCCCCTGGGATGAAGACTGCTCCAGGGAGAAGCCAGTGGTACATGGGAGGAAGAGGGGATTTGACCATCCGGGGCCAAAAATGGTCCTCTGGGGTTGGGCTGTTTCACCTTGTGTCCAGGTGAGGTTTAGTACATGAGCCCCCATGCTCCATGCCCTTCCCACCAGGCTGGGCTGGGCAGCCCTGATTCAGACCTGTTGGCCAGAGGCCCTTGTTCATCACACATCATCATGCTGGAAGTTCCTCCTAGTATCTCACCCAGATCTCTCCTATGGCAACAGGAGCTGTCCTTTAGTTCTGCCCGGGGGAGGGCCCCTTGAAGCATACGTGAGGCACATGTCCGTGTGACCTGCCTGTCCCTGGCTGGATCTGAGTTGTCTGCTCCTGACTCTGACCTCTGGACTGACCCCTGGTTTGATCCCTGTGTGGTTGGCCAGGAGGGGTGGCTGTAGCTAATGCTGAGCTATCAGCCTCATTGCCTCACCAATCATTAAGTCTGCCTGTTGCACAGATAAGGAGAGGCTTGGAGAGGCGATGTCTCCCTCGAGATCACACAGGCCTTTCATGCCCACTAAGGTGGACGTCCCTGACTCACAGGACAAGGCCTGGCTGGAAGGCAGTCTGCTCTTCCCATCAGCTACTTGCACCCTCTAAGACTGAGCACAGGGGGCTCTCATTCTCTCCCTGCTCCCCAAAACAAATCCATCTACAGATTGATGCAAAACATACCCTCAGACTTTGGGAAGTAAATACATTCATTAACAGGTCACGTCCCCGCCACGTTGAAAGGCAGCAGGTCCCCTCGCGAGCGTGGGTGCACGCATGGGCTGTGCCAGTCCCTTGGTTCTTAGTGATTTGCATACTTCTGTGAATCCACACACACTCTGGTGGATGCTCTCGGACATGCTCAAATGGTGCAGGCGCTCCCAGCATGGGTGCACCCAGGCGGGCGGGCGAGACAGAAGCGCCTCTGGACCTCTCACATGCTAGTGGCACCTGCTGCTAGGACTGTAAGTCCCGGAGGTCAAACTGCGGCTGAGGTGTCGTTCGTGACTCAGTCTCCTCCTCCCCTCTGGCCTGGGGAAGGGACAGGAGCACTGAGTACTGACCTTTGCTCCCGCTGCAAGTTGGACTGTGCCTGATTCACGAGCAGGTTTGGGACCGATGGGTTCCAGGGAGGTGAGCCTTGCAGGGGTAAGACGTGGCTAACATTTAGTGATCACTTTTACTATGTGCCAGACATTGTTGCAAGCACTATAAGATCATCTCAGTGAATCCTCACAGCCTAGGAGGGTCTCACCAAGGTAACTGAGGCTCAGAGAGGTTATGAGACTTGCCCAAGGACACACAGGCAGTACGTGTTGGAGCCTGGATGCCAAGCCAAGGAGTGGACTCCAGCATCTGACCCCAACAATCACGGAGAGATGGCACAGGCTGCATCAAAAAGGAGGCAGCATGGTAGCGTGGGGACCACTACAGGGCAGTGGGGACCCAGCAGAAGGGGTGCCAGAGTCAGGAGGTCATTTGACTGCCTTTGACCCTAGGAAACATTAAGCCACTTCTGGAAACTGAAAAAATGAACACAAAGCAAATTAGAGTTAGTACAATTGTGGTCTACTCTGATGGCGTTCATTTTTACAAATAAATGTAGCTCACTGTTGTCAGGCACTGCACTCACCGACAGGAGCCAATAGTGCAACGTGCTGGATGTCACCTCATAGTCACTAGGAGTGGTGTGGTCCGGCAGAGGGACCCATGCTGACGTGGTGTGTCACCTTCTCAGTGGATGTTTGTGTGTGATTATGCATGCAGCCTCATTTAGAGATCCAATAGACATCTAAGTAGAAGACCTCCTGGGCACCACAACCATTGCCCTCCATCCCCCAATGGGAGGTTCCCTGAGAGCCTCAGGTCCCAAGATTCTGCTCAAGCCAGCTGCTCCTGCCCAGGGAGTGTGGCTGGGGGGCAAGAAGGGCAGGAGTCAGGCCTCAGGCTGGTCCCACCCATCACCCTGCCTCTGGCCCACCTGGCGCCCCTCAGAGGGCTGAGTCTCACTCTGCCACTCTCACTAGAGGAGGGAGCACTCTGCTACCCTCCCTGCTTTGCTCCAAATCAGGAACACAGTATGATTATTATACAGTATGATTATTATAATAACAGCAACTATTTTTCAGAGCTTACTCTGTGCCAGGAGCTCTATAGGCAGCCCTCTGTATCCTTGGTTTCTGTGTCCATGGATTCAACCAACCTTGGATTGAAAATAATTTTTTAGGCCGGGCGCAGTGGCTCATGCCTGTAATCTCAGCACTTTGGGAGGCCAAGGCGGGCAGATCACGAGGTCAGGAGATTGAGACCATCCTGGCTAACACGGTGAAACTCCATCTCTACTAAAAATACCAAAAAAAAAAAAAATTAGCTGGGCGTGGTGGCGGGCGCCTATGGTCCCAGCTACTCGGGAGGCTGATGCAGGAGAATGGCGTGAACCCGGGAGGCAGAGCTTGCAGTGAGCCGAGATCGTGCCACTGCACTCCAGCCTCGGTGACAGAGCAAGACTCCATCTCAAAAAAAAAAAATTGCACCTGTACTAAACATATACAGACTTTTTTGGTGATTATCTCCTAAACAATACAGTATAACAACCATTCACACAGCATTTCCGTCGTATTAGGTATTATAAGTAATCTAGAGATTTAAAGTATGTGGGAGGCTGTGCTTAGGTTATATGCAAATACTATGCCATTTTATATCAAGGACTTGAACATCCATGGATTTTGGTATCTGCAGAGGGTCCTGGAATCAATTTCCCATGGACACTGAGAGATGACCGTACTACCCACTTCGCAAGCAATGTCTTCTTTAATGTACTGAACCATCCCATTGTTCAGAGGAGAAACTGAAGCTCAGGGCTTTGAATAACTAGACCAAGGAGGCACAGCATGGGAGTGGGACATGAAGCACTCTACAATTAACCCTTTCAGGACAAGGCCCTGTCTCCCACACCCATCTGCCCAAAGGCTCTCCAGGGCCCCCTCCTCTTGGGTGTACCTTGACAAGAGACCTAGATTTTAGCTCACTATGCTGTCTGCAGTCCTGGATGGTCCCACTCCAGTGTCTGGTGCTCTGAGATGGAGTCAGCGTTAGTGGCGGATGTGGAGACTGGGGGGACCTGTCTTCACTGGGGTAGACAGAGGAGATGTGGACTTTGCCCCCCATGAGCCCGGCACAAACCCAGAGCAGCCAGCAGGGCCTCGAGGCATCAGTCCCGGGCTCATGGGCTCCCTGAGGTGTTTCTCCTACTGTTTTCCGTTCCCCTCCTCCCTTCCATGCTGAGGTTGGTGGGGTGGGGGTGGGGGTGCCCACGCACGGAACAGCCACCACTTCTAACTATCGCCTAAGCCCTGGTCTGCTGTCAGCTTCCACGTAGTCTCAGGGTCACAAAAGTCCAAGAGGCCTCTTGGGAATGTGTCACCTTCCAGCGTGGAGTCACACTGAGGAAGGAGGCGGGGAGGGCAGCCGGGGGGTGGTGATAGGGAGAGAGTTTAAATGTCTGGCTGGCTCTGAGCTTCAGTCAGTTCCCACAGCAGCGCAGGTGAGCTCTCCTGAGGACCTCTCTGTCAGCTCCCCTGATTGTAGGGAGGATCCAGTGTGGCAAGAAACTCCTCCAGCCCAGCAAGCAGCTCAGGATGTTCCTGAAGGCCGTGGTCCTGACCCTGGCCCTGGTGGCTGTCACCGGTGAGTAGAAGCTGTCTTTGGATGGCACTCCTGGGCTGCTGCTCTGAGTAGTGCAGGATGGAGGCTGGGCCAAAGCAAAAGGACACTTCTGAGTGCCCATCAGCCCCCAGCTGGACATGAGGTCTGCCTGGCTGCCAAGTGGCTCACAGGAGAGCTGGCCCAGTCCCAGTGGTGGGCCCATTGGCATTGGTGCCATACCAGTTTCATATATCCCTGTGGCTTCCAAAAAGCTAAGCTCAGACAGGGAAAATGGCAGGTTGAGGCACCCCCACCATCATCCAGTCTGCAGCTCAGAGCTGGAGCAGAGGGGCCACAAAGGAGACGGGGCCTCATGAATTGCTCCCTGTTACCACCCAGGAGCCAGGGCTGAGGTCAGTGCTGACCAGGTGGCCACGGTGATGTGGGACTACTTCAGCCAGCTGAGCAACAATGCCAAGGAGGCCGTGGAACATCTCCAGAAATCTGAACTCACCCAGCAACTCAAGTAAGAGGGACTACAGTGTGCGGTGGTGACGGGGAATTCTTAAAGGCCATGCAATGCATTGGCAAGGGTTGAGCTTAGAGACAGGAGCCCTGAGCTTAGGATACCCACTGCCCTGCCACTAACTGGCCGGGCCTCTGAACCTAGGATCCACATATGTAAACCGGAAATTTGGACCGAATAATCCCTGCCATGTCCTTTTGCTTTGACGTTCTAGAGTTTGAAAAATGGCCACATCCTATCATTCAGGCTCATGGAAGAGAGGGAGGGAGGAAAATGTCATGTGAGCTGATTTCTAATACGTTTCAGAAAGACAGGCCCCAGTGGAATCAAGGGGAGGGAGGTGGGAATATTTGGGAGGCCCCTGGGCACAGGCAAGGAAAGCAGCACCTTGTGCCACTGGAAGACCCCAGCAGAGGTCAAGAAGACAACATTGTGTTACACAACGTGATCCTATGGCCCAGAACACTCCCGCTGGGAAGGACCTCAAAGTCCCACCCTCTGCAGACAAGGAGGGGAAAGCAAACTGCTGGAGGTGATATGGTGGGTAGATTCTGAGACAAACTCTGTGGGAGATCCCGAGATAGAAATTCAGCATCATAACTTAGTCTGTGACACCCATCCTCTCCAATCTGAACCACCATAGGGAGGGTGAACTCGGTACCCCTGAGCACTCACCTGTCCTAGCAAGTGTGCATAAGGCGAGTGGTATACAAGCAGACAAAGTCTTGCCATGTAAATGCCAAGTGTAACGTGGCCTCCTTGTGCCCTTCCCCACAGTGCCCTCTTCCAGGACAAACTTGGAGAAGTGAACACTTACGCAGGTGACCTGCAGAAGAAGCTGGTGCCCTTTGCCACCGAGCTGCATGAACGCCTGGCCAAGGACTCAGAGAAACTGAAGGAGGAGATTCGGAAGGAGCTGGAGGAGCTGAGGGCCCGGCTGCTGCCCCATGCCAATGAGGTGAGCCAGAAGATCGGGGACAACGTGCGAGAGCTTCAGCAGCGCCTGGAGCCCTACGCGGACCAGCTGCGCACCCAGGTCAACACGCAGGCCGAGCAGCTGCGGCGCCAGCTGACCCCCTACGCAGAGCGCATGGAGAGAGTGCTGCGGGAGAACGCCGACAGCCTGCAGGCCTCGCTGAGGCCCCACGCCGACGAGCTCAAGGCCAAGATCGACCAGAACGTGGAGGAGCTCAAGGGACGCCTTACGCCCTACGCCGACGAATTCAAAGTCAAGATTGACCAGACCGTGGAGGAGCTGCGCCGCAGCCTGGCTCCCTATGCTCAGGACACGCAGGAGAAGCTCAACCACCAGCTTGAGGGCCTGGCCTTCCAGATGAAGAAGAACGCCGAGGAGCTCAAGGCCAGGATCTCGGCCAGTGCCGAGGAGCTGCGGCAGAGGCTGGCGCCCTTGGCCGAGGACGTGCGTGGCAACCTGAGGGGCAACACCGAGGGGCTGCAGAAGTCACTGGCAGAGCTGGGTGGGCACCTGGACCAGCAGGTGGAGGAGTTCCGACGCCGGGTGGAGCCCTACGGGGAAAACTTCAACAAAGCCCTGGTGCAGCAGATGGAACAGCTCAGGCAGAAGCTGGGCCCCCATGCGGGGGACGTGGAAGGCCACTTGAGCTTCCTGGAGAAGGACCTGAGGGACAAGGTCAACTCCTTCTTCAGCACCTTCAAGGAGAAAGAGAGCCAGGACAAGACCCTCTCCCTCCCCGAGCTGGAGCAACAGCAGGAACAGCAGCAGGAGCAGGTGCAGATGCTGGCCCCTTTGGAGAGCTGAGCTGCCCCTGGTGCACTGGCCCCACCCTCGTGGACACCTGCCCTGCCCTGCCACCTGTCTGTCTGTCTGTCCCAAAGAAGTTCTGGTATGAACTTGAGGACACATGTCCAGTGGGAGGTGAGACCACCTCTCAATATTCAATAAAGCTGCTGAGAATCTAGCCTCAACTGGTTGCCGGATGAATCCTCCTTGCAGCTGGGGAGGTGGGGAGGTAACCATGACTGGGCAGAGCTTAGCAGCGGCCTGGCAGGAGACACCCAGGATTGGGGAGATGAGACTGCAGGAGAGGTAAGGGCCCGGTGGACTGGAGGCGAGTACATGGGGAGTCCTCTAAGGGGAGGCAGAAAAAGATGTCACACATTATCCCAAGACAAAATATGCAACCTACTTATATTCATTTAGCCAACAAATATGCATTGAATGCCGCCGATGCGCCAGTCATTATTCTAGGCACCGGACAACCAGCAAACAGCTTTTGTGCAGCCGTGTGCCCGACTCTGCCTCACACTGAGGGGGACACCTGGAGGTGAGCAGAACAGGGTCCCTGGCCCTGGGGGGCTCACAGTACACTGAGGGGGGGGGGGATGATTCCTCCTTGCATGAGATCTTAGTGCCTTTAACTTATTCATGTAGTGTCATTTAACCCACCCCACCCCAGTTCCATTATGAAAGCGATTCATGCTTATTTCAGAACTTTCTTGACTGCTAAACCTGTGGTCTCCATCCAGAATTGGGGATTGAGACTTGGGGACCGAGACGAGTCTGGGGAGGAGGGGCAGAGCAGGTGCTGGAGGGTGCAGGGCCCTGGTCTGCTCTGTCCAGGGGCCTCCTGCCAGGTGGCCTGCCAGTTTGGGGCTGAGTTTGCAGCTACTGGGGTTAGGGGCAGAGAGTCAGGAGGCCTGAGCAGTCTCATCAGCACAGCCAGCTGTGGGCAGCTGCAGCCTTGGAGTGGTCTCTCACCCCACCCTTAGAGACTCGAAAACCTCACAAGGAAAGAGCCAGTTCAAGCGTTTGTCTCAAACGACTCCACAGCCTAACTGTTACCTGTGGACCCCAGCCCTGCGAGTCTAGCCACCTCCCTTTCCTCTCCACAGGGGGATGCAGGCCCTTCAGGGCTTTCCTGGAAGAGGCCTGGAACATGCTAAGGAGGAGGGGGAAGTCCCCTTGGAGGGTGTCCTGGGGCCTCCTCCTTCCCTCTCAAGGTGCCCTCAGGGTAGTGGCCCCCAGCATGGTCTGGCCCAGGCCTATACCCCTCTGGCCCCTGGTGCTGGCCTGGTGGGAGGGATGTATGCTTGGGAATCAGACAAGCCTAGGTTTGAATCCTGGCTTTTTGACCGACTACTGGGTGATGTGGGGCAAATAATTGAGCTTGTTTTGGGAGACATGGGTAATGACAATCCTCTGCTTAGAGAGGAGTTGTGCTGAAGGTTTGATGGAGCAACGGAGTCAAGCACTTAACATCAGGCACAGAATAACCGTGCAATAGCTGGTGCTGCAGTAAATGCAACTTCCTCATCCTGCTCACCTCCAGGCCACACTCTATTAATGAGACCGCCACAGCTGGCCAAGGGTAGACCCCCAGGTCTCCCCTGCCCCAGCTGCTCTCGCTCCTGCATACCAGGCCAGTAAGGCTGCTGCGGCCACTTTGATACCTACCCCCACTAGAAGCACAGGAACCTATGGGGAAACACCTTGACAAACCCACCAGGCACCTGGAGGTTTACTGGATGGCTTTAGGAAAGGGCCAATGAGGCCAAACAGAGCAACGAGGCACCAAAAGGAAGTGAGATGCAGGGTGGGCAGGGTTCCAAGAGGGTCTGGAAGCGTCTGAGATGCTCTCAGACCTCACCTGAGGGCTGCTTGGTTTAGCGCTGACTCCAGAACCCCTGGGGGCCTCAGTGTCTCCCAGAACTTGGTTCTTAATATGAACCCTGGGCCGGGTGCGGTGGCTCATGCCTGTAATCCCAGCACTTTGGGAGGCTGAGGCAGGCGGATCATGAGGTGAAGAGATCAAGACCTTCCTGGCCAATATGGTGAAACTCCGTCTCTACTAAAAATACAAAAAATTAGCCGGGCGTGGTGGCGGGCTCCTGTAATCCCAGCTACTTGGGAGGCTGAGGCAGGAGAATCGCTTGAACCCAGGAGGCGGAGGTTGCAGTGAGCCAAGATCACGCCATTGCACCACTCCAGCCTGGGCAAAAAGAGTGAAACTCTGTCTCAAAAAAAAAATATATATATATATTAATAAATATATATTCCTATATATATTCCTATATATATTCCTATATATATTCCTATATATTCCTATATATTCATATATATATTCATATATATTCCTATATATATTCATATATATTCATATATAATCATATATATTCATATATAATCATATATATTCATATATACTCATATAGATATTCATATATATCCATATATTCATATATATTCATATATTCATATAGATATTCATATATAGATATTCATATAGATATATTCATATATATATATGAATATATATATGAATATATATATGTATGAATCCTGGATTAGACCCGTGCACCTCTCCCACCACCCTTAGAGCCATCCTGCAGGTCTCTGAGGGTCCTGCCACAGTCCTTGTCCTCCTGGATGAGGAATGCCTTCTTTTTCTTGTACCAAGATGTCTCATCAGTCCCCTGGGTCTGGCAGATGTCTCTTGGTAGTAACTTTGCTTTTGGCTGCTGCAGTGAACTGAATGTTTGTGTCCCCCTAAATTCCTATGTTGCAATTCTAATCTGTAAGGTGATGGCATTAGGAGAGAAGGCATTTGGGAGGTGGGAGGTGATCAGGTCATGAAGGGGGAGCCCTCAGGAATGAGATTAGTGTCCTTATAAAAGAGGCCCCACAGAAATCCCTTGCCCCTTCCACATGCGAGGACACAGAGAGAAGGTGCCATTTATGAACCAGGAAGTGGGCCCTCACCAGACACAGGATATGCTAGTGCCTTGCTCTTAGACTTCCCAGCCTCCAGGACTATGAGGAATAAATGTCTGTTGTTTGTAATCCACCCAGTTTTTGGTGTCTCGTTATAGTAGCCCAAAAGATCTAAGACACTTTCCCAGCCTCTGAAGCTCTCCTGTTTTGTTTCGAAAGTGTCTCGCTGATGAGTTTTGGTGGGAGTCAGAGGCTGCCTCCATTACAGACACTAACAACTCCAGTCGCCTGCCTTCTAGCCTCCCTTACCTCCAGCATGGGACATGGGACCTATGCTCAGCAAATCAGATGTAATTGCCCCAGACTGGTGTAAAGAAACAGAGACAGTGGAGAATCTTTTCTGGGGTGGGCAGGAACAGTGCGGCAGCAACAGGCAGCTTGCGGCCAGGCTAGAGCCTCAGGCCAGGGACAAGGCGTGGCAGTGGCTGGTGGGCAAACTGGGCTGTCCCCATCCTGGCTCAGTGGTGACAGCACAGCCGTCCCCATCACTCTAGTTCTGTGGCATGAGCATGGCCATGTTTCTCCCTCGGCTCCCCTTATTCTTGTTTATTTTCCAAACCAAGTACTCCAGCTTTCCTAGACATTTCCTCGAAATTCCTGGAAATATGTCAGTAAGTTCATCTTCTGATTACGTCTTCCAGAGTAGGTTTCTGTGGCTAGCAATTAAAAACCTTGATTGAGGCCAGGCGTGATGGATCACGCCTGTAATCCCAGCACTTTGGGAGACTGAGGTGGGTGAATCACCTGAGATAGGGAGTTCGAGACCAGCCTGGCCAACATGGTGAAACCCCCGTCTCTACTAAAAATACAAAAATTAACTAGGTGTGGTGGCACACGCCTGTAATCCCAGCTACTCAGGAGGCTGAGGCAGGAAAATTGCTTGAACCCAGGAGGTGGAGGTTGCAGTGAGCTGAGATCACGCCATTGCACTCCAGCCTGGGTGAAAGAGCAAGACTCTGTCTCAAAAACAAACAAACAAACACACACATCACTTTGATTGACACACCCCTTCCCTCTTAGGGATGTTTATCTTGCTTTGGGCCTTGGAAGACACACCCTCATCTCTGGCCTGTTCCAGTTGGTCAATTGGTTTGTCTGAGGTACACTTATTAGTCCTCATTAGGGTTGGTCCCATCTTCCAAGGAAAGCAGCCTTCCTCCTGTTCTGAGCTAGCATGTGGACTTAGTCCCCTGTGGCCAGTCAGTCCTCTGCTCCTCTCCAGCGGTTGAGCTGATTGGGGACCTGGGCAACAGCCTCTACCTGCCCTTCTCAGAGATTCTCTAACAGCTGGTCTCAGATCTCTCATGAGGTCCTGAGTTCAAGCAAAACACTCTGGTTTGGTTTGGGGAATCTGTTTATTTATGGGAAGATGTCCAAGATATTTTATGAAAAAAAAAAAAGCAAGGTTTCAACTATTATGTACTTTACAACCCGGTCAAGGAACACACGTGCATATTTGTATGTGAACGTGTAAGGAAGTGAAAATCCTGTTAGCTTAACAGTTAGACCTAGAATATCTCTGAAAGAGAAAATGTCATTGACAGTGCATGCTAGCTGTTGACGAGGACACCCAGAGGAACTGGCTGGAAAGAGACCACAAGACAGAGAGATGGAGTCAATTGTTCCGTGCATTCCCTGCACTGGCATTTGAGGTGGTAATGAAGAGTAGGAAAGGAGGGGAGGTCACAGAAGGGAAAACAGGGAATACATGAGGAGGTGAAAGCCCCCTACAAATGATGGCCAATAAGAAATGCCCAGTGGCAACGGTTGTAGAGCTTTTCAATGCAAGGATGGCAATTCATTGCTGACTGCAATGCTGGTAGTGTGAGGTGCTTTTAAAAACCACCTTATATTACCATATTGACTCATGTAATTCTCATGATCGACCATCACATCAAAGACACAATAGATGAGGAAGAGGCACTTCAGAATGGTGAGGTACATTACCTAGCAAGCGGTGGAATGGGATTTTTTTTTTTTTTTTTTTTTACCAGCGCTTTGGGAGGCTGAGGCGGGCGGATCACTTGAGGTCAGGAGTTCAAGACCAGCCTGGCCAACATGGAGAACCCCCCTCCTCTATTAAAAATACAAAAATTGGCTGGGCTTTGTGGTGCGTGCTTGCAATCTCAGCTACTAGGGAGGCTGAGGCAGGAGAATTGCCTGAACTCGGGAGATGGAGATTTCAGTGAGCCGAGATCATGCCACTGCCAGCCTGGGTGACAGAGTGAGACTCTGTCTCCAAAAAAAAAAAAGAAGAGAAAGAAAAAAATATGCCATTTTAGGCCAGGTGTGGTGGCTCACACCTGTAATCCCAGCACTTTGGGAGGCTGAGACAGGTGGATTGCTTGAGCCTAGGAGTTCGAGACCAGCCTGGCAACATGGCGAAACCTTGTCTCTACAAAAAATACAAAAATTAGCCAAGTGTGGTGGTGCACACCTGTGGTCCAAGCTACTCGAGAGACTGAGGTGGGAGGATTGCTTGAGCCCAGGAGGTTGAGGCTGGGGTGAGTTGAGATCATGCCACTGCACTCCAGCCTGGGCAACAGAGGAAGACCCTGTCTCAAAAAAAAAAAAAAAAAAAAAAAAAGACGAAGAAAAGAAAAAAACGCCACCATTTTAGTATTACTTTTATAACATAAAATTTACCATTTAAACTATTTATAGGTGTTCAAGTCAGTGGCATTAATTACATTTACAATGTTGTGCAACCACCGCCACCACTATTTCTGAAAATCTTTTCATCACCCCAAACAGAAAACTCTATCCATTAAGCAATTGTGAAAACTGCCACTATGAATGTGGGTGTACACATATCTTTCCAGTCCTTGCTCTCAATTCTTCTGAGCAAATATCCAGAAGTGGAATTGCTGGGTCACACGGTAATTCTATATTTAAATTTTGGAGGAACCGCCAAACTGTTTTTTTATAGTAGTGGCACCATTTCACATTCCCACTGGTGACGCCCAGGGTTCCAATTTCTTCACAGCCTCTTCCAACGCTTGTTGTTTTCTGTTATTTTTTGGTTTTGTTTTATTTTGTTTTTAACAATAGTCATCCTGAGAGTAGTACTTTTAAAACCAGAAATAAGTAAGAAAAGAAATATTCCCCAGAGCTTCTCCAGGCTACAGTCTATGCCACCAGGAAAGACTGAATCATTGAGACCCATAGGAAAGCGTGTGCTGGGAGGTCCCCGTGGGCACCAGGGAGGTGTGTTTGAACTCCAGCCCAGCCCACATTAGCTTACCCAACAGTCCCCCAGAGCCAGCACAATTTCAGGCCATAATCTCCCTGGTCACCACTGGCTCCTCAGGTGACTTGGAAGTAGATGACTCCTCTGTGGGCGTGGGTTAGTGCCTCAAAGGCATGCTGACCAGCACTGGTTTGGGCCAGGCTGAGATGCTAGCCACACTCCTATGCCCATCCCCAAGTTCAAAGGTCAGAAGTCCCCTGAGAACATCCAGGGTCACTACCCCTGAGGTCTCTGGTGTACTACGTGGCCCTGATTAGGGCAAAGGGAAGTGATCTGAGGGCCACTCTCTTCCTGTACATACAGGGCCTTGCTGCTCTTGAGGGATTGTCCTGGCAGGATCAAAAGCAGCTCCTGCATGGGGATGCCCTGTCCTCCTGCTGTTATCATAGTATGCCCTGTGCTCCCAGGAGGAGGCCGAGGTATGTCCTGGGGACAGAAACAACAAGCTTAGGGTTATTTGGGCACTCCCTTGTCTCCTGTCTGAGAGCGTGCAGGGTGGAGTCATGCTATCTTGCTGTGTGATGACAAGTAGCTGACAATGCAGGGGCACAATAAAAACCCCCGAATGGCCCACATCTGAGGAGCGAGGGTTTGGTGAGCTGCTGGTTCTGAGATAATGGATTAGTGATATGGGAACAAAAGACCTAGGACCTGGAATCATAAGATCACAGGGCATTAGGGTTGGAGGGAACAACCTTGTCTCTCAGCCCTAATTCCTTTGATATCATTTAACGAATGATCTTAACTCTAGGCTAACAGCCCTCGAGCTCAGGCACACCATTTGTTTGTTCATCATTGTAATTGCAGGATGTGGTAGCTAGCCCTCACAATGGTGGCTGATGTGTGATCAATAGGCTATGTCATGGTATTTCACTTCTAAGTCTAGGTCATAAAGGGCATTGTGGCACCTACCTTGATTTCTCTCGGATCACTCATTCTGAGGGAAGATAGCTGCCATGTTGGGAGGACGTGCAAGCAGCCCTGTGAAGAGGTCAACACAGGGGGGAACTGAAGCCCCTTCCGAACAGCTAGCACCAACTTGCCAGACAGGTAAAGTGATCCAACTTGGAAACAGATCCTCCAGCCTCAGCCAAGCCTTCAGATGCAACCTCATGACAGACTCTGAACCAGAAACACACAGCCAAGCTGCTGACCCACAGACTTTGTGAGAGATCATAAACATTTACTGTTGTTCTAAGACACTATTTTAGGGTGCTTTGTTGTACAACAATAGCTTACTGAAAATACAGAGAGCCTAGCACAGTGCCTGCATGTGGTCATCACTCAATGGTTGAGCGAGTGAATCTTGCTTAGTATTGAACACTCCCACTGACAGCTAACTGTACCATCTCTCAAAACAATTCATTCTATCTTTGGGCAATTCTGTTAAAGATTATTAGAATTAAATTGGATCTTTCTCAATACAGCTTCCACATTTTGGTCTTATTTTTACTGCTCTTTCAAAAATCATTAAACTGGAATCTTTCTTAACATAGCTTCTACACTTTGATCTTACTTTTATTTCTCTTTCGAACCATAGAATAATTATTCCTTTATACATGCATTCTACGTACAGGAAATCTTCCCACAGACTCATTCATGGAACCCCAAACCATATGGAGAAAATTGAGCCAGAGATGTGTTATACTTCACAGCTGCCTTGGGTTGAAGAATCTTGGCTGGTTTCTGAAAGGGCAGAAGTCTTGTCTATGTTTATTCTTGAACAGTCAGTGCCTAGCATGATGACTAGAACTTAGTAGGTATTCAATAAATATTTGTTGACTGAATGAATTTAACAAATCTTTTTATCTTCGCTGAGTTGTATGAGATATATATTTTTTGTATATTTATATCTATATTTATATCTATATTTATATAAAAATATATATAATATATTATATAAATATATATAATATATTTATATATTAATATATTTATATATAAATATATAGTATATATTTATATTATATATTTATATATAAATATATATAATATATAAATATGTATAATATATATAATATATATTTATATATATATTATATATATATAAATATATATATCTTTTCCAGATAATGCTGAATTGTTTTTCAAGGTGATTGTACCACTTTATCTCTTCCAATCAAAGGACCTTCCTGGACGGATCCTCTCATTTTCTTTTTTTTCTTTTTTCTTTTTCTTTTTTTGTTTTTGAGATGAAGTTTTTGCTCTTGTTGCCCAGGCTGGAGTTCAATGGCGCAATCTCGGCTCACTGCAACCTCTGCCTCCCGGGTTCAAGCAATTCTTCTGCCTCAGCCTCCTGAGTAGCTGGGATTACAGGCGACTGCCACCACGTCCGGCTAATTTTTGTATATTTAGTAGAGATGGGGTTTCACCATGTGGACCAGGCTGGTCTTGAACTTCTGACCTCAGGTGATCTACCCGCCTTGGCCTCCCAAAGTGCTGGGATTACAGGCGGGAGCCACTGCGCCCGGCGTGGATCCTCTCATCTTCTTATCTTTGTTCTTACTTCAATCTCTACATGCTCCCCCTTTCTGAACTATTTCTTTACTCTCTATTTAGTTTTTATTTCTACTATCTTTTTTTTTAATTTCTAAGAGTTTTTATTATTGTTATTCTGTGAATGTCTTTTTATACTATCTTGTTCTTGTTTAATCAATGTAATCTTTTCATTCTCTGATGTTATTAATGGCATTTTTCAATGTTCTTCTTTCTGCATATTCTCAATTTTCTCTAACTTCCTTTTTAAATATTTGTTTGTTTTGGGTCTCTATCTTTCATGTTTCATGTTAGAATCTTTCCTCAAATGACTGGTAATCCTTGGTTGCTTAAGTTTAAGAGTGGGAGATTTGGGCCGGGAGCGGTGGCTCACGCCTGTAATCCCAGCACTTTGGGAGGCCAAGGTGGGCGGATCACGAGGTCAGGAGATCGAGACCATCCTGGCTAACACGGTGAAACCCTGTCTCCACTAAATATACAAAAAATTAGCCAGGCATGGTGGCAGGTGCCTCTAGTCCCAGTTACTCAGGAGGCTGAGGCAGGAGAATGACATGAACCCGGGAGGCAGAGCTTGCAGTGAGCCGAGATCGCACCACTGCACTCCAGCCTGGGCGACAGAGCGAGACTCTGTCTCAAAAAGAAAAAAGAAAAGAATGGGAGATTTTAAAGGTGATTTGAAGCTCCAATACGTGGGTAGTACTTATTGACTATGAATGTCACTGCAGGGTGATCCACTGAGATGTTTAGCTGGGGAACCCCATTGTGAAAATCTTTGGGTCTTACCTCTTGAGCTGGTCATATTCCCCTAAGAAATGTCTTTCATTCTTCTGCCTAGAGGGTAAAGGCCTGAATACCAGTGTCCCTGGGGCCAAGTGGAAGAAGCAGGAGGGTGATTCAGCATTTCAGAGGGTATACTTTGATTTAATCCTGTTGCTAGTACAGGTCTCCTGCCCTCAACTCTGCCTGACGTTCAAGAGAATAAACTTCCAGTCTTCTACTAAGGTGAGACAGGGAAGCTAAAGCTCTAACTGCTCCTTAAATAGTTTCAACCAATCTTTCATGTTTTATGACAGCCTCCTCCGTCACCTTTACTTTCAGTAGAAACTGGTGTCCCAATTCAGGACAGTCATATATGGCTGTGCAAGCTGTGCACTGCATCATTCTGAGGCCGCCTCCCTCACAGGGTAGACATGACAGATTTGTATATTTATCATGTCAAATTTCTGGCAGACGGCTGTAGAGTGTCTTGAGAAAGGGGAGGCTGTTTCTATTGCACACACAGGTGCAGCGTGGGCTGGCAGGAGCCCTACTAACATCTCTTCACCTTTTGAGAATCCAGCGGTGTAAGTCAGGCTGGAACTCATCTTTTCTCACTGCCAGCTCATGACCAGCATTCCCAAGGCCTGCTAAATCAGTTACAACTGGTCAATTTGCTTTCTAACATCCAAAATTGTGCTGTGGTCTTTTCTTTCTTTTCCCGATCCCGTCTCTCTTTTTTTTTGTTTTGTTTTGTTTTTTGAGACAGGGTCTCACTCTGTCGCCCAGGCTGGAGTTCAGTGGCACAATCAGGGCTCACGGCAGCTTCTACCTCCCAGGCTCAAGTGATCCTCACACCTCAGCCCCCTGAGTAGCTGGAACTACAGGTCTGCCATGCCTGGCTGATTTTTTGTATTTTTTCAGTAGAGACAGGGTTTCGCCATGTTGCCCAGGCTAGTCTCAAACTCCTGGACTCAAGCGATCTGCCCACCTTGGCCTCCCAAAGTGCTAGGATTACAGGTGTAAGCCACAGTGCCTGGCTACATCTTTTCCCAAACATTTCTTCATTATAGTTTCAGGAGGATTTCAGGAAAAAAAGTGAAATTAGATGCATGCATTCAATCTTCAATGTTTGTCTGGAAGTCTATACAAGTAGCATTGACAGAAGATTGCTGAAAGCTTTATGGTACATTCATTCCTTTGGAGTCTAAGCCATTGGTTCCAACCTCCCCAGGAAGTCTCCAGTGTTATGGAAAAGGGTTTGTGAACAGGAATGTACTTGGACAGAAAATGTTCTTCCCTTTAAAAATGTATGTTAAGGCTGGGTGAGGTGGCTCACGCCTGTAATCCCAGCACTTTGGGAGGCCGAGGCAGGCGATTGCCTGAGGTCAGGAGTTGGCGACCAGCCTGGCCAACATGGCGAAACTCTGTCTCTACTAAAAATACAAAATTAGCCGGGCTTGGTGGCTTGTGCCTGTATCCCAGCTACTTAAGAGGCTGAGGCAGGAGAATTGTTTGAACCTGGGAGGTGGAGGTTGCAGTAAGCCGAGATTGTGCCACTGCACTCTTGCCTGGGTGACAGAGCAAGACTCCGTCTCAAAAATAAATAAATAAATACACAAATAATAAGAAAAAAATTATCTTAAGAAAATGATCATGGAATGCATGCATTTAGCTATGTGGATGTTCATCACAGTGTTGTTTACAGTAAAAAATTAAAACAAGCCAGGCACGGTGGCTCATGCCTGTTATTCCAGGACTTTGGGAGGCTGTGGTGGGCGGGTCACTTGAGGTCAGTAGTTCGAGAGCCTGGCAAACATGGTGAAACCCCGTCTCGCGTGTGACAGTCTCTACTAAAAATACAAAAATTAGCCAGGCATGGTGGTTCATGCCTGTAGTCCCAGCTATTCAGGAAGCTGAATCAGGAGAATGGCCTGAACCTCAGGAGGTGAAGGCTGCAGTGAGCCAAGATTGCACCACTGCACTCCAGCCTCGGCGACGGAACGAGACTCCATTTCAAGAAAAAATAAAAAATAAAAATAAAAGAAAGAAGGAAAAAAATATGTAATTGACTGAATCCCTCTCTTCGCGGGTTTTCACGAAACCCAAAACCAATGGTGAAGATCTGGCAACCTTGTCATCTGTTAGTGCTTCTGTGATTGTGCTCTTCATCGGGTCATGATTTTCTGCGATTATTTCTATTTTCCCCATCCTGTGGTCCTCTCTGCAAGCCCCTCTCTTTTATTACCATTTCAATTTTCATTTTCTGTAGCCTCAAATCTTTGGTGATGAAGAGGAGTACATATAAACAAAACCCAAACAAATAAATAATGAAAATCTTTATCTGGGGTTGGCACGCCATCACTATGTTGACTCAGAATGTGTCCGGTACATTCTGTGGCACTCAAGTCCACGTCACTGGTCCCACCCAGCTGTTGCACCACCGGCAGGCATTTTTGACACAAACATCTAGCAGTGGGGCATTTCTCGACCTGATGGATCATGGTCTGCGCAGGGTAAACAGGTTGTAGTGGCAAGCCTGAGGACCCGAGGACCTGCTGTCCTGGCTATCACTCAGAACTGGTTCTGCCTATGCAGGAGACAGGAGAAGAGGGAAACTGAGGGGGTTATGTTCGTGCTGGGACAAGGCATGGTGGGACAAGGAACGAGAGGTGATGACTTGGCAGCTGTGCCTCGGCTTGGCTGTTCTTTCCCTGGCTGGCCTTGAGTTACTGTTCTTGTACCCAGATCAGTTAACACATGGACCTGGTACCCCTATATTCCATCAGGCCTCTTTCTCCCAAATCCTAAACCCCCTGGGGTAAGGGGAAGAGCACCTGGCTTTTTACTTAGGACGGTGTTTTCTCCCAGTAGTTAAGTGTTGAGGCTCTTTGTGGTATGGGTCTGGTCTTAGGAGCAAAGTCCTCTCTTTGCTCCCAAGCAGGAGACAGTGTACTGAGCATGGACTTTGGAGTTAGATAGACCTGGAATTGGCCCAGGGCAAGACCTTGGGCAAGAATCTCTCTGAACTCCAGTTTCTCTGTAAATAAAATGAGGATAACAATTCCTACCTTAGAGTATTGACTTGAGTGTTACAGATAAGAAAGGTAAATACTGGGTACAAGGTAGGTCCATAGAGAGCTCATTGTCATTAAATCTTTTCAAACCCAGCTGGGCCAGATTCTGGAAGGCAGAGAGCCTTGTGGGCGTGCCCAGGCTGCTTCCCACCCCAACGCGCTAGCCACACTGAGCCCTGCATCATTTCCCCAACCCACCAGTTGAGGGTTTGTGTCTTATTCTCTCCAAGATGTGGCAGGGTGCCTGGCACACAATATGTGTCCCACCTCTCTGAGTCCCAACCAGGTTGGCCTCAGTGCCCATTGCTGCCTTCATCAGCTTTAGAGATGTGCGATGCATCGTTGATCTCTCTTCTGAACCCGCCATGCCTCACACTTCTGTCAGCCCTGGTCATAGCCCAAAACATAAGGCTCTCCAGCAAGGTCACTGCCTCCCACCCCACTCTTCTTTCTGCATTGTTCTTTGCTTATTCTCTCTATCCAACATCCCGAGAACTATTCCCTCCCAGTTTTCCCACTGCCTCTGGAACACACTCCTCTGCATCTTCAGCCTTCCTAGGTGCCTTCTTCCACTTCCTGTCCTCAACTGGGCTTGGCCTTGGCTCAGGCTGCCCTGCTCCCTGGCTTCCCCTCGGTCCTCCTGCGTGGAGGCTGCTGACTCTCAGGTGGGGATGCTGTTCTTTCCATATCAAGTTTGCTGACTGTTGTTCTTATATTTTTTTTTCTGTGATTTCATCAGTTTGAGGAAATGGTATTAAAATCTCCTACCAAATTTTTCAAGTTCTCTTTGGGACTCAGTGGCTTTTTGCTTTACATATTTTGAGACTATGTTGTCAGGTTCAGAATTGTTTTATCTTCCCAGTGAATTTCTTCTTTTTTCTTTTTTTTGAGACAGAGTCTTGTTCTGTCACCCAGGCTGGAGTGCAGTGGTGTGATCTCAGTTCACTGCAACCTCTGCCTCCCCGGTTCAAATGATTTTCCTGCCTCAGCCTCCTGAGTAGCTGGGACTACAAGCATGCACCACCACACCCAGATAATTTTTTGTATTTTTAGTAGAGACAGGGTTTCACCACTTTGGTCAGGCTGGTCTCAAACTCCTGATCTTGTGATCCATCCCCCTGCCCCGGCCTCCCAAAGTGCTGGGATTACAGGTGTGAGCCACCACGCCCGGCCAGATTTCTTCTTTCATCATTAAATAATGATCTGCTTTATCCCTATCAATCCTATCTATCCCTATCAATCCAAATAAGCAAAGCTTATTTGTTCTGATGTTACATTGCATACCTGCTTTCTTTTGATTACTATTGGTCTGGTATGTCTTCTTAAATTCCTTCCCTGGCTCCACTTTTTAACCTTTCTCTGACATTATATTTTAGGTACGCCTCTTATAAATTGCAAATAAGTAGAGTTTTTATAAAATCCAATCTGAAAACAACAACAATAGTAAACTGATGTAGCACCTACTGTGTCAAGCATGTTTGTGTGCTTTTTAACCTACAGTAATAAAGCATTATTTCCCACAAGCCCTATGAGGCAAGTATTATCATTATTCCCCTTTTACAGAGTTTGAGGCTGGGTGCAGTGGCTCATGCCTGTAATCCCAGCACTTTGGGAGGCCAAGGCGGGAGGATCGCTTGAGCTCAGGAGTCTGAGACCAGCCTGGGCAATATAGTGAGACCCAATCGCTACAAAAAATTTAAAAATTAGCTTGGCAGGGTGGCACATGTCTGTGTTCCCAGGGACTCAGGAGACTGAGGTGAGAGGATCGCGTGGGCCCAGGAGGTGGAGGTTGCAGTAAGTTGTGATTGGTGATTGCACCACTGCACCCAGCCTGAGTGACAGAGTGAGACTCTGTCTCAAAAAAAAAAAAAAAAAAAAAAAAAAAAACGAAAGAAAGAAAAGAAAAGAAAGAAATGGAATCACAGAGAAGTTAAATAATTTGCCAAAGGTCACAGAACCAATAAGTGGCAGGACTTCGACCCAGCGGACTAGCCCCAGAGACAATGCCTTGTGGGCTCACTTAATCTATTTAATTTGATAGTGATTACTGTTTTATTTATGTCATATTATTTTGTATTTTCATTTTACTATGATATTTCTTTGCTTCTTGTATCTTCCTGCTTGCTTCTCTGTTGGTTTTGTGTTCCTTTAAAGACTAATTTCATACCTTTTAAAAAATTCAGTTAAAAAGTTCAAACTGCACATAAAGAGTCAAACAGAGCCAGGTGTGGTGACTCATGTCTGTAACCCCAGCACTTTGGGAGGTCGAGACAGGGGGATCACTTGAGGCCAGGGGTTTGAGAGCAGCCCGGGCTACATAGCAAGGCTTCATCTCTCCAAAAAATTGTTTTTTCAAAAAGAGTCAAACAGATCTACAAGTTAGTTTAAAATAGCAGCAGTATCTCAACCCCCACCTCTATTTTTCACTCTACAAAAACAACTACTGTCAACTGTTTTTTTGTTTCATTTCGTTTTGTTTTTTTTTGAGACGGAGTCTCACTCTGTCACCCAGCCTGGAGTGCAGTGGTACGATCTTAGCTCACTGCAACCTCTGCCTCTCAGGTTCAAGCGATTCTTCTGCCTCAGCCTCCCATGTAGCTAGGATTACAGGCATGTGCCACCACGCCCGGCTAATTTTTGTATTTTAAGTAGAGACAGGGTTTTACCATGTTGGCCAGGTTGGTCTCGAACTCCTGACCTCAGGTGATCCACCCTCCTCGGCCTCCCAAAGTGCTAGGATTATAGGCCACCGTGCCCGTCTGACATTGCCTCTTTAGAAAGAAGTGCAGTTCATCTTCACTGATGAGGGAGCTTTTCTTCATAGAATAACATCAGCTGAAATATATAAAAGAAATAGTAGAATTAGAACATTCTCATTCTGCAACTCTTCTAATGTAATAATTGATTCAGGCAAAAATCTTGAATGTATGCTATGTTCATCAGGTTGCCAAGGTATTTTAAGATGCCAAAGTATCCCAATTCTGTTACTTGTTAATTACAAAGGGAAATAACCTATCTTTCCAACCAAGAGGTCTGCTAGTGACCACCTCGCAAAGTGAAAAAACTAAGGATTGCTATTAGTGGGACAAGTAGCCATTGTGTACCTCCTGCTATGACATCATGTGAACTTCTCACTTCACCTTTAAGTATTCTTAGCCAGGCACAGTGGCACATGCTTGAAATCCCAGCACTTTGGGAGGCTGAGGCAGGGGGATCACTTGAGGCCAGGATTTCAAGACCAGCCTGAGCAACATGTCAAGACCCCCACCTCTACAAAAAATTAAAAAGTTAGCCAGGTGTGGTGGCGCATGCCTGTAGCCCCAGCTACTCAGGAGGCTGAGGTGGGAGGATCACTTGAGCCCAGGAGTTTGAGGCTGCAGTGAGCTATGATCACACCACTGCACTCCAGCTGGATGACAGAGCAAGACCCTGTCTCAAAAAACAAAACAAAACAAAAAACACCAAAAAAACCCCACAGTAAATTAGAAGAAAGCTGCATAAATTAGAAGAAGCTGATGTGAAATCCTGAGTCCATGGTTCAATTTAGGAGGGACCACCTGGAGAGCAGGGAACCCCCAAAAGTCAGTTTCTTTAGGCCTATTTCCTTGGGCCAGCCAAATTTCTCAGGGAGAATGTTGTTCCATTTTCAATAAGGGGAAAGATGGTGAACTGAGGAGTCTTTTTAAAAAATTTATTTTTGAGATGGGGTCTCATTCTGTCGCCCAGGCTAGAGAGCAGTAGCATGATCATGGCTCACTGCGGTCTCTAACTCGTGGGCTCAAGCAATCCTTCTGCCTCAGCCTCCTGAGTAGCTAGGACCACAGGTGCCACCATACCTGGCTAATTTTTGTATTCTTTGCAGAGACAGGGTCTCGCTACATTGCCCAGGCTGGTATCGAACTCCTGGGCTCAAGCGATCCTCCTGCCTTGCCTTCTCAAAGTGTTGGGACTACAGGCATGAGCCACTGTGCCCAGCCTCAAAATTTAATGTATAAAGTTTTCCTTAATTTTTCTTAGCACAAAAACCCTGGCCCCCAACAATACCTAGTTTTCTCCAGGCCGGAGTCCCACTCTTTTACCCTTTTCAGAGAGAATAAGCACCTGGTTTTCTGCTGCTTTGGGGGTACCCAGCCAAGTAGAGTTGAAGAGAACAGCTGCTTCTCAAAGACTCTCGACCAACTGCCATATTTCTAGTCCCATTGCCACCCACTCTTCCAGAAGAATGTTGACGCTAATGTCAGAGCATTTGGAGAGTTCAGTAGTGAAAATCAGGGGCCTTCTTGGCTTTCTCCACTGCTGCTTCAAAATTCATGTCAGGTGTGCCTGTCACCACCGTTTGACCATTTGGAAGCTTTCCAGCTTCCAAAATATTGTTATTTTTGTCTCCTTTTCTATTTTCCCTGTGGGTTTATGCATTTTGTAAAAAGTGCACTTCAATGCCACGTTATTGAGATTTCAGAGGACAGCAGAGGCTAATGCATGCAATCAATCCAACGTCCGTTACTAGAAGTCAATCGGATGCTCTTTAGTCTCTCTTCCCCATATACTAGTTTAAAAGTTATCCATTCTTTCTATTCGTTTTATGGGTTATCCTTAAAATTTTAATATTCTTGTCTGACCTAACAAAGTCTATAGATAATCAATATCCCTATCTTCCTCCTGAATAATGCAAAGGCTGCTGAATGCTTTCACTTTGATCTCTCCTTTCCCATTTCCAGGTTGCTTCGGTCTGATATTTTAGTTCCTCATTACTTTTAACACCTCCTCCAAAGTAGTCCCTTCATCAATAGATGTTTTTGAGCCCTCCCTACCATGTGATAAGCACTGGTCTAGGCACTGGGAGTACAGTAGGAAATGAGATAAACTTGGCCAGGTGTAGGGTGGCTTACACCTGTAATCCCAACATTTTTGAGGCCGAGGCGGGCAGATCGCTTGAGCCCATGAGTTCGAGACCAGCCTGGGAAACATAGCGAGACCCCCCATCCCTACAAAAAAATATAAAAATTAGCTGGGCATGGTGGTGTATGCCTGTGGTCCTAGCTACTCAGAAGACTGAGGTGGGAGGATCATCTGAGCCCAGGGTGGTCGAGGCTGCGGTGATTACACCACTGCACTCCATCCTGGGCAACGGTGAGACCCTGTCTCAAAAACAAACAAACAAACAAGCAAACAAAACCCCCACAAACTAAACTATGTGTAAATACATTTTTGTTAGGTAGAACTATATGAAATTGCCACTATTTGACCAATTTTTAGTGAAAACTAGTCTCATAAGTGTGTGTGTGTGTATTTTCACTAATGTTTTTTGGATTTACCTAAACGTTTACTAATTTCATTGCTCCCCATGTCTCCTTCTATCCTATTCCTTTTTTCTGGGTTCTGTTTCCCTTTCAGATTTTTAGTAGTTCTTTTCAGTGAGGATCTGTGAGTGGTAAACTCTCTTTCTCTGAAATTAACTTCTTCCTCTCAAATAATAGTTCACCTGAGTATAAGTCTTGGTTGGCCATTAATTTCCTTTCAGTCTTTAGAAGGTACATTGATGATAAATCAGTTGCCGGTTTAATCATGCTTCGTGTGTAGATCATTAGTCTTTCTCTTTGGTTGATTTTAAGATATCCATTGCCTTCAGTGTTCTGCAGATTACTGCGATGTGTCCTCATTTGGTTGTGTGTTAATTTTTCCTACCAAGACTCAGGATGCTTCCTGTACCTGAGGATTCCGGTCACATCTTGCTTCAATGTTTGAAATTTCTCAGCCATCATCTTTTGAATATTGCCTCTTCCACAGTCCCTGTGTTCTCTTCGTGGAAATCCTACAGGCATATATTGGACCTCCCATTCTGTCCCCCATGTCTCTTACCGTCTATTCATACCCTCCTTTTTATATTTAGTTTTTTTGAGACAGAGTTTTGCTCTGTGGCCCAGGACGGAGTGCAATTGCATGATCTTGGCTCACGGCAAACTCTGCCTCCCAGGTTCAAGCTATTCTCCTGCCTCAGTCTCCCAAGTAGCTGGGATTACAGGCATGCACCACCACGCCCGGCTAATTTTTGTATTTTTAGTAGAGACGGGGTTTCACCATATTGGCCAGGCTGGTCTGAAACTCCTGACCTCAGGTGATCCACCCACCTTGGCCTCCCAAAGTGCTGGGATTATAGGTATGAGCCACCATGCCTGGCCAATATCACCTGCCTCGGCCTCCCAAAGTGCTGGGATTACAGGCATGAGCCACCGTGCCTGGTCAATATCCTCCTTTTTTATTTCTGTGATTCTTTCTGTGTGATTTTCTCAGATCTACCTTCCAACTTACTAATTCTCTCTCCAACTGTAGCTAAATGTGTTTTATATTATAATGACTATATTTTTTTCACTTATAGATGTTCTATTTAATTCTCTTTCTTTTTGACAAATAGAACTTATTTCAAAACAAACAAAAGGCCAGGCATGGTGGTTCATGCCTGTAATCCCAGTGCTTTGGGAGGCCGAGGCAGGAGGATTGCTTGAGCCCAGGAGTTCAAGGCCAGCCTGGGCAACATAGTGAGATCCTTTCTCTACCAAAAAAATAAAAAATCAGCTGGGTGTTGTGGGACACTCCTGTAGTCCCAGAAACTACAGATTCTTGGGGGGCAGAGGCTGGAGGATTGCTTGAGCCTGGGAGGTTGAGGCTGCAGTGAACTGTGATCATGCCACTGCACTCTAGCCTGGGTGACAAAGCGAGACCCTGTCTCAAAAACAAATAAACAAACAAGCAAAGAAACAAAAAAAATGCTTACACAGGTTACTACTTTCTTGCTGGGATAGTTTTAACACTGCGTTAAGCATAAACACCTTTCTTTCTGAAATGTATTTGAGATGTATATTGATTTTTAAAAACCCACACCTCCATTAAGGTCTGGTGATAGCAGTAGAAACAATGTAGAGTGGCTCCACAATCATATAGATGTCTTTGGTGTGTTCTTAGATGGAGTCCAGGAACACCAAGTAAAGATGGCTACCTCACAGTTTACATCTGAGTTCTTAGAAGACAAGACTGAAGGAGAACAATTTGTAACAAGATTTACTTGGCCCGGGTGTGGTGGCTCACACCTGTAATCCCAGTACTTTGGGAACTTTGGGAGGCCGAGGTGGGTGGATCACCTGAGGTCAGGAGTTCGAGACCAGCCTGGGCAACATGGAAAAACCCCCATCTCTACTAAAAATACAAAAATTAGCCAGGTACGGTGGCACACGCCTGTAATCCCAGCTACTCAGGAGGCTGAGGCAGGAGAATCGCTTGAACCCAAGTGACTGGGTTGCCGTGAGCCGAGATCACGCCACTGTACTCCAGCCAGCCTGGGTGACAGAGTGAGACTCTGCCAAAAAAAAAAAAAAAAAAAAAAAAAAAAAAAAGACTTACTGTTCAGAAGGAGAAGTCATAATGTTGCTTTAAAGAACAGGTCACAAAAGAAAGACTCTAGAAGATCTTCTCGCTTGGTGCATATCAAGTGTCTATTTGAGACCCATACACTTGCTTAATCCATGTGTTTAAGGCAGAAGTGCTGCTGCTGAGCAGTAAGGAATAAGGTACCTGCTAACCTTTACCAATCTACATTTTAAAATCCTTCTTACTACACATCCAGAATGAGTCAGCAATTCTTGGGTATTAAAAAACAAAAACACAAAACAAAGTAAAGGGGCAACTCTCTTAAAAATGCAGCTATCCGCAAACACTGTGATACAAAACGACAGTCAAGGAAAGGGCAGCACAAACAAGTTCACGTGGAAGGAATCTGTTCAAAGTCTCTGGATTTAAGAACAAGTTCCCTAAAAGCTCTTACTTACAGAAGAAATCGGATAATAAATGTAGCTGGAATGATGGAATTCTTTAAGTTTTCATTTCGTTTTGGGCAACTCTGTGGCCCAGGCTGGAGTGCAGTGGCGTGATCACGGCTCACTGCAGCCTCAACCTCCCAGGCTCTGGTGATCCTCCCACCTCAGCCTCCTGAGTGGCTGGGACTACAAGCATGTGTGCCACCATGCTAGGCTAATTTTTGTATTTTATTTTTAGTTTTTTTTGTTTGTAGAGACAGGTTTTGCCATGTTGCCAAGGCTGGTCTCAAATTCCTGGGCTCAAGTGATCCTCCCACCTCAGCCTTCCAAAGAGCTGGGATTACAGGCATGAGCTACTGCACCTGGCCTAGAATTTTTTAAAAATCACTATCTGGCAACTCTCAGGATAATATTCGATTCAGGCAAGGATCATCAATGAATGCTAAAACCATTGGGTGAAAAGTTGTTGCAGAATGGGATGCTCACATGGCTTCAAAGTATTGCTCCACAAATTACTTATCAATAACGTAAAAAACCAAACTGTACTAACCATGGAGAAATCTGGTTGTTATCACTTTAACCGAGTGATCAAACTTAACATCACTAAATAGAGTGCAACCTAATAGTTCATGCCTCCAGCTAGGATGCAGTAAGAAGGGCCAGATATCACCTAGTATTTTTGCCAAAAATGTTTAACCTTAATGTAATCACGAGAAAGTAATCACTCAAATCCAGAATGTGGGACATTTTACAAGATGTCCTCCTTGCACTCTTCCAAAAAAAAATCAATGTCATGAAAACAAACAAATGGTGGGGTTGGGGAGAACTGTTCTAAATTTAAAAACTAAAGCGGGATAACAACCAGATGAGATGTGTTAGAGCTTGAATTTACAGAGAGAGAAAAACCACTGTGAAAGCATTCTGGGGAAAATCTGAATATGTAGGATATGTTAGATGATATTAAGGAATTGTGTTAATTTTCAAAGGTATGATAATGTTTTTTTCTTTTGTAAAAGAGTCCTTATTTTTCACAATGTATGTTGAAGTATTCAGAGTGAAGTGTCTTGTTGGCTATAATTATTTCAAATGGTTCCACACACAAAGCACATACCACATACACATATACATATACCTCCAACCAACTCAAACCATGTTCAACACTGAAACTATAAGATGCCACCAAACAGGGAAGCATGAGTGTGTGTTGCATCTACGCATTGTATCAATCCAGGTTCAGTCAGAAAAGCAAAAGCCACTGCATGTATTTTAAGTATGAAAGGCTTTAAAACAAAAAATTAAAGGTTTATCCAACTCTTGGAAGGGCTGGAGGAGTGACCACCTCGGTGTGCAGTTCAGAAGGAGTGACTCTCAAACGCTCATTAGTAAGTGGCTACAAATGGGAAGCTCGCCTTATTATGCCTGCAATATCAATGCATGTGATTCCTGGGAAGGTCACCCAGAAGCTGCTTTAAACTCCAAGCCTGTCCATGCTTCTGTCTGCAACCGGCGTTGAAACATAATGGCCTCTCCTCTTCCGTCTCACGCTGGCTGACTCTAACCTAGGCTCATAGAGAGAAGGGATTCTAGAAAATGTATTAATAGTTCCAAGTGTCCCCTCTGCATCTCATAAAAGACCTTAGAAAGGGCACTGATAATGCTATTTGCAAAAAGACAATCCAGCACAGTTGTATTTTACAACACAGGCTCTTTAAGTTTGGGTTATCAGCAAAAAACCATTAGAGTATGAGAAATTCCTTTTTAAATTGTGGCAAAATATACATAACATAAAAATTACCATTGTAGCTATTGTACATTGTAGCTAAGTATACAGTCCAGTAGCATTAAGTACATTTACACTGTTGTGCACCACTATCTAGCTCCAGAAACTTTTCATCTTCCCAAACAGAAACTTGTACCTATTAACCAATACCTTCTCCTTCCTCACTTCTCCTAGAAACCAGAATTATACTTTCTGTCTCTACAAATCTGACTATTTTGGATACCTCAGAATCACAGTATGTGTCATTCTATGACTGGCTTATTTCACTTAGCATCATGTCTTCAAGGGTCATCCATGTTATAGCATGTGTCAGATTTCCTTTTCTTTTCTTTTCTTTTTTTTTTTTTGAGACACAGTCTCGCTCTGTCACCCAGGCTGGAGGGCAGTAGCACAATCTCAGCTCAGTGCAGCCTCTGCCTTCCAGGTTCAAGTAATTCTCGTGCCTCAGCCTCCCAAGTAGCTGGAATGACAGGCATGCACCACCACACCTGGCTAATTTTTGTATTTTTAGTAGAGACGGGGTTTTACCATATTGGCCAGGCTGGTCTTGAACTTCCGGCCTCAAGTGATCTGCCCGTCTCGGCCTCCCAAAGTGCTGGGATTACAGGCGTGAGCCACTATGCCTGGCCCCCGATTGTCATTATTTAAGGCTAAGTGATATTTTGTTGTCTGTATATACCACATTTTGTTTATTCATTCATCTGTCAATGGACATTTGGGTTGTTTCCACCCCTTGGTTATAATACTACTAGGAACACGAGCATACAAATATCTGCTCCAGTCCCTGCTTTTATCTTTTGGATATATGCCCAGAGGTGGAATTGCTGGGTCACAAGGTAATTCTAGATTAAATTTTTTGAGGGACTGCCGTATTCTTCTCCACCATAGCTGCACCATTTTACCTTCCCAGCAGCAGTGTACAAGCGGTCCAGCTTCTCCACATCTTCACCCACACTTGTTATTTTTGGCTTTTATTTTATTTTTAAAAATAACATTCTAATGGGTGTTAAGTGGTCAGAAATGGTTCTTTTAGGAGTAGAGATAGAGGCCGGGGGGATGGCTTACACCTGTAATCCCAGCACTTTGGGAGGCCTCGGTGGGGAGATCACTTGGGGTCAGGAGTTTGAGATCAGCCTGGCCAACATGGTGAAACTCCATCTCTATTAAAAATACAAAAATTAGCTGGGTGTGGTGGTGTGCACTCCCAGCTACTTGGGAGGCTGAGGGATGAGAATCGCTTGAACCCGGGAGGTGGTAGTTGCAGTGAGCCGAGATCACACCACTGTATGGCCTGGTGACAGAGCAAGGCTCTGTCTCAAAAAAAAAAAAAAAAAAATAGAAAAATAAAGAGTAGAGATAGAAAAGCATTGAAAACACAGCCTCAGCTCAGCTCAGTCTGCCATGGTGGGAAGCCATTATTTCTTCACTCTTGAAACCTTTTCGTCCTTGGTGTAGCAGAGGCTGCAAGTCTCCTCTGCAACTTTATTCTTCCCTTCTTTCTCAGTTATAAAATCCCTGATTTTGGAAATATCTTTATTGAGATATAATTCACATACCATAACATTCACTACAATTGAATGGTCTTTAGTATATTCACAGATTTGTACAACTATCACCACAAACTAAGTTTAGAACTTTTTTCATCATCCCACAAAGAAACCCCACACCCATTAGCAGTTATTCACTATTTCTCCCCAATCAACCTCCCCTCCCCTCAATAGCCCTAGGCAGCCACCAGTCTACTTTCTGTCTCTACCTATTTGTCTTTTCTGGACATTTTATACAAATGAGATTTTACAACATGTAGTCTTTTGTGACTGGCTTTTTTCCCCTAGCATAATGTTTTCCAGGTTCATCTGTGTTGTAGCAGGTATCAGTACTTCAACCCTTTTTACTGCCAAATAATATTCCATTATATGGATAGGTCACCTTTTGTTTATCCATTCATCAATTGATGGATATTTGGGTTGTTTCCATTTTCTTGACTGTTATGAATAATGTTGCCATGAACATTAATGCACAAGTTTTTGTGCAGATGTGTATTTTCATGTGTCTTGGTTTTATACCTAGGAGTAGAATTGCTAAGCCATAGGAGAACTCCTCCATGTTTAACCATTAATGAACTGCCAAACTGTTTTCCAAAGAAATTGCACCATTGTACAATCCCACCAGCAATGTATGAGGGTAGAATCCCTGATTTTTAACTGATCATTGAGCTCAGGCCCATTCAAAACAAAGATGACATTTCCTAACCTTCCTTACAATTAGTTCTGACCAGTGGGATGGGAGAAGAAGTTAGGTTTTGTCCTTAAAAGGAAGTAGAGTGGCCGGGCGCAGTGGCTCACGCCTGTAATCCCAGCACTTTGGGAGGCCGAAGTGGGGGGATCACCTGAGGCCGGGAGTTCGAGACTAGCCTGACCAACATGGAGAAACCTCATCTCTACTAAAAATACAAAATTAGCTGGGCGTGGTGGTGCATGCCTGTAATCCCAGCTACTCAGGAGGCTGAGGCAGGAGAATCGCTTGAACCTGGGAGGCGGAGGTTGTGATGAGCTGAGATTGTGCCATTGCACTCTAGCCTGGGCAAGAAGAGCGAAACTCCATCTCAAAAAAAAAAAAAGAAAGAAAGGAGAGTACATTCTACACTCTCCTCTCCTCCACCCTGCCTCCTTTCCAGTGGCTGGATGTGGACAAGGTGGTAAGCTATCTTAGATCATGTGGACAAGGGAAACACATAGGGATATTAGAACCTCCAGACAGAAGGAACTTAGGACCCTGAACAGCTTTGTGGAGCAGTGCTCCCATACCAGCGTGAAGTTTTGTATGGGAGAAAATATACATTTCTAGCTTTTGTAAGCCACTGTTATTTTGGGTCTCTCTCAGAGCAGCCAAATATATAATTTAACTAATATATTTTCTTTCTGTGATTCTTCTTTATTTTGATTATACTTCTACTTCTGTGCCCCTCTTTTAGGTGGGAGGTGCTGCTCCAAGCACTAACTCAGAATATAGACCCTCTCCCTCTTGTAATAGTGACAGCTTGGAGTTCTTTGCTTCCACTGTAGGGGAAGGAAGGAAAAAATATGGAGAACTCACATCCACTCTTCATTGTCCTCAAACAGAAGTAACCCATTTTGTTCTGCTCACAGCCCATTGGCCAGAACTAACTGTATGGCCCCAGTCTAATTGCAAAGGAGTCTGGGAAGTACAGCACAGCACATGGATCTTTGGAAAGCGTTAATTTTCTCTGCCAAAGGCTTCTTTTGTTGTTGTTGTTGTTTGAAATGGAGTCTCGTTCCGTCACCCGGGCTGGAGTGCAGTGGCTCTATCTCAGCTCACTGCAACCTCCACCTCCCAGGTTCAAGCACTCCTCCAGCCTTGGCCTCCGAAGTAGCTAGGATTACAGGCGTGTGCCATCATACCTGGCTAATTTTTTTGTATTTTTAGTAGAGACAGGGTTTTACCATGTTGGCCAAGCTGGTCTCAAACTCTTGGCTTCAAGTGATCCGCCTGCTTCGGTCTCCCAAAGTGTTGGGATTACAGGCGTGAGCCACTGTACCCGGCCAATACTGGTGTTTTCTGACCTCAGCGTTTTTCTTTTCTCCTGCCATGTACTCTCCCTAGAGATTTCATCTACTCCCAAGTCTTCCACTGCTCCTACCTGCTGATGACTCCCAAAACTCAGTCTCCAGCCGAGACTTCTCTCCTGGGCTTGAGACATATGTATCCAACTGCCGGAACATCTCCAGTGGACAGCCTTTGGGCACAAGGCAACACTAGCTTGTGGGTACAAGTAATCACCCAAAGTCAATTTCAGTGGCTCTCCACTCCCATATTTTTTCAACCCCTGGAAATGTTCCCTTCCCAAATACTCTGAGTCTTTCTTCTCCTTTGATGACTGTGGTTTTGTGACTGGATGGTAGCTCCTGTTGCTTTTTTTCCTTTCAAATGAATTTTCTCTTAGGAGGCTTCTTAGCCATTAAGCAAATAGACCTCAACTGGGCTTGCCCTATGCCTATCTGAAACCCAGCTTAGGTTCGAGTTAGGACTCCTGTTAATCCGAGCTCTCACTTCCTGTCCCAACCTGCTTATTTTTTTTGGTGAAAGAAAATATCATCCCCCTAGTTGCTCAGAAACCTGGGAATCATTGGGATTTTTTCCTCTCCTTCACCTTCCTCATCCAATCAGTCACCAAGTACTATCAACTCTGCTGCCTTAGTAGCCCTCAATATATACTTACCTATCAACCATCACTGCCATGCCATACTTCAGGCCTTCATTTCTCACTTGGATTACTAAAATATCCCTAAATAGTTCCTCTGCCTTCTCTCTGGCCACCCTCCTGAGTGATCTCTCCATCACGTACCTTTCAGTGACTGCTTGCACAAGCCCCTTTGTGACTTGGTCATAGTCTGCTCTCTTGAACCACCAGAGCCAAGCACCTGGGTTCTGATTCTGGTTGCAACTCTTACTGCCTGATGGTGGACAGGCCACTTGATCTCCTCAAACCTCAGTTCCTAAATCAAATGAATGATTGAATTCAGTCACTTAACTTTGTATGTAGTAGGCACTGTGCAAAACATACTAGTGGATATAGAGATGAATTAGAAAAAGCCCCTGCACTCAAAGAGCTCTCGGATTCATCAACAAATTATTGTGCAGTTAGATAGTAAGTGCTATAATCCAGGAATATACAGTGTTGTGTGAATAATGTGGAATCAGTTTATCTCCAGAGCAGAAAAAGGTGAAGGCAGAAGAAGGCATTCAGAGTGATACTGGAGCTGTGTAGCAGGGGCTACTACTGTTCCCTCAAATCCTTTCTTCTCTTCTTCCTGAGTAATAGAGTCCTTTTTCAGCTAGGCATACAGCCATCCAAAATAAAAACTATATTTCCCAGCCTCCTTTTCAGCTAAGTGTAGCCATGTGACTAAGTTGTGGCCAATGGGATGTCAGTACAAGTGGTAATGGCAATATCTGGGATGTGTCTTTAAAAGGAAGGAACATGTCCTTCTCCTTTTCCTCCTTCCTGTTCCCTGGGAGGTGAACTTGGTAGCTGGAGGTGAAGCAGCTGGAACTTGGATATGAGCATCTCGTTGATGATAATAGTGCAACAAGATAGAAGCGGCCCGAGCTGGCCTACATTTACATGAGAAGGAAATAAGACTCCATTTTGTTTAAGCTATTCTCTTGCATATATATATATACACATATATATCAGCTAAGTGTAGCCATGTGACTAACTTGTGGCCAATGGGATGTCAGTATGAGTGGTAAGAGCAGTATCTTGTATATATATATGTATATATATACACACACATATATACATATATGTATGCAAGAATATAAAATATATATGTGTGTGTGTATATATATATGCACACATATATGTGTCCCTTGCAGCCAAGTCTAATTCTAACTAATACAAACTAACTCTAAAAAATGAATATATATTCACCAGGGGATAGGCTATTTCAAGCAGAGGGAAGACTGTATAAAGGCTCAGGGGATGCCGTGGTTTTATGTGGCAGCAGATGAGACTGGAAATGAGTCAGGATGAGCCACAGTGGAGGATGAATTAAATGGGCAGGACTGTGATAGAAAGACCTGTTGGAGGCTATGAATGCAATCAAGGTGACAGACAACTGGTGCAATGATAGTAGTGGAAATGGAGGAGAGGGGATTGATTCAAGATGCATTTAGGACCAAGAATCGGGAGCTTGTGAACATGTGTGTATGAGTACTGTAGACGGAGTGGGTGTGTCATCAGAGAAGATCTGAGCATTTGGGCTTGCTCTCCTCAGAGGCCCTGCGAGTGGAGTTCAGCTTTTCCTCATGGGGCAAATCCTACTTTCGCTCCAGTTCCTGGGGCTCAGAGTCCCTGGCCCAGATGCCTCTTGCCATCTCATCTTCACCCTGCCTGGCTTCCCTTGCTTGTTCCAGGATTGTTTCATAAAGAGGGATGTGGTTGGGTCTTTAACCCTATGAATGCTGGCTGAGGATGCCTGCGGAGCCTGTAGTGAAGCTGTCAGGGGCTGCTCAGGTTCTGGCTGGTAGGTGAACACTGTCCATCTTGCTGGCTGGGACACAGTGACTCTGGGTAGTTGTGTAAGAGAGGGGCCCTTGGCAGACAAACAGGTTCTTCTCTGTTGGTGGGCCAGCCAGCTGGTCATTGGGAAGGTTAAAGGTCATGGGGTTTGGGAGAAACTGGGTGAGGAGTTCAGCCCCATCCCCCGTAAAGCTCCTGGGAAGCACTTCTCTACTGGGGCAGCCCCTGATACCAGGGCACTCATTAACCCTCTGGGTGCCAGGGAAAGGGCAGGAGGTGAGTGCTGGGAGGCAGCTGAGGTCAACTTCTTTTGAACTTCCACGTGGTATTTACTCAGAGCAATTGGTGCCAGAGGCTCAGGGCCCTGGAGTATAAAGCAGAATGTCTGCTCTCTGTGCCCAGACGTGAGCAGGTGAGCAGCTGGGGCAGAGGGATGGGGGTCACAGTCCTAAGGGAGGGCATTGCAGGTGGCCTCAGGGGAGAGCCTGGGGTGGCCCCTAAGACGTCCTCTTGGAACATTTTGGCAGAGTTGCCTCTTCGCCCTCGTTATGGCTCAGTTTTTCCACCATGAAATGGGAGGGAGGGAGACAGGTGGGCAGGGGAGAGGTGGTAGAAGTGGCCTAGAGAACTGTTCCTGGGGTCTGGGACCTTTGTGAAGGGGTTAGAGCACCACGCTCCCTGCTATGTGACTGAGGTAGCAAGAGCACGCCCTCTTCCCATGTCTGAGGAAGACACCCTAGCCTCCTTGACTCACCTAGGTCGGTCCTCTTGAGCCCCAACAGCTCTGTGCTCCCCAGCCCAAGGAAGGGGTAACAGGATTTCGGGCAGTTGCCCCTGCAGAGGCCCCCTGGGCAAGTCTCCTGCGCCATGTCCCTTCCTCTCCTTCTTCCCCTAACCAGGCCTCCCTCCACCTGTCTTCTCAGAGCAGATAATGGCAAGCATGGCTGCCGTGCTCACCTGGGCTCTGGCTCTTCTTTCAGGTGGGTCTCCGACCCTGACTTCAACGTGGGGGTGTGGGTGGAGGCTGGCCAGAGGGCCCTGTCCACCCTGGGGGAGGAGAGCCCAGGCCCTGATTACCTAGTCCCTCTCCGCAGCGTTTTCAGCCACCCAGGCACGGAAAGGCTTCTGGGACTACTTCAGCCAGACCAGCGGGGACAAAGGCAGGGTGGAGCAGATCCATCAGCAGAAGATGGCTCGCGAGCCCGCGTGAGTGCCCAGGGGAAGGGGTGTAGGCGAAGGGAGGAGACAGCTGGGCCATGCCATGATGCCCTGCCTCTGCTGCCTCAACCTCTGTGGCCGCTGCTGGGACAGAGGAAAGGAGCGGTGCTAGCTCTGTCTGCAGATCCCGGCCATCCTGGGCTCTTTAGCGCCCTCTGCCTGCAGCCCCCGCCTTGACAACTCTGTAGCTGTTGCCCCCTTGCTCACTGAGGCGCGGGACCTGGGATCAATCGGCAGGACGCCCGCTGCAGTCCCCAGAATCAAAGGATGATGTGGCGCATCTATGTTTCTTTGGAGAGTGTTGTAGGTCTGGATTTGTATGGGCAATGTGTTTGTGCTTCGTGCGTGAGGAGTTGTTACTGGCCAGGGCTAGGACAAGAGCCCTCGACCCTGGGGCCAACGCCCTGCGTCCTTGGTTCCCCCAGAGGATCAGTGCGCGATGACGTGGGGACAAAGGAGATGATGGGGGCTAGCAGTCTGACGGCCTGGATATCTGTCCCCTTCTCCAGGACCCTGAAAGACAGCCTTGAGCAAGACCTCAACAACATGAACAAGTTCCTGGAAAAGCTGAGGCCTGTGAGTGGGAGCGAGGCTCCTCGGCTCCCACAGGACCCGGTGGGCATGCGGCAGCAGCTGCAGGAGGAGTTGGAGGAGGTGAAGGCTCGCCTCCAGCCCTACATGGCAGAGGCGCACGAGCTGGTGGGCTGGAATTTGGAGGGCTTGCGGCAGCAACTGAAGCCCTACACGATGGATCTGATGGAGCAGGTGGCCCTGCGCGTGCAGGAGCTGCAGGAGCAGTTGCGCGTGGTGGGAGAAGACACCAAGGCCCAGCTGCTGGGGGGCGTGGACGAGGCGCGGGCTTTGCTGCAGGGACTGCAGAGCCGCGTGGTGCACCACACCGGCCGCTTCAAAGAGCTCTTCCACCCATACGCCGAGAGCCTGGTGAGCGGCATCGGGCGCCACGTGCAGGAGCTGCACCGCAGTGTGGCTCCGCACGCCCCCGCCAGCCCCGCGCGCCTCAGTCGCTGCGTGCAGGTGCTCTCCCGGAAGCTCACGCTCAAGGCCAAGGCCCTGCACGCACGCATCCAGCAGAACCTGGACCAGCTGCGCGAAGAGCTCAGCAGAGCCTTTGCAGGCACTGGGACTGAGGAAGGGGCCGGCCCGGACCCCCAGATGCTCTCCGAGGAGGTGCGCCAGCGACTTCAGGCTTTCCGCCAGGACACCTACCTGCAGATAGCTGCCTTCACTCGCGCCATCGACCAGGAGACTGAGGAGGTCCAGCAGCAGCTGGCGCCACCTCCACCAGGCCACAGTGCCTTCGCCCCAGAGTTTCAACAAACGGACAGTGGCAAGGTTCTGAGCAAGCTGCAGGCCCGTCTGGATGACCTGTGGGAAGACATCACTCACAGCCTTCATGACCAGGGCCACAGCCATCTGGGGGACCCCTGAGGGTCTACCTGCCCAGGCCCATTCCCAGCTCCTTGTCTGGGGAGCCTTGGCTCTGAGCCTCTAGCATGGTTCAGTCCTTGAAAGTGGCCTGTTGGGTGGAGGGTGGAAGGTCCTGTGCAGGACAGGGAGGCCACCAAAGGGGCTGCTGTCTCCTGCATATCCAGCCTCCTGCGACTCCCCAATCTGGATGCATTACATTCACCAGGCTTTGCAAACCCAGCCTCCCAGTGCTCATTTGGGAATGCTCATGAGTTACTCCATTCAAGGGTGAGGGAGTAGGGAGGGAGAGAGGCACCATGCATGTGGGTGATTATCTGCAAGCCTGTTTGCCGTGATACTGGAAGCCTGTGCCACTACATCCTGGAGTTTGGCTCTGGTCACTTCTGGCTGCCTGGTGGCCACTGCTACAGCTGGTCCACAGAGAGGAGCACTTGTCTCCCCAGGGCTGCCATGGCAGCTATCAGGGGAATAGAAGGGAGAAAGAGAATATCATGGGGAGAACATGTGACGGTGTGTGAATATCCCTGCTGGCTCTGATGCTGGTGGGTACGAAAGGTGTGAGCTGTGATAGGAGAGGGCAGAGCCCATGTTTCCTGACATAGCTCTACACCTAAATAAGGGACTGAACCCTCCCAACTGTGGGAGCTCCTTAAACCCTCTGGGGAGCATACTGTGTGCTCTCCCCATCTCCAGCCCCTCCCTCTGGGTTCCCAAGTTGAAGCCTAGACTTCTGGCTCAAATGAAATAGATGGTTATGATAGAAGTTTGCCTGGCGTGACTCTCATTTGGACCATGTCTGAAAGCAGTGGCCTCACCACTATCCCCAAAGCACACCCATCACCCACTCCATTCCCTTGCTGCTCTTTCTCATCCACCCCCTCCCAGTCCAGGTCTGTCAAAGGGGGTCTGGCTGGGCTCTGCTTCAGGGATCCTGGCTAGACAACGGCTGTCTGTCACACCTGGCAGGAGGGCCTGGGTTACGGGCCCTTCCTCTGCACCTGCACTGTTCACTAGCCTGCTCCCCACAGGACACTGTGCATGGAATGCAGGCTGTGTCTGGAAGAGCTGTGGCCCTGGTGGACCTGAGATTCCTGAGGTGGGCTGCCTCCTTTGTTCCTGCTGTTCTAGAGTTTGAATGGCCTCTTTTTATGCCGGACTCTCTTCTTGGGACTCCCCTCACTCAGGGGCACCAATGCTCCCTATAGATCCCCTGGGAACTGAAACTGGGGTGTGGTGGAGGACGTGGAAAGGGTAAACACAGCCCCTTGTCTTTGGACTGCCCGGTCCAGCCCCCTTTCCTCCCAGCTCAGCCTACTGTCCCCGGGTTCTCAGCACCTGCCTGCTCCCCAACCCCATAGCACAGACCCCACACATATGTAGGCTCATCATGCCTGCAGGCTGGTCTTCCCTGACACCGTGGATTTTGACAATGTTGGCAACAGAACTGGGTTGTGGACCCAGCACCTGGAGAGAGGAAGTGCTAGAAAGGTAGAAATAATAAAAGGTGTTTTTGTTGTTGTTAGGAAACTGGAAAAGCATAGGTCAAGGGCTATGATGGGGATGAGGAGGTAGGAGTGAAAATGAGGGCTGTGTACTTGAGGCTGGGATTGGGGAAGGTAGTGATGAGGACAGAATAGGGAGTGGGAAGAACAGAAAGGGACAGAGGGATTCAGGGATTGTGAGAGAGGGGAAGAGGCTGAGCCACCCGGAGGGGCGACCTAGCACGCAAGCAGCATGTGGCCCAACACTGGAACCAAGCAGCCCGGCTCCGGGCGCACCTTCTCAGGGATTCCTCAGGGACAAGTCCAGCCCCTTGTCGTCAAGGCTCTTGTAGACCGACGTGGGGACCAATAGAACCCCGTGCGGTGGAGCTATTGTGAAGGAGCAAAAAAGTGCCCTGGTTCTAAGAGGACGTCTTAGGGGAAGTGACGGCTGAGTTGGGGTGGATCCGGCTGGCGATGGAAGGTTCGAGCCATATAAACCTGGGAACCGGGAGCCCTTGACGACATTGTTCCCCGAGTGCCCGGAGTCTGCGGCCTCTTTAAGAAGGGAGGCGGGGGTGGTGGCAGCTGGCGGAAGTGACCGGAGAGGGGTGGGGCCGTGAGAGCGGCGGAAGTAGGAAGTCGAGGTCTGAATTGCGCGTGGTGGTCATGGCGGCCAGCGGGGCTGTGGAACCAGGGCCCCCGGGGGCTGCCGTCGCCCCGTCGCCCGCCCCGGCCCCGCCGCCTGCCCCTGATCACCTGTTCCGGCCCATCAGCGCCGAGGACGAGGAGCAGCAGCCCACCGAGATCGAGTCGCTATGCATGAACTGTTACTGCAATGTGAGGCGGGGGCGCGGCCGCGAGCGGCGGGTGGGTAGGGCTTGTGCCGGGACGAGCCGGGGGTCAGACCCAGCCAGGTGGGCCCGGCCGGGGACCCCGAGGCGCGCCCGGAGATAGTAGGGCGGGGAAAAGGAGTTTCATTGATTTTTTCCTTAGCTACTTTCTACTTCACCAGGGCATGACGCGCCTCCTGCTCACCAAGATTCCCTTCTTCAGAGAAATAATAGTGAGCTCCTTTTCCTGCGAGCACTGTGGCTGGAACAACACGGAGATCCAGTCGGCAGGCAGGATCCAGGACCAGGGAGTGCGCTACACTTTGTCTGTCAGGGCTCTGGAGGTGAGAGGACCTCAGAGCAGGTACCTCAGTATTCTAGAGAGAGATTCGGTACTGGGGTCAGAGCTCTGGTCCAGGCGGTCGGATCTTAAATAAATCCCCCTATGTCTCCTAGCCTTAGTTTCTTTTGTAAAATGGTACTGGTGTTGTCATCAGCTCAAGTGAGATAAGATTTGTGAAAATGCTTTGTAAATGTTGTCTGAGGGTATGAAATGAGCAGTAGTTGTTAGGAATAGTATTCTCACCATTTGGACAGCCTGGCTCACACCACCTGTACTATTCGAAAGGAGCAGTCTGGACCCTGTGGAGTGGCGAGAGGGAGAGACAGCTGGGCTGCGGTCTGATGGAAGGGGACGGTCTGGTTATTACTTGAGGAGAAGCTGTTCTGCAGTCTCTTTGTACTGAACGTATTCCTTTCTTCCCAGGACATGAACAGAGAAGTGGTGAAGACTGACTCTGCTGCCACAAGGATTCCTGAGCTAGATTTTGAAATTCCTGCCTTTAGCCAGAAAGGAGGTAAGTTTAAGATCAGAGTATTTGGGCTGTTCGCATGTAGCTAGAATCTTACCCTCTTTCTTGCAAAACCCCCTGGTGCCAGGTCTAATGGTTTGTGTATGGGTTCTACCATGTAATCATTGTGATCTTCATTAGTTAATCATGAGTGGAAAGCTTAGGTAAAACAGCTCGAGATGGTAGAAAGTAATAGTAATACCATAGTGTGTTTATTGTAGAATTTTAGCATCACTATTATCAGACATGAATAGAACCTTGCACCTGGCCTTCTCATTTTACAGATGAGGAAATTAAGACCCAGAGAGTTCAAGTGAATTGCCCAGGGTCATACAGGGACTTGATAGCAGAGCTAAGGCTAAGTCACACTTGTCTTTTGTTCTTGTTCACAAGCTCTGACCACTGTTGAAGGATTGATCACCCGTGCTATCTCTGGCCTGGAGCAGGACCAGCCTGCACGAAGGGTAAGCTGGGGTTTTCTGATTGTAGCAGCTCAAGGAATAATTGCTTATATAGAGTGTCCCATGTGTCTGAAGAGTCTCTGACTAAGTGTTGGAAACTTTCTGGGTAAGCATATGGTGGTGCTGGAGCTGCTAGGATGTTGCATATGTTATAATTATTGTCTTTTCCACTTCCCTCCCTCAGTATATATTCAGGCCTCATCAGACAATATAACATTACCTCTGAAGAGCCTTTCCTAATCCCCTTGGGTTATCTGTGTTTCCTGAGTATTCCACTGCATCTTATATTTATTATGACAGAAGTAATATATTATAACTGCAGACAATATAACATTACCTCTGAAGAGCCTTTCCTAATCCCCTTGGGTTATCTGTGTTTCCTGAGTATTCCACTGCATCTTATATTTATTATGACAGAAGTAATATATTATAACTGCATCTTTAGTTATTTGTCTCCTTAATTGGCTGGGGAGTCCCATGAGAGGACTGATATATTTACTATTATATCTCTAACATGGCATGAGTGCCTGGGCTAAATGGTTGAATGAGTGAGAAAAATGAGGCTCACCTGTCACCACCCGTCAACTTCAGGCTTGTTTGCTACATCTCATTGTGAAGCCTGAGTCACTCTGTTTCCACTCACACTGAGATAGGTGGTGACTTCCTAATGGAAGTAACATGGGCATGACAAGGGGCAGGGCATAAGGTACACCACCAGGGCTGATGCTTTACTCTCTGTTCATGGCAGGCAAACAAAGATGCTACAGCTGAAAGAATTGATGAGTTCATTGTCAAACTGAAGGAGCTAAAGCAAGTAGCCTCCCCTTTCACTCTGGTGAGTATTGAGAGACTGGAGTTGCCCTTGATTAGGGGAGGAGGGACCATTAAGACTGCTGGGATTTTCCACTGTGATGCCTGCGTGGTCTGATAGTAGGTGATGTAGGATTGTTTATGATTTCCTTTTGCAATGACTCTCTCTTCTCCCATTTGTTAGATCATTGATGATCCCTCAGGGAACAGTTTTGTGGAAAACCCACATGCTCCTCAGAAAGATGATGCCCTGGTGATCACACACTACAACCGGACCCGACAGCAGGAAGAGATGCTGGGGCTCCAAGTAAGTGGACTGAAGGATCCAGAAGAATGCTCTGGAATTATCGCGCACTCTGGATTGCTTGGAGTCAGTGGAACTTATTTTGCTGCTGCTGCTCTGTGTGCCCTATCTCAGCATGTTTGTGCTTCTCATCTTGCTTATGTCCAGGACTTGGGTAAACTTCACAGAAAGGATGGCAGTGGCTGTGATCCTATCTTAAGTCCTGTTCTTCCTTTGGTTGGGGCTTTACTTTGTGGTTTCTCTAACTGATGAGGTGGCACTTGACATAACTGATGAGGTGGCACCTGAGCATTTCTCCCACTCCAGGGCAGGGTGTTGGGGACGCTGAGGTATACCTGCCAACTTGCGACGTGCATCTTTGCTATTTTAGGAAGAAGCACCAGCAGAGAAGCCAGAAGAGGAAGATCTCAGAAATGAAGTGAGTCACATTGGCTACTGGTGAGGAAGGAGCAGAGTTGTGGGCTGAGACTGATGCTGTTCAGCATCTGTCTTGTCACCCACATAGATGACCACCAGCATACCAACTGAGTGTCTTTAGCCTGAACATCCCATCTGAGAGGGCTCACCCTTTGTCCCCATGTTGTGTTGCAGGTGCTCCAGTTCAACACAAACTGCCCAGAATGCAATGCCCCGGCTCAGACCAACATGAAGCTAGTACGTATCTTTTGCCAAGCAGTTGGGTTGCTCTTCATCTGACTCAGGCATGAAGATTATAATCAGGCTGGGAGCATCCCTTTCAAGGAAAGCACATGCTTTATACCCAGTGATAAGGAAGATATTATCTTTGATTAGACTGTATACCTTGGGTTTTGTGTTCAAAGAGAAAATTAGGCCATGGTCACTAGACTGTGTGTGTGTGACCTGAGCCATGCCTTCAAATGTGTGAACAGGGATCGCCATGGGTTGGGAACTTGCCCTCTTCTGGAGGACTCTGTGGGCTGCCTCTTGTGAATATTTCCTGCAGTTCTGGGACCAGCATATGTTTGTGTGGGGTTTGGCTTTGTTTTTCCCCAGATGGTGGTCTTGTTCGCCTGGAAGTAGATTTCCTTAACTCCGTTTTCCAGAAATCCCTCACTTTAAGGAGGTTATCATCATGGCTACCAACTGCGAGAACTGTGGGCATCGGACCAATGAGGTGGGTGGGCGCCATTATTTGGGAAGAAGACTAGCTTAAGGGTAACCCCCTTTTAACTATCATTCTTCCTAAGTACTTCAGTACTCGGGGGCAGGGGGTGTAGAGTAGCTTGGGTCTTTTTCTTAGGTCTAGTGTAGGGTGAGGAGCCCTAGAAGGAACGGGAATTAGCCTAGAGAAGAAGAGTTAGAGATTCTATAACTTGTTTAAGACATATTAAAGGTTGATGATATGGAAGAGAGAAGTCTTTTGACCCACTCCTCAGAGGTGTGGAAGTTCAGGGAGGCAGACTTTGACTTCACAATGAAGAACTCAATAGAGCTGTCTGAAAATAGAATGAGCTGCCTTGGAGAATTATAAATTCCCTTCCCCTGAGTGTATCTGAGTATAAGCTAATTAAATTCTTTAACCAGAATATTATAAAGGAGACCCACACATTGGATGCAGTGGATGAAAGGACTGCAATAAATGCTTAAAAGTCTCTTTCAACCCCAAGAGTCTTTTTTTTTTTTTTTTAAGGTAAATTCAGAGTTTATTGGCAATTTGGGATAAGTTTTGGCATGTTACCAGGGTTGGGCACTGTTCCTGGCCAGCTCTTGGTGTTTTTGGTTTGGCGACTGCTGTTTAGAAGGCTCTTTCTTTGGTAGCTATTAATGGGCCTAACTGATTGGATGTCCAAGCCTACACTCCAGGTCTCCTGGGTACCAAGTGAGGCTCAGGTCTTCTCTCAGTTGCTCCTGACTGTTATCTATGCAGGTGAAATCTGGAGGAGCAGTAGAACCCTTGGGCACCAGGATCACCCTCCACATCACAGATGCCTCAGATATGACCAGAGACCTCCTCAAGGTAACAGTCTGCTTGGGAAAGTCACTGTCATCCTTATAAGTTAGATAAACTGTCTCTATCTAGGGGAAGTTGTCTTTTAGAAATAACGTTCAGGGACATGAGGTATCTCCTACTTCCCTGGCTTTGAGGACCCCTGAGCAGAGGGAATTAATCTAAGATTGGAATTGCAGGTTTAGAAGGCGACCCTGTTAGCTCTTTCTGATGACCTGGTAGCTTTTTGGCCTCCAGTGTCTATCTGGGTCCTCTTCTCTGTCTGTCCCCTAGTGACAGGATACCTGACAGCTCGAAGCTATGACTGAGTTTCCCTTTATTAAGTTGGATCTATTCCCGTGGTTCAGATGGACAGGAGTGAATCTCAAGCTTTAACAAGGGAGTCAGAGAAAACTGAGGCAGCTGCCCTTGTCCGCAGTCTATCACTGCTGGTATTAATTGGGCAGGAGGCCTCTGGTTGGCTTTCTTTGCTTCTGACTTAAAGCTTAAACTGACCTCTCATCTCACAGTCTGAGACTTGCAGTGTGGAAATCCCAGAGCTAGAATTTGAACTGGGAATGGCCGTCCTCGGGGGCAAGTTCACCACACTGGAAGGGCTGCTGAAAGACATCCGGGAACTGGTGAGTCACCTGAGAAGTGTGTAAACCACCTTTGAGCAATTTGGCTGTGTGAAGAGGGACTGGAAGACTTCAGACATCCTAATTTTCGGTGCTGGTAACTGTGGGTTTCTTTGCCGTAAAGCTGGTTTAAGAGACTTAAATATTACTTTGGATTGTGAAGACAAGTTTATGGGAAATGTTGAATGGAAATTCCAGGCCTAACTTTGGGACTTTATAGTTATTTTGTGGTCTTGGATAAGTCATTTATTTTACTGTAAAGTTAGGGGATGAGGGTCCTTCTAGCACCTAAAACTTCCCAACATAAAAAACATACATGTATGGGTTGACTTAGCCCAAATATTTATCTTCTTGATGAATTATTTCACTTGATTCTCTGTTGGGCATTTTGTATTTGTAAATTGTACTTTTTCTTTGCATTTCTTCTCCAAATTCGTATCAGAGGTCATATTCTAAGAACATGTTTCAATTTTGTTTTACATTGCCAGTTTTGTTATCTTGGCACATTATCCCATAGACTCCTAGGAGTGATGCCTTGGTCAGAAAGGTGGTGTGGGCTAAATGGAAACCAAGTTTCCCTGACAGGGCACCTACTGTCACCCCCTGCCTAGTTTATGGTCAGGCCTAACAAATATAAAGCCAGTATTCACACAGTTTGGATTATCATTTATTGCAGGTGACCAAAAATCCTTTCACACTGGGCGACAGTTCCAATCCTGGACAGACGGAGGGACTACAGGAGTTTAGCCAGAAGATGGACCAGGTAAGAGGTCACTGGCTAGTCAGTACTTAGAATCCTGGGGCTCCAGTGAACAAGAGGCTGCATGCTCATGTCTTGCCACTTTTTGAACATCTAACCATCATGTTGGGGATTCTTCTTCTGGTTTTCTTTTTTTTTTTTTTTTGGAGACAGAGTCTCGTTCTGTTGCCCAGGCTGGAGTGCAGTGGCGTGATCTCGGCTCACTGCAACCTCCGCCTCCCGGGTTCATGCAATTCTGCTGCCTCAGCCTCCCAAGTAGCTGGGATTACAGGCGCACACCACCACGCCTGGCTAATTTTTTGTATTTTTAGTAGAGACAGGGTTTCACTATGTTGGCCAGACTGGTCTCGAACTCCTGACCTCGTGGTCTGCCTGCCTGGGCCTCCCAAAGTGCTGGGATTACAGGCGTGAGCCACCGCACCCGGCCCTCTTCTGGTTTTCTATATTCCATGTCTTCTTTCTTGTTTTTCTCCCTTATTTTGTTAGAGCATCTTCTCCAGTAGCTTCCTGGGAAAAAGTGCATGGGAAATAAAATTTCTGGGACCTTCCACATCTGAACATGTCTTTATTCTGTTATCACACTAGAGTGATTATTGGCTGGGAATACGATTCTAGGATAGAAATAATTTTTTATCAGAATTTCGAAGACTGCACTATGGTCTTCCAATTTGGTAAAGACATTGCACTACAGTCTTCCACTTTGGCTATTGAGAAGTCTGAAGCCATTTGATTGCTGGTCTTTTATATGTGACCTAGTCTCGTGATCTCTTCATTTCCTTTGATGTGAAATTTCAGGGTGTGCCTTGGTGTGGGTCAATTTTCACCCACTGGGCTAAGCACTTGGTAGATGTATCTTTTCAGTCTGGAAAACTCATGTGGTTCAGTTCTAGGAAGCTTTCATGAATTATTCTATTGAAGATTATCTTTTTTCTGATTTTTTTTTTTTCTGTTCTTTCTGAAAACTCCTGGGTTTTAGATATTAGACTTACTTGTCTGGTCTTCTATAATTTACTCTTTTTTTTGGTCCTATTTTTGGTTTCTTGGTTTTTTTGTTCTTTGGGAGATTCCCTCAACTTTATTTTCCAACCCTTCAATTGAGGTTTTCATTTCCACTAAAACTTTTATTTTCCAAGGAGCTTTTTAAAAAATAGCATCCTGTCTTAAGGATGTAGTATTTTTTCTTCTTGAGGATTATTATTTTTAAAATTTTTTCAGCATGCAGTTTATATAGCACTTATTGATACTGATGTTGGATCTTTTTTGACATTTTATTCTCCTTGCATCCTTTTTTTCCCCATTTGATTTCCCATCTTTCAGTGTTAAGGGCTTTGCTCAGATGTCTGATAATCATTGATTGTCTTCTTACAAGTAGCGGGCTAAAGACCTGAGTGGGGGGTGAGCCTTGTTGACATGGGGCTTATTACAGGGGAATTTAACTTAGCTGTTTTGCTGAGGTGGCCTCCAATGCCAGAATTGTTAGGTCTTTCCTCTTGGGCTAGTCAGACAAAGAGGCTATGCCTGCCAGACAAGAACCAACCCAATTTATATTACAGAATCCTCCAAAGTTTTAAGAATTGGTGAAATTAGGTAGCTCTGAAAGTAGAGGGGAAAGGATCTAAAATAAGGACTGTTAGAAAAGCCAACATCAGCAAGCTGTGGACCAGGGGGTGCTGGCCCAGTTGAAGGTAGAGGGAAAGGACTCAAGAACAAGGAGGTTAAATGACTGTGGCTGTTCCATTTCCTGGCCTGAGGGTAAAGGCTTGGCTGGCAGTGTTCTGAGAGCTGTGGGAAGGGGGCTGGGGTGTGTATGTATTCTGTTTCCCATAAGCTTACATTCATTCAACCTACTTGTTCTTGATTCCTTTCCCTCTACCTTCAACTGGGCCAGCACCCCCTAGTCCACAGCTTGCTGATGTTGGCTTTTCTAACAGTCCTTATTTTAGAACCTTTCCCCTCTACTTTCAGAGCTACCTAATTTCACCAATTCTTAAAACTTTTGGGGATTCCGTAATATAAATTGGGTTGGTTCTTGTCTGGCAGGCATAGCCTCTTTTTTTAAAAATTTTTCTTTACTTTCATTTATTTCATTTCTTTTTTTATTTATATATATTTATTATACTTAAGTTCTAGGGTACATGTGCACAACGTGCAGGTTTGTTACATATGTATACATGTGCCATGTTGGTGTGCTGTACCCATTAACTAGTCATTTACATTAGGTATATCTCCTAATGCTATCCCTCCCCCCTCCCCCGACATAGCCTTTTTTTTTACCAGGGGTTATGTAAAATTTACTTGCTGTGTTCTCTCTCTCCTTTAGATCATCGAAGGTAACATGAAGGCCCACTTTATTATGGATGATCCAGCAGGAAACAGTTACTTGCAGGTATAGTAGACCTTCCCTGATGTTTCATAGAGATACATTTTCTGATCTTCCTTGAATATGTATCATTTCCCTAGAAACTGAAAGACTTGATTCTAAATGGACTGCTTTTTACCAAGGAGGCAGAAGTTAGAAGATATATAAGGGAGAAAAGAGGGGGGTGTGGGAGAGGATTTTTTTTTTAAGTGTATGTAAAGAAGGAAAAAAAAAGGATACTCTGAGGCCCCTTTTTTTTCTGTAGTCAAGCTCTTGTCCCAGTTCTGGAGTTTTCATTTTGCAAATCTGATTATGGATTGAGGAGAAATGGTACCTTGTCCAGAGGCCAAGATAGGAAATTGATAGGCTTTAAGTTGGCTGAGGAGAGAGTCTGGTGATTGATGTACCTTTACCATTTATTGGATACTTACCATGGGTCAGGCAAAACTCTTCTAAGTTCTTTCCAAGATTGAGACCATTTGTCATACTTTTCATAAGAAGGTGCAGATAATAACAAAATAGGTGGATTGTTCCCTGATTCTGGGGCTGGGGTCTTCTACCCCTGGCCCATGTGGGCTCTGTTGCTACCCACTAGTTCAGTCTAGCCATGGGAAATTGGAGGCCAATAAAAAGAAAAAAAACCCAAAACTCATTCTGTTCTTGGGAAAGTGGGAATTGGAAGCTGCCTGCAGAGAGGGGGAGTGGCACGGCGGCACTGATTGTCTCTCCTTGATCTTGCAGAATGTGTATGCGCCTGAAGATGATCCTGAGATGAAGGTGGAGCGTTACAAGCGCACCTTTGACCAAAATGAGGAGCTAGGGCTCAATGACATGAAGACAGAGGGCTATGAGGCAGGCCTGGCTCCGCAACGGTAGCAGTGGGTGGCTCAAGGGCCAGCCTCCAGCGCTGCTCTTTCTGTAGGTTATTTATTGGTATTGGAAGAAGGCGAAGGCTGGGAGTGTCTTTCCCACCAGCCCTTGCCCATGGTGGGGAGGACATCTGGTCTGAGTCAGAGATCTGTGCACACTTTCTAAACAGCTTGTGATGCAAGTGTGAGCCTATTGTGTTACTTGACCTTATTTTGGAATTTTTGAATTGGCCTAGGAGGAAACCCAGAAATGAACCAGGGGTATGTCATTATCACTTTTTTCATATCAAGTCCTTACCCTCCTTCCACATAATGCTCTGTCCTCTAAGGTTGGAACTCTGAAGTTGGAGAAGGTGGAATAAAGTTACACCTGGAGTTTGTTGTTGGTTTTGAGTATATAAAATACTGACTTTGAACAGGAAAGGAGTCTCCTGAGGGGAGACCGAGTCCAGCACAAGTGAAGGAGTTACCATTGAAATGATGACTTTCAAACAGCACTGGCCTCTGTATTGACCCTATCCTTGTTTGATATCATGCTGTTAGAATTCAGCCTCCTAAAGAAAATTTTCCCGTGTATCTACTGTAATTTGGGGATTGCAGCTGGCATTTAATTCATTCCTTCAGCAGATGCTTGCTTATCTACTTTATGCCAAGCACACCACAGAACAGAGGACAAAATAAATCTCTTTCATGGAACTTGAAGTCTAGTGGGGAAAAATGACAATAAACAGATGAGGAAAACAGTACATCAGATGGTGATTAGTGTCATGGAGGAATGTAAAGCAGGGAAGGGGGCTGGGTTGTGCAAGGAAACGGGGAGTAGGGAAGATCTTCTGAACAAGAAGGTGATAATTTGACATTTGGGCAAAGCTGAGGAGGTGGTCAGGGAGTGAGCTGTGTGGGTATCTGGGGGAAGAGATTTCCTGGCAGAGGGAACTGCAAATGCTAGAGCTGTGAGGTTAGAGCCAGTGGGGGTACCTGATCAGTTAGCCCTACTCTCAGTTAGAAATGTTGAAACACATTCATCCAGAGAGACAGGAGGCTATCTGCAGTTCTTCTGAAAGTTAAGGACCAGTGAACACTCTGCTGCTTGGGCCCTGGACTTCCCAGCCAGTGTTCTTTGCACCGTAGTCTCCTGCCTCTCATAAACAAAAGGTGACTCCTGTGGTGCAGACTGCAGGGTATTTGTTCAATAAAGACCAGTTCATTGATTAAGATGTTATCACAAACCTTATTGCTTTGTGTTGCAAACTTTTTTTTTTTTTTTTTGTAGAGACAAGAGTCTCGCGCTGTTGCCCAGGCTGGAGTGCAGTGGTGTGATCTTGGCTTATTGCAACCTTTGCCTCTCGGGTTTAAGCAATTCTGCCTCAGCCTCCCGAGTAGCGGGGACTACAGGTGCACGCCGCCACACCCAGCTAATTTCTTCTGTATTTTAGTAGAGACGGGGTTTCACTGTGTTGCCCAGGCTGATCTCGAACTCCTGAGCTCAGGCAATCCGCCCGCCTTGGCCTCCCAAAGTGCTAGGATTACAGGCGTGAGCTACCGCGTCCAGCCTGTGTTGCAAACTTAACTCTGAAGAATGAGTTAGAGATGATTTAGCAATCAGACATCTACTCTCATTGCTCTGTTAAACTACTCTCAAAGGTCACAAGTGATTTTCCACTTGGAAAGTGTTATCTATTTCTGTCACATTTGATAGTGGACCATCTCTTCTTAACCCTTCTTTTGGCTCTCGAGATACTATACCCTTGGTTTTCCCTTCACTTTGAATCTTTCTTATTTGGACATTTTGCCTCCTCCCCTCTTATTAAATTTGTTTCTGAGAGTTCTGCTTTCAGACATCTCTCCATACCAGATTCTTTGGCATCTTACTATCATGTGGGACTAACTTCCATACCTGTATCTCTAATTTCTGTAAGTGAGGGCGAGAGTAAGGTGTTTGGAGACTCAGGTTAGCAAATGACTCATTCAAACTATAAAGCTTCAGTACTTTGGGCAAACTTCTCACAGGCAACTATTCTACCCTAAGAGATTATCTCTAGATATGTTTCCAGCTGACTTGGGAATCTAAGTTTACCAGACAACCCTCCGATCTATCATTTGGTCTCTTAAGTAGACTTCCCCATAGTGTAGCTGTGCTCTGTTAAGATAAACTGCAGTATCAGGTTCATTTTCCATTGTGAAGGAAAAAAATGGCACTCTGGCTTATTACTGAATCTCTTGTGAGTTTGGTTGGTGTGAGGCAATCTCCCAGAATCCACCCAGTTCCTAGGAAATGAAGACCTGAGTTTCTGAACTTGAAGACTGAGGACTAGGTGCCAGACTGGGATAACCCAGCTAAGGTACTTCCTGCCCTTTGATGACAAGGCATTCTTCAGTTTCATACCCTTCTCTTGAAGTATCTCTCAGCTCCTTTCTCATTTCATAAAGTGTGTCAGGATGGGAGCTTACATATAGTTAACTGAGTCTTGCTCCACAGCCCCTAGCATATGACACATGGTTAATAAAATCTGTTAAAATCCTCCATCCTAGATTAAACCCTATTAGGACACTAGGGATAACGTCTATAGGTAAAAAGATAGGGAAAGGGTCTCGCTTTAAGGCCAGGGTAGGTGAGTCAAAGTGCCAGGAACATGTGGATTCAGTTTCACAGCCATGAGTAACATTTAAGTGGAAAAGGTTTGTGATTGTGTTAAAAAAGGAAAGTGGTTCATGCATGAGGGCACACCTCCTGCTTTCATGGGTCAAGTATGTGAAATGCAGCCATGTTCGGTCATTAGACGTGTGGACGAACACACAGGTAGGTACTGAATGTACATCTGTGTCGTGATGAGTGGAGGAGGGGAGGTGAGTGTTGGGAGCAAGTATGAAGGGCAGTTGACTTGGCCAACTGAAAACTTTAATGATGGCAACACTTTCATTCTAACATCAGTATATTTCCTTCTTTGTACACCTGTGGTATGTGCCTGATGCACACTGCAGAAAATGGTGCCTCTGCTTACATTTAGGGCAGTGGTGGTTAAGACTCCTTGGCTTTATTCCTATTAAAAAATGTTTTTTACACACTTCTTTTTAAGGCAAATGGCAGTGTTTCCAACTGTGAAGAGAAAAAGCTGCTTATTTTGTGTGTTCGCCTCAGTTTAGTATTGGCACTTCCAATGCTTGTTTTCCTAGTCTGTAAAATGGGGATAATTAGGATAAACAAAATTATCCCCATTTTACAGGTGACAAAACAGCCTCAGAGAGGTTACTTCCAGAAGGAAGCAGAGCTTTTTTTTTTTTTTTTGAGACGGAGTCTCACTCTGTTGCCCAGACTGGAGTGCAGTGTCGCGATCTTGGCTCACCACAACCTCTGCCTCCCAGGTTCAAGCGATTCTCTTGCCTCAGCCTTCTGAGTAGCTGGGACTACAGGTGCACGCCACCATACCTGGCTAATTTTTTTTTTTTTTTTTGGAGACAGTCTTGCTCTGTCACCCAGGATGGAGTGCAGTGGCGCGATCTTGGCTCACTGCAGCCTCCGCCTCCTGGGTTCAAGCAATTCTCCTACTTCAGCCTCCTGAGTAGCTGGGATTACAGATGCCCACCACTGCACCCAGCTAATTTTTGTATTTTTAGTAGAGATGGGGTTTCACCATGTTGGTCAGGCTGGTCTCGAACCCCAAACCTCGTGATCCACCTGCCTCGGCCTCCCAAAGTGCAGGGATTACAGGCGTGAGCCACCGTGCCTGGCCAGAAGTAGAGCTTCTAAGAGGCAGGTGTCAAACCCAGGCCAGTCAGACTCTGAAACCTGAGGTCTGAATATTTTAAGCTCAACTCCACAATTACTGTGTTTGTTCTATTAGATACAACTGCAGAGAGAGGCCAAAGCTCAGAGCAGGCCATTGGCACGGCATCTGATCCTGCTTAACTGCCCTGCAGCATAGGGTGGAGACACTTGGGCCTTGTCAGGCTAAGGGACTGGGGTAGGATGGGTAGCAGTGGAATTGAAGACAAAGAAAACAAATGGGCAGAAGATGGGTGGGTGGAAGTTGAGAGGGCTATCCTGGCAGTGTTCACTGGAGCAGAAGTGTGAGGCTTTCTGAATGCCTGCTGACACCAGGGTGGGGCAGGGCTGTGTAGTGTGAGATGCACCAAATTCGACGAGAAGCCAAGGCAGGGTTGTGTATGGGGTACCCCTGGGGCCCTCCGCCTAGTGAAGCCCTATCTTCTCAGCCCAGTGTCCTCATCTCACAAGCCCTCAGAGCCCCAGCCTGCTTTCCCATCTGGGCCTGTGCTGCAACCCCCTCAACAAGGCCCACTGGGTAAAAATTCATGCTTCAAGACTGATCCCCAAGCCTGTTTTGTATTATATGAGTAAAGAATTTTTTAAACACTTATCCCCAGATAATGTGTATTTATTTATAAAGTATAGCCCTGTCTGCTTGACTAATATATTTAAAAAGTGACCTTTTTGACTCCTGGTCCAAGAAACTATTGTCTGCACTTTTGTGTAGTTGTGTATAGCATCCTGCAAATTCTGTCAGAAGTCTGTGATTTCAGTAACACTAAAACTTCTCTCTCAAATGGTACAAATTTTCAGTTTTAAGACAAGTTCTGGGGATCTAATGTACAACATGTTGATTATAGCTAATAATTCTGTATTGTTTACTTGAAGTTTGCTAAGACAAATTAAGTGCCCCCCACCGAACTACTACATAAATTAGTGAAGGATGTTTTAATTAATTTGATTTTGGTAATCATTACACAATGTATAATTATATCCAGTCATCACATTGTACACCTTGAATATATATAATTTTTTGTCAAATAATAAAGCTGGGAAGAAAACGATAAAACTGACAATCTAACATATATGATGAGGTAAAAAGATCTGGTATTTCAAGAAATTTGGATGACCTCTTGCACCCCACTTCGCTAGCCTCTACTCCCTAGAGTCATGTTCTGGCTATGTGAAGTTGAGCAACTTCCTTAATCTTGCCACGCTTCAGTTCTTATCTGTAAAATACGATATGAAACGATTTGAGAATTGTGAGGGTTAAATGAGATAATTCAGGTAAAGCTCTAAACCCCCTGCAAAGAATAAAGTCTTTTCTTTCCCCCCAAAACTTGAGTGTTAGAATTCATTCTCTCTGGTTTCTTTTACTATGCTAAAAATGATCCAGGTCCGTCCTTCTCATTGGTAAGATTGTTTTACAGTTTCCTTCAAGAGATAACTGGGGGCTACTTGTAATAGAACACTAGAAGAGTTACACAGGTCTTAGAAACTATGTTTTTCATAGTAATTATGTTGGTTTGCACTTCCTGGCTTCCTTTCTTGGACGGTAGGTACCTGGAAGCCTAGTGGAGCAGATTCCCGCCACTTAAAGATACTTATAAAAATAACGAACATAGTTCCGATGACCATGTGCCCAACACCGCTCTGCGCACTTCACACAGTAGTATCATCTCAGCCTGTGACCGTTCCGAGTTAGGTGCCGGGATTCTCCCTGTTTTGTGATAACTTGCCCGAGGTCGTACAGCTAGCCAGCTATGGAACCAGTATTCAAACTCGGCTACGCTGCAGCCCGTGGCCCTCCACTTTCTTGCTCGTGCTCTGGAGTTTAGGCGGCCGCTGGGGGCGGGGTCCTTTGGGTCAGGTTGTGGCCTCACAGAACAGCGCTTGCTGCGGTTGGGTGGATGGGTGGGTGGCTGGGTGAATGAAGAGAAGAAACCTGGTGGCGTCGTCCCAGGGCTGTGGAGTGCCCCGAAGGTGTGCACGTCCCTGGCTAGCCTGCGAGCGCGTCCCCGGTGGCCGCACCTGCCAGCCGCGCGGTTCTTAGCACTCTCCGCCACTTCCGGCCGTGGCCCCGCCCCGTCGCGTGGCTGGCGTCCCTTACGCGTTGAGGCATTTTGTCCCCAGCGCCGACCCGTCTCTCTGCCCTCGCCGCTGCCATGGCGGCAGCTCCGCCGCTTTCCAAGGCCGAGTATCTGAAGCGTTACTTGTCCGGGGCAGATGCCGGCGTCGACCGGGGATCTGAGTCCGGTCGCAAGCGTCGCAAAAAGCGGCCGAAGCCTGGCGGGGCCGGCGGCAAGGGGTGAGTTGGTACCGGCCGGGGCGGGGCCTGCGACGACTAGCCACCCCTTCCCAACTCCGCCCTCGGCCGCCCGGCGGTTCCTTCCCTCTTGGCGGGTCTCCTGGCTTCTCCGCCGACCCCTGCTCATGCTCAGGGCCCCACTCACATCGCTTGAGGTCCCCCGCCTTGCCTCTGCCGCCCCGCTTACATCTCGAGCCTCTGAGCAGTAGCGTCAGTGCGTTAAAGCCGGGGTGTAACTTTGATTACTCTTTTCCCGCCTTGGTAGACTTCCGTCCTCTCCCATAGAGAATGAATATTGTGCCTCGAGAATAATGGAGCGGATTCAAAGCCTCTGTGCTTGGATCTTTAGGGCCCGGTACCTGCCTGTGGGGATTCCCAGATCCCAAGGACTTGGTTCTGAATCAGAGACCTTTGATCACCTTCTGTTACTCTTAGTAATAGTCCTAACGAGAGAAGCTAACATTTATATAGTTATACTTTTCTTGCCAGGCACCATTATAAGAAACTTAAACATATATAAGTTTATTTAAGCCTCACCAAACTACCATGAAGTGGGTATTATTTTCATATGGGACAACTTTGTGGCCCAGTGTAGTGGGCCCTACCAAATCGTTTTCCACCCAGAAGCACAGAGTGTGACATTTAGAAATAGGGTCTTTGGAGATGTAATCAGTTAAGATGAGGTCATACTTGATTAAGGTGGGTGCCAAATCCAAGATGACTGTTTGCCTTTTAAAAAGAGGGAAGTATGGATACAGACACAGCAACAAAGGAAAAACGACCATGTCTAGATGAAGGCTGAGACTGGATTGGATTTATGTTGCCAAAAGCCAAGGTATGCCTGGGGCTACCAGAAGCTGGGAGAGGCAAGGAAAGATTCTCTGCTAGAGACTTTCCAGGGAGGATGGCCTTGCAGACACCTGGATTTCAGATTGCTAGCTTCCAGAACTGTGAGAGAGTTTCTGTTGTTTTATGCCACGCAATTTGTGGTACTTTGTTACAGTAACCCTAAGGCACTGAGATACCCAGTGAAGTCACATTGTTTTAAAGAACTAGTCCAAGTTCTTTTCTGGTTTGGTGCTTGCCTTATTATTGTCTTCGTCTTTCTGCCTCGCTGACTTGTGTGGATCCTTTGGAGGCAGTGCCATGTGATGAAAGTAGCTTGAGTGTTGGAGCAGCACTGGTCAGAGTTCGAATCCTAGCTGTGCCACTTTATAGGCTGTGTACCCTTGGGCAAGGTGTTTCATCTCACTGAGCTGCAGTTTCCTTATCTTTAAAATGAGAATAATACTGAATAATAATGGTTTTATTAAGTGGTGGTTGTGATTAGAGGGATTGCATTAAGTGACCTTGGCTTTTTGAATAACTTCACATCATGGCAGTCATTGTTATTATTTGGGCTCAGCTATATAGTTTATCCATGTAACAAACATTTATTGAATATTTCGTATTCCAGTTACTGTAGGGTGTTGAGGATGCCTCTGTGAACAAAAAAAACATAGTCCCTGTTCTTGTGGAGCTTATAGATTAATGGGAATACAGGCTTTAAGCAACTAATTACACAACTAATCGATATATTTTCTTTATGATAAATGCAATGAAAGTATTCCAAGAGTTTTTAACAAGGGTTCTTAGTCTTGAGTGAGTGTGGGATGGTGAGGGAATTGGGTGAAGCAGTCAAGAAAAGTTTGCCAAAGGAAGTTAAATTTGTGTTAGGACCTGAAGAATGAGGAAGAGTTTCCTGGAATGAGAAAGAGTTTCCTAGCACTTTGGGAGGCCAAGGCGGGTGGATTGCTTGCATCTAGGAGTTTGAGACCAGTCTGGGCAACATGGTGAAACCCTGTTTCTACAAAAAATACAAAAAAGTAGTCAGGCACAGTGGCACATGCCTGTAGTCCCAACTACTTGGGAGACTGAGTAGGGAGAATAACTTAACCCCAGGAAGTCAAGGCTGCAGGGAGCCATGATGGTGTCCCTGCACTCCAGCCTGGGCAACAGTGTGAGACCCTGTCTCAAAAAAGAAAAAGACTAGGGCCGGGCACGGTGGCTCACGCCTATAATCCCAGCACTTTGGGAGGCCAAGGCGGGCGGATCACAAGGTCAGGAGATTGAGACCATCCTGGCTAACACGGTGAAACCCCGTCTCTACTAAAAATACAAAAAATTAGCCAGGCGTGGTAGTGGTCGCCTGTAGTCCCAGCTACTCAGGAGGCTGAGGCAGGAGAATGGTGTGAACCTGGGAGGCAGAGCTTGCAGTGAGCCGAGATCGTGCCACTGCACTCCAGCCTGGGCAACAGAGCGAGACTCCGTCTCAAAAAAAAAAAAGAAAAAGATTGAAAAGAGTAGATCAGGCAGAGGGAAGGAACTGCATATGTGAAAACTGATGTGATAGGAACTTGGCTCCTTTCTAAGCACCAAAGGATGACCAGGGAGGTGTTCAACCAAGGAAGTAGCAGTAGGAGATGAAGTTGACCTTGTAGACAAAGACTGGACCATGCAGGATCCTGTAGGATTTTGAACTTTATTTTAAAACCAATAGATAAGTGTTTTTATGCTGGTATCCTACAATGACTCTTTTTGATCTTCTTATTCTCATTTAGAATGCGGATTGTGGATGATGATGTGAGCTGGACAGCTATCTCCACAACCAAACTAGAAAAGGAGGAAGAGGAAGATGATGGAGATTTGCCTGTGGTATGTATCTTTGGGGCTGTCAGGATTTTGAAATGAAGCAAGCTTCTCAATTTCTTTTTTTTTTTTTTTTTGAGACGGAGTCTCGCTCTGTCACCCAAGCTGGAGTGCAATGGCATGATCTTGGCTCACTGCAACCTCCGCCTCCCGGGTTCAGGTGATTTTCCTGCCTCAGCCTCCTGAGTAGCTGGGATTACAGGCACCTGCCATCATGCCTGGCTAATTTTTTTTTTTTTTAGTTTTTGTAGAAACGGGGTTTCACCATGTTGGCCAGGCTGGTCTTGAACTCATGACCTCAGGTGATCCACCCGCCTTGGCCTCCCAAAGTGCTGGGATTACAGGCGTGAGCCATTGTGCCAGGCCAAGCTTCTCACATTTATTTTTCCAGCTCAGGGTAGATTTGTAGGGGGGTTAGTTGAGAACAGAAAAGAGGTGACAGTTTCCAAAGAGCTGTTTAAAATAGTTTTCTTTGCTGATGCCTATACACCAACTTGTCTCTTTATGGAGGGTCCATCAACCTAGAAATGAGATGGATCACAGAGAGAGGACTTCTCGACATCAGTGTTAGAGTAATGATGAGACTTAGCTGTGGTTCATTTTGTTGGAATCTTCCTTAAAAACAATGCTGAGGTTCATTTATAGGGAAGTTTTTATTTGCTCCTTTTTTCAGTGATTTAACTAAGCTTTCAAATTGTATATTCTTGCCTAAGTACTGGAGATATGTAGATTAATAGAACATAGCTGTATTTTAGAGTTTATACCCTAGAATGAAAAACTGAATTTCAGATAAATTTCAACAGTATGGTAAATGTTGGGGATGTTTCACATACGTACCAAGTACCATTAGAGCCCGGGGAGGTAGCATACTTTGTATTCTGTTGGGAGATATCCTGAAAGATGTAAATACCGAGTTTTGAAGGGTAAGTAAGAGCCAGGTGGACAAAATCATAGGCAAATGACTTCCCAGTGGTTCATGAAACCATTGCTGAGAATTTCTGAGAAACAAAGTGGAAAGGAGAGCTGTAGATAGGCTGAATTCCACTAAAGTTGGTAAAGATGGATTCCAGTGAGTATTTAATATTAATTCCCAGCAAAATTCTTTTTTTTTTGAGACGGAGTCTCACCGTGTTGCCCAGGCTTGAGTGCAGTGGTGCGATCTCGGCTCACTGCAAGCTCTGCCTCCTGGGTTCACACCATTCTCCTGCCTCAGCCTCCTGAGTAGCTGGGACTACAGGGGCCCACCAACACGCCCAGCTAATTTTTTGTTTTTTTTTTGTATTTTTAGTAGAGACAGGGTTTCATCATGTTAGCCAGGTTGGTCTTGATCTCCTGACCTCGTGATCCGCCCGCCTCGGCCTCCTGAAGGGCTGGGATTACATGCGTGAGCCACTGCACCTGGCCAATTCCCAGCAAAATTCTAAAATAGGTTATTTAAAAGAGGGCTTCCTAGTAATTAGAAGGGAAATAGTGATCTTAGGGAGCCAATTTAGTTTTGGTCAGAAGAAATAAATATTAACAATGTTTGTTGTTATTTTTTAATTTTATAAAAGCAATGCATATTTATTACAGAATATTTGGGAATTAAAAAAAGTTTAAAGTTTTTAAAAGAATAAACACTTGCATTGTTACCATCCAAAGATAACTGCTAATACTTGGATGCATATCTCTTCAGGTTTTTCTCTTTAGAGATTATACACGCTTGTATTTTATTTTTTTGAACATAATTGGGATCATACTGTACATAGGGTTTTGGAGTCTACTCTTCTGCTAAATAATGTGTTGTGGATACTCTGGTAAGACCTTAAAATATTCTTTGAGTGTATGATTTTTAACGGTTATGTAGTAGTTCAATATATATATTTTATCTGTTCTATTACTGGATACATGGATTGTTTCCACTTATAAAATATCATACATCGTTGTACATAAATCATTTGTAGAAATCAGTTTATTTCTTTATTCCCATAAAATGAAATGAGTGGATCAAAGGGTATGGTTCTTTTTAGTTATATTCCCATGTCGCTTTCCAAAAGGTGCTACCAATTTACACTCCCACTAGAGGTGATGAGAATGCCAGTTTGCCTACGTCGTCAATATTAGAGCACTATTATGATTATGATTATGATTATTATTATTATTTTTGAGACAGGGTCTTGCTCTGTTGCCCAGGCTGAAATACAGTGGTGTGATCATGCCCCATTGTAGCCTCTACCTTCCATGTGCAAGCAATCCTCCTACCTTAGTCCTGCAAGTAGCTGGTACTACAGGTGTGCACCTCCATGCCTGGCTAATTTTGTGTATTTTTTGTAGAGATGAGGTCTCTGTGTTGCCCAGTCTGGTCTTGACCTCCTGGGCTCAAGTGATCCTCCTGCCTAGGCCTCCTAAAGTGTTGGGATTACAGGCGTTAGCCACATGCCCCACCAATATTGAAGGATTATTAACAAAACAAAACCAATAGCAAACCTATGCCGATTTAGCAAGTGAGTAATGGTATCCAGTTTCTTTTTTTTTTTTTTTTTTTTTTTTGGTGGAGTCTCACTCTGTTGCCCAGGCTGGAGTGCAGTGGCGCGATCTCGGATCACTGCAAGCTCCGCCTCCCGGGTTCACGCCATTCTCCTGCCTCAGCCTCCTGAGTAGCTGGGACTACAGGCACCTGCCACCATGCCTGGCTAATTTTTTGTATTTTTAGTAGAGATGAAGTTTCACTGTGTTAGCCAGGATGATCTTGATCTCCTAACTTCATGATCTGCCTGCCTCGGCCTCCGAAAGTGCTGGGATTACAGACGTGAGCCACCGTGCCTGGCCCAGTTTCTTTGAACACTAGTGAAATGAATCATTTTTTATATGTTCATTAGGCTTATGTTGTGGGTGTATTTTATCATTTGCCTTTTCACTTAGTTCATAATTGTTTTTATTATTTTTTTTTTGAGACATATTCTCACACTGTCACCAACGCTGGAGTACAGTGGCTCAATCTTGGCTCACTGCAGCCTCTGCCTCCCAGGTTCAAGTGAACCTCCTGCCTCAGCCTCCCGAATAGCTGGGATTACAGGCGCCTGCCACCATGCCCAGCTAATTTTTGTGTTTTTGGTAGAGACAGGGTTTCACCGTGTTGCCCAGGCTGGTCATGAACTCCTGGGCTCAAGCAATCCACCCGCCTCAGCCTCCCAAAGTGCTAGGATTACAGGAATGAGCCACTGCACCTGGCCATTTTCTTTTATAATATTGTCTTGCTTTTATGATGGCCCAAAAACCTAAACAAAGGAGGCTTTAGTGCCGCTGCTCTCTGCATTGGTTAAAACAGATCTTGATTACTGAATTCATTTTTGTAACTGCAAGATCACCACCACCACCAGTAATAATGGTAAAATGATTATGATGATTACGATAGCAGTGGCAGCACAGGAATAATTAATAGGTGTAATTTATTGAGCATTTATCATGTACCAAGCATGGCTAAGCTTACGTGAATTATCTCATTCAATCCTTATAGCAATCCTTTGAATCCCACTTTTACAAATGAGGAAATTGAGGCTTAGAATAATTTACCAAAGGTTACACAAATGCTAAGTGGCAGAACTGGGGTTTAGATCTTAATTCATCTTGCCCGAAACCTGTGCTTTTAACGCTCAGTGAGAGATCTCAAAACTGGGTTATATGAAGAATGATGGTAGGATTTTGGGAGAAGTAGAGGGCTATTATGACCTGGATTTAAATTCCAGTTCTGCCATTTGTTAGCTTGTGACATTGAGAAAGTTACTGAACTTCTCCGAATCAGTTTGCTATTCAGTAGTGTGGAGCCTTTCTTTACAGGGTTATTGTGAGAATCGAGTTAGATTATATGAGTAAACCACAAAACACAGTACCTTGCACATAGTTGCTACTCTGTAACTAGGATTTATTATGCCAGCAATCTTGAAAGTTTGTCATGTGGAAAGGGGATCACTTACATCACAGGTCAGAACTAGAATGAATTCAAAGAAGTTATAGGAAGGCAGATATGGTACTAGTAAAACTAAGAACTTTCTAACATTTTTGAAAAATGCAGTGGACTGTGTTATAAGATAATGAGTTCCTTGTCAGGAAGGGATTGGGCGAGTGACCACTTATTAGGAATACTATAGAGAAGATTCTGATTTGTTCAGAAGTTTAGAAGATATGAAATGTAGTTTTAGCTCTTAAAGATTAATGATTCTGTGTACATCTCAGTGGCTCTTTTTGGTTGTATTCAAGAAAACCTATCACTGTGACTACCTACAACAAGAAAGGTTTCATAGAAACCCAAAGTCCTTGATTAGTGCTAGGCATGATGGGGGGAGCCACCTATGTTTCCACTGTTAATGTAGAAGTAAAAGTGTAAAAGGAATTTAGTTGTTAGTTTACAAGTGGCTGTTGTGTACCTAGCAGGTTAATAAAAAGGTTTGTAATGAAAAAAATTAACCTTTGCAGGGAAATTGATTAATTAGAGAAAGATCTACAATTAAACCAATACAGTGACAATCAGATGTTTATGGAGCAAACATAACTGAAGACCCCTACTTACTTCTTCATGACCATTTTGGATATATGTACGCCCTTGTGTTAGGAATCGGAATGGTTGTAACTTCAGGTTCTTGAGACAGTGCTTCTTGGCTGGATCCTGTGGATTTCCTAAGCATAGGAAATCTTTACTCTCACAGGTGGCAGAGTTTGTGGATGAGCGGCCAGAAGAGGTAAAGCAGATGGAGGCCTTTCGTTCCAGTGCCAAATGGAAGCTTCTGGGAGGTGAGTTCCAACAATAGATAAATCTAAATTTCCATTAGTAGGGGAGATCTTTTTTCCTTTTCTATACTTTTCTTTAGAGGAATGCATAGTTTATTTTAGCATGTCATTGATCCTGAAAAATAAAGCAGGAAAAAGGAAGTTGGACTTCTTCAGAGGTAGTAAGACATAGGAACTTATAGACCAGATATTCCTCTTTCCCTTATATTTTGGCATTAGGATTACTGAGGTCGGTGACTAATTTGGAGGCCTTTGAGCACCCATTCCTCTTTGACTTAGAATAGGAGAGCACTTGGTGTATAGGCAAGACTTTGGGAGGAGTTTACAAGAAACAGGAACAGAATTTGGGGACTTTAGCTACCACTGTCCTCTTCCACAATGAAGCAGCTCATTTCTGGGGGGGTCAAGGACCAGTGTATTTTGTTCTGTTTGTGTTAGTAAATTTCTCTCTTCTTTCCTTAAGTATTGGTGTTTTATAGTGCATTACCCTCCACTTGCCCACTTTGGACTCTTCCTAAACTAATAATCTTAATTTAACTCTAAAAAAATTTGAGTCCTTGAGAATTGGATAAAAAGCATTTGTTTGTCACATCTGTTTGAGCATAGACTAGTCTTATTTGCCATGATATTCCCCTATCTAGCACAAGGAGCTACCTTTAATAAATATTTGTAGAATTGTTTAATTGCTAGTAGGTATTTGATTTTTGTAGCCTAATCAGAATTCTTTTCCAAAGAGAATCTTTTGGTCTCCATGTCTGTTTGTCTAGGAAGACACACAGACACACACACACACACAGTGCCTTTTCTTGTGTATCTGAATGTTTAGAAGGTCAGTCACATACACACACACTCACACTCACACTCACTCACTCCTTTTCTTCTGCCTTGCTTTCACTCCCCCATCCCAATTTGTTATTGGAAATACGCTTACCAATCTCTGACCCTTGCTTCCTTCAGATTTACTGTTAGGCCCCCCATAGACATCATACTTTTCTCTGTGGAGTGGATTCCAATCAGATAGGGCTGTTCCCCAAAGTAAAGGAGTTGACTTGGTTTAATTCATCCATTTAACAAGTATTCATCAGTTCCTACCCAGCTTTTATTTGTATTTGGGCTATGGAGCTCAGTGACAAGAAACAGAGGTAGAGGAAGAACTGGATTTTGAAACTGTTCCAGTTGCTATAGATATTTCATTCTCTGGTGCCTTTGAATATGGAAGGTCTCAAACTATGTATTTTAACTTTAAAGCTTTACATATTTTAAAGATTGCACATGGACTCTGGAGTCAAATAGAGCTGGATTTAAATATTCCTCTACAACTTATTAGCAATATGACTTTGGCAAGTTAATCTTTCTGAGTATCAACTTCCTCATCTATAAATGAAGTGACAATATTTATGTCCTAGGCTTGTTGTGAGAATTGAATCAGGTGATCTCTATGAAACATTGGCACACAGTGGGTGATTGGTAATTACTTGCTCCTTTCTTTTTTATGGTGATTTTTCCCCTCTCTAAGAAAGAGCACAGTGAAATGGATTAAATAGTTAACAGCATTTTATTTTGATATTCACTGTTTTAGTCAATTTACCTTTTGAAAGAAGAGTGAGTACAAACTATAAAGTATCTAGGCAAAATATCAGTAGGAGCCACTAGCTGGGAACTCTGCACAAATGAGGTTTTAGAAAGAACATTGGATTGGGAGTTAGAAGACTTGGATTCTAGCCTGTGTCTTCATTTTAGGAGCTGTGACCTTAGGTAAGAAATCACTCAGCTCCTCAGCTGAAAACAGGCTGTGGCCTCTGTTTTCATGCTGTAATACAAGGGTACCTGCCCTGCTTACCTTAAAGGGTATAATATGAAAAATGTGCTGAAAATGCTTTGCAAATTTATGACTTGGTAGGCGGAGGGGTTATTCTTAAGATATTCATGAGTGGTGGTTTGCTGCCCCTAAGCAAGAAACCTGTGCAGGCCTTTTGGGCTTTCTGAGTAGTTCTGAGGTATGTGCTGCTGGAGCATCTTTTGAAACTGGGTGTGGGGGTGGACAGAGGGACAGAGCATTTGTGGGAATCTGACTCTTTGTTATTTGTGTTTAGGCCACAATGAAGACCTACCCTCAAACAGACATTTTCGTCACGATACCCCGGATTCATCTCCTAGGAGGGTCCGTCATGGTACCCCAGATCCATCTCCTAGGAGGGACCGTCATGACACCCCGGATCCATCTCCTAGGAGGGCCCGTCATGACACCCCAGATCCTTCTCCCCTCAGAGGGGCTCGTCATGACTCAGACACATCTCCTCCCAGGAGGATCCGTCATGACTCCTCGGACACTTCACCCCCAAGGAGGGCCCGCCATGATTCGCCAGATCCTTCTCCCCCAAGGAGGCCTCAGCATAATTCTTCAGGTGCATCTCCTAGGAGAGTCCGTCATGATTCACCAGATCCCTCTCCTCCTAGGCGAGCCCGTCATGGTTCCTCAGATATCTCTTCCCCCAGAAGGGTCCATAACAACTCCCCTGACACATCTAGGAGGACTCTTGGCTCTTCAGACACACAGCAACTCAGAAGGGCCCGTCATGACTCCCCTGATTTGGCTCCTAATGTCACTCATTCCCTGCCCAGAACCAAAAGTGGTAAAGCCCCAGAAAGAGCCTCTAGCAAGACTTCTCCACATTGGAAGGAGTCAGGAGCCTCCCATTTGTCATTCCCAAAGAACAGCAAATATGAGTATGACCCTGACATCTCTCCTCCACGAAAAAAGCAAGCAAAATCCCATTTTGGAGACAAGAAGCAGCTTGATTCCAAAGGTGAGCATATGACTGTCCATGAGAGGGATGTATGTATCCCTGGGAGCTTTCTTTTGGCCGTTTACTTGATTTATTAGGTATAAGAATGGAATTTCTTTGGGAAAGTTTTGAAAAGTGAGAGGCTGGGTTTGGGAGAGTTGAACAATTATGGTGGCAGGGAGAAAGGTTTTCATATGTCTTTTTATGTACTCGCTCCACCCCATATAAAAGTACAATTTATTTGTTGCAGAAGCTTTGGAATGTACAGAAGTATATAAAGATAAAATGTGACACAAAATTCTGTCATTCAGAGGCAATTATTGTTAGTGTTGTAGCCAGGGTCATCTTAGTCTTTTTTGGTTTGCATTTTTTATATAGTTGAGCTCTGGCTGTGTAGAACATTTGTATTGCATGTGCAGTCTTGCCTGCTCTCCTTTCTTAACGTAGTCTTCCTCAGGCCATAAAAACATCTTTATGTTAGTATAATTTTTAATGGTGTTTCATTACATAAATTTAACCATTTTCCTAATAATGAATGTTTTTGGTTATTTCTAAGTTTTTTCTTCTGTAATTCTATAATGAACATCCTTGTACATAAACTGTTGTCCCCATTTTGGATTATTTCCTTATCTACTTCTAGATAGATTTCCTGGAAATTCAACTACTTCTATATAAGTTTCCTAGAAAGCTGAGAAGTTGATGTACTGGGTCAGAAGATGTGGGCGTTTTAAAGACTGTCGATACATATTGCAGAATGCCCTTTGGGAGGTGACTTGTGATGCTTATACAGTCGCTAGAACTTAGGCCTGTGCAGTGAAATTTTTTACTCCCTCTTTTGTTCCTAGGAACTATTTTAATTTTAAAATTAAAGTACTTTGTTATCCTTTAGTCCAAGGATATCAGAATATATTCCAGGTATTTCTGACTTTTGCCACACTATGGAGAGCTGACTACAAGTTATTTTGTCTTTCCATGGGTGGGGTTACTGACATAGAGGAGTGTGTGGAGATTTTACACACCAGTTACAGTCAGTGGTCACTTGGGAATAGAATGCCATATTCTACCTGTTGGTCTTAAAAGTTGTTTCTGACTTTGCTCTTCTCCTGTGCCATCCATACTTATGTTTAGGTTAATGATAATTCTTCATAGGAAAACTAAATAAATATTGTACATTAGCTTGGTAAGTTATTTTTTTAGATTCTTCCAAGGGGATTAAAGAACTCTTTGGCCAGGCATGGTGGCTCAAGCCTATAATCCCAGCACTTTGGAGGCTGAGGTGGGCAGATCATCTCAGGTCAGGAGTTCAAGACCAGCCTGGCCAACATGGCGAAACCCCATCTCTACTAAAAACACAAAAATTAGCTGGGCGTGGTGGCGCACACCTGTAATTCCAGCTACTTGGGAGGCTGAGGCACAATAATTGCTTGAACCCAGGAGGCGGAGGTTGCAGTGAGCTGAGATCATGCCACTGCACTCCAGCCTGAGACTGTCTCAAAAAAAAAAAAAAAAAAAATAAGGAATTCTTTAATTTCTAGGTTCTTCTCCCAGCCGTAGGAGATTTCATGTAAGTTCTTCACCTAGGGGACGTCAGAGTCACACAGATTCTTTGCTCCTATCCAGGTGACTGCCAGAAAGCAACTGATTCAGACCTTTCTTCTCCACGGCATAAACAAAGTCCAGGGCACCAGGATTCTGATTCAGATCTGTCACCTCCACGGAATAGACCTAGACACCAGAGCTCTGATTCTGACCTCTCTCCACCAAGGAGGAGACAGAGGACCAAATCTTCTGATTCTGACCTGTCCCCGCCTCGAAGGAGTCAGCCTCCTGGAAAGAAGGTCAGGATTTTCAGCAGCCATGTCCTTCTTTTCGTGTGACTCTTCTCTCTCAGCTTTATATATGTCCCAGAGAATCAAGCCAAGAAGAAGGACGTAGCTCTTAGAAGTGTAGTAAATCTTAGTTAAAAGGACCTTTGGAGGTCTTTCCTTCTGAAGGCAAACTGGCTATAACCCATCCCAGATGGACTTACAGATACCAGATTTCCCAAGTAGCTTCTGCGTTTATAGCCTCTTAATTCTACAATCTCATTTTAACAGGTCTAGAAAAACTTCCTATTTTCTTAGGAATAAACTGAGGACTGTAATTTGCAGAGTGAAGTTTGGAGCACAAGCATTGTGTCAAACAGATCACATACAGAAATTCTCCTTCTGCCACTTACTGTCTGTGAGATTTGGGCAAGATGCTTAATATCTCTAAACCTCAGTTTCTTTATCTGTAAATTGTGGATAATAGTAGTACCTACTGTGTAAGGTTGTTATGATAATTAAGCCAGTGTAAGTAAAACTCTTAGCACAGTGTCTGGGACAAAGTAAGCATCTAGTGTTAGTGATTTACTAGTATAAATTGGACTATAGGTCTCTGTATCCAGAGCTTAAGGAGAGGCACTTAAAATATGAAACCACTTTTAGAAATCATGTTGTCTGAGAAGTCAATGTTTTGTTTTAAATTCATGATAAAGCTTGATGAATTAGCCAAAAAACCCCAAAATCCATATGAACCTTGAGTAATTATATTGTAAAGAACATTGGTAGTAGTAAAGGAATCTTATTTGTAAGTGGTTAAGAAACAAAATGATAGAGCCTGTGATGTGCATTTTTCTCCCCAGTGCAGACTTATCAGGTAAATCTTGTCTGTAGAAGACTCTGAGAAGACTGGTCCTGGCAGGGTAGACCAGCCTGTTCTTTACCCAGGAAGTGAGATTCTTCTTTTTTAGGGAAAAAAGAGGTCTCTGTTTCAGCTGGACCCCTTGGCATTTTATATATCCATTTAGTTCATGGACAACTTAATATTATTCCAATTTCGTTGCTTAAGGATATCAAGATATACTGTGTGCTTCATTCGTGGGCTGATTTGCTATCTTGATACTAAGTGGAAATTAGCAAAAAGTTTTCATTTGTTAGATCTTCTGTTATTACCGTGAAATATATCCACAATTTAAGGATCTTAGGTTTGCTTGAGTTTGTACTGTAAATGGAATATTTTATCAGTATGGGTCTCTAATGGAAGGCTTAGTACTTTATACTGGTTTTTGATCAGATGACCTGAGATAATCTTCACGTGTGCAGTTGATACACTGAAAAGTCAGAAATACAAATGCGTAGCCCTCCATTTAATATATTGTTAGTGTTTCTGCTTACTCTTAAACTTGATGGTTTTGATGATGGTTTTCTTTTATAGTTTTTGAATCCTATGGTAATTATTGAGAATATAAAGCTAGAGTTTTAGGTTTAATTATTGCTGGTCATTAGACACAAATGCAACTAACTGTGTACCCATGGAGCCTACTGTCACATCATCTCATTAATGTTGGATGCTCCCTTTTCCGTTGCATAGGCTGCACACATGTATTCTGGGGCTAAAACTGGGTTGGTGTTAACTGACATACAGCGAGAACAGCAGGAGCTCAAGGAACAGGATCAAGAAACCATGGCATTTGAAGGTAAAAATATGAAAGTGCAGAGACCAATTTAGGCTCATACTGGTTTTTTTTTTTTAATTTAGCTTATTGTACCTGATATTTTGAACTTTTAATTGCTATCAAATTTCAGCTCTGGTTTTATGCATTGTTGTAATTTCTCAGTGAATCCCAGTGCTTCTTTCCTTCTTGAAAAATGCCATTTTGCCCAGGCGCAGTGGCTCATGCTTGTAATCCCAGCAGTTTGGTAGGCTGAGGCGGGTGGATCAGCTGAGGTCTGTAGTTCAAGACCAGCCTGGCTAACATGATGAAACCCTGTCTCTACTAAAAATACAAAAAAAAATTAGCCAGGCATGGTGTTGCATGCCTGTAATCCCAGCTACTCAGGAGGCTGAGACAGGAGAATCGCTTGAACCTGGGAGGTGGAGGTTGCAGTGAGCCAAGATCGCGCCACTGCACTCCAACCTGGGCAACAGAGCGAGACTCCATCTCAAAAAAAAAAAAAAAAAAAAGGAAAATGCCATTTCTTGGGCCCAGTGCCAATATGCACCAAGATGTTGGTAGGAACTACTTTGTTCTGGCTGCAGAAGTTCTTATCTAGCATTAGAATCCCAAGCGGTTGATTTGATCTCTTAGAATGTTATTTCTGATTTTGATCCTGATATTTGAGTATAATTTTCCTTTGCAGCTGAATTTCAATATGCTGAAACCGTATTTCGAGATAAGTCTGGTCGTAAGAGGAATTTGAAACTCGAACGTTTAGAGCAAAGGAGGAAAGCAGAAAAGGACTCAGAGAGAGATGAGCTGTATGCCCAGTGGGGAAAAGGGTAAGGGAACCACTGAAAGGGTAAACAAGATGGCAGTGACTGGAACAAGTCATTTCTCTGCCCTTCTGATCACTCACTTTCTTATTATGCCTTCAGAGCTGTTATCAGTAATGGGAAATTTGGTGTGCTGAATCTTCTTCCTAGGATATTGATATATTCCACACTTCTAGTGGGTATTCTGGGAATTTTACCCTGCTCAGTATTTGCCCTAGGGTACTAGAAAGAGGAGATTCTCCAAACTTAGCAGTATGGTCCATCTCGTGTAGAAGTGGAAATGTCATACAGGATAGCAAACACTCTTGGTTCTTTTTTGCCCAGGCTTGCCCAGAGCCGGCAACAGCAACAAAATGTGGAGGATGCAATGAAAGAGATGCAAAAGCCTCTGGCCCGCTATATTGATGACGAAGATCTGGATAGGATGCTAAGAGAACAGGAAAGAGAGGGGGACCCTATGGCCAACTTCATCAAGAAGAATAAGGCCAAGGAGAACAAGAATAAAAAAGGTGGGACTTCTGGGAATCATCAGCTGGAGGTGACTTGTGAAGAGAGAATCATTAGGATGCTGATACATAGCTACATGCAAGGAAGGATTTCCCAAATAATTTAAATTCATTGTATTTGTGAGTTTAGATTCAACTCAATTGGTCTTTCTATATAAAAATTTTTCCAGGCCAGGCGCAGTGGCTCATGTTTGTAATCCTAGCACTTTGGGAGGCCGAGGTGGGTGGATCACCTTAGAGTTTGAGACCAGCCTGGCCAACATGGTGAAACCCCATCTCTACTAAAAATACAAAAAAAAAAAAAAAAAAAAAAATAGCCAGGCATGGTGGTGCACGCCTGTAATCCTGGCTAGTTGGGAGGCTAAGGCACAAGAATTGCTTGAACCCAGGAGGCAGAGGTTGCAGTGAGCTGAGATCGTGCCACTGTACTCCAGCCTGGGCAACAGAGTGAGACTCTACTAAAAAAAAAGGAAAATTCCACATTGCCATCCAGCTCTGAATTAAACTATGTCATTAACTGAATACTTTTTTCTTACTCCTCTCATTAGTGAGACCTCGCTACAGTGGTCCAGCACCTCCTCCCAACAGATTTAATATCTGGCCTGGATATCGCTGGGACGGAGTGGACAGGTAAGCCTGGGTATTTCTTACATTTTCTACCTGACTGTAACCTTCCCTAACCACTCGTAAGTTGCTCCACACTTTATTTCATTCTCTGCTTTAATCACAAGGTGAAAAATATGCACTTTGCTTGCTTCTATTTCTGAGGTCCACAAATCCTATTTCTCATGCTTGGAACACTCCTCCTGTTTCCTTTTCATAATACTTTTTAAAGCGCTGGACAAACACCTCAGGTGGTTCAGATAAGACACCCTTTGTTTTGGACATTGGTCACTTTTAATGATATTTTGTAAGGTTTAGAGGGGTTGAGTGATGAGTTGTAGTCTGGAGCCTTCTATGTGATATATCTTTAAAAGGTAGCCTCTGAATCTTTATTCACTTCATGGTTTTAGGAGGCAGTCACTGTTAATGTCTTCCAGTCCTCTACCACCTCATCTGTCTACCTACCAACATCTGTACCCACGTACTCTAACTTCCTGTTATGATGGATGAATATTTGCTTCCATCCAAAGTCAGTTTGTGTACTCACATATTAGATCCCATCTCCTCTTGCCTACTAAAGGACATTGTTTTAGTATCTAGCACAATAATTCTTAAACTTTTTAATCTCAGGACCCTTTTACAGTCTTTTTTTTTTGAGATGGAGCCTCGCCCTGTCGCCCAGGCTGGAGTGCAGTGGCGCAGTCTCGGCTCACTGCAACCTCTGCCTCCTGGGTTCAAGCGATTCTCCTGCCCTAGCCTCCCGAGTAGCTGGGATTACCGGCGCCCGCTGCCACACCCAGCTAATTTTTTGTATCTTTAATAGAGACGGAGTTTCACCATGTTGCCAGGCTGGTCTCGAACTCCTGACCTCAGGTGATCCGCCCACCTCAGCCTCCCAAAGTGCTGGTATTACAGGCTTACAGGATTACAGGATTACAGGTGAGCCACCATGCCCAACCACTCTTATTTTTTTTTGAGGCAGAGTCTTGCTCTGTTGCTCAGGCTGGAGTGCAGTGGTGCGATCTCCACTTCCCGGGTTCAAGCAATTCTCATGCTTCAGTGGCCTGAGTAGCTGGGATTACAGGCACGTGTCACCATATCCAGCTAATTTTTGTATTTTTAGTAGAGACGAGGTTTTGCCACATTGGCCAGGCTGGTCTTGAATTCCTGGGCTCATATGATTGTCTGCCTCGATTTCCCAAAGTGCTGGGATTACAGGCTTGAGCCACCGTGCCTGGCCTACACTCTTAAAAATTACTGATGACCTCAAAAAGCTTTTGTTGATGTGGATTATATATATTGATATTTACCACATTATAAATTAAAACTCAGACATTTAAAAAGTGTTTATTCATTCAAAAAAATAATAAACTAATTATGTTAACATAATTACTGTATATTTAAATGAAAAATAATTACATTTTCCAAGTGAAAAAACAGAAGGATGGCATTGATTTACATTTTTGCAAATCTCATTAATGTCTGACTTAATAATAGGTAACTTGACTCTGTATTTGTTGTGATTTGTTCAGTTGAAGTATAGAAAGAAAATTTAGCCTCACACATAGGTAGTTAGAAAGAGAAGGCATATTATATTTCTTAATGTTACACAAAAACTCAACAAGTGCTGGTTTCTTAAAGGTGAGCTATGTGGAACCTGAAACCAGATCAAAGAACTTTCATTACTGTTATATTAATTTTTTTAATACTTTGAGTGGATCTTTTACCCATGCATGATTTTATAACATCATGCATTGGTCATTTGTAAAATATTGGTTTGCTGAGTTTTTCAGACCTTCCAAATGTTGACATATTTCCACTATACAATATCAGAAAATCACTTTTGTTAACATCACTTCTGGTCTTATCACAAAACTCTTTAAATAATGGAAAGTTAAAGAGTTCACAGTTTTTCAGAATTCTGATTTACACTTGAAAGTTTAAATGTTATCACTAGCATTTCCATTGCTTGAGCTATTTCCATTTAATAGCTTAATTTCTCTGCTGAGATTTCCCATCTGTTCATTATGAGATATTTTCCTCTTCTTGAAAATATTTATGATATGTAATTGGTGCTTTGAAGTCCTTCCTGTCTGTTAATTGCAACATTGGATTCACCACAGGATTGGTTTCTATATTGGCAGCTTTTTCTTCAGTGTGTATTACATTTTCCTGTTTATTTACCTGTCTGGTCACTTTTTTAAATTGTTACTAGACATCATGAATGATACACTGTAGAGACTTTGAGTTCTGTTACACTGTATTGTCAGTTGTTTTCCTTCAGGTAAAGCTCACTTTGTACAATAGCTTTTTATAGATTCCATCAGATTTTGTACCTAGAGGGTCTTCCATCTTTGCATACAGTTTAATTTCTTACTTTACAATCTAGATGCTTTTTGTTTCTTTTCCTTGCCCTGTTGCATTAGCTAGCACTTCAGTGCAGATGTTGAATAGAAGTAGTGAGAGCAGACATCTTTGCTGTGTTCCTAATCTCAGGAAGAAAACATTTAGTTTTTGCAACACATTTATTAAATGTGTTGTAAGCTCTATAGGTTTTTTGTAGATATCCTTTATGGAGTTAAAGTTCCCTTCTATTCCTGTTTTGCTGAGAGTTTTGTTTTCAGGAATGTATGTTGGATTTTGTTCAAAATATTTTCTAATTATCCTTTTGGTTTATTCTTTGCTCCATGGGTTATTTAGGAGTGCATTAATTCCAAATATTTGGACTTTTCTAGATATCTTACTGCTATTTACTTATAATTTAATTCCATTTTGGTCAGATAATATACTGTAATATTTTGATCTTTTGAAATTTGTTGGCCAGGCACGGTGGCTCATGCCTGTAATCCCAACATTTTGGGAGCCCAGGGCAGACGGATTGCTTGAGCCTAGGAGTTTGAGACCAGCCTGGGCAACATGGCAAAACCCTGTCTCTACAAAAAAATACAAAAATTAGTCGGGCATGGTGGCAGACGCCTATAGTCCCAGCTACTGTGGAGGCTGAGGTGGGAGGATCACTGAGCCCAGGGAGGTCGAGGCTGCAATGTGCTGTGATTGCACCACTGCACTCCAGCCTGCATGACAGAGTGAGACCCTGTATCAAAAAACAATAATAAAAATGAAATTTGTTAAGATGTGTTTTATGGCCCAGTGCATAGTCTATCTTCTGAATGTTTCATTTGCACTTGAAGAGAACGTATATTCTGTAGCTATATAAGGTAGTGTTTTATAAAAGTCAGTGAGGTCAAGGTGTTTAGATCTTAGATCGCCTGTATTCTGGGTTTTTTGTGTTTGTATTTTTCTATCAGTTACTATCAATTGTGGATTTTTTGTTTTAGCTGGTTTATTTTGTTTTTCAACTCTAAAATTTCCATTTAATAGCTTACATTTCTCTGCTGAGATTTCCCATCTGTTCATTATGAGACATTTTCCTCTTCTTGAAAATATTTATGATATGTAATTAGTGCTTTGAAGTCCTGTCTGCTAATTGCAACATTGGATTCACCACAGGATTGGTTTCTATTGACAGCTTTTTCTTCAGTGTGTATTACATTTTCCTGTTTATTTACCTGTCTGGTCACTTTTTAAAATTGTTACTACGCATCATGAATGATACACTGTAGAGACTTTGAGTTCTGTTACACTGTATTCCTCTTAAGTGTGTTAGTTTTTATTCTAGCAGGTAGTTAACATAGCTGAACTCCAAACTGTCTCCTTTGCAGTGGACCGCAGCTACAATCTTTGCTCAGTTCTTTCAGTTTCTAGCTGCCATTTTTTAAATTGGCCTGATGGTATTTTCTCTGCACATGTGTCATTTAACAGTTAGCCAAGGATTTGACTAGGGTTTGTATGTAGATTTTGAGGTTCATCTCTTTTGTAGTTCCTTCTCTTCCAAGATTTCCCCCCTAATTTCCTAGCTGTTCTGCCCACTTTGCACTAATTCCTCAAGCCAGTAAGCCTGTGGCTTTCTGCCTTCATGAGCCATGCTGTTTGGGAAGTTGCCCTCCAGCAAATCTCTTTTCACATATAGACTTCATCCAGTTCATACTTACTTTTGGTCACTCTTCCACACCTTCAAATACCTATTTTTTTTGTTTTGTCTAGGTTTTATAGTTGCTAATTGAGGATAGGTTAGTCTGTTCGGGTTACTCTGCAATGTCTAGAATCTGTCTCCCCACCTTATATGGGCCTAAGGCGTTGTCTTCTGTCCCTCGGGGTGCCGTCAAAATCCAACAGCCAGGTGTGGTGGCATGTGTCTGTAGTACCAGCTATTTGGGAGGCTGAGGCAGGAGGATCGCTTGAACCCAGGAGTTTAAGTCCAGGCTAGGCAACATAGTGAGACCCCAACTCCAGAATAAAAAAATTTAAGGCTCTTCTTTCTGATATTGGCAGATATCTATAAGTTGACTGTAGTTCCTCATCTTGGCAGATATCTTTAGGGTAGCTGTGGTTATAGGCTAGCTTACTAGTTGCGTTTGCAGTTCACTGTATGTAGGCTTTTTGGTAGAAGGAGGATTTTTCAGAACACTCATTTGCCATACATACAGCCAGAAGTAGATCTTTTTATAGCACAACCCTACAGATGTTCCCTGCTACTGAGTTTTTGTTTTTTGTTTTTTAATTTTTGGACCCAAAACTTAGAATTCTCCCTGACCTAGTTTTTTTTACTAGTATTTAATTTGTCTTCATCTTTCTCAGTTGCTTTTTTCCACTTCTTGTTCTGATTTTATCCAAGATTTCTTCTCTTATTTCCCTTTGTCACCCTTGCTTTCTTTTTGTTATTCATCTTTCATCATTTTTTCTAGTTTTGTCTCTTTTCGGCCTGCTGCAAGGGAATATTTCCGGAACAGATATATAGTATGTTACAGTTGGAAAAACCCATGAGATAATTACCCAGCCTCTCTTAATTGAAAGAGAAACGGGGCCGGGTGCGGTGGCACATGCCTATAATCTCAGCACTTTGGGAGGCCGAGGCGGGCAGATCACGAGGTCAGGAGATTGAGACCATCCTGGCTAACATGGTGAAACCCCGTCTCTACTAAAAAAAATACAAAAAATTAGCTGCGCGTGGTGGCGGGTGCCTGTAGTCCCAGCTACTCAGAAGGCTGAGTCAGGAGAATGGCGTGAACCCGGGAAGCGGAGCTTGCAGTGAGCCGAGATCGTGCCACTGCACTCCAGCTTGGGCAACAGAGCGAGACTCCGTCTCAAAAAAAAAAAAAAAAAAAAAAAAAAGAAACTGAGGCCCAATAAATAAGAGTTTGCCTAGAGTCATGCAGTTTCCCTGAGAAAGCTGGAATTAGAACTCTGTGTTCCTGATTCTCTGGTCCAAAGCTCTTTCCACTGTGAGTTCTCCTGCAGTTTGTTTTCTGATTCTGCTTAGGATTTGGTGTTTGTTATTCATATGTCCTTTGTATTATCATATTAGTGTAACTCTCTTAAGACCTTATTTCCAAGGTAAAAAACAGTGGTTTCCTTGGTGCTTTGGAATACCATCCATGCTTCTAAGGTTGGAGAGGATGCCATTTATAATAAGCTTCCCTTCTTTTTTTTTTTTTGAGAGGGAATTTCGCTCTTGTTGCTCAGGCTGGAATGCAAAATGGCACGATCTTGGCTCACTGGAACCTCCGCCTCCTAGGTTCAAGCAATTCTCCTGCCTCAGCCTCCCGAGTAGCTGGGATTACAGGCGTGAGCACCACGCCCAGCTAATTTTTGTATTTTTAGTAGAGACAGGGTTTCACCATGTTGGCCAGGCTGGTCTCGAACTTCTCATCTCAGGTGATTCACCTGCCTCGGCCTCCCAAAGTGCTGGGATTACAGGCGTGAGCCACCATGTCCGGCCAAGCTTCCCTTCTTAAAGCCCTCTGTTACTCACTCCACTCATCCCTTAAGGGAAAGTCTTAGCATACATGTTATAAGTGTAAGCAGCTAGGTAGTCGGTACTAGGGATTCCATGATTAATGAGAGATAGCCCCTGAGCCCAGGAGCTCACTTTCAATCTAGAATAGAAGACAGACAGTTTCAATGCTGTTTGGTTAGTGTTACTATAGAAGATTTTCAAGATGTTTTGGGAGCACAAAGGAAGAGTAAGTTGAGCCTTAGGAGGATGTGATCAGGAAGTGCTTCCTAACGGATGAAATGTGGGAGCTGAGTTTTAAGGGATGTTGGTAACCAGCCAAGATAAGAAGGAAAGGAAGGATATTAAAGGAAGAGGGTCCTGTATGTGCAGAGTCATAAGGCTATGAGACACCATGGTGTTACCAGGTGGTGGGGGTCCCTAAGTAATTTGCTATTGTTGGATAGCATAAAGCGTGAGATGGATGAGGGAGGTTGGCAGACCGTGATCACAGAAGGCCCTGGAAGCCTATCTGAGGAGCTTGGTCTTCACCCTAGAGGTAAAGGGGAGACACGGAAGGATTAAAAACAGCTCTGCATTTTAGATAGACAAATCCATTATAGCAGTAATATGAAGGATTTGAAAGGTACAAGATTGGAAGTAGAACAGATACAAGGCTTTTGCAGTAGCTCAGGCTGAAAGTAATGAGTGTCTGAACTACGACTTTCAGGCAGTGGTAGTAAGGATGGTTAGTAAGAGAATAGGAAGTGGGGATGTGGTCAGGGGTGAGCTGGTGGGACCTGTTTGCTGATTTGGGGAAGAGGAAGGAGGAGTCATTGGATTTGGCAACAAGGAGTGTCAGTGATGACCTGAAAGGGCTAGTTCCTTTGCGTAGTGAAACAATGGCCAGGTTCTAATGTATTAAGGAGTGAATGAAAAGTGAGGAAACAAATAGTGAATACAGGCTTTTTAAGAAGTTTAGATAAGAAGACCAAGAGAATGCATGGTAATTAAAGGGATTTGAGGTCCACTCACTACCTCCTTGAAATTCACCCCTGTATTGTTTTCCATGACACCCTACTCCTGGTTCTTTTCTCTGATCATTCTTGGCCACCTTTGCAAACTCCTCTTCCTCTGTGCACCTCTTAAGTCTTTCCCAGGGCTCCATCCGTAATTTTTAGCTGTTCTCACTCTATGTGCTCCCTCTGGCTGATTCTTACCTAGTCATGTTTTCAACTATGACCTATATGTACATGATTTCCAAATCAGTATTTGCATCTTGGTCTGGTGTATTTAGCTGTTTGTTGGATTTCTCTATTGATTTAGACTTGAGAGATTTCAAATGCATTGTATTCAAAGCTGAACTCATCAGCTTCTACTGTAAGCCTGCTCCTACTCTTGTGCTCTCTAACTTGCCTCCTCCTTCTTTGTCCTTGTGTACCTAATCAATTAGTGCTACTAATTAGTCTTACTAATTTTGCCTCCTGTGTCTTCTCTCTTCCGTCCCTCTTTATCATTGCCTTCATCATCTGTTGCCTGGACCATTGCAGTGATTTTCCTGCCCCAGATCCCCTCCAGAGTGATCTCTTTGAAATGCAGTTTAAGTTCTTGCTTTAAACCCATCGTTTCTGGATGAAATCTAAGCTTTTTACCATGGCCTACGGAGCTCATTATGCATTGGCCTCTGCCTACCTTTCCAACTTTGACTCATGGCTGTTCCCTTTGTCATACTTCAGGTTCCAGCCATACCAGTTTGCCTTTGGTTTGCTGCACATACCAGGCCACTTCTTATTTCCGTGCCTTTGTTCTTGTTGCTCATTCTGTTCTGAAATGACCTCCAGACCCTTCTGGCCCTTCCATCCCCAGTGCTGTAGTTAACACAGAGCCTTTACTGATCATTCTTGCCCAACCCTCATGTCACCTTTTTATCATACCTCCCCCAAGCTGATTAAGATACCCATTCTGTTTCCATGACACCCCATGCGTATTTCTAAGAGTTTATGCTGTTCTTTTAATTTATTTGTTTAAATGTCTCTCTCTTCCACTAGTCTGGGAGTTCATCAGGACAGATGCTGTGTCATACTCATTTTCATGTAGTGTCTACCATGGTACCTAGTATATAATGAAAATTCAATAAATGTTTGTGTAATGAATGGATAAAATATAAGATGTGGACATCAGCTGAGAGAGAACCAGGCTTTTAGAGAGTGGCAAACGTTTGAAATAGCTGTCAGAGTGGGGGAAGGGTGTGAACAAGGACTAAGAAAAGGATGAATGATATATTGTGTCCCTTTGATTCTATTGCATATGCCTTAAATATTTTCTTTTCTTTTTTGTTTCTTTCTTTCTTTCTTTCTTTTTTTTTTTGAGACAGAGTCTCACTCTGTCACCCAGGCTGGAGTGCAGTGGCACGATCTCCGCTCACTGCAACCTCTGCTGCCCAGGTTCAAGCGATTCTCCTGCGTCAGCCTCCCGAATAGCTGGATTACAGGCACCTGCCACTGCACCTGGCTAATTTTTGTATTGTTAGCAGAGACAGGGTTTCACCATATTGGGCAGGCTGGTCTTGAATGCCTGACCTCGTGATCTACCCGCCTTGGCCTCCCAAAGTGCTGGGATTACAGGCGTGAGCCACCGTGCCCGGCCATGCCTAAAATATTTTCATATGACTCCTTACTTTCCCTGCTTTTCATTATATTGTGAACTCTTCCCTTTCTTTTGAAACAAATGCCCCTTTCAGGGTTCTAGCTGAATAGTATGTCTCTTTTGATTGCAGATCCAATGGATTTGAACAGAAGCGCTTTGCCAGGCTTGCCAGCAAGAAGGCAGTGGAGGAACTTGCCTACAAATGGAGTGTTGAGGATATGTAACTTTCCTGAGGCTGTGGGGGTGGCTGGGCTGTGGTAGTGGGCATAGGCAGTGAGATATCCAGTGGTAACAGTTGTCTGTGCTAATAATTGGAGCCCACACAGACCAGCAACTTGTTGAATGCCAGTTTTGACCACAGAAGAATATTCGAGACCTGATGTTTGGACTGAGGTACCTGTACTTCTTGGGTGTGACAGCACCGGCTGTTGCTGGCTTTCAGAGGAAGCATTGATTTCTCATCGACCAGGGTTTGTTCTTGGTAGGGTTTTTCTTTTTCTTTTTTAAATAAACATGTATTTATTTTTTTAAAATTATCTTCTTAACTGGGTATTCTGTTTTGGGAAGAATACAGGCTAATATTGAACCCGTGGGGATTTGGGGGGTGGTGGTTGAATTTTTCACTAATCTAGAAAGCAGTGTGAGTAAAAACTTTCTTAGTGATAGATCCTTCCTCTGAGAAAACAGGAATTAGTACTAAACTAGACTCAGGAATAGACACACAGATATTTGGAGACATGGTGTATGATAAAGGTAGTGTCACAAGTTAGTAGGGAAGAGATGGATAATAGTGCTCAGAAAATTGGCTTATTATATGGACAAAAATAAAGTTGAACCCTCATAACATATAAAACAAAAATCCCAAAGTGATTAAAGACCTAAATGAAAGATAACGTGATATACAGCTAGTAGGAACAAATGGCAAATGTTTTTGTGCCTCGGGGTAAAGATAAATTTCTTAAATAAGATCCCAAAGCACAATGCATAAGATTTGATAGCTTTGATTACTTTGTAATTAAAGGTTTCTATTTAGCAAAGCATCCCATAGTCAAAGCTAAAGATGGATATGGATTAGGAGAAAATATTTGCATTGTCTAAAACTGACAAGGATTGCATATACAAGGGATAGAATATAGAAAGAGCTTCTGCAAATCATGAAGAAAAAGACAAATGAAATAAAAATATGCAAAAATATGAATAGGTAAAATCTAAAGAGAAAACCAGAGTGGCTCATAAGTATATTACCTCACTAGTAATTAGAGATATGCTAATTAAAACACTGAGTTTCTACCTTACATCTTAGTTTGGCAAAAATAAGCAAGAGACTGATCTGATGGGGAATCAGAACTCATGGAATATTTTCTCTTCTTTTCTTTCCTTTTCTCTTTTCCTTTCTTTTTTTTTTTAAAGACAGAGTCTTACTCTGTCATCCAGGCTGGAGTGCAGTGGTGCCTCTGCCTCCCAGGTTCAAGCAATCCTCCCACCTCAGCCTCCTGAGTAGCCGGGACTGTAGGCATGTGCTACACAATTTTTGTTTTTTTAGTAGAGATGGGGTTTCACCATGTTGGCCAGGCTGATCTCGTACTCCTGACCTCAGGTGATCCGCCCGCCTTGTCCTCCCAAAGTGCTGGGATTACAGGCATGGACCACTGTGCCCGGCTACGTGGAATATTTCAGCTGGTGTATTCATTTTGGAGAACAAATGAATGAAACTTACTGAAATCAAGTAATACCTAGGGAGCGATATTGCAGTTTTTAATAGTGTGGCTCTGGAGCTATACTGCCTGAATTTGAATCCCAGCTATGTCGTTTGCTAGCTGTGTAACCTTTGGTAAGCCAGTTAACTTCTCTATGCCTTAGTTTTTTCGTCTGTGAAATAGACATAATAGTAACTACCTCATAGGTTTATTGTAAGCTTAGAACAATGCCTGGCACACAGTAGTGTCACAGAATTATTAGCTGTTATTATTATCATTGTCATCATTATCATCAGGTAGGGCAGGCAGCTTCCACGATGGCCCTTAATGATCTCTGCCCTTTGGTATATAAACCCTTGTATAGTCCCCTCCCACAATAAATAAGGTTGACCTGTGTAACCAATAGGATGTACTAGAAATGTGTGACTTACGAAGATAGGTCATAAAAGGTATTAAAACATCTGCCTTGTGCTGTCTTGGATCCTTGCTCTGGAGGATGCCAGCTTCCATATCATGAGGACACTCAAGCAGCCCTCTGGAGAGGCCCAGGTAGAGAAGCTCTGAGGCCTCTCACCAACAGCCAGCACCAAATTGCCTTCTGTAGGAGTGAATCACCTTGGAAGTGCATCCGCCAGCTCTACTCAAGCCCTCCCTCAGGCTTGCAGCCCTGATCGACCTTGTGAGAGATCCTGACCCAGAACACCCAGCTCCAGATTCTTGAACCAAAGAAACTCTGAGATAATAAATGTTTAGTATTTATTTATTTATTTGAGGTGGAGTCTTACTCTGTTTCCCAGGCTGGAGTGCAGTGGTGTGATCTTGGCTCACCACAACCTCTGCCTCCCGGGTTCAAGCAATTCTCCTGCCTCAGCCTCCCGAGTAGCTGGGACTACAGGTGCCCATGCCCAGCTAATTTTTGTATTTTTAGTAGAGGTGGGGTTTCACTATGTTGGCCAGGCTGGTCTTGAACTCCTGACCTCGTGATCTGCCCACCTCGGCCTCCCAAAGTGCTGGGATTACAGGCATGAGCCACTGTGCCCGGCCATGTTTAGTATTTTTTAAAAACTGCTTTATTGAGATATAATTTACATACTACACAATTCACCCACTTAAGGTGTATGATTCAGTGGCTTGTAGTATATCACAGAGTTATGCAACCATCACCACAATTAATTTTAAAACATTTTTATCATCTTGTGGGTACAAGAAACCTTGTACCCATTAGCAGTCACTCCCCACTTTCCCCTAACTTCTCCAGCCTTAGGCAAACACTAATCTACTTTCTGCCTGTATAGTTTGCCCGTTCTGGACTTTCATATATTAATAAGATATGAGTGAGACTGTCATATAATATTTGGCCTTTTGTGTCTGGCTTTTTATGCTTAGCATAATGTTTTCAAGGTTCATCCATGTTGTAATATGTATCAGCCCTACATTCCTTTTTAAGGCTGAATAATATTCCCTTGTGCGGATATACCACATTTTATTTATGCATCATTTGATGGACATTCGAGTTGTTTCCACTTTTTGGGTGTTATGAATAATGCTGCTGTGAACAATTCATGTATAAGTTTTTGTATGGATGTATATTTTCTTTTTTATATTCCTAGGGGTGGATATATTCCTAGGAGTGAAATTGCTGGGTCATATGTAACTCCATGTTTAACTTTTTGAGGAACTGCCAAACTTATTCCAAAGAAATGTATGCCGTTCCAATTTCTCCACATGCTTGCCAACACTTATTATTTGTCTTTTTGATTATAGCCATCCTGATGGGTGGGAGGTGGTATATCATTATGGTTTTGATTTGCATTTTCCTGGTGGCTAGTGATGTTGAGCATCTTTATATATCTTTTGGAGAAATCTTTATTCAAATCCTTTGCCCATTTTTCATTTGGGTTATTGGTTATATATACACATACACAGGCACTCTCTTACATAAAGGGTTCTTTATATATATCTTGGTTATAAGTCCTTTACTAGATATATGATTTGCAAATACTTTTCTCATTCTATGGGTTGTTATTGTTTTAAGCTGCTCAAGCATTTAGGGAAGGAAGTTTGCATTTAGGGTAGGTAAGCAACAGCAGTTACAGTTATAACCATAACAATTGTTATACAGCAACAGATAACTAATACTTTAAATATGTACATACTTCACAGTAGTTCCACTGCTGGCTATATCCTTCAGAGAAATTTGCATAAATCCTTGAGGAGTAGATACAAGGATGTTTTTCTATGTATAGTTTGGGTGGCAAGAATTTGGAAAAAACTTAGATGTCCATCACTAAGGAAATTGATAAGTAAAATGTGGTATATGCATATAATGGAGTTTTTTTTTAAGTCAAAGGCAAGCTGTTAGGAATTTAGTGAAATGGTAGACTTCAAGTGAAAAAATAAGGAACAATGAAATTTAAAGCAAATATCAGCTATATAAATTAAACACATGAAGTGATATTATTTTATAAGGAGGATATACACCTTAATCAGTAGAATAGGTTTGTGGGAGGGAACAGAATGAGACTAGAATGGAGAATGAAGCGGGGAAAGGGAAGCAAAGAGGGCTTTGCACGGATGAAAGTGATCGTGTATCATGAACTCAGGCCTGTGATAACTCAGTTCTGTGCACCTGAAGCCCTAAGTGCAGCTCCAGAAGCAAGGTCTGGTTTCATGGAATTGACATTTAGTACCCATATTAGTTAGGGTAGACTAAACTGCTAAAGCAGACTCCAAATAGACATGTGTTTCCCCCCTGCTCACTTGTGTAACATGCAGGTCGTTTCAGGTTGAGAAAGTAGGAGTGAGATACTCTATGAAGTTGTTTAGGGATCAGGCTGATGCCAGCTTCACTATGGCTTCCAAGGTTGTGTTGGGCATTACCATTTTAGTGAGTTGAGCAGAACGTGAAGGATTGCTTGGCAGATGTTACCGGCTAGCTCTAGAAGCGGCACACACTTCTACTCATATTCTGTTGGTAAGAACCTAGTCACAAGGCTCCCTCTTAATGCAAAGGAGCCCGAGGCATATAATATGCATCAGGAAGAAGGGATAAATGGATGTTGTTGGACACATAACATATTATCTTTGCCACATTATATACTTCTCAGACTTGTAAAGAAAGGCTGTCCATCCCCCAGCCATTTGAGACATAGTTTTGAGACCTGAAAATCCCGAAGGGAGTATCAGTTGGGGTCACTACCAAGTTAAGGATGTCTCTTCCCTAACTCTGGCCAGTGATTGTCAGAGAAGGGCTTAGGTAGGGAGATAAAATATAAACTGGAATTGTGTCGAGAATCAGCATTTATGAGATGGAAGTACTTTATTTATTTATTTTTACAGCTCTGGTCTTGCTGTGTTGCCCAGGCTGGAGTGCTATGGCATGCTTATTGCAACCTGAAACTTGTGGGCTGTGATCCTACTGTCTCGCCTTCCCAAGGTGGCAGAGGAGGCATTCAACTCCTAGCTCATTGTCACACCCCTTCTGCACAGCTAGGTTTTGTTTCTGTATGGGTTCGGGTTTTAACTTCATTTTTGTGGGACCCTCACGCTGTTTCTTAGGAACACCTCACTCCTAAGAGGCTCAGAGGCTTTAGAAATCTGAAATCACTTTTTTTCCCTTAACAAAGGAATGTATTATTTATTTATTTATTTATTCATTTTTTATTTTTTTGAGACCGAGTCTCGCTCTGTCGCTTAGGCTGGAGTGCAGTGGCACGATCTCGGCTCACTGCGACCTCCACCTCCTGGGTTCAAGCAGTTCTGCCTCAGTCTTCCAAGTAGCTGAGATTACAGGCATGCGCAGGAATGTATTATTTATTTTTAAGCAGAGATTAAGGTGTAGGGAAAGCAGTTAGATTCTGTTTCAGGTGAGCTCTATGTTTATTTAGTAGGCATTAGTGAACATTTAAAAACTCCACCCCCTCCAATTTCTCTGCCTGTAAGTGTGAGAACACAGCACATCTTGTAGGGCAGAGATCGCAAGCCTGTCCAGCCCCTAGCTGACTGTCATTTCCTAGGCTGTCTACTAGAGGGCAGTGTGATACGCCTTTTCTAGACTGGCGAAAGCAGGGCCCTGGGTCTATACACACTTAATAATAGTAGGCCTTAGATCTAGAACATAATCCTGTTTCCAATATGGAAAAGATTTTCAAGAGAGAGACCTAGTATTTAGGTTTTGACCAGAATCTCCCTTACTTGGGCTTTGGAAACCTTTCTCTACGTGGAAGATTTTTTTTTTCCTTTTAATCAAATCAGACCCTTTTACTCTCCTTTCTTGCGCCTCCTCCACTTTCAAGTTTAGACTTAAGAAGCCATGAGCAATGTGAAAAACCTCTGAATTGTACATTTTAAAAGGGTGAACTTTATGGTATGATAATTATATCTGAATTTAAAAATATTAAAACAGGCCGGGAATGGTAGTGCATTCCTGTAATTCCAGCTACTCAAGAGGTCAAGTGGGAGGATCACTTAAGCACAGGAGTTCAGGACCAGCCTGGACGATGAGACCCCATCTCAATGAAATAAATAAAATTTAAAAAATGTAAAAACAAAAAAGAAGAATCACTGAGCAGACACTCTGGCTCAGATAGAATATAATAGTAGTAATAGACTGGAATGACTCAGTCTCTCCTTTATCTCTCCTGAATGATTCAAACTTGATGGTGTTGATCTTGGCCTTATACAGCTTCACCCTTTCAGAAAACAAGGGCATGTGGGCGATCTTGGTGGTAGGTTGATACTCAGGCAGTACCTGTGAGCCCACCCCCTTGGAGGGGACAGAGAGCAGTCTGCTGAAAAAGGAGTCAGTCTTTCCCTCCGCATATCACATCCAGCGCCCTCTGTCAGCTAAGGAATTACAAAGTGTGTGACTTTATCCTGTCACATGTAAAAATGCAATCTCTAGTGCTTAGTAAACAGGGCCTGTTTTCTTTATTTTCTTTTTAGTAGGAGAGGAAGCAATTGTGCAGAGAGGTTAACTTGCTCAAAATCGCTCTGAGTTGGGAAAGAGTCAGAATTTAAACAACAGATTCCTCTCCCTGCAGTTGTCACCCCCACCTGTCTTCACTCCAGTAGCAAGGTAAGAGGTGAGGGGGCAGTCCAAGGGACTGTTTCCTGTCCAGAGCAGTTCTTACCAGGGGTTCTCATAGCCTCTGCAAGGAGGTCCATAGTGTACTTGAAGCTGAGTTCCCCAGTCCTGGAAGAACTGCTTGCTGGTAGTTTCAGTTTGGAACTCGGCTTTGAAGATCCTAACCAAGTGTGTTAGAGGGGCACTTGCCCTTGACTCGTGTGTGTGTGTGTGTGTGTGTGTGTGTGTGTGTGTGTGTGTGTGTTTTGAGACAGTTTCATTCTGTCACCCAGGCTGGAGTACAGTGGCGCGATCTCAGCTCACTGTAACCTCTGCCTCCTGGGTTCAGGCAATTCTTCTGCCTCAGCCTCCCCAGTAGCTGGGATTACAGATGTGTGCCACCACACCCAGCTAATTTTTGTATTTTTAGTAGAGACCGGGTTTCACCATGTTGGTCAGGCTGGTCTCAAACTCCTGATCTCAGGTGATCCGCCCACCTTGCCTCCCAAAGTGTTGGGATTATAGGCGTGAGCCACTGCGCCCGGCCCCTTGTCTCTTTTTGCCAGGGGCTTGGGAGGTGGTAGACAAGACCTCTGGGAAGAGAGGAATGCCTGTCTGGGAAAAAAATTATTGTTTTAATTGCTCTCTTTCATTAAGTACTTACTGTGTGTCAAACGTGTATGTTCAGTGCGTACTTACATTACCTCTGTTGTCAGGGAGAGATCAGTCTGTGAATGGTTGCAGATTAGGGAGAGCCACATTTCTGGGTCTCCCAAGAAAAGGGGGGTTGGGATATCCCAGCAGGATAAACTCTTCCTTGTTTTCCCCCATACATCCTGAAGTAATAGGACCTTCATGCTGATTACTTGTTGACAGAGAGCTTGGGCACTTTACCCTGGTCACTGTGTCCCCATCAAATTTGACAGTGCTGTTGCCACCCAGGATGGCCGTCTCCTGCTTTGGCCAGCTCAGCTCTTCATGCAGATTAAGTAGTGGGCTGCCAGCCGGGGGCAGTTTCCTTCTGCACACGCTGGATATGTTTGCTGCCCGGGGTAAAAATAATGCTGCAGGATGGAGCCATGCCAAGGGGCTTCAGGTGGTATTTAACATCTCCTGGGGCTATTTCCTCCTGGGCTTCCAACTGCTGAAAAGCAGCTCCCTTCTGCTGCTCCCCCCAGTGGGAAGTTCAGTTTGTGGGGGGTTGAGGGGGGGTGAGGGGGGGTCCTTCTGACCTTCCCTTCATTAATTGGGCTTAGTAGGGGAAGTCAGTGGTGGTCAGTCTCCTAGAGTGAGAGGTCATCAAAAAGTAGTCCATGTTACCTCCTATCAAGTTACTTAACTTCTCTGAGCCACAGTTTCCTTATTTATTTATTTATTTTTGGTTTTTTTTTGATACAGAGTCTCGCTCTTGTCCCTCAGGCTGGAGTGCAGTGGCGCAATCTCAGCTCACTGCAACCTCCGCCTCCCGGGTTCAAGTGATTCTCCTGCCTCAGCCTCCTGAGTAGCTGGGATTACAGGCTCCTGCCACCGTGCCCAGCTAATTTTTGTATTTTTAATAGAGACAGGGTTTCACCATGTTGGCCAGGCTGGTCTCGAACTCCTGACCTCAGGTGATCCGCCCACCTTGGCCTCCCAAAGTGCTGGGATTACAGGCGTGAGCCACTGCACCTGGCCACACAATTTCCTTATTTGTAAAATCAGGGTAATACCTCCCTTTCTGGTTATTGAGAGGATCTGAAATAAAGTTATCTAGCATAGTGTCTGGCATGTAGTAGGTGCTTAATAAATAGTTTCTTAAAATAGATACTTAAAGAGCATGTCTGCTGCCTCAGTGGCACATGTCCCAGTCTCTGTTGATCCTTCTCTTGTCTCGTTCCTGGCTTTACCTGAACACCAGGGTCACAGTTCTCTGGCTGTGTTTGGAGAGCCAGTGTCTCTTGCTGGGTGGGATTGAGGGATGTACTGTTTGAAGAAGAGTAGTCAAACAGGTGGGGATCTTCTGTCCCCTGGAGAGGGGGTGTCTAGAGGCGGGGGAGAAGTGATTGGCTTGTTCCAGTGATTCTTGCCTGTCTCATGGTAGCCTTCTATTACCCATTGCCCCTTGTCAGGGGAGAGGTGGGTGCTGGTGGTGGTGTCCAGACAGGACCCAGTTTGAATTTATTTGAAGCTGGGGACATAAGAACTAGTGGTGGGGGTGGGGAGGGGTGAGGAGTTCTCTGCATTTAACATTTAAGGGCATGTGGAATTTCAAAAGCAGTTTTCACCAGCATTTCATGTTTGTTTGGTTGTTTCTTTTGCCTTTGAGCATAGTGCTGGTTGGGGGCAGGGTGGCTTATGATGAAGATAGTCAATGGTGGACTCCTGCATAGGTGGGTGGAACTCCATATAGGAAAACACATTACCGCTGGGCTTAGTGCGGTTGCCACGGTGTCTGTGTCTCCTAAGGGGCAGGAAAAAGAACAGTCTCTAGGAGCAAAAGAGGAAGAGAATTGAGTCAGGGGTTTTGTTCTCTCTCTGCTTCCAAAGCTGCAAGGCTGTGTCCATGAGACCTTGAGGAAGCCCCTCCAGTTCCTCAGTGGGAGGGAAGAAGGTTGGCCCTCTGCACTGGCTGTGTTTTGACAGAAGTAAAACTCTTGACTCAGCCTTCAAAGTTCAAGGGTGGGATATTGGGAGAGGATGAGCAGCTTTTTGGCTTGTTAAGAAAGTCACGTTTTTGGCCAGTATAAAGTGGAGGAGGCAGAGTGGGGTGAGGTGTGTGGGAGTCCTGTGGGATGGAGAAAGCAGTCTGCCAAGGGCCATGTTACCTGTGGGTGATGCGGAGAGGCTGTGGTCATAATGGGGAGCAAGTAGTGAGAACTCTGTGGGGAGGGCTGTGTTTGAACCACTGAGGTCTGAGCAGGGCCCAGGGCAGGAAGCGTCCTGTGTTCTCTGCCTATCCACCCTGCATTAGAGGGAGGGAAGCAGAGAGCAGGAGCTCTGGGGACAGGGAGGGGAGTGAGAGAGGGATGCCAGGTAGTGGGTGACTAGAGGACTCTTATCCACAGTCTCAGAGCACACAGAGATGGCTGAAGGATGCCACTTTAAGTGATACCTTCTGGTCATGCTGGCAGTAGCTTCTGTGCTCAGCCCCATCTTCTGTCCCCCAGCTTTTGAGGGGGCACCTATGCTTTGGCAAATGGACTTTGGTTCTGAGGTTTGGTGTCTTAGGTTGCCTCAAGCCTGCACTGGTTTTGGGAGAGGAGGTAGAGGCAGCTGTGTCCCCAACAATAGATGACTGTGGCCAGCAGCTAAGGGAAGGGTCCAACTCTGGATCTCCACTGTGTGTGTGTGTGTGTGTGTGTGTGTGTGTGTGTGTGTGTGTGTCCAAGCTCTGGCCCTGCAGATGTCTATCTTTTCCTGCCCTCATCTCTGCTTCCCACACCCACCCCCCACCCACGTGCACACACCAGGTGTTGTCCTGAGACCTGAGACAGAGGGGTGAGCTGCATCTTGTCAGCTGTGTAGATCTGCCAGTAGCTCTACAGTGGCTCCCTTTCAGAATCTGGAATCACAAAATAAGAATCTCAGAGTTGGAAGATACCTTAAAGGGCTTCTAGTTATTCCACCTTCCCCATACTAATTAGTGTGTAAGTATTTCCATCAGTTCACTAGCTCAACTGCTATTCCCCTCTAGTACCATGGAAATGCAGTGTTAATTCGATTAATCCTAGAATCAAAGTTGGAAAGAGCCTTCGACGAGAGCTAATCCTCACACTCACCCCAGTGCCAGGATCCCCTGGCAAAACACATTTATGTGATGTGCCGTTCCACTCACATTTGAACATATGTATTCCATTCCTGAGCAACTCTAGCTTTTTTCCAGTTGTCTTTCCCCATGGCTTCACCATTTGTCTGAATTATCCAACTTGGGGCTTATAAAAAAAAAAAGACTAACTCCTTTCTATCTGACACAATTTTAGATGCGTTGGGATAAATTTTTCTCCCTGTGCCCTACCTGTTTCTGTTCCTGGGCCCACAGCGTTAAGCTAATAGGAGGAGAGTCTTGCATTAAAACTTATACAGGAAAGGAAGCAGACAATCTTTTACATAATAAGGTAGTAGGAAATTAATCTTCATACACGGAGTTTTATTTTTGAAATTATTATATTCTTATTTGTATAAATGTATGGAATAGAGGTGCAATTTTGTTCCATGCACAGCTTGTGTAGTGGTGAATTCAGGGCTTTTAGGATATCCATCACTTGAATAATGTACATAAGGCCCATGAAGTAATTTCTCATCATTCACCCCCTCCCACCCTCTCACCCTTCCAAGTCTCCATTGTCTATCATTCCATGCTCTTATGTCCATGTGTACACATTATTCTTATTTTTTGAGACAGAGTCCCACTTAGTCACCCAGGCTGGAGTGCAGTGGCGCGATCTCAGCTCACTGCACCCTCCACCTCCTGGGTTCAAGCGATTCTCTTGCCTCAGCCTCCCGAGTAGCTGGGATTACAAGCAAACACCACCATGCCTGGCTAATTTTTTTTTTTAAATACTTTTATTAGAGACAGGGTTTTGCGTTGTTGGCCTGGCTGGTCTTGAACTCCTGACCTCAGGTGACCTACCTGCCTCAGCCTCCCAAAGTGTTGGGATTACAGGTATGAGCCACCGTGCCCAGGGTGTACGCATTATTTAGCCCCCACTTACAAGAGAGGACATGCAATATATGTCTTTCTGTGTCTGATTTTGTTTCACTTAAGATAATGGCTTCCAGTTCCATCCATGTTGCTGCAAAAGACCATGATTTCATTCTTTTTTTATGGCCGAATAGTATTCCATTGTGTATATATACTACAGTTTCTTTATCCAATCATCCATTGATGGCCACTTAGATTGAGGTTGATTCTATATTTTTGCTATTGTGAACAGTGCTGTGATAGACATATGAGCACACACAGAAGGTTTAATGGTGTTCATGGACACCTCCCCTAGAGGGCCTCATCCTTCTCCTCTACCCTCAGTTCAACAGCAGAACCAAGCGTGACAACCTGTGCCAGAGGCTGACACCAGAGGGAGAGGCAGGAGGAAAAGGATGCAGGACCCTAGGAGAGCCATAATGTTGCCATTAGAAGAAAGCTGCTGGGCCCATCTGACTTTTTTTTTCCCCCAGTTTCTTCAACCATCCTTTTTAATGCATGATTTCGAGTCTCACACTGACTTCTCTGAACTCATTCCAGTTGGAGTGAGCTGGGCCATAATGTTCAAAGTGTGCTGATCAGAGTACAATAGGTATCACTTCCCTCAGTGTAGACATTATGCGTGTGTGTATATGTGTGTATATATGTATAGTGTAACCTCAAACTCCTGGGCTCAAGAGATCCTTCTTGCCTCAGCCTCCTGAGTAGCTGAGACTATAGGTGTGCACCACCATGCCTGGCTAAATTTTAAATATTTTCTAGAGATGGGGGTCATGCTATGTTGCCCAGGCTGGTCTCGAACTCCTGGGCTCCCTCTCACCTCAGCCTCCCGAAATGTTGGGATTACAGGCATGAGCCGCCACACTCAGCTAGATATTCTATTTAATTAATTAATTAATTAAATTTTTAGTGGGTTAAGGAGTGGAACGTTTAATAGACAGAAGAAAGCAGAGAGGAGAGCAGTTCCTTGTGAAGGAGAGAGAGATGTCTGAAAAAGGCCTAGATAGATATTCTATTTTAATCAGTGTATTTAAGATTGGATTAGCTTTCTTTTTTTTTTTTTTTTTTTTTTGAGATGGAGTCTCACTCTTGTTGCCCAGGCTGGAGTGCAATGGCACAATCTCAGCTCACTGCAACCTCTGCCTCCCAGGTTCAAGCCATTATCTTGGCTCAGCCTCCTGTGTAGCTGGGATTACAGGCACCTACCACCACGCCTGGCTAATTTTTATATTTTTTAGTAGAGATGGGGTTTCACCATGTTGGCCAGGCTGGTTTCAAACTCCTGACCTCAGGTGATCCACCCGCCTCGGCTTCCCAAAGTGCTGGGATTACAGGTGTGAGCTACCATGGCCGGCCTGGATTAGCTTTCATGGTGACCACATCACGCCACGGATTCCCACTGCACTAACGATCGTCAGAAGCTCCCGTGTCTCCTTTACACATATCGTGAGAAAGGAGATGGAGCCATGTTGCATCCATCTCTTTATTTGTGCAGTTGGTGTTTTGCACTCAGTATAGTTACCTTTAGCCTCTAGAAATCCTACTTTCTTGTTCTTCTATGCTTTCTCAGCATGAAAGTGGTAGGATGCTAAGCTTTGTTCTGGTTTTTCTTGGTGCAGGAGAGGAGGAGGCCGGAATGGGGGTTACAACTTGGGCCCGGTTATACTCCTGAGGCTCAGATGAGCCCGGCCAACATGGCCTCATGCTGGAGAGGACTTAGCTTCTGAGTCAATTTGAAAAGTCTTTTGATATGAATTAAAGAGAAAGTGTGGGCTGGGGGCAGTGGCTCATGCCTGTGATCCTAGCGCTTTGGGAGGCTGAGGTGGGTAGGTTGCTTGAACCCAGGAGTTTGAGACCAGCCTGGGCAACATAGTGAGACCTTGTCTCTACAATAAGTTAAAAAATTAGCTGGGCATGGTGGCACCCACCTGTAGCCCCAGCTACTTGAGAGGCTGAGGTGGAAGGATCACTTGAGTCTGGGAGGTTGAGGCTGCAGTGAGCTGTGATTGAGCCACTGCACTCCAGCCAGGGTGACAGAGTAAGACTCTGTCTCAAAAAAAAAAAGTTGTTGGCAAAGACAAAACTACTATTCAAGCACTCATCTGAGGTGCTAGGAGACCCCCAGGCTTTGTGGCAGGGGCTAGAAGGGCCCTGTCTGCCCAGTTATACTTAGGAACTCAGAATTTGAACTCTTGCTACTGCTCCCAGGACAGGATCTGCTTACCAATTCAGCCATTTTCTGAGTTTTCATGGCGCTTTGAGGACAGCATTTATCATACTATTTTGTGCGTTGGGAGTTCCTATGGCCAGAAACTATTTCTTATTCATTTTCAAATCCCTAGCTCCTAAGCCAAGGTATTACACCCCAGAACTAATAGCTATCATTTATTAAGTACTAACTTAGGCACTAAAAATAGGTACTCTCCATATATTAATCTCACAACAACCCAACAAGGTTAATGCTAATATTTCCATTTTGTAGGTGAAGAAACTGAGGCTAAAGACCACAGCTCTACCAAAGCCTCTGCTCTGTCTTCAAATGAATGAGTGAGTCTGGGGCGGTTGCTCTGAGTGAGAGTGGGCCAGAGTGGGTTCAGGGCATTCAGGAGCCACCACAGCTCATTCGTGGAGGTGTCTAATCAGCTATGCTAATTGATTGTCGTGTCTGCAATATCAGATGCATGCTTAATTAGCACATGAACTCTCCTGTCAGATATTCCTGGAGGGGCTCTGCCAGCCAACGTAGGCCCAGCCACAGGAGCCTGCTGCTTTCATGGAAACAGGGTGGGGAAGCATGATGATCCCAGTATTGACAGGGATCCTGAGAACAGGAAGGTCCACTGCTTTGTCGTGTGGGAAGCAGATTCAGGATGAAGCCCTGTCTACAAGATGTGTCCAGTCTCCTCCGCCTCAAGGCCCTTGGTTCATCGACCTCTTCCCTACAGCCTTTGGACTTTGCACCACTCTTTGAGGCCTCTGTGCTTTTTTCCAAGCTCCTGCTTCTGCCCTGGTCTTCCTCTCCCTAGCAAATCCTTATTCACCCTTAAGGGTCCAGCTCAAATGTCACTTCCTTTGTGGAGTTCCCCCTGGCCCCCTTGCTACCCGCAGAGTGGCAGAATCAAATGCTTCCTCTTCAGACTTGCTCCTATTGTACTTGTACCTACCTGACTCTAATGTGAGTCTCTTCAAATTACAGTGTTTTTGATGTGTTTTTCTCCCCCGGCCAGACTTAGGGCTTATTCAAGGCAGAGACCACAGTCTTCAGCATCCGGCACAAAGCCTGGCCTGTACAAGACACTCAGTACATTTAATTTGTTGAATTAAACTGAATGCTAGGTTGAGATTCCACTGCAGGTAAGAACTGGGCAAGTGTAAACTTCCAGAACTCAGCAGCTATTTATTGGTGATATGCAGATGTAGGTAGGGCATCTTTGAAATCTTCCCAAGGATTCTGTGATCCTTATTTTTCCTTTTCACAATAATCCTCTCCTACTTGGGAAAAAGGGGGATAAAATCGCACTTTGGCCCCAGCCTGGGGAGAATCTTGGCATTAGGCTGGGGGGCCATGGTGGGAGGAGGCATGGGACTGAGGCCTAAAGGCCATCAACCAGACTGCAAGCTGCCTGAGTGCAGGATGTGACTTCCCCTGCCTCCCACACATATGGCCATTGCTTCACCTGGAGTGACTTGGGACTGGGGAATCAGGGGTGGGCAGCAGTGCAGGAAAACCCATCCGCACCAGCCTGGGGCTCCCTCTTCTCACTACTTCATGAGGCCCTGTGGAGTGTGGACTGTTGCTGCTGTCCTGATCCCCCAAATGCCACAACTGCTGACTTCTGGTGTAAATAGTGTACATTTGTTTTTTACTTTGCAGCTAATTTGCATTAACTTCTCTGAATGACAGACATATAGAAATTCCCTGATTTCTATGACCTCACTTCCACACCACAAAAAACCACAGTGGTCCCTATACCTCTGTACTCAGGGACTCCCAACCCAGGTGGGCAGATAAAAGGGGGTTTCTGAGGAGCCCTGCATCAAGCAGGCACCAGCCCAGGAGGAGGCGATCCAGGAATCCCACTACCCCGGAGCCCACTGCTCTGGCGTCTCTTTCTTGTCTCTCGGGGTTGTGCGGGGTGAGGGCATGGGGGTTTGTGAAATGTCTTCGTGATTTTGTAATTCAGGCTAGGGAGTCATTCGGAGAAAAGCGAATGAAAAGTAGGGTAAAGGGGAAAGAGGGGCTTTGTGACTTAGGTGGGCTTTGCAGAAGGACAGGAAGCCACACCCCGAGCCTTACAAGGCAAGCTGGATGGGGCTGCCCAGCTGCAATGGGGATGGACCGATACAGACCGCTCAGTGTAGCCACCTGCTGGACACATGGAGTCATAGCGTTCTGCTCCCTTCATGCTTCCTACCCTCCAGCTGCGCCTGCTCTTCTTTCTTCCTTCTTTCTCCTCCTTCCGCCTAGTTCCACCCCGGCCCGCATACCTGCTTTCCCTCTTCCCTCAGGTGTGACTACCCAGATGCATCTGTCTTGGCCCAGGGCTGGGGACTCTGAATTTCCTCCTTTGGTGATGACTGAAAGGGAGCAGCCATCCCTGGTTGAGGCCAGAGAGAAGGCTTTTCATCTCCATGTTCAGTCTCTCCACCTTCTCGCTTGGCTTGCTGGGATCCTGCGCTTGGCTGCGATTAGAGACCACTGAATTTATTGTCCAAACTGGGATGCTTCTGAGAGTGAAGGGTGTGTGTGCGTGCTATTAGTAATTATGCAGAGACAACAGCTGTAGACCAGAATTGTCCCGGGCCAGCGGGGACTCATGGTAAGCATAGTTCCGAGGGTCCGCCGGCCTTTTCGGCCGTGCGTCAGGTGTGGAAGGCTAAGGCGGCCAGCAGAGGCTGCTGCGGCACTTGTTATGTGCCTCACTATCTAAAAAGCTCCTTTTGCCATGCTGGGACTGTGGTGGGTGAAGTTGGTTGTCGTACAGGGCTAAGGTCCCCTGAGTAGTGATTGTACCAGATTTGCTCACCTGGACCTGGTGCACAGTGGGATAAGAAAGCTGCCTGCTTCCTCTAGTCTGGGTGGGAGACACAGCCCAAAGTCCCAGGGCCTACCTTCTCAGAAACTCCCCATCATCCTGGATTGGACTGTGCCTTTCCTGAATTCTGACACTTCTTGTTCCTGCCCCTTCAGGCAAAGACTGGGCAGGCAGTTTCCTAGCACTGCCAGCTCTGAGGCTGGTGCCTTTCTGGGTGGATTATTGGCCTTCCTGGATACATTGGCAGGAGGACTCATGGGTCGGCCCCAGGATGCCCTGGCCAGAGGGGACCCAAGGAATGCCTGACAGTTTCTCTGCCTGACTTGCAGGGGGGAATTCAGACCAGCCTTGGAGTCCTGTGAAGGGGAAGGGCTCCTGGAATCTTCTAGCCCTCCTTCCTCTCACCCAGTTCTAACTCTGGCAGAAAGACCTCATTTCCTCTTCCCCATGTGGGAGACTTTCCCTCCCTTGACCCCTCTTGCAGTTGGGAGACCTTGATCCTTGTGGGAGGAAGGGGTTGCTGTACCAGGATGGGGTCCCTCCGCTCCCCTGGCCAGGGGAAGCATGACCTGCTGAGCTGGAGTCTGGCCCCGCAAGCTGTCGTGGCCTGACCTGTAGTTGCTTGCCCAGTACCAGCCCCTCTCTCCCATCTTCTCTCCCTGCTCACCTGAAGGGAGAGGCCAGTATCAGGCTTTCCAGGCTACGTGCTGGTGATCATACCATGGCAAAGGGCGGTGTCTCACACAGGCTGCGGGAGAGCTGCCCTGCTTAAGCAGAGAATTCTGGAGCAGCAGTGGGTATCCCGGGCAGCCACAGGGATTGCCATGGCAACACACGAGGCAGCAGCAGCGGGAGACCGGATGGAGCAGGGCCTTTTCTAGGCTGGAGCTGAATTCCTGGGGTGGTCAGGAGAGGGCTGGAGGGCAAGAGATCCATAAACCCACAGCTGCCCCGACAGAGGGCAGTCTGCCTTTGCTCCTGGCCCCTTGTCAGTGGAAATCCCACACTCCCTGGTACATGTCTGTTAGGTGTCCAGCCTGGGCAGAGGGCCTTGTTGGTGTGTGGAGAGGGGGAAGGGGAATCAAACTTAACTGCAGAGATTTGTTTTCTCAGTACATCTGAAGAATAGAAATGGGTTTTAGGCTGCGCCAGCCTGCGTTTTTCTACCTGGGGGACTCTGAGCCATCAAAGTTAACCTAGACTAGTAACCGGGGATCAATTACAGACCTGTAATATGCTTTCCAACTTCCCATTGTAAAAAGCAGCCTATTTGGAAAAAAAATAAATCAAAGTGCTTTTCTTGGTCTCTGGTGCCACCGAGCCAGTGTGATTCCCTCCCTCCCCAGTTGCCTTTGCCCACTCCTCACTCATTACCTCTACTCAATTAGCCAAGGCTGGGTTAACCCCTCAAGAGCCAGGATTTGGGTGAGAGGGGATTGCTGTCACCTTCTACAGGCACGCCCTCCTCCTAGCACAGTTCTCGGGAGCGCAGAGCGGGCCAAGTCCAGAGCCTGCCAACCTCCTCCCCACCCTCTCTCTCGCTGCCAAATCTGACTTTGATTAGCGTGTGGAGGGGGAAGAAAGCAGGAAAATAGAATATTAAAATCTTAATTCAATTTAAAACACTGTCATTCACAGGCATGCCAAACAGTGAGATGACTAATTATTATGCAAATGAGGCAGATAGAAAAGTGATTAATAATTGCACAAATTAAAAATTATTGTAAACATCCTGTGACGAGTGATAAGTCCGATGGAGAGGCGAGAGCGGTGGGCCGGGGAGGCCATGGCGGAGCTGGCTCCTGCATCCTTATTTCCTCATTAGGGGGATTTAATTAGCGCCTGATGATGGGGCTCCGTGCTGCCAGGGGTGGAGGAGTTGGTGGCCAGGGCCTGGGCGGTCTGTGCTGGATCCTTGGTTTTTCTCCAGTTCCTCCTCATTGCTCTGTGGCTGGGGCTGGAGCTGGCTGCACAGGAGGAGGGGTGGGTTGGGGTCGGGGAAAGGCTGGCCACCATAGAGGAGCAGGTGCTGTGCAAAGCTTCTCTGCCACCTTCCACTGGCCTTTTGCCCACTGCTACCTCTGTCATTTAAGTCCTCAGGTGTGGGTCAGGGGTGTTGGTGAGGAGGCCCCTGGGTGGGGAACTGTGGGCACATCCTGATTCAGCCAGGCATATTCCTCAGGGTTTAGTGAAGCGACACACGGGGCACGTCCCCAGTGCTTAAAGGTCCCAGGGAGGATAGACAGGTACATGATGCTGCCTGGGGCCTCAGGGTTGCCTTGGGTCCAAGTTTCCCTGACTTTGCCGGGCACACAGAAACTAAGTCAGTGTCCTGAGCCAAGTGACTTGCCCTTAGCCATGTTCAACCTGCATCCAAGCGCCCCGCAGCAGGGAATGCTTAGGAGTCACTTTGGCTTGGGTGGGCATGGCTGCTGCAAGGCAGGGGACAGAGGAGGCCGAGCTCCTTGGGCCCAGCAGCACCAGGTGCTTTCCAGGACATGCAGCCCTCCTGGATTCTTCCTGCCCAAATAGGGCAGCAGCTGATATGTTCTTGACAAAACATACCAGCCAGCCACAGTACAGCTTCCCCCTGCCAGTCCCCAAGCCCTGAACTCTGAGCAGGAGGGGATGGTACTGGGTCTAGGCTCAGGGAAAAGTGGCTGATGATGGGAAATCCATCTCCCTGCTCCACCCCCAGTCACCATGGACCTTAGGGAGATGGTCTTCCTTGTCCAGAGAAGACCACAGAATAAGCTGGGAGGTCAAGAGCCTGGTGAAGAGCTTTTGCTCTTCAGAGGAGCAGTGGATGCTGGAAATTCTGGCAGTTGAGAAGGCTTCTGGACAGGGCTAAGGTGGGAATCTGGCCTTTGAAAGATGTAGAGGACTCAGAAAAGAGGGTTGGAGGTGAGAAATAGAGAGAATAGCGTTATCCAAGCCTTTACCTTCTCCCTAAGAGCCCAGATTTTCCTAATGGGGCTAAGAAGCTGAGATTTTCACAGGCCAAAGGCCCAGCCTGTGTGTCCCTAAATTTCTCTTCCTGAGACTGTGGTGTATAATTAATTTTTTTTTCCTGGTGAGGGTTTGGAGGTGAGAAAGGTTTATTTCTGTTTCAGGACTCACGCAGTTATCCCAGGGTTAATAACCTGCACACAGCCTTGCCACCACGGCCACTAGTGCCCCTCTTCCCACCCCCTCTCCGCCAGCCTCATGGCTTCACTCTGGTTCCTGGGTTTCTCTAGTCCCTTTCTGATTCCTGGAGGAGGAAAGTTCTTTCCTATTGGGACTGCAAGTCCACCCCTCTGACTTCTGGCTGAAGCTTCCTGGACTCTGAAGGCTCTCCCTTCACTGTGAACTGTTTAGCCATAGCTGCCAACCTTTAACAAACTCCCTTCTCCATCTCCTCTCTTTGCCCACTCCTGACTCCTGCCCTATGCTACCCTGAGCCCCTCCTGGGTTCTTATTCTGTTTTTCTTTTGTTTTGGTTTCTCTGGGGCTCTGCTGAGGCAGCAAAGGGTGATGGGGTATAGTACTGATTCTTTGTTTACCTTGGACAAGTTATATCACCTCTCTGTTTCCTCATTGTTATAACTGGGAAAATGCTACAACCTCATGGAATCTTTCACTTTCCCATCTTCATCAGTTCATTTATTCCATCAAGACTTCACTTCTACGCGTCAAGTGCTGGGGATGCAAAGCTGCAGATGGTCTCAAGGAACGCGAGCCCTGTTGGGAGGCAGATAAAGGAACAGCACGCGCAGAGGCCCGGAGGAGGGAGGAGAATAGAAGTGTGGAGACTGGCAAGGGATTTGGGATGGCAGGAGGACAGGTTGCACTGGGGAGTGGTAGAGTTGGAGGCCTTTTGTTCCCTGGAATTTCAATACGATTTTGTGGGCTCTGAGCAGGTAAGAAGGGACTTTGTTGGGGTGGCAGGCAGGACTAACACTGTGTTTTAGAAAGACCATTTTGGCAGCAGTGTGGAGATGGGCAAGGCTGGAGGCAGGGTCCCCACCCAGAGGCAGCTGCTGCTGTCTGTATGAAAGACGATGAACTGCAGCCATCAGGTGTGGCTCAAGAGTCACGGGAAGAGGAGAGAGCTTTGTCATGAGTCAGAAAAGGCAGGATGCAGCATCTCATGACTGTGAGGGTGACCGAGGGGGTGTCTTGGGTGACACCTGGGTTTCTGGCATGGAGCAATGCTCTTCTTTGAGAAGAGGGATCTAGGGAAGAAGGAGAGATGATGATGGTGTTGCTTTGGGAATCCTGGGAATGACCACCCTGGGTTTATTTGCCCGGGACGGAGTGGGAATTGAATATCTGCTATTGAATATTTGATATTGAACATGCTGAATTTGGCGCTTCATCTGCCCTGCCTGTTTTATTTCTCACTCTGACCATACCTAGATCTTGAAAGGGGGCTTGACCCTATCCTGAAGCTTGACCGTGACCTTCTACCTTTCAACATTTTGGTTAGCGGGCGCCTGCTTGCGGACTTTCTGAGATGCACTTCTCAGTTACTCAGCTGTGTCTACATTCATTCCCACAGGTTCTGGGTAGGTTGGAAGAACCCACATTTGACCCTATGGCATTGGACTTGGGTTGTTGCTACCTCTGTTCTGTGCCATGGGGAAGAAGGCTCTTCTCTGCTGAGTCCTAACAGGCAGATACTGGCTGTAAATCCTTTCTAGATCCCTCCCCGGTGCCCACGCTCTGAGGCTACTCGGAGGGCGGTGTGTTGTTGCTGAGACCCCTGAATCTCACTACTTCAGGCTGTCCCCTCACCTCGGGGGTGGAGATAAGGCCTGGGGTCTGAGTTTGAGGGGACTGATGCCAGGCAGGGCTCCTAGCAGTAAGGTGGAACTGCTTCCCTCCTCAGAGCGATTTTCTAAACCAGCTTCCCATTCCTCTGAGGCTGCCGCCACCCCTGGGAAGCACACATTTGTGGTTGCCGAACAGTTGAAGGGCAGTGGCTCTTTCTTCCAGGGCAGTGTGGGCCTGCCTCTGGCTTCCCCGGGAGGGCTGCACCCCCACCCACCTGTGCCCCTCATTAAGAGTAAGCAGCCCAGAGTGCAGCACTTGGTGGGACCCATGAAGACCCCACCAGGAGTCCCTAGTGGTCCCCAGTGTCTCCATCATGCCCTCTGCAGTTCTCACAGTGCCCTAGGAAAGTCCATGTGCTTTTGCTCTCCAGAGAGCTCCTGGTCACTTTCTAATATGTCTCCAGCAACTCAGCATTATCAGTATTGCCCCAATATCTCTATGATGGAATCCCTATCAGGCTTCTGGCATTCATAGCTACTTCCCACAGAATCCCAGGAACACTCCAGTAATTCCCAGTGAGCTCCCAGTAGTGCCAGGTTGCTCCCATACCTCACAGTGGGCTTCTAGTGATATCACATTGTGTACCCAGAAGCACCTGGTGTTCCCCCAAGAACGTTCCAGCATGTTCCCAAGAATGCACCAACACATGGCATCAACATTCCACTATTCCTGCAAGATTTCCAGTAGATGCCATTACTTCTCAAGTTATCTCCACCAATGCCACCGATGTGCTTAGAGGAGAATCTGCTGTCCTGCCCACCAGGAATGAAGAGAGGTTCTTTGCCTACTCCTCCTGCAAGACACCTGGGCTTTCCTGCTTTGGGAGGCTGGTAGGGAAGGCAAAGGAGTGGGAATAACATTTGTTGAGTAATAGCCATGGCTTAGGCATTTATTTGTGCAATAAACTGCAAGGTGGATGGTATCCCTATTTTATAGACTCAGAAACTGTTACCCAGAGAGTGGAGTAATTTTTTTCCAAAGGCAGTAAGTGGCAGGGAGTGATCAGAAGGCAGCTCTGTCAGGTCTGACATCCCTGCTTGTCCGGAGCCTGCAGAGACCCAGAGAAGGCAAATCCCAGGGCCAGAGATGCACAGGGTAGGGGCGGGGGAGGGTGGGCAGCAGGTTCTAGGCTCCTTCCTTCCCTCCCTACTTTGTTTTCTCCTTTAGATTGCAGGCGTATTCGTTCCTGAGAAAGAAAGGAGAGGGGTTAGGACTGGTTGAGCTGTCCTGGTTTCTTTGGAGAGAAGCTGTGGTTCCCGGAACGTCTTGGCTCTCTGGGGACTGCAGGGGTCAGATCCATTCTCTCCAGTTTCACATGCCTACTCAGCTTCCACATTCCACATCCAGTGGCTCACCAGACCCACCCACCGGCCCAGATGACCCAGTTCCAGGGCCGGCCTCAGGGTTCTGGGCTCCCTCCTGGGCCTGCCCTCAGCCCTGGGCACAACCTCAAACTCCAGGTCCTGGGTTGTACATCCACCTTTCTGCCCCTTTCCCACACTCGCTGCTGCTCTCCCACTGGCTGCCTTCCCTGGCATGGGCGACCTTGCTAGTGCCAGGGGACTCTGAACAGCGCTGACTCAGCAGGTGGGGCAATGGAGCCACTTTGCAGGTGGGGAAACAGGGGAGCAAGGCTGGTTCTTTCCCTTCTCTGACCCAGCGGGGTCCCTTTGCCCTTGGGAGTGTGGATGGAAGGGCAGGGAGCTGGACAGGGAGGATGAGGTCCAGCGCCCTAGGTGAGGGCCCTGGTGGGGGAGACGGTGCCTGGTGGCTTGGCGTCCCCTGCAAGGACTCTGCCCCTTGTTCCTCAGCCTGGCGGGGAGAAGAGGAAGGGCTCTCTCTGGTGCTGTGTCGAGCAGCAGCCTCCCACACGGAGTGGGGAGGGGAAAGTTGAAACGTGCCTTGACTCCTGACCATTTTCTCCCCACCCTCTCCCCACCCCCACCGCAGCAGACATTGTTGGAAGGCATATTAATGGAGGGGTTAGGCAGTTTGGAGACAGACTGCCTAGGTTCATGTCCTTCTCTATCTCATTCTTGGACGTATCACTTAGGGTCTCTGAACCCTGATTTCTCCATTTATAAAATGTGGCTAATAATGTTACTTACATGTCACATGGTAAATGCTCAATTGAAAAGGCTAACATGAGAATGCCATTTTCTGTATGTACATGATGCTTCATACAATCACACTGGTGCACATATGCGATTATGTGTGGGCTTTCTGTGCTCTCTGCCCTTCCCCAGCTTTGCTGTCTGTCCTTGTTGCTTCCAGAAGGTTGAGAGGGAGGTGAGGGGTCTGCTCCTGACAATGCTGACTACTGAGGGGCTGAGTGCTGCCCAGGAAAGTAGGTAGCAGAGGAGAGAGGACTTGGCCTAAGCGAGGGAGCCAGGGCCTTACAGAGGAAAGGAAAAGGGGGCAGGGGGAAGGAGGACAGGGAGGGTGGCTGGGTATGGCAGGAGTCAGGGCATCTCAGAGGCATGAAGGAGCTGGGGGTGCTGCCTTCCTACTCGGGCTCACCCGTCCAGCCCCCACACTGCCCTCCACACCAGACACCCAGCAGTGCTGCTAAGGCCACTGGCCAGGGGGTGTGGGCCACCTGCACCTACCGCTTGCCTTTGGGGGAGATTTTTTTTGGGGGGATTCTTGGCTCTCTTGGGTTATGCTCCTCCTTCTGGTGTACCCTAGGCAGGGAAGAGTTTGGGGAGAATGGGAGGCTGCTGTGAGGGTTATAGGTGGGTTACTTCATGGACTCCGTGAGTCTGGGGCTCCTTCTGTGAAGTCTCAGTGACAGGACACGAACCCAAGAACTGTTGGCATGTGGCATCCTTGCCTCAGGAGCTCTTCAGCAAGTGTTGGAGTTCACATGGCCAGCCTGAGGGAGGGGCATTCTGTGTTCTCTCTGCACCCCTTCCCCTCCCTGCAGCCCAGTGTCCTCAGGGCAGGGGTGGGTGGCAGTGGGGAGGAGGGAGGGGAGATGGTCCGTGATCTCTGGTTGCAGTGAATTTGGGACTAAACATCATTAATGCTGACAGATGCCAGCCATACTTACTTGTAGAATAACAGGACAATCTAGGGGAAAAAAATCACTAAAAATATTGACTAAAGGCTTCAGATTTGTGCCTCCTCCCTGCACACCCCAATATGAGATAAATCTCTCTGCATTTATGGACTCCAAGTGTGTCTCAGCATCCCTGAAGTGCCTGCGGGGCGGGGGGCTTGCTCTCCTTGGGTCTGGTTCCCTCTCCTCAATATCCCTGTGAAGTGGGGGCAGGTGGAGGAACATGGAGAAAGAAAGGACAATGGTGTGTGCAGGGCCCTATTGTGGGGAGGGGGCCAGGGTCACCCACACCACCCCAGGGATGGTGAAAAGAAAGGGTTGGGTTTATGAGCTTCTCTTCTCTCTTTTTCTTTTCAATTACAATGATACCTCAGGTAATTAACTGCTAATAACCTTGTTAATTTAAAATGGATGCTCTCCCTTCTGGCTCTCTCAAGGAAGGCTAAAGCCACCAGGGGTCAGCAGGTTTGGGGGAGCAGGAGAGGGTGGGCAGGAGAGGAGAGGATGCTGGGTGGGAGGCCCTTGTGGTGGGCAGGCAGGGCTGTGGCTGGCTGTGTGGCATGCTCTAAGGGGCCCAGCTGCTGTGGAAGTCCAGAGGTACTGGGATCCCTTCAGCCCCTCCATATTCCTGCACAACAACTGGATGGGTCACCTGGGCCCCCCACCTGGGGAAGAGAGCCTGTGGCTCTCTCCAGCACCGCAAGCCTTTGCCATGGAGCAGCAGCAGCTGCTCAGCCCGAGGCACCCCCCTGTTAGGAACTACCCGGGGCCTTTGGGCTCACTATCCGAGAAACTCACCCTGCTGAGGGTCACGTCTCCCATCCCCACTGCTTCCCAATCGCAGGGATTGGAGATACAGTCAGGAAGGGAAGAAATGTCTCATTCTGAACAGTTTAGACATTTGTCAAGAGTCAGGCATCTAGACGAGTTATCTGTGATCTTTTTAGTTCAAATATGTATTCGTTAGACAGACTTTTAAAGTCTAGCCCAGGTCTTAGTGATACAAAGCTGAAGAAAGATAACGGTTCCTGCCTTCAAGGAGCTCATTGTCTCAGTGAAGTAAACAAATAATTACAACACAAACTGTGCAGAGCGTAGGGGAAAAAAAATACCTAATCTTGTAGGGTGTGGGCAGTCAGGGCAGGTTTTCCAGAGGAGGGGTATTTAAACTGGGCACTGATGGAACAGGAGGAGCTGCCTGGGCTGCTAAGATGGAGTGTAGGAAGGCCCTTTCAGCAGGAGGGATGGCAGGAAGCATGAGAGGCCGTGGCTGCCGGGGAATGGGCAGTGCCTTGATAGGGATGAAACACAGGGAGAATGAGGAGGCAGCTGGAAAGAGAAGCGGGAGCCAGGTCATGAAGGGTTGATAGGATTTCTTCCAAGAGGTGACCTCCCTTGCCCATGGGATCTTAGCCCAGGCAACTGGGGGGCCACTCCCTATGGCCTGGTGCCCAGGGAGGCTCCTTCTTTGTGGGATTAACTCCTAGAAGGCGTGGCAAGGAGATCCCTGTTCCCCTGCCCTTTTTCGTAGAGGACAGGGGATTTTAGAGTGAAAGAGTGGGTGTTGGGGTGGGAAGGGGAGGAGAAATGGAGATTTAGAGATAAATAGATCCCTGATTTGGTTTTTCCAAGTGGCTTCTTTCTGTCCCACCGTGCTTTGAGACCATTTTGGAGCCTGAGCGCGTGAGTCTTGGAGTGTGTCTAGGGTGTCTGCACCCTCCCTGGGCAAAGCCACTGTTCAAAGCTAGGGATTTCTGTTCCCAGTGAGCTCCCACTCTGCTGCTGTGGGTCCCTGAGCTCCGCCTGGCAGTGCCCACCATCCTTCCCCAAACCTCAGATCCTGGAGGAGGCCTGGATGGAGGTGCCAGGAGGGACAACAGGAGCTCCAGAAAGCCCACATGTAATAAGATTTGGGGGCTGAAGCCACCCTTGCCACCCTCAGTGGTTAGAATTGTTTGCTTCTGAGTTAGGTCCAGGTGGTTGGAACCTCCATTCTCTTGTCCTGTTCCTGTTGTTTCAATTTTTTTTTCAAGACAAACAGCCACACAGCTCCATCTCTTAATGAAACTGTTTGATGTTAATTAATTATGCAGTAGCCTCATTTGCATTCACAGGCTGTGGCTTCCCAGCTTCTCGCCCACTCTCCTCTGCCAGGAGCCCTGTATGTGCCTCAGGCAAAACAGAGACTTGATAGTGCTAGAGTCTGCCCACTCGCAGGCAACCCTCCCAGTCATTCTGCCATATCTGGAGCAGGACACAGAGGCTGGCCCCAAGGCTGGCCGCTACACTGGGGGCATATTTTGAACCCTTGAATCAACCAAAGAAGCCAGGGTACTTGAGTATTATCTAGTTCCTCCCCTTTACTTACCAGCTGCTGGTAAGTTAGACAGACATTAACCTTTACCTGGCTTCAGTTGCCTCCTCTGTAAAACAGGAATAACACTAATTTCATCTCAGTGGACCATGCCTTGTCTATCTTTGTGTCTCCGGTGTTAGGTACATGGAAGGGACTAAAGAAGTGATTTTTTTGAATCAGATGACCTCTTTGGATCTCTTTCAGAGGTTAACTCCAGGATTCTACAGCATCCCCACTTTTACCAGGGTCCCCATTTCCATCTGCTGTAACCATAGGCCCTCTGTGATGGTTAATACTGAGTGTCAACTTGATTGGCTTGAAGGATACAAAGTATTGATCCTGCGTGTGTTTGTAACTGTGTTGCCAAAGGAGATAAACATTTGAGTCAGTGGGCTGGGAAAGGCAGACCCACCCTTCATCTGGGTGGGCATCTAATTAGCATCTAATCAGCTGCCAGTGCAACTAGAATATAAGCAGGCAGAAAAATGTGAAAAGAGAGACTGGCCTAGCCCCCTGGCCTGCATCTTTCTGCCATGCTGGATGCTTCCTGCCCTCGAACATTGGACTCCACGTTCTTCAGTTTTGGAACTCGGACTGGCTCTCCTTGCTCCTCAGCCTTCAGACGGCCTATTGTGGGACCTTGTGATCATGTGAGTTAATATGTTAATACTCAAACTCTCCTTTATATATATATCTATTCCATTAGGTCTGTCCCTCTAGAGAACCCTGACTAATACACCCTCTAACCTCTAAGTGGCCACAGTATTGATGCAGCATCCACTGTGTACAGAATCTAGTTCTCATCAAGGTTACCCACTAGGACCTTGCAGGGCACACCGTGGAAGGCTCTGCTTTGGAGGAGACATGGTGGGAAGCATGGTGGCAGCTCATGGCTTGAATACTAAGCATGTGGTGGAGGAATAAGGCCATGTCCTGTGCTGAGGACCACAGTCGGGGGAAGGGACAGGGGTGTTGAGGTGATTTAAGTGGCAGAGCCTTATGCCCTTGAAATCCACATAGGTGTCAGGCCAGGTGGGAGGAATCATGTTAACAGGGCACCTGAAAGGGCAAAATTCACACTGAGTTACAGTGGATGGAACCTGAGCTGTCCTTCATGGCAGAGTGGAAGGTGGGAGGGGGTCTCCAGGCAGTGAATCTCAAGCTTTCTAGGGAGGTGCCCTCTAGCTACAGATCCCTTTCCTGGAAAATGTGCAGGTAGGTGCGCCTCCAAACCCCAATGCAATGAGGCCTGCTTTGGGCTCCTGGGCCTGAGGTAGAGGATTCCTGCCCGGTCCGGGCAAAGACATGTGGGCTTTAGAAAAACCAGACAGGAAGAGAGGGCAACAGGGACAGTGGGAGCCAGATGGCCTGCCCAGGGTCTATGTGGGAAATCCGAGGGGGCCTCCTAGGAAGACAGAACCCTCTGTGGGAGAGGTTTTGTCTGGAGACGGAGGACTGATCCTGGGACCACGAAGGTAAGCAGGCTGCTGCCTCAGAACACAGAGCCAAAGGGGAGAGGGCTCTGACGTGGCACTGGGGGCAGAGGTAGGAATAGAACCAGGCACGAAGAACTTCCAGCCCTTAGGGTGGTGGGCGGGGTCAGGAGGTGGGGCAGGGAGGCTGCTGTGAGAAAATCACCAGACTCGGGTGTGAAAGGACCCGTCACCTCCTCGAATTCAACCTTCAGAGGAATGTGTGTGAGAGCCGTCATGACTCCATGCTATCAATAAGGAGACTGGGCTTGGAGAAGTTGGGAGTGAGGGGCATGGAGGTGGAGGAAAGAAGGGAAGACGTTGCAGAGGCAGGTGCTTGTGGAAGGGCAAGTGCTGGGGCTTTGAACTGGCATCTGTGTGATTCCTAGTGCTGTGCTGCTCACACAGGGCCGTCGGTGCCAGCTCTTCCATGGGCACTTGCACTCTGGCTGCCACTGTCTACCTTTACCTCACCAGTTGGCAGCCAGATTCTTCCAGACCAGTGATCAGAAAGGGCCTCTGTGTCTCTAGTCCCTGGTCACTAGGCTCTCGGGATCCTGCTCTTTTTATGGGAGCCGAGTTGGCAGGAGCTTGGCTTCTGACCAACTGCTGGAAGAAGGATGGGAATCAGATCTTCAGAAGGGTGGACCTTTCTTGGTGGATTGTGTTCAAGAAATCAAAGAAGAGAGATAGTTTGAGTATTGCGAGCAGGCCCGATGGGGAGGCTGTGAACTGGGACTGGGTGCTGCTCTGTCACTCGCTGTCTGATTAGTCTTGGGTAAGTCACTTTTTCTCTCTGGTCCTTAGTTTCTTAATTTGTAAAATGGGATAATTTATCCTTCATCCACCTGCCTTTCTGTCCATTATTCCATCTATCCATCCTTCCATCCATCCACCCACCCACCCAGCAACTATTTATTGAATGTCACCTCTATGCTGGGCACGGTATGTGGCACTGAGGATACACAGCGTGACAAGGTTGACATGATCCCTGCCCCTTGTGGATCTTAGATTGACCAAGGAAGAAAGACATTAAGTAATAATAACAATAATAATGATAATATAATGATAATGCCTGTCTTCTGTGGCTGTCTGGGGACTAAACTAATGAGACAGTGTAGGAGAGGGGTTTTACAAGCACTTTCTTGCTAGGAGTTCTTATTATCAGAAGTCCTGCCCAAGCAGGAGCTAGAGAAGCCTTCAGCTCTTTAAGCCTATGACAATGTTTAGTCCAAACAAAGTCCATTCCCTCTCTATTATCCACCTCAGCCAACTCCTGGAGCTGCTTCTCCTTCCTCTTGCCCCCTGCCTCTAGCTTCCTGCTGTGTCTTCCCTGCAGGAGAGAAAGGAAACCTCAGTGATCAGTCACGTCCCTGCCCTGGCGGAGGGGCCGGATGGGGGAGCTGAGCTAACTGCTGCTAATTAGCACCACTGAACCTTGGCCAAGCTGGAGAGGCAGATAAAGGGAGGTGGCAGAACGGGGGCAGTACATTTATGGTCCTGTTGAGGGTGTCCTAGGCCCAAGCTTCTCTAGGACAGGCCCTGAGATAACCCCTCTTCCATGCCATCCCTTGGCTGTGCCCAGCTAACATCACACATGAACACACAGTGGAGAGGGTAGAGCTATATGGTAGTGGAGGAGGAAGCGGATGGCCCAGAAGAGAGGACCCTTCCAACTGCTGCCTTCCTTCTCCAGATTCAGGGGAGGTAGTCTCCCCGCCTTCTTAGTATTCTCATCTCCAGATCTCAGTGTGGGCTGTTGCCTCTGTGGAATGCCCTACCTTCTTCATCACCACATTTCACCTGTCCTTCCAGACCAGAGAAGAAGCCTCCTCCACCAAATCTGCCCTATCCACTAGCTGGAAGCAATACCTTCTTTCCCTAAATGCCCACAGCACTTGGTTCATGCCTTGCTTATGCATGTATCCCGCTCTCTTTTGCATCATGCATGTTGGGCATGGGTCTTTTCTCCCCACCATTCTTAGGGAGACCTCCACCTAAGTCCTCACTTCACACACACTGCCTTACACAGTGCCTGATACTTAGTAAGTGCTCAGTGAAGTGAATCCAGACAATGTAAGAGTGTCTCTGGGCCTCCTGGGTGTTCACGGGCCAGTTATGAAGGTGCATGGAGGTATATTCCCATTTTACAGATGAAGGAATTGAGGGTCAGGGAGGCCAACTAGTTTTTCTCAAAGCCAAATAGCCAGTAAGAAGTGGAGACACCAGCCTGGGCAACATGGCGAAACCTTGTCTCCACTAAAAATACAAAAATTAGAGGCTGGGCACAGTGGCTCACGCCTATAATATCAGCACTTTGGGAGGCCGAGGCGGGCAGATCATGAGGTCAGGAGTTTGAGACTAGCCTGGCCAATATGGTGAAACCCCATCTGTACTAAAAAAATCCAAAAATTAGCCAGGCGTGGTGGTGTGCACATGTAGTCCTAGCTACTCGGGGTGCTGAGGCAGGAGAATCGCTTGAACTTGGGAGGCGGAGGTTGCAGTGAGCCGAGATAGTGTCACTGTACTCCAGCCTGGGTGACAGAGCAAGACTCTGTCTCAAAAAACAAACAAACATACAAACAAACAAAACCCAAAAATTAGCCGGGCATGGTGGTGTGCACCTGTAGTCTTAGCTACTCGGAACTCCAGCCTGGGCGACAGAGCGAGACTCCGTCTCAAAAACAAACAAACAAAGAAACAAAAAAATAAAACCCAAAAATTAGCTGGGCATGTTGGTGCGCACCTATAGTCTTAGCTACTCGGGAGGCTGAGATGAAAGGACCACTTGAGCCTAGGAAGTCGAGGCTGCAGTGAGCTGTGATCAGGCCACTGCACTCCTTCTTAAAAAAAAAAAAAAAGAGACAGACTTCAAAGTCAGGCCTATGGGGGCAGTTTATTAATTGGGGAGACTTATGCAGGTAACAGGTTCAAACTACTAAATAATAATAAATGATAGAAACAACCAAACCAGCACCCCTTAAGAGAAGGATGTTCTGAGCATACTTCTGATCTATTGATTGGATGAGCCATAGGCATGCTGACTCTGTGGGACCATGGGGAGGTCATTTTGCCCAAGGGCTCAGTATTCTGGAAATATTGTCTTGACTGGATTTCCATGAGGTCTTTGGGCCCCTGGAACATTTCCTCTGTAGAGAAATTGCTCTCCACCACTCTGCTTACTCTCATTGCACTATGGCTATGAACATCTTCTAGATCGACACTTTGGTTTTCTGTGCAGAATAATCTGGAATGGGTTGGAGGAATCACCAATATGTTCTGCTGTCACAGACAGGCCCTCTGATATTCAGCTCAACTAGTGAGTTTGCTGAGAACTTACCATTGGCACCTCATTGCTTTGGTTAGTGTAATGTAACTTCCTTCTATGTGAATCCTGGGAGATTTGCATGGGCAAAATAGTCTCTGACATTTCGTGGTGGCTCAGTGTTTGACCCAGGAGCTCCAAAGACTTTCTTCTTCTTATTTTAATTTTCTGGGTATAGTGGATGTCTGTGGTCTTTGTCTGCCCGGGATCCCTTACCCCTGTTTTTCAATGACCATATTCCTGCCTCCTCTAGAGCACTGACTGTTGCCCTATTCTAGTGGGGCAGAAGGGCAGAGCTGTTACCTTGTCTCAGGAGTAATCCTATGACTCAGATCTGGCCAACATGCCAATCCCACAGTGATTGGCCTTAGAATGTATATATGGCCCAAGGTGAGACCGTCGGAGCCCTGCCCTGAACTTTTCCATGGGTGTGGAGGGAGAACAAAGCTCTCTCTTCTCTGAGATCTTAAGCAGTGAAATGTACCCCAGAGCAGCCTTTGGCCATGCTAGCCCAGGGGCCATTCTTTCCATGACGCTGCCCGAGGGAGGAAGCTCAAATTTAGTAAGACAGAAGAAGGACAATGCAAAGAGAGCTGGAGAAGGGGAGAGAGGACTGACAACACCATCTGACTTCTGCTTTTCCCATGTTCTTTCTAGTTATGTGAACCAATACATCTCCAATTTTACAATATAATTTTAAATCCATTCCCTGCAGCTGAATGAGTCCTGAGTAATAAGGTTATATATACACCTTACACACACACACACACACACACACACACACACACACACACACACGTATATGTATGGATATAAAACCACAAACAAAATAGGAAGGACAATTTCAGAATTAAGAACATCTATATACTATCACAATGCTCTCTAAGTACACAAAAGAACGTCTAGGCCGGGTGCGTTGGCTCACCTGTAATCCCAGCATTTTGGGAGGCCGAGGTGGGCGGATCACTTGAGGTCAGGAGTCTAAGACCAGCCTGGCCAACATGGTGAAACCCCATCTCTACTAAAAATACAAAAATTAGCCTGGCATGGTGGCGCACGCCTGTAATCCCAGCTACTCAGGAGGCTGAGGCAGGAGAATCACTTGAACCCATGAGGCGGAGGTTGCAGTGAGCCGAGACTGCGCCTTTGCACTCCAGCCTGGGCAACAGAGTGAAACGCCATCTTAAAAAAAAAGAAAAGAAAAAAGAAAAAGAACATCTATAAAATTGAGTACATTTAGCTTTGTGAAAAATGTACTACATTGCCCTTCTTTTTACTAGTGGAAACTTTATCAAGGGCAGCCCCTGGTTGTGTACCTGTGTTTGGGAACCACAGATTTAGTTAACCCTTTCCAGAGGGCAGGTTCACAAGGGGGAAGGGCTCAAGAGAAAATTGGGAAGGTTGGACCTCCCAGGCAAACCTGGCTTTATACTTTGTTTCATGGAGCTATCTCTGCCCTAGCGACTACACCGGTGTGTGTGTGTGTGTGTGTGTGTGTGTGTGTGTGTGTGTGTGTGTGTGGACAGAGAGAGAGAGAGAGAGAGAGGTCTAAGATCTTCCACCCCAGGCCCAGCCCCTGTCCCACCCACCCTCAGTGTTTGTCTCCTGCCTGCAGGCCTCCTGATTCCTGGGATGCTCAGAAGAGCGCCCCCTGGACAATGGGCGTGCGGCCCTGGGAGCAAGGAACCTGCAGGAAGTTGATTCGGCTCAGCCTGGCGGGAGCCATGGGGGCTTTATCTTGCCATTAATGGTTTTCTAAATTGGTGGCAGTGGAGCACAAAACCCAATTTGCGCCTGGAGCACGCATGATTACTATTGTAATAACCTCAGCTAATAAGAATATGATGTGGGGCTAGGCTGGGAGAGAAAACACATTTCTCATTAGCTTTTGATTAATTACTCTACGTAATTTCTTAGTTGTGGTGGCCAGGGGGTAGGGTGTTGCCATCTTCTCACCTCACCTTAACCCTGGTGGGCTAGGAGTCATCTAGGGATTGTGGTATTTCCACGGTGGCTGTCAAGGGAGAAATCCCCGCCTCTCCTCTCCTCCCCACACCCTTTCTCTCTCTTCTCTCACCCTCCCGCTCCAGCCCTCCCTTTCCCTGCCTTCTTAATCTCTTCTCTCTTTGCTCCCCCACCCCCGCTTAGCCTTGCCCTCATCCTCATGGGTGTCTGTCGCTTTATGTGAGAGCCCACATTGTCCCTCTCACTGCCAGATACGTAGGCTGATCCGCCCTGCTCCCTGAGCCCAGCTTGCCTGTTTCCATCGGCTTCTGTCCGCTCCTGCTCTGAACTTCTTGTGTCTGACCTGGATGTGCTCTCGGCCCAGTGCTCCTGGCTCAGGTTGGTTTCTGGCCTGGTTCAGAGGCCCCTTATCCTTCTCAGGGAGCTGCTATGTGGTTTGAAATTGTTCCTGCCCCTTTCCCCCTCTCCACACTCAGTGGAGCCTCCTGGCCTGAGGCCTCTGCCTTCTCTCCTGGCCTCTGGCAGCCAGGCCCTGGCCGGATGGGGGCCCTCAGATTGTCACATCTAGGACCCAGTGCTCCACAGGGCACTGGCTGGAAGCAGGTTCATTTTATTTGTAGCTCAACCCCTTTCTGTTGCTCTCCTGCCCCTGCTCTGTATCCAGAACTGTGCTAGACATCGTGGAGGACATAAGAGAAGTGAAAGCTGTGGATCCTGCTATTAGGTTGTCTTGAGGAGAAACAGAATCTAACACAAAGCTGTGTGCATCGAGAGCTAAGTGGGTGAGGCAGTGAGACCAGAGGGGAGAGAGGCCTCTGGAGGCTGGAGGGCTCAGGGGGGATTCTGGGAGGAGGGGGCTCACAGGAGGCTTTAACAGAGGGCAGATTTGGATTGATGGAGAGGTTGGGGGAGGGGGTGGGAAGGAGAAGGAATTCCAGATGAGAGCATAGCATGAGCACAGACCTGGAGGTGGGACGCTGGAGGCAATTCTGGAGGATGTGAAGGTGGCCAGTGCATTTTAAGTGGCGGTTTCTGGGGCAGATGAGCTAAAAAGAAAATCTGGAGGCTGACTCCCTTGAACGCCAGGCTGAGGGTTTGGGGCATACATGGTATGCAGCTGGGAGTTCTGACAGGTCTGGGGGTGCAAGGTGACTTATAGCAGCAGTTTGCGGAATGGATGATGGTAAGCTGTATTAGTGTTATGGTCTGAGTATGGGTGTCCCCAAAATTCATATGTTGGAACTTAACTCCCAAAGTGATGGTATGAAGAGGTGGGGCCTTTGGGAGATGATTAGCTCAGGAAGGCTCTGCCACCATAAATGGGATTAGTGCCCTTAGAAAAAGGCCTGATGTATCCTGTTTGCCCTTTGCCCCTTCTGCCACGTGAGGACACAGAGAAGGTGCCATCTATGAGGAACAGGCCTTCATCAGACACCAGATCTGTTGGTGCCTTGATCTTCAATTTCCTAGCCCCCAAGACTGTGAGCAATACATTTCTGTTGTTTATAAATGACCCAGTCTGTAATGGAGGAATTGGTGAAAAAAAAAAAAAAAATTAGCCCGAGGCATTTTTGTTACAGTAGCAGGAATGAACGAAGACAATTCGTGCTCTATTGCTGCTGCAACAAATTACCACAAACTTAGCAGATAAGAATAACACAAATGTACTATCTTAACAGTTCTGCAGGTCAGAAGTCCAGGTTGGCTTGACTGGTTTCTCCACTCTAGGTTATACAGGACTGAAATCAGGATGTCAGCTGGCTGGGCTCTTATGAGGAGGCTTTGGGAAGAATCTGCTTCCAAATTCATTCAGATTCCTTGTGGTTGTAGGACTGAGATCCCATTTTCTTGCTGGCTGCAAGCTGGAGCCACCCTTATTGCCTAGAGGCCTCTTCTACTTCTTGCACATGGGCCCCTACATCTCAGAGCCAGCATCAGTGCATCAAATTCTTCTCGTGCTTGCAAGCTCTCTGGCTTTCCCTTCTGCCACATTTCTTTCTTTCCTTTTTTTTTTTGAGATGGAGTTTTAGTCTTGTTGCCCAGGCCAGAGTGCAATGGCGCGATCTCAGCTCATCGCAACCTCTGCCTCCAGAGTTCAAGTGATTCTCCTGCCTCAGCCTCCTGAGTAGCTGTGATTACAGGCATGCGCCACCATACCCAGCTAATTTTTGTATTTTTAGTAGAGATGGGGTTTCTCCATGTTGGTCAGGCTGGTCTCGAACCTCTGACCTCAGGTGATCCACCCACCTCGGCCTCCTGAAGTGCTGGGATTACAGGTGTGAGCTACCGTGCCTGGCCTCTGCCACATTTCCTTTGGCACTTTGTCTTTTGCTTCATCTCTGACTTCAGCTGGAGAAAATTCTCTGCCTTTAAGGGCTCATGTGATTAGATGTTCCCACCTGGATAATCCAGGCTAAGCTCTGTATTTTAAGGTTGGTAACCTTAATTACATCTGCAAAACCCTCTTTGCTATGTCATGTAACGTATTCATAGGTTCCAGGATTAGGGCATGGACTTTTGTGGGAGAGGCAGTATTGCCTACCGTATGAAGCAGGGCAGATTAGGCAGCACCTGCCGTAGTCCTGATGAATGGAAATAAGGGCTAGAACCTGGGGTGTAATGAGAATGGAATGGCTTGGGCAGGTGCTGAGTCATTTCAAAGACAACTAGAGGATGATGATTGGTTGCATGGGTGCGTTGGTGAGGGGCAGGAGAGTTAGGGGAAAGGAGGAGTAAACCTAGGATCCGGTGAGGAAACAAGAGGAAAAACCTCACTGGTCACTCTAGAAGGAGGAGCTGGTTATTTATTTATTTATTTATTTTTATTATTTTTTGAGATGGAGTCTCGCTCTGTCGCCCAGGCTGGAGTGCAGTGGCGCGATCTCGGCTCACTGCAACCTCCACCTCCTGGGTTCAAACGATTCTCCTGTCTCAACCTCCCAAGTAGCTGGGATTACAGGTGCCCGCCACCATGTCCAGCTAATTATTTTATATTTTTAGTAGAGATGAGGTTTCACTACATTGGCCAGGCTGGTTTCGAACTCCTGACCTCAAGTGATCTGCCCGCCTCGGCCTCCCAAAGTGTTAGCATTATAGGCGTGAGCCACTGCGCCCAGCCAAGGAGCTGGTTATTGAGGGTAGATGATGCATTTGTTGCAGACGGGATGACTTAGGGATAACAGGAGAGTTCCTGCCAACTTGGAACTATCTGAGGAGCAGTTGAGGACACCAGAAATGTCACACCTGGTGATACAAATGTGTGAGCCATTCACATGGCAGCAATGTTTTGAGGCTTGGGGAGAGAGGGTAGAAAGAAAATTGGGCAAGAGCCATAGGGGATGACCAAAGAAAAGGTAGAAAGAGGAAGAAGAGTAAAGAGAGAGAGAGCAGGCCCAGGAAGGAGAGGAGCCAGGCGAGGTCCCATCTATGAGGCCAGGGAGAGCTGAAGAGCAGAGGCCCAGCAGGAGGGTGTACAAAGGCCATGAGCTGGTGATGGGATGGTTGGTGGTGATGGGAATGTGCATTTCTGAGTGCAGGGGCCAAGGAAGGAGGGAGAGAAGGACTAAGAACACATAAAAGGCTCAACAGGGCCCACAGGAACTGTGTGTCAGCATGTAGGGAGAGAAGGGGCGGGCGTGGGGCATTGGAAAGCAGGGTAGAGGAAGAGACTGGCACAGCTGGAAGGAGAGAGAGGCGATACAATTTCAGGGATGAGGCTCTCACAGGGGAAGGGGCTCATGAGGCTGAGAATGGAACTGGAAGGTTCAGGGGGAAGAGACCAAGGGTGGATACATGATCATTGCTGGGTAGTGCTGAGCCCATGGAGGACCTGCTGGTCTGGCTGGGAGGTGGAGGTTTGTACCCTGGCCCAATGCTACTTCCTGGCTGGAAGTCTGCCCCCAGGGCTTGGGTACTTGGGCAGGACTGGCTGGGTCTGGACCTCTGGGCATCTTGGAAACAGAACCCTCTGGAGGTGGAGGCCAGCCTGTGGGGAAGGGGCAGGGACAGAGCCGGGCAGGGACAAAGCCAGGCCGGGCAGCAGATGTAGTCACTGTGCGGTCATTCCTATCCTGGGACTATCTTCTCTTCCCTGATTGTCTTGGGGGGCTGGGCCTCACAGCACAGAGCTTCCTGGAGTGAGGGGATTTTTTCAAGGGGACTTGGGAAAAGGAAGCATAAGGGTGTCCAGCCTGCCAGAGGGCTCTTTGGGGAGCAGGAAAGCATCAGCTCCGTGGCTTTTGGCTCCATCGGCACATGGTCATCCCTGTGCCCTTCCATGTGCTCCTCCATATGCCCAAGGCCTCAGTGAATTCCAGCCTTCCCGCCACTTCTGACATTTGCGGGCCATTGTCTGGGGCCTAATTGCCTGCCAGAGCGCCCTGCTTGGCACCCCTGCCAGCCATTTCTCCTCTGGCACAGCTCAGAGCTGGCTCCTACTGTTTGCAGCGGCTCCACAGGTAGGTCCAGGATGAACCTGGGGCAGTGGGCAGGCCCTGCCAATCTTTGTGGGCACATGGTGGGGACCCTCCAGTGTGCACGTTTGTGTGTGTCCACGCCCAACACTTGTCCACAGCTCAGCCCAGCCCTTGGCCTCCTCAGGGGACTTCAGGCTTGGGGGTCACGGAGATGGCTGGGGCCTTTGGGTGGGTGGAGGGGGCGCAGAGGGGCCAGTGCAGTGATAGAGGCTCAGGGAGGCCGGTCCCATTGCTCAGCAGAAGGGCCGAGGGAGGATGCTGCAGGTGGAGGAAGCCCAGGACTGCACCAGCCCGTCCCTGGCCCCCCGTGCCCCGTGTCCCCATGGCTACCACCGCTGCTAGCCCTTGGGCTCCCTCAAAGGCCTCCTACCCTGTGAGGGAAGAGGAAATCTCGCCAGAGATCCATGTAAAAATAGATGTATCTCTGGATAAGCAGCGAGCCTGAAAAACAGCTGAGCCGGAGTCTGCTCCGCTGACAGAAGATCTATGTACCAAATTCCTCTTCAAAATCTATTTCTCCAGAGATTTATTCTTGCAGGGCTCTGCCAAGCTGGGGGAAGTTTGCAGCATCGGGCAGCTGGGAAGCCCTGCGGGACTGCCCCCACCCTTTCCCTGGTGATGATCTCCCAGCGTGAGCCGTGGTCAAATTAGGCAGGGCTGAGGGGTGCTGGCTGGAGCAGAAGAGTCAGTGCTGAAATGCAAGAGGGATTTGAATGGCAAAAAGGACATTCTCATGCATTAGCCTGGCTGGGTGGGAAGCGGAGTGATGCAGCAGGACACCCATCCTGGTGGCCGGGAGAATAAGTGATGGCTATATTTATGTTTCCATCTAAATGCATGGATCAAAGCAGACACTTTAATCTATTCAACAACAGCCCGAGGATTAAAAAGTTGCAGGCAAATCACACTCTTAAATTGGTAATATATTTTTGCTTGTCACTTGACAAATCATTTTAGAGAGTGACTCCAGGCCAGGTGGGGGACCTGGAAGCTTGAACCTGGCTCCCTAACCTGGGAGGTGCCTGAGCCCCATAGGGTGCAGCATGAATCTCCTCATTTGCTCTAGCTCCTGTGAGCCAGTTGGGAGGGGAAGTGGGAGCTAATGTGGAGTACCAGTCCCGAGGTCACGCAGACATGCGTCCTAGCCTCCAAAACAGCCTGGAAGGTGATACTATAATAATCCCCATTTCACAGACCAGGAGACTGAGACATGTGGCTTGCCTGGGTCACACAATAATAGATGCTACAGTGGGGGCCAGGTGTGCCTATAATAAATGGCACAGTGGGGGCCAGGCGCCTATAATCCCAGCACTTTGGGAGGCCGAGGTAGGCAGATCATTTGAGGTCAGGAGTTCGAGACTAGCCCGACCAACATGGTGAAACCCCATCTCTTCTAAAATACAAAAATTAGCCCAGCTTGGTGGTGGGCACCTGTAATCTCAGCTACTCGGGAAGCTGAGGCAGGCAAATCACTCGAATCCAAGAGATGGAGGTTGCAGTGAGCTGAGATTGTTCCACTGGACTCCAGCCTGGGTGACAGAGTGAGACGCTGTCTCAAAAAATAAATAAATAAATAAATAATAAAATAAATAGAAACAAATGGCACAGTGGAGTGCAAAGCCAGATGTTTTGACTCCAAGCACAGTGGCCTTGTCCTTCAATGGAACTGCTGGGTGAGAGAACAGCTCTCCTTGGGGGTCACAAGGCACAGCGGGGAGAAGCAGCATCGGCTCTGCTGCTTGCTGTGTAACTCCTACTAAGTTCTTCCACTTCTCAGCCTCCTCATCTGTAAAATGGGGCTAACGGTAGTGTTAGCCTCTGGAGGTGGTTGTCAGGAGGCCGTGCACTGAGCACACTGCCTGACACATGGTCAAAACCCAGGTTTGTGCTGAGCTCTGAAGGACATGAGCAGACAGAGAAAGGAACTCGCAAGCATGGCTTCTGAGAAACAGGTGAAGGAAGGCCCTTGGTTGGGAAGAGACAGAGCTGCCTCCGAACACAGGCTGGATGGTGCAGAAAAAGGCAGAGTGGATTTGTTGTGTGGCTCCAATAGGGACGACTGGGTCCTTCAGGAGACTGATGGATTTCAGTGAAAGAGAAGCAAGGAGTTTCTAATTGCCAGCGTAGGTGATTACAGGCTGCAAAGAGGACATAGCAGCTTGACTCGGGTGACATTTAGACAGCAGAAGTCCCTTCCCTTTCAAGCAGGAGAACCTAAAATTCCATGAGCAGTAGGGTCAGCTCCCCACAATTCTTGGGGAACAAGAAGAGTTGGGTAGTTCAATGGAACTGAAGAATCTACTTTTAAAAAAAGGTGTTCTTTTGCTGGGCGCGATGGCTCATGCCTGTAATCCCAGCACTTTGGGAGGCCGAGGGGGGCAGATCACGAGGTCAGGAGATGGGGACCATCCTGGCTAACACAGTGAAATGCCGTCTCTACTAAAAATACAAAAAATTAGCCGGGCGTGGTGGCAGGCGCCTGCAGTCCCAGCTACTCGGGAGGCTGAGGCAGGAGAATGGCGTGAATCCGGGAGGCGTAGCCTGCAGTGAGCCGAGATCGCGCCACTGCACACCAGCCTGGGCGACAGAGCGAGACTCCGTCTCAAAAAAAAAAAAAAAAAAAAAAGGAAAAAAAAGTGTTCTTTGTGTGTATGTCATGATTTAATCCTACAGGTTTATGCTTGGCTCAGATCCCACTAACCTTAGGGTATGTGAGATGGGCGTGGTGTTTGGGAGGAGGCTGGGTGGCACAGGAGTGGCAAGGCCACGGGGTGGAAGGAGGCAAAGCCAGCCCTGGGCAAAAGGAAGAATTCCACCCCTGCCCAAGAGGAGTTAGCTGGTCTGTGCAGTCAGAGCAGTGCCAGCCCGGGGAGGAATGGTGGACCCGGAGTTAGAGACTTGGGCTTCCCTCCGCCCCCATCACTTAATATGTGTGTGTCCATCCTCAGGCCACCTCGTCTCTCTGAGCCCCAGTCTCTCCACGTGGAACGCAGGGAGCTAATACCTGCTCCCTGCTCTCCTTTCAGAGGGGTTTTAAGAATCCAGGAGAAGCTGGCCTTATTCCCTTGGACTTGAGAGGGGTGCCTTGGGCATCCCATGGCCTGGTCCCAGCGCCCCTTTCCCCTCGCGCGGGTTCCTGCCGGCTGCAGTCGCAGCGTCCCGGACCAGCCTGCACACCGACACCTGGCGCGAGCGCTGTCACGGCAAGGCCGCCGCGGGTGGGGTGCGGGAGGGTGCGGCGCAGCCAGATTGCACCATCTGCCTGTGCGGAAGTGGAGCGCAGGTGTTGTGTTCCGGGCGCAGGTAATTGCTGACGGCTGAGCCAGCTCTCCTGGCTTAACGGTCTCCAGCGGGCGCGGGAGGTGGCAGCCCGAGTGGCTCCCTGCCTGGACAGCGCTCTGTGCCTTTCTCACGCCTTCAGCCTCTAGTGAGACTCACCCCTGCTAAGCAAGGGCGGTCAGGGCGGTATCAGATTCATTTTGCCAGCGAGGAAATCGAGAAGCCGAGAGGTTAAATCCCCGGCTCAAGGTCCTGGAGCCAGTCAATAGTGCGCCGGAACCAGCCCTCCGGGTCAGCGGACTCTTAATTCCATTTTCCTCGCGTGACCCAGCAACGCAGGGCAGTTCAGCAGACATTTATGGAGAACCTTCTACGGGTCAGGGCCTGAGCTAGGTGTAGGGGTTTGGACGGGGGCTCTGGCTTTGTTCCTGAGAGGGTGCAATCTTAAATCTCCCGTGTGGACCTGAGGCTCCCAGCTGTACCCCACATCACCATGGCCACCACCAGGGCAGAGAAGCAAGAAGTTTCTAATCACCAGCGTTGGGAAAAGAGGACACAGCAGCCTGACCCAGGAGTGACATTTAGACAGAAAAAGTCCCTTCCCTTTCTTTTTTTCTTTTCTTTTCTTTTTCTTTTCTTTCTTCTTCCTCTTCTTCTTCTTCTTCCTCTTCCTCTTCCTCTTCCTCTTCCTCTTCCTCTTCTTCTTCTTCTTCTTCTTCTTCTTCTTCTTCTTCTTCTTCTTCTTCTTCTTCTTCTTCTTCCTCTTCTTCTTTTTCTTCTTCTTCTTCTTCTTTTATTTTTTTGAGATGGAGTTTCGCTTTTGTTGCCCAGGCTGGAGTGCAGTGGCGCAATCTCGGCTCACTGCAATCTCCGCCTCCCGGGTTCAAGCGATTGCCCTGCCTCAGCCTCCCGAGTAGCTGGGATTTCAGGTGCCTGCCACCATGCCCGACTAATTTTTTGTATTATTAGTACAGATGGGGTTTCACTATGTTGGCCAGGCTGGTCTGGAACTCCTGACCTTAGGTGAACTACCTGCCTCAGCCTCCCAAAGTGCTGGGATTATAGTCATGAGCCACTGTGCCTGGCCGTCCCTTCCCTTTCAAGCAGGAAAATCTAAAATTCCATGAGCAGTAGGGTCAGATACCCACAAGTCATGGTAGGGACAAGAAGAGTTGGGTAGTTCTATGGGATCAAAGAATCTAGTTTAAAAAAAAAGGTGTTCTCTGTGTGTATGTCATGATTTAATCCTACTGGTTTATGCTTGGGTTAAATCCCCACTAACCTTAGGGTATGTGAGGTGTTTCTCTGGAGCACAAGACTGGCTGGTTCAAACACTTGGTCCTTCGCTGGGGCCAGACGCTTTGGCCTCTGGTGCGAGGCATTTCCGAATCCCGCCTCAGTCTACCTTCACAGCTTTATTTCCCCCTACTCCTGCCCCAGCCCCTCAAGTCAGGCTACCTAGGCCCGCCAATTTCTGTTCTGCAGCTGTGCCTGGGACCGCAGTGCCCTTTTCCAGCCCAGAACTTGGCTTGCCTCAATCTACTTATGCTTCTAGGCCTGGCTGCAGTGGGACTTCTTCCGTGAAGCTTTCTTTGATTATCCAGTCCTTCCTGATTCTTCCGGAGCAACGAATGACTCCCTTTCCTGTGCTTCACTGCCTTTGGCAGGTCCTTTGTGACAACCTGAGGCCTCGTGGTATGGTTTCAAAGCTGCTCCTGGAACCCTTCCTCACTAGCTTGTGAGCTCTCGAAGGCCTGGGTCTGGGTCTTACTCATCTATGACCTGCTCCCTCCCCCAGCATCATTCCCTCACCCAGGAGCTGCTCCAGGATTGAAAGGAGATAGTGTACGTGAAATTGTTTTGTAAAATACAGCACAATGCAATATTGCTACTGCTAAAACTGAAAAGAGTTTATTGAATCAAAACCCTAGGAAATAAAGGAAGCTCATCTTAACAACCCCCTACTTCTACATTATTTTCATTAACCATGTAAAATTGCAATAATAACAATAGCTAACATGTATTGACCTTTTGTGCCCAATAAATATTGTCATTATTATAATAAGCATACAGACATGTGTACATGCTACATACACCTTTCAATTTCTGCACATTAAGAAGTGATTGGCTGGGCACAGTGGCTCATGCCTGTAATCCCAGCACTTTGGGAGGCTGAGGTGGGCAGATCACCTGAGGTCAGGAGTTCGAGACCAGCCTGGCTAGTGTGGTGAAACCCCTTCTCTACTAAAAATGCAAAAATGAGCTGGGCATGGTGGTGGGTGCCTGTAATCCCAGCTACTCGGGAGGCTGAGGCAGGAGAATCACTTGAGCTGGAGAGATGGAGGTTGCGATGAGCTGAGATTGCGCCACTGCACTCCAGCCTGGGTGACAAGAGCGAGACTCTGTCTCAAAAAAAAAAAAAAAGTGATTATTAAGACAATATTGAAAATAATGTCACGAATCTTCAAATGTGCTTCAAGAGATTCTCAACCAAATGTCCTCCACAAGTGTCTCTGTGACCTCCTGTTCTCAAGGGCCTATGTGGATGGAGTCTGTGGCTGTGAGGTGTCCCGGCCAGGTCAGGAGCTGACCCCCAGCCTAGCAAGATACTCCGTGCTTCTTACAACATTTCCTGCCTTCCTAGAGCAGTACCCAGCAGGCATCTTTTCCTTGTCTTGTGGGGTGGTGGGTGGCGCACCTCGTGGGGCATGCTCAGTGGTGGGCACCACACATGGGCGTCTTAAAGAGGAGTGTGTGTCTCTGTGAGGCTATCATCAGTGTTTTTATTTCAAGTCTGAGTGACACATTTTTGTCCTTTTGGCATTTATGGAGGACAGAAAAAAAGAACTGCTCTGAGTAAGTAAACAGAGAAGAAGAAAGGCCTCCCTCCATGATGGGCCTGGTTTACGAGGCAACAAGCCTGGGGGGTCTTTGTTAGGGTTTAGTGATTTGGTTCCAGCACTGAATGGAAGCACAATCTTGTTTTTGAGTCGTTTCAGAAAGCTTGGGCTCCTCAGCTTCTGAGTTGTAACATTTGGAGGTTGTGATCTGCATTTTGGGTATGTGTCTGGGGGTGTCCCTGTGAGTACACAGGTGGGCATAGGTGTGTCAGGGAGATATGGGTCTGTGCATGCATGCGGTGAATGGAGTACATGCCCCACCTGCGCAGTGTCTGTACAGTAGGGGGGTGCGTATAGATAAGGTGATTGGGGTGAATGTGGATCTTTCTGGGTGTCAATCTTATATACTATGTGTGAATAAGCATTTATATGCAGGAGTCTTTTTTTTTTTTTTTTTTTTTTTTTGAGACAGAGTCTGGCTCTGTCGCCCAGGCTGGAGTGCCATGGCGCGATCTCGGCTCACTGCAACCTCCACCTCTCAGGTTCAAGCAATTCTACTGCCTCAGCCTCTCGAGTAGCTGGGAGTACAGGCTCAAGCCATCATGCCCAGATAATTTTTGTAATTTTAGTAGAGACGGGGTTTCACTATGTTGGCCAGGCTGGTCTGGAACTCCTGACCTCAAGTGATGCCCCCACCTCAGCCTCCCAAATTGCTGGGATTACAGGCATGAGCCACCGCGCCCAGCCCCAGGGGTCTGTATTTTTGTCATCAAATGTTGTTAGTGCCTTGGAAGCTCCCTGTGCCACCCCAACCCCCAACTATGACCCTTCCTTCATTGCCCCTGAGTTAACCACTCTCCTAACTTTTGTGTGAATCATTCCCCTCCTTTGTGTTATGGCTGTGCCACTTTCATGTGTCTCCTTGGTGAAAATGGGTCCAGATGTGAAGCTGGGATGTATTTGGTGTGAACGCGGGTCTGAGTTGTGTTCACAGTGGAGCCTGGATGTGCTCTGCTCAGCGCGTGCCTCTGTTTGGGTGGATGGGTGGCAGAGGGTTGGGGAAGAGCGGTTGGGCTCTTCAGACAGGTCCCCGTGAACTTTGCATACCCAGCTCCTGTGGCTCCTTCTGGCTTGGTTGCCACCTCTGGTCCCTAGTGGTTCTGCCTTGCTGGTCTGCAGAGAGATCAACACCCTTCAAACCAGCTGCCTTGTTGGCTGCGGCGCACTCCCGCGGTTACCATGGAAACCAAAGTAGGTCTGCTTCTGCCTGCCATCGGGTCCCTGGGCTAGGGCAGCTGTGGGCCAAAGCCACCGTGGTGAAAGCTGGCTGTGGGGGAAGGGAAGAGGGGCCTGGGGGACCCTCTGAGCCTGTTTCTCCTCACACGCTCCTGGGGGCTCTTTTCTGCCTCCAAACACAAGGGCAGGTCCCCGTTGTCAGACAACTGGGATCAAAACAAACCGTTTGGAAAGGGCCTGAGCAGTTGACTTTTCCACACACATACAAAATCTCTTCCTGAGAAAAAATCCAAGACATATGCTAATTCCACATCACTGTGCATGTCATTTGTATATCATTAATTCAGTGCCTAAAATAAAGTGGCTTTTAGGAGAGAGCGCGTGAGATCTGATGGGAGGACTCTGTACATGTGTTTGTGGCCTGGTTTTATAACAGGCATCTGCTCAGAGTTCACTGCACTGGGAAGACTTAAACGTAACAGTGTTAAGCACTGCAGCGATCACAGATCCTGTGTGGTTTTGAAAAACAGAATAGCAAGCACAAACCTAGCTGTGTAAGCAAAAGGTGATACATTGTTAGGGAGACACATAAAAGTGGCACAGCCATAAAGCAAAGCAAGGGAATGATTCACACAAAAGTTAGGAGAGTGGTTAACTCCAGGGCAATGCAGGAGGGGCACAGCGGGGGAACAAGGGCACACCGGGAGCTTCCCAGGCACCAGTAACACTGCATGTCTTAACCAGGTGGTGGAGACACAGATGGGCGACTGATTGTTATCCTTTTTGTTTGTTTGTTTTTTTGAGATGGAGTCTCGTTCTGTGGCCTAGGCTGGAGGGCAATGACATGATCTCGGCTCACTGCAACCTCCACCTCCTGGGTTTAAGGCATTCTCCTGCCTCAGCCTCCCAAGTAGCTGGGATTACAGGCGCCTGCCACCATGCCTGGCTAATTTTTGTATTTTTAGTAGAGATGGGGTCTCACCATGTTGGCCAGGCTAGTCTCGAACTCCTGACCTCAGGTGATCCGCCTGCCTCAGCCTCCCAGAGTGCTGGGATTACAGGCATGAGCCACCGCACCTGACCCTGATTGTTGTCCTTTTAACTGTACTTATATATTTATATCTTCTTCTGTATGTGTGATACATATGGCAATTTAAAAATCACTGATCCTGAGCTTGTGGCCTCTGGCTCGATGCAGGTAGTAAGAGGAGTTATGGGGTCAGGGAAAGAAGACAGGGTGGGATCACAATTGTTATGAGTTTTGGAGCTGCCTCTGGCACTGACTAGCTATGGGACCTTGGGGAAGCCACTCAGCTTCTTCCAGCTGCAGTTTCCTCATTTGTAACATAATGAGTATGTTGGAGTTATTTATTCAATTAAAAACTAATTTTGAGCTTTCTTTGTGGCAGGCACTGGGCTAGGAAAAAGACATTTACAAATGTCACAGCACACACTAGAAAATGATGTGTGGGTCTGGAGGGGCCAGAGGCTCTGGGCTGGGAGAGAGACTGCCCACAGGGAGAGTGGAGGAGGCCAGCTTTGAAATGGGTCTTAAAAGATGGGCCGCATTTCAACGGGCTGAGACAGGGCAGGAGGAAATGACAGAAGAGAAGGCACAATGTTGTCAAAAAGTAAGCTAATTGGGAACAGCAAAAATCTCATTATGGCTGGAGGACTTGAAGAACAGGTCTGGCTTAATCACTGAAGAAGCTCCTTTCAACTCTAACAGGAGAAACTTCCCCCAGCCTGGGCTAGGGAGGAGGACAACTGACTCTGCTGGGGGCCGGGTTGGGGAGAAGAAGAGGGGAGGTGTCAGGGTGTCATTGCACCCCCTTGTCCTGGGTGCAGGAGAACACTTGCTCCCCAGGGCTCTGATGCTGAAGCCTCTGGGCCCCTCCAGACAAGCTGGGCTGTTCCCACCCTCCTGGCCTCTACGCTGGCCTGGCTGTAGAAATGGGACCCTTCCTTCAGACAAAGACCCCGTGGGCCTGGGTGCATGAGGACCCCCCAAGCCCACAGCAGATCCAGACAAGCCCAAAGCCAGTCAGCTGCCAGAATGGGTGTGTAGGGAAGCAACATTCTGTTGCAATTTCCTTGAAGTTAAGACAACCCTGCCAGGGTGCCTTGGTGGCTGCTATGCTATTACTTGACATCAGGCCTGGCCCCACCCTGCTCTACCCCAGCACCCGCGCTGACCTGACCCTGTCACATTGAGCATGTCGTTATAGGAGAAGGAGCCCTTGACCTGGGAAGGGGCCCTTGACATGGGACCAGAAAAGCGGGTCCGTGTCCCAGCTCCATCTCTTAGGAGGTGGGATAAGTCTCTAACCTTCTCTGACAGGTCTCAGGTGTCCTTGTTTGCAAAGTGAGAGGGTAGACCAGTAATCACTTAGGAACTTTCAGAAAGTAGAATCATTCGCCCCTTTCAGGTGGAATGATGTGTTCATCTCTGACCCATGCCTGCTGGACACTTCCGTTAGGACACCATGCTGCTTTGTTTGGAGGAGATGGTGTTTCTCACTGTTGAAGTGTGTGAAGTGGTTTATGTTGCAAGAGTGTAGTGTTAGGGCCCCACAACACCTTCTTCAAGGGGAACTCTTGAGTGATGGCTTGTCAGAGAGCTCTCCAGGAAGCAAGGTAACTTGTGTTTGATTGTTCTTAGAGCAAAAGACCCGTTGGGCAGGTCAGCTCTGCAAGCAAGCTGAGAACTGCAGGCCACCTTAGCCCATGGCCAGGAAAACCAAAGGAGAGAGGGTTTCCCTAGACTGATGCACACACCGAAGCATTAGAGATGGAAGGACTGCTGTCAGCACCACAGACCCCAGGCAAAGGCGACGTCTACCACAAGGACCATGACTACTCCAAGACAAGGATCTGATGGCCACCATTTACACATCCACTGAACACATAGTTGGTGCTCAGGATTTATTGAATGAATGTCTTTGGGGCAAGTGCAAATTCAATGTCATGGAAATTCTTGAATGTGGTGCTTCGTGAAGACCTTAAAAGCTGTCCTGGTGGGAGTCAGAGGTCCACCATCACTCTTAGAGGTAGACGGCATGGGTTTTGGAAACAGTTAATGGTCTGAGTCTGGTATATACTGGTTGTGTAACCTTGAGCCTCTCTCATCCTTGTTTCTTTGTCTCTAAAATTGGTGCAATCTTCTTTCTTTCTTTCTTTATTTGGAGACGGAGTTTCACTCTTGTTGCCCAGGCTGGAGTACAATGGTGCCATCTCAGCTCACTGCAACCTCCGCCTCCCAGATACAAGCGATTCTCCTGTCTCAGCCTCCCAAGTAGCTTGGATTACAGGCATGCGCCACCACACCTGGCTAATTTTTTTGTGTGTGTTTAGTAAAGACAGGGTTTCGCCATGTTAGTCAGGCTGGTTGCAAACTCCTGACCTCAGGTGATCCACCCGCCTCGGCCTCCCAAAGTGCTGGGATGACAGGCGTGCACCACCACACCCAGCCTATTTTTTATTTTTTATTTTTTTTGAGGTGGAATTTCACTCTTGTTGCCCAGCCTGGAGTGCAATGGTGCAATCTTGGCTCACTGCAGCCTCCGCCTCCTGGGTTCAAGCGATTTTCCTGCCTCAGCCTCCCAAGTAGCTGGGAATACAGGCACCCTCCATCACACCCGGCTAACTTTTTGTATTTAGTAGAGATGGGGTTTCACCATGTTGGTCAAGCTGGTCTTGAATTCCTGACCTAAGGTGATCCACCCACCTCTGCCTCCCAAATGCTGGGATTACAGGTGTGAGCCACAGCACCTGGCCAATGGGTGCAAGGTTAGTACCTGCGTACAGCACTGTGAAGATTGCATGAGGTGATTCCCGTAGAGTGCTTAGCACCCTTTGTAGATTCCACAAAAAGAGTGTTTCCTCTGTGCCTGGTATATAGCAGGTGGCAGTTGTCATTGAGGATGGCAGCAAGTGCTGGTATGGTTGGTGTGGTCAGCAGGGTGAAGGGTGTATGATGCAGAGTGGAGGGGGTGAGAAAGGAATCTGCAAAGGAAGGAGGGTGGGTTTGAGGTGGGGCTTGTTTGTAAGTCATACTGAGGGCAGCAGGGAGTCCTGTGGCCTCATCAGGTTGGAGATGTATAGAGCTGAAAATGAGAGAAATGAGCTTTGGTGAAGGGGAGAGCCACGTTTAGCACCAAGCAGGGCAGGTATTCTTTCCATTCATCCCCTATTTTTTTATTTTTTATTTTTGAGATGGAGTCTGGCTCTGTTGCTCAGGCTGGAGTGTGGTGGCACCATCTTGGCTCACTGCAGCCTCCACCTCCTGGGTTCAAGTGATTCTCATGCCTCAGCCTCCCAAGTAGCTGGGACCACATGTGCACGCCACCATGCCCGGCTAATTTTTGTATTTTTAGTAGAGTTGGGGTTTCACCATGTTGGCCAGGCTGGTCTTAGACTCCTGACCTCAAGTGATCTGCCTGTCTCGGCTTCCCAAAGTGTTGGGATTACATGTGTGAGCCACTGGAACTGGCCGCATCCATTCCTTCTTTATCAATTTATTCATTCAACAAAGATGTATTGAGCATCTACTATGTGGCAGGCACTTTTCTAGGCATCAGGGATACAGATGCATACAAAAAGTCAAAACTCCTGCCTCCAAGAACTTACTCTAGTGAAATCTAGTGGAATAATTGTATCATTCGACAAACGTGTTGGGATACCTGTCCATTGATTTTGCATTTATGTGCCCTTTGTTTTTTTTTTTTTTTTTTTTTTTGAGATGGAGTCTTGCTCTGTCGCCCAGGCTGGAGTGCAGTGGCACGATCTCAGCTCACTGCAAGCTCCACCTCCTGGGTTCATGCCATTCTCCTGCCTCAGCCTCCCGAGTAGCTGGGACTACAGGCGCCCGCCACCATGCCCGGCTAATTTTTTATATTTTTAGTAGAGACGGGGTTTCACGGTGTTAGCCAGGATGGTCTCGATCTCCCGTCCTCGTGATCCGCCCGCCTCGATCTCCCAGAGTGCTAGGATTACAGGCATGAGCCACGACGCCCGGCTGGTTTGTTTGTTTTTTTTAATAAAACTGATTTGCAGAATGTTTTAACCTCACCTGAGCAGGCTATGAAGAAAAGGGAAGATCTGTCCATATCTAGATGAGGAGATGGGAGTATAGGGACAGTCATATCATGAGACTGGAAAGAGGGGACTTCTGAGGTTGATGCTAATGAGAAATTCAGACCAGGAATTTAGCTGAGCAAGGGAATCCCTTCCTCCTCCAGACTCTACCCAACTGGGAGCCCGTGTCTTATGGCCGACACAGTTATGGTGTGGCTTACTCCAGAGATTTTGTCCAGTTCTTGACTGTCACTAAACTTCCCCCCAGCCTGTGGCCCCTGCCTTGAGCCTTCTGCCTAAACCATCCTTACTTAGAAAAGAGCAGTAACATCAGAACCAGAGAGAGCCACACACAGCCTCTTGGAGATGGTCCCTCTCTCAAGGGTCAATAATTAATCAAGGAAAGAGGGAAAGGAAGGGAAGACAGAAGGAAGGACAAAAGAAAGGCGGGCAGGCCAGTAGAATTGGCAATCATGATGCCGTGGTTCAGTGTGATATTCTGGTGCATTCTTGGTTCTTGTCTGCAAGGATGCTTTACTGTGTGGCTCAGGAGATCCTCCCAAGTTGTGGTACATTGGTCATTGACCCCCTGAGTGTAAAGCCCTGTCCTGGGGCTGCTGGAGGCTGCTGGAGACATCTCAGCCTCACCTCTAGCCTGGCTGGTGGCCTGGTTGCTGGAACTCACTCAATTTATTCTCACATCTGGGCCTTGTCCCCCCACCCTGCCTTCTCTGGGGATCTTCCTTGTTCTCAGCCTTGCCAAATCCTACCTGCAGGAGCCCTGCCTTAGAAAGAACACAGGCTGACCGGGCATGGTGGCTCATGCCTGTAATCCCAGCACTTCGGGAGGCGGGCAGATCACGAGGTCAGGAGATCAAGACCATCCTGGCCAACATGGTGAAACCCTGTCTCTACTAAAAATACACAAATTAGCTGGGCGTGGTGGCGGGCGTCTGTAGTCCCAGCTACTCAGGAGGCTGAGGCAGGAAAACTGCTTGAACCCGGGAGGCGGAGGCTGCAGTGAGCCGAGATCACACTACTGTACTCCAGCCTGGGCAACAGAGTGAGACTCTGGGTGACAGTGAGATTTTTGTCTCAAAACAAAACAAAACAAACCAAAACAAACAAAACAAAACAAAACATAGGCTTCGGAGTCAGACGGACCCAGGTGTAAATCCCAGCCCCGCCCTTTTCTAGCTATATGGGTTTGAGTGAGTCACTTACCTCCCTACCTCTCACTCAGCCTCTCTGTGCCTCTCACCTCCTCTACAAGTGAGAGAACCTTGCAGGCTGATGAGGTAAGGATCATAGGCCATGTGGGTCGTGCCTCCAGCACCTGGTAAGGTACTCAGCACATAGCAGGATTCAGCTGCTTTGTTTCCTTTTAGGAAAAAGGCAGGATATGCAACCTTATTTTAAATGGAGCTACTGAAAGACCACCTCCTCCATGAAGTCTCCTGGCCCTCATCTGCCTCCATCCTCTCTAGCCCTGTGCTCTTTCTTAGGCCCCAGGGCCTTGGCCCACATCTTCCTGGAAGGTCAAGTCCTGGAGGGGTTTACTCCAGTCCTGGAGCAGGTGCTTGGGAAATGTGTGCCGATTGGTGGGTGGGGGCAGAGGTTGTGTGGGGGCGTGGAGGGTGAGGGTGGATCTTGGGCAGTGGGCAGTCAGGATGGAATCCAGGCTGGCTGCAGGGCGGGGATGGTGCGGGGCCTGCTGCTGCCTTCCTGACTCGTCCTCCCCCAGCCCATCTCATCTGGGGCTCCCACCCCTTCTCTCTGACCTTGTTTCTCGTTGGCTCAGCCCTGTCCTGTTAATGAGCTGAGCCAGCTTGGCGCCCACCTCTCTGATGTGCTGACTCAGTCCTGTGGCTCCCGCTTCCTCTGCCCTTGTTTGAAAATGCCAAGTTAATTGCTCTCCAGCTTTAGGCTACACTGGCAGGGGGCACACCCCCTTTTTCCTCTCCCCTTCCTCATACCCTGGGAGGGGCTAGGCCAGCGCCCTGCAGCCTCCTCCAGCCCTGGGGCCTGCCCTCCATGGACAGGGGAGCCAACCAAGAGGGTTGGGGAGAGGGACAGAGGAGGCAGAGAGGGGAATGGGCTATCAGTGTCCATTAGGGAGCAGTGGAGAGGGCGGGGAGGTGGGGGATAAGTTGGCACTCTTGGAGCCTGCTCTCCATATTTCCTGGCCCTCAGGATCGGGGAGATGGCTCTGTGTGGGAGGGAGGGAGGGAGACTGTGGGCACTGACAGGTGGTGTCTCAGATCTGTGCCCAGAGCTGAGGGTCTGGAGAGGGTAAGGTAGCTAAGAGGGAGACCCTGGGCCTCAAACAAGAAGGAAGGAGGGAAGGGAGGAAGGGAAATAAAGAAGGAGGGAGATAAGGAGGGAGGGGAGGAAGAGGATGGAAGGGAGGAAGGGAGGAAGGGAAAGAAGGAGGGAAGGAGGGAGAGAAAGAAGGGAGGAAGGGAAGGAGAGAGAAAAGGAAGGGAGGAAGGGAAGGGAAGGAGGGAGAGAAAGAAGGGAGGAAGGGAAGAAGGGAGAGAAGGAGGAAGAGAAGGAGGGAAGGAGGGAGAGAAGGAGGAAGGGAAGAAGGCAAGGAAAGAAGGAGAGAAGGAGGGAAGGGAGGAGGGGAAGGAGGGAAGGAGGAAGAGAAGGGGGAAAGAATGAAGGTAGAAGGGAAAGAAGGAGAGAGGGAAAGCAGAAAAGAAAGAGGGAAAGAAGGAGAGAAAGAGGTAGAGAAAGAGGGAGGGAAGGAAGCAAAGAAGAAAGGAATGGAAAAGACAAGGATGGAAGGAGAGAAGGAAGGAGGGGAAGAGGGAGTGAAGGAAGGAGAGAAAGAAGGAGGAAAGGAAGGGAGGAGGGGAAGGGGGCAGGAAGGAGGAAAGGAAGGGAGGAAGCCAATGCTGACTGTTGCACAGAGAAGCTCTCATTTAATTCCTGCAGGATGGCCTACAGATATGCCATCCAGGGGTGAGAGTCAAAATCTTTAACAGCACTGTGGCGCCAGCGCTGGCTCATCAGGATGGACACCAGGCATGGAGCTGGGCAGGATCCTAGAAGCCCCCTGAGCTGTGACAGGCGTTCACCTTTAGGTGCTGGGCCGTGGGGAGGTAGGGGCGAGAAGTGCTGGGTGGGATAGGTGTTTAGCAATCGGCGTGGAAGTATTTCAGCATTCTAACAATATCAGCTCCACAGCGGCAGGGCTCCTCATCTGTTGTCTTCATAGGCATGTCCCCAGTGCCAAGAATGAGCCTGGTGCGTACTAGGGGCTCCATCCTTTGTTGAATGAATGGGTACAGGAGGATGCTGAATGCCAACTTGGAGCCAACCCAGGTGAGGGAGTCACTGTCAGTGGTGTGTGGTGGAACACAGAGCTGGGTGATGGTTCTGTGAGTCAGATGCCACACCGAGGCCCTGGGGGTGAGGGTGCAGCTGGGAAGATGCCCATCCCGGCCTGCAGGACGGGAAGCATGAGGGCAGGGTCTGGAGGTGGCTCCTGAGGAGGCTTATTGGGGACCCTTCCTTCAAGACCATGATTTTGGGGTTCCCCTTCTGGGGACTGGTCCCTGGCTGTACCCAGGCTAGCTGGGGGCTTGGGATGCAGGGGCTGAGGGACAGGCCGAACTCCTGCCGGGAGGGTGCACATGAACTCAAGGTTTCTTATTGCAAGGCAGAGAAGGGGTTAGAAAGGAAGCCCTCATCCCATGGGTGATCACTAAGGCAGAGACAGATGAGGAGTCTTCTCTGGTGAGGGGGTGAGGGGGTGGGTGTGAGGGGGTGGGCCCCACCCCTCTGCACATCTGTGGCAGGTGGAGCCTCCTGCAGGCACTCTGTGTTTCCAGGAGGGTTTTCTGCCTTCAGCGTCTTTGAAATGACCTGGGCAAGGCGAATGGGCCCTCCTGCCTTCTTTCTTTCTCTCTCCCATTCTGCCTAGGAGGATTGGGGTATGGGAGTGTGGGGGGAGGGAGATGGTGGGGGAGCATAGCGGGGCATAGATGAGGAGAAGATAGCCCAGGTAGGAGTTGCCCTCTTGGCTCTGCCCTCTTGGAGCTGCCCTCTTGGTGGGGCATAGATGAGGAGAAGATGGCCCAGGTAGGAGCTGCCCTCTTGGATCTGCCCTCTTGGAGCTGCGCTCTTGGCAGGGCATAGATGAGAAGAAGATGGCTGAGGTAGGAGCTGCCTTCTTGGCTCTGTTCTGCCTGAAGAGCAGCTTCTGTTGACCTCTCCAGAAGGGGTGGTGTTTTCTGATCACCTTTCGGCTTCTCAAACTGGGTGGGCTTTGCACAGACGGTGCAGCAGGAAGGAAGGAAGAGTGGATGAGAGAAGGAGCACACAAGAGAACAGTGAAATTCCTAAACAGGTGAGAAGCCTCCTGTGAATTCCAGACCCAAAAGTTCCCTGGAGGAGCACTGAGAGGCGGGGAGCCCTGCTGGGCAGGGCCCATTTCAGTGCCTTCCAGGGCCCTGGTGTTCCCGCCTGTGGGTCCCTTGGAGGCCGGAGGGCCACAGCAACTGCCTGAGTGGCTGCCCTGTTGTGTGCACCTCCTCTCTCCTCCCTCCCTCCCTGGGTCTCCAGCCAGCCCGCTGGCTTGATGAATTAGCCCCATAGATATTCCGTTGGGAAAGAAAACACATATCATATATATCTTTGACAAGTTATTATTCTCCCTTATCAGGATTCGGGTGCATCCCTCGCCTGCCATTACTCACGCTGCACACCCGCCCTACCTGGGACTGGGCACTGAGCTCACCAAGGTAGCACCTGGCCAGGCTGGCTGCATGCCCTGCCCTGCATCTGGGTTGGGCCATGGGTGGCTGTGTGTGTGCATGTGTGTGCATGCGTGTGTGCATGTGGTTCCAGGCTGGAGCGAGAACAGGAACCACCCTGGCCCTGCTTTGGCCCACTAGACTGACCAAATACTTCTCCAGGCAGGGACTGGTGTGGCTCAAGATGAAACTGATGGTGTTCTGGGCCTTTTGCTCTCTCACTGGAGCCAGGAGTGGAAGTTTTGTTCCAGGGATTGCTCTGGTTTGGGCCTCACCCATATCCACTTACTGGGCTCCCCCTTGCTGCTGGGCCCTCCACCAGCCTCCTGGCAGGACAGATCCCCCTGCCACCACCCACCAATGTCTGCGCTTCTTGGAGCCCACAGTGGCTCCTCCAGGGCTGCCCCCTTGGCCCATGTGGTAGGAGGCTCAGGGGCTGATGAATGAGATGTAGGTGAGTATCAGTGCTCTCAGCCGGGCTGTTGGGCTGTGATTTGTCATCTCTCACTCAGCACATTCCCACTTCCCCAGAGGCAGGCTCCATATTAACAAGTCCTCTACTTAGGAATATAAATGGGGCACTTGGAATTGCTCCTGACAGCCGGAAGATGCGAATGCATTCAGGCCTTGGAGATGGGAGCCAGGAGGGGAGCAGGGGGAGGGCTTCATGCCGAGGTGCCCTCAGACCAGCTGGGAGGGCAGCACCCCATCAGCCTGATTCTGAGGTGGGGACCTCAGAGGAAGGGAGGTCCCTGCTGCCTGGTCTGGGGCTGGGCCGGGGGTGGCTGCTCCTCAGGGCTGATGGGCCTGTCCCCCTGCTCTTTCAGGCGGGACCTTCCACCAGAGAGACTTCAGCTGCTGTGCCCTGAGAGGCTGCTCCCGCAGCAGGAGTTTTTGTGCCGTCACAGCGACTGCTGATGGGTCATTTCTACCAGCCCTGTTAGCTCTCCCCTGTCTCCAGCTCAGGCTGTGCATTCCTGGGAACCTTCGCTTCCCTCCCTTGGGCCACCTGCCTGGACCCTCACGGTGCCTTGGATCAAACAGCAGTGCTGGGAGAAGAGAGGCAGCCTTGCTGGGCCGGCGTTGCTCTGGCCTCCAAGGCTGAGTCCTCAGGTGGACTTGCTGCAGCCAGTTGAGCAGATTCCGGTGCCCTGGCCTGGGCGACACTCTGAGGGGGTGGGCACCAGAGATATTTATGGTGCAATCCCTGCCTTCAGAGGCTCCGGTTCACTGGGGGGACGGCTGGGGAGGGGAGAACCGATGGTCTTGAAAGGTGTGCTGGGCGCTGAGAGGTGACCTTGGTACTCCTGGCAGGAGATCAGGGAAGGGAGAGACTGTGGACTGAGCGCCGTGGTGTGGAGGGAGGGCTCAGTGAAGGCCTCCTGGAGAGGCAGAGTGCTGGGGCGTGCAGGATGGAGAGGAGTGGGGGAGAGCCTTGGAGGGAGGCCACAGGCCAAGTGTGGGGAAGTGTTCTGGACATTCATTCAGAGTTCTGGTTATTGTCCCAGGGCCAGAATCCTGCTTCTTGGGGTCAGCTTCCTCCTGACTTCTAATGCCCCCTTCAGCTGGGGGGATGGATGGGAGGCAGATGAGGTGAAAAGGATGAGATGGAGTCGGGTATGGTTTGGTCTTTTGGGGCCGCAGCTTTCAGTCCCCTCAATTCCAGTACCTGGATAAAGTCTCCAAGCCTAGGGGCCTTCTGCCGTCTCAGTGGGTGTGGGTGTGCCCATTGGGTGTAGGTTCCCACTTCACCTGGGGCTCAGGCCCCGGGCACCTGGCTGGCCTGGGTGGGTGTGGAGGTGTCTGGTGCAGTTAGCTTCATGGCCACTAGAGGGGAGTCCAGGCCCGTGTTTCTCTCCTTCCAGCGACGGTGGACCTAGGCAGGGAAGAGATCGGGGTGCGGGGTGCTGGTGCTGGTGTCCATGTCGGCGTTCTTTGTGCTGGGAATGAGGGTGCCTGTTCTGCTTCCTATTAATGCCTGAGCTCTTCAGTTCCAAGTTAGGGATGAAAAATCTCTGGAAATCTGGGAGCCCTGGAAAAAAGGCATTATTTAAACATTTAATATCTACAATACTTTTCTTCTTCTTTTAGATACAGGGTCTTGCTCTGTCATTCAGGCTGGAGTGCAGCAGCGCGATTATAGCACACTACAACCTGGAACTCCTGGGTTCAAGCCATCCTCCTGCCTCAGCCTCCCAAGTAGCTGGGACTACAGGCACGTGCAACCACACCCAGCTAATTTTGTTTACGTTTTTGCTGTTTTTTTTTTTCCCTTGTAGAGATGGGGTTTTGCTATGTTACCCAGGCTGGTCTTGAACTCCTGGGCTCAAGCAATCCTCCCACCTTAGCCTCCCCATAGCACTGGCATTACAGGTGTGAGCCACTGTGCCTGGTGACAATTCTTATTTTAGTCCCTTTTACAAAAATGGGTTATGAATGTAGAGGACCCTGTAGTCGGTGGTCAAAGGCACAGCCTTTGGTGTAATGTAGATTGCCTGGGTGGGATTCCAGCTTCACTGCCTAGTGGCTGGGTAAGCTTGGGCAGGTCAAATAACATCTCTAAGCCTTGGTTGCTCCCACTGTAAAATGTGGGTTATGATGCCTAGGCATAACCACATAGGCATAGGCATAAACCACAAGGGTCATTTAGCACATGCCTGCCATGTAGTAAGGATTCCAGTGTAGCTTTTTAGTTTTCCTGATAAGCAATCACATTTGATTAAGATGTGATATGGTTTGGCTGAGTCCCCACCTAAATCTCATCTTGAATTGTAGTTCCCATAATCCCCACGTGTCGTGGGAGGGACCAGGTGGAGATAATTGAATCATGGGGCCTGTTTCCCTCCTCCTGTTCTCGTGGTAGTGAATTAGTTCTCATGAGATCGGATGGTTTTATAAGGGGCTTCCCCGCTTCTCTCGGCCCTCATTCTTCTCCTTCCTGCCACCGTGTGAGGGGAGATGTGTTTGCTTTCCCTTCTGCCATGACTGTAAGTTTCCTCCCAGCCCTGTGGAACTGTGAGTCGATTCAGCCTCTTTTCTTTATAAATTACGCAGTCTTGGGCAGTTCCTTTTTTCTTTTTTTGAGATGGGGCCTCGTTCTGTTGTCCAGGCTGGAGTGCAGTGGTAAAATCTCAGCTCACTGCAACCTCTGCTTCCCGTGTTCAAGCGATTCTTATGCCTCAGCCTCCCAAGTAGCTGGGATTACAGGCATGCACCATCACGCCTAATTTTTAGTAGAGATGGGGTTTCACATGTGGCCAGGCCGGTCTGGAACTCCTGACCTCAAGTGATCCGCCAGCCTCAGCCTCCCAAAGTGCTGGGAATACAGGCGTGAGCCACCATGCTTGGGCAGTTCTTTATAGCAGCATGAGAACAAGCTAATACAAGATGAAAGAGTAAAGGCCCAAATTTAAAGAAAAACACTATTTTCCCTTCCATTAGCATTTTAAAGATACCTCCCCCACCCACCAGCCCCGGCCATGAAGAAATTAGAAAAACTTGCTTCAACCCTGATATTTTCTAGGCCTTAATACAAAAATGAATGACTGCCAATTTGCACCTTCATTTATGTCTCATATTTCCTGAGGTGTGATTGCCTGCTGGGCACCCCAGGCCCCTCTGCAACTGAGTGGGGACACTCAGGCCGCTAGGATGCTGGCACCAGGGAGTCCTCTAGCTCCGGCTCTCCTCCCCAGCTACACATTAGTATCATCTGGGCGCTGTAGAAAAGACCAGTGCCTGAGCCCCACCCCCAGAGGTGCTTATTCACTTGGTCTGGGGTGGGGCCCAGGTGCTGGACTGATTCGAAGCTGCCTGGGTGATTCACGGAGCATCCAGGGTTCAGGACCTTTGCCTGGAAGTTTTCCTCTGGTGGAGGGAGATGTCCCAGTGTCTCCTTGCTGTGGGCTCACAGAATTCTGTACACATTCAGGAGGAGACATTTGGCTTGGTGTAGGCAAGCCCATTGGGTCGTTCGTAAGGGGGCCTTGGTTCTGGTCCTGGCTTAGTTGTTGACTCTGGAGAGCCTCTTGGTAAGTACCCTGCCCCCTGGGCCTCAGTGTCCTCATCTGTCAAAGGGGATGAATGGCACCTGTTGCGCCTAAGGGTCATGTGGCCTGGGGATCAGATGCAGCAATGTGTATGCTTCCGAAGGTTGTGAAGCTGAGATACCCACAGGCGGTTTCTCTCACCTGCCCTTTCAGAGAGTGGGGATGAGTTCATTTGCAAGGCTGCTATAACAGACCCCTCCGCACGGGGTGGCTTAAACAACAGAAATGCACGGCCTCATCGTTCTGGAGGCTAGAATCCAAGATTTCGGAATCAAGGCAGAGTTAGTGTCTTCTCTGGGTAGTGAGGGGAGGATCGGGTCCAGGCGCCTCTGCTTGGCTGTGGATGGCTGTCTTCTTCCCCAGGCCTCTCTGCTTGGCTGTGGATGGCTGTCTTCTTCCCCAGGCCCCTCTGCTTGGCTGTGGATGCTCTTCCCTTGGGGCATATCTCTGTGTCCACATTTCCCCTTTCTATAAGGACGCCAGTCATGTTGGATTAGGGCTCACCCTAACGACCTTTTTAACTCATGACCTGAGTTTTAATAACCGGATTTTTGTTTTGTTCTTAAGACAGCATCTTGCTGTCACCCTGGCTGGAATGCAGTGGCGCAGTCACGGCTCACTACAGCCCCCACTTCCCACCTCGGCCTCCCAAGTAGCTGGGACTACAGACTACAGGCATGTGCCACCATACTTCGCTAATTTTTTTTTTTTTTTTTTTTTGTAAAGATGGGGTTTTGCCTTCTTGCTCAGACTGATCTTGAACTCCTGGGCTTAAGTAATCCACTTACCTTGGCCTCCCAAATTGCTGGGATTACACGCATGAGCCACTGCGCCCAGCCTTAATGACCTGATTTTGATTTGGTTACCTCTGTAATCAAGGATCTGTCTCCAGTAAGATCTGAGACCACATTCCTGAGGTGCTGGGGGTTGGGACTTCTGTGCAGCAATTTTAGAGGACACAATTCAACCCATTGCAGGGAGCAGGAGAGTGCCTAGTTCAGAAAAGAGCAATGCAAACAACCCGCAAAAGACACTGCTGGGGGTCAGCGTAGAAGGGTGGGCAGGGACTTGGCCCAGCTTCCCTCTCTCTCAGAGAAACCCTCCCTCACCACTCCATCTCCTCACTTGGGCCTCCCGGACTGATTTGCCTTCTAAGTATTGGGAGGGTGAAGGGTCAAAGTGTCACGTGACCCTGCTGCAGGGGCACTAGGCACCTCCTAGTCTAACTGGGTGGCACTGCCTGAGTATCACTCCTGCACCACGTGGCGGTCTGTGGAGGGGCAGTCCTGAGGAGAGAGAGTGGGGTCTGCATGGTGGTGCCCTCAGTTACAAAGCAGGTGGCCTGCTGGAGTCTGGGCAAGCTCCTGTCCTCCACCCTATGGTGGGTGGAGAAGAGGAGGGGCAGGAGCACCGGAGAGAAAAGACGTCATGGAATACCCAGGCCAGGTGGGTGGAGCCTTGTTTCTGTGATTGACAAGAGCAGGGGCTGCCTCCCTCCTGCCCCTGCCCCTGCCCAGGGATCCACCAGGTAGAGTGGCTGTGTGTGTGTGTGAGAGAATGTGTCTGAGTGTGAGTGAATGTGTCTGAGTGTGTGGGTGTATGTGCATGTGAGTGTATGAGAGAGTGTGTGTGTGTTAGTGTATGAGAGTGTGAGTGTATGAGAGTGTGTGTGTGCACGCTTGTATGTGCGTGTGTGGGGGCAAGGGGTTCAGGCCTGCTGCTGGCCAGGTGTGCATCCATATTTATCAGGGGAGAGTCCCTGGAAGGCAGCCGGATGCTGAGCACGTGAGGCAATCTGCTTGGACCAGCTGCTCTGTTCCTGGCCAGACACTGGGAGGAGGAGATTTGGGCTGTCAGCCTAAACAGTGGTACCCTGGTCTGTAATGTTTGCTGATTTCTGAGGTGTAAATACCTCTGCCATGGCTGAGTTCAAGCTACCAACATGAAGCTAACAGGAATTTCAGGAATTCCTGAAATTCCACACGGTGGCCCATCCCCCTTGGTGCAGGGAAGAAACTGGCCCAGAGGTGGAAGGGCCCGTGGTCACATAGCAGGTTGATGAGGGGCTCAGCTGGATGATGTGGCCAGACTGCACTGGAGTGTCTGTCTGTCTTCCTGGTGTCACCATTGATAATGGGTGCTCTGTGACAGTGGGGCAGGATGATGAGGGGTCACTGTGGGCGCCATCCAGCCTGTGCCAATAATGACCCAAGGACACCTCAGAGCACCGGGTAGTTTAGCAAGTGCTTTCTTACCTGCTCTTTCTAAATAAAATTTTCACAGCCACGCAGCAGAGCATCTATTGTTACATTTTGCAGATGAGGAGACTGAGGTTCAGAGCGATGATACGATTTCCCCAGGGTCATATGACCAGTACATGGCTGTGCATTCACCCAAACCTAGGTCTTCTGAGGCCAGTTCTGGTTCTTACCACTGGCCCAGGATGCTGAGGTCACGATGCCTTCCCCTCAGTGTGGCCTCTCCAGGGGCCCGATGACCCTCCATCTATAAGACCTAGAGGTGGAGGTGGGGTGTGCATGCCCTGTGCCTTCCACTCTTATCAGGCATGGGAGGGTCTCATAAGCACCTGCTGTTGGGTGATCCGACCCTTGGGAAATGGGCAGGTGGCTCAGCTTTGGCTTCCGCTTCTCCCCGAGGACGGGGCCAATCCCGTCCACCTGTTTTCTTCTCAGCCAGAGACCCCCGCCCCCCAACTGGCTGTCCCCACCACTCAGCCTTAACCCTTCCACCCCCACAACCTCCCAAGCCTTTTTTCCAACTGCCCCTGGACCACACAGGTCCCTCACAGGCTGGCCTGTGACAGGTGAGGAAGATGTGCATGCATGTGCGGGTGGTGTAGTGTGTGCGTGTGTGTGTGGTTTATTTTATTTTATTTTATTTTATTTTTTAACCGTAGCTCCATTCCTGGAACAAGATCTCTTCTGGATCCAGGATGAGATACACATGGAGGTCTCAGAAGTGTCTGAGTCTCCCGGGCATGGCCCAGCGTGTGGAAGGGGACTGCAGCTGGTTTGGGAGACAGGCCAACAGACAGACTGACAGAGGGTAGAAAAGAAAGACAGTGAGGAAGAGAGACATCAAGATAGAACATGTTAGAGAAATAGTAAAAAGCAGATAACCAGAGCTCATATGTGCCAGATATTGTGCCGAGTCCTTACTCTATAACCCTCTGAGGTATGCACTACTTTACCTCCATTTTACAGTTGATCCAGAGAAGTTAAGTATCTTGCCCAAGGTCACACAGCTAGTGGGTGGTTAGAGTATAATTCAAACCCATTATGTCTGTTCTCACCCATTACACTGCCAGGCCTCGCTGCTAAGGAGAGGGAAGCCAGGAGACAAGGAGATGGAGAGGCGGGAGGTTGAGAAGCCGGGTGTCCATTCCAGCACTCTTATATGCCTGGGGGGCAGTTTGGGGTGCCACGCTTGAGAGGCAGTGCAACGTACCAAGGAGGAGAAGCACCTGGCAAGGAGTAGGATAGTTCTTGCCAGCTGTGTGACCTTGGGCAAATCACTATACCTCTCTGGGTCTTGGATTCTTCAGCTGAAAAACAGAATAATAATTCTGCCCTGTCTTTCTCTCAGGCTGGTCCTAATGGTAATAAGAAGTGATGGATGTGATTATACAATTGTTTATCTAATAAAATATACTGAGCATCCACCACTTGTCAGGCACGGGGAATAAGAATGAGAACAGGTCAAACACTGTCCCAGTTCTTTGTGGGGCTTCCAGTCTGGAGGGTGATACAGGTCCCTGCAATAGAGAGGGGTACGTGCAAAGTCCAGGAAGTGACAGGAGTTGAAAGAGGGGCACTTAACCCAGTTTAGGGGGTCAGGAAAGGCTCCCTGGAGGAAGAGACACTGAAGCTGAGACAGGATGATAAGTAGGAGTTGGTTATGGCAAAGGTTTGGTTGGGGAACAAGGAGGGTGTTCCAGGAGAGAGCAGAGAGGATGGTAAAGGAATTGGATTCAGCTGTATAATGAAGCGCCTCCTTTTATTTGCCTAAAACACACCTTGGTCAAATTTTAAAGGTGGTCTTGAGCTCTAGTATTTGGATTTGTGTCCAAAGACTTCTTAGCCTAACTGAAGGTGGTCAAAGTTTTTTTCCTCTTCTAGAAGTTTAGAGTTTTAGCTCTTACATGTAGGTCTGTGATTCATTTCAAGTTAACTTTTGTATAAGGTGTAAGATCTATGTTGAGGTTCTTTTTTCTTTCCTTTTCTTTTTGTATGTAAATGTCAAATTGTCCATCACAGTTTGTTAAAAAGACTTTCCTTTCCCATTGAATTACCTTGGTACCTTTGTCAAAAATCAGTTGACCATATATGTTGGGTATATTTCTGGACTCTTCTATTTCATCGATCTATATGTCTATCCTCACCCCGATACCACACTGACATGATTACTGTGGCTTTACAGTAAGTCTTGAAATTAAGTAGTACAAGGCTTCCAACTGTCTCTCCTTATTCTAAGTCTTTGTATTTCCTTTAGAATTAGATTGCCGATTTCTAAAAAACTAACAAAACCCAGTCTACTGGTCTTTTGATTATGTATGCATTGACTCTATAGACGATTTTGGGGAGAATTAGCATCTTAACAATATTGAATATTCTGATCCATGAATGTGTTACATCTCTCTATTTATTGAGGCTTTCTTTTTCTCAGCAATGTTTCCTAGTTGTCAGTGTACAGATTTTACAGAAATTTTCTTAAATTTATGCTTGATTTTTAAAGTAGTATTTAAAAAATTTTATTTCCAATTTTTTATTGCTAGTACACAGAAATACAATTTTTAAAAAATTGGCCTTATATCCTGTATCTTGATTAATCTCGTTTATTAGTTCTAGTAGTTTTTTTTTTTGTGGATTATTTGGGCTATTTTTTACAGAGATCATCTCATTGTGTGGTAAAGACAGTTTTACCTACAACAAACCCCCATGACACAAGTTTACCTATGTAATAAACCTGCACATGTACCCCGAACTTAAAAGTTAAAAAAAGAAAACTTGAAAAAAAGACAGTGTTACCATCTCTTTCAAATCTATTTCTTTTTCTTGCCTTATTTCACTGGCTAAGGTTACCTATACTATATTAAATAGAAGTGATGAGAGCAGATATACTTACTTTGTTCCCAATTTAAGTGAAAAGCATTCAGTCTTTCACCATTAAGTATGATGTTAGCTGCAGGGTTTTAAAAATGCCCTTTATGGATTTAAGAATGTTCTCTTCTATTCCTAGTTTGCTGAGAGTTTTTTTTATATCACACATAGGTGTTAAATTTTTTCAAATGATTTTTCTGTATCTATTGAGATGATTATATGTTGTATTTGTTTTTAGTTTGTTAATGATATGGTTTGGCTATGTGCCCACCCAAATCTGGTCTTCAATTCACCCACATGTTGTGGGAGGGACCTGGTGGGAGGTAATTGAATCATGAGGGCAGGTCTTGCCCATGCTGTTCTTGTGATAGTCTCATGAGATCTGATGATTATAAGGTGGGGGTGGGGGTGGAGGGGAGCGGGGGCGGAGTTTTCCTGCACAAGCTTTTTTTTGCTTGCTGCCATCCATGTAAGATGTTGCTTCTCCTTGCCTTCTGCCATGATTGTGAGGTTTTCCCAGACACGTGGAACTGTAAGTCCAATTAAACCTCTTTCTTTTGTAAATTGCCCCATCTTGGGTATGTCTTCATCAGCAGCATGAAAACAAACCATCAGGAAACCACTTATTAGGTGCACACACATTTATGATTATGTTTCCTTGAGTAATTGACCTCTTTATGAAATGTCCCTCTTTATCCAGGTAATATTCCTTATCCTGCAAACTACACTTTGTCTGATATTAATATATCAGTGCTTTCTTTTGAACAATGCTTACTTGGTATGTTTTCCATCATTTTACTTATAATCTAGCTGTGCCTTTTTCTTCCAAGTATTGAGTCTTGCTTTTTAATCCAGTTTAATCTGTCTTTTAATTTGGGTGTTTAGATCATTTATGTTTAGTGTAATTATGTACATAGCTGGGCTTAAATTTACCTCCTTGCTCTGTTTTTTTGGCCATATCTGTTATTTGTTCTTAGTTTTCTGTTGTGTTTTAGATTGAATTTTTAAAAATTTCATTCATTTTATCTATCTGCACTACTGAAAGCTAGTACTTTTAATTTCTGTCCCTCTCTCTCTTATGAAGACCTTCTAACAGAGCTTTAGGGGATGAAGTGGGCTGCCTGGGGATATGGTAAAGAAAATAATGCTTTAAAATATATCTCAACTCTTGAGATAAATAGCTACCTTCTGGACTCAAATGCCTGGCACAATTTATATAGCTCCTTCCTCTGTCTTCCACTTTTCTGAGGTGTATCGCCACCTCAGCTTATGGGAATCTTTAGGATGGCATAAGACGTGTCACTAAAGCCAGAGAAAGAGACCTAAATGTAAGATTTCTAGAGCTCTTGGTCCCTCCCTTTCATTCTGAGGGACAAATATCTTTCACAGTGATTGCCAGGGAAGTGGGCTATAGCATAGCGAAAAGATTCACCCTCTTTTCTTTGAAACAGGGTGTAATTCTATCACCCAAGCTGGAGTGCAGTGGTGTGATCACAGCTCACTGCAGCTTCAGTCTCCTGGGCTCAAGTGATCCTCCCACCTCAGCCTCCTGAGTAGCTGGGACTACAGGTGCACACAATCTCACTTGGCTAATTTTTGAATTTTTTGTAGAGACAGGGTCTTCCTATGTTGTCTAGGTTGGACTTGAACTCCTGGGCTCATGCAATTATCTGCCTTAGCCTCCCAGAGTTCTGGGATTACAGGCATGAGCCACTGCACCCAGCCAGGACTCACCCTGTTGATAGCCACCCACTACTGGAGAATTATGAGACATTCATTACTGCCCCCATTACTTTCATCCCTGGAAGTAGAATGGGCCAGTACAGTCTCACAGTATCTCTGTACTTTTACTATGCAATGTTTATAACTGATATAAGAATTAGGACTATAAAGAAATAGGAGATGAAATTTCAAGTAGTGAATTCTTTATTGTGGCGATAGTCAAGTCATACTTGGACAACTACTTATCAGTGAATGTTGCAGAGGAGTTTCTAATAATGGATGGGAATGTGAACTGGCCTAGGAGTTCCTAAATTTGAGCATCAGAATCACTTAGGAAATTTTTTTGTTTTGATTTTATTTTCTTGAAGGTATTATATGCATATGGTTTTAAAAAATCAAATAATGCCAAAAGGCTTATAACAAAATACAGGGGTTTTCTGTCTCAGCACTCCTCTCTCCCCAATCTTCCTCCTCAGAGGAAATATCTTTGACTCTTTATCCTAATATTTATACACATTTCTATTTTTTTTTTTTTTTGAGATGGAGTCTCACTCTGTCACCTAGGCTGGAGTGCAATGGTACAGTCTTGGCTCACTGCAACCTCCGCCTCCCGGGTTCAAGCGATTCTCCTGCCTCAGCCTTCTGAGTAGCTGGGACTACATGCGCGTGCCACCACACCTGACTAATGTTTATATTTTAGTAGAGACGGGGTTTCGCTATGTTGGCCAGGCTGATCTTGAACTCCTGACCTTGTGATTCACCCGTCTCAGCCTCCCAAAGTGCTGGGATTACAGGCTTGAGCCACTGTGCCCAGCCATATTTTTCTAAATAAATATTGATCCTTTTGATTCATAATTTCAAGATATCCATTGACTTCTCTTTATTATAGATAGATAAATTAGTTATAAGCCCCAATATAGCTATATTACCATTTACAATATACCAATATTCAGTATTTACATTGTTATGCAAATATTAATAACTGAACATTGTAGTATACTTTTTTTTATTTCTCCTGAAGTTAATAATTGCCCTGATTGTTAATTTGCTTAGTTTTGTGTGTACCCATTTCCAATTCTTCCTATATCTCCTAGCAGGCTCTCAGTATGATTTACCACAAGGCCAGTCTCTCAGAAAATCTGTTAGCTGCATTATGTAAAAAATTAGAGCCATCCCTCCTGAAGACCTCCATTTTTTTTCAACCTGTGTTAATTACTCTGAAGGCTTGTTGCACCCCTATCATCTGGGTCTTGTCTTTGCTGTCAGTCTTGGGTTTCCCTCACCTCTCTCCTGGGTTGAATTCCTTGTTTCCAAATCTCATGTCTTTGTCTATCTTATCAGATTAATGGTATAAATGCAAAGGTATGGTGGTGATATTCGTATCTCTTGAGTCATAGTGCTCCAATATGAGTTGATTGTCTTTCCTGCGTTGTGAACAGTTGTCACTCTGGAGTCTTTTTTCACCCTTGTCCAGGGGATTTCCTTTGCTTCTCTCTATGCCTTCCCCTTTCTTGGCTTACTCTTTTGTTTTGGTAAGAGACAAGCTCTGTAGCTTCATGACAATTACGCAAGAGAGAAATCTTTTGAGATCTTGCAAAATTGAAAAGTCTAATTATTCTACTTTATAGTAGGTGATAGTTTGTATAGGTATAGCATTTATGGTAGCATTTAGTATTATTCACCAATATTTCTAGTTTTTCCTTTTCTGAACACATGACAGGATTGTATACCCTCAGTTTCTTGAAGTTAGGCATCGTGATGTGATTTGCTTTAGAGAAAATGTGAGTAAAAGTGAAAGGTATTACTTGACTTCAAGAGATGATGTGTAATTCATCATGTTTCCTCTCCGCTACTAACATTTGAGATGCTGGAGGCTCTGTCAGCCTGGGTTCCTGAGTGAGAATAACTTGGGACGTTTTTCTCCCCACCAAGTAGCTGAGCAAGAAACTTTCATTATTTTAAAGCATCAAGACTTAGGGGTTATTTGTTGTCACAGCATAATCTAATTCATTCTGACAGATATTAAGATATACTCCCAGGCTGGGCACAGTGGCTTACACCTGTAATCCCAGCACTTTGGGAGGCCAACGTGGATCCCTTGAGCCTGGGAGGAGGAGGTTGCAGTGAACTGAGATTGTGCCACTGCACTCCAGCCTGAAGGACAGATGGAGGCCCTGTCTTAAAAAAAGGGAAAAAGATAGACTCCTAGAAATGGAATACAGTACTGATGAAACAGAAAGCTTAAAATAGATGATCTGTCCTAGGGGCTGTGTAGTGAACTGCAAGAAAATTTTATTGGAGGTTAGAAGATGGAAATTTATATTATGCAGTGGGAAATATTTATTACAATTGTATGGATGTCAGATCACATTTTGAGAAAATTGTAACTGAAGATGAAGATACGGGAAAACAGTATGTTACCAAATGTTTAGTTATTATTGACTGTGCTCGGCAAAGTATTATAGTAATAAAGAATGTGCTCAGAAAAGAATTGGCCAATATGCAAGCAGAAATGAAAGTGAATAGAAAGTTTCCAAAATCTGGAGGCCTTGAAATATTTGGGAGAGCCATAATTTTGGATTCCAAATAGTAGAAGATAAAATTGAGAAAAGTTTTGAATGAAAAATTTATTACTGTGGCAAGGATCAAAATAAGGGCATGGCCACTCTTAAAATCTTTGAATTTATTAATATGTTTCAGAGTATCTTTCAAGGATATGGCAGCTAGTTATCCCTTTAAATTGGACAGATGTCTCAAGGAAAAGAGACTAAGGCTGTGGATATCTACACAATCCTGATAGGCTCAAGGTACACTGATCTAGATGGAGAGAGATTTGGAGATGAGAAATCAAAGGCATAATTCTGGAATCTGTGTCTCTAAAAGAAATATGGTTATGGCTACTGGATTCTATTGCTGTCAGAATCAAATAGGTAAGAAATTGAGATAGTTGCATGGCCAAAAGAACCACCAGTCTGGACTTAGACTATTAAAGACCTAAAATGACCCTATGTATCAGTAGCAGATGATCTGAGAAAGAGGCTCAGCCCTTAAGAAGAGCATATTCCCTTACATTCACTTCCAATATGGCCAAGGAGAATAATGGAAAATAATTTTCTAGAGGAAGGAGTCAGGAGAAATGGAGTATAATGAATGAAGGAGCTCCTCTTAGAGTCCATCTGCATTGCTATAAAGGAATACCTGAGGATGGGTAATTTATAAAGAAAAAAGGTTTATTTGGCTCATAGTTCTGCAGGTTGTATAAGAAGCATGGTGCCAGCATCTGCTTCTGTTGAAGACTTCAGGAAGCTCCCATTCATGGCAGAAGAGGAGCAGGAGCAGCCATAGCATGACAAGAGAGGATGAAAGGGGAGGAAGGTGCCAGGTTCTTTTTCACAATCAGTTCTCATGGGAACTAATAGACCAAGAACCACTCATTACTGTGAGAATGACACCAAACCATTCATGAGAGATCCGCCTCCATGACGCAAACACCTCCCACTAGGCCCCACCTCCAACACTGGGGATGAAACCTCAGCATGAGATTTGGAAAGGACAAGCATCCAAACTGTATCATTGCTATACCCAGGTAGTTTAACGGTAGCCAAACCCAGAAATATCCCTGCTCCCAGGGGTTGTCCCTCAAGATGTCTGCCCAGCAAGATTTCAGAATTGCTATGAGTCAGTGTCTTCTGTGTCTTTCCATTCTTCCCTTACTGAATGGGACTGGCTATTGTGGTTATCCTATCCCTGTTTCAACATTGTATCTTGGGTGTGTGGAGCAGAAAATTTATTTTTAGCTTATAGGTCTCCAGATTAAGAGGAGAGTCACATCTGGATCTAGTGTATACACCATAACACATCAGTTAGGGGTCCTGAACTTTGCGTTAGTTGCTATGACTAGATGGAACTTTTGGGTTGCTTTCCTAGGGGAGAGGGTGAGTGCGTGTTGCTTGGTGAGGCGAGTGAGCCAAATATTTGGTGGCCAGAGGATGAAATGGTCATTCATTCATTCATTCATTCATTCATTCTCTCTCTCTCATATCAATCATCTATCTATATCTAATTCTTCTCTCTCTGGGTACATGGTGGAGTTACTCTTCTCTGATTCCTTGAAGTTACGTAAGTCTGTACAACTGACTATGGCCAGGGAAATGTGAGCAGAAATGATGTGTGCCACTTCCTGTCAGAATTTTTTAAAATGGGTACATAATGTACTTATTTTGGGGGTACATGTGATATTTTGATACATGAATACAATGTATAATGATCAAATCAGGGTAATTGGGATATTCATCACCTCAAATATTGATCTTTTATTTGGGAACATTTAAATTCTTCAGTTATTTTGAACTATACATTATTGTTAATGATAGTTACTATCATTTATATATATTTATAATATATATATATATTTATATAATATATATATATAAATATATATATAAATATATATATTTATATAACAGTTTATATATGTATATAAATATATACATATATAAATATATATACACATATATAAATATATACATAAATATATATACACATATATAAATATATATACACATATATAAATATATATACACATATATAAATATATATACACATATATAAATATATATACACATATATAAATATATATACACATATATAAATATATATACACATATATAAATTATACACATATATAAATTATACACATATATAAATATATATACACATATATACACATATATATACACATATAAATATATAAATATATACATATATAAATATGTATAAATATATATAAATATATACACATATATAAATATATACATATATAAATATATAAGTATATATAAATATATAAGTATATATAAATATATAAACATATATAAATATATAAGTATATATAAATATATAAGTACATATAAATATATAAATATATAAAAATATATAAAAAAATATATAAATATATATAAGTATAAATATATAAATATATATAAGTATAAATATATAAATATATATATAAATATATAAATATATATAAGTATATATAAATATATATATAAATATATAAATATATAAATATATAAATATATAATATATAAATATATAAATATATAAACATATATAAATATATATAAAAACATATAAATATATAAAAAATGTATAAATATATAAATATATAAAAATATAAATATATATAAAATTAAATATATAAAAAAATATGTAAATATATAAAAAATATATAAATATATAAGTATATATAAAAATATATATAAATATGTAAGTATATATAAAAATATATATAAATGAATAAATATATATAAATATAATACAAATATATATAAATATATAAATAAATATAAATATATAAATATATATAAATACATATGTTAATGTTTGCTTTATATATTTGGATGCCCTGGTGTTGGGTGCATTTGTATTTATAATTGTTATATTCTCTTGCTGAATTTACCCCTTTATTATTATATAATGACCTTCTTTTACTTTTTAAATGTTTTTTGACTTGAAGTCTATTTTATCTGAAATAAGTATAGTTGCTCCTGCTCTTTTGTAGTTTCCATTGTATGGAATAACTTTTTCCATACCTTCACTTTCAGCCTATGGGTGTCTTTATAGGTAAAGTGAGTTTAAGGTCTTATCTATTTTTTTTTAACCCATTCAGCCACTCTGTGTCTTTATTGGAGAATCTAGCCTATTTACATTAAATGTTATTGATAGGTAAGGACTTACTACTGCCATTTTGTTACTTGTTTTCTGGTAGTTTTAACTCCTCTTTTCCTTCTTCCTTACTGTCTTCTTTTGTAGTTAAGTGATTTTCTCTGGTAGTATGACTTATTTTTTTTTTTAATTATACTTTAAGTTCTAGGGTACATGTGCACAAAGTGCAGGTTTGTTACATATGTATACATGTGCCATGTTGGTGTGCTGCACCCATTAACTTGTCATTTACATTAGGTATTTCTCCTAATGCGATTCCTCCCCACTTCCCTTACCCCACGACAGGCCCCAGTGTGTGATGTTCCCTGCCCTGTGTCCAAGTGTTCTCACTGTTCAATTCCCACCTATGAGAAAGAACATGCGGTGTTTGATTTTCTGTCCTTGTGATAGTTTGCTCAGAATGATGGTTTCCAGCTTCATCCATGTCCCTACAAAGGACATGAACTCATCCTTTTTTATGGCTGCATAGTATTCCATGGTGTATATGTGCCACAGTTTCTTAATCCAGTCTATCATTGATGGACATTTGGGTTAGTTCCAAGTCTTTGCTATTGTGAATACTGCCACAATAAACATACACGTGCACGTGTCTTTACAGCAGCATGATTTACAATCCTTTGGGTATATACCCAGTAATGGGATGGCTGGGTCAAATGGTATTTCTAGTTCTAGATCCTTGAGGAATCACCACACTGTCTTCCACAATGGCTGAACTAGTTTATACTCCCACCAACAGTGTAAAAGTGTTCCTATTTCTCCACATCCTCTCCAGCACCTGTTGTTTCCTGACTTTTTAATGATCGCCATTCTAACTGGCATGAGATGGTATCTCATTGTGGTTTTGATTTGCATTTCTCTGATGACCAGTGATGATGAGCATTTTTTCATGTGTGTGTTGGCTGCATAAATGTCTTCTTTTGAGAAGTGTCTGTTATATCTTTTGCCCACTTTTTGATGGGGTTGTTTGATTTTTTTCTTGTATATTTGTTTAAGTTATTTTTAGATTCTGGATATTAGCCCTTTGTCAGATGGGTGGATTGCAAAAATTTTCTCCTGTTCTGTAGGTGCCTCTTCACTGTGATGATAGTTTCTTTTGCCATGCAGAAGCTCTTTAGTTTAATTATATCCCATTTGTCTATTCTGGCTTTTGTTGCCATTGCTTTTGGTGTTTTAGTCATGAAGTCCTTGCCCATGCCTATGTCCTGAATGGTATTGCCTAGGTTTTCTTCTAGGGTTTTTATAGTTTTACATCTAACATTTAAGTCTTTAATCCATCTTGAATTAATTTTTGCATAAGGTGTAAGGAAGGGATCCAGTTTCAGCTTTCTACATATGGCTAGCCAGTTTTCCTGGCACCATTTGTTAAACATGGAATCCTTTCTCCATTTCTTATTTTTGTCAGGTTTGTCAAAGATCAGATGTTGATGTGTGGTGTTATTTCTTAGGCCTCCGTTCTGTTCCAGTGGTCTATATCTCTGTTTTGGTACCAGTACCATGCTGTTTTGGTTACTGTAGCCTTGTAGTATAGTTTGAAGTCAGGTAGTATGATGCCTCCAGCTTTGTTCTTTTTGCTTAGGACTGTCTTGGCAATGCAGGCTCTTTTTTGGTTCCATATGAACTTTAAAGTAGTTTTTTCCAATTCTGTGAAGAAAGTCATTGGTAGCTTGATGGGGATGGCATTGAATCTATAAATTACCTTAGGCAGTATGGCCATTTTCATGCTACTGATTCTTCCTATGCATGAGCATGGAATGTTCTTCCATCTGTTTGTGTCCTCTTTTATTTCGTTGAGCAGTGGTTTGTAGTTCTTGAAGAAGTCCTTCATATCCCTTGTAAGTTGGATTCCTAGGTACCTTATTCTCTTTGAGGCAGTTGTGAATGGGAGTTCACTCATGATTTGGCTCTCTGTTATTGTCTGTTATTTGTGTATAGGAATGCTTGTGATTTTTGCACATTGATTTTGTATCCTGAGACTGCTGAAGTTGCTTATCAGCTTAGGGAGATTTTGGGCTGAGACATGGAGTTTTCTAAATATACAGTCTGTCATCTGCAAACAGGGACAATTTGACTTCCTCTTTTCCTAATTGAATACCCTTTATTTCTTTCTCTTGCCTGATTGTCCTGGCCAGAACTTCCAACACTATGTTGAATAGGAGTGGTGAGAGAGGGCATCCCTCTCTCGTACCAGTTTTCAAAGGGAATGCTTCCAGTTTTTGCCCATTCAGTATGATACTGGCTGTGGGTTTGTCATAGATAGCTGTTATTATTTTGAGATACATTCCATCAGTATCTATTTTGAGAGTTTTAGCATGCAGGGCTGTTGAATTTTGTCAAAGGCCTTTTCTGAATCTATTGAGATAATGGTGGTTTTTGTCGTTGGTTCTGTTTATGTGATGGATTATGTGTATTGATTTGCGTATGTTGAACCAGCCTTGCATCCCAGGGATGAAGCCAACTTGATCTTGGTGGATAAGCTTTTTGATGTGCTGCTGGATTCGGTTTGCCAGGTATTTTATTGAGGATTTTTGCATGGATGTTCATCAGGGATATTGGACTAAAATTCTCTTTTTTTTGCTGTGTCTCTGCCAGGCTTTGGTATCAGGATGATCCTGGCCTCATAAAATGAGTTAGGGAGGATTCCCTCTTTTTCTATTGATTGGAATAGTTGCAGAAGGAATGGTACCAGCTCCTCTTTGTACCTCTGGTAGAATTTGGCTGTGAATCCGTCTGATCCTGGATTTTTTTTGGTTGGTAGGCTATTAATTATTGCCTCAATTTCAGAGCCTGTTATTGGTCTATTCAGGGATTCAACTTCTTCCAGGTTTAGTCTTGGGAGGTTGTATGTGTCCAGGAATTTATCCATTTCTTCTAGATTTTCTAGTTATTTGCGTAGAGTTGTTTATAGTATTCTCTGATGGTAGCTTGTATTTTTGTGGGATCGGTGGTGATATCCCCCTTAACATTTTTTATTATGTCCGTTTAATCCTTCTTTCTTTTCTTCTTTATTAGTCTTGCTAGCAGTCTATCAATTTTGTTGATCTTTTCAAAAAACCAGCTCCTGGAGTCATTAATTTTTTTTGAAGGGTTTTTTATGTCTCTATCCCCTTCAGCTCTGCTCTGATTTCTTGCCTTCTGCTAGCTTTTGAATGTGTTTGCTCTTGCTTCTCTAGTTCTTTTAATTGTGATGTTAGGGTGTCAATTTTAGATCTTTCCTGCTTTTTCTTGTGGGCATTATTTAGTGCTATAAATTTCCCTCTACACACTGCTTTAAATGTGTCCCAGAGATTCTGGTATGTTGTGTCTTTGTTCTCATTGGTTTTAAAGAACATCTTTATTTCTGCCTTCATTTCGTTATTTACCCAGTAGTCATTCAGGAGCAGGTTGTTCGGTTTCCATGTAGTTGTGCGGTTTTGAGTGAGTTTGTTAATCCTGAGTTCTAATTTGATTGCACTGTGGTCTGAGAGACAGTTTGTTGTGATTTCTGTTCTTCTACATTTGCTGAGGAGTGCTTTACTTCCAACTATGTGGTCAATTTTGGAATAAGTGCATTGTGGTGCTGAGAAGAATGTATATTCTGTTGATTTGGGGTGGAGAGTTCTGTAGATGTCTATTAGGTCTGCTTGGTGCAGAGCTGAGTTGAAGTCCTGGATATCCTTGTTAACCTTCTATCTTGTTTATCTGTCTTATATTGACAGTGGGGTGTTAAAGTCTCCCACTATTGTGTGGGAGTCTAAGTCTCTTTGTAGATCTCTAAGAACTTGCTTTATGAATCTGGGCGCTCCTGTATTGGGTGCATATATATTTAGGGTAGTTAGCTCTTCTTGTTGAATTGATCCCTTTACCATTATGTAATGGCCTTCTTTGTCCCTTTTGATGTTTGTTGGTTTAAAGTCTGTTGTATCAGAGACTAGGATTGCAACAACACCTGCTTTTTTTGTTTTCCATTTGCTTGGTAGGTCTTCCTCCATCCCTTTATTTTGAGCCTATGTGTGTGTCTGCACATGAGATGGGTTTCCTGAATACAGCACACTGATGGGTCTTGACTCTTCATCTAATTTGCCAGTCTGTGTCTTTTAACTGGGGCATTTAGCCCATTTACATTTAAGGTTAATATTGTTATGTGTGAATTTGATCCTGTCATTATGATGTTAGCTGGTTATTTTTCCCGTTAGTTGATGCAGTTTCTTCCTAGCATCGATGGTCTTTACAATTTGGCATGTTTTTGCAGTGGCTGGTACCGGTTGTTCCTTTCCATGTTTAGTGCTTCCTTCAGGAGCTCTTGTAAGGCAGGGCTGGTGGTGACAAAATCTCTCAGCATTTGCTGGTCTATAAAGGATTTTATTTCTCCTTATGAAGCTTTGTTTGGCTGGATATGAAATTTTGGGCTGAAAATTCTTTAAGAATGTTGAATATTGGTGCCCACTCTCTTCTGACTTGTAGAGTTTCTGTTGAGAGATCCACTGTTAGTCTGATGGGCTTCCCTTTGTGGCTAACTCGACCTTTCTCTCTGGCTGCCATTAACATTTTTTCCTTCATTTCAACCTTGGTGAATCTGACAATTATGTGTCTTGGGGTTGCTCCTCTCAAGGAGCATCTTGGTAGTGTTCTCTGTATTTCCTGAGTTTGAATGTTTGCCTGCCTTGCTAGGTTGGGGAAGTTCTCCTGGATAATATCCTGAAGAGTGTTTTCGAACTTGGTTCCATTCTCCCTGTCACTTTCAGGTACACCAATCAAACGTAGATTTGGTGTTTTCACATAGTCCCATATTTCTTGGAGGCTTTGTTCATTTCTTTTTACTCTTTTTTCTCTAAACTTCTCTTCTCATTTCATTTCATTAATTTGATCTTCAATCACTGATACCCTTTCTTTCAGTTGATTGAATCAACTACTGAAGCTTGTGCATGTGTCAGGTAGTTCTCGTCCCATGGTTTTCAGCTCCATCAGGTCATTTAAGGTCTTCTCTACACTGTTTATTCTAGTTAGCCATTCATCTAATCTTTTTTCAAGGCTTTTAGCTTCCTTGTGATGGGTTCGAACATCCTCCCTTAACTCAGAGAAGTTTGTTATTACCAACCTTCTGAAGCCTACTTCTGTCAGCTCATCAAAGTCATTCTCCGTCCAGCTTTATTCCGTTGCTGGCAAGGAGCTGCAATCCTTTGCAGGAGAAGGGGTGCTGTGGTTTTTAGAATTTTCAGCTTTTCTGCTCTGGTTTCTCCCCATCTTTGTGGTTTTATCTACCTTTGGTCTTTGATGATGGTGACCTACAGATGGGGTTTTGGTGTGGATGTCCTTTTTGTTGATGTTGATGCTATTCCTTTCTGTTTGTTAGTTTTCCTTCTGACAGTCAGGTCCCTCAGCTGCAGATCTGTTGGAGTTTGCTGGAGGTCCACTCCAGACTCTGTTTACCTGGGTATCACCAGCAGAGGCTGCAGAATAGCAAATATTGCAGAATAGCAAATATTGCAGAACAGCAAATATTACTGCCAGATCCTTCCTCTGGAAGCTTCATCTCAGAGGGGCACCCAGCTCTATGAGGTGTCATTCGGCCCCTACTGGGAGATGTCTCCCAGTTAGGCTACACAGGGGTCAGGGACACACTTGAGGAGGCAGTCTGTCCATTCTCAGAGCTCAAACTCCATGCTAGGAGAACCACTGCTCTCTTCAGAGCTGTCAGATAGGGACATTTAAGTCTGCAGAAGTTTCTGCTGCCTTTTGTTCAGCTATGCCCTGCCCCCAGAAGTGGAGTCTACAGAGTCAGGCAGGCCTCCTTGAGCTGTGGTGGGCTCCACCCAGTTCGAGCTTCCCAGCCGCTTTGTTTACCTACTCAAGCTTCAGCAATGGTGGACGCCCCTTCCCCAGCCAGGCTGCTGCCTCGCAGTTTGATCTTGGACTGCTGCACTAGTAGTGAGCAAGGCTCTGTGGGCGTGGGACCCGCTGAGCCAGGCGCGGGGCATAATCTCCTGGTGTGCCATTTGCTAAGACCGTTGGAAAAGTGTAGTGTTAGGGCGGGAGTGTCCCAATTTTCCAGGTACAGTCTGTCATGGCTTCCCTTGGCTAGGAAAGGGAAATCCCCCGACTCCTTGTGCTTTCCGGGTGAGGTGATGCCCTGCCCTGCTTTGGCTCATGCTCCATGGGCTGTACCTACTGTCCAACAAGTCCCAGTGAGATGAACCAGGTACCTGAATTGGAAATGCAGAAATCACCTGTCTTCTGTGTCGATCACGCTGGGAGCTGCATACTGGAGCTGTTCCTATTTGGCCATCTTGGAATGGACTTCCTCTGGTAGTATGTTTTAATTGATTGCTTTTTATTTGTAGTGTATTTATAGATTTTTGCTTTGTGGTTACTATGAGGCTTACAAGTTATTCTAAACAGACAGCAACTTAAATTTGATCACAAAAATAAGAAACAAAGGAAAAACTAAACAAAACTCTACACTTTAACTCCACCCCTTGCTACATTTTGACTTTTGTTGTCTCAGTTTACATTTTTTTATTTTGCCTATCTCTTAACAGGTTACTGTAGTTATTATTTCTGATAGTTTTGTCTTTTAGTCTTCATACTAGAGACATGAGTGGATTACACACCACAGTTACAGTGTTAGAGTATTCTGAATTTGTTCACTTACTTTTACTAGTAAGTTTTATAACTTCAAATGCTTGCTTTTTGCATGCTTTCTTTCAGATTGAAGAACTCTCTTTAGCATTTCTTGTATGACGAGTCTAGTGATGAATTCCCTCAGCTTTTGTTAGTCTGGGAAAGACTTTCTCTTTCCTTCATGTTTGAAGGAAAGCTTTGCCAGGTACAATGTACTCAGCAGTTTTCTTTAAAAACACTTTAAACATGTTGTCCTCCTCCCTCCTGGCCTCTGTTTCTGGTGAGAAGTACGTTGCTAGACAAATTGGAGCTCTTTTATGTACTATTTGCTGCTTTTCTCTTGCTGTTTTCAGGATCCTCTGTCTTTGACCTTTGAGAGTCTGATTATTATATGCCTTGGGGTAGTCTTATTTGGGTTGAATCTGTTTGGTGGTCCCTGAACCTGGATATTTACATCTTTCTTTAGGTTTGGAAAATTTTCTTATTGTTTCTTTGAACAAACTTCTTACTCTTGCTGTTTCTCAACTCCCTCCTGAATGCCAATGACATACATTTGCTTTTTGGCAATTATTTTCTATATCTTGTAGGCATTTTAAATTCCTTTTCATTTTTTTCTGTGTATTTTCCAGTAAACTGTCTTTGAGCTCACTGATTCTTCTGCTTGATCTTCATTCTGCTGTTGAGAGTCTCTAATGTATTTTTCAGTTCAGTAAATGCATTTCTCAGTTCCAGGACTTTTGTTTGATTTTTTAAAAAATTATTTCAATCTTTTTGTGAAATTTCTGTTAATTTTCTGAATTGATTTTCTATATTACCTTGGAATTCACTGCGTTTCCTTAGAATTGCTATTTTGAATTCTTTATCTGAGAGTTCACACATCACCATCTTGTTAGGGTTGATCACTGGCTCTTTGCTTTGTCCATCTGGGGAGGTCATGATTCTCTGTTTGCTGTTGTTTCTTGTGTATGTACATTTATGGATTTTCATTGAAAGATTAGTTACTTATTCTAGTCATCACCGTCTCACATTTTCTGGTCTTTCTATGGTATATTTGCTTAAAGGTTCTTTGTAGCTGTCTGCAAGTCTTCTTAATCCTATATTGTTGCCTCTCTTTTTTGGCACTAGGTAGTGCTTTAAGCTCAGGTTTGCCTCAGCTCTCACGAAAGTTCAGAGCACTGTCCATCCAAATGTTCAGAGCACTGCTTGTCCTGAATGGGGGATATTCTGGCTATATGGGAAGGCTGGCAAGGAGTGTATGCCCGGTAGGCCCATGGAGCGTGCCTTCTATAGCATGCTGTTAAACAGCTACTCTGATTTGGCATCTCCTTTGGCTGAGATAAAAAGCAGAGTTTTGTGGGCTGGGGTTTCTAGTCCTGCCTCCCCTGTTTGTCTCTAGGTACCCTCAGGGTTTTCTCTCCCTGTAGGCACTTGTGGTGCTTCTGGTGGGCTGAGGTAGGAACAGTTTTTGTGCAAGGGAACCCAAGAAAGTGAGGAAGCTGGCTGTCTGCCTTGCTTTCACTTCTTCCAGTGTAGAAAATGTGAATCTGGAAGAAATGATCCATGAGTGGTGCCTGGCAGATTGAAGGAGGGGCATTGTGGATAGAGAAGTCTGTTTCTCTTACCATCTACTCAGAGTGTTTTACTTCTCTGTCGTTCCGGGGATTGTCTCAGCCTCAGAATTGAGTTCTGGGATAATGCTGGTGATAATCTTGGTACTGGATTTTATTTTATTTATTTATTTTTTGTGGGAGAGAATAAAGCCAGGTTGCTTTGACTGTACCAATTTGGTGATATCACCTTGACAGAATTTTTAAGAGAGCCATTTGTCATGTTTCCTTTTCTACTATGGAAATAGATGAAAACTCCAATAGCCTGGGTCCCTGCTGAACTGAGTTGAATGTGTTAACAGCTGAGATTTTGGAGTTGTCTGTTATTGTAGTATAACCAAGCCCATCCTGACTGATACAGAATTCTAATTTGTAAATTGTTTTTCTTCAGAATGTTAAACATGTCACTCCTTTGCCTTCTTTAGCATGGCTGTTGAAAAGTTTAAAACCATTCTAATTCTTGATTCTTTAATTGTGACCTTCCCATTTTTTTTCTATTTGAATTTTATCTTTAACCTTAGTGTTCTGAAACTTCACAATGATGTGTCTTAGTGTTCACTTATTTTCATCAATTGTACTTAACATATGGTGGTCTTTCAGCTTGGAAATTCATGTTCTTTTGTTTTTGGGAAATCTCATGAGTTATTTTATCGATTTATTTTTCTCTATTTTTTGTTTTTATTTTGTTATTGATGTTGAATTTCCTGAACTAGTGTTCTAAGTTTTTAACTTTTTTTTTTTTTTAAGAGATGGGGTCTCTCATGTTTTCCAGGCTAAAGTGCAGTGGCTATTCACAGGCGTGATCATAGTGCAACGCAGCCTTGAACTCCTGGGCTCAGGTGATCCTCCTGCCTCAGCCTACCAAGCAGCTCACACTACAGGCACATGCTACTGCACCTGTGGCACACTTTTGGCTGCCATAAAAATATACTGGCTACCTTTCCTCTTATTTTCCATCTTTTTGCTCTGTTTTCTAGGGTATTTCCCCAAATTTATCTTCTTTCCTATTGCATTTTTTGTTTTTGCTATCAGAAATTTCCAAGAGCTCTTTGCTGTTCTTTCAGTGTTCTTCTCTTATAGTATTCCATTCTTATTTTGTGGATGCAGTATCTTCTTTTATCTCTCTGAGGACATTAATTTTAACTTCTAAATTTTCTTTCCTCTGTCTAGTTTTCTCCTCCAAGTTATTTTTTTTTTCTGTTTATTTGCTTTGGCCTCTATCTTTTGTATTAGAAGCTTTCTTCCCTCAAGTATCTGATAATCCATGGCTGTCAGCTCACAAGTCACTCAGCAGGCTGAAGAGCTGATTATAAGCTCTGAACTTGAGGGGTGCTTGCCAACTTCAATGGGCTGTTTGTTGGAGAACAATGTCGGTGTCTTGGGTCCCTCTTCTTGGACTGGCTGTATTTCCCAGATGGTACTTTACCAAACTCCTGCCTGAAGGATAAAGGTCTGATTGCCAGCATTCTGGAACCAAGTAGACGATCAGGGCTGGAAGTCTCTGGCTCCCATATTTAGTGTTACATGCTAACTGGTTTCCGTTGTTTATGGTCTGGTACTCACCCCCTCATTTGTGCTGTTTGGTCTGTAGAGACCCTTTCTAGAGAATAAACTTCCAGTGTTCTGCAGTGGGTTGGGTGGGGGGCAGTGGGTTGGGTGGGGGGCAGTTGCCCAGCAGCATGGAATGGGGGAGGAGACCGAGAAGGAGAGGGCAGTGAAGGAGAGGGACAGACAGGACAGAGTAGTGTCCCTGAAGCAAGTGACACAGAGGTTTCGGGAAAGAGGGAGTGATCACCTGTGCCCAACAGCCTGATGAGTAAGATGGGGATGGAGAAGTAACCCTTGGGCCTGGCAGCACAGAGGTCATTGGTCACCTCAATGAATGATGTCTCCTGGAGCCGTGGGAATGAAAGCCTGATCAGAATGAGTTCTAGAGAAAATGGTAGGAGAGGAAGCTATGGCAGTGATTGTGGAGAACTTTTTCCATTTGACTTATTTCTGTTTCAAAATAACCCTGTGAAATGGGCAGTCATCCCCATTTTATAGATTTATAGTTGAAGAAACAGTCTTAGCGAGGTTTAAGTGAATGGCCTCATTGCTAGCTGCTTCTCAAAAAGGCTTTCCTCTAGTCCTTTCTGTTTTCGCCACCTCCTCCCCAGCCTTCGCCACCTCCTCCCCAGCCCTCGTTCCAGAGGTGTCTGGAACTGTCAGTTCCTGAGGCTTTTGTGGATTTTTACAGTGTAAATTGGACTAATTCTCAGCTTTTCCTGTTGCTAGCTGTGGATTCAGCATTCTTAGGTCCACAAAGTCATTTATCACTTGTCTTGTCCCTTAGCTTTTCAGCTTCCATAATTTTGTTATTATTGTCTGAGCTGCCAAGAGTGATTTCAGGCCCCAGGAAGCTCTCCTGGACTTCAGACCCCCCTTCTTAACTCCTCTGCTGATTCTTGCTCATCTCTTCAAATTCTGAGGGCTCGGTCCTTGTACTTCTTCTCTTCTCTCTCTTCCTAGACAATTTCTTCCAGCCCCATGGCTTTAAATACCTCCAAGTCTGCAGGACCCCAAAGTCTCTGCTCCTCACCACGTGGCCCTGCTGCTGGCCTTGACAATGTTTGCCTAGTCCAGGCTACAAAATAGGCCACCTGTCCCCCTCCCATTTTCTATCAGCCTCCACTGACATCCCCCTGCCCTGCCCCAGACCCCCTCATCCTCTCCACTTCCTTTTCCTTGGGGCCAGGAAGGAAGAGTGTCTGCACAGAAAGCCTGTTGTCTGCTCATTCTCAGGCCTGCTCTGATCACCTCCCTGGGGAAGCCTTCCAGGATGGCAAAGGCACATTCCTGTGTGCACGCTTGCTGGGGTTCCTCACACACCTGCCTCCCTGGCATCTGGTCAGGTTTGTGCCTGGTCAGGTTTGGCCCTCCCCCTGGGGACAAACCCCATACAGTGTCATTGACAGTCCCCTCTTTTTCCCTCTAGTTCCTTGGACTCTTACCCCTATGGGCATTTGATAACAGGCATGGATTCTCTCCCCAGAAAAGTGTTTATAAACTCATTTTGCATCTAATTTCTGGGGGCTCAAGGACTGTCTGAAACCCCTGCATAAACCCCCTCATGATCTCTGGGTAAGAACCCCCAAGCTAAGTGAGACAAGCGTGGATCATGAGCACGTATGCTCCATTCCCAGTGCTTGCCAGGACTTGACTTGCAATAGGTGTTCAGTCGGTAAAGGCATATCCTGCATCTACTGTGTGGCAGGTGCTGCTCTACATACTGTGAGGACTCTACATAGCAGTGAGGACTGCAATGTTTTTGCCCAGGGAGCTGGCATTCTGTGGGGAGACCAACATAAATGCACATGTATGTATGTTACAGTGTCAGGAGTGCTAAGATGTGGGCAGAAGCCAGATCACTTAGGAACTTCTAGCTCACAGTAAGGACTTCAGACTTTGTCCGGAGCGTGATAGGACACTATTGAGCAGGGAGTGATAAGATCAGATTTTGAAAGACCATTCTGGCTGCTGTGTGCAGAGTGGGCTGTGGGGAATGGTGAAACTGCTGCAGTGGTGAATATTCAGAAGTCAGGCTGACTCACCTGGCTCAAAGGCTGGGCACAGGCTGCCCTGCACACCCTGGGCCTTTGAGCAGCAGGGCAGTCGGGGGGAGGGGGCCTCCTGGCTCTGCTGTAGCTCCCAGAATCCCCTATCACCTTCTCTCCCCTTACCAGCCTCCTCCCTTCTCAGGCAAATGTCGCCAGGGTACCCAGACTGTTCTCCTGCTTCCTCTCCCCACAATTTTCTTCCTGCTTTGGGTCTTGCTGTCCTGCCTTGGGCCTGTGCTGTGTGGATCTAGATCTATGCCAGGAATGCAGCAAGGGCCCAATCTGTAGTACTTCTTGATTGAATGGAGCATGAGGAGGAAAGTGAACTGGAAGCAATGGCTTTGGCCCCAGGCAAGTGGCCAGATGGCATTTATTCCCATATACGTATCTGCCTCAGTACATGCTGTCTATACCTATGGGGTTGTATCTGTACTGGATACGTGTGTGTGTGTGTGTGTGTGTGTGTGTGTGTGTGTGTGTGTGTGGACAATACTATGCACCTGCATGGCTCTGGTGAGTTCATCTTGGTGGATCCCTAAGCTTCCCTGCCCTCAGGTTAGGAAGGGGACACCCCCATCCCCCTGGCTGGGTGCAGGCTCTGGACTCCCTTGCAGTGGGAAGGCAGTCTGAGAATCCCACTGTAGGTGGTGGTGGGACTGACTTTGAGTCTAGGCTGCCACTGCACCCTGGGGAGACATTCCCAGAACCTGGTGGCACAGCGATCATTACAGATGCTGATAAGCAGTTCTGAGGGAAGGCGTGGATCAGCAGGCGAAGGGGAAGGATTTCTTGTTTGCCACCGGCCCCTTCTCATCATCTCCCAGGAGGAGGAGGATGCTGTATAGGCCATCTGCCTCTCCTGCCCCCTCGGCCCCCTCAGCAGCATGCAAGGCCTGCTGCCTCAGAGAGGGTTCTTGCCGGCTTTGTGCCTTCAAGGCTATAGGCAAGTCAGCTTTGGCAGAGAAGCAGAGAGGGGAGTTGGCCACGTCCCTGCAGCCTTTCTGGGGAGAGTGTCAGGGTGGAAACGTGGGCCTCCCAGCGCCTCCCAGTATGTGTGCCTCTCCGCAGTACCCTGGCCTGTGGAGGGGCGGGGAGGAGGACCTAGTGTTCTTCTATAGACCTCATGTGCCTTTACAAGTGCCAGCCCCCACGCTAGGCCCCCCAAAGCTCACCATCCAGTAGGAGAGTTAGACCAGAAATAAATGAGTGGGACAAGGGAGAGTGGCTTCGAGGAAGAAAAAATATTGGGGGCCAAGAGGCAGGGGCACTTTGCCCTTCCTTCCTCAGGAGGCAGGGGAAGGGGAGAAGGAGTGTTCCTGGGGAAGATGGATAGGATTTTTCCAGGTAAAAAGAAAATTTCACCTGCACTGACCCAGAGGTGTGAATGCAGGTATGGGGCTCAGGGCTAAGAAGGTCTTGGGCTTGGTGGTGCTGGGGCAGGCTATGGTGGAGGATGCAATTAGAACGGGAGGAGCAGGTGGGGTGAGTTAGAGTGAAGGGCTTGTCCAGGTGGTGACATGCATTTCCTGACAAACTAGGTAGTTTGGCCTTTTTCTTGAGGACCCCACATCTCGCATGTTTGGAAGGAGTGATGTGGTGAAATTTGTGTTTTTAGGAAGAGCGTGTTGGCTTCTTTGGGGAGAGGAGACTATAGAGGGGTATAATTGGAGGAAAGGAGACCAGGAGAAATGTCTCTTGGGTGGTCCGGGTAAGAGACGGTGGGGGACAGGGTGGAAGTCGAGCTGCTGAAGGAATAGCACCCAGACAAACCAGGGAGCTGGATGTGGCATGGCTTGTCGCCACCGTGCTTTGGGCCAGACAGAGCTGGATGCTAGGGGCCTTCTGGGACTGTCCCTGGGTGACAAGGTGGAGGGTGGACTTATTCACTAAGAGGGAGGATGAGAGATTCCAGGAAGATGACGGTGAGCCCAGCTTTGGACATGATAAATGGAAACATGCAGGTGCTGTGACCAGCAGGCAGTTGGCAATGTCCAGACCTAAGGGACAGGTCTGCGGCTGTGGTGAAAGGGGCATCTGAGGTAGGGTGCAGATGAGAGTCCCAGGGAGGCAGAGGGTGGAGATGAGAAGAGAGAAGCAGAGGGTGGAAGTGGCCGCCTGGGAAACAGCATCATTAGGAGTAAGGAAAGGAGCCCTTACAGGGGGTGGAGGAGGTAAAGTCGGAAACAGCAGGGAAGCCTGGGGAGCGCCAGGTCATGCGGCCCGGAGAGTGACCTTGAGAAGGTGTCACTGCCGTCCAACACCTCAGAAAGACTAAATGAGAAAGACCCAAATGAAGTCATTGTTTCTGGCGACCTGTGGTCCTTGGCAACCTCTAGAATTTTGCAGTGTTTGGGCTGTGGGAGACTGATGGGGATATTGTATTTGGTTCTTTTCCGCAGGTGGTTTTAGAAGCCACTGTATTCCAGTGTGCTGTTGTGTCCTTGGCTGATAACACCCCTTACCCCCATGCCTACAACCGGGATGTGTCTCTGGGCTCCAGGGAAAAATAAAAAGAGTGGTGAGAAAGAGCCACTTCATAAGAAACTCTGTATGGCATTGGGATGTGAGGTTGCACAACTGAGAGGCCTCCAAGAGGGTCACCCAGTAAGTGGGGAGAGAAGAGGGGATAGAACCTGATGTTGTTGCCCAGAGCAACATGGCCTCCTCTCTTCCCTGGCTGCACACACTGGAATACACTTCCCAGCCTTCCTTGCAGTTAGATGTGGCCATGTGACTGAGTCCTGGCCAGTGGGATGTGAGCAGATGCTGTGGACCCTTTCAAATATGGCCTTGTATAAGGAACCTCCCTTGTGCAATTCTAGCTCTTCCTCCATTTGCCAGCAGAACAGAGAGGATTCTGGGGTCTTGGAGAAGGGTGGAGCCACAAGATAGAAGGAGACTGGGTTTACGAATGACTGTGTGGAGCTGACTCCCCACTGGGCAGTGCTGTGAGCACCAGATAAACTTTTATTGTGTTCAGCCAAGTGAGATTTAGGTGTTTATCCATACAGCAACTAGTGTCACCTGAAGGGATACAGAGATTTTTCTCCCTTTTGCTGGCAGCTGCCATGCAGATGTGACACTTCAAGGCTTAAGAGCAGTGCTGACCCTGTAGGGGTGGAGGAGACTGGAGGGGAGGTATCCCGGAGAAGTATGAGCACCACCAGCAGATGGGGTGGTAGCTGATGCCCATACTTGAGCATCCGTGGCACCTTTCCTGCGTATGGCCAGAAATACCACAATCTTCTAGGGATGATCCTGCAGTTACAGTGGAGCAGAAATGCGGGTTATTACTTTGTGCAATCCCTTTGCATTTAGTGTGTAATGTAATAGTGCCTGGTGCATAGTGAATGCCTATTCAGTGATATTTACGGCTCTGAGGCTGGTTGAACGAGGGAACAGGTTACACTGGATGAAGTTCTCCTGAGTTTGTACCTTCTTTTTCCCTGTCTGCCTTTCTCTCTCAACTGTGGTTCAGGACACACTGTAGAACTATAAAATGGAAGCTGGATGCAACCTTACAGGTGACCTGATTTCTCTTACATGTTGTATGTAGATCAGGAAGTTGACATAAGTGATATTAATGACTCCAGATCTGGCTTTGGAGTTAGGCCAGGAGATGGCATTGTATCAGTGTCACTGCTAGGGCACAACCCAGGTCTTCTGCCTCTCTAGCCAGAGTTTTCAAAATCAGAAAACTAACAAAATAATGATTTTTTAAAAAGAAAAAGAAAAGCCAGGCACGGTGGCTCACACCTGTAATCCCAGCACTTTAGAAGGCAGAGGTGGGCAGATCACGAGGTCAGCAGTTTGAGACCAGCCTGGCCAACATAATGAAACCTGGTCTCTACTAAAAATAAAAATAAAAAAAATTAGCCCGGTGTGGTGGTGGGCATCTGTAATTCCCAGCTACTCAGGAGGCTGAGGCAAGAGAATTGCTTGAACCTGGGAGGCAGAGGTTGCAGTGAGCAGAGATCATACCACTGAACTCCAGCCGGGAGTTCCAGAGCGAAAAAAAAAGAGATACCAGTTATATTCCCAATGCCTAGAGAGACTGCCATTGTTAACATTTTAGTTTATATCCTTCCAGTCTTTTTTTCTTATGTGTGAATGCACATAACACATTACATATCTAGAGTAATGTATATGCAATATTTATACTACATGTAGACTATACAATATATTCTGCATATTCCATATGCGTTATAAATATAGAATATACTACCTATAAAATGATAATATTCTGTAGATACATGTAGTATACTACATAAATATATATACTACATATATACATATTAATAGTATATAATATTAATACTATACTACATAAATAATATATAATACTACATGTAGCATATGATATATTCTGTGTACACACATAAAATAGAAAAATAAACTCATGCTATATATATTGATTATAACCTGCTTTTTCCACTAAGATCATAAAATTATTTTCCATATTATTAAATACTATTGTATAATGTTTTATATGGCTGTATCATTTAATCCTTGTTGTTGAACCATAAATGTTTCCGTTTTTGCTGTTATGAAGAGTGCAATAGTAAATGTTTGCTATTGCACATTGATTTTTTTTTTTTTTTTTTTTTTTTTTTTTTTTTTTGCAGGGGCTAAAGTCCTATATGTGGAATTTTTGGATCCAAAAGTAAGAAAGATGCTAACACTGTTGATGTGCGTAGACAAACCGATCTCTGCAAAGGCTGTGCTAATTTAAGCTCCCATCATTGGTGAAGGAGGTGGCCCATTTCCTCATACCCTTGGCCGGAACTGGGTGGTGTCATTTTTCCAAGGGCACCTCTCATTCCTGAGTGGTACCAGGGGAAAGGAAGCAAGCCTTGTTCTGGGCCTTCATGTCTGTGCCTCCCTGGGGTGGGCAAGCATTTGTGGGAGGCCCAGGCTCAGCTGGAGGGCTGGCAGAGGAAGTGGAAAGTAAAGATGCGGAAGATGGTGCTCAGAAGAAGGTGGGCTGGGAAGTCTCCCTGGGCATCTGGCCACCCTACTGGAGTTCTGGCTGTGGAGCCCAGTGATGTGGCCACATGAGCCTTGCTCTGGGCAGATGGGTTGGGCCAACAGAGTGCCAGAGATGGGACTGGGAGAAAAGGTGGATGAGCATGGAGAAAGGCGGACACCACCAGTCGTTGGCTCCAGGAGCTGTAACAAAAGCAAATATTTGGAGGCTAGGATTGCTTAGCTTTCTCCTTGGAATCAGCAGACTCTCGGAGGCTGGGATTAATTTGAAGAAATTTACTAGCAGAGTTTGTGGCAGATAAAACAGTTTGCTTATTTCACACTTGTATGGCCACCTGCTAGGAACTGTTTGTTCAGTTTCGAATTCTTTAATTAAAATCAACATAAAACAGATTGAAAACATCCCAAGAAGGGGATGCTTGATTTGCTGGAGGATATTGCAGAAAGATGGAGCAAAGTGGCTCAAAAAGTGCTTCATCACCAAGCAAGCGGGCGGCAGGGAAGTGCAGCTTGGCTAACTTTGGGATTCAAGTGTGTTAGTGTGTGTGCCAGAGGCTGGCAGGAAGTGCAGAGAACTCACGTGAATTTTCGTCCCACTTTGGGCATTTTTCATGATAGTGGTGGGCTGAGGTGGAAAAGTGAGAGGTTTTTTTTGCTTCTACCCCTTAGAAAAGGCCACTTCCACATTCAATCCTTCACTAAATAGTCATTGAATTCCTCTATGTCAGAAATTGTGAATAACATGCAACCCTTGACCTCAAGAAGCTCAGGATGGGTGAGGGAGACAGCAATTTTAACCCAGTACATGCTATGTGCTGCAGTAAGAGTTAATTCTGGGTGCCATGGGAGCCCCCAGTGCTGACCTGTGGAAGAGGCGAGGAGCTGAGGTTAGATTTCTAAGAAGACATGACATCTACCTCAGCTGAGATCCAATGAGTGGATAGAATTTACTCAAGTTAAAATGATGTATCAGTTAGCTACTGCTACAATATGCTGTGTAACAAACACCTACCATTTCTCAGTGGCAAATAACAAAACCATTTATCTGGTTCATGTGTCTATGTGTTGGTTGAGGGTCTGCTGATCTTGGCTGGGCCTGATCAGGCAACTCTGCTCCATAAGCCTCTTATCCTTCTCTGGGACCACCAGCCTAACCTGGCATGATTCTCTAATGGTGACAGAAAAAGGAGAAGAGAGAAAGCCCAATCACACTTCTTCTAACATTCCACTGGCCAAAGCAAGTCATATGTCTGCACCCAAGGTTAAGAGGCAGGGAAACATATTCCATATATTCCACCTCTTTAGTGGGATAACACACACATACCCAGCTCTTTGGAATGGTGGCCATTAATGCAACCCATCACACATAGGATGGATGTAGTGGTGGTGGTGGGATGTTATAGGATGAGGGACAGCATAAGCAGTATGAGGCTGGGCATGCTGGGCACTGTCTGTAGGAGCGTGCATATGAGGAGGGGCTTGCAAGACTCCTGGAAGGGCATGCAGGAGAAAAAGAGAAAGGTCTTATGTGTCAGCACAGTCTTTGGATTTTGTCCCCAGAGCAGTGAGGAAGCACTGGTGGGTTTTAAGTGGGGAGTGACATGGTCAGATTTTGCCATAGAGTCATCTCTCTGGCTAGCTTTCAGAGTGGAGAACAGAGTGGGTAGGACAGAGGTTCAGGGTTAGAAGACCAGTTGGGAGCCTTTCAGTAACCCAGGCTTCCACGGGACCTGATTTCATGATCAGGAGACTCAGGTTGTGACATCTTGTTTTTATAAAGCATTTTTCCTGGATGCTTGTTAAACTTTAACTCATGGTATGCCAGCTCATAGCAAAAAGCCCTGCTGCTGTTATAGCAAATGGAATCAGTGGAGATGGTTAAGGAGTAGGAGGCTTGCTGGTCCTAACACATCCCATTCACTTTGGCCTTGACTCAGTAACTGGTCCCCTGAACCTCTCCATCATCTTTTCTCAGGCCCCACAGCTCTTGAGCAGGCAGAAGCTAGAGGCTGGTATCCTGGGTAGAAATTGCTCCACTCGGCCGGGCGTGGTGGCTGATGCCTATAATCCCAGCACTTTGGGAGGCCGAGGCAGGTGGACCACTTGAGGTCAGGAGACCAGCCTGGCCAATATGATGAAACCCCATCTCTACTAAAAATACAAAAAACTAGCCAGACATGGTGGCACACATCTGTAATCCCAGCTACTTGGGAGGCTGAGGCAGGAGAATTTCTTGAACCCAGAAGGCAGAGGTTGTAGTGAGCCAAGATCGCACCACTGCACTCCAGCCTGGGCAATGGAGCGAGACTCCATCTCAAAAAAAAAAAGAAAAAAAAAAAAAGAAAAAGAGAGAAAGAAATTTCTCCCTCCCTTCCCCAAGCCCCACTCCCTTTGGGTCCAAGTGTTGCAGATGGTCTGCATACACTGCTGGGCACAGGGACTGCCTGTTGGAGATCTTGGGCCCTGGTGCCTGTGGGGAAGGCCAGCGCTGCAGGCTCTACCCAGTGCCCATTTCCTGACACCTGCTTTTAACGCCTGATTTTGAGCTAGCCACTTTACATTTTGCATCCATCCCCTACTGGCTTGGCATAGTGGGAAAGACACTGTAGTCAAAGACCTGGGTTTGGATGCCACTTCAGCTCTCTGCAGATCCCGGGATCTTGAGCAAGTCACCAGAGCTCTCTGGGCCTCGATTTCCTCGTTGTTGGTTGATCTCAGCTGGTAAAGTCGCCAAATGTGGCCATGGGTGTGAAAGATCCTGGAGACCCTCTCACTCCTCAATTCCCTGCCCAGACACCCCCATGCATCCTGGAAATGGCAGCTGAAACCTACCTTCTCTTCCTGGAGGGCCCAAGCAGACCTCTGCCAAAGCTCCCCTGGCTTTAGACAGCTCCCACGGAAATGAAAGCCCTCTCATCCGTGTGTTCTTGTATCTCTGAGCCCGCAAGCCCTGGCACAGGACTGGCAGCTCACAGGTAAATACATGTTGAATATGGAATGTAAACTCTTTCTAGCCTAATCTGGACTGGCAAATTGGCCCACTCCTTCTCCTTTCTCTTCTGAAGACACTTCCTTCCTATGCCTGGTGCTCAGGACTGGGATTCACTCCGCAGGTGCTGGGCAGGCCTGTGTTTAGATTTCCCCTTCCTCCTAACCTGCAAGGACCTTTGTAAAGCACTGGCCCATGGGAACACAGAGGACTGGTTACGGCTTTGCAGCTGAGGCCCAGGATTCAAGACATCTTGACATCGCTGCTCACTGGCTGTGGCCGGGGTAACTCACTGAAATCCTCTGAGCTCCAGTATATGCATCTAGAAAACAGGGATGCTAATGATTTTATGGCTATTGTTAACTGTCTGTTTTGAGCAGTTCTTGTGTGCTGGCTATGAAAACCATCACCACCACCACCATTATCACAGTGCTGGGGCTGCCAGTTCTTGAGAGTTTGTTATGGTCCTGGCAGAGTTGACTTTATGAAGAATAGCTCATTAACCCACACAAACTCCCCCAAGACCCCCTTTCTTGTTTTAGGGTGCCTACCTGCCTGCTTTGGTGGTTGCTGTGAGGAGCAAAGGAAATGACGTGTGTGTGTGTGTATGTGTGTGTGTGTATGTGTGTGTGTGTGTGAAGGTAAAGGGATGGGAAGTGGAGAGATAGGCATGAGGGGTCTGGATGGGCCCTCCTACCTTGTTTTAGGAGAAGCAGCTCAAGTAAGAGAAAACTGTTTGGATTCTGGAGTTGAAGAGAGCAGGGTTTGAATCCCAGCTCTGCCACTTTCTACTGTGAAGTTTTGAGCCAGACACTTAGGCACTTTGAGCCTCAGTTTCCCTATATGCAAAATGGGCTAAGATTCCCCACCTTGAAGATGAACGAGATGAGGACAATTACAAAGCAGTCAGCAGAAGGCAGGAAGCACATCAGATGCACTACACTAAGCCACTTGTAAAGTGGTTAGCAGGTAGCCTAGTTCATAGGACATACTCAGAAATGAAACTCACTTTCTGTGCTTTTGTTTTTATTTGATCATCATCAAATGGCTTTTGAGGATAGGTAAAGAGGATTACGGTCATCCAGAGGAGAAACTGAGGCTCAGCAATGTCAAATGACTTGCCCAAGGCCACACAGTGAGCAAATTACCAGGTAGATCCTGACTCCAGGCTTGTCTGACATTGGGTCCTGCCTACCTCCAGTCTTGCTGACTTTCCTGACCCAGCCACCTGCCTCCCTGACATCTTTGTGCCTGCCTCTGGGCCTGAGGCAGTGGCTGGGAGCCTGTGGTGTCCGGTGGCTAGCCTGGATCCTCTGTCCTTGCCCGGCCCTCTGCACCCCATGCCCCCTATCACCAGCTCCCCAGACTCTGCTCCTCGGCCGAGGGGCACACTGTGGTGAATCAGCCTCCTTTGTGGTGTTGATTAGAGGCCTCCTCCTACAAACATCAAAGCTTCAATTAACATGGGCCGCTTGCAACCCTCTTGCAAAACTCTGATAAGAATAGAATTTTCTCTTGGAAAATGGATTTTTATTTAGTTGTGTGTACTGTTGGTTAAATGACCTACTCTATACACTGGCGCTGAGATTCTGGGGACAATTAGGGGGCTCGTCAGGAGCTGGTTATCTGAAGGAAACAGGCGCTGGGCTGTTTAGCTGTCTAATATCCTGACGGGCGGGGGGCAGAGGCAAATTTAAAAAAAAAGCCTTCACTCCTTCTCTAGACATGGGGAGTGGAGGGTGGTGTGCTGAGTAGGGGCTTTGTGGGGCAGGAAGGTGGCCCCTGCTCTCCTGGGAGTGTGGCTGGGTTGGTGGGCCCCAGCCTTGCTCTGCTGGGTGTGAGTGTGTGTGTGTGTGTCTGTGTGTGTATGAGCATGTGTGTGTGTATATGTAGGGTGTGCAGCAGTCTCAGATGCTGCTCAGAGCATATGCTGGCCTCAAAGAGGACCCGGGGAGCTGGCTGGCTGGGTGTAGAGGGGGCACGGTTCAAGAACACAGCAAAGCTGGGCGCACCTGAGCTGGAGGCATGGGAGGCTAAGGCTGGTAGGCCCCTGACTTTTTTCATAATCACTCCTCTTATTAAACTTGGCCTTCTTCTAGAGTGGGATGGATTAATGTTCAGAAAATGCTGTCTCCTCAATCTCATTGCTTCTAGTGGAGGAAAAGAAGCACTCTTCCCCTGTCCAGGATTCCTGAGAGGCCACTGACTTAGGCCCCCATCAGTCTGCAATATTCTTGGTTCCAAAGACCCTTCCAAAAAGGGAAGCCCTCAATTCCTTCCAACTCCCCGTCAGCTTCCATTCACCGACAGAAAAATTCTTCCTATTGTCTAACCATATTTCCCCAGCTGCACTTTAAGTCTGTCCTGAATGAAGACACATTGGACAGAGTGAGAAACTTAGGGTTAGGGGAGTGGCCTGCTTGGGAGAGGGAGAGTTTGGGGTGGGCACGAGGGTGGACAGCTGGCTGGGGAAGGCAGAGTGCAGAAGAGCTGGTCGGCAAACTGCTCTTCTTCCTTGAGTTGGGGAAGTCTGGTGTAGCATGACTGTATTGATTCAATTATTCCCTACAATGTAATACTCTGCATCTGTGTGATAGCAACAAACAGAGTTGAAAGACATACAAAAATAAATGATCTGAAAGTTAATATGGCTGAATGGGCATCTATGAATTCGAGGAGAGAGGTTTTGTTTTACATTGTAAAATCAATAGCGTGCAGAACAATGTCCTAACTTCCCCTGGGGACCCCAGTGAAACCCGCCCGTATCGATTGCCATGCAAATTAATTGAATTCATGAAATCCACATTACTGGGTAATTGATGCTTCTTATAATTACCTCCAAGTTATGAGCTTTTAGGGGATTGCCTTGATTCCTGGGCCGTGGGGAGGGTGAGGGGAAGAGGCAGCTTCCTGAAACTGCAGCCAGTGGCTGTCCAGGTGGGCAGTGGGCAGGTGGAGGTTGACCAAGGCTTGAATCAGGGTCATTTGCCTGATGGTGGTGGGAGGCAGGGGCGGCTGGGATCCTCATCTCACAGTTTGCTCACCCAGCCCAGGTGAAGCTGGGAGTTTGAGGAGACATGAGCAGGTACTCCTGGACATTTGAAAGGCCCCCTGATAGGAAGGCTTCCCTGGCATCTGGGGCTCCTTGAGGGTGCCAAGACTGTCTTCAGGGAGTAATAACAGCAAACATTTATTCAGCATTTATTATGTGCCAAGCATTGTTCCAAATACGTTGCAAACTCATTAAATCCTGCAAACAACCATGAGGCATGTACTATTGTTCCCTTTGGTTGTTGAAGAAATGAGGCACAGAGAGTTAGGTAAGTTGTCCTAGTGACAGAGCTGGAAACCTTGACCACAGGCTAATCCATGAGTGGGCTTCAGGAGCCAACCCCCTCATATCACATGAGCAGTCTGCACTTTGACGCATGTGTGTTTCTCAGAGGGAGAGTCTGTAACTTTTATCAGATAATCACTGATTCAAATATCTGTTATATAAACATTGTTTCTATTAATTCCTTATATTTATACAGTGATGAGTGTTTTAATTCATTCTTGCAGGACATACTGTGTGACCTTGGAAAAATCACCTAACTTATCTGAGCCTCTTCTACAACTGCAAAAGCTGGAGGTTGGGATGGTTGTTGTCCAGGTCTCTTTGCAGCTCTGGCATCTACGGGTGATGCAGGGCATTTGCTCATATGGACCTCCCAAGAAGCCCTGAGCCAAGGGGGATGCTGGGCAGATGAGGAACCATAGACACGTTGGGACTAGGTCTCTTAGGGGGAAGCTCATGCAACAGGTTAGTGGCAGGGACATGAGGACAGGTGAAGCCGGTCTCCAAGCCAGGTGTACCTCAGGCCTCTGTTTCTTGTCTTCCTAGAGACCCTCCCATGGGAGTCAGCCAAACCCAAGGAGGAGTCTGGTGCTGGGTCCTGGAGCCTGCACTGCCATCCCTCTACCTTGGAGCCACAGGGCAGCACAGCCGGGAAGAGCTCCCTTCTCTCTATTGCTGCTGTTTGGGAAAGTTGTCTCCTCTTTCTGGGCTCATTGCTTTTACTTGCAGAATGAGTTGACTTTGGGAGCTGTGGCTGGAGCCAGGGGCCAGGGATGTTCTTGGCCACAGGGTGGGCAGGCTGGGTTGGAACCCAGAGGGAAGCAAAGGCTCTTAACAAGTACTGTCTCCAGGAAAGTACTTGTGTAATGCCGGCCCTCTTCTTCCCTGGGCTTGGCAGAAGGTGAGGGCTGGCCAATCATGTCACCCTTCCCTCTTCCCAGGCTCAGCTTTGGAGCAGTTGAAGTTGAGGCTGAGCTCCAGAGAGACATGTCTCCTGATTGGTGGAGTCTGGCCTGGTGGAGCTGAAGCACCATGAATTACCATCCATACTAGGGACCTGGCCTGGTTCCATGTCCTTGCCAGGGCAGCCTGGGCTGGCCAGGTGGCACTCACAGCAAGGAGACTGTGGCTTAGAGTTCAAGGTGGAGGCTGGAGCACAGGGTAGGAAGCTTGGTTCTGCCTGTGGCTGGAGCTTCTACCTGGCTCTTGAGGACTTGGTGCAGGGTGAATGTGGCCATGAGCCCCTCATTGGACACTAGGCAGTGGTTCTGGCTCTCCATCTCCTGGAAGCTTTGGGACTAGAAATGTACTGACTCCCTACAGGGCAGCTGCCTCTGCAGAGGGGAAGTTGTGTGGTATGCTCAGAGGTTTCTGGCACTGCTACAGCCTCCTTGCCAACCCCAGCCCATGGTGTGAAGGCTCCAGGCTCTGCTAGGGTGTCCTTCCTGGCAACAGCCACAGTCTTGAGAGGGAGGACCTGGGAGGCTTCCCTGACTCATCCAGGCCAACAGGTGGCCAGCTAATAGGCATAATTCTCCTGCCTTGATCTCCCTGTCCAGATCAGGGGTTCTTGAATGACCTTGATGCTGATCTTCTGGACCCAATGACTCTTTAGAGATGGTAGAGATCTTACAAGATTATCTAATCTAACCTCCTCACCAAAATGAGGTTCAAAGAGGTCATTTGGCTTGTCCAAGTTCTCATGGTCAGTAGGAATCAGAGCTGAATCTTCAGTCCAAGCCTTCTGACTTAAGTGCAGGACTCTTTCCATGACATCAAAATAATCTCCCAGCCACTAGCCTGCCATCTCTCTGGGCATCTCTGGTGTGGGGTGTTGGTGTGGGTGGAGGGAGGGTCCTCTCTATCCTCCTCCTAGAGAATCGTAAGACTTCACAGGGGTCAGGACATGGTAGAAAGCTCCTGCCTTGCTGGCTGTGTCTTTGCTCCTGGCTGCTGGACCCCCTGAACCCTGAAGAACACAGGCTTCTAGACCTAGCTAGGACACCTCTCTCCCTCTCTTCTGGGGAGAACAGCCCATTTTCCCTCTGCACACCTTAGGGCAGAGACGGTGCTATGGCAGCCTTAATAGGGGAAGTTGATGAATGCATCAGAAATGTGTATAATTAAGATTGAAAACTAATTGTGGGATGGTTGATGTTTCTCTCTCTCTCCTCTCTCCCTGCAGGAGAGGAATTCTCTCTGTATATACTGAGCCCCAAGGAAGGAATAGGGTGAGGTCTGGCATGGGGCCTGGAGTGAAGGAGAGCTGAAATCTTCCTTCCTTCCTTCCTTCTTCAACTCACTCACCCACCCATCCACCTACTCACCCATCTGTTCACCCATCCATCTATCCGCATCCACTTATCTACTCACACATCCATCCACACACTCAGGCACCCACTTATCTACCCATCTATCCATCTACTAACCAGTCCATCCATCCATCCCATAGGTTCTTCACCTACATGCAGTGGGCACTGATGTGGGAGGTGTACTAGTGGGTACAGAGGTGAACACTGGACGGAATGATGCAGCAAGTGATCAGGGAGGAAGACAGACTCTTGCCTCATGTCAGAATTTCCTGGGGTTTCCAACAGTTAGTTATTCAAGGAGAAGGCCTCAAAAAGAGCATAGACTTCTTCTATAAAAGAAGTCAGGATCCCCATGTTGTTTACATTTTGTGCTACAAGAGTGTATTTAGTGTTGCAGGCCCTGGTGAAATTTTCATTGCCATAGTTATCCTAAGCATTTGAGGAGAGCCTACTAGGCCCATTCCCCTGAGACTTCATTTAACCCAACCCAACCCAACAACCAAATGGATCCAGTAGAGTTGCTAGCGCCGTTTCACAGATGAGGAGACTGAGGCTTAGGTAAGCAAAGCAAACATGCCTCAGTGAGCAACCAGGGTTGTCATGAGAATGGAATGAGGTCAAGGCCAAGTTTTAGTCTGCAAACAAGTTGGAAGATTGATATGAATCAGAAATAACCAGGGTGCTTTTAGAAATGTTTCCTCTTAAGCTTCGGTACAAATTGATTCTGCCCTTAGGGATATGGGCCACGTGGGAGTCAGAAGGCAAAGAAAAGCAGACCCACAGCTAAACCTGTTCTCTTGGCTCCAAGGGCTGGGTGGTGCCAAAGCTTAAGGGGCTCCGACTTTGTGTGATGCTGCATATTTATTTTATCATCTGATTTTCGTGTAACGAGGCTCTACCACACCGTGAGAGTATTACCCCACAAAGTCGGGTTTATTATCACCATTTCACAGATGAGAAACTGAGGGAAAGAGAGTCAAGGTCACTTGTGTAGGATAACCCAGATAATAAGTGGGAGACAGGAGTTTGAGACCAGGTGAGGTAAATGCCTCCTTGTGCTTACTTCTACCCTGACCTGCCTGCTGCCCTAGATGAGCCACATAACTGTATCTATGGGGGTAGAGCCAGGAACAAGGATGACCAATTCCCTCTCACTGCCTTTCCTGGAAACTGAACAACCCAGAACCTGCCCATGCCCTACACAGCCAGGCCTGCTCTGAGTGTCATTCGGAGCTCCAGCTATGGCAGGACCTGTTGATGCCCTGCCTGGGTCCCTATGTCTCATCTCCTCACCCCACTCACTGCTGTGGGCACTGACTGGGCCACCGCTGTGGGTTTGATGCCCTATTGGGGGTTGTGGCTCCAGATTTAGTCACAGGCCCCGGTATTAGCTATCCACTGTAACAAATGATCCCAGAACTCAGCAGTTTAACACAACAATAAACATGGATGATCTGATCCAGTTTCTGTGGATCAGGAACTTGAGAGTGGCTTAGCTAGATGTTTTTGGCATGAAGTCTTTTGTGAAGTTGCAGTCAAGATGTTGGCTGGGGCTCCCATCTCATCTGAAGGCTTGACTGTGGCTGTGGGATCCACTTCCAAGATGATTGACTTGCATGGCTCACAAGGCCTCCTGGCTACTGGCAGGAAGCCACTGTTCCTTGCCCTGTGGACCTCTCCATAGGACTGCTTGAGTGTCTCCAGGGCATGGCTTTCCCTAGAATGAGTGATCTGAGAGAGAGAGACAGAGCCCAAGAAGAAAAGGAGCACTATCTTTTATGGCCTAGTTTCAGAAGTCACTCTGTAACTTCTAACACATTCTTTTTACTAGAAGTGAGTCACTAAGTCTGGCCACATTCAAGTGGAGGGGAATTAGGGTTTGTTTTTTGTTTGTTTGTTTTATTTTTTTTTTTGGAAGGAACACTAAAGAAAATTGTGGACACATTTTAAAACCAGCATACTCTCAACTGTTCTTTTTGGCTGGTAATGGTAAGCCACCCAGCTCTTAACCAGACACCAATCAGAGCTCCACCAAAGGTTCTTTGGGGATAGTTCCTCCTGACTGTGGCTCACAGCTGCTTCTGATCGTGGGAGGTGAGGGTGTCTTAAAACCCCCCTTCCAGTCCATTTCTAGCCACTTCCTTTTATTCTAGCTCACTGTTTCCTATTTATTCTTAATAACAATGATAGCTACCCTTAATTGAGTACCTGCCATGTGCCAGGCAGTATACAGATATTATCCATAATCCTTAAATTCTGCAAGGTGGGGAAAGGCAGGTTCAGAAAAGTTAGGTGACTTGTCCTGGGCCACACACTAGTCCCTGGCAGACCCAGGGTCACCCTGGGCTTCCCTGGCCTGCCTGCTGCGGGCTCCTGCTGCCCCCTGCCTGATGAGCCTTCCCCTTGTCTCAGCCCTGCCCTGTCTTCAGGACCTGGCTCAGGCATGGCCTGTCGGGGAGGCTCCCTCTGATGGGCTCCTGGCTGGCAGTGAGTGATCTGGGAGTCCCTCCATGTCACCATCTTCTCGTTGTTTGTGTACACACCTTGTTTCCCTCACTAACCCATGAGTGTCTTCAGGGTACATGTTTGTCAATGGTCCCTGTGTCCCCCAGAGTGCCCAGCAAAGCACCTGGCACATAGCAGTACTCAGGATTTGGGACACAAGTGATTGGAATGGTCCCCCCGGCCAGACAGCTGAGATTCATCGCCTTTAGCAGGTCTCAGGGAAAGGGTCAGAAACCCAGGCTCCCTGCACCAGTCTGCCGTGACTTTTTCCTGCCTGTGCCCTGCTGTCCAGAGCCAATGGCCCGGCCCCCCTCACTTCAACACGGTCATGTGGGCTGGCTACTCCTGGCTGCATTGCTGCTGCCCGCCCCGCTTCACCCCCCTTTCTCTTATCATAGCTCCCAACTCCCTGCTCTTTCTTCCCTAAATTGATTCTCAGCAAAATCTCTCTTTATTCTGACTTCTCAGACCTCTTTAGGTTTGTTCCTGGAATCTTTTGTCCCTCTCCCTCCCCCAGCTCATCCGGGTCACTCTTCTTGGCCTCTGTCCCCACCCGCCCCTCCCTGGATGGTAGGACCTGTTGCTGCTCTCCTGCCTGTGTCCCACCCCCTGCCATGCCCCTCCCTGTGCCCATCTCCCCACGCCCATCTCCTTGGCTCTCGTCTCCAAGGTTACGTAGCGAGTTTGCCTATCTCTGCTCCCTCTTCTCGCCTCCCATGTCTGAGTGGTTCCTCCAGGGAGGGTTGTTGGGGGGTCCTGGGGGTGGGCAGTGGGGAAAGATAGTCTTCCGCCTTCCCCCTTTTCCCTGGCCCTGTAACTGCTGGTCCATCCTTTGTCCCTCTCTCCTCCCCTCCCTGCTTTGTAACCTTCTCTCGGTTTTTCTGCTTGTCTCTTTTTCTCCTGTCTCTTTTCCCCATCTTTCTTTTTTTCTCTCCTCTCTCTCTCTCAATTTCCACCTCTCTCTGTTTCTGAGTCTCTCTCTCTGACATGCTCGCTATCATTCTGTCTTTGCCCTCTTCCTCTCTGAATTCTTGTTTCACACTCACAATAAAGAATTATCCCAGCTCCAGTTCCCTGGGTGGGCCCTCATCAACATCCCATCCCGGTCTCTTTAGGTGTTGGTGCCAAACGGTTTTGCAGGAGGACATTGAAAGTCTGAAGCCCAGTGCGGGGCTGAGTTCTATTTAGGGCCGGTCATGAAGTGCTTTGGGAAGGGGAGAGGTATGCAAGCATGTGTACCCCACTTTCCAAATATATGCCAGGCCAAAGGCAGACTGGAACCCCACCCACCTTCTGTGTGGCTAGGCAAGCCTGTGCAGGCAGAGGCTGAGGCTGAGAGACACCCCCAGGTGTCAGGGAGAATGCCGTCGGCCCACCGGAGGCTCCTGCGGGCTGCCTGTGCTTGCAGTCTACAGGTGGACCTATTTCCGTCACACCAGACAATGCTCACAAAGAGCCCAGCCCGGAGCCTGGCATACAGCAGGTGCTCAGTAATTGCGTGTCTCCTTTCTGATTGGGGTCAGAGGGAGGTGCACAGGGCTTCTGGCCTCCTTGTCAGACATGATGCACCATTCTGGGATAAATAAACCTTTTTTTCCAAGAACCTTTTGAGGGACTTTTCCAGAAAAATTAAGAGAAGAATTTCTTTTCCTTTCAGAAATGTTCATTCCCCCCTGCTGAAATTGTCCATTTTTCTGACTTTCATATCTGTACCTAAACATAGTAAATGGCTTCCATATTTTAACATGATCATTACATCTTAATGCATCTTTATGTTCCTAAAGTAATAGTGATCTTATAAAAGACCCTAGAAACAAGACTGTGCATACATTTGGACCCCCTCACATTTTCCCCTTGGCCTCAATGTTTCTGCCCCTCCCCCCACTCCCCCTGCTTTATGTCTCTAGAGCCCTGGGAGATCAGGCTGACATGACAGGTACTAGAGTCTCCTAAATATGGGAGTAAGAAGGGGGTTCTCAGCTCAGACCCAGCCCAGTCAGGCCCCATCTGTCCACCCAGGATGGTCAGGTCCAACCAGGCCCAGCCAGACCTTGTCAGATCCAGTTAGGCTGATGGAAGCTTCAGCTCTTAGTGTCTTTCCTGGCCCTGTAGAGGGATTCTTTTTGGCTTCTTCCCAAATTCTCAGGACAAGGTAAGGAATCAGGGTCAGGGATGGGTTCCTAGCTCAGGTCCCTACAGGAATGGAAGTACAATCTGTACTACTCTGCCATTCTCCCCTCCCCTACAAATATTTGGGAACATATCTTTACTGTGTGCTAGGTCTAGGCCATCCTCCAGCCCCTAGGAATGCTTCTTATCTTCTCTGTTGATCTGTTACAAGTGCCTTTTCAAAAATGGATGTATAACTCACCTCTTCCTGGAAGCCTTCCCTGATTAACTCCATGCATCCATTCAACATGCATTTATGGAGTGTCTGTCACATACCCTGGACTATAATGGACACAGGGAATACCTTAGTGAACAAGATAGATAAAGTTCCTGCCCCTATGAAGCTTGCATGGGAGAGACAGGGAGTAAACAGAAAAACAGCTACCATGGGTGACAAATAGGGGATCTTACCCTAGCTAGAGGGTCAGGGAAAGGCCCAGCTCACTCTCAAAGGAAAAGTCCATCTTGGCCACAAACTAGTGGTGTGAACTTGGGCAAGTCACCTATCTCTGAGCTTATTTTCCTCAACTGTGAAAGAAAGGGTCCCTTTCTGCTCTAGAATTACGTGTTTACTTAAAAGCAAATTTACTTTCAGACAGGTTTCTAAACAAATTCTTGAGACTTTGGCATTGTAGAAAAATGTGAAATTCTAATTAAGCATAAAGAAAAAATAATAATCACAATGAAACAGTCAACCTAACAAAATCATTCCCATCACCCACAATTCCACCTCTCAGAGACAACTGCTCCTGGCATCTTGGGAATCTCAGCTCATGCGGAAGCAGGTAGCAAACTGTCTGCTGAGGTCCCTGGAGGTGTGCCCTCTCCCACTTACCCACCTCCTTTGTCTCTGCTCTGCCTCCTTGCACACACCGCGGGATGGAGTCGGGGACCCCAGCCAGCCCTGGGCCCCCTGGGGCCATGGCCCACGGTTTTTTCCCAAAGGCAGAAGGTGTCTCTTTGGCTGCAGGGCTGCTCTGACATCTTGGGCCACATTTGATGGACAGTCCGCCCTGCCAGAGCTTGCTGGGTAGACCCTTTCCAGGCTCAGAGATGCTGTAACACCGGAGAATGGGCAGCTGGAGCACCTGGGGCCCTGTCCACCCAACCGGGCAGGTGGGGATGCAGTGCAGCCTGTGGACAAAAGATGGCAGCACTGCACTACTTCAGGCCCGAGCTACAGCGGGCAGCAGGAGGGTTCCGCCAGGCAGGTGTATGTGCCAGGGTGTATGCCTCATAAGCAACCCCAGACGGTCACGGGGTTGGCCCTTTGTCCTCCAAGGCTCTCAGTGGGAACGACCAATTTGGCTGAGCCTCCTGGAAGTCGGCGCTTGAGTGGCCTTACCCAGAGCAACAGGCAGATCGCTGCATTCCAGAGGCCTCAGGCCCTGGCCCCCACCTACCACTGAATTGTTCCCTAAGCCCCTAGTGTCATTTGCTGTTTCAGTGTGGAACGATCTGGGAGTGGGAGATGAAGACCCTGCCTCATCTTGGGCCAGCCCCTCCTGCTTCTCCCCCAGCAGATCTTCTTTTGTGATACTCGACTGGGCTGGAAGGGGAGGGGGGAGAGGGAGAAGGGGCAAGGATGGCCGAGATCTCAAGCTGCAGTCTCACTTGCTGGGCTTCCAAGCCAAGTTCCACTACTTGCTTGCTGGGCTACCTCGAGCAAGTGACTTAACATCTCTGAGTTATCTCTAAAAGGGGGTACAATGAAAATAATATTAGGCTTTTTTATTATTAGCTATTTTATTGACAGCTCTAAAAGACCTAACCTCCCCTAGTATATTAGGTGGATCCAGAAGCATTTCTCAGTGGTCTTATTTTCTAATAGTCCCTGTGCTTGTCCTGTGTCCTCCTCTTAGGACCCCCACCCTCTGCCCACCTTCATTTCATAATAACTCAGTGATACCCACCATTTATCAGGCATGGACACCATGCTTGGCACTATGCTTGCCTTCCAAGGAACCCTTTGAGGTACCACCTTTTACAGGTGGGGAGCTGGGGCTTGGAAAGATGGAGTATCTTACTCAAGGCCACACAGTAGAGCTAGGATCCAACCAGGTGTCCCAGTCCTGGATTCTCTTTCTTCAGACCCCTTGGCCCCTACTCTGACAAGCCAGGCTGTTTTCTTCTGTTTGGACACCAGTCAGGGCCCTGAGTCCCCTTCTCTGGGCTTCTGATCCTGCTGTAAACCTTGGGTGCTGTTGGTGTAGCCACTAAGCTCCTGAGTGTGTGGGGGCAGAGGCGGGTCGGCGCCTCGGCTGCCCTTGGGTGTGTGTCCTCCATGTGGGGCAGGAGGGGGATGGAATAACTCACAGGAGGCTGGTGCCCAGTCCTGCCTGGTGCTCTCCCACCCCCCGGCTAGTGCTGACTTGTTAGGCCGAGGGAGCTGACACCCTAACAGCTCCTGTCAGACTCCAATGAGTTGATGATGTGGAAACTGGTTATTAAGTATAATAACAGTGGTTTGGTTTTTCCACGGTTCTGACTGTAAGTGCCTAAGTGACAGCTGGCTTGTGCCATGGTGCTGCATGCTAAGTGGCCTGAGGATGGGGTACAGGGGAGGGTGTGAGGGGCTCTTCTAAGGTTTTGGTTGGAGGGAGGCCAGGAGGTGCTGTTGCCTGTGCCTCTTCTGTGGGTGAGGCCTTTCAGCCCATATGGGACAATGGGCCCTGGCTTCTTGGCCCGGGTCTGGGCTGGATGGAATGTGTGGATTCGGGACAGCAAACTAGGTGGTGATGTGTCCCCAAACCTAACGGGTCCTCATATACACAGTCCCCCTCACTGACCTTGTCCCTGGATCAACAAGAACTGGATTGGAAATCTGGAAACTTGGAGTTTAAGCTTTGTCCCTCCTTGCTTGTAACCTTAGGGACATGGTTTAACTCTTCCAGTTGCCCAGTCTTCACAATGAAGGGTTTGAACAGGGTTAATTTATTCATTTAACTACAAGTGTCAAACCAATGAACAATGGATAGAAACTTTCTGTTAGATGAATGGATAAAGAAAACATAGTAAATACATACAGTGGAATATTATTTAGCCTTGAAAAAGAGGGAAATCCTGTCATTTGTAACAACACAATGGAGGACATTATGCTAAGTGAAATATGCTAAGTGAAATAATATGCTAAGTGAAATAAGCCAGTCACATGTGTATATGACCTATCAGAAATTGATTCCACGTATATGATGTATCAGAAATTGATTCCATGTCTATGACATATCAGAAATTGTCAAACTAATAGCAGCAGAGAAAACAGTTGGCTGCATCAACAGCACCCAGGGCTTGGAGCAAATTGTCAGGGGCTAGGGGAAGAGGCAAATGGGGAATTGTTATTCCATGCATATAGAGTTTCGGTTCTATGGGGTGAATAAGTTCTAGAGATCTGCTGTACAACATAGTGCTTATAATTAAGAATCTGGTATTGTGTACTTCAAAATTCCTTAAAATCTCAGGTTAAGTGTTTTTACCACACACACACACACACCCAAAGGAATATGAGAAACTTTGGGAAGTGTTGGATATGCCTATTACCTTGATTGTGGCGATGGTATCATGGGTGTTTGCATATGTCCAACTTCACCAAATTGTACACATTAAATATGTACCGTTATTTGTATATCAACTATACCTCAACAAAGCTGTTAAAGGAAACTTGCTCTTAGACATATTTTGTTTGGCCTATACAGTGCTTTAAATTTAAGCGCCCACATTTAATATTCTAGAATTTCTGATAGCCACGCTTCTGACCTTCTTTCAAAACTGTAAGAATTGGTAACACTGGGCCTGCATGTCCACATGGCAACAATTGGCTGCAATCTTTCTCCCCTCACACGGGGTTTACACTCTCCTAACTTGCCACGGTCCCCACCACTCCCTATTGTATCCCCCACACAGGGGCTGAGTGCCAATGGCTATTGACTTATTGCACCTGATCCTCCTCACTCACCTGCATTCAGTGCCTGGCACTGCATCGGATAGTCACTGAGGGCCCATTTTGTCCATGGCATCATGCTCTTTACATCAGAAATTATGATGATAAAGAGCTTAGAAGAGGGCACTGGGACCTGGGTATAATGAGATCATAGACATCTCCAACATCATTTTCAGCTGAGAATTCTAGAGTTCTGTAATGTAAGAAGTCTCTGCCCCTCTCTCCCTGAACTGTAAAAATGAACATTTTCACTCAGGGTGATCTCCATCTCCATGCTCAGGTCGGGAAGGGAGACGGTTCCCTTCCCACTGTCCGCATGCCTCATCCTGACCCTACAAATAATTTAACCCCCTGGATGTGTGGGTGGGGAGCTCTCATAAGCTAGCCATATACTTTCTCTCTCTCTCTCTCTCTGTTAGTTTCCTCATCTGGAAAAAACACCACTAGGTTGTTGAAAAATTTGGAGTTCTGGGCTTGAGTTTTCCAGGCTACATACGCTATGACTGACCTCGGACAAGTCATTTCACCTCTCTGAGTCTCCTCATCTGCAACATGGGAATAAATACTATCATTCCTGTATAAGAAAATGTGTTTGGGAAATGGGAAAGTACTATACAAATGAACAATTGTTATTAATTTTATACATATAAATAGCAGAAGATATTTTCTCCTCCTTTGTATCAAGGGGATGGCAGAAGAATAAAGTGAAGTGATAGGCATGTCACTGCCTTGGAAAGGAAATTGTTCCAGTCCACAAGGGATTCTTGTATTGTGATTATTAATATAGTTCACCAAATGGTCTTGGCTGGGAGCCTGAAGGTGTAGCAGCTGCAGGGACTCGAAGCTCTCCACCGCTGTGGCTCCTGCCTGCCTGCCTTCTCAAGACAGGTTTTCCCCTTCTCTAGGCTGGCGTTCCTCTGTCTCCCAGAACCCAGCTCTGATCGTCCTTTTCCCACAAGTTCTCCTGGATGATCCCCGCTCTTCCTGCACCCTATGCCACCCTTACTTTCTGGGTGCAGATGTCAAGGACTATTGAGTGCCATCCTGGAGGGGTTTTAATGATCACCTCGTGATTCTGCTGGTGGACATACTATTTTTTTTGAGCCCCATCCTGTGCCACGTACTGAATTGGTGTGAAAGAGATGAATAAGACATATGAAGCTCTTGATCTTGTGGAGATGACAGTGGGGAGGAGACAGAGATAACACACAAGGGAACAAGTGAGTACAAATGCAGAGATAATTAAGACCGTGGTAAGTTCCATAAAGAAAATAAAAGAGGGACGATGTGCTCCAGAGTGCTTGGGTGGTGGGGACTGGTGGTAACAGAGGGTGGTTATCTCTTCTTGGAGGAGCTGACATGTGAGCTGAGATGTGAAAGATGGAAAGGAGCAGCCATGGGGAAATGGAAGGAGATGCATTCCAGGTAGAGGGAATGAGGTTGGCTTGTCCAGGCTTCTTAATTAACCGATGAAGACAGAGCAGGGAAGTGTCTTGCACGAGGCTGCACAGCTAGTCATCAGCAGCAGAGCAGGACTAAAATCCTGTTCTCTGGGCATCCAGGCCCCTGGTATGCTAATGCAACACTTATTTCTTCTTTGCAAGCAGGGCCTCTGTGGAGCTCCTCACCTGTCAGTCAGCTTTCCATACCCTAGCCAGGGTCCTCCCTGTGCCCCACCCTCTGTCCAGGGTAGCTTCAAGCCTGCTCTTCCCCTGCTCTCCAGAGGTAAATGGGACAAGACAGGAGCAGAGAGAAAGCAGAGTGGCTGAGTGGTTTCCGCCATTCACTGCTAAGCGCAATAAACCCAGTGGAATCCCAGCCTTAGAATGGCCTTGTTTAATTAATGCTAAATGACTGTGGGACCCTTATGGATTTATACATTAGATCCACATTAACACCAAATCGTTTGATCACGAATAACTGTTAAAATAATGAACACAGGCGCTTTACAACTAGATTAGAAAGATGGGACTCAGCCTCCTGCCCAGCATGGGGGGTCAAAGCACCCTTCCCAGGATTCTGCCTCCTTTTCCTCCCTCTTGTTTGATAAGCTGTGATTTCCAAAGGGCATTTATTGAGCTGTCCCCATGCCCAGCGCTGTGTGATGGGGGTGGGATGGGGCACAAAACTTCCCCTCTGGAGCTTGCAGTGTCGGTGAGGAGGTGAGCTGTACACTTGAAAATGAAGCATATTACTAGAGAAGTATGTTCTGGGAATTTACAAATATCTCATTTAATCCCCTCCATATTGGGAGGTAGGTACTATAATCAGGTCTCAATTGGCAGATGAAAGACCTATGTTTGTTACAGATGAGGGCCTTGCCCCAGGCCACCCACTTAGAGGAGGCGTAACTGGAAACAAAATCTACACTTAGCCTCCCCAACCCTTGTTAATTCCACCTGCATAGCCTTGCTTCCTAAGACAATGGACTAGAAAGTGTGGTCCTCGCCCTTGGGTAGACCTCTGGCTTTTTTGGCTGGGGCAGGTGGGGAGGGTGGGTGGAGGAGGAGGGCTTTGAAGGGTGCCTGTAGGCATGTGGTAGGAGTAGGGGGTGGTGGATGGAAAGAGGAAAGGGGGTTTCTTCCATCCCCCTCCCTCACGCAGCCCCCTCTGTCCCTCTTACTCTCTGTGCTCAAACTTTGTCCCCACAGAGTATCCAAGTCCTTCTGAGTGGCTTCTCTGACACTCCTTCCTGAGAATCAGGTTATTCAGTTTGGCTCATGGGAGAAGGATGCGCCCCAGCCCCAGTGAGCGTGGTGCGTGCGCAGTCTCATGCCCCCACTGCCAGCCCCGCTGTTTACTCCATCACGCATGCATCCCGGGCTTCAGCAGGAGCAGGCAGCAGTGGGTGAAAGATGGCGAGCCTCGCAGGAAGGAGGCAGGATCAACCCCTCGCTGGGCATTTCCGCAGAGGGAGGAGTGGAGCCCAGCTGCCCCGCTCATTTATCTGGCTTCTCTAATCTCTAGAAACCTCACTTCCTACTGTTTCACCTGCCATGATTTTCCCCACAGGGGTCCTACCTGGACAAGGATGTTAGGAATGTCCCTGGGAAGATTTGACAGCGGTCCATAGGGAGCTGTTGGAGCCAACTGGAAATGCTGCCCGGTTGGGGAAGGCAGAGCAAAGATTGCCACCCCTGTCCCGAAGTTTTGGAAATGAGGTCATGGCTTGGAGGACACATAGGCCCAGTCCTGGGGTTTTGAGCTCCAGGAGGTGCTTGATAATCTGTCAAGTTTATTCCTGCCTCTATCCTTTGGCACAAGCTTTTCTGTTTTTTTTGCAGCTTGGTTAGGCTGTTATTTATCCCTTAAGGCCCATGTCAGTCACCTCCTCCAAGAAGCCTCCATACTTCACTGTAAAGAATCAATCCCTTTTCTGCGTCTTTCTGGCACTTTGTCCTAGCAGAGCACAAATCTTGTGTTGCCTTCATACACACCTGCCTTCATACACACCTGCTTTCATGCACACCCACCTTCATGCACACCCACCTTCATACACACCCGCCTTCATACACACCCACCTTCATGCACACCCGCCTTCATGCACACCTGCATTCATACACACCCACATTCATACACACCTGCCTTCATACACACCTGTATTCATGCATACCTGCCTTCATGCACACCTGCCTTCATGCACACCTGCCTTCCCCACCTGCCTTTGGGTGGTTGTGTGTTGCTGCTCACCCAAATGGAGAGGAAGGACATCTCTTCTGGAGTCTCTCTGACCAGAGATCCCTGCCTGTGCCAGCTCTGGCAAAGCCCAGACATTACCATTTGGGTGAAAAGGTGCTGGGAAAGAAAGAAGAAAAACTAGGGACTAGGAAGATTTTTCCATTCAGTAACTCATGAACTGTTAGGTACGTGTGTGTGTGTGTGTGTGTGTGTGTGTGTGTGTGTGTGTGTGTGTGTGTGTCTTGGACTCAGAAAGCCCTGGGGGCCTCCAAGGGGCATTGGGTTGGCATTTCTATGGGTTCACAGTCTGGGCTTTGTCCTCTTGGCTGGGCTGACCTGCCTGGCCACCTGCCAAATCCAGCTGCCTCCAGAAGGTGCCAGAGGAGTTGAGAGGACCAGGCCAGTTGGCAGGCGAGAGGTGACCCTGTTTAACCAACCACAGCTTGAACAAATGGGTACAATATTTTTGGTTCTTTTTCCCTTAGCCGGGGCATAAGTCAGTTCTCTGGAGTGGGATCAGATCAATGTTTTGTAATTGGATTCCAAAAAATGGAGATGAGCCCCGGGGAGCCTGAGGACTGACCACCTTCATAGGGGCTTGGCCCTGGTGGACCTGAGAGTGACGTGACCACCACAGGTGACCATGCTGCCTCCAGCACAGTGCGGCTTGTTTCAGTCTGCCTCTGCTTAGCTTATTTTAGAACCTAGGCTGAACATTTTAGAATTGATTCCCTAGGAAACAGGACCATTGTAGGATAAGACTAGATTATGGAGGGTCTGGGTACGCAGTTTAGATTTACTTAAGGCAAATACCTGACATACGTATCACGACTGTCCTCTTTGCTGCTATAGGCTGCATGTTTATGTCCCCTCACTCTTCCTATGTTGAAATCCAAACCTTCAAGGTGATGGTAGTAGAGGGTGGGGACTTGGGGAGGCAATTAGGTCATGAGGGTGGAGCCCTTATGAATGGGATTAGTGCCCTTAGAAAAGAGGCCCTGGAGAACTTCCTTGCCCCTTCCACCATGTGAAGTCACAGCAAGAAAGCACTGTCTGTGAACCGGGAAGTGAGCCCTCACCTGACACCAAATCTACATGTGCTATGATCTAGGACTTCCCAGCCTCTGGAACTGTGGGAAATAACCATTGTTTAAGTCATCTAGTAGTCTGTGTTAGTTTGTTATAGCAGTTATATAGTTTGTTTTGAGACAGGGTCTCTGTTGCCCAGGCTGGAGTGCAGTGGTGCAGTCTCAGCTCACTGCACCCTCCACCTCCTGGGTTCAAGCAATTCTCCTGCCTCAACTTCCTGAGTAGCTGGGAGTATAGGTGTGTGCCACCACATCCGGCTAATTTTTGTATTTTTAGTAGAGACAGGGTTTCACCATGTTGGCCAGGCTGGTCTTGAACTCCTGACCTCAAGTGATCCACCTGCCTCAGCTTCCCAAAGTGCTGGAATTACAGGTGTGAGCCACCGTACATGGCCGATACCTTTGTACAGTGAATCTGTACTTGTCCTCAGAGGCCTATGTCAACCCAGGGCTTGAGATAGCTGTTATAACTGCCTGGAGTTGGCACTTGAAGGAAACCTCTGGGTCCAGGTTTCTCACCATCCTTATAGAGAAACTGAGGTGAAGGGAGATGTGTGTCCACCCCAGGGCTATCCTTAATTTAATAGGCAGATGGGACACTAGTAAATCCTTGGGCAGGGGAGGGCCATGACAGAAGCAAGAGGAATAATTTGGCAACATGGAGCCACGTGTGCTGGAGGGAAAAGTGGGAAGCTGAGGGCAGGCTGGGACTAGGCTGAGGCAGGGAAAATTTAAAGAAGCATCACTGTCAGGGACTGATCCTGAATTTACAAGATCCTGAGGGTGATGATTCCTTACATTTTGCCCCCTAGGTGCCGTACTTTCCTCACCCTAGTCCTGGCCCAGGCTGAAAGGCCAATTAGATGCTAACTTTTGCTGAATTCAGGCATCAAATGGAGCAGTGACAGCAGAAACACAGGAAACTGGTCAGAGCTGACAGGGGTTGTGCAGGAAGAGTCATCAGGACTTGATGACATACTGGCCATCAAGGATAAGGGCAAGGGACAGCTTTGAGCCATGAGGTGACCCTGAGGATGGTGACACCCTGACAGGAACAAGGTTAGGGCTTATCACTTGGGTTATGATTTTGGCTTTTGGTTGAGAGTGCAATGTTGGCCTACTCTTACTTTTTCATTAAATTTTTTTTTATTGGAGTCTAACATATATATAGAAAAGTGTACAGATTGTACAATTGCACGTTTCTGATTTCCAGAAGGTAAACTGAGTCACATAACTTCTATCCAGATGCAAAAACAGAACATCACTAGAATCTCCTATTATGTCCCTTCTAGTCACTACCCCACCTCCCAAGGGTAACTGCTGTCCTGCCTTTTAACATCATAAATTAGTTCTGCACTTTGTATAAATAGAGTCTTATATAAGGCCAGGCACAATGGCTCATGCTTGTAATCCCAGCACTTTGGGAGGCTGAGGCAGGAGGATGGCTCAAACCCAGGAATTTGAGACCAACCTGAGCAACATGATGAAATTTGTCTCTACAAAATAATGATAATAAAAAAAATAGCTGGACATGTTGGGGCATCCCTGTAGTCCCAGCTACTTGGGAGGCTGAGGTGGGAGGATTGCTTGAGCCTGGGGAGGTAGAGGCTGCAGTGAGCCGAGATTGAGCCACTGCATTCCAGCTGGGTAACAGAGTGAGACCCTGCCTCAAAAAAAAAAAAAAAAAAAAAAAGAAAGAATCTGACAGTATATATTCTTTTGCATCTGGTATATTTCACTCAGTGTTTGTGAGATTCATTCATATTCTTGTAATTGTAGATTGTTCATTGTCTTTGCTGTATAACATTCTATTGTGTGAAAAACTACCATGTAGCTACTCATTCAACCATTGATAGGCCTTTGAGTAATTTCCAGTTTGGGGCTATTATGAATAGTGGTGCTCTGTAAGTTATTGTCCTTTTGGGTTTTTTTTTTTTTTTTTTTTTTTTTTTTTTTTTGAGACAGGGTCTTGCTTTGTCACTCAAGTTGGAGTGCAGTGGCGTGATCTCGGCTCATTGCAACCTCCACCTCCCAGGTTCAAGCGATCCTCCCACCTCAGCCCCCTGAGTAGCTGGGACCATAGGCACTCCCCACCACGCCCGGATAATTTTTGTGTTTTTAGTAGAGATGGGGTGTCCTCATGTTGCCCAGGCTAGTCTTGAACTCTTAGGTCAAGCAATCCACCAGCCTTGGCATCCCAAAATGCTGGGATTACCGGTGTGAGCCACCGTGCCTGTCCTGTCCTTATCTTTTGTAACAACATGTCTGCATTTCTGTTGAATATATATATAGGAATGGAATTGCTGGGTCCTGGGAATGTGTGTGCCCAGCTTTAGCATGTGCTGTGCTGGCTGACTCCTGAGTGTCATGAGGTATATTAGAGCCGGACATCCAAGAAGGAGAGGCCAAGCTGGGCTTAGAGGCACAAGAGCTTCACTGAGGGAAGGATATCTAAAAAGGGCAAAGGGAACGGGGCAGGAGAAAGCAGGGATAGCCTCAGACCTCAACACTGGTCTGACCCTGAGAAAGGACAAAGGAAGAAAGGAGAATGGGATAGGAAGAATCTCAGGCCCAGTGCAGATCTCAGAAGGTGTTGGCCAGGCTGATGGGGAGTGTCAAGACAAAGTTGCCACTAGAAGGCCTGAACTAGTACCAGCCGTGCTTAGTCCTTGGCTGAGAGCAGCCTGAGGGAAGCGTGGCCTTAGCACTAACGTGGTGGTGGATCTAGAAGAATGATAACCATGCTCCCTGCAGCAGGAGATCTCAGCTGTGCACGTGCATGACTGCCATGTGAGAACTGTGAACTCTGTGGGAGATTGACAGAGTACAATGAAGTGTGAGGGTCTGGGATTTTGAATCAACCAGGCTGGGGTCAAGTCTCAGATCAATCATTTGTTAGCTGTGTGATCTCCACTGGTTGCCTAACTCTTCTGAGCCTCAGTCTCCAAGTCAGTATAATGGAATTAATAATGACTACCTCATATGGTTGTAAGAATCAAATGAAATAGTACAACTAAAGCACTCAATGTATAATAATCAATAAACAGTAGGACTTCATTATTCATTCAGCACATTTATTGAGCACCTTATTTCATTGAGTTCTTTGCTCAAATGTCACTTTTATAAGGAACAGTTCTAGGCTTGGAGGATGCTGCAGTGAGCAAAACTGAGTGTACATTCTAGTAGAGGAAGATAGAAAATAAACAGACAAGCAAAATCTAAAATGTTCCAGAGAATTATAACTGTGATGGAGAAAAACCAGGAAAAGAGGGAAGGTTCTATCCTATGTTACTAGAGTGATTAATGAAGACTCCTTAAAAAGGTGACATCTGAGCAGAGAACTCAATGAAATAAGAGCCCAAGCCATTCAGATGAATGGAGTATGCATTCCAGGCAGAGGAAACTGCAAGTGCTGAAGCCCTAGGGTTAAAGTATGCTTGCCCTGTTAGAGGAACAGCGCAGAAGCTGGTGGGCTGCAGCAGAGAGAGGGAAGCAGAGGGTGGCTGGAGATGAGGTTGGAGCTGTAGTGGGACCAGGAATTGCAGACTCTTGTGGGTTAGAGTATAGACATTGGATTTACACTGAGCAAGAGGAAAAGTCAGTGTAGCTTATGTAGGGTTTCCATTTCTATACATTGTTCTAACACATGTGTTATCTGACTTAATTTTTCATGCTAATGTTATGGGCATTAAGTAGGATTTCCTTGTTTTAATTTGGATTTCTCTTATGAAGTGAGGTCAAATAGCTCCTTATAAATGTTTTATTCATTTGGGTTTCTGCTTCCACGGATTGCCTATTCATCTCCTTTGCCTACTTTTCTGTAGGATTTCCCGTCTTGTTGATTTGTGTTTCTTGCATGTTATATATTGTAATCCTTAATGATTTTAGACTTTGAAATATTTTCTATCAGTTGTCACTTGTTTGTTAATTTTGTCCATAGTATCTGTAGTAGGTTAAATAGTGTCTCCCAAGAATTCATGTCCACCTGGAACCTCAGAATGTGACCTAATTTGTAAATAGGGTCCTTGCAAATGTAACTAATTAAGGATCTCAAGATGATGTCCTCCTAGATGTAGGGTGGACCCTAAATCCCATGACTGGTGTCCATATAAGAGGAGGAGAAAACGCAGAGAGACAAACAAGAAGGCCATGTGAAGACGGTGGCAGAGATTGAAGTTATGATGCCATAAGCCAGGGAATGCCTGGGGCCCTCAGAAGCTGAAAGAGGCAAGGAAGGATTCCTTCTTGGATGCTTCAGGGGGAGCATGGACCTGCTGACACTTCGATTTCAGTCTTCTAGCCTCCAGAATTGTGAGAGGATACATTTCTGTTGTTCTAAGCCACCCAGTTTGTGGTACTTTGATATGGCAGCCCTAGGAAATGAATACAGGCTTTGTTACTGGCAAGTGGGTGCTGCTGTAATACATACTTTTGAATTTCATGATAGAAAAAGCCTGGTAGCATTGAAGAAGAGATTGTGGCTAGAAATATGGATGTTAAAAGCAATTCTAGAGAGGGCTCAGTTGGAAATGATGAGAATGGTTGAGAAAGCTTCTATAATCTTAGAGAATATATATAATCATATATATATAGAAAGAATGTTGCTAGAAATAGGAACATTAAAGGTACTTCTGGTGAGACCGTAGAAAGAAATGAGGAACATATTACTGGAAACTGAGCAAAGGTGATTCTTATAAGGTGTCAGAGAACTTGGCTGATTTATGTTCTGCTGTTGGGCAAAAAGCAGAATTCAAGTTGGATATTGAGCTGAGGAGATTTCTAAGCAAAATGTGGAGGGTGCAGCCTGGTTTCTCCTTATTGCTTACAGTGAAGTGCAAGAGGAAAGAGATAAATTGAGGAAGGAATTGTTAAGCACAAAGGAACCAGTACTTTATGATTTGGGAGGTTCTTGGTTTCTCTGTTGAGAAAGCACACTGTGGAGAGAGCTCCAAAGCTGTGGCTGGACAACATTTTGCAAAGAGATTAGGTGTGTGACTCATGATTCCAATCAGCCATCACAGTAGAAGCCAGGAATAGAGGTGGGGTTAATCAGGAAGTATCTATGGAGAATGCTTCTGTCTAATGACGTGTATCCCCTTGGCATACACAGGAGACCCACAAAATTTTTGAGAATATTATACCAATAGGAACATGGCCAGCCTGGACTGACAGAGACTATGAAATGAAGAAAAGCTATCAGACTTCTGGGATTCTATAGACAGGAAACTAGTTGATAGAGCTGCTCAGTTGTAAACATGTGCTGCTGTTAAAGGAAAAGATGAATGACTGAGGACAGACCCACAGATGTGGAGTTAGAGGCCAGAGAGGCAGGCACAGAGGCAGGAGCTGTCACTGCAGGCCCAGATAACAACATAGAGGATTATCCTCAGACCTTGAACCTATTGACATTTTTGCTGCTGGGTTTTGGACTTGGCTGGGAATGGTGACCCCTTTATTTCTTTCAATTCCTCCCTTTTGGGATGGGAATATCCATGCCATGCCTGTCCACCATTGTATTTTGGAAGCAGATAACTTATCTTCTAGTTTCACAGGTCCACAGATGGAAGGGAATTTTTCCCCCGGGATGGATCATATTCAGAATCTCACCCATACCTGATTTAGATAATTTGGTTTATGAGATTTGAGACTCATTCAGTTGATAATATTTAAATGCCATTTTAGACTTGGAATTGTTGCTTGATTGGGTTAAGAATTCTGTGAATGTTGGGATGAGGTGAATGTGTTTTGCACATGGAAAGGATGTAAACTTTGAGGGGCCAGAGGGCTGAGTGTAGTGGGTTGAGTGCTGTCTCCCAATAACTTATGTTCACTTGGAACCACAGAATATGGCCTTATTTGGAAATATGGTTTGCAGATGTGATTAGTAAAGGATCCTAATACAGTTTGGATGTTTGTCCCCTCCAAGTCTCATGTCGAAATGTGATCCCTAATTTTGGAGATAGGGCCTGATGGGAGGTGTTTTGGTCATGGGGGAAGATCCCTCGCAAATGGCTTAGTGCCCTTCCTGAGGTAATGAGTGAGTTCTTGCTCTTAGTTCATGTGAAAGCTGGTTGTTTAAAAGAGCCTGGCATCTTCTTGCTCCTGCTCTGGCCATGTGGCACACCTGCTCCCCCTTCACCTTCTGCCATGATTGTAAGCTCCCTGAGGCCTCACTAGAAGCTGAGCAGATGCTGGTGCCATGCTTATACAGCCTGCAGAATGATGAGCCAGATAAACCCCTTTTCCTTATAAATTACCCACTCTTGGTATTGCTTAATAGCAATGCAAAACAGATCAAACCATATCCATAACATGGTGATATGGTTTGGCTGTGTCCCCACCCAAATCTCATCTTGAATTGTAGCTCCCATAATTCCCACATGTTATGGGAGGGACCCAGTGGGAGATAATTGAATCATGGGGGCAGTTTCCCCCATACTATTCTTGTGGCAGTGAATAAGTCTTACAAGATCTGATGGTTTTATAACGGGAAACCCCTTTCACTTGGTTCTCATTTCTCTCTTGCCTGCCACCATGTAAGACATGCCTTTTGGCTTCTGCCATGATTGTGAGGCCTCCCCAACCATGTGGAACTATGAGTCCATTAAACCTCTTTTTCTTTATAAATTACCCAGTCTCGGGCATATCTTTATCAGCAGCATGAAAACAGACTAATATACATGGATCCCAAGATGAAATCAGGTGGACCCTAAATCAAATCCTGGTATCCTTATAGGAAGAGAAGAGGACAGAAAGAGAACACAAAGAAAAGAAGGCCATGTAAAGATGAAGGCAGAAATTGAAGTTATGCTGCCTGTTAGGGGTTGAATATCCCTCCATAGGGTATTTTGAAGTCCTAACCCCTGGTACCTTTGAACGTGACTTTACTTGGGAATGTAGATGGTCTTTGTAGATGTAATCAAGTTAAAATATTGTCTTTAAGGTGGGCCCTAATCCAGTATGACTGATGTCCTTAAAGAAGGGCAGAGGCACAGGGAGAAGAGAGCCATGCAGTGATGGAGGCAGAGACAGGAGCAATGAACCTAGAAACCGAGCAAAGCCAAGGGTCAGGAGCAGACACCAGAGGCTGGAAGAGGTGAGGAAGGGTTCCTCCTTAGAGGTTTCTGAGACAGCCTGGTGGTCGGCGGCAAACACCAGAGGCTGGAAGAGGTGAGGAAGGTGAGGAAGGGTTCCTCCTTAGAGGTTTCTGAGACAGCCTGGTGGTTGGCGACAAACACCAGAGGCTAGAAGAGGTGAGGAAGGGTTCCTCCTTACAGGTTTCTGAGACAACCTGGCCTTGCTGGCACCTGGATTTCAGACTTCTAGCCTCCAGAACTGTGAGACCATAAGTTTCTGCTCTTTTAAGCCACCAGTTTGTGGTACTTTGTTACAAAAGCCCTAGAAAACGAATACAGCATCCTTTCAATTAATAGGAATCTTTATTTTTGATATAGTCAAATTAGTCAATTTTTGTCTGTGGTTTTGGCTATTTTTGTTTTGTTTGTGAAGTCCATCCCTGCCCAAGAGCATGAGGAGAGCTTTATTCATTTTCATTCAATTAGGTCTAGCATTTTACCTTTCAGTTTTAGGTCTTTAATCTATCTGGAATTCACTTTTGTATATGGTATGAGGTGGAGATTTAATACTTTTTTTGGTGAACTCTCAACAAAATAAATTATCCTTCCTCCACTAATTTGTGACATCTTAATCATATGTCAAATTCCTACATATACACAGGTCTATTTATATATTTTAAGTTCTGTTCCATTGGATTTATATGTCTGTTCTTGAGTTAATACCAAACTTTATAAAATCATATAGTTCTGCAGTATGTTTTAATATCTGATATAGCAAATCATCATAGTTTGTTCTTTTTAAAAAATTGCTTTAGCTATTTGTGAACTTTGAAACTTCATTCTTCCATATATTAATTTTAGAATCAATTTATCAGCTTTCTAAAAAATGTCTGCTAGAATTTTGATGAACTTTCACTGAACTTAGAGATAAGTAAAATTTCGTTGAATTATGTGCAAATTTACAATTGGCTTGACCAAATTTAGTATCTAAATCTATACCTACCTGTCTATCTAGATTGATAGAAATATAGATATACAATTTTGACAAGAATATCTCATAAGTGGGTTATGTTTATCCTTCAAGAGGAGTATAATGACAATGTCTGATTGGCTCTCCTTTAATGATTTTAGTAGCCATTGATGATCAATGCCTAGATTAATTAATTATTAGGAGTTGCAAAAGATGATTTTAATTTAATGTGCTTTGATTATTGATTTTATTGATTTCTACCCCTTCTTCTTTTCTGTGATCTTTTTTCCAAATTCCTAAGTCAAATACTTAGCTCCCTTCCCCCATCTTTGTTGTCTTTTATATGTGTATATATATATATATATATATATAACTATAGTTAAAGCCATTAATTTTCCTTAAGTCTTGCTTTAGCTGTATCCCACGTATTTTGACATGTGGTGTTTTTACTGTCATTCAGTACTAAGTATTTTGTAATTTTCCCTATTATTTCCTCTTTAACACAAGTGTTATTAAGTAGCTTGGTTTTTCAGTTTTTCTACCTCCGGTATTAATAAAAACCTGTCTTTTTGTTATTGATTCCCATTTTTATTACAGCGTTCAGAAATGGTTGAATAATCATCCTTTGTAACCTAGTTCATGGAGGATTTTTTTGAATGTTTCAGGTGAGTTAAAAAATAACATACTCCTCATGTCTTAAGTCTAGTCCTTTATTATATTTCAGTTTAAGATTATTAGTAGTATTGCTTAAATCTTCTATTTTAGCTCATTTTTGTCTCCTTGATCTATTAGTCTCTGAGAGGGATATGCTAAATTCCATAACTATGTTTTTTTATGTATCTCTTTCCCCCCATAATACTGTCAGCGGTTGCTTTATAGTCTTTGAGGCCATATTATTAAACACGTAAATATTCATGATCCTTATATCTGCCTGATATATAGTTCTTTTACAGTTTATGACATCCTTCTTTGTCCCTTGTAGTTTTCTTCTTGGCCTGGAATTCTACCTGGCCTGATAACAAAATTGTAGTTTGATTTTTGCAAGGAATATCTTTTTCTTTTTGTACTAGTAAAGTTTGGATTCAATTTCAGTCAAAGAAAACCCAAATACCAATTTCCCAAATATGGTGGAAATTATTTCATAGAAGTCCAGAAGAAACCTAGCATTCATGCAGCTTTAACATGACTGATAAAAGTTTATTTCTTAATGAAATACAGGCAGGCAAGAGCTGTTATGGTGGCCCCATAAAGTCCTTAGGGATCCAGGGTCCTTCCACCTTATCCTTCCACAGTCTCAAGGTTATGTCTCTTGTCCTCATGATTTAGGGAGAAGGAGGGAGGAAGGGGATGTAGAAGAGCATGCCCCCTTTAAAACAGTATCTGGAAGTTTAATAAAGTCATTACTGGCTGGGCACGGTGGCTCACGCCTGTAATCCCAGCACTTTGGTAGGCCGAGGCAAGTGGAACACCGGAGGTCAGGAGTTCGAGACCAGCCTGGCCAACATGGTGAAACCCCATCTCTACTAAAAATACAAAAATTAGCCAGGCGTGGTGGCAGGTGCCTGTAATCCCAGCTACTTGGGAGGCTGAGGCAGGAGAATTGCTTGAACCTGGGAGGTGGAGGTTGCAGTGAGCCGAGATCGCGCCATTGCACTCCAGCCTGGGGGACAAGAGCGAGACTTCATCTCAAAAAAAAATAAAAATAAAAAGTAGAGTAATTATCACTTCCATTGCTTAGAACTTAGTCATAGGCCACTCCTAGCTGCCAAGAAGGATGGGAAATGTAATGTTTAATCCAGGAAGCCATGTGCCCAGCTAAAAATTATGTTCTATGGGAGAAGGGAAGAATGAGTATGTTAATAATTGACAATTATCCATCTCTGCCATATCATCCCTTTATTTTTCAACTTTCCTGTAGATTTGTTTTTTTATTGAAATTTTTATTAATGTAACTGTAGATTCACATACATTGTAAGAAATAATATGGGGAGATCCCATGTACACTTGAACCAGTTTCCCCAGTAGCAACATTTTTACAAAACTCTAATATAATGTCAAAATCAAAATATTGACGTTGAGAGAACACATCAATCTTATTCCTTACCCAGATTTCCTCATAGTAATCTCTATGTGTGCGCATTTAGGTTTTTTTTTTTTTTTTTTTTTAAGACAGAGTCTCGCTCTTTTGCCCAGGCTGGAGTGCAGTGTTGCAATTTCGGATCACTGCAAGCTCTGCCTCCTGGGTTCAAGGGATTCTCATGCCTCAGCCTCCCAAGTAGCTGAGATTACAAGCGCTCACCACCATTTTCGTATTTTTAGTAGAGACGGGTTTCACCATGTTGGTCTCAAACTCCTGACCTCAAGTGATCTGCCCACCTTGGCCTCCCAACACATTTAGTTCTTTATGATTTTGTCACATGTATAAGTTTGTGTATCCCACAACAGTCAAGACTTTGAATATTTCCATTACCACAAGGATCCTGTTCCACTCCTGTGGCCACACTCCTCACTTTCTTTTTCCTTTTCTTTCTTTCTTTCTTTTTTTTTTTTTTTTTTTGAGACAGAGTCTTGCTCTGTCGCCAGGCTGGAGTGCAATGGCGCAATCTCGACTCACTGCAACCTCCACCTACCGAGTTCAAGAGATTCTCATGCCTCAGCCTCCTGAGTAGCTGGGACTACAGGTGTATGCCACCACGCCTGGCTAATTTCTGTATTTTTATCAGGGACAGGGTTTCACCATGTTGGCCAGGCTGGTCTCAAACTCCTGACCTCAAGTGATCCACCTGTCTCGGCTTCCCAAAGTGCTGGGATTACAGGCGTGAGCTACCATGCCCAGCCTCGAGTTACTTTTTTATGGTCAAGTTTCAGTTTTTGGCTTGTAGATGTCCAATTGCTCCAGTATCATTTGTTGAGATGACTATTCCTCCTCCATTGAATTGTTTTTCACCTTTGTCAAAAATCAGTTGAGCATATTTGTGTATGTCTATTTCTGGGATCTCATTGATCTATGTCTTTATTCTTATGCCAATACTACATTGTCTTCATTACTATGGCTATACTTGTATACAAAGCCTTGATATCAGATAGTGATTTCTCCTACTTTATTCTTCTTTGTCATAATTGTTTTAGCTATTGAAGGGCCTGTACCTTTCTGTATAATTTTTATAATAGACTTGTCTATTGTGATGGTTAATTTCTACGTCTCAAATTGACTGGGCCATGGGGTGCCCACATATTTGGTTAAAAATAATTCTGGGTATGTCTGTGAGGGTTTTTCTGGATGAAATTGACTTTTGAGTCAGTAGGCTGATTGTCTTCACCAGTATGGGCGGACATCATCTGACCCACCGAGGGCCTGAATAGAACAAAAAAGCTTAGTGAGGGAGAATTTGCTCTCTCTGGCCAACTGTCTTCAATCTGGGACATCAGTCTTCTCCTGCCTTCAGATTCAGACTCGGATTCAGATCGGAACTTACATTATCAGCTTTCCCGATTCTCAGGCCTTCAGATTCAAACTAGAATTTATAGCACTGGCTCTCATTCTCAGGCCTTTGGACTAGGACTGGAACAATAGTGTTGGCATTCCTGGGTCTCTAGCTTGCTGACTGCAGATCTTGGTACTTCTCAACCTCCATAATCATATCAGCCAATTATTTATAATAAATATTTGGTTTATTATAACTAGAGATTATATTAGCTCTGTTGCTCTGGAGAATTCTAATGAATACATCTATATTTAGAAAAACCTTGATGGGATTTTGATAGGAATTGCATTAAGCTTATAGATGAATTTTGGAAGAATTGACATCTTTACTATGTTGCATCCCCCAACCCATGAACACAGTATATCTCTCCAGTTATTTAGGTCATCTTTGATTTACTTCATCAGCATTTTGTAATTCTCAGCATACAGATTCTATACATAAGCTTACACATAATTATTTCATTTTCTTTGGAGTGATTATAAATGGTATTGTGCTTTTGTTTCTGCATGTTTATTGTTAGTATATAGAAATATGATTGATTTTGTGAGTTTTATCTTTTTATTTTTTTGGAGACGGAATTTCTCTCTTGTCACCCAGGCTGGAGTGCAATGGCTTGATCTCGGCTCACTGCAACCTCCAACTCCCGGGTTCAAGCAATTCTCCTGCCTCGGCCTCCCAAGTAGCTGGGATTACAGGCGCTTGTCACCATGCCCAGCTAATTTTTGTATTTTTGGTAGAGATGGGGTTTCACCATGTTGGCCAGACTGGTCTCGAACTCCTGACCTCAGGTGATCTACCTGCCTTGGCCTCCCAAAGTGCTGGGATTATAGGCATGAGCCACCATGCCTGACTGTGTGTTTTATCTTTTATCAGTTTTGCTGAACTCACTTACTAGTTGTAGAAATTTTTCTTCTGTAGATTCCTTGGGATTTTCTACATAAACAATCATGTCTTCTGTAAATAGAGATAGAAGTTTTATTTCTTCCATTTAAATCTGTATGCCATTTTTTTTTCTCTTGCCTAATTGCAATGGTTAGAATTTCCAGTATTATGTTGAGTAAGCATGATGATAGTGGACATCTTTGTCTTGTTTTGCTCTTAGGGGAAAAGCATTCAGTCATTCTCCATTAAGGATGGTGTCAGCTGTACGTGTTTTGTAGATGCTTGTTATCAAGTTGAGTAATTGCCCTCTACTTCTAACTTGCTGAGTGTTTTTATATTAAATGGGTGTTGGATTTTGTTGAATGCTTTTTCAGCATCAATTGATGTGATCAAATGCTTTTTTCCTTTAGCTTATGAATATGGTGGGCTACACTGGCTGATTTTTGAATGTTGGACCATCCTTATCTAGCTGGAATAAATCCCATTAAGTCATGACATATAATTCTTTATATACATTGCTGAATTCAGTTTGCTATTTTATTGAGCATTTTTTCAACTAATTTCGTGAGAGATACTGGTCTGAAGTTTTCTTTTTTTTACCATCTTTAGTTATGTTATAGGATAATACTAGCCTCATAAAAATGAGTTGGGAAATTTTCCCTTCTCTTCTGTTTTTAGAAGATATTGTGTAAAAGAAGTGTTAATTATTCCTTAAATGTTTGAATAAATTTTCCAAATTTTGGGTGTTTGAATATCAGATGATGTTATGATTTTTTGTTTCAATCATCAAATATGACATAAAGCTCATGAAGAAAAGAATAGTCTTTTTGTATGTACTAATATTTCTGTCCTTTTGATTGTTCTTCCTTCCTGATGCTCTAAGATTCTTTTTATCATTTCCTTTCCATTGAAAGACCTTCTTCAGTCAATATCTAAGTGTAGGTCTGGGGTCTGGTAGCAACAAATTATTTTAGTTTTCCTTTGTCTGCGAATGTCTTCATTTCACCTTCATTTCTGAAGCATATTTTCACTGGATATAGAATTTGCAGTTGATAGTTCATTTCTTTCAGCACTTCAAAAATGTCATGCACATTCTGCCAGCCTCCACGATTTCACATGAAAAATCCACTGTAATCTAGAATTGGTTTTCTCCTATTGGTAATGCATTGTTTCTCTCTGGCTGCTTTCAAGATTTTTTCTTTGTCTTTGATTTTCATAAGTTTAATTATGATGTTTCTTGACATGGATTTCTTTGTGTTTGTCCTGTTTTGGGCTTGCTTGGATTCCTGAATCTGTAGGTTTGCGTCTTTGACCACATTTGAAGAGTTTTTAGTGTTATTTCTTTGAATGCCTTTTCAGCTTCACTCTCCTCCTCCTCCTGTTCTGCAGTTCTGATGATGTGAATATTAGACCTTTTGTTATTGGCTCCCAGATTCCTGAGGTTCTGTTCATTTTTATTTTCAGTCTGTTTTCTCTGTGTCATTTAGATTGGGTGGGTGAAATTTACTTATCTGTCCTCACATCTACTGATTTTATCTTCTGTTATCTCCACTCTATTTATTGTTGAGCTCATCCGGGGAGTTTTTAAAAAATCCTGTTCTTATATTTTTTAAATTCTCAATGTTATAGTCTGTATTATTACATTTTTAAGTTCTATAATGTCCACTGGTTCTTTTAATATATATATATACATATCTATAAATATATTTATCGTAAAGCTTCAATCTTTGCTAAGAGTCTCTATTTTTTCATTTGTTTCAAGAAAATTTGAGGCTGGGCACAGTGGCTCACACCTGTAATCCCAGCACTTTGAGAGACAAAAGGGGGCAGATCACCTGAGGTCAGGAGTTCGAGACCAGCCTGACTAACATGGTGAAACCCCATCTCTACTAAAAATCCAAAAATTAGCCAGGCGTGGTGGTGCATGCCTGTAATCCCAGCTACTCAGGAGGCTGAGGCAGGAAAATCACTTGAACCCATGAGGCAGGGGTTGTAGTGAGCTGAGATTGCACCATTGCACTCCAGCCTGGGCGACAGAGGGAGACTCCATCTCAAAAAAAAAAAAATGCGTAATGGATTGTTGAAGCATTTTACAAAAACTGTTTTGTCAGTAAATCAACTCAAGATGGATCAAAGACTTAAATGTAAGAACTACGACCATAAAAATCCTAGAAGAAAACCTGGGCAATACCATTCAGGACATAGGCATGGGCAAAGACTTCATGTCTAAAATACCAAAAGCAATGGCAACAAAAGCCAAAATTGACAAATGGGATCTAATTAAACTAAAGAACTTCTGCATAGCAAGAGAAACTATCTTCAAAGTGAACAGGCAACCTACAGAATGGGAGAAAATTTTTGCAATCTACCCATCTAACAAAGGGCTAATATCCAGAATCTACAAAGAACTTAAACAAATTTACAAGAAAAAAGTAAACAACCCCATCAAAAAGTGGGCAAAAGATATGAACAGACATTTCTCAAAAGAAGACATTTATGCAGCCAACAGACATATGAAAAAATGCTCATCATAACTGGCCATCAGAGAAATGCAAATCAAAACCACAATGAGATACCATCTCACGCCAGTTAGAATGGTGATCATTAAAAAGTCAGGAAACAACAGATGCTGGAGAGGTTGTGGAAAAATAGGAATGATTTTACACTGTTGGTGGGAGTGTAAATTAGTTCAACCGTTGTGGAAGACAGTGTGGCGATTCCTCCAGGATCTAGAACTAGATACACCATTTGACCCAGCAATCCCATTACTGGGCATATACCCAAAGGATTATAAATCACTCTATGATAAAGACACATGCACACGTATGTTTATTGTGGCACTATTCACAATAGCAAAGACTTGGAACCAACCCAAATGTCCATCAATGATAGACTGGATTAAGAAAATGTGGCACATATACACCACAGAATACTATGCAACCATAAAAAATGATGAGTTCATGTCCTTTGTAGGGACATGGATGAAGCTAGAAACCATCATTCTCAGCAAACTATCACAAGATCAGAAAACCAAACACCACATGTTCTCACTCGTAAGTGGGAATTGAACAATAAGAACACATGGACACAGGGAGGGGAACATCACACACCAGGGCCTGTGGGGGTGGGGGACTAGGGGAGGGATAACATTATGCAGCAAACCACCATGGCACGTGTATACCTATGTAACAAAACTGCACATTCTGCACATGTATCCCAGAACGTAAAGAATAATAATAATAAAATGTTTTGTCAGATATTCCCAACATCTCATTCATCTCAGGGTTGGTATTGTGGATTGCTTTTTGTCATTTGAGTTATGATTTTTCTTGATATGAAGGGTAATTTTTAAATAATTGTAACCTGGAATTGTAGGAGACTCAGGTTCTTATTTAAACTTTTTCATTTTAGCAGGTGGTCACTCTGTTTAGGTTTCTCACACCGGTCTTGGCCTCTATCTGTGGGTGATCACTCCAATGACAGGTAGATTTTCAGCACTTTCCTTGTGTTGTTTTGGTACATTTGGTTTATCTGGTGCTGCTGGGGATTCGCTCGGTCCCTGCTCATGTTGCCTGAGGGGTAGAAGGAATTTTGCAGGGCTGGGTCACAGGAGGGCTCTCTAGGGAGAAGGGGAGCCTCAGGCCTAGGAGGGAAGGACAGTGCTTTCCCAGGGGTGTGTCTGTGGCACCCATCAATCACAAATTGGTGTTGAGCTTACCTGTTGTTGTCAGAGGAATTCTGTTTGATGTTGGGGAGGAATGAGCCTACTTCCCTTCTTTGCTAGGTTGGGGTTTGAGACATGGTGGGTCTGGTAACCTTCTCTTAGATGGGGGAACATGAGATACCCTTCTACTTGTGATCTCCAGTCCTAGGTCACAGACCAATTTGCCTTCTCACCCCCTTTCAGAGTTCTCTTTTGGTTGCTTCTGGCATCATTTCCAAGGTTTATAGTTACATTTGGTGGGGACGAGCAAGGAAACAGTTCTACATCATGTTCTCCAGACTGAAATCTAGATTTTGTTTTAAATATGACTCTTACAGAAAATATATTGCTGGGTTTTGCTTTTTAAGATAATTATATATACATATGATTTCCCATCTTTGCTATAATTTTGATTTATTTTAGTACTCCTTTCTGTCATCTTATTTCATGTCTCATAATTTTTTACCCATTCTCTTTTATGACTTTCATTAATTAGAGTCTGTTTTCTTTTTCTGGTTTCAAGAATGTTCCATCCTCCCCGCAGGAGGATGACACGATCCTGCCTATTTTCCTGTGACTTGCAGCACTTCCCTGTGGGTTGATGATATTTCCTACCTCAGTAATGTCATGCATGGCTTAAGATTGGCTTGGCAGGCAGGGCATGGTGGCTCACGCCTGTAATCCCAGCACTTTGGGAGGCCGAGGCGGGCGGATCACGAGGTCAGGAGATCAAGACCATCCTGGCTAACACGGTGAAACCCAGTCTCTACCAAAAATACAAAAAAATTAGCTGGGCATGGTGGCAGGCGCCTGTAGTCCCAGCTGCCTGGGAGGCTGAGGCAGGAGAACGGCGTGAACCTGGGAGGCGAAGCTTGCAGTGAGCAGAGCGGAGATTGCACCACTGCACTCCAGCTTGGGCCACAGAGCGAGACTCCATCTCAAAAAAAAAAAAAAAAAAAAAAGAAAAAGAAAAAAAAAAGATTGGCTTGGCAAGTGGAATACGAATTAAAAAGATCTGTCCATGACGTCTGAGTAGCCTTAAGTACCATCATGTGGTTCCCACATTGCGCTTGTCCCTCTGCCATCAGACTGAGACGAGGCCTGTTCCTTTAATTGGGTCCTAGAATGAGAAGAAACATGGGACACATGTATCCTGCAGCCAACATCTCAATGAGAAACAGACCTTTGCCATTGCAAGCCACTGAGATGAGGCAGCTTGTTACTGTAGCATGACTTCACAAAAGCTGACTGGTCAAAAGTAATTCATTCTGTTTTTAATTTTTCTGGTGGCTGCCCTATGAAGACCTCTAATTATATTTATTTTTCTTGTTAAGTTCTGAAGTAACTTTCTCCCCCTGAATGAGGCAGGGACCTGTCACCTTCATGATGACTCTCACCTTGTCCCACCATGTTAGATTTGTTTAAAATCTTAGTTCTAGATTGTTGTGGATTCACTTTTGTTTTTGATGCTTACATTTTTCTGGTTTACCTGTATATTTCCCAGCACAATCCTTAATTTATTTATCTTCTTGCCAGAGTACTTCCTTCAAGACTTTTTCAAAGAGAATATTTTGAGATCTCATCTGCCTGATACTATCCATTATTTTTGGTCTTATTTTTAAAATGTAAGCTACTTGGATTAAAAAAATCCTAGGCTTAAAGTTTTTTGCCTTGCAACACTGAAAATGTTACTCTATTTCCTTTTATTTTTGTATTCAGGATCACTGTTGAAAAGTCTGATGTAGATTTGCCTCTCGTTCATATGTAGTTTATTTGCTTTTTTGGGGGCAGGACAGAGTCTCACTGTGTTGCCCAGGCTGATCTTGAACTCCTGGGCTCAAGTGATCCTCCTGCCTTAGCTTTCCAAAGTGCTGGGATTACAGGCATGAGCCACGGTGCCTGGTGAATCTGCTATTTCTTTTGGAAGTTTTAAAAATGTTACTTCTTGCTTTTGATCTTAAGTTATTTTATAATATAGTTTTAAAAAATTCATCCTGTTTGGTACATTTGAACATTTTCAATCTGAGGCCTTTCAACTTTCTTTCAAGGATGTACTGCCCATCACTGAGTCGTTGTCACTCATTGTTCCTTAAAATATTTCCTTCCCTCTGTTTATTTTTCTCTCCTTCTAGGACTCTTACTAAACACAGATTGATATTTTTACTTCTATGCATCATATCTCAACTTTTCTATTTTACAACTCTTTATCCTCTTAAAATACTGTTTAGCATCAACCTCATCTTCCACTTAACCTGTTTGTTCTTTAGCTGTGTCTATTCTGCTATTCAACCCATCTGCAGAATTCTTTATTCTAACAGTGATGTTTTCCATACTGGAATTTCCAATTGCTTCTGCTTTATAACTGCGTGTTCCCACTGTAGGCCACCAATATCCTCCCTTACCTCTGATAATAAGTATTATAAAGTTATTTTAAATTCTTCTTCTGTTTAGTTTTTTACTTCCTCTTTTTTGCTATAGTTTCTTAGGGTGTTTTTTTTTTTTAATAGAATTGCCCTTCTCAAATACTCAAATAGTTCATTAATTCCCCTGTGCATGCATGTTTCCCAGAGTTGTCTGCCACTTTGGCTGTTGTAGATACTAAAGGGCATTAAATGGACCCTGGGACCCTGCTTGTGCCTCTCCAGGTGACTTTAGGGTGTATGGGGTGGGGTGGAGTGGTTAAATACACCTCAGTGTGCAGAACTGTGTAGTGTCTAGTCATTGACCATGAACCACTGTCATCCCCTTCCCCCTGCTAGGTGACCCTAGCCCCCAGGGGCACTGCCTTCAGTTTTAATCCTAGTCTTTATGGGTGTGTGTGTGTGTGTTTTGGGTTGGAGGGGGCACTCAAGTTCTGACTTGTCTGCTGTACCGATTGTCAACTGCTTCCCCCTCTACCTGGGCTCCAGTACCACCTGCCTGTGACTCTACTGACTTGGCCTACCTGGGGCTTGAGCTGTTGTTTTCTGCCCTTTGGTGATGATAGCGTGAGTAGAAGTCTCCTTCCCAAGGTGATGTGGGTTTCTACTGCAGCCGTTTCTACCCGTTCTCATGTCCTTGCTTTCACATTCTTGCCTGCACTTCTTTCTCTTGCTTCTGCAGTGACCACAAGTCTGGGCATGGGGAGGGAGCTCCTGGCCCCTGACGTTCACTCCCTTTCTGCAGATGGGAAGTTGGCCTCTGACTTTGCACTCCATCCCTGCTCAGCTGTGATTTTCAAGGGCTTCTTTGCCTCAAGTGGGATCTCCTTTCACAGGTGTGAGCAAAATCTTGGTGTGGACACACTCTGAATCCAGAGTGCCCCAAGTGGAGGACTGGGGCACTTCCCACTGCAAGTGGAGCAGGAAGGGGGCTGTGTATTGTTGCCAGGCTAGGGCATCTCTGAGGACTAGAACAAACGCTGCGAGCATGAGCCATCTTCTTGTTTAAATGTCCAGTCACTCAGCCCTGAGGGAGCGGGACTCTGGACACCCCCTGCTTTTCTACACTGGTGGGTGAGGCATGGGAGAAAGTGGTTCTGAGGAGGGCGGGGGGCTGAGAAGACAGGTACAGCTTCAAGGCTAGACCCACTTGACCCCCACCCCCACTCCTGCTTTACACTCAGTTTGGACAGGGTCATGGAGGCAGCCTTAGTGATGCCGAGGTGGTAAGAGGGCAGGAAGGAGCCTCCAAGACCCCAAAGGCAGGTGACACACACAACGAGGTGGTTCTGGACATTCAATTCATTTATCTACTCACTGATAGGCTTGTTTGATCAATATTTATTGAGTGCCCACTAGGCAATGTTTTTGATTCAGGGATACTGCTATGAAGAGGTCACTGCAAGACCCTGCCCAGTGGAACCGGCAGTCTGTGAGTGGGGGTGGGGTCCTGCAGTGTTGGGGGACTGAGGAGCAGGATCCTATTCCTCAGGGAGAGGCTGGCAAGAATCCTGATGGGGTGCTGAAGTCCTGGGAAGGGTGATGCCTTGAACTGTTTGATAAGGGCAGGGTGTATGTCTGACCTGTTTGTCTGCACCTCACCGTATGACAGCTGTTCGGACAGGGAACCCTGACTGGCCGACGAAACCCTGAGGCAGAAGTACCTTAGTCTCGACTGAGAGAGCAGGAAGCCGTAGGCTTGGTGGGCACATGGAGGCGCCAGATGTCATCAGCACCTCCCCACCCTGGTCTGCCTCTGCTCAGGAACTAGACAGCACAGAGCCGTCAAAGAAAGGCATCACGGGTTCCAACCTGGAGAGGAGGGGGCCCCAAGAAGGCAGAGCCTGACCCCCAGCCCTACTCCTCATGAGACCAGAGGGTCTGCTTGGGTTGCAGCCCTACCCAGATACTTCTCAGGCAGAGAGCCTCTGTGTGTCCTTGGAAAGTCTTCTAACCTCTTTCACCCTCAGTTTTCTCCTTAAGTCTCAAACTGGATGATCCATGTGTGATGCCCCATCCCTGAGATTCCCAAGTACAGTGAGGGACCCCCATTCTCATTCCGTCTCCCTCCTCTCCCCATGTTGGAGCCCCAGATGAAGCTGTATCACACTTTGTGGTGACAAATGATGGGCAGTGCAGTGTGAAGCCTCAGCTTTCCCATGCATCCTTCCTGCTGTTGATTTGCAGCTTGGAGTCGGTTGGCTGCCAAGTCAAGTAATCAGAAGGTAATAGCCTAGTATCAGATGAATCCCCAGAGCTGGCAGCCAGGGCTGGAAAACCCCATTCCCGTGCCGCCTGCACCATTCACAACCAGCAAAATAATCGTGTAAAGCAGGCTCGGATCAAACCCAGCCTGACATGGTGCAGTGTAAGAATAGCCAGCACTCTAGTCTGACGTGGTTATTAGTGTCTTGCTTGGGGGCAAGGTTGCCCAGAGTGGCCGGCATACTGCGATTCACTTGCCTGTGCAGATCCATCGCCGTTCTTGAACCTGCGGGGACATCTCTATCCTGCTTCCTTGCCCAGCACCCCCTGGTTTCCCTCTGGTTCTACCTCATCGCCTGCTCCGCTGCCTCTTGCCTTCCCTGTCTGTCCATCGTTGCTGAAATTCTCGCAAAGTGCTGATTTTATTGAGTGCGACAAGTGGCAGTTCATTAAAAAGTGGGAGCAGATGGGGAACGGATTGTGGAAGAAGATTAATGATGCACACAGACCACTAAATAGGGCCAGGTTTGGGAGTAAACACAATCACTCCGGCTCCCTCCGAGTGGGTAATCCTGCTCTGTCAGATCCGTTCTCATTAGCTTGCTAACGTCGCACCGCCCAGGAGAGTTAAGGAGGAGCGCGCCAGCCTGCTCTGGTGGAGGGACTGTGCTCTGGGCCAGGACGGGGTAGGGAAGAGGTGCAGAGAAGCTCCGTGAAGTCAAGGAGCAGCGCCCTTTGGGCTGAGGGCCCTGTCTGCGTATCTGTTATGAGAGATGAGGGGGAAAACTGGCCATCTCTTTTAATGGCTCTGTCAGGCCTGTACCTGGGCATAGGTGTACCCCACAAGTCGGGATTTTCTTATGAATCCCCAAGATTTGCCTGACTCCATCTAGAGGTTCAGGGAACAGAGGCCTATCACTACCCTTGCTGTGAAAATCCCTCTTGTCCTCAGTTGTCCGCCAGCTTGGCATGGAAATCTGGCCCAAGGGATCAGAGCCTTGGTTGCAGGAAGGAAACCTCCCAGAGAAGCAAAGGTGAGCTGCCTACCAAGAATCCTGTACTTAGAGTCCAAAAATTCCTTCTAGAGATTATACTGTCTAGACACTTGCCTGTGTGGTTTGGGACAGAACAATATGTCACCATTCTATTCTAGGATGGGGAGAGATAGTTACAGAGAGAGGACAACACTTCCTTCGAATGGCCTCCTGGAGCTTGTGCGTTAATATAATAGACACTTTTTGAGTACATATTGTCTGCTAAACCAGGGATGGCAATTAGCTGATGTCTGTTTCACTGTCCTTCCACGCTTTCCCATGGCAGTCATCGCAAATTGATTATAACGTTCTTTTCCATACAGCCAAGAGGAGTCCTCAGAATCCTTCTCAACTCAGCATTTAATAAGAATGAGAATTGAAGAAGGGTGACCTTCATGACACTCATTAGTACACAAGGTAAACACACTTGCTAGAAGATGTTCAACCCCTGGACCCCTCAACCTTTGCTGGAGGTGAGGGTGGGGAGAGGAGATTGGGAACAGCTACTCAGGCCTTGCCTTCCCTGTCTCCAGCTCTCCCCACAGGGATGGCACTTGTAGTATGGCTAAGACCAGAAGCCGAGCTGGGAAGTCCTGCTTGATGTCCTGGGACAGGAGAATTTGTCCCATCTGCTCTCTTTTCAGCCAGGGAAGCCCCTGCAGTATCCTCCAGGGAAGGCTTCCTGGAGGTAGTGTGGGGATGTCTGACCTCAGCCTCCTATTCTCTGCACCCATCAGTGACTCTGGGCCCAGGGTCCCATTTGCCTGGTCTCTTCCTATTGCCGGGTGTCTCCTGATGTGCAGTGTCAGCCTGTGCCACCCTTCACTCCTCCACGCATGTGACAGGCAGAGCCTGTACTCTTCCCCTCTCAGCCCTGGCTAAGGGGTTCTGGTCTCCAAGTCCTCTTTCCCATTTCCTCATTCCACTCACCCTCCGGAGCTGGGGGTTATCTCCAAAGCTTGACTCCACTACAGCGGGAGGTGGGATTCCCTGGCTGTTGGAGGAGCAGGGTCCCCAGCAGCAGATGTCTGTCTCTAGTTTTAGAACCAGGCTTCATCTTTACCTCCAAACCTCCTCTTTCAATGGACTTCCTGAATTTTGCTCCTGGACTATTTATTGGCTCAGGCCCCTGCACTCAGTCTCAGAATTATCTCTGATTCCCTGTGCTAGAGACTACTAGCTCCTCTCCAATACCCATCCCTCCTTTCTCCTTAGTTACACATCTTGAATGTACTCAGGGCATGGCGGGTGCATCCAAAAGACTACGTTTCCTACCCTCCCTTGCAGCCAGTGCTGGCCATGTGCCTAAATTCTGGTCAGTGAGATGTAAGAGGGAATGTTCTAAGAGAAAGTATGAGGGTTCCTTAAATGGAGCTGACTCAGAGGGAGACTTTTTCCTCCTGCCCCCTTTCTTCTTCCTGCTGCCTAAGATGTAGAAATGATGGCAGGAGCTCCAGCAGCTTTTTTGGTCCATGAAGTGACCTTGGGAATGGAAGCCATACACTGGGGTGGTAGAACAGAAAGTAAAAGAACCAGGGTCCATGTTAAATCTGGACCCATCATATCAGTCCTGGCCTGGCTTCCTCCAGACTTCTTTTAGGCATGAGACACTATCTTGGGTTTCTGTTATGTTCAACCATACCTAAGTCCAGCTGATATGCTCCTCTTTCTGCTTCGTGCACCCCTGTCTAGAGAGTAGTAAAGCCCAGTGGTCTCTTTCTCCAGCACACCTCGTGCACTCTCCTGGCCATTCCCTCAGTTTTGATCATGTCATTACCCAAATCAAATACCTTTCCTAGAGCCCCATTATCTTCTAAATATCAAGTTACTTCCCCTGGCAACCAAGACCTTCCATCACTGGGTCTCAGCTTATCTTTCTAGTCGTATCTCCTACATCCTGTAGCTCAGCCAAGTGGATTTCCACCACCCCAGACACCCCCTGCTTTTCTACCTCTCCTCCTTTGCTCTGTTCCCCAGCTTGGGATGCCGACTTCCTCAGTCTTGCCTGTCAAAATTCTACCCATAGTTCAATGCTTATCTTAAAGTTTCTTTTTCCATGAAGCCTTCCCAGAGCCTCTGGGCCAGGAGTGATTATTCTCCCCTCTGAACTCCCATAGTAAATTATTTCTAGCCCTCAGGATCTACCTGACATTATTGTCTCTGTGGCTATTTTGATGTTTTACCAGACTGGAACCCCTGTAGGGCTGGGTTGAGTCTTGTTCATTTCCATATTACCCAGAGAGCCTGGCCCTGGGCCCACATGTGGTAGATCTTTGGTAAATTTTGGTCAACCGAAGTGATACTTACTTCCTACTCTGGCCTCCGTCATGGGCAACTGTGCAGAAGTCCCCTCCTGAGGTGGTGGGGCTGGCCCAACCCCAGCTGCTGCTCTCCTCTGCTCACCCTTCACTGTCACCAGGTGGCTGTTTGGCACTGGCTGCCAGGAAGGGGGTGGGGGGTAGGACCTGGGCCGGCAGACAGACAGGTACTGCTGCCAGGGAAAACAGAGATGTCAGGTTGACGTGGGGGAGCTGGGCTGCTCATGAGATCTGGTAAGCTTCTGTCACAGGCTTGTTCCCCTGCGGTGACAGGCCTCACCTCTCCCCACCTGGGCCCTATGTGCACATGCCGCCCCCGCCCCATCTCCTGACAGCACTGACTTATCTGGTTGCTTCTTTCACTCACTAACTCAAAGGCCACTGAGCATCAGGGCCATCTCCACGGATTACAAGGCCATTTGTCTTTTAGGAGGGACGGCTCCTCCCTGGTAGGACAGCCTGTGGCTTTTTGTCACTCTGTGGCTGCATTTGCGGTTGGAGGAGCCAGGAGAGAGATTACTGGCTTGTGCCAACCTTGGCCCTGGATTCCAGGGATTTGGACCCCCTCGTGTTTGCAGCAATGAGTTATACCTAAGTGAAGTCTCAATTAAAACAATAAATCATTACCAGGATAAAGTGTAGTGGGGCCACAGAGGGTTAAATCCAAGTTTGAATATGATAGACCTATAAATTACAGCGATGAACAAAGCTGCTCGTCAGGGCTGTGGGGACTAATGAGCATGCACACGGACAGGGGTTTGTGTGGCCACGTTTGGAGGCTGGAACTTTTCTACTCTAAGAGTACAGTAATATGGCAGTTAAAGCACAGCCTTTGAAGTCGAACTGTCAGGGTTCAAATACCTGCTGGGCTAAGCAATAACTGTACTTGGGCTTCCTTAACCTTTCTGGATCTCAGTTTTCTTTTCTTTTCTTTTTTTTTTTTTGAGATGGAGTCTCGCTCTGTTGCCCAGGATGGAGTGCAGTAGTGCTATCTCGGCTTGCTGCAAGCTCCGCCTCCCAGGTTCACGCCATTCTCCTGCCTCCGCCTCCCTAGTATCTGGGACTACAGGCACCCACCACAGCGCCCAGCTAATTTTTTGTATTTTTAGTAGAGATGGGGTTTCACCGTGTTAGCCAAGATGGTCTCGATCTCCTGATCTCGTGATCCGCCCGCCTTGGCCTCCCAAAGTGCTGGGATTACAGGTGTGAGCCACTGCGCCCGGCTGGATCTCAGTTTTCTTATCTGTAAAATGAGCATTCACAGATTTCTCGTGCAGATTGTATAATACAGGTAAAGACCTTAGCAGAGTTTCCAGTGCATGGCAAATGCTTAATAAGCTGTGATTATCCACTGGAATGTAAGTTCCCAGAAGACAGAGATCTCATCCATACTGATCATCTCAACATCCCCAGTACAACAAGCTGGGCCTACCACCTGGGAGAGTCAATTACTAGTTATGAGATGAATAAATGTGCATCTGGAGTGTCAGCTTTGCAAGGAATGGACAATGTTTTTTTCTTGTCTCCTATCTCCCTTAATATCTGCTATAGCACCTGCACACAATGGATGCTTCATAATTAGTGATACATTTAAGTACAAAGTATCCTTGCAATTTTGGAAGGTATCTTATCTATAATAAAGAGTAACAAAAGATATCAACCAAATGCTGCCCCATGAGGATTTCTCAATCTTCCCGAGTTTCTTCTAGGTCTAAGGCTTTCTTCTAGGTCTACGGCTAAGTCACCAGATGGTATCATGGGAAGGGTCCAGGACTGGATATTGGGAGATCCGGATCCTGTTCCCAGATCTTTAATTGTTTTACCATTTGACCCTGGGCAAGCTGCTCCCAACTCTGAGCCTCGGTTTCCACATCTGTAATGGGAGGGGGTTTGTCTGGATACTCTTCCAGGTTTCTTTCAGTTTCAGCCTTATGGGATTCTCATTTTAAGCTCCCAGGCTCCCGTCAGACCTAACCCTGGGCCATGTTTGTTTCTGTTCATGCTTTCTCTGGAACTGTGACCCAGGAGTGTCCTTTTACTCTGTGTCTCTCAGGGATAAACCAACTGTGCAGGTTGGACAGGTACTATGGAGGCGGGGCCTGGCTCCTCCTGAGTGGAATCTGAGGGAGAGAGCTGCCATGGCGGGGCTGAAGGGGCACTGTTGGTGGTGATGGTGGATTGTAGTGAGGGTCTTATGTTTCTGAACCACTTAGACCTGATCCCTGGGGCACCAGGGTAGGAAATCCACAGCCAGACCTGTTGCCCCCTCCTTACTCCCAGTGCTAGGGCACAGAGGGTGCATGTGTGTAGTGGAGGGCAGGGGGAAGAAATCAAGAGCCAGCATTGTCATCATGTTCGCCCCAGCCATCAGGACTGTTTTCTGTGCAGAAGTCTCATTGGAAAGTATCTAGGCTGGGTCCGTTGAAAATCCCTCCTCTGTACCAACACGGCTCAACACACTATTCATGTTGCGTGCTATCCTTTAGCCAGCTCTGACCTTACTCTGTCACTAGAGTCTGCAAACCCAAGGGCACTCTCTTTGTGGAGTCCAGGGTTTTGTGGCCTGTGAATTCTACAGAAAGGATGTCTTATTTTCTCAAGTCTCATGGAATCACCTGTCCAAACTCAGTTATGCATGCCAGAGGATGGGTGTGTGGCTGCCTCTCAACCCTCTCAGTTCCTGGAGATTTTGTGTGCCATGTGATGGAGCAGCTGCGAGCCTGGATGGGGCAGGGAGTGACAGAGAGCACCCTGAATGTCCAGGATCAAGCTGTGGCTCTGCTGTGTGACTTTGGGCAAGTCACCTGCTCCCTAAGCTTCTGTTTTACAATTGATAAAATAGGCATAGTGATAGATGCTTTGTAGTATCCTCTTAAGAGCAGACGAGATAACGAGGATGAAAAGGATGTTGCAAGCTGTAAAGTGCTGGGCATGCATTAGAGGTGGCATGGGGCTGACATAAACTAGGGTCCTGCCTCCTGGGGATGGGCAGCCCCCTTTGGAGCGATCAGCTCATTCCCACAGAGCTTGCTGTCCCCCAGGCAGATCATTCCCCTCCCCTAGAGCTCTCTGTTACATTTTAATCCACCTAATTGAAAGACTGCTGGATCAGGCAAGGAATTTATCAAAGGGAAGGAGAGAAGAGCCTGGTGCCATTTGGCTCCCTGCACGTTTGTCCTTTCAAATCCTTATAGATAATTCCATTTCTGTATTAGGATCAAGACTAGAAATTTGGATGAGAGGGAGAGGGAGGGACAGGAGAAGGAAAAGGGGGAGGAAGGGATGGAGGCCAGAGACTAGCAGAGGCCATCAAGGCTTATGAGTGTGCTGGTTTGGGGCTGTTGGGTAGAGGGGCACTGGCAATGCAGGAAGTAGTGGGGGTGTAAGCAGGAAGCCTGCAGGGCATTGCTCAGCCCACATGGGACCTTACTGAGAAGGCAAGTGGCGGTGACACCAGGCAACTGCAGCTCCTCTGCCTCCCAGAGATGAGGAGGCTCACACTGCCCTGGAGCCAGCTTTCAGACATGCTACTTCCTGCACAGAAGTCAGTGTAACACTAGGCACCTGCTAGGTTCTATGTATGTGCTCCCCTCAAATGTATGTGTCATATGTTGACACTTAAGCTCCAGTGTGATGGTATTAATAGGCAAGGTCTTTGAGAGGTGATTAGGACATGAGGGTCCCACCTTCATGAATGGATTGGTGCATTTATAAAAGAAGCCTGATGGAGCTTGTTCACCGATTTTCCCTTGCCACTTCTGCCACATAAAGACACAACAAGAAGGCACCATTTATGAGGACAGAATCTACTGGTGTCTTGATCTTGGACTTCTCAGCCTCCAGAACTATCAGCAATACATTTCTGTTGTGTATGAATGACCCAGCATAAGGCATTTTATTATAGCAGCAGGAAGGGACTAAGACTCTGCCACATTTGTGGGGGAAGAGAAGGGCATGGTGGCAGAGACCTAACAAGGAAATCCTCTAGAAGGACCCAGCCCAGCCTCACATAGTGAATGCAGAGTGTCTGCCTTCACTGGGAAAGGAGTGATGGGTATGGGCATTGGGAGAGGAACAGGATGGAGGGGAAATGGCAGGGAGGGAAAAGGTGGGGTCATACCACAATATGGTGGAGGCTATTCATAAAGTAGAAAATCCCATCCCCAAGCAACCCCAAGATAATGTTATTATTATATTTTGTGATGGAAGAAACTATGACTTGGAGAAATTTAGTACAAGCAAGTGGGGGTAGGCTGAGCCTTTGAGGGTGGGAGATGAGTGGGCCCAGCACAGACAGACTGGGGCAGCCAGGGGCAGGGTGGGTGGAGTAGGACAGAGAGACAGTGGGGCTGGATGGGAAATTCTTCCCCTAAATTCTGGGAGGCTGGACTCCTGTGTCTATGCATCCCTTATGCATCTGGAGGAACAGGCATGCAGGAAACAGGGCACAGAACTTTGCCTGGGGATCTTGCAGTCCAGGGAGAAAGGCAGATGTGCACTCTGATAAATAGAATGTAGTGTGTGAGTTAGTGCTGGAAGGGGATGCATGAGCACGCACTGGGGGAATCCCGGGGGAAGCTATTGATTAGTTTCCTGATGAGAGGTCAGGGCCAGGAAAGGTTTCACAGAGGAGGTGGCACTGCTTCTATTGAGAATGAAGAGATTGGTTCTTAGGGTGTTGATACAGGTCAGTGATTTTCTAGGAGGAAGGTGTGTCTGCCCTGTGATTCAATATTTTATCACATATGATTCTCACAACAGCCAAGTATTTATCCTTACCTCCACTTCACAGGGAAATATTGGGTTTGAAGTGATGTAATATGGTTTATGTCTTTCCCACCTTAATCCACTGACTGGGAGAGCTCCATGTGAATGGGCCCTCTTGCAGGGGCATTGGTGCCCTCTAGGGGACTGTGGCAAACAAGAAAAGCATCAGCACCTTGGACAGGGCCCAGGGGCTGGGGAAGGTCCAAGTCTCAGGTAAGACGTTGGAATCCAGGGCGATGGTCAGTGAAGCTCCTTTCCAAAACCCAGGGCCCCTGGAGTGGACACCATTATTTGTAAGATGATATAATTTGAGGTGCAAATGAACGTGAGCTGACAGACCACTGGGCTGATCTGTGACTGCTGTATTTGGAGACAGGTCTGTAGCACAGGGGATTAGTTAATGTGCTACTGTGTATGTGTGTGGGCGGTGGGGGGGGAGGGGAGGGTGGGTGGAGGTGCATTTTGTCCCCATGCTCCCAAAGTTGTATTACCTTTGAGGGGCTGGGACAAGCTTAAGAGCCCCTGTAACATGCAAATATGTTAACTGAGAGGAGATGTAGCACAGGTCAGTATGTTTTGATGGAGGGTTGATGAAAGGTCTGGATCAAGGGCCACTGTCCAGGGGAAGTGGGCTAGGGGGTGTACCAGAGTAAGGGGCCCCGTGGTATCCAAGGAACAGCAAGAAGGGGCCAAGAGTGGGTGAGGGTGGAGGATTCACTGAAGACAAACATGATAATGTTGCTTCCATGGTCAATGCTAGAGGTCAGGGTGGGATGGAAATCTTGGTCAATGAATTCTGCATTCCTGAAAAATTTATAAATGAGAAAGGTCACACAAAGACACATACATCTGAGGAGACCCCAGGAGAGAGGAATGAATGCACAGCTACATACATATCACTAACTACACAGGAATGAATGAGAGGCCTGCTTGCACTGTTATCTGCACATGTGCTCTTGACCGGACATCACAGGGTGGCATCCGAAGCTTGAGAATGACGATGATGAGGAGGATGATGAGGATGCTGGTTTTCAGCTTCCTTAGTCTTCTGTACTCTCATTTAATACCTCCAAAAATCATGTTAAGTAGAAAATATTCTTTCCATTTCTTAAGTGAGAAAACAGAAGCACAGTGTAGATTAAATAACTTGCCTCAGGTCATACGGTAAAGCAGGACCAGAGCTCCCACTTGAAGACCCCAGGTCTTCCAATTTCAGGTCAAGAGCTACTTTTACTGGACCTCAGAAAGAGCCAAGAATCTCAACAACTCCTGCTTCTATGGCCCAGAACCACTTATCCAGGGCACATGGAGAGTCTGCAAATGCATTTGGGAGGGTTCCTCTAAGGACACAGACGTTGGAGAAGGCTAAACCTGGGTTTGAATTTTGGTCCCTCCTCTCATCGCTGTGTATCTTGAGTGAACTAGTCAGTTTCTCTGAGCCTATATTTCATTAGCTGCAAAATGGGGGTAGCAAAATTGATACTGCAAATTGTATAGAATAAAAGAGGAGACGACATATGAATGACTGACAGTGCATAGAGTTACAGAGAATTCTATTTACTCTGAATGTCCAGAATCTGCCCCATTCCAGTAGGAAGCGGTTGACCTGGCAGTGGAGTGTCCTTCTTTGGAAGAATGCCACTAGAGGGGAGGTGGCAAGGGGAATCTGGCAGGGCTTTCCTGACCTCGGAGCCCGACCTCTTTCTGACCCAGGGGACCTCAACCCTGGAGATGCAAAGCAGGGCCTCATGGAGGCATCCCATCCGGGCTGAGGCCAACTCCCATGGGCAGCAGCCAGGGCCTTCAGGAGGCAGTCTGATGAGGTTTTGTGCCTAGAACCGCAGGGTGGGGGAACAGCCCCTCCCCGCCCTCCAGGTTCTGCCTGGGGCTCTGCCTGCAGTTCCCGGTTGTCAGCAGGCAAGACACGGGGCAGCCGTGTGGGCACCGGTGCATGCGAGGTGATTGCCCCTTTAATGTTTAATGTGCTGAAAAACCATTAGACCCCGAAATGGACAAGTTCTCGGTTGGTAACATTAATTATTGTTAAGACTCGGTCACGCCTGCTTATTAGCAATTATGCATGGCATCTCCCAGGGTGCTCTGGGCCTTCTTCCCCTTCTTCCTTCACCTGGGGACAGCAGGTTTATGGACCACTGCCTTCAGGAGGCTGGAAAGGCAGTGCCAAGCACACAGGTGGTTGCCATCACTCCCCTCTGTAGCTTGGGCTTACTTAGGGCCAAAGAGGACCATCAGCATCTTCTGAGAGGGGAGGAGAGACAAAGACCTTCCCATGCAAATTGGGAGGGTCAGAGGGATCATTGGATAGCATGATGCCCTTCACAAAGTATTTTGCTTCCATTATGTCATTCCTTCTATCATCCCATTTTTTTTTTTTAAAGACGGTCTTGCTCTGTTGTCCAGGCTGGAGTGCAGTGGTATGAACTCAGCTCACTGCAACCTCTGCCTCCCAGGTTCGAGCGATTTTCCTGCCTCAGCCTCATGAGTAGCTGGGATTACAGGTGCCCGCCACCACGCCTAGCACATTTTTATATTTTTAGTAGAGATAGGTTTTCACTATGTTGGCCAGGCTGGTCTCAAACTCTTGACCTCAAGTGATCCACCCACCTTGGCCTCCCAAAGTGCTGGGATTACAGGCGTGATCCACTGCACCCAGCCAACACCACCCCAATTTTATATATAAGGAAACCGAGCCTTAGACGCTTAAGTCATAGCAGTCACCTCTTAGAGTACCTGCCTTGCCTACCCCTTGTTCTTGGACAACTGGCCACTGAAGCCTTGGGTCTAACTACCATGAAAATCCTACTTGATTTCAAATCCTCGCCTCCCCTCACTCTATTTTCGTAGCTCCCTGGACCAGGGATGGAGCTGGCCAAAGCTGGCCACTCAGAGGCTCTTTCCTGGAAATAGGGAGTTGGGATGCTGTCTTTTGGAGTGTAGACCTGGGAGAGGATGTAGAAAAAGGAACACATCTGAGATCAATGCACAGAGGAAGAAAAAGAGAGGCTAGGGAATGGGGAGGGGTGGAGAGAAAGAGACAGAGAGAATGTGAAAGCCCAGAAGGACACAGAAAGCAGCCTTGGATCCCAACTCTCCACTCCTTTGTAAGCACTGGCTGTACTCCCTACTCTCGGGTTCCAAGAGATATTCCCTTATCCTTCTGATACCCCCCCCCTCCCCTCTTGCTTGAGATACTTTCCTATCCCAAGTCCCGTAGTAGGGCTCAGACCTAACGATGCTGAGGCCAGCCCTGGTGGTTAGCTGGAGATTAGTGGGCTTTGGTGTCCCCTTAGACTTCAGGGACCAGCTGGGTCCCAGGAGAACAGTGGGTGCAGATCTAGGATTGCAGTCTGAAAAAGGGGCAGGATGGAGGCAGCCCCTCACCACACACCACTGGCAATGTCTGCATTCTGCAGAATCTTCCCGAAGGACCACCTCTCTCCTACCACCCCTCGCCCAATCCCTGACACCCTAACACTGGGTTGTGTGCAGGTGAACTGCAGAGAAATGCCATGTGCTGGCAGCCTGTCTCTGGCCCTGATTTTTAAGGAGGGGAGGAGAAAGAAAAGCAGAAAGAAAAAAGTGAACATGAGTAATGGGCCTGGAATGAGGCATGCGAGATAACACTGAATAATAACGCGTCAAAAACTACAAGATGTATTTTTTTTATTTCCCAGTGGAGTTTCCATTGCGCTAATCCATCACTGTAGAGCAGGCAAGATTATGTGTCCCCAAAAAAAACTCTGGGAGATAAATGTGAGTAAATTAGGGTTTATTATATTATTTGGGGTGATATAATTTCCAAGCGAGCCCTTATTAAATTACTTCCTCTGGTGCTGACACCTCCTGCCTCACGGTCTCTGCACCTCCGCTCCACTTTTCCTGTCTGAAGCTGCTTTGTATTTTAATGTCTCTCATCGTTTTTTGGTGGGGGTGAGTTGCCAGGGGAGAGAGCTGGGAGGAAGTGCTGAGTCATTGCTGTCAGGCTGAGTTTCTTCCTTACCAGCTTCTCTATGGTCACAGAGCCACGGGCTCACACATCCATGCTGGTAAAACATGGAGCTACCCAGTCTACACCCTCATAGATGGGGAAACTGAGGCTGAAGGGAGAAATGTGGCTTGGGTCATGCAACCGGGTAGACTCAAAGAGTCGAGACTGGTACCCACGTGCTAACTTCCAGGCCAGTGCTCCATCTCTGTGTGGGATCTTGTTTTGTCTGTCAGCCTTGGCTTCAGAGCCACTTCAAGTCTAACAGCAGAGGCCCATGGAATTTTGGGGTCTTAGTCATCTATGAAATATGCCCAGTGACCCAAAGAGAGAGATGAGAGAAGACCTCATATAGTCTAGGTTTGGCTTGATCAAAAAAGGCTGTACAACTTTACGCAAAGGACTTGACCTCTCTGAGCCTTTATAGTAGGTACACCACATTACAGTAAAAGGTCTTGGAGCAGATGAGCAATTTGCAGACATGTTTTTAGCAGTGGAACCTCTTAAAAATGAAATTTTATGACATGAACTCTAACATATAAAATATTTAAATAAGGAGTTACCCTGATTGAAGAAGGGGACTGTGGGGCGGGGAGGGGGCCCTGATCCATCCCAACCGTCAGGATTCCTGCTTGCTTCTTACCCAGTTTGAAGTTACGGGGCCCAGTTTCAGCATCTGACCCTGATTTCACTGTGCAATGCCCTCCTTGCATCCTCACTGAGACTGTGCAGTTTCTAGAGATGAGCCACCAGCATCTCCTCCAGCCCTGTCTCAGCAAATGCCATGTGAGGCAAATGCCACGTGACACATCCACATAGCCCTGTTCTCTTGATTTCAGGAAGTGCAATCCAATTGAGCTGAACAATGGTTAAGGACATAGTTTTGCCATTTATTAGCCGAGTGACCTTGGGCCAGTTGTTGTTGTTATTATTTTAGATGGAATCTCACCCTGTTGCCCAGGCTGGCGTGCAGTCCCACAATCTTGGCTCACTGCAGCCTCTGTTGGGTTCAAGGGATTCTCCTGCCTCAGCCTCCTAGAAGCTGGGATTACAGGTGCCCGTTATCATGCCCAGCTAATTTTTGTGTTTTTAGTAGAGATGGAGTTTCACCATGTTGGCCAGGCTAATCTTGAACTACTGACCTCAAGTGATCCACCTGCCTCAGTCACTTAAAGTGCTGGGATTATAGGCATGAGCCACCATTCCTGGCCAAGTTATTATTAGTTTTAATCTCCCTGAGTGTCTTAGTTTTAAAATGGGATAATCACAACTTTGACTTCATAAAATAGGTTTAAATGAGAAAATACATATGAACAGGTAGCATGGTACCACACATACTGTAAGTTATAGTTATTATCTTCATGAATTCTACCACATAGGTATTTTTTCGTGAGGTTCGTATGAGATAAAGGCTTTTCAGTACACAATAGATGCTTAACAAATTACTTTTCTATTGCTGCACAACTTACTATAAACCTAGCAGTTTAAAACAATACGTACAAATTCATAGACACAGAAAGTCGAATGGTGGTTGCCAGGGACTGAGGAGAGGGAGACATGAAGAGTCATTTAAAGGGTTTCCATTTGTAAGATGAAAAGTGCTCTGGGGACAGATGGTGAGGGTTGCACAGCAGTGTGAAGACACTGAACACTGTTGAACAGCGTATTTAAAAATGGTAAAGATGGTAAATTTTAGTTAGGTATATTTTACCACAGTTAAAAAATTTTAAGGAGGACAAAGTGAAAACAGCAACAGCATCAACAAAAAGCTGCACACCAATGTATGATGTCCCAGTTCTGTAACTTAGAGGTGTGGTATGGCTGGGAGTGTCCATGAGGCTGAACTCAAGGTGTGGGGCTGAGTTTCCATTTGGAGGCCCTGGAAAATAATCCACTTCTAAGCTCATTTATGGTGTTAGAAGTCGTAGGACTGAAGTCCCCATTTCCTTGCTGACTGTTGGCTGGTTGTCACTTTCAAGTCCTAGAGGCCACTCCAGGTCCTCTCCATGCAACTCCCTCCACCTTCAGGCCAGCAAGGTGTGTTGAATCCTTCTCATGCCTCCCGTCTCTCTGGCTTCCCTTCTGTGGCCAGCAGAATAAGCTCTGCATCCATTGATTCATTGATTTATTGAGACAGTCTCACTCTGTCACCCAGGGTGGAGTGCAGTGGTACAATCTTGGTTCACTGCAACCTCCACCTCCCAGCTTCAAGCAATTCTTGTGCCTCAGCCTCCTGAGTAGCTGAGATTACAGGCACGTGCCACCACACCTGGTGAATTTTTGTATTTTTAGTAGAGACAGGGTTTCACCATATTGGCTAGGCTGGTCTCGAACTCCTGACCTTAAGTGATCCACCCACCTCAGCCTCCCAAAGTGCTGAGATTACAGGCATGAGCCACCGTGCTGGCCAAGCTCTGCTTTTAAGGGTCTCAGTGATTGGTCAGTCCCACCTGGACAATCCCTGTCTCTTAAGGTCAACTGATTTGGGAAGTTTTATCTGCAAAATTCCTTACTGCAGCTCTGAGGTTCGTGTTTGATGATATACCCAGGGGTGAGGAATCTTGGGGGCTGGCCTGGGTGTTTGTGGGGTGGGTGTGCTGTGTGAGCGGGAGCAGAGCTGGTGGACGTGGAAGATGCTGGAGCTCCCCACTGAGGGAGGGGCTGCTGAAGGTGTATAGGGACAGGAGTGGCCTCTTGGGGTAGTTTAGGAAGAGAGAGAATAGGAGCACTTTGGACCAGAATAGTCTGAGAAAAACAGAAATATACTTCTCCTTTTGCCTGGAAAAGAGGAGCATGGTTCCTTTCTCCCTTCACTCCATTACTCTTCATAGTAGACATTGTAGAGTGCCTACAATGAGCCAGGGCTTCACTGGATTCTGAGGACAGAGTGGTGAACAACATGGATGGGACCCGTCTCCTCTTCCTGCTGAGAGTTTTCCTGAGGGGAGAGGTGAAGCAGAGGAGCTTCCTACACAGAGGGGAATGCAGTGATAGGGGAGGCATTGGGTGCTATGGGAGCCCTGGGGAGGGTCCCGACCCCAGATCCTGGTTTCAAGTGGATGAAGCAGGAGCTCCTCATCCCCTTTCAGGTGGCTGGAAGGTGGAGGAGTGACAGAAGTCCTGTGAAGGGCTTCCAGGGGGCTCTCACCCAGGCCCCTTCTCCCTTTCGTGCAGGAGGAAGGCTGGGCTGGTGCTGGGAGGAACTCAAGATGGCCCAAAGATCACAATTCTGGGAGCATGGGAGCAGGGGCGGCAGAAGGAAGTACAAAACTGTGATCCTCAGAGTCTGACCCCTGGTGAAGAGCTAAGTGTCTTTTTGCTGACAGCTGCAGCAAAAGGTACAATCATTAGAAGGTGGCATTTTGCATTAAAATTGTCCCCATCAGCCAGTGACATTTTCTTGTTCCTTCTGGTCAGGAGACCTTTCAGTGCCACAGATTCAAATGACTCAGACGTCAGAATTTCTTCCCTTCTGGGAGAGAAACCCAGTGTAGTCACCCTGGGGTGGATGTACGCATTAGCCAAGGTTAAAAAAGCAGGTGAACTGGTGAGCACAGCAAGGACCACAGGCTGTGTGTGAGAGCGTGCAAGGATGCATCAGTACACATCTGTGTTTTGTGAAACTGAACCATTTGTGCCTATAAGGATGACAAGCCTGGGGTATCAGGCCCAGCAGGCATGTGCCCTGCCAGTGCATTCATTCTGTGGAAAGAAGGACACACACACAGAGGCTCACGTGTGAGTATGTGTGCCAAAGAGAGAAATGAGCAAGTGCGCACAAGAGCGTGCACACATGCGAGTACAAGTGGGCACCCACTAGTGTCTGGGCACATGTAAGCTGCCCAGCTCACAGCAGTTGTTAGGCGGTCCACCTGAAGGGCAGTGGCTGTCTACCCCTGTCCTTCCCTACTTCCATATCCTTCCCTGTCTCAGCAAGGGGCACCACACACACCCAGTTGTCAAGAGAAACCCAGGAATCCTCCTTCCTTTCTTTCATCTAAAGTTCAAATGTCTCCTCTCCAGATAGGCCTTCTCTGCCCACAGCAATGAAAATAGCTCCCCGTCCCCTCTGTATTTCCCATCACTGCACAAGCTTACTTTCCTGGACGCATTATCTCTATGGGGAATTATCTTGCTATGTGGGTGTGTGTGTGTTCATATCCTCCTGCCCCCTCCAGAATGCAACTCCCTGAGAGCAGGGCTGTCTTTCCTGTTCGCTTCTGTACACTCAGTACTAGCCTGACTCGTTGCCTTGTGTTGCCCCAGGGCTGACTTAGGGGGGTGGGCTAAGTATCCTTTGGTGCTACGGATGCCATGACACAGAACAAATTGGCCTATGAGAGAGTGAGCTCCTTGTCACAGAAAGCATTCAAATAGAGACAGAATAAACACCGTTACTTCTCACACCTACAGTGCCATATTGTGGGATACAATGATTGTCAAGACTGGTCCCATTTGGCCTCTCCAGCCTCACTGTTTTCTGATTGTGTCCTGTTCATTCATGCCTCCCTGTCTGCTTGTGCTGTTATTATGCCTGGAAGGCCCTCCCTTTATCCCTTGCTTGGAAACTCATTCTCACCTGTATTTGAAAAGTCATGCTCTATGAGGTCACCTTCTACCCATCAGACAGAACCAAGTCCTGCTTTGTCCTGCTCTTGGGTTTCTTTTGGTGTGCCTGGTTGTAGCTCTAACCACTGTGGATATGTTTCCTTGTGTGTTCCTGGCAATAGGCCCAAATCTTCTATGGCCAAGGCTGTTAGCTCAGTATCCCCAGGCCTGGCACAGGGCTGCCATGGTACCCAAGGGATGCTTGGCAGTTGTTTGCAGCAGACGCATGATGGGAGTTTTGGCAGGCCGGTAAGATATACAGCTCCCCTAGGAGACTCTTCTGCCCCTGGTGCATGCCTCTCAGCTCCTCTGATTTTGCAGTCATCTGTTAGTCCTTTCTGGTGACTCTGGGCTCATCTTGAGAGCCTCTCAACCGTCTCCCCAGAAAAGATGTTGAACATGTTACTGTCCAGATCCCAGATGAGCCCAAGTCCCAGCTCAGGCTATTGACTGAGAGCCAGTGCCTGGTGGGGAGCCCCAAGCCCGAGTGCCCCTTACAGGGCCCAGATGGATTGTTCTGCGGAGACCCCCACAAAGAGATAACATCTTTTGAGAGGCTGGGGCTGGCTAAGGATAAAAAAAGGTGAGCCCTAAAGATCCTCACTCTCAGTCTACACCAGAGATACAGAGGACAGAAGCAGGAGCAAGTCGGGGAGGATTAGGGAGGGGTGTTCTAGGGGTGAGTCAGCCTGGGCTCATCCATGCTGAGTGTTTAGGGGAGCTTGGGCCACCTGAGGCAGAGTGCCAGTGTTGGGGCAGGCTGGGTTCACAGGGTGCATGTCTGCAGTAGAGAACACTGGAGGAACACTATGAAACAGCACCCTGAACCTGCAGTCGGAGCCACGGGTTCCAGTCTGGCTCTGCCACTTCCTAAGCACATAGCCTTGGGCAAGAGTCTCAAATTCATCCCAGCCTCAGTTTTCTCATCTGCGAAAGAGGATCCTAGGAATTTAGCACTGTGTTGTGCACTAATGATTTAATCTTCATGACATCTCTGTGAGGTAAGTAGTAGTATATTTCCCAGATGAGGAAACGGAGGCTTAGGCCACCTAATCTGCACCGAGCCACACAGTTGCCCAGTGCTGGGATTTGAACCTGAACCCTGTCTAGCTGTGAAGCCCAGTTTTCAGCCACTGCTCCACATTGCCTTGCAATGCCTGTGGGGCCTTGCTCCCAGGGTTGCTGTGACCATCTGAAGAGATGATAGCTGATTACGGCTGAGGGGCCCAGCATAGTTCAGGTGCAGGACCCCTACAGTGTGGCCTCAGGCTCAGGACACCCACTTCTCCCTGACACTGCTCCCCTCCTCCTCCCAGCTCATGCTGGGCTGCCCCTGGGGGCAGGTGCAGGCTGGTGCCCTCTCTGTCTGCTTCTGCTGCTGCTAAACTTTACACTGGGCTCTGTCATTAGCCTAACAACAAGCTCCCTGTTTGACTAGCCCTGTCCAAATTTGCTCGGTGCGAGCAGGAGCCCATGGTAAGTAAACGGTTTTCTGTTGATATTTGAGCACTAATGAAGAGGCAGCGAACGGGGCCCATTAATAACTGAGGAGATGATTGTGTTTGCAGAAGGCCCGTATACAGGGTGTCAGCCTGCCAGGCAGGGCCCGCCTCCTTATTGATTTCCCAATAAGCCGAAATGGAGCTCTTGTTCTCATCCCAGGCGGGAGGTATCCTCTGTGCAGCCCCTGGGTTGGATCTCCTTTCCCTGGGTGCTGGAATCCTGGAGAGGCACTCAGCCTGGGTTTCAGGTAAGAGTAGGGTTTTCATTCATTCGTTCGTTCATTCATTCATTCATTCATTCAACATGCATGGATTGAGTATCTTTTATGTTTGGCCACTTTACCAATAGACAAGTCCCTATCCTTACCTAGAAACACAGCCTGCCTTTGACCTCAGTGGGGGGCTTCGTCCTTGATACCTCTGGGCAGACACGTAGGCAAAAACTGAGTCCTTGTCTGTTTGGACTTTGGATCATGCACCAGGTGGTACCTGTCATCATATGCTGCCCATCAGGGTCCCCTGCAATCATTTTGAACTGACCAACTCCTTTGTCTGTGACAGGAGATGGCCCTCTGAATGGCCCTGCAGGATGGCATCTTCTTCTCCATGTTGTCCTTTAACCTTGAGATCCAGCCGGCTCAGCTTGGGAATTTCTGGCTTTAGGTTGGGAGAAGGGCTGCTGGGCAAAGTGGAGGCCCATTTGTCCTCCTCCCCATTGGGAAACTTCCAGGTCCTGAGCTCTCCAGGGAGATGCCACAGCAGGTCCAGGTCCAGGGTTCCATGAGGGCTGCCAGGACCTCCAACCTGAGCCTGGTTGGGTGGGTAATTTCTGGTCTGTCTTGCAGAGGACACTAGGAAGATCAAGGCCAATATCCTAGCTGATGAGCTTGTAGTCTGATAGAGGAGGCTGACCTGTAAGCAAATGATTGGAGAAAAAAATATGTTGAGAGGCATGAATCCAGGGATGTGGGAGCAGAGAGGGTGGAAGAAGGCAGGAAAGACTTCCCAGAGGAGGGACATTTGAGCAGGTCCTTTAAGGCTGGCTGGAGGCTTATAGAAGCCACAGTGACTGATCCCATTGGTGGAGGAGGAACAGGATAGTCTGCCATTGGCTGCAGTCTTGCAGCAAAGAGACCTAGACTTGTGTCTCCTGGCCTGGGTAGGTTTGTTGGGTAGGTTTTTTAACCCTGAGATCCAACAGGCTCAGCTTGGGAATTTCTGGCTTTAGGTTGAGAGAAGGGCTGCTGGGCAGAGCAGAGGCCCACTTGTCCTCCCCATTGGGAAACTTCCAGGTCCTGAGCTCTCCAGGGAGATGCCACAGCAGGTCCAGGTCCAGGGCTCTTTCCTGTCTTCTACCACCCTCTCTGCTCCCACAGCCCTGGATTCATGCCTCTCAACATATGATTTTTTTTCTCCAATCATTTGCTTACAGGTCAGCCTCCTCTATCAGAATATGAGCTCATCAGCTAGGATATCGGCCTTGATCATCCTGGTGTCCTCTGCAAGGAGACTTGTGTCTCCCGGCCAGGGTAGGTTTTTTCCTAAGAAAGTCCTCTCAGAAGGTTCTTGAGTTGGGATTGGGGTCTCGGGGTTGAGGCTGGGATGAGATACTCCCAGAAACAAATCCTCCTGGACTGGGTGTTAGTGTTTACATCTCTTGCCCCATTAGAGTACACATGTGAAAAGATGAAGGAAGGTGTGGGGTAGAAGTCAGTAGACTCAGATGCGCATCCTAGTCCTGCCATTAGCTGGGAGAGTGACTCCCTTCTTGAAGACTCCATTTCCTTGTCTGTAGAATGGAGCTGATAATACCTACCTCAAGGCATTCTGGGGAGAACCGACTGGAGTAATAAGTGATAAAGAAAAGCCGTGCTGCTCTAAGAGGCTGTCAGTGCACTGAGAAACGCAACCCGAGCATCTGTATTTAACTTTGGTCCCTAAACAGAGACACATACATTCCACACACACTGTACCAATCCCCCCTTGCTACAGCCTTGGGCTCAGGGTGCATCGCTAGATAACAGAAGGGACTGTACTACTGGAGCCCAGGGCCAGAATATAATGCTGGGGTCCAAGGAAATGAGTGAGGAGGACTGAGGCAGATGCTGAGCTAGTCCTAAGGAAGCCCGGCTCGCATGGCATCCTCTCTCATGGGACACAGAGGCAAGGCTGCTGGCTGAAGTATCCTCTGCCAGAGGGACCCTAGTGCTTGGGACCAAGGGGGCAATCCAGAGCCTCCTTGGGGACCTGAAAGAATTTTGAGAATAAGTGTCTATACTGGGCCGGCTCCCTCAGCCTTTTCTTCTAGCCCGGAAACTACCTACTATTTTTCTTACCCATTTTCAAGTTCCAGGAAGTCCAGCCAAGGGCTGCGGGGAGGCAGGCCTTCTGCTGGGCTGAAATCTCCAGATCAATGGGTGTCTCTTTGGCCTATTTATTCTAAGGCAGAAGATGGGGTCCTGGCAGTAGAGACCTCCTTTCTACCATCCTCACGGCCACACTGCTTTGCATGCACTACTTACTGTTTGTCACTGAGAGATGAAAAGCACCAACCCCAGTGCCCCCATCAATTCCTATCCCCCAGGCCCAGGAGAGTAAGGAAGTTTGAAATGGAAGGCTGCTCAATTATGCATCTGGGCCCCTTTCCCAGGGTGGGGAACTGTCTCTCTCCTGGGGATCTGGTCTATACCCAGCAGAAGAACATCTTTGGTAAGACAGAAAAAGTGACATTCAGTTATACTTGTGGTTCCCAACCCTGATTGTACTTTAGAATCACCTGGAGATTGCAGGTGATGCCGGGACCCCACTCCAGACCAATTAAATCAGTGTCTGTGGGGTAGAGCCCAGGCATCTTTATCCTAAAAAGTGACCTGCAGCTGGGAATGATGGCTCATGCCTGTAATTCCAGCACTTTGGGAGGCCAAGGTGGGAGGATCACTTGAGCCTAGGAGTTCAGGACCAGCCTGGGCAACATAGTGGAACTCCATTTCTACAAAAAATCAAAAGTCAGTCAGGCGTGGTGGTGCGTGCCTATAATCCCAGCTACCCAGCAGGCTGAGTTGGGAGGATTGCTTGAGTCCGGGAGGTAGAGACTTCAGTGAGTTATGATTGTGCCACTGCGCTTCAGCCTGGGTGACAGTGAGACTCTGTCTCAAAAAAAAAAAAAAAAAAAAAAAAAAAAAAAAAAAAAAAAAATTCTGCCTAAATGGTTTTGATGCATAGTGAGGGCAGAGAACTTCTGACTTGGAGAAGGTTTATCTTCTAGGTATTGTCTCTCCCGTCCTGCACGTAGGACTTACAGTATCTGAAGTCTCCTTTGATTTCCATCAAGGGGAAAAAGGGATGAAACCTACTGCCTGAGTGCCTGAGACAGAGGTCAGGAGGAAGAAGCACCTGGACCCTGGGAGGGAAGAAGAGAGGACCCAAGATCTAAGAGGGGATGAGGGAGCAGAAGGATGAACCCCCAGATATCAGTCGAGGAGACTTGGTAGGGAGGGAGGTAGAGAGCTGCTTTGTACTCTCTTCTGGTCTGTGTGCATGCTTGACTGTCTGATGAGAAGATTTATTTCTGAGAATGGGCTGACCTTCTTGTGCTTCCAGCTGCTAAGAGCACAGTTAGGGGTACATTTGGGGAGTTACCCTTTGGAATTTTGGATCTAACATCCAGGGCCCTGCTGCACTGCAGATGAACACTGTTTGTGCTGAGATTCTGTTTTCACACTGTCTAATTGCTGGACTCAGGGTACAGAGATGGAGGGAGAGTCAGTATGAGCTGTGGAATGCCACCAGAAAGCCCTAGGGATATGGAGACAACCACACTGAGATGGGAATTGTAATTTGAGAAAGAATTTCCAGGTGAAGAGCCAGACTCCTGGGACACTCAGAGCACTGGAAAAAAAAAAAAAGACTAACAAATTCCTGTGTGAAATTTTCAGCTGGAAATTTTTTTTAAAAATGTAGCCTTAATGGACAAATGGACACCTAATTCCTGAAGACGTTCTTTTTTTTTTTTTTTTTTAAGGCTAGAGGAGGTCAGGGCAGAAATGCAGGAACTTATTCCTGGCTTTTGTCCTGCACCATCATCTGAGGCCGGACCCCCTGGGGTTCTGGCTGCTGATGAGGAACTGGATATTGAGGGTCAAGTCAGCTCTGGAATCACTGGTACTAACTGCCAGTTGGTGAGAACCAATAGTTCTTCCATAAACTGGAGGATGGTACTAGGAATATGCTGCTGAGAATGAAAGAAAAAAGGTTTGAGTCATAGTAGAATCTGTGTAGAAATGGCACAGGGTGGCCAAGCTTGTGTGTAGGGAGATGCCGCTGTTCAGGGCACACAAAGAGTAATTAATTTGCCCCCTCACAGGAGCTGTTCGTGGACCCAGGGGCATGCAGACTCACGTGTCTGCACAGTGCTGGCCCCCTGCCCTGGAATGAACACATGGCCATGTGGGAGGAATGGCTTTCTCCTCCCTCAGCATTTTACCTTGGCCTATATAGAGGAACTCCAGCCCTTTTGGAAACAGTGATCAGAGCTGCTTCTGTTTATCCCTCCATGCTCTCAATTGCTCTCTCTCTGTCTCTCCAAGTGGGTAATGTGATAAGAAGTGGGGCCTGCACAGGGGTGGCACAGGCACCCTTCCTTGCTCTGCTGTCAGGGCCGCCCTGCCTTCAGGGAGCCTGCATTCCACCCGTCCTCACTGGAGCAAGGTCTACCCCTGCACAGAAAAGACGTGCAGTTCTGAGTGCAGGTGAAAGTATCAAGAGCCCAGCTGTGGATGCAGACCCAAGCTATGCTTGCCAACCCAGCCTTCTGGGTAACAAAGCCGATGATGGCTCCTGTTCCCATGAAAGGGACAGATATTTCAGCCAAGCAGCAAAGAATTGCTCACTTGGGTTAGGGGAGAGAAAGCGCTGAAGGAAAGGAAGGTGGCATGAGTGAAGTGGTGGAGGTGCCCAGAGAAGGGAACTAGCGAACAAGGCGGAAGGAGAAGGCAGGAGGCTGGCCACCATGGGCCTTGAGTGCCACGCTGAGAAGTTCAAGCTTATTGGACAGACATATGAGAGCTACGGAAGTTTGTTTATGACAAAAATCAGAATCTAAGATTCTGATAACTTGGCCACTGACTAGAAGGAAGGAGTAAGAGAGGTCATGGGGGGGGGGGTGAGGGGTCATGGGGAAGTCTGGGGTTTCGAGTGTGGTGGTGTGAAAGCTGCAGATGACATCTGAGAAGCTAGGGGGTGAGGAGGAGGAGGGTGGGGAAAAGACAATGACCTTGGTGGCAGACATTTTGGGACTGAGCTGGTGTAGGACAGCCAGAGAGGAATGTCCAGCAGAAGCCTTGGGAGGGAGGCTGGAGCCCTCTCAGGGGGTGGGGAGGCCTGGAGTTTAGATAGGAGAGCCATCATTATGTAAGAATGGAGCTGTGGAGGGAGAGAGGGCATGGTGGGAGGGGGCATCTGGAGATACGGCGATGAGAACACACTCACATGGGGCTCAAAGACAGAAAGAGGTGGTGAAAGGGGCAGAAAGTGGTAAAGCAGCCATGGAGTACTGCCCAGATCAAGGCCTGGGAGGGCTCCAGACTCTGAGTTGAACTTAAGAAGAAGAATGCTGTCCAAAGTGAGAAATGCCACTCAGAAGTCTCAGATGGCTCTTAGAGGTGGTCACTGGGGGGTCATTAGTGTCCTCAGCTGTATCAATAGCCAGACTGCAGGGGCTTGAGGGACCAACAGGTGGGGAGGAAGTAGAGGGGCCAGGTCAGACCCCACTTGGAAGTTGGTAAGGGTAGGGGAGAGGGAACCAGAGCTCAGTAGTTCAAGGGAGAGGCAGGTTTATGTGTAGAAGAGTCTGGGAATGGAAGGATGTGTATGTCATGGTTTCCTCATGGACTCCCTCTTGGGAACTGGATGTTTCCCTTCCTCCTGGCAGGGGATGAGACAACAGCCACCTTAACAGGGCTGGATGGCTGGCCAGGCTGCTGATTGCACAGTGAGTGTGGGGACGACGAGATTCACCAGGAAGCGGTTGGGCCTGCTCCAGGCCTGCTTCTCTTTATGCCCATGGCTGGTGGCTTCATTCTGAGCTCCTGGGAGGGGACCAGGTTCATTCCCTCCTATCTACGTACCTCTGTCCTTGCTACCTGGCCCACAGGGAGGCAGCAGTCCCAGCTCCTTACCTGTTGCTGCTGCTGCAGACACCACCTATGGCTCTGAGAGTGCTCAGGAAACCTGGTGGGGCCATGAGTTAGTTTGAGAGGCACATAGCAGTGCTCCTAATTAGAAGTACTCCAACTGACTCCCACACTGTCCTCAAAATCATCCTTCAATAAACGAGACTCCCCTGTTTCTCACTGACTAAGGTTCAAGCTCCTTAGCACAGCCGATGAGGGCCGGCACCATGTTAGCCCTGCGATTTTTTCAGCCAGACTTGGATTTCTTATGTGCCTTGTGTCCCCAACTCTCCAGTCCTGCCAAATGTCTCCTGGTCCTTTGAACATCTTGCTATGCTTTTTCAGATGCTGAGCCCAGTGCCTGGGATCACCTTCTCCCTCTTGTCTCACAGATAACTCCTGCCCATTTTTGAAGACTGATATGGTTTGACTGTGTCCTCAGCCAAATCTCATCTTGGATTGCTCCCATAATTCCCATAGGTTGTGGGAGGGACCCAGTGGGAGATAATTGAATCACGGGGGCAGTTTCCCCCATACTGTTCTCGTGGTAGTGAATAAGTCTCATGAGATCTGATGGTTTTAAAAGGGGAAACCCCTTTCACTTGGCTTGCTTTCTCTCTTGTTTGCCACCATGTAAGACATGCCTTTTGACTTCTACCATGATTGTGAGGCCTCCCCAGCCACATGGAACGGTGAGTCCATTAAACCTTTTTATCTTTATAAATTACCTAGTCTTGGGTATGTCTTTATCAGCAATGTGAGACCAGACTAATACAAAGACCCAGCTCATAGGCCACCTCCTCTGGAGAGCTTTCCTGTTGCCTCCCTTTCCTTTGGAGATCCTATCATGGATATTGTTGATAGTTTACCAAGTTCCAATTTCTTTTTTTTCTTTCTTTTTTTTTTTCTGTAGAGATGGGGTCTCACTATGTTGCCCAAATTGGTCTTGAACTCTATGCTCAAGCAGTCCTCCCACCTTGGCCTCCCAAAGTATTGGGATTACAGACATGAGCCACTGTGCCCAGCCCCCATTTCTACTTCTAAAAATTCACAACAAACCCTGATTTTGTTTGGGTGCTCTCCACTCTCCCACATAGCCAGTGGCTTTAGGGGAACGTAGACTCCCCATGACTCCCGAGCTTCAGGGTTGAGTCTTATTGGTCCAAAATAAACCCAGTCCCCATGCCAGTGACTGGTTCAGGAATTGGGACTGTATCCCATATTTGGGCCAATAAGATGCACAAAATGTAGATTAGGGAGCTTTATGAAAAAAATCTTATTGCTTCTAGAAGAGAGCTATGGGAAGAGAAAAATTAACCTTCTTCTTTTATGCTGCACACCGTTAGGTCTGGAAGGCATGCCTCACCAAACTGAAGTTGAAGCCAAAACCTGGAGGAAGGATAGAGGGAAGACAGAGGCCGGGTGCAGTGGCTCACACCTGTAATCCCAGCACTTTGGGAGGCCATGGTGGGTGGATCACGAGGTCAGGAGTTCAAGGCCAGCCTGGCTGACAGGGTGACCCCCATCTCTACTAAAGATACAAAAAATTAGCCAGACATGGTGGCATGGGCCTGTAATCCCAGCTACTCGGGAGGCTGAGGCAGGAGAATTGCTTGAACCTGGGAGGCGGAAGTTGCAGTGAGCCGAGATCACACTGTTGCACTTCAGCCTGGGTGACAGGGCGAGACTCCATCTCGAAAAAAAAATAAAAATAAAAAAGGACTGGGGTTTCCAGTCTTACTGTCAAGCCCATGAATCAGCCACTCCTGCATCCTGTCTGACCCCTGGACTTCCTACTACGTTAAATAACACATTTTCCTTATTATTTAAGTCAGTTTTGTTTTTTGTTACTTGCAACCAAATGCTTGCTAACGGACACAGTTCCAGTAGTCGTTTTTTTTTTTTTTTTTTTTTTTTTTGAGATGGAGTTTTGCTCTTGTTTCCCAGGCTGGAGTGCAATGGCGTGATCTCAGCTCGCCACAACCTCTGCCTCCCGGGTTCAAGCGATTCTCCTGCCTCAGCCTCCCGAGTAGCTGGGATTACAGGCACCTGCCACCGTGCCTGGCTAATTTTTGTATTTTTAGTAGAGACGAGGTTTCTCCATGTTGGTCAGGCTGGTCTCGAACTCCCAACCTCAGGTGATCTGCCCGCCTGGGCCTCCCAAATTGCTGGGATTACAGGTGTGAGCCACCATGCCCGGACCCCAGTAGTAGTTTTTACATGTTCAGTGAGATCATGTTATATTCCAGACTGGGAGATTCTCACCCGGTCACATTCATGTCTCTGTCCCTGGATCTTGGAATGCAGGTAAAATGTGGATTGAATAAGTGAATGGATGGGCTCAGGCATTAGGTTGTTCTGCCCTGAGTCCGCGGTAGCACCAGTTCCCTCCCTCTTCGAGAAGTTTCAAATCCTTCACCAGCATTCTGTCCTTGCTCCCTTCTTGGTATGGCTGGCCTGAGTTAGAGAAAAACCAGGCTTCAGGGACTTTCTTGATGCCATGCTGTGGGCTGGCATCCGAGCTGGGGCCACAGGTTGGGGTTTTAGGGTCCTGGACTGACACTTAGAATGTGCCAGGAACTGTGCTAAGGAGGTGAAGATAAATGGCATACAGTCCCTGCTTCACAGATTCAGTCTCCAGTCAAACAAGTCAGTAAGGAAACACAGAGGCATGATACAGTTGCAGCTGGTGTGAACCACTGCACAAACCTGCAGCAAAAGCACAATCACATTTTAAAATTTGGTTGCCTGCAAGCCCACCTTCCTGATGAGCAGCTAGCCTGGGATCTCCCTCTTGAGTCTCCCTCCCCCAGGCCTCTTGAACTCTTCATTGACCCTAGTAGCATACTTGGTCCAAATGGGGTTGCCTTCTTCCAAAGCCAAGTGCAGAGACTTCATCAGCCTAATGGCCCAGCATGACTGGAACTTGCTGCAGTGCTCTGCACAGCCCGCGGGCTCCAGTTCTCAGACCCTAAGGCCTCTGCCAGACCACAGTGGGGTGCCAGGGCCTTCAAACCTTCAGCACACATGGATCTCACTCATACCCTCAGCGGTTATTTCCAAAGTACAAACTCCATCCAGTGGTCTCTGGGCGTGGAGGATCTTCTGCACCACACACATGGTTTGCCCAAACCAGTACTCTCCCATGAACTTCTATGGCCCTCTTTCAGGCCCAGATCGCTCACCTGGACATCCTTTTTCCTTAAGATAACTTAGAGTCCTGAATTTTACAGGACTTTAGTTCAGCAGCAAGTCTCCCTGACCTGTTGAGTCGTAGAGAGCTCAGGAAGTTAGGCCATTTATTTCTTTCCTCCCAAAAGTCTCTGGGCTTTTTATGTAAATTGGGCTTCTGCCCCAGCCATAAAAAGGTAAGGTAAATATTGTTAAACCACTTAAAAAAACAAAAAACAAAAACAACAATAGAATACTCAAAGCACAGATTTGGTTACATCTTGATCCTTTGAACAATGAACGCCTTCTAGCCTCATCTTTGTGTATGTAAGAGGGTTCCTCAGTTGACACTTGGCAGGACAAAGAAGATCAGCTTCACAAGGCAAGAGCCCATATAAGTGACCACTTATTATACGGAAGTGAGAGGTGAATTGTTTCCAAGATTGGCATGTAGAGTGAGGGGAAGGCAAAGGAGAAAGGCTTCAGAAAAGTGAGGCTGTAACAAGAACCCCCATCCCCCAACATTTTATTATGAAAATTCTCAAGCATACAGAGAAGTTGAAAGAATTTTTCCGTGAACACTCAACCCACTGCTTAGGTTCTACTATTATCATTGTATGATACTTAATTCATCACATCTATCCCCATCTGTCAATTAGCTTTACTGATTAACGGCTTTACTGCTAATTTTATTCATACCATAAAATTCACCCATTGTAAGTATACAGTTCAATGATTTTTAGTAAGTTTATACCTTTATGCAACTATCACCACAATAGAGTTGTAGAATACTTATTAATACTTCCATCACTCCCAGAGACCCCCTTCATGCCCGTATGCTGTCAATTACTACTCCTACTCCAGGCTCAAGGCAACCACTGACCTGCCTCCAACCTCTATGTGTTTAACTTTTCTGGAAATTTCATGTAAATAGAATATGTAATACAGCGGTCCCCAACCTTTTTGGCACCAGGGTCCAGTTTTGTGGAAGACACTTTTTCCACAGACCAGGGTGGGGATGGTTTCGGGATGATGCAAGCACATTACACTCATTGTGCACTTTATTATTACATTGTAATATATAATAATTCTACAGCTCACCATAATGTAGAATCAGTGGGAGCTCTGAGCTTGTTTTCCTGTAACTAGACAGTCTCATCTGGGGGTGATGGGAGACAGTGACAATGTTAGATCAACAGGGCATTAGATTCTTATAAGGAACATGCAACCTAGATCCCTTGCATGCACAGTTCACAATAGGGTTCACACTCCTATGAGAATCTAATGCCCTACCGACCTAACAAGCAGGCAGAGCTCAGGTGGCAATGTGAGCCATGGGGAGTGGCTGTAAATACGGATGAAGCTTCACTCACCTGCCAGCCCCTCACCTCCTGCTGTGTAGCCAGTTTCCTAACAGGCCACGGACCAGTAGGGGACCCCCGACATAATACATAATCTTGTGTGTCTGTCTTCTTTGACTTAGCATAATGTGTTTGTGGTCCATTCTTGTTGTTGCATGTAACAGTAGTTCGTTTCTTCTGGTTGCTGAGTTCTATTCCATTGTATGGCTGTACCACAGTTTCTTTATCCATTCACCAGGTAAATGGGCATTTGGATTGTTTCCAGTTTGGGACTAGTATGAATCATGGTGCCGTGCACCTTCCTGTAAAAGTTTTTGTGTGGACATATGTTTTCTTTGCAAGGTTTTAAAGGCTAAGTAGGACCAGGTTCGTTAAAACCAGAGGGAAGCATTCCTGGTGGGATGCATGTGCAAAGACTCAGAAAATTAAATCCCTTTTTGTTTGCAGGGGATGGCAGGAGTTCAGTGTCACAGAGGAGTGGGATAAAGAGGTAGCAGGGGCTGGACCACAAAGCCTGGGGCACCGTGCTCAGGGGAGGCAGGTGTGGATTATATCTTAAAGGCTCTAAGGAACCTTGAGGAGTTTTATAGGAACCAACATGGTCAGAAGTGCTCTGTAGAAAGATCATTGTGTTGTGGCTTAGAGAATGGGCCAGTTAGAAAAGTATTGTAATTGTTAGGTGAGAGACACAAGGTTCTAAACCTGGTCCTGGGTTGGGGGCATGGGGGTTGGTGGGTGGATTGGATAGATTGAGACTGTGTGTATGTATGGGTCATCAGGGAGGGGAAGACATGGAGTGTCGCGGGGGCAGCTGAGTGATCCAGCCTTGCTCTGTTCCACGAACACCCCTTCTCCAGCAAGGAGGCAGCCCCAGCTCTCTTCTCACCAACCTGTGTGTGGCTCTCAAGGTTAGCGCCATGGGGGTCAGTGCTGTTTAAATGTTGATTACAGAGACGGTGGGAGCTGCTCAGATTTCTAATTAAGATTAAAGAATGTACCCGGCTTATAAATGGTTCTAGGAATGTATAATTTGATTAGCCTGTTTTCTGCGGGCGCTTTAATTTCTGGATTAGTGAACGTGGCCTCTGACTGCGGTAGGGCTGCTTACCCACCACACGCAAAGTTTGGGGCCTTACAGGGCATTGGGAGTTGGGTGAAGATGGGGAGATGGTAGGGTAAGATGAAAAGAGTCAGCTGTGGGGAAATAGGCCAGGCCAGAGTGGTACTTCTTTTTCTTCTCCTCTTTTTCCCCACTTATAGAGAAGAATGAAGGATGTGCAATTTCAGATCAAAAAGGACCCAAAATATTTACTATAAAATAAATGTGCTCACCTGGACCTCACTTACATTCATTTACTGCTGCCCAAAGGCACATAGGCCAGGTCCTCCCACTCCTGCATCCAGTCCTCTTTCTTCCCCCTTTCTCATTTTGAGCCCAGCCTGCCAACATTCCCTGCAGGACCCAGCCTGTAGGGCAGAGGTCATTTTAGGGATCATTGCTGGCATTCACAGGATGCTCCATTGTCAATCATAATTGCCATGACAACTCTAGGGGCCCATTCAGCAGCTGCCCCTTTCCATTGGACCCTGGGCACTGCCAGTGAGGGGCCTGGTTGACAGCAAGCTCTGGTTGCCATGGGAAGTCATATCTGCCCTGTGGGAAGCCTCCTACGTGTCAGGGCAGTCACCTGCCACCCTCCTCACATCCCTTGTCCTCCTGCCCCAGGCCATTTTATGACTTTTGTGGCCCCTTAGGCACTTTGGCTTTCATGGGTTCCTTTCTCCATTAAAAAAAACTCACTATGACTGTATTAGTAGACAGATGAATAAGTTAATATTGTATATTAAAATACTTTATTCTCTCTGAAAGCTCATTTATTTTCTTCTGATGTAGAAATCAAAACATTTCCATAGGCTCCTAAAAGTGTTGTGAGCCCTCGGCCCTGAGCCTCCTGCAACTAGTGGATAAGGGGGTCTTGTGTACCCCAAAGCTCCTGACAGGCAGCACACCTGTCTGCCCACTGACCCAGTGACAGGTGGCACAACCTCTGGGGCTGGCAAGCCACGTGCGGCCCCTCCCTGCAGAAGTCCTCAGAGGAAGGCTGTCCGAGCTCTGCCCTCGGGCTGTCCCGGCGGAAGAGCAGGGGGCTTGCAGCGCCACACAGAGTGGGCCATCGGCTCCCTAGCCTCTCTTCACCCACACTCTGAGAGCAAGGCACTCCTGTAGAGAGGACCAAACATTCCCCACCCTCCACCAGGCCTGCCAGATGGCCCTGCCTCCCTGGGATCCGCCTGCACTTTTACCTGGCTGACTGCTGAGAGTTTCTGTGCAATGCTCAGCTCTTGGTGGGCAGGGGTTCTCAAGGAGGGTTTGGAGGAATGCCCGTTATCTAGACTGCCTGAGGAGTGTGTGTGTGTGTGTGTGTGTGTGTGTGTGTGTGTGTGTGTGTGTGTGAAGTGTTTAAAGCAGATTCCAGGGGCTCTAACCCAGACTGTTATATCAGAATCTCTGGCTGGGCCATAAATCCGCCCTTTAAGGGACTCCCCCAGTGATTTCTAGCCCTCTTGGGCTCAGGGAAGGTTGAGAAGCCTGGCGTCCCTGGCGTTGGCAAAGGGCATGAACTCAGCCTCCTGGCGTCTGCTTCCTTCTCGGAGGCCTCCACTACTTGCTTCTCCAGTTCACCTCGGCCTGGAGTTCAGCACACACTATTCAACAGCATGTTAGGAATTACAGGGGTGAAAGGGGTTGGTGGGGTCCAACCCCCTGCTTTGTAGAGCTTATGAACTCTTTTCCCAGGAGGTGGGGAGTACCCTCCCCCCAACTCCACTCTGCCTCATTCAAGAGGCTGGTCTTTGCATGCCTCTGAGGACGATGTCTGGGCACACAGCTCTGCCCACCAGCTTCTAGAGACAACAGGAAATGTCCCTGGGTATGCTTGTTGTTGGATAAATGCCCAATTTCAGGAAAGCGGTGGTGAGCAACAGAGTATGGGAGGATTACATGTGTGCAAAGAATTACAGCTTCAGCCTCTCTCAGAGAAGTGGGCTTGGAGACATCACAAGGAGTCTGGGGACAGCAAACCCAGGCTCTAGCCCTAGTCCTGCTAACATCTCTGAGCCTCAGTTGCTCATTAGGACCTAATCGGATGATGCATATAAATGCACTTTGTAGATTGTCAATTCCATATCATTCATGGTTGTTTTTCACTGGGATGTGTTCTAAGTGTTGCTGGAGTTATTCGAAGGGTATGTCCCCCCAGCACTGAAGGAGGAGCTGGATACCAATTGGGTTCTGCTTCCCACTGGCAGTGGTGTGGGGGCCCCTCGGGGTCTGGGCTGTGTATTCATCATCCCTAATAAAGGCGGGAGAAGGGAATACTATCTTGGTTTTACAACTTCTAGGGCAGTCTTACTCTGAGGGCAAGGCCAAGATCTGCCAGAAGTACAGCCTGGCACAGCCAGAACAAACTCTGAGCTCGGGTGTCTGTCTCCAAAGTCCTTCAGCCCTGGCCTGGGCCTTATAAGAGATCTGGATTGGGCAATAGTGTCTTTAGTCGATGGGGGCGAGCTTCTGGAGTCTGCCTGGGGAAAACCCTGAGAGATTTAGGAAGACACGGTGCTTAGGGAAGTCCACGCCCCGGAAGATTCGCCCCAGGTCGCTGCGTGGACTCCGACTCCTTCCCCAACAGTGGGGGCCCTCCTGAGTGAGGCCTTCCCGGGCGTCCCCTCTCTCTTACCCGGAGGGGGACGGATACACCTGCAGTTAGCTGTGTCTCGTGCCCCGCTGCTCTCCCTACCCCTTTCTGCCCTGGTGTCCCAATTTTCGGAGGGCCTGGGAAAGGGATCTGAGCCAGCAGGGGTGGGGGGCGCGGTCTGGCTGCGGTCCCCGCGCTCCACCCGGCCGCCTGTTGGCTAGGGGACACTCCTGGCTCTCTGCACCGCTCGGGAAGCGTGTTGGGACGGGGCTAATGATAATTAACACTTGGGGCGCGTTTTGTCTTCCAAGTGCTTTACAAACACGACCTAATTAGCCTGCGGGGAGGAGCGGCGCCCCTGAAACGCTGTCTTTATTATTCAATTCCGTACCGTCTGGAGCGGGCGGCCGGGCGCGTGAGGGCTGGCGGGGAGGAGGCGCTTGAGGAAGGCTCCGCGGGGTTGAGACTCGCCTTGCAGTTCGGCCCATTCTTACGCATCCCATTAAATCTTTGTCGCACTGGAGAATAGCTTGAACCCGGGAGGCGGAGGTTGCAGTGAGCCGAGATCGCGCCACTGCACTCCAGCCTGGGCGACAGAGCGAGACTCCATCTCAAAAAAAAAAAAAAAGAAAAAAAAAATCTTTGCCGCAATCTAGACAGATGGCTAGGCCCTGGTGCTCAAAGAGATTAAGTGACATGTCCAAGACCACACAGCTGATACGGGTGTGCGGCCACTCCAACCCGGGCCGCGAACCGCAAAGCTCCAGGTCTTGGTCGCTTTCCCCGGGCGCCTCGCGGGCCCTGCGCGGGGAGGCTCGGGGCAAACGCCCGGCTCGTGGCCTCCGGGCGCAGGGACGAAGGCGGGCGGCGGAGCGCGCGCTCCCGGGTGGGCGGAAACTGTTGCGAGCCCAAAGTTCCCCTCTACACCTGAGCGGGGGACAGATGTGCATCAATATTTATTCGGAACTCCCAGGAAACCTGGATGAAGTGTAATTATCTCAGCTCAATCAGCTTGGATTAGCATAACATCAAGTCACCCATCAGACGGAGGGTTTGATTTCGGGGATCAAAGCGACGGCTGTAGCCGCTGATTAATCGGGGAGAAGGGAGCGGCGAGAAGAAAGCGGCGCCGGCTCTGCTAGCCACAGCTGCACCGCTTTGAAGCGCCGGTGGTGCCAAGTTAACTTTCCCGGCCGCCCCCGCCGCTCCTCGGACTCGCTGCGCCCGCCGGGTCCGCGGGTTTTAGCGCCGCTCCCTGGGCTGCGAGTCGCCGGCTCTAAAATAAACCGTGCCCCCTGCCCACCCGGGGCTGTGTTGGGGGACTGTTTTTCCTCGGTCTAGGATCTGCTCCGAGGTGGAGGGGCGCTGCGGGGCTTGCCCGGCCCGGGACCTGGGCTGGAAGTTCACAAGAAAGGACGCTCCTCGGAGGTGTGCACTGAAGGCTGCCTAAGGCTGGAGCGGAGGCGTGAAATGATGGAGCGCAAGGCCTTCCCCAAGCTGGTCTCAGCTGGCGTTTCCTGCCTCACCTGCCCCATCCCCTCACACCACACACAAATTACTTATTTTCTTAACTCATCAGGCTTTATTGGTTCTGTACCTTTGTACAATCCGTTTTCCCCAACTGGGGTGCACTTCTGTCTCCTTCTGTTCCCAAACCACTCTGACATCCGTAATAATCAACCCTGGTAAATTTTACCATTTTACCCAGTGGCATTTTACCCAGGGTCCCTGGAACCCTGGTTGGGCCCTGGAAAAAAGCACTTTCTGGGGGTTGGGGGTGATGAGGAAGGGCAGCTGGTTAAGTTTGCATTGTAATCCGTGTGGCTGTCCCGCTGACTTCCAGCTCTCCCTCCTAATTTGTGCTGGCTGGGCCGAGGGCGGGAACCCCTCTTGCTTATGTTTGAGTCACCTTGGATACAGTCCTCAGCACGAGGTGCATGTGGATTCCAACTCTTGGCCTCTGCTAACTCTGTTCACCAGGCCAAGGCACTGGACCTCCCAGGAACTCAGGCTGATGCTTTGCAAAGGTCTTTGTGGCTGCTCAGTTAAGCTGCTCCCAGGGGAGAGTGCCCCATCGATGTCAGAGATTCCTAGAACCTTAGGGTAAAAGGGAAGCTCACAGACCCCTTCCGCATTCACCTGATAACCCATCTCCATCCTCTGCTTAAGGGGCTGCAGCTGGCCCACTTGAGAGCTTGCCCAGAATGGCAGGCACAGGAGGACTGTGAAGAGTGGCCACATGGCCACTCTCCAAGGCTTTCTCTGGCTGATGGGATGACGGCACCAGAGTCCCCTTGCCAGCCCTTGCCAGCCCTTCCCATCCTCCTGCCTCACTGGGGAAACCAGACAATTGAGTGTCCACGCAGATGTGTAATTGACACAGTAACAGCAATTCACAGTGCCCCTGCCCAAGAACTTGACCTGGCCAAAATATAAACAAAAATAAATTTGAATTTCAAAGCTTCTGCTTTGCAGATGATTTTTTCAATTTCACATCTCGAGTTTTCTGTAAATTGCTATAAAAGTGTCTACCCCTATAACTTCAGTGATCTTTATCACAGCCCCTTGAGGTACTATAAAATGACTACATACATGTGTACGGCGTGGGACTATTACAGAGCCTCTCCCAGCCATTGTCTTGTCTGATCCTCCCAGCAACCTTTGAGAGCTAGAGCAATGTGCCCAAGTCCACAGAGCCAGGTGAAGCCAGGAGAGAATGGGTCTTCTGGTGGCTCAGGCTGGGATTCTTTCCATGATGCTGTGGAGCTGAGTAGTTTTTGTTTTAGAGAAGATTGAACAAGGCCCCAAGAGGTGAAGCGACTCATCCAGGGTCTCAGACAAGTCACTGCCCATTTGGGTGTAGGACGGTGTTCTGCCAGTTCCTTCTCTCCTCCATGCCATGGCATTGCCTTATGGGGCTGGGGGGCAGGACCTCAAAGCTGAGGCATGTGTATCCATTGCTATTTTTCTTTGGAATGTAATCTCCTTGAGGTCAGGGACCATTTCTATTTTGTTCCTTACCCATCCCAGAATCAAAGCTGAATGCCTGGGACACAATAGGTTCTCAATAAATAGATGTAGAATAAATGTAAGAAGGAGGTAATGAAAGATGAAGGAAAGAAGAAATGGAGGGAGGGAGGGAGGGAGACAGTGAGGGAGGAAAGGAAGGAGGGAGGGAGGGAAGATTAAAGGATTGCCAGCCCTGGCAGGGTGCTGTGTCTTGAGAGTGGGTGGGCATGTGCCCAGTATACTGGCAGAAAGATGATTTATCTCCATTCCAAATCTCAGCTCTGCAACATCGTGGGTTTTTCTCTCCCCTTTAATTAAGAACTAAATATAGATCTTAATTAAGACACTGATGAATTTAATTTAGAGTGGCATTAGGGCCCTAACTTGCAGAGCTCAATGCCGTGTTTGTATAATGTTGGATATAAGCTAAATGAGTGCTTGCTTGGTACCACCATAAATAATTCCCTGGCAAATCCCTTTTGAAGCATGGCTGACGTGAACCCGCTCCCATCTAGAGGATGTTCTTGGATTCCCACTGCCTAGCCCCTTTTCATGTGTCCACATCACAAGTGGTCCTGTCTTGCCCCATATGCTCTGACTAATCTAGAACCTCCTTCCCCCATCATAGCTGCTTTGCTCACCTCTGCATCTTTGTTCACACAAGTTCCTCCTTTGGGAAGCCCTTTTTCTGCACTTCTCATTCCAAGCCTGTCAGAACTTTCCCCCTTCCTTTCAGTTTCAGCCCAAGTGCCTGGGTTTGGTGAGACCCTCTCTCCTCTTTCCCTGCCTCCTGATCTCTAAGCATGCAAGGCGTGAGCTCTAAATTGCCCCACTTGTGTGGTTTCCGGCACTCCCTCTGCCACATGCTGATAGTATTTATACCTGTCTTTTCTCCTGGGCGCTAACTGGGGAGTGAGTGCCAAGCATAGGGCCTGAACAGAGTAGGTGATCAGGAAGAGGCTGTCACTTTGGCTTCTATCCATGGAGCTCAAGGAGCCAACCTTCTCATTTCAGTTCACTTCAAAAAATGTGTGTTGAGCACCTGCTGTATGCCAGACACTGTGGTAGAGCCTGGGAGACCCTTACAGTTTATGCAGCAGGTCAGGGGATGAGTGAAAACACATGGCAAGGGCAGGCAGGCTGTCTAATCATGCCGTGTGGAGGGGCAGAGCATGGTGTGGGCCTCTCTCATCCATTTGCCCACTCTCCCATCTGATGCCAAGATAGCAGGCACAGCATGGTGGTTAAGAGCTAGTGCTCTAGATTCTGGCAGTCTGGGGCTAGCCATGGTTACTTGGGAAAGAGGGTTGTTATGAGGCTAAATGAGATTTTGCCCTCAGTGCAGTACCTGACACATAGTAAGTGCTCTATAAACAGTAGTGATGTTGATGATGGCATCTTGTTGACATGCTGACCTATTGGAGGTTGGGCAACTTTCCATCAGATGGAGGAGCAGGCTGTGTCATTCATGCTTTGTACAAAACCGGGGTCCAGAGAGTGGCCTCTCCAGGAGCTCCATGCTTTTGATCCACGTTGTCTCTGGCTCTGGGCCCTTCCTCCACCCTCTGTGCTTCTCACTTGTGAAAAGACAGTGATTTCACCCCTTCCCTTTGTCATCTCAGGTGACTCAGCCCCCTGGCACCTCCTCCTCTCTTTCCTAATCTTGCATTGGTGCAATTTCACCACAAATGTCTCCAGAGTGGGGACTGTTTTTCAAGCACCTCCCCCTGCCCTCTGCAGTGCTGGCACATAGCTCTTTCATGTGGCAAATGGTAACTATCTGTGATTTCTGTCTAGGAGGCTGTAGACCAGAGATTTTCAACCTCAGCACTGTTAACTTCTGGGGCTGGATAATTCTTTGCTGGGGAGCGTTCTGCACACTGTAGGATGCTTAGCAGCTTCCCTGGCCTCTATGCACTAGATCCCAGTAGCACCCACCCCTCCAGTTGTGAAATCTGGGCATTCGCCTCACCTCCTTAGCCTCAGTTTCTTGCTTTCAATATGTTGATGATCATAACTCTTAGGGTTATTTTCAAGTTCTTAACACAGTGCTTGACACTTGGTAAATATTCAATAAGTATTAGCAAATATTCATTTGTACATGCACGTTCAAACTCAACAAACATTTCTGCCTGCTTGCTATGTACCGTTAATAATTATTGAGTACTTACTATGTGCCAGGCACCGTTTCAATGTATTGACTCATTTATTTGACCCTAATAGGAATCCATGTGGTAAATACTATTCTTGTTATCCAGATGAGGAACAGAAGCACAGAGGGTTAACACATTTGCTGGCAACTTGGATTCGAACCCCAGACCATGTGGCTCCAGAGCCCATGCTCATAGCTGCTGTCCAGTGCTGTGACACCAAGCTGTTAGAAGCTTTCATGTTCATTTCATTTACAAGTTGCCAGCCCCCTCTTCAGAGACGCCTTTTTCTAGAACTATGCTGTCCAGTTTGGTAGCTACCAGTTGCATGTGGTTATTTAATTGGAAATTAACTAAAATTAAAAAATTCAGTTCCTTAGTCACACTAGCCACACTTCAGGTTTTCAACAGCCCTGTGTTCTTAGTGGCCAGGTATTGGACAGAGCAGATATAGGACATTCCCCTCATCACAGAGTTCTACTGGACATCTCTGTTCTGCAGGTTGTGGGAAATGAATTTCCTTCTCCTAAGAGTGTTTTGATGTCCCTTTAGATAATTGGTGTCAGCCAGTCAACGTTGTGCCCAGAGTTGTATAGCAAGCCACCAGAGTGTTCTGTTCATTTAACATTTATTAAGTCCCAACTATGTGTCTGGAACAGTATTTGGGACTGAAGAAATAAAGATAGATAAATGCGGTCCCTGCTCATAAATGTAGTTTATAATAGCATTAGGGCATTAACTCGCAGGGCTCCAGCCGCGTTTGTGTCATGTGGCCTAGGGACTAAGTGAATGTGATAGGTGCTAAATTTGTGCGAGAGCACCGATGTCATGGTAGCCAAGGCAGGGGGCAATTAATTCAGAGTTGGGCCAGGGCTTTGCTGAAGGAGGGACCCGGGAGCGCTGCCTTGAAGGATGTGTGGCAATCCTTGGGCCGTCAGAGATTGGGCAACATCTTCGTGGTCCTAGAGATACTCAAACTCTCATTGCCTGGAATTTCTGCTGTAGCAATTGCAGGAAAGAGAGTTGAGATATTAGAGCAGGTCAGTATTATTTAAAGGAGAGCAATTTACGTAAGAAGTTACATGCCAGGTGAACCCAGGGTTGAGCCCAATGAGTGGGGCAGGAAGCCCAGAGACAGGAAATATCAGGGTATCACCTCTGCTGACAACTCTGGAGACTCCAGTATCCTTCTTTCCTAATCCCAAGCTAAGCCCTTCCTCCCCCACTCCCTGAAGCTCTCCAGACCCACTTGTGTCAGCTGACCCTGCCCAATTGCCCATCTTCCTGCTCCAATTCAACACTCCCCTAGCTCAGAAATTGCTTGGCAATATTGGGAACAATGAGGCCTGACTCTGTTAGTTCAGAGCAAAATGGCTTTTTTTTAAAAAAGGGTATTGCATTCCTTGTGATGTATGGACAACTCAGGAGAGCAGAGAAGGGCAAGGGCAGGAGGGGAAGGTGAGGAGTTGGACTCCAGGGTAGCTGGAGCCTTGTCAGGCAGGGAAGGTGGCTGATTCTGCTGACTCTTGGACTCTTGGTCCCGCAGAGCCGGGCCCAGGCTGAACTGGGCTAGAGAAAAAACTCTGGGTGCCTTGTCGGCTGGGAGGGGTAAGTCACCAGCACTGCCAGTGAACCAGGGGCTGTGGAGAGCTTATTCTTTCTAGGGAGGCAAGAAAGTTGTGGAATTTAGCTTCTGTCTTGTCCTATTGGACAAGAGTGAGGCAGTGAGATGGGCTGGAGTGAGAAGATTTCCCTGGGAGCCACATTCAGGCCCAGAAACTGCAAGTGATTTGCCTAGGATCATACAGCACATCAGTGAGTGGCTCTGTTACTAGAACCCAGGAGTGTGTGTGTTTGTGTGAATGGTGTGAATGGTTCACTCATTTTTGTTGCTGAGTAGTAGTCCACGCTATACCTGTAACACAATTTAGTTTAAACATTCACTGGTTGGAGGGCATTTGGGTTGTTTCTAAGTTTGGGCTATAAATATTTGTTTGTTTTAATTAACAGATTTTATTATTATTATTTGAAATGGAGTCTCACTCTCTCGCCCAGACTGGAGTGCAGTGGTGTGATCTTGGCTCACTGCAGCCTCCGCCTCCTGGGTTCAAGCAATTCTCATGCCTCAGCCTCCTGAGTAGCTGGGATTACAGGCATGCACCACCACACCTGGCAAATTTTTGTATTTTTAGTAGAGACGGGGTTTCACCATGTTGGCCAGGCTGGCCTTGAACTCTTGACCTTAAGTGATCCGGCTGCCTCGGCCTCCCAAAGTGCTGGGATTACAGGTGTGAGTCACTGCGCCCCACTGACAGACTTTTTTTTTTTTTTTTAGAGCAGTTTTAGGTTTACAGTACAGCTGAGTGAAAAGGACAGAGTTCCCATATGAATATGACTCCCTCCTGTCCTGCTCACAGGGCACAATCATTTTACTGTGCTGAACGTCCCCTGTGCTCCATCCCTCCCTCCCTCCCTTCAGAACCCCTGACAACCACAGATCTTTTTACTGTCTCTACAGTTTTGCCAGAGCGTTTTTTGTTTGTGTCTCTTTAGAATTTTCTGAGGGTTCCCTCTTGGAACTCTAGGCCCAACCATGCCTTACTACAGAGCCTCCTTGGAACGCAGGCCCCATGGGGAGTTAGTTGCAGGGGTGTGTGAGCAGCTTGCAGATGAACTCGAATTGCTTTCTTTCTAGGACCGACTATTGCTGGAATAGGCTGATTCAGCCCCATTCCACTGGTTGAGCTGTGGCCTCAAGAGGGCTCGGTGCTCCAGGCCCTTTTTGGGGGTGAAGGAGAGCAGAGGAGAGGAAGAGTGGCCCTGTCAACTGAGAGCTCAGCTCTGGGGGCCTTTTCCAACCCCTAGGCCCTGGGAGACCGCAAGCACTCAGCTCCTTTACAACCCAGCTCTGAAGCCAGCTGCCTGGTCTTCTCCCTCCCGGTGCCTCTGGCTCAGCCTGGGGCTGCCTCCTGGCCTGCAGGCTCCCCTCTGAGTCCCACTTTCATTTCTAAGCAGACATGAAAATAAGCAATTGGTTTTTGGATATTACATAAGCCGGCGAGAGAAACTTTAATAAGGAAAAAAGCAGAGGAGGGGTCTGAAGCTCTTAAATGGAAAACTACAAAAAGCCCACCATTTCCAACTCAAACGGAGACAGCTGCAAATCTGCTATGATCAGCAAGATAGTGCAGGTCTTTGGGAGAAGACTGGCCCAGCCAGCCAGGACACTGCCATGTCCCACTGCAGGGCTGAGACCAGGCAGGGTTCTTCTCCTTCCCTCCCACCCCGGCTTCTGCGGACATCCTGTTTGTTCACAGACTTTTCTGCACCTCCACATTCACACTCATGTGATTCTCAAACAACCTTGGAGGCAGGGCAGGCTGGGACTTCAGACTATCAGGGGGCACACAGGATGTAGGGTGGGAGGGACTGCAGAGGGGAAAGTCAACTACCTCCTTTTACAGATAAAGGAACTTGGGGTGAAACTTGCTGTTTATGCAGAACAGGGGCCGCAGCTCAGTTTCGCAGTGCCCAGGGCAGTGCCCCCCACCTTCTGGTCCTCAGGGAGATGATTATGCATAGTGTTTTGCAGGGTGTCCGAGTGAGGAAACTGGGATTTGGAGAAGGGGCTCTCCCTTGTCCAGGCCTTTGGACTCCTGGTTTGGCGTTTTTGACTGTTCCATGTTTTCTTTATGGTTCTAGCCTATTTCAGGTTGAGTAGACTGTCCAGATGAGGCCATTGGTGTGTGTGTGTGTGTGCGTGCGTGCGCGTGGTGTTTTTAGGGTGGGGAAAGACAGGGGTTGTGGGGATGGATGGCAGGGAGGAATAACTGACTTGGCAGGAGGAGGTGGAAGGTTAGGAAGGGCCTCATGGATCCTGCCATATGCTTGATCATGTGCCAGCTGCCCAGGCTTAGAAGATTCTCGTTCAGAACATATGGCCCTGAGCAGCCACATGGGTGCTGGTGTAATTTCTGTCCTGCCCTTTCTTAGCCCCCTTCAGCTCTAGAATCCAAGGAATGCTGGCAGACAGGCCCATGAATCCCCCATCTCCCCACAAACCTGGTATCCTATCAACAGGAACCCCAGAGGGCTGAGAAAGGAAGATGGGTGACCCTATCTCTATGACCAATTGCTGACCTGCTTTGAGGTCCGTGGTGGGGTTGGGACTTGAAGCCAGCAACTGAGAGGTACTCCCCCTCCCACTGACCACAGTGAGGGGACATCTGTCCTACATCTGATGGCACTGTACTTTTCCCAGTGACTAACTCCTGACCCAGTCTCTTGGATTATCTTTAAGAAAATATTGGGAAATGTGAGAAAGCAGGAAAGGCTTGGGGTTATGGACAGAATGTTTGTGTCCCCCAAAATTCATGTGTTGAAGCCCTACCCCTCCACCCCCACACCCCCAAAGTAAAGGTATTTGGAGATGGGGCCTTTCTTTGGGGGGTAATTAGGTTTAGATGGGGTCATGAGGGTGGGGCCCCCATGATGGGATTAGTGTCCTTATAAGAAGAGGAGAGACCAGAGCTCTCTCTTTCTCCACTATTTGAAGATATAGTGAGAAAGCTGCCATCTGTAAGCCAAGAAGAGGGCTCTTACCAAGAACTGAATCTTTTGACACCTGGAGTGTGCAGTTCCCAGTCTCTAGAAATATGAGGAATAAATGTTGGTTGTTGACACCATCCAGTCTATGGTATTTTGTCATAGCATCCCAAGCTGACTAAGACACTTGGTGACCTCCTTTTGCTGGATTGTGGAGATACAGGACAGTCCTTGTCCCAGTTGTTTACACTCATAGAGGGGCACATGCAAGTGCATAGGAAGGCCGTGTGAAAAGAAGCAGGCCACGGTTCAACACCCTAAGGGAGGTACCAGGAGGAGCATGGGTTCAGGGGTGAGAGCAACCTTCTCTTGGCGTGGACCTGAGTGGGGGCAGTTTGTGTCTGAGCCCAATCTCAGACTATGGGTAGGAAATTGATAAATGGCAGTGGCAGGAAAGACTGTTCCAGGTGGCAAGAATGGCATGAGGAAGGCCACCAGACAAGAAATGGTGTTGTATCTGGGAACTGGGTGAGGTATCAGTGTATTTGATGCATGCAGTGTAGGTGGAAGAGGGATGATAGAGAAACGTTGGGCAGAGCTTGCGCCATGTCATGGAGGACCTGGAAGTCCAAGTCTGGGCTTTGCTGAATTATCAGTGAGGAGCTGCGGATGGATTTTGAGCTGGAGATGGCATGATGAGAGTGCTGCTTGAGGACAATTATTGAGCAGAGTTGCACAGGATGGACTGGAGCAGCATAGCGTGATGGTGGTAGTCTGGGCAGAGGTGGGTGGCCGTGTGAAGAGGTGCGGGCTGTATGCTGGGGAATCTTAGGGAAGAGAAAGGCTCCCTACCATCAGCCTGGCCGGAGACATGTGACCAACAACGTATATGAAAAATGGGGAAAAGGTATAAGAAAAGTATGTAATGAACTGCCAGATGGGATACGGTCAACTGCCAAAATACATGTTTTGGGCTGATAGAAAAGGATGAATCAACAGTGGCTGGAGAGAAGAAATGGGCTTCTTGGACCAGGTGGGACTTGAGCTGATTCTCGAACATGGGAGGATTTGAGAGTAAAATGAGTATTGGTAAAGGAGAGAGGGAGCGGCTCTGGCAGGGAACAGTGTGGCGGGGGTAAGCGTACATGATTAGACCCTGAAGGCCAGACTAGGCTGAGCTAATCATATTATTCCTGGATACCGTGTATTATTAAACTCAGGACTCCTGGGGCTTGAAGGTTGGGGTCGTTAGGAAGGCCCAGGTGAGGGTCTCCAGCTCCTGCCCTCTGCAAAGCTCCAGATCTCTATGCCCACCCAGCCAGGACCTCCACAAAGTCTTGAATAGGCTAGCATCATCTCTTCTGGCCTGTCAGAAGCCAGAATTCTCACCTCAAACTCTGTGCCTTTCTGTGGGAAGCACAGAAGAGAGCCAGGGAAGGAACGCGGCCCGGGAGGCAGGTCCTGAGAAAGCAGCCTGGGCTGTAGGAGTCAACAAAAAAGTCACACTTTTGAGATCTTGTCTGATGCCCTCACCTGGTCCTAGGTCTCCTGGGTGCCCTCAGGGGCCCCTAGATTTCTATGAGGAAATCTATATTTTGAGATCCAAAGGTGCAGTTATCCCTGGCACCCTGTCTTCCCTCCACTCTGCCCTTGGTGGCTTCACCAGGAGACTTTCTTTTTTTGGAGACAGAGTCTTGCTCTGTCGCCCAGGCTGGAGTGCAGTGGTGCGAGAGACTTCTTTAACGTTCCCTTTGGTTGTTTCTGAAATGGGTCTTTGTAGAGGGGAGACAAAAACTCAGTTCATGGCTACAGTCCTGGCCTGATTCTGAAGTGCTGGGTGCAGGGGCAGGAGAGATGATGGGGAGCCATCCCTGCTGGGGGCACATCTATCCTGCACCCTCCTCTGTCTGAGGCAGCGGGGAGCCCATGGTAGTTATCATTCCACCTGCCTGGGGGGCAGCCCAGGCTGGCCCCATCTCCTCATCCTGGCCCATCTAACTCTAGACTGCTGGAGATGTATCCAACTCTAGACTGCTGGAGATGTGTATGGATGGCTCCAGTTTTGATCTTGTGGGAGGGTCAAAGCTGTGGGGAAATGATCCAAGACAGGCAAAGGGATAAGCAGTATTTGGGGGTCTGGTAATTTGACCCTGTATCTCTCCTCTCCCTCAACCCTGGCATTTGTTCAGGTGACTGAAGGCTAAGTTTCTGGTTGGTACCTCTTGGCAGGGGCACTTGAGTGACTAAAGAGGAACTTGCAGCCTGGGAGGGAAGAAGTGCAATGTCACGGCTCCATACGCATGTCCCATGATATGTGGCACCATTAGAAGGACCTGTGCCTCCCGACCCCCTGCCACGCAGCCCACAGAATCAGGGCTGCACAAACACTGAGCGGGTTCCCGTGTTGGCTTTAGAGTGGGCATGTATCTTGACATCGTTTCAGGAGGAGTCTTTCTCCCTCTGCCTTTGCAAAGGCTTTGCTGCTGCCTTCAGTCCAAAGCTCATTCTTGGGTGACTCACATGCTATTTACAGAATAGTCAGGTCTGGCCACTCACTGCTTGTAAAGAGCTGGCACTTGGACTTCGACATGCTGGGATGAAATCGCAGCTCCACTGTCACTTAGAAGCAGGGATGGGGCATCGGTGGGTGGAGTGGTGGCTCCCCAGGGTGGGGGTCAGAGCCCCCACCCTGCTCTGGCAGTGATGTACAGGGGGACATGCTCTGGCAGTGGGGTAATTCCAGTGGGCACAGTCTTGTGAGGGTTGGGCCCTGGAGCATACAGCATGAGGGCTCCCACAGACCCAGGACTGAGAGCCTCCTGTTGGCATCTTGGACACCAGCCCAGCCTTTCTGCATTCTTCACACAACCTGGGAGATGAAAGAGCGAACAAACAGCCAACCCTCTGGCTCTAGGGCCTCTGAACTGAGGAAATGGCTGAATAATGAATGAGGCCAGAGAACTTCAGAGAGGTGGCCCTGGGGACTGCGTGGGCAGCAGGAGAGGCATGGACAGGTTGGGGGAGTGGCTGACATGTGCAGAGACGCTGGGAGCCCGAAGAGGTCGTGGCTGTGGCTTCTGCTGCAGGTTAGGGCTATTGACTTGCATGGAGGAACATGGCCCACGGATTGTGTTGCAAACCCTCAGTCTGTTGCACATCTGACCCCCTGGTACTGTTCCTATTGTACTTCATACCTTGAGAGTTTGTGGAGCTGGATTTATGCTGGATGCAGGGAGCCCCTCCTAGGATGAGGGCTGCAGAACAGGAAACTACTCCAGGGCATCTGGGTGGTGGTATGTACATGTGACTTCCAGCAGGTGTTGGACAAGGGCAGCTTGCATGGCAGTACCCAGAGGGAATTGAGGGTCCTTGGGGCATCCCTGCCAGATACTTGCTTGCTTTTGGTGATGAGACACTCTCTCCTCCTGAGGCTGCCCTTTTCATTAAGCAGTTCAATATGAGGGTATTCAAACCTGTGACCTGGGAGTCCCTGCGCCTCTTGTTTTGTCTGTTGTTTTCATGCTTTTGGCATGGCCTAAAAGGGGCAGCATCTCCTACAACTCAGCCAGCAGAAATAACGGAACACACCTGTGTTGTGTGCTTGCTATGTGTCCAGTAGTTTTCTTGTTGAATTTGTATGATAGTTTGCATAAGTCCTGGTATCACCCCTTTTGAAGAGGAGTAGACTGAAGTATAGAGAGGCTGTGTAACTTGACCGGAATCACACAGCTAACAATGGGTGAGCTGGATCCAGATTTATGTGGCTGAGCTAAGATTTGAATCCTGGTCCCTTTTCCTGCCAATCTGCAGCTTGGGGAGGTTCTCAGCCTTCTTTTTTTTTTTTTTTTTTTTCCTGAGATGGAGTCTTGCTCTGTTGCCCAGGCTGGAGTGCAGTGGTGCAATCTCGGCTCACTGCAAGCTCCGCCTCCTGGGTTCACACCATTCTCCTGCCTCAGCCTCCCGAGTAGCTGGGACTACAGGCACCCGCCACCACGCCCGGCTAATTTTTTTTTGTATTTTTAGTAGAGACGGGGTTTCACCGTGTTAGCCAGGATGATCTAGATCTTCTGACCTCGTGATCCACCTGCCTTGGCCTCCCAAAGTGCTGAGATTACAGGCATGAGCCACCGTGCCCGGCCAGTTCTCAGCCTTCTATTGGGCATTTTGAGGGCCTTTAAGTCAGGTTCACTGTTGGGGCAGCTTCTCAGGGCTTACCACTCCAGTCCCCCAGCTCTCTCAAGCCCTTCAGGGCATAAAGCAGGTACTACAGCATGTGCTGGGCCAGGGAGACAGCCTGGTCCTGGATCCCCTTCACAGGAATTCCTTCTCCCCTTTCTTTGCAAAGGCTGGTTGGTGCATGGGGAGGTTCTGTATTTGCCAACTTGTTCCCAACCACCTTATAGCCCTTGTGTCTGGTCCTACGCAGGGGCACTTTCCTGGGCTTTCTCTCTCTGCCAACATCAAGCATGCCACCGTAGCAAGCAGGAGATCCTTTCCACCTCCTCTCAGCTCAAAGCATTGAAGACAATGTCCCTAGGCTCTGATTGGCCCAGGGCCCTCCTGTACACATTCTTCTAGGTGGCAATCAACCCTGCCACATAAACAGAGTTCTCCCAGGCCTGTCTTGGCTGGTTGTAATAAATACTGGCCAGATCAAAGCCCAGCCAAAGCCCCTTTGCATAGGGTCCATTGCCCCACCTGCTCTGCCAGGCACCTGCATCCCTAACTTGAAGAGCTGGAGTCAAGAGTGCCAACTCTGGCCCTGGAAAGATGGTTTGGAGAAAAGGTTTGCAGCTTTAGTGTGAGCTAGCCTGGATCAACAGGGGGCTGGGAAAGTCCTGGGAAATACTTCCGTGCACACACTGCATAGGAACCTGGAGGTAGAGGGAGGATGGGGCAGGCAGGGGGTAGACCCCTCCTCAAGGGAGCTTTGCTGAAAGTTTGAGGCCACCCTGGCACCGCTCAGGGGCCTTCCCAGAAGTGTAGTTCTCCCCTGTTGCCCAGCCAGGCCCCTCTTCAGAGCTCCTTCTCCAGGCTGGTCCCTTGGGCTCCTTGCCTCCATCAGTTCTGACATCCTGCCTCCCTCAGGCCGGGCTGGGCTCCAAGCTGGACGGCACAGAGCAGAGACACCTCTGGGCAAGACCACGTTAGAACAACGCTCTAAGCCTGGAGATTCCCTTAAACCCAAATGCACATGTCATTGCATCTCACAACAAATTTCACTGTCGTTCATGTTTTATTAACATAAGTGCCTTAAAAGCAGATCAGAAATTCAACTAATTTGCTCATTAGTAAAAGGAAATTAGCCATTTGAGATCTGTTCTAATAAAATTAGCTTGGTGACAAATGCTTTGTTGCTGTGTTTATTAGATTACCATACTCCCTGCATTTTAAAGGCCAGAGCAGTCGTCAGCAACTCTTTAGGGTATTCTCCTAGTTTCTCTCTTCCTCTTTTTGTTCTTCCTTTCAGGCCTGTGGAGATTGTTTTTCCCTTTCAAGGCTAATTGGGAAGGCCTGACCCAAATCTGTGCCCTATTCACACAATCCCAGGAGCCCCAGGAGTGCCCGCTCCCTCCCCTCCCCCTCTGCACCCCCTTCCCAGCCTCTCCCTGCCTCAGCCCCAGCCCCATCCTTTTAGGCTTTCCATGTTGCTGGTCCTTTAAATGAAGCCAGCACCTCTTGCCATCCGTCATCTCCCAGGCCAGTGACAGACCCTCAGCAGCAGCCCTCCCCACTCCTCTGGGTCTCCTTTCCCCATGGAACCTTCTGGATTATCTTCCAGGTGAAAAGCACTCTCTGAATTCATGCTTTGGCTTCACCCAGTTGCTTGTTTCCATCCCCTGGAAGTGGCCCGCTGTCAGTGCGGTCAGATTCTGCATTTGCCTCCACCTGGCACGTGTGTGCTGGCGTCTGGACCTTGACTGGCATGGCCAGGAAGCTCATGAGGCATCCATCATGCAGCGAGCTGCCTGGGGTCCCGCCTGTGTCTGAGGCTGGGCAAGGAATGTGTGATCACGGGAAGCTCCTAGTGAACCCAGGAGTATAAGATTAGCAGCATGTGCTATCTATATCACTATGGAGATGATGGCTGGCACCTCTTTGTGGAAGCATTTCATCCCACCTGATGTATCCTCTTCATACCTACCATGGGTATTTACTTTGTGCCAGGCACTGAGGGTGGCCACACTTTATTTACCCTCCTTCGTGGAATCTTCTGGATGATAATAGAAACATGTTGTTCTCATTTTTTTTTTTTTTTGAGACGGAGTCTTGCTCTCGCCCAGGCTGGAGTGCAGTGGCGTGATCTCGGCTCACTGCAAGCTCCGTCTCCCAGGTTCACACCATTCTCCTGCCTCAGCCTCCCAAGTAGCTGGGAATACAGGCTCCCGCTACAATGGCCAGCTAATTTTTTTGTATTTTTTAGTAGAGACGGGGTTTCACCATGTTAGCCAGGATGGTCTCGATCTCCTGACCTCGTGATCCTCCCGCCTCGGCCTCCCAAAGTGCTGGGATTACAGGTGTGAGCCACTGTGCCTGGCGTTCTCATTTTAAAGAGACAGGACTGACATTTGCAAAGTTCCCCAAGGTTACCCTGCTTATAAGCTGCAGAGTAAGTTTTTTTTGGGGGGGGCGGCGGGGGAGGGACGGAGTCTTGCTCTCGCACAGGCTGGAGTGCAGTGGCGTGATCTCCACTCACTGCAGCCTCTGCCTCCTGGGTTCAAGGGATTCTCCCACTTCAGCCTCCTGAGTAGCTGGGATTATGGGTGCACGCCACCATGCCCAGCTAATTTTTGTATTTTTATTTTTATAGAGACAGGGGCTTTGCCATACTGGCCAGGCTGGACTTGAGCTCCTGACCTCAGGTGATCCACCCTCCTCGGCCTCCCAAAGTGCTGGGATTAAAGGCGTGAGCCACTGCACCCAGCCTGCAGAGTAAGAATTTGAACCCAGGCTGTGTGTCTTCAAAGCCCCTGACTTTCACCACTAGGCTACATGCTGTGCCTGGATGAATGTCTGCTGCCTGCCCTCACTGGCGTGTGACATGGGAGCTTCCTGAATGTGGGTCTCTGCCTCATCATCTCTGTATTCCTCACAGTGCCTAGCACCGATGTGGCATGTGGTGAGTGCTCAGAAACATCTACTGAGTGAAGGTAGCTTGGGGAGAGATGATCAGACAGCCCAAACTAATCTGGGGTTGGAGGCTTGTTGCAGGGCATCCAGGATGATCCAGTAGAACCTGGGCGCTCTTCCTTCTCTCCCTTAGCTGTCAGCAGCCCCCCGCCTTAGCCCCAGTCCCTCTTTGCCCCTTCTAGATTCCTTCTATCCTGATACAAATTGCTGGCTCAGACAACAGCGATGTGTTTATCCCACAGGATGTGACTCTGAATATTAGAATGTCAGAAGTGGCTGCCTTCACAATAAGTTGCTGTCAGAGAGGAAATAAAGGGGGAGTTGCAGTTATTTAATTTGGAGCATGCTGGTGGCAGGCTGGGCCTGAGGATGCACTGCTATTTCCCCGGCAGCTGGGGCACCTGCCCTGACTCTCATCCTCCCTCGGGCCTGGGTGGGGACTGGTCACACCTCCCTCCAGCCCCTGGGTCCTAAGTAGGTTCCTGGCAAGATCTCCCCTCCCTCCAGGGCTCTGCCCCCTCCTCCACCTCTGTAACCCTAATTTGCCTTGGTGGCTTCAAGTCTTTCTCAGCCCTTCCAGTCCTCAGTGTGCCCTGTGTTGTCACCCCTGCTCTTTGTCCTCCACCCCCCTGCCCAACCTCCTGTCTCCTGGCTCCCTTAACGATATTTCCTCACTCATTTATCCCTACCACTCCTGTGAGCTTCTTAAAGAACAAGGAAGCAAGGGCTCAGAAAGGCTGGGCATCCGGGTCTTCTGATTCCATAGGACGAGATGCTAAAGGAGGCCAGGAAGAAGGGTTCAACTGTCCCTGAGTGCCTCCTGTGGGCTAAACTTTGGGCTAGCAAGATGAGTGAGATGTATGGTTCATGCCCTGAGTTGGGGTGGGGTGGGGAGTGTGCTCTTGCTCACAGGGGTGGGGTGGGATTGGGACGGCCAAAGAAGGGATGGGCACTGGCCAGAGGAGGCTGTAGATGGGGTCTTTCTGAGTGGTAAATACTTGGGATCTGAATCTCCTTTCCTCTAAAGGCAGGTGAGTCTCCTTTCTTTGGTTTCGGCCTCAGGGTGCTCTGGGGCGCAGCATAGGCAGAGGGCACTGGAGTGAGAAAGGATAGTCAGGCTGAGACTCGGAAGCTGCTTTTCTTGTTGGAGACAGCATCCCTCTTTACAGTGCTGGACCTTGGGGTATGAACCATGTATGCTGCTGGTCCCAGCCCTCCCAGGAGAGGAGTCTGGGTGACTATTCAGACCAAGTTGCCCCAGAGAGATAGAGAGAAATAGACTTTGGAGTCCATCACATTAGGACACAAATCTAGGCTCCTCAGGTGCATGGCCTCAGGCTAGTTGCACAGCCTGCCCAGGCCTCAGATTCCTCATCTGGTGTCCACGTGTCAGGAGAGTTGTGAGGGTGAATGGAAACCGGGAGTGATGTATCCGAGGAGTGGCCCTGTAGCTGGGAGGCAAGGCCCAGATGGACTTTCAGCCAGGCATAGGCAGGAGGTTGCTGGAGCTGGAGCCTGCAGGGTCCATTTAGCTGAAGCTCTTGGGCATCCTGAGTCAGCCCAGAATCAGCTTCTGTTCAACCCCAGCCCCTGCCTGGTGAATCAGCCCTCTGGAGAAAGGGCATGTCTCCCTTTCTGTCTCCCTGGGAGTGGGGCAGCCCATGCTGGTGAGAGGCCTTAGCTCTCTGTGGAAAGAGGAGAGGCACCTGCAGGCTGCTAGATCTGTGTTCACCCTGTTTCCTGCTCTGCTCCTTCCTGAGCCCCAGACTCCCACTCAGCACTGCTCTCTGCCCAGAGTTACACCTCCAGGTGTCCTTACCTGATCCAGGGCTCCGAGGAGACCTCCACTGCTGGGTCTCCCATGGCATAAGAGTGTGAGCTGCTGAGAGGCATCAGAGTGTTGGGGGAAAGGCATGAAGAAGAGGGACCTTGGTTCTAGTCCCAGATGGGCCGCTTGCCAGCTTTGTGAGCTGGGCAGTTGCTTTACCTCTTAGAGCCTGCATCTTGGGAAGGTGGCTATAGAACAGCTCATAGACTACTGTGGGGGCCAATAGGCTGATTTAAGTATTGGCATGGTGCCCAGCACACATAGGTGCAGTTTCTCCTCCTTGAGCACAGAGTTGAAGCTTGCAGGGGCTCTCACCACAAATGCAGCAGCCCCTGACCTTCCTCACCCTACTCTCCCAAATCCAAAGTGTAGAGGTGAAGGGGACTTCAAGTAGGAAGGTGTCTTGATTCTTCTAACATTTTTTCTGCCCCTTTCTCTTCCTTCTCTCCTCTGGGTCTCCCATTGTAGGTATATTGGCACGATTGACATCATCCCACCAGTCTCTGAGACTGTTCATTTTCCTTCAGTAATTTTTTCTTTTTGTTCATCAAATTGGATAATTTCTACTGACTTATCTTGTTATCGTGCATTCCTTTAGCTCTTTAAGTGTGGCTTTCTTTAATCTTTAAATGTATTTCTAGCAGTTGCTTTTGAAGATTTTGTCTGCTAACTCTAATATATGGGTCTGCTTAGAGTTGGTTTATATTAATTTGTTTTTTTCTGAATATGGGTTATCTTCCTGTTTTTTTTACATGTTGTAACATTTTTGTTGAAAACTGGACATTTTAGATAATATGTTGTACAAACTTTGGAGTCTGATATTTCCCCCCTTGAGAGTTGTTGTTGTTGGTTTTTTGTTTTGTTTTGTTTTATAGCAACATATTTGAACTTAATCTGGGGAATCTCTCTCCCTAGTGTTGCATAGCTGCTAATGTCTTTACTCAGTTTTTTAAAAATCTTTTTATTTTTATCCTGACTTAAAATTTGTCTCTATGTCCGATTAACTTGGTGGTCATCCAGCAATTGGTCAGAGATGTGTGCAAATATATTGAGCCATAAATGTCCCATCCTCTGACTGGGGGAGCACCTTAAAAGTTTGGGCAGTTTTCGAGTCTTCCTTCCTTTTACTTCCCACCAGGCCATTTCAGGTCTTCCCTGTGTGTCAACCTTCCAGCTTGTCAGGAAGAGATACTTCTTCAGCTGCTCTGTGGCTCTCTCTTCCAGGAGCTACCTGCTAAATTTCTGGTTGTTGTTGTTGTTTTCTCTGCTGTTTGTCCCAGTTAGGACTGTAACCTCAGTCCAGCAGAGCTATGGGCCCTGCCCATTTGCTTTCCTGCTGAGCCAGAAGATTTTACTGTCTACCCCTGGACACCTACAAGCTTAAGGCCTTCTGCTCCAAATCAAGTCAGACTTCCTGCTGTCAAGATGCCCCCTGCCCTTTTTTTTTTTCTTTTTTTTCCCCCAGTGGTTAGCCCCACCCAAGAAGAGCCACAAAAAGACGGGGGTGGGGATGGGAAGAGCAACAGGCTAGAACTTTGTGGACTCCTACTTTTCTTATCCAAAGTTCAATTTTTTATGAACAAAATGAACAAATGCTTCTTGACGTGTTGCTTTGCCTTTGATTGATTTCTGGATCCTCAAATTTTTTATGTTTTTTATTCTTTTCTATTCTGTCCAGTTTTGTTTTGTTTTAAACGGAGTCTTGCTCTGTCACCTAGGCTAGAGTGCAGTGGCGTGATCTCGGCTCACTGCAACCCCCGCCTCCTGGATTCAAGTGATTCTTCTGCCTCAGCCTGCCGAGTAGCTGAGATCACAGGTGTGTACCACCACATCCAGCTAATTTTTGTATTTTTAGTAGAGACAGGGTTTCACCATGTTGGCCAGGCTGGTCTTGAATGCATGACCTCAGGTAATCCACCTGCCTCGGCCTCCTAAAGGGCTGGGATTACAGGGGTGAGCCACCGCACCCGGCCTATTCTGTCCAGTTTTATAGTTGATTTTGAGAAGAAGATTTGCTGACCTTTTCATTCCACTATTGCTGGAAATCCTGCTTTGATTCTTGAGACCTGGGTTTATAAACATGTAACTTGAGTTTTATTTGCAAGTGATGAAGAACCCTCTCTACCTGTTCAGGGCCTCACAGGCTTCTTGAAGCTTTTGATGACCTGACCTTTCCTCAAGGCAAAACTAATGGAGAGTTGCATGTTGTCTTGAGTGCTGACTGCTTCACCCAAGGACCTCTCCACCTCTGCCCCTTCCAGAGGGGAAACCAGGCCCTGCACCCCATTCTAAGACCTAGAAACCCTCACCATTAAGTCTGTCTGTTTACCCATCAGTCCTACTTGGTCCATGCCACTGACTGAAATGGAGGGGAGTGGTTTCTATCCAGGACCCCTGAAAATGTGACCTTATGCAGCTTATCTCATGAGCTTTTCCTTTGGAAGAAGGATGTCAGTCCAACCCCTCCCTAGTGGAGGGGATGCTGCTTTCTGAGGAATCTCTTGTCCTCACTGCCGCCAGGACTCTGTAGTCTTTGGTGCAGCAGGCTTAGTTCTCCCTATCCTTCTTTCTAACATGGATTTAACTTCTCACTTTCTTGCTTATCATCCCTCTTTGCTCAGCTCTTGCTATTGGATAGCATCTAAACCTTCTAGCTTGGCGTTCAAAAGCCTCATGATCTGGCCCAGTTTACTTTCTAGCTGCAGCTCCCTTCACTACTCACATTGCTTCAGCCCAGCGGAATTGCTTGCTGTTCTTTGGACTCACCATGCTTTCATACCTCTGCACTTTTGCATATGCTGTTCCCTCTTCCTGGAATGCCTTTGTCTCCTCCCCATCTGGTAAACTCCTCCCTTCATGGACCACCCTAGTTTTCGCCTCATCTGCTAAGCTCCCTTTGATTCCCCGGAACAGAGATGCTATTCCCTCCTTCGTCCTTCTATTGTACTTTGCTTTGGTCTGGGCGATCGCATTGCAAAGCCATCCCCTGTTTACATGTCTGCTTCTCCCTCTTGTCTGCGAGGAATTTGGGGATGTGGCTGCCAATGTCTGACCTAGTGCTTGACACATAGTAGGCTCCTCCTAAATGTGTGCTGAATGCCAGAATGACTGTCTATAACCTTTCCTAGCAGAAATAAGTTCTCTCGATGGCTCTCTGTAGGCTTTGAAGTCTTTGGAGTATGATTTATAATCTGATTATATTCAAATGTAGGATCTACATGACAACATTCAATTAAATTCAACTTTTAAAAACCATTTTGAGTGGCTTTTGACTTATGTATTATTCATTGTCAGTAGCATTGGAAGCCCCCCGCAGGCCCCCCTACCTGACTGTATATTCAGGCTCTAGAATTGCTTAATTTAGTTTTGTCCTCCTGTTGTGAATAGCTGTCTTTGGCACCTAAAGAAACAACCTCTCTACCTTGACCCCCACCTGCACCCTTTGAGGCAGGGGTCCTGGTGCTCATTGCTGCCACCATGAGTTTTCTAGGGCAGCTGACAGGCGTGTGCATGTGCATGCACGTGTGTGTAAGAATGTTTGTGTTTGGGAGGGGAGAACCTCATCAAATGGTATGGGATCAGTTTGTTATTTTATTATTTCTTCTTTTTAATAAGCAAATTACTGATGCTGGCAAGTATTAAAGATTAATCCTGTAAATTCCTCCCTGAGCTGTAGAGATCCCTTAAACAGGCCCATTCCTTGATGGAATACATTCCAGGAAAGAGGCTCCAGAATGGTTTCTGCCCTGGCTAGGGACACCTGTGACTTTGAACTCTTAAGCTGACACCTGCCCTGTCTGGTAGCTGAAGGGTGACACCCTGGGAGGGAGTGGTGGGATATTGGTTGGGACCCTGTTCCCCTCCCCCTCCTCAAAGCCACTGACCTCCAAGAGAAATGATGAAGCTGCTGCTGACCAAAGCTATGATCTGAAGGTAAGACAGCCACGGGGCTGCTCACTGAGTTGGGTGGGGGACTCCTGGGATTATAGCTCCATGAGGGCTCAGATACGTCATCCAGGCCACCCCCAACTTCCAGACAGGTCTAAATCCAGAGTTCCTAACTGAGAAAATTTATCTCTAGTTGTATGAATGGCTTAAATAGAAGACATCTTACCTGGTTCCCAGTTCTCAGAGAGAGCCGGATGGTACCATGGTGCCCTGCGATAACCCATGCCATGACACCTCCAGTGCTATATCTGGTTCCTACTTGATTGTGAGCTCCTTAGGGCCAGAACTGCATCTTATTTATTTTTATATTTTAGAACCTAGCACTGTGCCTGGAATGTAGAGTAGGTTCACTGGAGATTTACTGAATGGAAGAAAGAATGTGTGGGTTGGGGGAGACAGTTCTGGTTGGAGGTAGGGACCAGACAAGAAGACTTTGACTCTATAACACAAGTGGGTTATGTGCATGGTGACCCTTTCGCTTATGAGGGCATCAGGTATGCACCCTAAAGCCCCTCAAACACTGTTGCTCAGCAGGGTCCCATCATCTTCACAGCAGGTTAGAGCTGAGAACAGGGTCCCTGACTGGTCTAGAACAAGAAACAGGCCCAGTCAGGGTCCCAGCAGGAAGCAGATGGCCCACTCCAAAGACTAATTAAAGGGTTCTGATGGCGATTATTCACAGAGGTGTAGGCAGGGCTAAGGAAAACCAGAGAGGATGGTAAAGCACCCCAGGGCATAGCAGTGGGGTACAGGCAGTAGGGAATATTATCCCCCAGGCCTGAAAGGCACAGGGAGAGAGCAGTGACCTCCAGGTGATGGCTGCAGCTATAGGGGTTATGGCCTTAGGGGAAGGTCTGGGGGAGAGAAGGGGAAGGATAGCCCTGCCTCTCTCTCTTTCCTCCCTCCAGTCTCTTACTGTGTCTCCCCTGGTGAACTCACATGAATGCCTGGGAGCAAGGGATCTGGGGTGCTGCCATCCATTGAGGTGGGCACCTGGGACACACAGCAGGGTGAAGAGGGTGCAGGTGGGATGGGAAGGGAACTGATAATATCTAGCCCACAAAACATGGTACCAGTTGAGAGCATCCAGCTCAGACAGTGTGTGTGAATCCACAGGCCTCATCTCACCTAGTGGCTGAGCTAGGGTGAAGGTGGGCAGGTGTGACCCTTGAATCTGTCTCAGAAATGCAGAACAACAAATGCAACTCATCCACCACCCAGCTCACCCCTGACCAGCCTTCCTGGTCTCTGATCCCACAACCCACTAGACATTTTCCCTTCCTTTTCTGTCTTATTAAAGACCATCTACCCCAAGCAAGAGAGCCAGCTGGCTGCCGGTGAAACACCAATAGCCTCCTACTCTCCTAATCAATATTGGAGTGGAGAGGAAAACAATTAGTGGCTTTTTATCTTCCAAGAAGTGGGCTGTCTTTAGTGCAGGGCAGAGGTAGAGAGCATCCGGCGAGGGACACCAAAGTGCTTCATAAATCAAAAGCTAGTGATTTCTGGGTCTTGTGGGATTCCAGGCCAGGGGTATTGATGGACATTTGCATGGCTATCTGGGTTTGATTGGAGTTAAGGAGTGGGACAGGAGATGATCTGAGGTCCTTGTTCTAAGGGATTGAGTTGAGAGAGGGAGAGAGGCGTTGGGTTCCCGGGACTGGCCTCACAGTTCCTGAGGGTGGCTTTTCTTGGCCCACCCTAGGCTTGGCCACAGGCTCCCAAATCTTAGAGTGTAGGCTCTTGGGCTTGAAGAATCTTAGAGATCTTATGGCCAAACTACCTCATTTTACAGTGGGAAACACTGGGGCTTCATGAATGCAATGACTTTCCCAAGGTCACATAGGGTGTCCATCACAACATCACACACTCTCTAATGAAATCCTTTTCGTAAGCCTGTGAGGTGGGCTCTATCCATCCTTTTCTATGGCTGAGGAGGTAGAGACTCAGAGAAGCCAAGTAACTGGCTCAGGGCCACACAGCCCCAATTCATGGAGAAGCCCAGGTCTGCCTGGCTCTACAGTCCATGCCCTTCTACCAGACATGCTGAGATAGTCCTGTAGGGCCAACCTGGGGCCATCCTCTCATCTCACACCCTCTGAGCAGAGCATGGATGCTTTGTTTTGACAACATCCAAATCCCATAGCACTAATTGCTATTGTCTGCCTGCCTGAAGTGGCATAGGTATGTGTTTGGGTTGATGCATGAGGGTCAGCCTAGGGATAATTAATGGGATCCATTCTCCTTTCTGCTGCTCAGTTGAACTCAATTGGGGTAATTTTCATTAGTCCAGCTGGAGGCCTTATCCCATGGAGGGGTGGGAGGCTAATAGGGTAGTTGTATGGCGGGGTCACCTGGATCTCCAACAGCAGGGCAAGTGGGCTCATGTAGGTCATCCTTATGAGGGGCTGGCAAAGGCCGAAGTCCCCTGCTCTCCAAGGAGCAGAAGGAGCACCCTGATGGCTCCTGCTCTGTGCACACACATGAGTGTGCAGCAGCTGTGCCTATCCCCTCTGGTCCTCTCTGGAGGCCTAGAATCTTGGAAGTTCTGAGATGAAAGAGATCAACTTGCTTTCTATTATTGAACCTTTTCTGCAGCTGTCTTTCTCCCCCAAACCCTAACCCAGTCTTTACTTGCACACCTCCAGGGACAGGACGCTCACAACTCCTACCCCAGAGTGTCTCTGGTATGCTCCCAGGTGCAGTTCATGATTTCTTCCCAGCCTTAGAACTGCCATGTCAGGGGGTCAATGTCCCATTGCTGGTAACCTATGGCTGTGGGCAGCTTCCTCTGTTCTCTTTCCCCAGTGGGCTGCACAGATTGGATCAACTTCTGTGTGAGCCATGATGTGAAAATTATCAGGGAGCACTGCTGTATATCTTTCAGCCCCATCTTCTACGTCCTCACACAAGGCCCAAATCATTTTTTTTCCTACAGTTTCCAACAATCTGAATGGCAGCCTTTAAGGGCAAAATGGTAAAGTCCATCCCACAGCAGCTCTTTAAATATTGAATTGTTGGTTCTTGTAAGTTTTCTACAGGCTAGATAAGCCCAATTCTTTCTTTCTTTCTTTCTTTCTTTCTTTCTTTCTTTCTTTCTTTCTTTCTTTCTTTCTTTCTTTCTTTCTTTCTTTCTTTCTTTCTTTCTTTCTTTCTTTTTGAGATGAAGTCTTGCTCTGTCGCCCAGGCTAGAGTGCAGTGGCGCGATCTCGGCTCACTGCAAGCTCCGCCTCCCGGGTTCATGCCATTCTCCTGTCTCAGCCTTCCGAGTAGCTGGGACTACAGGTGCCCACCACCAGACCAACTAATTTTTTGTATTTTTAGTACAGACGGGGTTTCACCGTATTAGCCAGGATGGTCTCGATCTCCTGACCTCATGATCTGCCCGTCTCGGCCTCCCAAAGTGCTGGGATTACAGGCATGAGCCACCGTGCCCGGCCGATAAGCCCAATTCTTTAACACTTCTCCTAAGACATGATTTGAAGTCCATCCCAACCTGCTCACTCACCTCTGTCAAAATTTCTCTAAAGCCAACACTCAACACTAAACCCCATTCCTGGGAGGGAGGGAGGAAGGAAAAAAGAGAAAAAAATAAACTCCATTCCCACAGAGTCAGACAGGACTGTCACCATCTTCATTTTGGACCTTCTATCTCCATGAAAGCAGCCCACGCTCTGTTAGCTTGGCTGGCAACCTCTTCACAATGGTAATTTAGTGCTGTCTGGAGCCCCTAAGTCCTTTTCTCAAGGACCAGATGAGACCTTAGCCCAGGACCATAACCCGTGGCCTTGGAGATACCTGTCAGAGGCTGTTACCACCCTCCATTCTGTGCTCTTAGTTCAGAAAAGCCAACTGGCAAAACTTTTCTGAGTGGTCCTCAGCCTTTTGCATCTGCTCCCAAGAAGAGAGAGGTGCCACAAGGGCACTGTGGTCATGTCATATCCTGCAAGGACATAGCTGTCTCCCCTGGCTCCTGGTCTCTTGGTCTGTCCTTCCTTCCCCTTGCTCTTGCTGGGGTCCTGTCCTCTGCCTCTGCAGGTTCATGCTCACTCTCCTTCCTGCTTCACTCCTGCTGGATGGATTCGTGCTTAGCCTTGGTGATGCAGGGTTGAAGAGTTGGGGTGGGGGTGGGGAGGATGCTAAGGTCTACCTACCCAGTGCTTGTCCTCTATCCTCGAGGCAGGTCAAGTTGTCCAGCCTCCCACCTCCAGGTGGGGTGAATTGGTTCCTCCCAAGCTGGTAGTCAGATGCTAGGGAGATCGAGCCATCCTTACCAGCCTTCAGTGGATGCTCATGGCCCTGGTCAGGTGCTCTGCTGGAGCTGATGGCTGTATGCCAGGTGCTCCCCATCAGCTCATTATAATTGTAATACCAGGGGCTGGAGTCAGACAGACCTGGGGTGTAACCCAGGCTCCGTGCTTGTTAGCTGTGTGTCCTTGGCAAAGCTACTTAACATGCCCGAGCCTGAGTGTTAAAATCTGTAATTTGGGATGTAATTTTCATCCGCCAGAGTTGATGTTAAACTTTAAAGAACTTGTCATGTGGTCCAGTGCTCACACAGGGCCATGCATGCTGTAAAGGCTCAATTATTTTTGTATTGAAATTTTTCTACTAATAGTGAAATTAGCACTTTCCAGAGTAAAGAGTTTGAGCAAAGGCGGGACGACTTGGGAGGTGGGATGGTTGAAGCATGGTGTCCCCAGGGCTGTCTCTCTCTGAGAGCCAGCTCCCTTCCAGGGCCAGGCTTCCAGAGCTGCTGCTGCTACTGCTGCCACTGCCACTGCCACTGCTGCCAGAGCTTCAGGTCCTGCAGGAGCTGTCGACTCTGGCCCTGGCTCTAGTGACACTGCAAGTAAACAGCAGTTGTCAGAGTCGATTTAACGTTGATATTTTTATCACATATCAGGGCCTGGTGCCATGGCAAGGAATGACAGAAGCAGAATGCTAAATAATTTTGCTAAATAATGTACATTCCCCGGGCTGCCTGAATGGAGCAGCTGAGGGAGAGTGGAGACTCTGGTTTGGCGTGCAGAATTTGTGCAATGGACACATTTAGTCCCTCATCCCTGGTGTCCCGTGCTGACAGCCTCCTGTGGGCTGGGTCCTGGGTGAGTGGAGCTTACCACAAAGCAGCAGATGAGACAAAGCCAGGGGTGTGCAGTGAAGGAGAGAGACAGAAATAGATAGATAGATAGAGAGGCTCAGGCTCAATAAGTACTTGTTGATTTGATTTGAAAGGAGGGAGGAGGGAAGCAAGGGAAGACAAAGAAGCAGAGGAAGCAGCTGAATTAGAGACAGAGGCAGGAGGGAGAAAAGAGGGAGGCACAGGTGGAGGGAGGTGAAAGGAGCAGGGAAACCAGGGGAAAGAGAACGAGAGAGAGGGGAAATGGAGAAGACAGAGACCGACAGGGGGAACCATGGGACAGTAGTGAAAGGGGCTTGGCCAGGGACCCAGGGAGAGAGGGAGGGGGTGGGCAGAGATGAAGCAGAAGGGCAGGTTGGGGACCCCAGAGGGCTACAGCAGCAGTGTCAGGCCAGGCCAGGCCAGGGCCCACAGGGTGAAAACCTTGTTATTTTCAAACCTCTACTTTGCTCCCCATCTCTGCTGATCTGTAGCCTCCTTCTGGGTACAGAGTTATTCCTCTGGGCTTTGGGAGAGAGGGAGGTCAAGGCTGTGCAGGTTCAAAGCCCTCCCAGCTAGACTGGTCTCAGTCCACCTGGGAGCCAGGGAACAGAAGTCCCACCTCTTCTCACCCTTACCCTGCCTGGGAGGGACCAGAGAAGGGGACAGTGCCCCAAGGTAGGGCCCCACTGACTGCTGAGAACTCCAGACCAACACAGGCCCGAGCCTGAGAGCACTAGCAGCATGACTTCTAAGGACATTGCATGTCACCAAGATACTTTCAGTCCTCAGTCTTCCTCTGGAGAGTTGCATCAGTCTCTGGACAGGGAGAGTGTCTTAGTCGTCTCTGATTTCAGCACCTAGTGAGGTCCCTGGATTGCAGTAGGTGGTCAATGCGTGTTCATGGAATGAGTGGAGGTGTAAATGAACCGTCTTTGGGTGAAAGAAAGGAGACATCAGAGACATAGAGAGGTTGAATGGCCTAGTCCCACAGCACATTGGTGACAGGCACAGGACTCATAATCCCTCAGACCGGGGAGAAGGTCTTCCAACGTCTCCATAACTACCTCTGGAGGCTGGAGGAGACTTGGACCCCATCTCCTGTTATAAATGAGGTATATGAAGTTGGGGCCCTGATCAATCCGAGGTGTGGCTGAGCCCTTCTAGAAAGGTCTGAGTCTTTCTACCTTCCCACTTTTTCTTTCTTCTCTCAACCATTTTCCCACATCTTCCTCTGCCAACCCAATCTACCAAGGAAATATTGTGACTGATTCTCACGGAAATCTTCGGCCAGGTCATTGCCATCACAGTGCTCCTTCATGCCATCCTTGGCCACCACACAGGCCAGGCTATGCTGCAGTGACAAGCAACCCTCAAATCCCAGTGGCTTAGCACAGCCAAGGGGGGATTTCTTGTTGCATCACATTCTGCTGCAGGCTGGGGTGGCTCTTCTTGGATAAACTTCTTCAAAGGATGAATGATGCAGGGATCCTCGCCCCTTCTGTTTTCTGATGCTGCCACATTAACATGTGCTCTCTAAAGGAGCCTTTGAAGGGGAAGAGAGAGTAAAAACAAGCATATGTGGGGACTTATGCCAAGCTAGGAAGTGGCCTACCACTTCTGTTCACATGCCATTAGCCAGGACTCTGTCAGATATCCCTTGTGTAGGTACAAGGAAGGCTCGGAAATGTAGCTTTCCTGAGTGCCCAGAAACAGGCAGATGACGTGGAATCTGGGGAACCCATTGTACAGCTGACCCTTGAATAATGCAGGGGTTGGAAGCCTCAATCACCCCTGCATAGTCGAAAGTCTGTGTATAACTTTTGACTCCCCCAAAACTTAACTACCAGTAGCCTACTCTTGATTGAAAGCTTTACTGATAACACAGTTAACAGATATTTTGTATGCATATGTATTATATACTGTATTCTTTCAAGAAAGTAAGCTAAAGGAAATAAAATGTTATTAAAGCCTGTAATCCCAGCACTTTCGGAGGACGAGGAGGGCGGATTGCTTGAGACCAGCCTGGGCAACATAGTGAAACCCCGTCTCTACAAAAAATAACAAACAGACAAACAAAATTAGCTGGGTGTGGTGGCATGCACCTGTAGTCCCACCTACTTGGGAGGCTAGGGTGGGAGGATTGATCGAGCCCAGGGGGTCAAGGCTGCAGTGAGCTGTTATAGTGCCACTGCGCTCCAGCCTGGGTGAAAGAGCAAGACCCTGTCTCAAAAATTCAATTCAATCAATTCAATTTAATTTAAAAAATGTATTAAGAAAAATCACAAGGAAGAGAAAACATATTTCCTATTCATTAAGTGGAAGTGGATCCTCATAAGGGTCTTCTCCTTGTCGTCTTCACGTAGAGTAGGCTGAGGAAGAGGTGGATTGGGTATTGCTGCCTCAGGAATGGTGGCTCATCTGCAAGTTTTTTTCAAATGGTCACAAATCTCCAAGGTTTTTTTTTTTTGTTTTTTTTTTGAGATGGCATCTTGGTTTGTTGCCCAGGCTGGAGTGCAGTGGCACGATCAACCTCCACCTCCCGGGTTAAGCGATTTTCCTGCCTCAGCCTCCCGAGTAGCTGGGACTACAGGCGCGTGCCACCATGACCTGCTAATTTTTGTATTTTTAGTAGAGATGGGGTTTCACTATGTTGGCCAGGCTGGTCTCGAACTTCTGACCTTGTGATCCTCCTGCCTTGGCCTCCTGAAGTGCTGGGATTACAGGTGTGAACCACTGCACCTAGCCCAGAGTTTTAAAATATAGTTATTGAAAAAAATCTGTACAAGTGGACCCACACAGTTCAAATCCATGTCTTTCAAAGATCAACGGTATTGTCTCTGCCATCCTACCTGAGACATCATCTCTGCCGCCATCTTTCCTCTCCCCTACCTGACCTATACGTCTCTGTGGGACCTCTCCCTGAACTCCTCCCTCTTCTCCCCTGCCTCCCTAACCATTCCCACTGTCCTCTGGTATCCCACTCCATGGTCCATAAATCCTCCTGCCTCCTTGACATTTCCTCTGAAAGTTCCCTCCACCTCCTGGTCCTAACTGGTAACTGGCTCTTCCGAGGACACTGTGTTTCATATTCATATGCCTCGGGGTTGAGAAGTGGTGTTGGTGTCCCCCTCACATGCCAAAGCCACATCTGGGCCTTTACTCTCTCATAAGAAACTCGGCTCCAGAAGGCTGGTGTCATCTCTTCTGGCTTTCTCTTTCCCTCTTACTGTGGTTGCCCACTGGCCTCTCGGTCACTCCCTCGCTCACAGAACACGTGGCATCTGCTCAGTCTTCTCCACGTGCCAAGGCCTTCCTAGGTCCCAGGATTTCAATGCCCACATAGAGAATTCACCCAAATCCTGGCGAATTCGTCCTCATCTCTTCACAGATACGTTGGTCTCTCCCTTTTCTCTACTTCAGGCAGCCACTTCCACAGTGACATCTGGATTGTATGGTCCAGAACTGCTTCCCGCTCTGAGATCCTACATTGGAACATCCTGCGCTTTGGCCACAATTTCCTATCAACCAAGTTCTCTTGCTCAGTTTCTTCACCTAAGTGTGTTTCTCACTATCATGGAACATGCCTTGATTTCTTTACCTTCCCTGTCTTTACTACTTTTCCCATCCAGTTTAAGTTCTCTGGCCCATCATTTAGCCACTGTATTAGAGTTCTCCAGAACCAAACTAATATATATAAATGTGTGTGAGTGTGTGTGTGTGTGTGTGTGTGTGTAATATACATATTCCTTATATATATCGTAAGGAATGGGCTCACACAATTATAGAGGCTGAGAAGTCCCCAGATCTGTAGCTGGCAAGCTGGAGACCCAAGGGAGCTGATGGGGTAGTTCCAGACTGAAAGCTGGCAGCCTCAGCTCCCCAAAAGAGTCAGTGTTTCAATTTGAGTCCAAAAGCGAGAAAGAACCGATGTCTCAGTTTGAAGGCCATCCATCAGGCAAGAATTTTCCTCTACTCATGGGAAGATTGCTTTTTTTGTTCTTTTCAGGCTTTCAATTGATTGGGGCCTACCGGCATTAGAGAGGACAATGTGCCTTACTCAGCCTGCCCACTCATATGTTAATCTCATTCAGAAATGCCCTCACAGACATACCCAGGATAGTGTTTGACCAAGTATCTTGGCACCCAATAGCCCACTCAAGTTGAGACATAAAATTAACCATCACTGCCACCTTCTTGCAATATCCTCAGATACTTTGCTCCATTGCTTCTCTCTTATGACCTGGAAAAACTCTAAACTCTGGATCAATTTAACGGTCTACTTTTTCTGCTTCTCAGTTTGGACTGTTGAGTGCTGCTAGAGATACACATGTGCACATTGGTGTGTGTGCATGCATGTGCATGTGCACATGGGTGTGTGTGCACACACGTGTGCACACACACACACACACCCCCCACACTGTTGAGTAGACTGGCTTCCTCAAATTCATGGCCTCTGGCTTCTCCTGAGCCTTTGATGCTCTAGTAGTTTTTCTTTGATTCCCTAGGTAGCCATTTCTGCAAGAAGTGATCTTAAACTTTCTTTATTCTCCTTGAACTTTCTCAACACTCCATCCCCTTCCCCATCTCACCCCATCACTGGGATCTTTGAGACAATAGCAGCCCTTAGACAAAAATGCCTTAAACATACTTCCCCCTACACCAGTTTCCCTGCATCTGCACCAGGACTTCTCCTGCTTCTTTCCTGTCCCAGTGGTCTCCTGCCTGAGACTGAGTTTTCTGATCCTTGCTCAGGGACTTTACCTCACACGTCAATGAACTCATTCCTCTGCTGAAACTTCAAGCACTCCCTCCTCTTTCTGAATCCATCCACACATTGTTTAAACATGATGTGTATGCCTGTACATCTCCCATGCCACAGCCAAATGCACACCGTTCTCTGACTTTACAGCCCCGCCCCCGGTTATTGCCTCATCTCTCTTTGCTCCTTTACAGCCAGACATGTTGAAACGTTGTCATAATTTTCTACTTTTCTTTGCATTGAAATAATCTCCTTTCACACACTACTCTGTTGAGGTCACTGTGACCTGCACATGTCACCTGCCTGTTGCATTTAGTGATGGGTACGGGTCACAGGTGACCTCAATAGTGTGGTGTGTGAAAGAAGATGATTGCAATGCTCTTGTCCTGCTTGACTTCTCTAGATCTGGTCAACCACCCCTTCTGGAAATGTTCTCTTTTCCTTGGTTTTCATGATGCAGTTTTCTTCATTTTTTTCTTCCTACCTCTCCCGGACTGCTTCTTCATGGTGTCTATTGTAGGCCCCTTCTCCTCTCCCTTTCCTTACCTTTTTGATGTTTCTTAGTGTTTAGTTCTCTGCCTCCTTCACATTTACTCTGTGTTAGAATCTAATCCTGTGGATTTGATGATGATCTGTCAGCTGATGGTGCTGGCATCTTTCCTCTCCCCAGACCTCCTGCGTGTCCTACTGTTTGCTGCATATCTCCAAAACTTATCGTTCCCCTACCTCTCAATAAAGCTGTCCCTCCTGTGTTCCTTCCCTTGGTGAATTCATTCATTTGACACATACATACTGCATGCCTGCTGCATGCCAGGTGGTGAGCTAGGCTGTGGAACCCTCTACTTGGCTGCCAAGCCAGAAACTCTGAAGTCAGCTTGGACTCCTCTTTCTTTTTTCTTTTCTTCTCTTTTTTTGAGAAGGAGTCTTGCTCTATCACTCAGGCTGGAGTGCAATGGCACGATCTTGGCTCACTGCAACCTCCACTCCGGTGCTCAAGCAATTCTCCTACCTCAGCCTGCTGAGTAGCTGGGACTACAGGTGTGCACCACCATGCCTGGCTAATTTTTTGTACATTTATTAGAGACAAGGTTTCGTCATGTTGGCCAGGCTGGTCTCAAACTCCTGACCTCAAGTGATCTGCTCACCTCAGTCTCCCAAAGTGCTGAGATTACAGGCATGAGCCACTGTGCCCAGCTGGACTCCTCTTTCACTCTCCATCTTCTAAAAACACCAAATCCTGCCAGAGTTACCTCTGCAGCATCTGTTAAGTTCTTCCCTGTCTCTCCACTTTTACTGCCTTCTGGACTACTATCTTAATTCCCAAATTTGTCTCCCTGTTTCCAGTTTAATCCTCTCCTGTCTCTTATCTCTACTAAGTCCAGATGACCTCATCATTTTCCTGTCTATAATCTTTAGTAAATCTCCATTGCTCTGGGCTCCCAGGTACCTACATACTCACCTGCCTTTGTAGGACTTCACCTCTGCTATTTCTCCAGCCTCATCTCTCGTGGTTTGTCCCTATCATGGTCTATTCAACATCCGGGATGAGATATTTGGAGTCTTAGGCATGCCATGCTGTCCCCTCTGCCTGGAATTCCCTACCTTCCCCTCTTTGCCTGGCAAAACTTTTATAGCTCAGATAACATCTTAGAGGTCTCTTTCCTCAAGAAACCTTTCATCTTTTAAGACCGGCCCAGGTGTTCTGACCTAAGTCCTCTGAAGCAACCTATGCTTGCTTTGTCATGGAAACCACCACAATGTAATTTCACATCTGCTTTACTCTCAGTTTCCCACCCCCACCATGAAGTTCCTTCTAGAAAGGCACTGTGTGTTGTTCACCATTTGCATTCCCAGCACTTCATATAGTGCCTGGTACCTAGCAGGTGTTCAATATATGTATGTTAAGTGAAAGAGTGAGCGAGACCATAAGAGAGGCAATGCATTAATTGACCCAGAGCCCAGGCAGGACCATAATAGACAAGGGCATCTATGGATGAGGAAGGACTCTGAGAGCATGGCATGCATCACCACAATAGATGACCACCTGGTGCTTGTTGAGCATTACTGATGGTAGTGGAAGTCGTGCTGAGCTCCAGGTCGGAGAACCTGGTGTTAATGTTTCTGCCATTTCTTAGCTACTAATGACTCATGGCAATTCCGTTAATGTTTCCAAGCCCTTGATTTTCTCATTCATTAAATGGAGACATTAATGCCAACTTAATAATATTATTGTCAGAATTAAATGGGGTGAGAGTTGGGGGAGGTGCTATATATTCTGCAAGTGTGATGAAGGTGTCTTGGGCATCTGTTAGAGACTCGAGCAAGCAGTAACCTTACACTTGGCTTGGTCAGACACAGAAAGGAAGCAGCTACCTCAGGGCAGCTGCTCTCTGGGGCCTGGGGATTGAGTCTCAGCAGGACAGAGAGTGTCAGCTGCTCTGAAGCTCCTGGGAGCACCATAGCAGGAAAAGGGGCACCCTGGACTCAGCCCCAGCCCAGACCCAGGCCTCTTGCCTCGGAATATGCCCCACAGTGTATCCCTGGGGAATAGGACAGCCAGGTCCAGGTCCAGATGGGAGGTCCTACCCCTCTGGGCCTGGCAGGCTCCCAAACCCCTCCCCTGTGCTGATCCTTCCTTCTTCCTGGGACCACATCTGTCTTTCCTTGATAATGTGCCCAGGACCCCAATGAGACCACCTCTGGGCCTAGAGAAGTACCCGAGCCTGGGCTGAGAGGTAGCTGGACATGGCAGGAAGGCTGTGAAGAAGTGAAAAGACTTGGGTACCTGTCCCAGCTCTGCTACATGTCAGCTTTGTGGCCTGGGAAGTTGCTTCTGGGCCTTTTCTCCATCTCAAGAATGAGGTTATAAGCCTACCACACAGGCAGTTGTGAGGGCCAGTGGGGTACCAGGTCTGTAACGACTCCATGGATCATAAATGCTATGCAAAGAGTAAGGATGATCAGAGAGATCAGGCTTTGTAAAGGCCTTCATGGAATTAGTGCTCTCATCCAAAGATGAGTCCTGCTCATCATGTTTCATCCTCAGCCTTGTACTGGGATGTGTGTGATGGGGGTTTCATGAGAAAGGATTTAGAAAAAGGGAACTTTCCTGTGTGTCCTCCAGTGTTGGGAATTCCTGAGCTGTGCCTGTAGAGGAAGAGGGGTTGCTGCCTGGCCTCAGGATGGGGGTGAGGAAGGGTGAAGCCAGAGGAGAGGGTAGCTATGATCAAGGGGAGCCCAGGAGGGTGAGAGGATTGGGGACCCTGCGAAACTGGCCAGGCTGATGCCAGGGCTCAGCTGTGCCAGAGCTTTAAACTGGTTGCTTATAGTTGAGTGTTTAAAGCAGTTTACTCATAGTGCCAACTGTTCTTGGATGATTTTCCCTAAATGTTTTATGTTTTGTACTTGTGCCCAGAGGCAATTTTATCTGGTGGGGGCACTTCTGTCAATCTGTCACCATGAATGATTAGAAGAAAGGAGGAGAGAGTGGGCAGAGAACAAGGGGAGGAGGAGCCCATGTCCTCCTGGGGGCCTGGGGGACGTCTGTGCACACAGTCATGCAGATTGGCCATTGGTCAGTCCACCTGCTGGACTGAGAGTCCTTAAACTCCTTGATTGTGGCTGGATGAGAGTGCCTGAGAAACTGGGGCTGGAGTATTTGCCCTCAGGGCACTTGGGATTAAGTGATGCATATATACACACACACAAACACACACACCCCCACACACACACCAAGAAGCTTGGGCACAAGCTAGCCTTACCAGTGATTTCCTAAAGGGCATGATTTAGAGCAGTCTGGGAAGATGCTCCATCCAGAAATCACTCTTCCATTCTATTACCTGAAATTCCTGTTTCTGCAAGGAGCCACTTTGACTTTGCTTGTATCTTAGTCAGGGAAGGTACTGACAGAGCAAGCTGCCTAGTTTGGGAGGTGGACTGCCTACCAGCCTGGCTTCTTTCTCTTTGGTTCCTGACATAGCTGCTTAGATGCCAAGTGGTGGCCACTCGGGGCTCAGAGCCAGGCCCAGCACAGCCTCTGGGCCAACTGGAGGACCTGCCATTAAAGGCTGGAACACAAGCTCCCGGAGGCACAGGTTCATGTCGAGTTTGTTTAGTGCCTAGAACCGTGTCCAGCACACCATTGACACTTTGTGAATATTTGTTGGATGAATAAATGAATGAATGAAGATCTTTCAGAACTCCTGAGTCAAGGTTTTACTTTATGAATGGGCTCTTTTAAAATGCAGATGCCTGGGTGAGAGGCAGGGCACTAAGTTGTCCGAAGTCATGAGAAGTGGCCAGGCTTTGGGTCAGACAGATCCGGGTTAGAATCTTAACTTAGTTAACCACAAAGTGTGTGACCTCAATTTCTTCATCTGCAAAATGGGATAATGACGTGTACCTCTTAGAATTGTGGCATAGATTAAATGTGTAGGAACGTGTAAGCTGAGAGTGAGAGGAGAAGGCACACAAGAAGCTCAAGCAGAAGGGAGACTAAAGAGAAGCAGCTTAATTTTGGGAAACCCTTGCTGCAAGCTGGTTTGGCAGGGAATCCCTGAAGTGAAGTGAAAGGACACTCACATTCTTGGCTGGCTTGGGGAGCCAAATCCAGCTCCTGTATTCCAATCCTGAAGTAGTGGGGAGAGGGGAGGATCTGGTCCTCACCAGGCAGCGAGGGCAGAATGGACCAGCAACTCCTTAATCGGGACTGTTTATTCCTCCCCGTTATAAGTCAGTTCAACCTTACTGTGGATGAGTTTGCGAGAGCCTGCTTTTTCTTTCTGACTAAAGGAATACAAGTTTTGATAAAGTAATGAGGACAACAGAGGATTATTTTGGGGCTGGGAGGTGAAGCCTAAGAAGGCTTAACCAGGGTGCCTCAAACCTGGGGAAAAGCATAGAAAGCAGATCATTGAGGATCTATTTTTCGCTAGACACACTTGCTTGGGAACTAGAAAATCAAAACTTAATAACTCTGCAAAAAGCCCTTTGTAAACCTACACTATTTAATCTAATTACTACAAAACTCAGAGAGATTTTCATGGAAGACATTATTTTCCTAATTTGAAGATGGCAAGACTGCAGACCAGAGAATGGAGGTAGATAGGGATACAAGCTTGCTTTGAGGGCTCTCCAAACCTTGGAAAGCTTGCTTTGAGGACTCTCCAATCCTTGGAAAATACATTTCTTGGCTGATGTGACTGTTAAAGCTAGAAGAACCAAATGGTCATTTCGGAGCTTTGGTCACTGAGATCCTTTCAAGATTGGTAAGGTTAAAAAGGTTGTAAACAGTGGGGACAGGTTCACCTCCAACTCAGCCAGCCACAGTGGAGGCAGCAAGAGATTGCGGTGGGGCAGAAGCTGGATTCTGGAAGACACGGACAGGGGCTGGAGCCAGATACTCCAGTGCTGTTACCAGGTCCGACTGTCCCCATGCTTGGGATGGCCTTGTGACTGTGTTACCTGCGATGGCAGGGTTGTCATTCAGACTCTGGGGTTCATGACCCGGGATAAACCTGTTGCTGCACAGCCTTAGGGCACAGGCATCTGGGTCCTCACAGCAAGATGGTGAACTCTCTGGGTGAGTTTGTGTCAGGAAGTGAAGCTGGACAGGCAGAAAGGGCCAGACCAGAAAGGGCCTCTTCTGATCACAAAGATGTGTGGATGTTAGCTTGTAAGTGAACAGCCCGGGGTGTGCACCATGTCATACAGGTGCATGTGGAATTGAAGTGTATAATACCCTGGACAGGAACAGCTGCATAATTTGTGCATTCCTCTAGTGCAAAATGAAAATGCAGGACCCCTTGTTCAGGAAGTGTTAAGAATTTCAATACAGTGATAGTGGACCATTAAACAAAATGCAGCACTCTCTGAGTGTGTGCCCAGAGTGACTACCCAGGTTAGACACCCATGAAGCCAGACCTGATCCTAGGGACGAGGGCTCTTGGGGCTAGGGAGGCTTCTGTCATTGCAGGCTTGGATTTGCCTGCAAGCCTTTAGTTTGTTCTGGGGCTACAGAAGGCTGGAAAACATCTTCTTGCAGACTTCCTTCCCTGAAAGCTCTGGGGTCTGGAGTGCGGGCAGAGGAACGTGGGTGTTGGGGGACGAGGGCTGCCTCTGACAGAGCAGGCACAGAGGGAAGTGTCCCCACTTCCCACCCAGCACCGTTTCCTCCCCACCCCAAAGCCAGAGCAAGGTAATAGTTTTCGACACATTTCATTGAAATATAATAAAATATTTGCATGACGTTATTAGATAAATAAGGGTTGACTTGAGGCAGCGCTTATTGGGAAGTGTGATATGAAAATTCAGTTAATATGAAAGAACGTGGAAGCTTAAGGTTATGGTAATGGATTGATTGCAGATAGTATCTAATAACTCCATACGAATATATTTCAATCACAATATCTGTCGGGTTGGTCCTTGGCTCCAGAGGCATAAGGGGGTGATTGTATCCTCGACCTCTCCTCCAGGCCAGATTAGAATTAATTAATTGCTAATATTGTGACATTACTTTTGTAATTAAGAAGCCCCACCATTTCCGGTGGCAGCGAGAATGAAAAGTGTTTATTATTGTCTCAGATGAGGCAGTGGGGAGGAAGACAAGCAGAAAAGTCATAGAGAGAGGGGAATCCAGGAAGGGAGAAGGTATTATTTCACTCTCTGGGTCTTGAGGTTTTCTGTTTTGCCTGCAGAGTGGAGCCCTGGATAAGAGGCAGGGTCTCAGGGCTGGGCCACAGGCAGAGCTTCAGGCACCCGCACAGAAGGTCAAAGGCGACGCCTCTTGCAGATGTGCTGATCCCAGGAGGCCTGGCCCAGGAGCCAGCTGAGTGAGGGGGCTTGGGCAGGTGGGAAACTGTGGCTATGACCAGGGTGGGGAAAGCAGAGACCATAGGGGGGTCATGGCTGATGAGCCAGTGACATGCCCCTTCCTCCCTTGATAAACTGTGACATCCATTTGTCCTTGGGTGAGATGAGCTGGGTGAGGTGGTTGCTGTCACTTCTGGGTATCTGCAGAGGGGCTGGAGGAGGAGGAGGACAGTTGCCTGTCCAAGGCCCCCATATGCTGGCCAGTCTCCCAGTGCATGACCCTGGGAGTTTGCTTGTCTTTCTGCCTTTTCCCTTCCTGGGGAGAAAATGGAAATAATTTCCTTTGAAACGTGACATTTTCTAATCCAGCGCCCAGCTTGGCTGACAGCAGGATTAGCGCTCACGGGCTGCCAAGCCTGGCTGGCCATATGCAGGCGCCTCCCATGGGGCTGCGGTGGCCAGCGCCAGCCCCTCCCCTAGCTCTTCTCCCATCCCAGTCTGGTCTCAGCTGCCCCCTCTGTCTGTGCATTGGGAACTGGTGGGCTGCAAGCCTCTCAGGCCCTTTCCTGAGACTTGGATAGGGTACAGGTTGTGGTGGGCTCTTTTACCCACCAGAAGCTGTCAGTGTTGTTAGCTCAAGGGAGAGGGAGGAAGGCAGGAACCTGGAGAGCGTGTTCAAGACTCGGTTCTGTATAGACCAGCTGTGTGACCTGAGGCTATTCACACCCTCTCTGGGTGTTAGTCTTCTTATCTTCCAAATGAGAGTTTTGCAGTAGATTGTTGCTACCCCACTGGTTCCCAGCAGTCTCTGATTCTAGAGTCTTCCTCAAAGCACTTTTAGTAATAAGGGCCAACCCAAATAATAAGAAACCAGTAGCTATTTGTGGGGGAGGCATTCTTCTGGCTCTGCTCTCCTTCTCTGTTCCTGTCTCCTCAGGTGCCCGGGACTGGGGGCTTTTCCCGTGTGGTCTCTCCATCCATGTACCCAACAGACAGCACTTCAAACCCTCTTGCCATCAGGCTCCTAGCCGATTAGAGTGCATGATGTTGAAACCCCACAACAGTGTGACAGGTAGATGGTCTTCTCCTGCTTTTTACAGAGGAAGAAACTGAGCGTCGGAGAAGTTAGGTGACTTTCTCCAGTGATTAGCTCAAGCGAATTTGAACCCAGAGTGGCCCAGCTCCAAATCCCCTGCGCTTGCAGGCTGCATCTCATGTGTATGGACCGTCCTCCCACAATCCCCACCCAAGGCCAAGTCCATGAAATCTGGGAGTTGGGCTATCAGCCCTAGGCTATCCTGGCTGTGTGTGTAATTTTTATTTTTATTTTTGTAGTGGGGATTGGGGTACTTCCTGTGGGGCATCCTAGCGTGGCCCTCAGCACCATAGCTGGGATCCGGCACTGTGATCTCCAAGACTGGGACCTTCGGAGGTGTCCCCAGATGCAGAATGCCTGAGCCCCAGGCTGTGTCCACAGGTGGAAATGAGGGCTGAAAATTCAGATTGGACAGCTCGTCAGGGAGAACCCTACAAGATCTGAATAGTTTTGCTGTGGTGGAATTTTCTGGAGCAGATCTTTTCTGACCTTGGGGACCAAGAGAGGGACCCGAGGGAGCCTAGGCTTTCGGTGATGAATAAGTGAGAGGAGGAGAATCTGTGAGCTCTGGCCAGGAGAGCAGGACCCTGGGAGGTCCTGGCCACCAGGGGCATGGAATTTCTTCCCTCCTCTGGCCTCAGTTTCTAATCTGTCCATCAGAGACTTGGCTTGGCTCTGAGAGTCTAGGGTCTTTCTGAAGCACTTCAAGGCCAGTGGAGGCCAGGGAGGTGAGGAGATCCTGCTCCCGCCCCTTCCCATTCCTCCTTACCCTGCCTTCTTTGCTGTGTGCCAATGTTGTAACGTGACTTAAAAGTTGAAGAACGTTTTCTTTAAGGGGCTGGAGTGTTTGTGGTGGAAATGAGGGAGGGGAGTTGAAGGGTAATTGTTGCTTTAATGGCAGGAGGAAAGAAGTGTACACAGCAAAGGGAAGCTCAGCCCGCCCTTCCCGATCTCTAACGCAAACAGCCCACAATTAAGCTCCTTCACTGCATTCAGAGTTACAGATGGGAGAGAATGCTTCTCGCACACGGCCCCGTGGTGGAAGGAAGACAGTTTGGTCATAGAATACTTGTCTTGGAAAAAAAAAAAAGGTCCAAACCCTGTGGGCTGCAAGAACTGGGCCCACCTGTGAGAGATAGGTGTGGTCCACTAGGAACACCCATCCTTTCTCCTGAGGTGGATGTTTACCTGGCCTGCCTCTTTTGGAGGCCAGGGGCCTTTGTCCCACTCCACAATGCTGTCTCTTTCACATTTATCTGTCTCTCACCTTATCCTTTCTTCTGTGTTCATATCTCTTTCTTGGTGTCCCTACCCCTCCCATTTTCCTCTCTCATTCTCTCCCTCCCCATCATCGATCTCCCGATCTCCCGACCTCTGCATTAGCATTCACAACCTCCGACACCAGCCACTTAGGCCAGAAAGACAGCTCCTTGGAAACACAATTGAAATATTTTTATAAATGACCAGCGGAGTTTGAGTGACATGCCCTTCTCAGGCTAAATAAAATTAAAGTTAAACCTTCTAAAAAATACATGAGCCAAACATCCTCTGCACATTTCATTATGCAAATGCAGCTGTCCAGCCCTGCACAAATTAGCCCTCCTTTTGAAATTCGCTGCTGCTCCTTCCCTTCCCTTTGCTTTCCTCTTTTTTTCCCCCTCTCTCTCTGGGTTTTGAGCGAAAAGGCTTTGTGATTTTAGGCCGGCAGCTGAAGTCTGGGGGAGAGGCAGGAGGCTGGAGGGCGGGAGGACCAATGAACTCCTTCTGATTTTCTCTTTGTCCCCTTTCTTCCCTCTCTTTGAAAGGAAGGCGATAGAAAAACAATGAGCACAGAATGATGCCAGCCTCACCCTTTCTCTTTCCAAACTGCTTTGCGGGGTCTGGCCGGGAGAGGTCAGTCTGGGGTTGGGAATAGGGGTTCCCAGGAGTGGGGGCTCCGCCCTCCCTCAGTCTGGGGGCCCTGGTTGCCGGCAGCCCTGAGGGAATGGAAGGATGAACAGACCACAGACCCACCTCCACCCCAGGTCCAGGCGCTCGGGCCCCAGGGTCTGCATAATAAAGCACGTCTTTTCTCTATGGCCTGAATCCCAATGGCAATTGGAAAATTGAGCCATGTTTCAGTTGTGTCCTCTCCTCTGTGCCCAGGCTGCAGTGTCAGGGAGAATTTGGCTTTCTTGCAGAATTTGGCTTTCATGAGAGAGTCACAGCCCTTGTCAGGGAACTGTGGAAAGGGAGGTATGATTGGGATAGACTGGAGACAGCTACCCTCCCCAGGCCAGTGGATCACATCATTGAGGGAGGACTGTGGTCCTTGTAACCTTTCCTGCACATGAGCTGCCACAGAGTGAATTATCTCCATGAGAATAACTTACTGGCTCCCAACCCCTTAGCGAGGAAAATACATCAGGGAAAGGAACCAAAATAAGTTACATGAAAGTATAAATTACCTCCTAGAATCTCAGCATTTAGATGTGTTTTAGAGGGTTTTTGGTTTCACGTTATTGGTATAGGGGCCAAGATCAAAGTTGATATGGTAACTTGGCCAAGGTCACAGGCCCAATGAGAACAGGCTCCTGGTTTAATGCTGTCTGAGTTCCTTCAGGCTGGTGTCACAGGACACCATAGATGAGATGATGTCTAAACAACAGAATTGTATTTCTCACAATTCTGGAGGCTAGAAAGTGCAAGGTCAAGATGCTGACAGATTCGGTGTCTGACAAGGGCCCCTTTCTGGTTCTGCTTTCTGTGTCTTCAGATGGTGAAAGGGGCTAGCTAGCTCTCTGGGGTCTCTTTTATAAGGAAGCGAATCCCATTCGTAAGGATGGAGCCCTCATGACCTCATCGCCTCCCAAGGACCCCATTCCTAATACCATCCCCCTGGGAATTCCGACATATGAAACTTGGGGTGGGGAAACACAAACATTCCATCTGTTGCAGATTCTCTTCTTTAAGCAGAAGCACCAAGGGCCAGGCACAGAGAGAAGAAGGTTGCGGGGGCAGAATGAGCTTCTGGGACAATTGTCAACTGACCTTCCCCCATCCCCAGATATAGTCCTGCCCTTCCTCCCACATGTGTGGCCTTGCTTGCATCCAACTTGTTCTTCACCCGTTCCTGGTTATCCACTCTGAACCTCCAGGACTGAGTGTTGATTTCAGATGATTCCTCCCCCATCACATCTCCCAACGATTCCAGGCGAGTCTATGGAGTCTCGGTTGATCTTGCCCTTGCTGTCCTACTGCTTGCCTCCTCTTCCTGAGCTCTGTCCACCTAGAGGATCGGGCGTGGGGAAGGGACGGGGGCAGAGAGAGTGGTAGATGGAAGTAACTCAGTTTACTAAGTGTGTCACAACGTGGGGAGACTGACAGCAGCCTCCCTTCCCATTCCAGCCTTCCTAGTCCAGACCCTCCTTTTTCATAAGCTTCCTTTACTCTCCTTCTGAGCCACTCTTTCCTGTTGCTGGGGAGATTCCTCTTCTGGCTCTCTGATTCTTATCAGCACCTTCTTACTCAAGAGCTTTAAATGTTCAGCCTGGCATCAACACATATTTACTGAGTCTCTACTATATGCTAGGCATTAGGCCAGGCAGAGGGAGCACAACTGATTCCTGTCCTTGTGTAGTTTATAATCTAGTAGGGAAGAGGGATACGGTCATGTGGAAGGAGACAGTGTCAGGGATGGAAGCCTCTCGGGAAGTGGGGATGTGACAGTGTGGCCGACATTGGCTAGTTGTGTCAAAACCTTTCTTCTTCCTGGGACAGATCAGACTACATGTCCCAGTCTCCCTTGCAGTGAGGTATGATTTTGTGACTGAGGTCTAATTCTGTGCTGGTTAAGGCATTGTTCTGAGGACAGCAGCATCAGTATTGCCGGGAGCTTGCTAGGAGCGCAAAGTCTCAGGCTCCATGTCAGACCCACTGAATCGGAATCTCTGGGAGTCGGGCCCAGGAATCTGTAGGCAAAAGTACAAGAAGCTGTTTTAGCCAATGGAATAGGAGTAGAATGGAGACTCAGGTGGCCCAGTGGTTCTGAGGGGTTGTATTCTTTTTCCTTCTGCTTATTGGACAGCAGGTGCATAGAATTGAGCTAATCATTCCTGGTAGTACTTGGAAATTGTCATCATTCCTCTATGAAGGTCCCTATTTGTTTTATTTCGTTTCATTATTTCTCTCCATTTCACTCCCATCCCTATCTCCAACTCCATCTCCATCTCCATCTCTTGTAAGAAACAGACATATACATGTATATATATTTTGGTCTGTTTCTTACCTTTTTCACTCCACCCTATTTTAAGTACTAATTCATGCTGCTGTACAGACATCTATTTCACTGCTTCTGGCTTGCTACGTAGTATTTCAGCCTATGCACCCACTAAATACTGCTTTCGATTCCTCTCAGTTCTGACAGACACCCAGGTTGCCTCAAATTTCTGGCAGTGATGAACAATTTTAAGCATGTTCTTTTATGAATCTCGTGGAAGTTTATTTGAGGTTTGTCCCCAGGAGAGGGCTTGCTGGGCTGTGCTCAGTTTCCCTTAGAACTGCCAACAGCCCTTTCAGTGGACTCTCCCAGCCCCCAACTGCCTGTGCCTGTTTCCCCACATTTTTTTCCAACACTTAGTGTGATCTGGCTTTCTAACTGTTGCCAGGCTGATGGGTTTAAAGGGGTACTTCACTGTTTTTTAAAATTTATTTGATTACTATGTGGTTGTATATCTCTTCACATACCTGTTGTAGGGAAGGACTTTTTCAGATTTTACCATATGTGAATTGTCTGGTCATACTTTTGCCATTCCTCAGTTGTCTATTTCTTGTAGATTTGAAGGAGTTCCTAACATATGCTAGCTATGCACATATTCTTTGTCTTAGTTGTTGCAATAATTTTTCCTAGTTGGTCACCTGCCTCTCTATAGTACTGTTAACTCTATAGTACCCTTCAGTGAACAGAAATCCTCAGTTTTATTCTAGTCAAATGCATTATTTCTTTTTTGCCTTATGGTTTGTACCTCTTGGGGTCTTATTACAGAAATCTTCCCACACCAAGGTCACAAAGATATTCTTTTTACTTTTTCCTCCATTAGCTTTAGAGTTTTACATATCACATTTAGGGTCTTCATCTTCTGGGGTTAGTTTAGGTTTTTATATAACAGAAAGAGAGATGTAAAGTTTTTTATTTTATTTATATGTTAAGCCAGTCTTCTCAACACTACACACTAAGCAAAGCCTTTTCCTCCAGGGCTTTGTGATTTCACCTATGTCATATACTTGATCTAAACACACACACACACACACACACACACCACCTATATGTTTTAGTCCTAGGTTCTCTCTTCTGTTCTATTGGTTTGTCAGTTCACAGTTCCTGTGATCATTCTGTAGTTTTCTTTTAAAAAAATTACTGTGGTAGTTATTAGAACGGTTTACAAACAGTTTAATTATTCTGTCTTTCAGGAAAATGGTAGGTTTGCACTTTCCTGTTCACTTGGAGTTAGATGTAACTATGTGACTTGATTTGGACAATGAAATGTGAGCCTGTGACACGTATCGCTTCTGGGAGGAAGCTTTTATAGCCAGTGTGTAATTCTCCATGTCCCCTTCCCCTGCTGTGACAAACTCCATGCTCCAGGTCGGGCAGGTGCTGTCGGCCTGGATTGTGGAGTGAGGAGAAGCAGAGCAGATCCTTCAGGCAACCCACTGTGGACGTGCAACAAGAGCAAGGAACAAATCTTTGCTTTTTGAAATGGTTGTGCTTGGAGGTTTTTGTTTCTGCACCATCTAGCCTGTCCTGACTGAAACAATTGCCATGGTTTGTACTATTAGCTGAGAGGGAACATCACTCTTCCTTGTTCTTCTTTAAAAAATCACTTCTTTGTGACTTTTTTTCTTCCATTTTGTCAATCTTCTAAGAAATTCCAGCTGAAAAAAATCCACCCATCCAAGCAGTTTTGAGCAAGAGTGTGACAGAGGTGGGAGGGGTTTATATTGCTGAAATACAGAGAGATTTCGTCTTCACAACAAGCATTACCTTTTAAAGTACATATGAGGTGCCACATCCCCAATGTCTTCACTGCCATTGATTTATTCCAGCCTCCTACTCTTTTCTGGCTCGTGTTCCCCGTCTTCCCTTCTTGATTTTGATTCCCTCTCACACTTCCTTTCATGTGAATGATAAATTCCTCCTAGGTCTCTTGCAGGGAGCCCTTCCCCTTCATCCAAAGTTTGGTGCTTTTGGTGGGGTGGAGATGGGGTGGGTGAGTGGGTGGGCTTCACCTTTTATCCCACATTTATCAAGAGAACCTTCCAAACAGTGACAGTTCTTCCCTAAGAGGAATTCTGATGCCAGCTGTTAAAATAATACAAAATTACCCACTTTGTTACAAATAAAAGATGCAGGGAAAAATTACTTAGCTATTAGGGGTGGGGAGAGGGGAAGGAAGACATACATTCAGATAACATATAAAAGAATACACTTCATATGGATAAAGAAGTTAACTTTAAAAGGAATGACACGTGCAAACTATGTATTTTAGTTACACAATTTTATGTACCTAAAAATGAAGTCATAGAAAAAATAGAAGAAATATCTAACCCATTTGTTTTTTTTTCTTTTCTTTTAAAAAAAATTTTTTTTTTTGAGATGGAATATCGCTCTGTAACCCAGGCTGGAGTGCAGTGGTGTGACCTTGGCTCACTGCAACTTCTGCCTCCCGGGTTCAAGAAGTTCTCCTGCTTCAACCTCCTGAGTAGCGGGGCCTACAGGCATGTGCCAGCATGCCCAGCTAATTTTTGTATTTGTAGTTGAGATGGGGTTTCGCCATGTTGGTCAGGCCGGTCTTGAACACCTGGCCTCAGGTGATCTACCTGCCTCTGCCTCCCAAAGTGCCGGGAGTACAGGTGTGAGCCACTGCGCCCAACCCTAGCCCATTTCTAATCTTAAAAGTAATGGTAGAAATCATATACAAGAGAACGGACAGGCTTTTTTTTTTCTTTTGAGACAGAGTCTTGCTCTGCCACCCAGGCTGGAGTGCAGTTGTTATAGGATCTCTGGGGTGTCGATTTTTCTGGCCAGGTACCTCTGTGGCTGTGATGCCAGTTGCCCAAGTTCTTGTCCTGTGTCCAGGAAGAATGAGTTATGTAGACAAGTGAAGGGTGAAGAAGAAGAATTTTATTTAGTGTTAGAACAGCTCAGAGGAGTGAGTAGCTCCTCTCTATAGTGAGGTCATCCAGTGGAGTGTTTGGCTGTCTGCAGAGAGGAGGCCCTAGAGACGATAGCTCCTCTCTGCAGACAGGTCCTTCAGACATTTCTACAGATCTCTGAAGCTCTCAGTGGAGAGGGTAGCTCCTCTCTGCAGACAGGTCCTTCAGACATTTCTACAGATCTCTGAAGCTCTCAGTGGAGAGGGTAGCTCCTCTCTGCAGGCAGGTCGTCTCTGCAGCTGGTCTTCCCATTCTCTCTCTGCCCTCTTCATCCTCTGGTCGTCCTCTGCTCTGCTCTGGCTGAGCCCATGGCTTTTATGGACCTCAGAGGGGAGGGAGTGATTGCTGATTGGTCCATGGGTGGCCATGGACTGCCTGGAAAAGGTATCACAAGTCCCCCACACTGGTGGCAGGACTGGCAGCCTGGCCCCCAGCCTTCAGGCCCTTACTGGCCTGAAGGTGGGGCCTTACTGGGGACTCATTCTCTTCCATCCAGGAATCAATCTGCCACCTGCTGTCATTCATGGCCCCGGGGGTGCCCCCACTCCCAGATTGGAGCAGGTCCCAGGAGCAGAAAGAGGCCAGGCAGTGGGAGCAAAGATCCCTGAACCTACAGGGACGGGGCGTTGTGGGGGGTGTAGAGGTCCTTCCTGGGGCCCCCGAGGGTGCAGGCTGCAGAGACACCTGGCTCCTGTGCCTGGGAGCGTGGGAAGGCAAATCTTGCCTGCTTGTGGCTCTCCCCAAAGAGCACAGGGAGGCTCCGATCCACAGCTGCAGTTTGGGTGTCTGTAGCCCTGCTCAGAAGGGTGGGGCTCCTGCCTACTCCGTAGAGCAGGAGGCCTGGGTCTGCAGGTGTGGTTTTGGAGGCTGCAGTGGTGTAGGCAGCTCCTGTTCCAACTCAGAAGGGGCAGGGCTCCCACTGGCTCTATGGAGTGTGCAGCCCCAGCCGCGCTTCCCACTGTGTCCTGAGATCACACTGGTGTGATCATGGCTCACAGCAGTCTCAACCTCCCAGGCTTAAGTGGTCCTCCCACTTTGGCCTCCCGAGTAGCTGGGACTACAGGCATGCACCACCATGCCCAGCTAATTTTTAATTTTTTTGTAGAGATGGGGTCCTCCTATGTTGCCCAGGCTCGTCTTGAACTCCCGGGCTCAAGTGATCCTCCCACTGTGGCCTCCCAAAGTGTTGGGATTATAGATGTGAGCCAGTACACCCAGCCTGGACAGGCTTAACTACATAAAAAGGTAAAACTTCTAAATGTCCAAACAGTATAAGCAGGATTTAAGGGCAATCAATAAACTTGGAGACTTTTTTTTTTTCAATAAACATGACATGAAAAATTCTGTATCTTTAATAAATAAAGCATTCATCAAATCAAGAAAACCCAGTAACGCTCTTCAGAAAAAAGCAGTCAGATGAATAGGTAATTCCCCAAGGAGGAAATGGAATAACTAAATAACTAACATACAGGAAAAGTATTCAGATTCATTCGTAATAAACAAAAAACTCATTTTAGAAGTCCTGCTGGAATTTTGTTTGAAATTGTATTGAGTGTATAGATTAATTTGGGGATAATTTTCTCTATTAATTTGGGTCTTCTGTTTTACCATTTGATAGTGTGTAATTTTTCTTCATAAAGGTTCTTTGCATGTTTAAGTAGGTTAATTTAAGATACTTTATATTTTCTATTGGTCTGCACTGTGACTAACACCTCATTTCTAGTTGAATATTGAAGTAGGGGGGTCCAGCTGTCTGCCTTGGCGGGGAAGATGAGCTTGGTGTCTTTTTGTTTTCTAGTTCACCACCTCCTGGCTACCACAGGCTCTCGCTGACCACTTTGGTGCTGGAGTACCAGGAGGGGAGAGAAGAAGAGAGAAAGTTCTTATCTGAACAATGCTGTCAAAGGATGGCCTTGGTGATTTTGTGCTGTATCAGCTTAGCTAGAATTAAGTTGCCCAGAATTTCTTTCCCTGGCTGATTCCCTGCAATCCCCCACCTGGGCACCTGGGAGGGCACCAGTGAGTTCAGCCAGCCCCTGTTTCATGGGGCTGGGGTGGGGCTGGGGCTGGGGCTGGAGCTAAGCAGTTGGGCATCTGGGCCAGGGAGGGGGCGTCAGCTCCTCACCCTGCAGCAGGTGGGCTGCTTTGCTCCTGGTTTGCAGGTGTGCCCACTGCATGTAGCTATGAGGTTCAAGCCCCTGCACTCTCCTCTTCACCCCGCCAGTGGGCCAGAGTGGGCTGAGGCTTGCTGGGAAGGCTAAGCCTGGTCTTGCCTGGATGTCAGGGTGCTGGGTTTCTGTCCCTCTCAGGCATAGGTGGGTCTCTGAGATATAGCAGTTTCCTTCTCCAGCTTGCAGAGGAAGAAAGGTCTCTTCCCAGAGAGCAGAGCCTCTGAACAACCTTGGCTGTGGATAGAACATTCTGTTGGAGTCAACAAGGGTCGTGGTGCTTGACCACACTGTGAGGAGCATCCGTTTCTCCTGTGCTAGTTTACATAGCTCATTCTTTCTAATTCTGAGAACAATCCTAAGAGATAGTGCTATTGAGACTCAGGGTAAGAAACTTGTCCAGGGTCTAATATCCAGCTAGTAAGTAATAACCCCATGGAAGTCATCTCAAATCACATGCCCACCAGCAAAAAGAAATCCTGGGTCTCCATACTTTTGCCTACAGAGGAGTATTGAACTTACTGACTCTTGATCGTCGGTTAGGTATAAAGTGGTGTCATGATGTTCACATTTGTCTTATTACAGGAGATGTCCAGCATCTCTTCTGGTGTTGAAGAGCAATCTCCTTTTAGGTGAAGGTCTGTTTGTACCCTTTGTCCAATCTCTCATTGATTTATAGATGTTGTTTCTTCTTTCAGAAAAATTAACTCTTTGTGATACGGTTTTCAAAAGATATTCTTCTATTTTGTCATTTCTTTTTTCGTTTTATTTATGCTTTTGACTACCTCATCCATCAGCCCCCAACTAGGCAAATTCGATTTTCATGTGGGCAAACTAATACACTTTTTTTTTTTTTTTTCCTGGCTCTGGGTTTTGGATCAGAATCAGAAAGGTCTACCTCATTCCAACATTATATTTGTAAAGTGATCTCATTTTTCTAGAATTTTATGGTTTTATTTTTATAAAAATGTATATCTTTGATTCTTAAGTTGATTTTGGTATAAATTGTGTGGCAGGGATCCAACTTTACGTTTGTGCCTTCCCCTCAGATGGCTACCCACTTGTCTGAATGCTATTTATGAAAAAATTCTGTCTTCTACTCTTTTGAAACTATGTGTCTTCAGGTCTCTTCTGTTTCATCAGTTTGTTCCTCCAATCATGTCATGTAGTGTTTTAAATATAGCTCTGTCACTTTATAATATGCTTTACTATCTGGTAAGACTAGTCTTGATTCTACCAACTGTTAATTTTCTTCAAAAATATTTTTCTAGTAATTCTTGCTTATTTATTTCTAGAGGTTATCATTTATTTCAGAATCATCTTTTTAGTTCTCTTTCCAAAACATCCAAGCAAACAAAAACAAATAAATTTTTAAAAAAATCATACTCTTGTTGGTATTTGGGAGGCAGTACTACATAAAATCTATATACTAACATAAGGGGAGTTTGATATATTTTTGATGTTGAATCTTCGTAGGCAAGTGTTCTATTGGTGCTTAGTTGTGTTTTCAGTTTTTTTCCCTCGTAGGTTTTCTGTGTTTCTTGGCTTGATCTTATGTTATCTTTCCTGCTTCTGTCGCTATTCTAAATGTATCTTTTTCTTCCTTTATATCTTCTAACTGCTTGTTGTTTATATATATATTTCAGTATGTTAATTTTATAACCAGCCAACTTAATAAACGTTCTTATTGTTTGTAACTTTTTTAGTTGATTATCTTGACTTCTCCAAGTAAGCAATCATGTCCCCTTAAAATGATGAAAATTTTTACCTTCTCCTTTCCGATTTTCAAACCACTGGAACAATGTTAAATAATAGTGGCAGTATTGTACATCCTGATCTTGTTTCTGGCTTTAATGAGAATGTTCACAGTGTTTCCCCATTAAACATTATTGTGATTATTGCACAAACTTATCTTTTATCATATTTTAATTTTACTATATTTTTATTGTTTTTTTTTTTTTATTTTTGTAGAGACAGGGTCTCACTATGTTGCTGAGGCTGAACTTCAACTCTGGGGCTCAAGTGATCCTCCTGGCTTGGCTTCCCAAAATCTTTTATCATATTAAGGAAGTATCCATTCATTACTATTTTATGAGGCCTGACAAAATCAAGCATGGGTGTGAATTTTTCAAGTGTTTTTCCAGCATCTATGAGGATAATCTATGCGGTCTTTCTTTCTTGATCTATTAATAAACTGAATTTACAAAATACTTTTTCAGTATGCAATCATTCTTGAATTCCTAGAATAGTCTATTTGGCCATTTTTTTTTTTTAATGTGCCACTGATTTCTGTTTTCTAATATCTTAGTTTTTGTTCTTGTGATATTATGATATCACACTTATGAAGTGTGTGCTATTTGTGCTTTGTCACTTTTTGATGTCACTGTTATGCTGTTTCATAAAAAATAATTTTAAGTTTTTTTCTTTCTTTCTTTTTTTTTTTTTTGAGATGGACATTCGCTCCTGTTGTCCAGGCTGGAGTGCAGTGGCACAATCTTGGCTCACTGCAACCTCTGCCTCCAAGGTTCAAGCAATTCTCCTGCCCCAGCCTCCTGAGTAGCTGGGATTACAAGTGCCCGCCACCACCCCTGGCTAATTTTTGTATTTTTAGTAGAGATGGGGTTTCACCATGTTGGCCAGGCTGGTCTCGAACTCCTGACCTCAGGTGATCTGCCCATCTTGGCCTCCCAAAGTGCTGGGATTACAGGCGTAAGCCACCACCCTCAGCCATAAGTTTTTTTCTCTTTGTGTACTCTGAAGGAGCTTACACAGCATCAGGATGATTGTCCTTAGTTTTCCATAGAAATTAATCTGTTAGATTGTTTAACTTTGCTATAGTTTTGGCAATTTACATTTTTCTGTAAATATTTCCTTTTATCCAGGTTCTCAAATTATTTTGCATGTAAGTAAGCAAAGTAATGTCACATTATGTTTTAAATGTTATCAGTTTCTATGGTTACTTTTTCATTAAAATTCTTTATTTGGGTTGTTTCTGTTTTCTGTATTTAGCTTGATAAGGTTACCTAATGATTTATCTATTTTATTAGTTTTAAAAAATAGAATCAGCTTTGGGATTCATATATTCTTCAGTTCTTTAATTCATTTTATTTTGCTTTCAAATAATGCCTTCTTTCTGCTTTCCTTAGCTTGACTTTGTTGTCTGTTTCTCTAACTTCTCGAGTTGGATGCTTAATTATTTTCATTTACTTCATGCTTATTTTTATTTTTACTCTTCTGACATAAATATTTTCATTAGGATTGTTTTAAAGGTATTTTTCAACTTTAGTTTTGACCTCCTCTTTGTTCCAAGCACTATTTGAGAGACAAAATAAAAATTTCTGAGTGAAAATGATTTTACTTTAAAATTCTAATTTTATTACATTATAATCCCAGAGTATTATTTGTATAGTTTCTACTTTCCAGAGTTTATCGAGGTTGTCTTTTCAGCTAAAGATTTTCAGTGTTTTAATTTTCTGTTTTCAGGATATTGAGCTGAATATATGTCAGAATGACCTAATGAATTAGATTATTTGCTCCTCTGTATCTTTAATTATTTTGTGTTTACTTCTTCTGTCATGGACTGGGTGGTCAACAGTAACCTCTGACTACTTATGTGCTTCTAATTCTTTTATTTCCTATGGTTTTACTTTAAGGAACTTGGTGTGATGGTATTTGAAGAATACATATTCTTGACTGTTAGATGCTCATTGGAGATGGCACTCATCATTACCAAGTTTTTATTTTTCTAATTTAATGCTCCTCTGCATCCTCACTTCCTCCCCCAAGTTCCATCTTGTCAGCTACTAAAATTGGCTCCTTGCTTTCTTTTTGTGTTTGCATGTTGTATCTTTGCCCAGTCTTCTGTTGTCAACTTAAGTAATTGTGTTGTAAAATATAGAAATGTGGGCTTTATTTTCTGATCTAGTCTGAGAGCAAATATTTTTAGTAGGTAAAATGATTCCATTCACATAAATTAATATGACAGAGATGCCTGGTCTTAGCTATTTTTTTCTTTTAAATCAAGTTTTATGTTACACTTTCCGGTTTTACTGCTGCTTGGGTCTTTTTTTTTTTTTTTGGTGATCTTTTACCTCATATTCTGTTTTTATTTGGTTGATTTTTATGTATGTATTTCTTCTAATAATTTGGAAGGCTTGCATTCCGCCTCCCCAGTGGTTATGATATCTACCTCTTTATTTATATCCACATCTATCTATATGAAGATATAAATATATCTTTTTCCTCAATATCTGTTGACTACTTTCTATGAGAATGAATTACTGTATTTCTACTTACTCTAATCTCCCCACCACCACTTTTAGCTTATATTATTGCCATTTTTCTTAAAGTTTCCCTTTTATATCTCTAAATACACATGTATGTCTATCAATTTATTAGCTTTAAGTGAGCTCTTTAACAGCTATAAACAGAAAAGTTATCAGCACATTGATACTACTTTCTATCTCCTCTTTTCTTCTCCCATTCAAATTTCGTGAGTTACAGAATTTTTACATTATTGAGGTTTCTTATTTATTTATTTATTTATTTATTTATTTTTTCTGAGACGGAGGCTCACTCTGTCGCCCAGGCTGGAGTGCAGTGGCACGATCTCAGCTCACTGCAACCTCCGCCTCTTGGGTTCAAGCGATTCTCCTGCCTCAGCCTCCCAAGTAGCTGGGACTACAGGCATGTACCACCAGGCCTGGCTAATTTTTTGTATTTTTAGTAGAGATGGGGTTTCACCGTGTTAGCTAGGATGGTCTCAATCTCCTGACTTCGTGATCTGCCCGCTTTGGCCTCCCAAAGTGCTGGGATTACAGGCGTAAGCCCCCCGGCGCTCGGCCTATTGAGGTTTCTAACCTTTACATTTGGTTCTGTAAGTATAATCTCTGCATGGCTTTAGTCTTGGTCTTACTCTCAGTTACATGGATTCAATGTCATCCTCATTTCTTTTGTTGTAGTTTCTTCCATTCATCTTTTTTTTTTTTTATTCAGAGTTTCATTCCTGTTGTCCAGGCTGGAGTGCAATGGCTCAATCTCAGCTCACTGCAACCTCCGCCTCCTGGGTTCAAGCGATTCTCCTGCCTCAGCCTCCCGAGTAGCTGGGATTACAGGCACGCGCTGTCATGCCCGGCTAATTTTTTTTGTATTTAGTAGAGAGGGGGTTTCACCGTGTTGGTGAGGCTGGTCTTGAACTCCTGACCTCAGGCGACTCACCCACCTCGGCCTCCCAAAGTGCTGGGATTACAGGTGTGAGCCACCACGCCTGGCCTTCCATTCATCTTTTGATGACCTTGAGATTATTCTCTTCTTTCTTCAAGCTCATGAGATGAGTGTTTTATGTTTTTGCACATTCATTAATGCTGCCTTTATACTTAATTGATAGTTTGCCTGGATACAGCATTCTTAGATTACACTTTTTAGATCTTTGCATTAAATAATATGGAGACATCTGAGGTTACCTTGGTTTTTTCTCTCACTTAAAGGCAACTTGATCTTTTGGGCTCGATGCTCCAAAGGCTTCTTTGTCTTTGAAGTCCAGTATCTTTTACTAGATTTGATTATTCTATCCCGTGATTTTCCTGGAATACAATAGGCCCATTCAATCTGTAGATTCAGTTCTTTTTTATTTTTGGAGAGTTCTTACAAGTCATATTTTTAAATATCTGTTCTCTTCACAGGGACGTGAATTGTATATATGTTTGTTTGTCTTTCATGCCTATCATTTTATCTTTCATGCTTTTTTTAACTTGTTCATTTCTACTAATTTCTCTTGCTTTTTTCAGTTTTGTTCTCTATATTCCTTCCTATGCTGTCAGCGGTGTCTCAGTTGGTTTTACATTTTTCTTCTACTTATTTTTCTGAACAATAGCATTTCATGATTTATATCACTTGCTTGTTTTGCCATATTTTTTTTTCTTTTTGTAAATGAGATGTGTTCTTGCTATATTGCCCAGGCTGGCCTTGAATTCCTGGGCTCAAGTGATCCTCCCACCTTGCCTTCCCAAAGTGCTGGGATTATAGGCATGAGCCACCATGCCTGGCCGTGAATACTTGTACCACTTGTACCTCTTTTTTGCCCTTGTGGTTTATGGAGATAATTGCTTCAATGGGTTTTAAAATTTTCCTTGGTGATGTTTGTTCATCTTCTCCATGACACCATTTCTCTGGTGGGTATTCATCTATGATTTATTTTCATCTGTCTTTCCTTTTTTTTTGTAATATCTTTATTGTATAGATCCTATAATTCGTTATGATCATGAATTCATCTTTGACTGAAATGCCTTCTTCCTGGGCCAGCTGTTTGCATGAAGTTCTGGAGGAAGGGGGCTGGGACATGTCCTTATTCTAGGCTACCAGGAATTCTCCTATAGGGACGTTGGTGTGAGTAAGGTCTTTTAAGCCTTGCTTCTCCTTGGCCAACTGGCAATGACAGTTACAGACGAGCTCATGATGCAGAGCCTCTCTCCTCTATCCCACTTCATGGGTTGGCTGCTTCCTGCAGATGTGACTTTCTGTATGACTCAACATTCTGCCTCACCTTCTCTGTTTCTACTTTATATGAAAACAAGTTCGAGAAGGCTCCCACTGCCAGCCCACATGCCTTTTCTCATTATTCCTAACAAGCGAATGTTATTTTTTTGACCCTGGGGTATGGCACTTACCTTGGAGGGCCGTGTGTGGCCAGCTTTACCTGAACTCTGTGCCACAGCTGTCTTCTCCTAGCATCTTTCTGTGCCCCAGCTGAACTTCACTGAACTTCCCCATGTATTGTAGCCTGGGTTTATAGATCTTTGCTAGCTTTGTCTAAGATAGAATTTGTTTCTTGGTCTCCTTGTTGCTTTTAGGTGATTTACAAGAGAAGTATTTTTCTTTTGGTAGAAACACCAATTTCTCAAAATTCTTCTTACCCAAACTACAATAAAAGCACTGTTACCTCAATGCCTAGCTCTATGTGTCTTTTTAGTCTTTACTTTTGCAAACAACTGACTGGTGCTCTTCCCATATTTACTATTCAAACTTCTGAGACAATTTGGTTTATCTAACTAATAATAATCTTCTTTATGTGTATAGAACCTTTTGCCCTCGTAGACCCTGGGCAGTGCTTGGACCAGATTTCTTCCACTGGTCAAATAGCTGCAGATGAGGGGTCTTCCATAACACTAGAGAATATAGCAGTTTTAGAGTGTCTTCTTAGCCAGGGGCTACGGGTAACGGGGTTTGTTTAGGCAAAAAGAGTCCAGGCAATGACTTGGAGTCAAAACTGAGTTTGGGGAGTTTGGGTTGGTTTGGGGGCTCCCATGAATTCAAGGTCTTCCATGGGCTGACCTCCCATACAATTCAAGGTCAGCCCATGGAAGACCTTGAATTCAGTGCTGAGGAGTTTGGACTTAAGGTCATAGGCTGTTGAGCGTATGGGAAACTGGAGAGAAGTGACATGACAAAATGAGAGTTTTAGAAAGAGCTGCATTGTTACCTGTAGTCTCTCCGCTACAAGCTAAACTGTGTCCCTCCCACCCAAATTCATGTTTGCTTGTTTTGCCGTATTTTAAATGAACATTTGCACCTCAGAATGCAACTGTATTTGGGGATAGGGTCTTTATAGAGGTGATTAAGTTAAAGGAGGCCCGATGGATGGCACCTAGTCCAATATGACTGGTGTCCTTATAAGTAGAGGGAATTAAGTCACAGACATGTACAGAGGGAAGATCACATGAAGGCAAAGTGAGAAGACGGCCATCTCCAAGCCAAGGAGAGAGGCCTCAGAAGAAACCAACCAAGACTGGGCGCCATGGCTCTTGCCTGCAATCCCAGTTGTTTGGGAGGCTGAGGTGGGTGGATCACTTGAAATCAGGAGTTCGAACCGGCCAACATGGCGAAACCCCGTCTCTACTAAAAAAGTACAAAAATATTAGCTGGGCATGGTGGCAGATGCCTGTAATCCCAGCTACTCAGGAAGTTGAGGCAAGAGAATTGCTTGAATCTGGGAGGCGGAGGTTGCAGTGGGCCGAGATCACACCACTGCACTCCAGCCTGGGTGACAGAGTGAGACTCTGTTTCAAAAAAACAAAAAAAAGGATGACACCAACCACGTTTATGCCTTGATATCAGACTTCTGGCCTTCAGAACTGTGAGAAAGTAAATTTTTGTTCTTTAAGCCGCCCAGTCTGTAGTCCTTTGTTGTAGCAGCCCAGCCCAACCAAGCTAATATGCCCTCTTTCCCCCTTCAGCCAGAGTGAGCTTTCCAAAGTGCAAAGCTGACCCTTGCTCTTCCCCACTATGAGATAAAGCCCAGTGTGGTCTGCAGGCCTTTCATCTGGGCCCTGCCACCCCTCTGGCCACATTTCTCACTGACACCCCAAACCCAACCTCATGCATTGAGCTCCAGAGATATCCAGCAAATCACATTTCCCTGGACTGACCGTGCCCCTTCGCACCACTTCTCTTCTGCGAGGATGGCCCTGTGGCTGACTCCTGGCCGACTGTAAAGCCCACTCAGACTTCACCCCTCTGTACAGCCTTTTCTCACTCCTCCCTCCCCGTTGCATGCTGTGCCTGGGTCATCTGCTCTGCCAGGCTCACTGATAGAATCAACCCTGTTTATATCCCTCTGTTAGAGAGTGAGTCTCTCTGAGCTTAGGCTGGACAAGAAGGTACCCAATAAACTTTGGTTGAATTGAGTTGTATTTTGGATCTACAGGGCCATGGACCTGTACCCTAAGGAGAAAACAAAAGAGAGGTACCTGGTTGCAATCTGGCTCCTGCTAAGCCTGGTATGAGCAAGTATGTCTTCTGAGAGTGATTTGCTGCTCCTCTGATGTGCAGCTGGGTGTGTTTGTTGGCTGTGTACACAGCACAGCTGGTTGGTCAGCGTCTCATTTCTACAGGACAAGGACATCTCTGATCCCTAGTCATGACTGCCCCAGGCCCAGCATAGTTCAGTGAAAGGCACTAAGGAGGCTTAAAGCATGCTTCGGGGCAGAGAACAGAGACTAAGTGTATTGTCTCTTACCTCTAAGAGTTATGGGTTTGAATCATGACTCTGCCACTTAGCAGGTATGTGACTTTGGGGTAAGCTGCTTAACCTTGCTGAGTCCTATTTTCCTCATATGTCAAATGAGGATAATAACATATACCCTGTAGTCATGTTGAGAGGATTAAATGCAATTCTCTTTCTGTCTTCCCACCCATCTGCCTCTCTCTTTCTATCATCTCTACCTATCTATGTATCTTTCTGTCTCTCCATCTATCATTCATTCATCTATTACCTATCTGTAATCTATCTTTATCTATCATCTATCCTTCAATCATTCTATCTATTTATCTATTATCTCCCTACCTACCTATTTTTTTTTTTTTTTGAGACAGAATCTCACTCTGTCACCCAGGCTGGAGTGCAGTGACGTGATCTTGGCTCACTGCAGCCTCCGCTTCCTGGGTTCAACTGGATCTTGTGCCTCAGACTCCTGAGTAGCTGGGACTATAGGTGCATGCCCCCATGCCTGGCTAATTTTTGTATTTATTTATTTTTATTTTTATTTTTAGTAGAGACAGGATTTTGCTATGTTGGACAGGCTGGGCTTGAACTCCAGGCCACAAGTGATCCACCTGCCTCTGACTCCCAAAGTGCTGGGATTACAGATGTGAGCCACCATACCTGGCCCCTGTCTTGTATCTATCACCGATCTATCTGTCTATCTATGCATCTATCAGTGTCTTGCCCTGTTCCTGGCACATACCAGTGCTTGGTAGATGTTAGTTTTACAAGCTGCAAATGGAATATTGTCTTCATTTCCCTAAGCTTAAATGACAGGGTTCAGAGAGAGAAGGAATTTTTCCAAGGCTATTTAGATTTTTGACCTGTGCCCCTACATCACCCACGGGCCCAGGGTAACAGCAACAATCATAATAGCAATTGCACACTCCATGGAGCACTTGGTAGCTCATAAAATGCTTCTCAGCCTACCATTCCATGATATGCATTCAGAAAGTCACTGAACCTCATGGCAGGAAGAGATGATGAGAGCAGTGGCAGCAGCCGCCATGCCATCTCGGGGCCCAGCTGCTGCCCATCTTGTCCATCACATTCAACTCTCTTTTGCCAGGAAGTCTGAATAGAGAAAACTCTTCCAGAGGCCAATTGAGCTTTCAAAGGTGTTTGACCTTGAGGGTCCTTTTCCAGGGCTTGCAGAAAACGTGGAGGTGGCCGGGACCTGGGCGTCCTGTCTCCACCTGCCTGAGACAGCACCTGCCTGCTTTGCAGAGGTCGGCTCTCCCTGGCAGCCATCCCAGGCAGCTGGCCCCTCCCACGTGCCATCCCAGAGGCCCATGTCCTTGTTCACGGACCATTGGGTGCAGGCTGCTGCTCTCTCCTGCCTAATTGCCAGTGTCCTTGTTAACACCCTCCCTCTGCCTTTGTGCCTCATACCCACCCAGCACTCCTGGCGCCCCCCATGAGTGACTCCCACTTGATGAACAAGATGTAAGTATACCAGTTATTAATCTTTCTACCAAGGCAATTACAGCCTCGCAACATTCCTCCTTGGCCACGTTGGCTCTTCTATGACAACCTTATCAGGTTAGCAATTTCAGATCTGCATTAAGTGTTCAGAAATCAATTTTCAGCTTATTTTGTGTTGCAAAGTTTGCCATGCCTGAAACCGCACTGCTAATTGAACAAGAGCAATTGATGTTTTAGCAGTAATTAAAGATGGTAATTATGACCAAATCTCCCCCATGGCCCTGCCGTGTTTGCTTTTGGACCTGTCAGAAGAGAGGGTGGGCCAAATCAATCTTAATAAAGTTGGCGCTTCAGAAGTCCCCCCAGAAATGGTGTTGCACTCAGGGTGGGACAAGGAAGCCATAAGGGAAAAAGGGAATGGCATGTTTGGGGCTGTGAGTGCCTGGTCATTTGGATAGTCAGGTAGTCATCAGGGGTGGCCAGTGTGGTCCTCAAATGCCTGGCCAGCACTGAGCTGGAAGTGGGGGTGGGTGGAAGGAGCATTCCAAAGACATAGGCAAGAAAATTCTTGCCATTGAGATGCTTACAACATATCTGAGGAGAAAGGAAGCACGTGCATGCATGAAATAACTTCCAGATATTTGTTTTCATTCACAAACATTGCAGAGGGCCTGCTATGTGCTTGGGAACAAAAATAAAATGGTGTCATCTCAAATGCAACCACAAACAAGCACAAATGGCTATGATGTTTAGATCTTTTATCCAGGAATTGTTGCCCATCTATGCTGTGTCCTTTGAGATTCTTCAGCCTCAGAGAGGCAGCTAGAAATATAGGCAGATCTCTGGACAGTGGTCCGAGGGCTCCAGGCCTGATGCTACTGCTCCAAGCTGTGACCTTCCCAGTGGGGACATCCATGGCTCCATTCAACTTTGAGAGTAGAGTCTGCAGTGAAATGAGAGGGCTCATCCATCCCATACAGAACATCATAATCAGATCTGTACCGACCCCTTAAGTTCCTGTACCACAAGGTTGTTCCTAGGTTATTATTTACTTCATATGTCACGAGCAGACCTTCATGCTTGGGGATGTAAAGATGGCTTTTGAGCAAAAGGCTTGGGTAAATACCAGCCAGGGCTGTACTTGTAGGCAGAAGGTTAATGTATTGAGGACTCACGTGATCCTCAGTCTACCAGTGTACCACAGAGACGTATGCTTTGGGCTGGACGTGGTGATTCACACCTGTAATGCCAGTTTGGGAGGCTGAAGTGGGTGGATCCCTTGAGGCTAAGAGTTCAAGGCCAGCCTGGGCAACATGGCGAAACCCCATCTCTACTAAAAATACAAAAATTCACTGGGCATGGTGGTCCCCGCTATTTGGGAGGCTGAGGCACGAGAATTGCTTGAACGCAGGAGGCAGAGGTTGCAGTGAGCCAAGGTTGCACCATTGCACTTCAGCCGGGATGACAGAGTGAGACCCTGTCTCTAAATAAATAAATAAATAAATAAATAAATAAAAGACACGCTTAATGCATGCTTGGGCTGGGCAAGCGGATGCACCATGGGTTGTATTCCAGGAAAGGACTGCCGCCCCCTGCTGTCGTTCAGCTGTTTTACAGGGAGAACTGGAGAGCTACTTTGCAAAACAATCTGAAGGCGGGTGCCAGCTGTTCAGGAGAACATTATACCAGAGCTGGCAGTGCCAGCTCCCCAGTGTTATAGCACTGGAAACCACAGGGAGCCACCAACCTCAGCCGGATCATTGCCAGGCCATCTAGAGGGAGCCACCAGGTCATCCAGTGGATGTTCCTCTCTGCACTTCCACAATGGCTAGGATGCGGTGCCTGACCACAGGAACTTTACAGTCTAGCAGGGGAGAAAGCCCAGTATAATGTCATGACAGAGCTACATGGTTTAAAGGAGCAGTGGAGGAGGGGCCGGGTGGGTGAGAGGATTCTTGGAAGCTGTGTCTTTAAGGCTAAGTAGAAGTTGAGTCGGTTGAGGCTGGGGGGAATCCCACTCCCTCAGAAGGGCACAGCATGAGCATGGGCGTGGAGGGCTAAGGCATCGTATCATGTTGTGGGAGCCACTCAAGTGCAGAGGCTGAGGCTGGAGGTGTGAGAGAAGAGTCTGGAGAGGGAGACGGCATGTTTGGGGCTTTGAGTGCCTGGTCATTTGGATAGTCAGGTAGTCATCAGAGGTGGCCAGTGTGGTCCTCTGAGTGAGTGGCCAGCACTGAGCTGGAAGTTGGGGTGGGTGGAAGGAGCATTCCAAAGACCTAGACAAGACACATCAGGGTGTGTGAGACATGCCAAGCCATCTGGAGATGGGGAATGGGGAGTCACTCTGGGGGTCACGTGGAAGGGGTCAGGTGTGCTTTTGAGATAGTTCATCCTGACAGCTGTGTGGGTGGCAGGGCAGGGACAGATGTAGCAGTGAGTGCTCAGGGACACACTGCCTGGCAGCTGCTCATAGTATGATTCTTGCCTCTTTATAGAAAGGCTAGAAAGATTCCCTGGACAAACACTCTCCCAGCCTTTGTACCTGGTCATATGCAGAGGGTTGAGGCAATTGAGCAGAGAGCCTGGCCCACGGCTCAGTGATCCCCATTGCTCCCATACTCAGAACTGCTGTGTTCAAGCCTCTGTTTGTGAGTTAGGAAGAGTCAGATATAGGGTGACGGCCGCCTGCATAGCAGCAATGTTGGGCAATGTTGTGAAATAGAGTTTCTCAGAGATGAGAGAAAGATGAACAAGATTTCTGAACACAGAAATACCCACAAGCCCCTGCCTGGAATGTGGCCTGTATTGGCCACAGGTGTGTTTCAAAGCATGGCTATCATGCACCATTCACATACTCACATAGACCCACCAAAATGTGCATGCATGTAGATGGACCTGCCTGAGTCTTCACACTCTGAGCAACAGAGGGCCATATATTTATACACACAGCAATGTGCTCAGAGAAGCCTAAAGTTATGCATTCCTGCGTGCTCATGAAACATGACCCATGTATATGCCATTTGCACCCACACCTAGGCACACAGGGTGGATATGTGTGCATGCTCTCAGCCCTGACAGGAATGTTTGCCCTCTGGTGCAGGTGACATCAGTTTAAAAAATGAGGTTATTTGGGGGCCAGACAGGTCTTCAATTAGAGGGCATACCTCTTCCAGGGGAGGAGGTTGGGATGGGAGTTGGGAGTGAGTGCAGAAGATGAGGGTGGGAGAGAAGCTGGGGTTGGAGCCTTTGGCTTCCTCTGTGGATCTGCACCATTCTTCCCATAGCCTGGGTTGTGGAGGTGTTTATACCCCTCAGATGGGTCTCTCTGGTCTTCAGGGTCAGACCAACTTATGCTGACAGCCAAGAAAGGGCTGGCAGCTGTAATGGGAAGACATTGGTTCTATGTCCACAGTGATGGGGAAAGTGAGTCAGAGAGTTTTCAAGTTTAGAATTCATTTTGCCCAGTCCCTGCTTGCACTGTCTAGTGACTAGACAGAGGCCTAGAGGCAAAAATGACTTGCCCAAGGTCCCACTGAAAGCTATGTGAGGATGCACCTTACTATAGCCCTGAGGCACCCTCATTAGCAAACCATACGTCATGGGCTGCAGGAGGCTTTGCTGGGTCTATGCAGCCCAGGCTTGGAGGTTTTATCTGCCAGCCTGAGCTCAGATTCTACTGGCCAGAATCATGCCGCTTATAGCACATCTTGGTGCAAGCTGAGAATCTGTGACAATGTGGCCGAGCCCCCTTACCATCAGACACCCCAGTCTTGCTCATCTGATACAGTGTATGTTTGGGCTTCTGCTTTATTGATCGATTGATTGATTGATTGAGATAGACTCTCACTCTGTCGCCCAGGCTGGAGGACAGTGGCATGATCTCAGCTCACTGCAAACTCCGCCTCCCATGTTCAAGTGATTCTTGTGCCTCAGCCTCCCGAGCAGCTGGAATTACAGGCATGTGCCACTACGCCCAGCTAATTTTTGTATTTTTAGTAGAGATGGAGTTTTGCCATATTGGCCAGGCTGGTCTTGAACTCCTGACCTCAGGTGATCTACCCACCTTGGCCTCCCAAAGTGCTGGGATTACAAGGCATGAGTCACTGCTCTCGGCTGGGCTCCTGCTTTAAAAGCTCCTGACTGGTAGCCCCCTTCTGTCTCCCCTCCATCCTGTCCCCAGAGTCATATTTACTTTCCTAGTCGGACCCTTTCCAAGAGCGACCTGCCCCCACACCCCCACCCCGATGCCCCGCCCAGCTGCCTGTGACAGCTTAAGCCTCTTTCCTTTGGTACCCTTTTAGGAATAGAGAGAACAGCTGGTCATTTCTTCCTGATGTTTTCTGATGCTAATCCTCCAGGCTGGTCCAACTTACAGACATAAACCTTGCAAGCACTTTCTAATCTCTGACTTCTCTAGAAAACGGCATCAGTGGAGAAGAAATCGGGGGTAGTGGGGGTTCCAACCAGAGGGCTGGTTTCCTCAATCTTAGCCCTAAAGCTCATTTTATCTGTACTTCACTGGGACCCTGTTGCCCTTTCCTGACCAGGGCTACTGTGGCAAGACCATGTGGAGCCCAGTTAGGCAGAGTCAGGACGGTGGGAGGCCAGGCGAGGCCAGATGCCCCAGACTGTAGGTGGGGCTGGCTGCCCACGACGTGCCCAGAACCCCTGAGTTCAGTGCCTGTGGAGCCTCTTCTGCCACCTCAGACCCCACATTCTCCCCACCTTCTCCCTCTCAGCCAGCCTGTCTGTGTTCCTGAAGCTCCTTCCCTGGATGGGTGATTGATTAATTGATTTACATATTTATTAAAATGTATTTTAGTAGCGTCTTTGCCTTTGATGCCAAATCTCATTTTCTATTGTGGGGCTGCTGACAGCCGGCATTGTAAATGCAAAGACACTTTACAAAACAATTTAAATAGCAATTGCCACCAGCTTAAAAATGAGCAAAACAGACAAATAAAATACTGATGAGGAAATTGGCAGCTTCAGGACAAGGAGGGCCAGGGGTTTCTAAGCAGCCAGCAGCTCCGGGTGCGGGGACGGTAAAGGCCTTGTAATTGTCTCTTTGGCCCAGATTTTAGGTGTAGATGAAGTGAGGTTAAGAGTCGCTGCTCTTAGAGCAAAAGGGGCCTTGCCCTTAAAGGAGACTTGTCTTTGGGGAACTTTTCTGAGCAGAGGTTTATGGATGAGGGGAGCGGTCAGGGTGTGGGCCCTAGATCTTTGCCCTGCAGTCTAGACTTGTGAGCTTGCATCTGCCTGGTCTGAGGAGCACTGTGGGCACTGAGGCTGGCCTGAGGAGCTGGGACACCAGCAGGCAGTAGGGGAAGAGTGTGGTCTGGAAATCTGGTCTTTGGATTCTGGCCCCAGCCTGGCCCAGCTGTGAATCTTGGGCAGGTCATATTTTCCCTCTGGGTCTCCGCTTCCTCTGTCGAATGCACTGGGTAGAAACCTAGAAGCACTAGCCTGGGCCACTGGAGACCTGACATCTAGTTCTGCTTGCCACTTCCTAGTTGTGCAACTTCCAGCAGGTTAAGCTCCCTCTCTGGGCCTTATCTGTAGCATGAGAGTGAGGGATGTGATGCTTCATGAGTCTATTTTTTTTTTTTTTCTTAAAATCTGTGACATATTAGGGGCCCGTGATACTGTGTGGTCCTACTGGTGGCTTGATTGTAGGGAGGGAGAGCAGGGAAGATGAGTGGGTATGCAGTGGCAGAGGAACCTGCAGAACAGGAGTCCAGAGCTAAGCCAGGTTTTAAAGCAGGATCTGATCACACCGTTCCTGAGAAAGAGCAGAGCTGGAAGCTGTCAGAAGATGGGAAAAATCCCACAAGCAAGCAGGAGTTGGCTCATTCTCCTTGACCTCATGTGCACACTGTCCTCCGGTTGCCTTCCACCTCCCTGGCCGTGCCTTCCTAGTCTCTTTGGCTGCACTTCTGCCCCCACCCTGGGTCTGTCCCTCAAGATCCCTGCTGGTGCTGCCTTCCTGCTGCTAGATTCACTTCCTGCAGGAGTTCATTTGTAGCTCTTCTCTTTTTTTTGCCAAGACACTCAAATTTTCATTCCAGTCTTGACCTCTTACCAGAATTGTAGTCTCATAAATCCAGCACCCTGCAGGACATCTCTTCTTAAATGTCTTGCTGTCACCATAAAATGTCTAGAACCAAATTCAGCATCTTCTCCCACAAACCACTGCTCCCCGCTCCACCCCCAGCATTCTGTTTTTCAGGCATTCTTCTCTCTTTAGTTTCCTGTATCCAGACGGTTATCACAAGAAACCTTTATACGCTGTTTACAGTTGTCGAGGTGGCTTTCTGCGCATGACCACATTTCTTTTTGCAAGTACGTTCTGAGCACCTGTTAGATGCCAGGCACGGGACAGAGGAGTGGACAAGGCAGGCACAGACCCCTGCCCTCATGGGGCTTGGGCTCCGGAGGTCGCTCTCTTTGCCTCAGGCCTCCAACGGGGCTGCATCATCCCTACTTGCAGAAACATGGCTTTGCTTCTTTTGGGAAGCTTCTTGAGACTTCAAGTATAAGACTTAGTTCAAACCACATGATCCAGATTTTTTGGTCAAAAAGGTGGGGAATACCTGTGTAACCACAGCACTGCGCTAAATGCTGAGGGTATGAGGATAGGCACCTGCCCTTAGGGAACTTGCAAACTGAAGGACCAATGTTTCCACGGGGGTTACACAGCAAACCAAAACCACAATGCGAGATACTCACAAGGTAGTATTTCATTTGTTTGTCCATTCATTCAACAAACATTTGTTGAAGACCCAAACTGTGTTAGACACTGTGCTGGGTGCACTGAATGTAGGGATCAGGGAAATAGTCCATGCCTATGAGGAGCCCATGCTCTGGTGGAGGAGAAAGAGGCATGAGCAGGGATGTTCATGCGGTGTGGATGTTGGAAGCATGGGATGATGTAGGGCCAGAGATGACAGGCCTAGGATAAGGAAGGCTTCCTGGAGCTCACTCCTGAGGATGGGCAGGCAGAAGTCAGCAAGCAGGAGATGGGTGGGAGAGGGAGGGAGGGGCCATGGTCAAATGCTGGGGAGAGCAGGAGCTTGCTGTCCTGGTGACAGTGGTTCTGCCAGGCTGGCACCTGGAAGGACTTAAATTCTTCAAGTCCAGTGAGTGGTGTTGAGTGTAAGTGCAGAGGAGCTTAGCAGAGAACAGAGCCCTCCTGGAGAGATCAGGAAAGGCTTCCTGGAGGAAGTGGGCTTTCAACTGCACATTGGAGGGCAAGGAGGATTAGACAGGTAAAGATGAAGGAGAAAGGCACTTGGCTCCCAGGGGCTCCCTTTGCACTGTGACACCCAAGCCCTCTGTGTCCTGGCCCAGCCCACCATTGGTGTTCTTTCCTACTGTCCCCCTTGCCACACCCTGCCCGGAGCAAACTGAGTGGCTTGTCACTCCTGTTTTTTTCAGCATCCAAGCTTTGGCTCAGGTGGTCCCTTTGCTTGGAAAATCCTTCTTTATGTTTCTGAATACGGGGACTTATTGACAGGCTTCTTCCACGAAGCCTTTCCCCTTCCCTCCACCAGAACAAAAGTCTCTTGCCCTGCTGAGTGTCCACAGCACTTTTCTCTACAGTTGTGGCTCTCCTCTGCAGCTGCCACCTACTACCTGTGTCATAGTTATCTGGGGCATAATTCACCTCTTCCGTTGGTCTGCAGACCAGGGCTTTTGCTGGCCAGCCCAAGGCTCCCTAGGTCTCACACAAGGTCCACGTGCAACCAGCGGTGGTTGAAAGAGAGCCCTAGTTGCTGGGGGCCAGAGTGAACCAAGATGTGGGGGTGGGAGCCTGAAGGGACTTGGTGGGTCTGGACGTCCTGACTTAGATCCAGAGAGGACAGTAACTAGGGATGAATGGTTAGGAATCTGTGTGAATTCTTCTTATGCACATGGGATGGCTTCTGCAGGGGTAAGTGTTATACTGGGCGGCTTTCATGAGGAACGCCACCCCTGAGTGTGGGAGAGGGGTCTCACCTGACAGGTGAGGGCTTTTCTGGTGTGCAAATCAAGCACCTGCCATTCTATCTGTTAGACTGGGGCAGTTGGCCTCTTACACTGGAATCCAGCCCTGAGTGGACAGCCCCAGTTGTGTAGAAAAGCTTAGCAGTGCCTTTTTTGCTTTGGCTAGTAAGCAAGTAAGCTCTTCATTGATTCACGCGTGCATTCATTCACTCATTCCTCAATAATTACTGCTAATGCATAGGTGCACTGATGCAGTGGGAAATAAGCTGGTGCCTGATGTTTGTATTTCCTATCTTTCTTTATGTTTTGTTTTCCTTAAACATTAAAAAAAAATCTTTCTTAAATGCCAGCTTGCCTCAGCTGCATCAAGGGGAAAGGATGGAGTTTTAAGGGCAGGCGTACACCCTGGGGGCCAACAGAGGAGAGTCAGGGGAATCCCAGCAAGTGGGGAAACCTGGGGCGGGGTGGCCCTTGGAAGGACAGAGTGGAACTGCTTCATCAGCCAGTCTTCTCACCTGAGATGCCTTCCTGAGCTCTTCTCTATAGAGCCTCTGGGCACTCTGACTTTGTCCTGCACAAGGGTCCCCTCTTTCCACGAGGCAGGGTGGTGCAGTGGTTAAAACCCAGGCTCTGGAGCTGGTACTCCTGGGCTTGCCTCTTCCGATGAACCAATTCGCTAACTTCTCTGAGATGGTCTCCCCAGGAGTGGGAGTAAGAATCATAGAGATGGTGTGTGTTTTGCCCTGACCTGGTGCACACCTCATAGTGGGTCTTTGATGAGTGATGGCAGTCATTGTCATTACACAGAGATGACAAAGACAGGAGGTCCTCTGTTGTCCAGAAAGAGAGAAAAGCAAAAATGCAAAGCTAAGCGGTGTGGCCTCTCACTCATAGGGGATGGTGGGTTTGCAAGTCTTCTTTTGCCTCCTGGACCATCCCCTGTGCGCTTAGTCACACACAACTCAGCCAGGGTGGGGCCCTGAACACAAGGAGGGCATTGTGTGGCCCATGGGAGGTTTGAACCCACAGCCTTCACTTTGTTAAAACCATAGCACTTGGAGCTTGAGGGCAGCACCAGATGCCATCCACCCCCACCTTCTCCCTGACTGTGAGGTGCCCATGGGGATATCTGGGACAGAGGATGCCCCACTGGCCTCCCACTACCCCGCTCCAGCTTCCCTGGGTGGGAGCTCCCTTCTGTTCCCTCCCTAGGAGCATCATCCATGGCCATCCCCATGGAAACTGCCAGGGACCCTGTGGGGGAAGAAGAGAAAGATGAGGAGGGAGAATAATCAAGAATTATTTGTTTGGGGAAAGAGAAAAAGGAATGGCAAGGGAGAGTGGGAGGGAGGAAAGAGAGGAAGGCAAGGAGAAACAGAGGGGAGAGAGAAAGAGGAGAGAGAGAGAGAAAGAGGGAGAGAGAGGAGAGTCTTTTCTTTGGGGAAAAATGGAAATTTAATCAGATCAGTTTTTATAGTGCAAATAGAAAATCAGTTTTAATAAAGCCAAAAGGAAATGCAAAACAGCCGCTTGAGATGGAGATTGTGTTAAACAGACAGCTCTTTAGGAGTAGCCGAGTCTGCGATGTTTATTGTGCACAGACAGAGCAAGGAGGGGGATTTCTGGCTGAATTTCAAATAGGCATCTGATTTAGCTTTGGGGGTGGGGAAGAGCCTCTCCTCGCCCCTCCTCTCCACCCATAGGCCCATCTGTCCAGGGAAGGAAGGCTCCCAAAGTGAGAGGAGGAGAGAAGGGGACAGTGGTACCACAGGGGACATCTCCCTGACCTGGAGCAAGAGCAGCCGCCTTCCTCATCCTATGGGGTGTTGCCCCCAGCACCCCTTTGTCATGATCCCAGGACTTCCGGCCGGTCTTGCCCACTCCCTCCTACCCAAAGACAGGACTCTGCCCTCCATGGACACACCACTGTTTTTAGCTTCTGATTCTTAATTATAGTTCTGGCCCAGCTCTTGGCTTTATTGCTTTCATTTATTATAAAAAGACCAGTGTCTGTTTTTTGAAACGGCTATCTGGTCAAATCACAGTTGATAAGCAACACTGAGCTGTCTTTTTAAGACAGGCCAAATTTATCACACTTTAAAAAAAAAAAAAAGCAAGCCTTCGATGGCCTATTAGAAAACTTCCCCCCCTTTTCCCAGAGTGACATTTTAGTAAAAGGCTTTATTTTCCTCCTCAGCTTTCACAAAGCCATCGCCTTGAAAGGGAGAGAGAGAGAGGGAGGGAGAGTGAGAGAGAGCAAGACACAGAGTACTTTTGAGGTTCCATAAAATATATGGAGAGGGCATGGAAGATAACAGGATCTGCCCTAATGGGGCTGTTAGCTTAGGAGGAAAAGAGGGGGCCGCTGGCGTGTGTTTGTCAGCTGTTATTTTTGTAATTAGAAGAGAAACTGCACTTTACATTTCAGAAACACAGCTATTTGAGGCTGCAAAGAAGATACGGGGGCCTGGGCCAGAAACATAGGTTGGGAGGAGCAGGGGATGGGGGAGAACAGGCGGGACCGGGCTGGTGGCTCCTGAGGTTAATGAGCTCATCTGTCACCTTTGAGGCTGGCTCAAAACTAGACAGGAACCCTGCAGGTCCCCTTCAAGAGGCTCCCCAGTCCTGGCTGGGCAGCTGATGCCACCCTGTATTCCAGGAAGGGGGTGGAGTCAAGCTGTGGGCCCGCCAAGCTGCTGGGGGCCGGGTAGCAGGGTCTTCTTGTGGCTGTGGAAGCCTCTGACCATCTGCTGGGAATGGGACAGGAACTGGGGCAAGGCCATTTCATGGGCTCAGCTAGAAGCACATTTTCAGCCCTTGCTCTTGTAGGGTTGACTTTAGAAAGAAGGGGGGGCGTCTAAGAAACGAGGGTAGTGCTGCCCCTCCTAGAGTGGGTGGCGGTGTCCGCAGAGCAGAGCCTGTGTCTAATTCATCTGCAGACACACAGCGCCCAGGGTAGTAGAGTGTTGTGAGGACATTGGCTGGTGGAAACTGGAGGTGGCGGGAGGCTCCTCCCCCTGGCCACCCACGACCCGCACTTCTGCCCCGACTCCTTTCATCGGCTGCAAATACTATTCATTCCTCCTTTGCGTCTTCCTTTCCTGCTTTCCATCCCCAGCAATATTTCCCTTCACTTCCTTCTGAACAAGATAGGTTTAATTGTTAAACAGCTCCTTCCTTTTTCTCCCCGCTGAGATCTGGGTTTCAGAGGAGTATTATGGACAGTGGCCTCCTGCCCGCTCTGCCCACGCCCTTCTCTGTCCTAGGGTGGACACCCACAGCCTGGTGCCACTTGAGATCTCCTTCCTCTCCCTGATGCTGAGCGTCTGATTCAGCAACAATGGGGCACCTGACATCTGGCCACTTTGGGACCCAAAGAAAGCTGGATTTGCAGGAACTTGAACCACAATAATCGAGGGCCTGGTGGTGTAGTGGAAAGGGCTGGGGCTGATTTAGAAACCCAGCACTACCATCAGCTGGTTGAGCTTAGAAAAATCACTTGACTTCTCTGAGCCTTGGTTTTCTCTTCTGTAAAACGGCACAGTGTTGTTGAGAGGATTCAATAAAATAATGAGTGGAGAGCTTGTGCCGCAGAGCGGAGGATTCATTCATTAACTGCTAGTTCCCCTCGCCCTGCCTGGATGGAGGCAGGCGGGCCACATCTGCCCAGTGTGTTCTTTTTCTCAGGGGTGAAGGCAGCTTGTGTCATGGTGGAGCTGGGCCTAAAAGTCCTGGGACTCCCAGTCTAGTATCTTTTCTGTCACTCTGCTGTGTCTTTCCGTCTTCCAGTGCCATCGTGGGTAGGCCATTTTCCATTTTTCCAGGCCTCAGTTTCCTATCCCAGATGGCTTCCAAAGTGTTCCATTTCTGAAGAAGTCTGAGTCACGTGAATCCATTCTGGAACTCTCTGGATGCTCAGGCCTGTATGGTGGAAACTATGCCTAGAGGTGCTTCACCCTGCCCCGAAGTCATCATGGACTTGGATAACACAGCCTTGCAGACAGGTCTCACATTACTCGAGGACTCTGACTCTCAGCTCCAAGTGAAGGGCACAGAGGAGGGGCACCAACCATCCTAGTTTGCCAGAGACTGAGGGGTTTCTCAGTATGTAGGACTTTCATTGCTAAAAGCGAGGGAGTCCTGGGCAAACCAGGCTGAGTCGGTCACCCCAGGACAGGGCTTCGGGTCTGTGAATGTTAGTTGAGGCCCTATTGTGGGTGAGGTGCTGTAGCAGGTATTAGAGATGCAATAATGACAGAAACAGGCCTTGCCTGGAAGGCAGTGACAGCACAGAGGAGAAGCAGATGTGTAGATAGATTACTTGCCTTGCAATTCATGGTAGGGAGACTAACTGAATGAAGCTTGTGCAAGACACCCAGGACACACAGAGGAGGCAGAAATGAACTCTGGTTTGGTAATGGTGGTGGCATAGTTAGGAGGGCTTCTCAGAGAAGGTGATAGCTGAAGTGGGTTTTGAAGGCAGGGCTGGAGATGGAGCATAAGAGGCAGGGCTTGGAGAGGTATAAAAGGACAAAGTTAAACATGAGTGCAAAATGATGTGAAAGGAGGGCAGGAGGTCTGGAGGCGGCAGAAGCTGAAGGGTAAGCTTCCCCTGTCCTTGTGGGACCAGGCACGGGGCAGGGACAGGTGGTGGTGTGGGATGTGGTTTGGAAGGAAGGCCGCAGGGCTAGGAAATGGTTGGTAGGCCTTCCCTACCTAAGGATGGAGACATATTTTCGACAGAGTGTCCTGGTTCCATCTCAGCCTTCCAAGACCTACGAGAATGTTACAGGGTTGTCCATGCCAGGGCTGCTTGGCTCCCTGGCATGGCTGGGTGCCTGGCCCATGGCTGGAGGCCAGTGGCCTAGAGCCCAGGGAAGCCAGCTGGTGACAGGATAGAGTTGTCCTGGCTCTGGCCAGGCAGACCGGTGGGCTCTGACCCAGGCTGTGATCCCTGCAGGACCTCCTCTTGGAGATATTTAGCTCTGCAGAAAGAGGTGAAGACGATGATCTGGCTCTGCCGAGTGTCCCCTAGCTCTGTGCTTCCTTGCCTGGGTCACTAGCTCAGGGACTCTGAGGACCCAGCCTCTTTGCAGTGGGGCTGAGCTAAGTGACCTGGCCAAGGTTAATTCTACCCCCATTAGACCCTGCGGGCAGAGAGTCTGAGGTGATTAAGAAGCCATGGACCAGAGTCAGACTGCAAACACTGGGCCTCCATTCATAGACTAAACATGGGGATGGGTCTGGTAAGTGAATAGAGCAGTGATTGACAGGTGGGCAAACCGCGTTTATCCTTCTGACTCCTCTAGGAGAGAATGCATACTCTTGGTCCACCTGGAGTCCTTTTTGGAATAAAACAGTATTACAAACAACAAATCAGTCAACCAACCAATCAATCAACCATGAAAACTTGACCAGAATTTTCAAAGCAAAATCCCAGGAAGGAACCTCAGGTGCCAGGTGTGCAGGGAGGACCCAGGCATCTGGTGCTCGCGCACCCCTCATCTCCCTTTACATAGTGGGAATGCACTTGGCCTTGAGAGATTTGTTGGTGTCAGAGGCTCCCAAACTTTTCTCTCCTGTCCTACAACTGTTTACCCATGAGTATGTATTTTTGGCTAGAAATGAATTTATGTGGGTACTTTAAAAAAAAATAGATGAGATGAAGACAATGGTGACAACATAATAACGTAGATGGAAAGCGCATACTTAGAGCCATATGCAGCAAATGTGGGGGCCGATCTGGCCCTGTCACTCACAACTGTGGTCAGCTTGCTGGGCCCCTCCCAGCCTCCCGTCCCTCCCCTGTGAAGTGGAACCGTTTGTCCCTAGGCCTCACTTAGTAGGCTCTCGCTAACAGATTGCAAATCCTTGAGGAAGGAGCCCTCCTTTTTTCTTGTCTTTATATCCCCGGGGCCTGGCATAAAGTAGAAACTCAATAAATGTTAGTCAAATGAATGAATAAACGTTTGAATAACAAGAATACCTGCTCTACCGACCTCTCTCAGGATTATTGGGAGGATCAAATGAGATAATGCACATGAAAGCACTTTGTAAATTGCGGAGCACTATACAAATGCAAATCATTCACAGCTTTGGTGGAAATTATTATTCAAATTATTATTATTATTTTCACAGTAAAGGACAGGAAGGAGAGGGCAACGGAATCAGTCCCTGATGGTGGAAGCTGGGGTTCCAGCCCTGTGTGCGGGGTGGCACTCAAGCTTGCTTGGGCCCCTCTGAAGCATCCTCCTTCCAATGCCCTGCAGCGAGGTGGGCTGGGCTGCAGCTGCTTGGGTGGGGGCAGTAGTTGCTACTGGAATCCTGCCCAGTATGGGGACTGAAGCCGCCAGCCCATCTTACCCTGAACAAAATGAATTAAACGCCAAGCCCTAAATGAAAAAGTGTTTTCTTTTCTCTGCTGCTGTTTATTATTTTCTTTTTGTTAAATGAAGTGGCAAAGGTGGCATATTAGGAAGGAGGTGGTGACAGAGAGAGAGAGAAACCGGGCATCTCGAAACCTGGGGTTCGCTCCCCTCTCCCCCGCTGAGCTTCTGTTTCCAAGGCTATTATCCCGCCTCTTCAACCCCTGGCCTGCGAGAGGGAGGGTGAGCCGGCTGGGCAGCCAAGAGACGCAGAGCAAAGGCGTGATTGATAATTGGCGACTGTAATTCTATAATTCATCTCCCTGCACTGCAGTGAAATTAAAAGAGTTTAGGTTCCCAAGCATAATGATCATCAATTAAACGCCGGGGAGATTTAGTGTCCTCATTTGAATTTTGTTTTATTTATTTAAATGTGTCTCTTTTACAGGGAGGGGCCCATGGGGAGTGGGAGCGGGTGCACGCGGGGGCCGGGGCCTTCCGGAGGCTGATGCGGGCCCGGGCGCCTCCAGGAGCTGGGTCGTGCAGGCTGCCTGGGGGCGGCTGAGGGTGGGGCGCGGCCCGTGGGGCGGCGGGCTTTGCGAGACAGGGGATCCATCATCCCGGGCCTAATCAGTTCATACTGATAAACTGCCAGCAATAACTGCCAATTGCGCCGCGGTTTTGGAGCCGCCAGTTCATTCATTTAGGGAGTGCGGCGGCTCGTGGGGGGAGCGCTCCTGGCCCCGCGTGTTTCTGTCTCTGCTCAGGAGGGAGGTGATGCATGGGCCACCGCCGACTTCTGCGGGTGAGGGAAAGTGAGCACTGGGCAACTCGAAGGTGGCCGGGAGGCTGTGGGGGTGACTGTGGCCTGCGCCGGGCCGGGCTGGGCTGCCAGAGAGGCCCGTCTGGGTCTTGGCGTTCAGGATGGTATGGAGGTGACACCCGCTTTGAGGAGGAGTCAGGGAGATATGCTCCCGGCCAAGCTGTGGGACCTCCTTGTGCAGAACCACAGAAAGATGCGTCAGGAATCAGGGGACCTCTTGTGGCCCCGCCACTCACTGCCCAGCTGCATGACTCAGTTTCCTCCTCTGGAAAGGAGCAGGCTGGGCTAGGAGGCCTCTAGAGGGCCTTCCAGCTCTGTGGCCTTCCTCCAGACCCCTTTCCCTGCTGGCCTGGAGAAGGACGGAGAACACGCCCGGGTCCTTCCTGTGCACCCGTGAGTTTGGGGCTGGAGGCTCTCGGGGTGCCATGGCTCCCCCTCCCAAGGGCCCCCCTGCTCCCTCCCCATGCTGCTGTCCATTTCTCAGGGTTGGTTCCTGCTGCATTTTCCCGACATTCTCTGATTCCGACTTCTCACTTGCAATCAAGAAACTAAAAATAGAGCATAAAGGAGCTCTCCAAGGGGGGTGGGTGGGGGGTGGCAGCGAAGGAGGAAAGTGCTCTGGTTCCCCGTGGGAATGAGGCCTCATCAGCTCTACATAGGGAGTTGGAAATCCAATCCAGACCATTGGCAAGGGGCGGGGTGTGAGGTGAGGAGCCTTCCTGATCAACCAGGTGGAAAGCTTGAAAGAAAATAGTGTGTGCGCACAGGGAGGGAGGATGGGGAGACAGCCCTGGGGTGGCTTTCTGGGCGTTTCTGGTGCTTGGGGGTGAAGCCCCTTGCACGCCCTGCACAGGGCCCGCCCCTGGGTTGGGAGAGAGCTGAAGTCACTGGACCTGAGGGCGCACAGCCAGCCTGAGGGCCTTGCCTTCTAATTCATCCGCCAGGAGGGGGCGCCCTATTCTAATGTTCGCAAAGGCGTCTTTTGTTCAAGCTGAGGCGCCCAGAAGGCTCGCGCAGGCCGGTTATGCAGGTATCCTCTTGGGCTTGTAGGCAGACAGGAACCCCGTCAGGGATTTCTTCTTGAGGACCTCAGAACCGTGTCTTTTGTTTCATTTTTATTTTTTTGAGACAGGGTCTCGGTCTGTCTCCCAGGCTGGAGTGCAGTAGTGCGATCTCGGCTCACTGCAACCTCTACCTCCTGGGCTCAAGGATCCTCCTACCTCGGCTTCCTGAGTAGCTGGGGCCGTAGGCACAAGCTACCATGCCCGGCTTAATTTTGTATTTTTTGTAGACACAGGGTCCGCTATGTTGCCTAATCTGGTTGTGAGCTCCTGGGCTCATGCAATCCACCTATCTCAGCCTCCCAGAGCGCTGGGATTACAGGTGTGAGTCACCTTGCCTGGCCAACCACGTCTTTCAGATTGTAAGGAGTGGATTTGTTCAAACTTGATGACATAAGATGGGCAACTTGGAGGTATTGGGGCTAGGAGTGAAATCAGAGAGAATCTGGGCTTTCAGACAACATCTCCAGAACACAGGCACCCCGTTCCCTGGGCAGGGTCCCCTGGAGCTCAGAAACATGAGTGGACGTGTGTAAATTACTCAGCTGGTCTTGGGAAAGAAGCCTGATTCGGTAGTCTGGAGCCCCAGGCTGCAGTCCTGGCTGTAGTACTCTATGCCCTTGGGCATGCTGCTTTTTTTTTTTTTTCCTCTGAACCTCAGTTTCCCCCCTGTCTAATAAGATGAGGTACATAAAAGCTCTTAAAGAGCAGGAAAGGTGCTCTATAAATGCCCAGGATTATGGTTATAACGTGCAGCTTTTATGCGTAAACCAGCAGCAGCCCACCTTATCTTCTAAGGGGCAGTGCAGAGGGAGGACTTTATCTCTATCCTTGCCTCATGCAGCCTCGAAGGCCCCTTTTCTCCCACGGGGCTATCTTTAGGACCCATGATGCTTCCCCTCCTGGGGTAGGAAGGGAAATGGCTGATGTTAGAATCCCAGACTTGCCGGTTTTTATACCACCGATTCAAATCAAGATACTGTCTTTCAGCCTCCTCTCTGCCTTGCTAAACTCATTCCGGTTCCCTTACCAAGCCGATTTCTATCGGGAGAGTCAGTCCTTGAAAACATGGGGATTTCTCCTACAAGGAATGGCCATGAGGAGCCAGGCCATGCTGGGGTGGCCATCTGCACACTCTGACGAGCCCACGCTGGGCTCCTCTCAGCCTCATCTGCAAGGCTAGCCCCTTCTAGTTTCTAATTGCTGTCTCATCCAAAAGGCTGAGGGCTTTCTGGATTGACTAAAGAAGAGATGAAGGTGACCCTAGGTCCCTAGGAATGCCCACCTCCCTTTCTGGCTCCATCCTTTTTCACCCTATGCCTGGTGCCTCCACTCCAGGCTGTTTTGTTTGCTCTGAGGGGTTAGGTGTGAAGGGCTGTTCTGTGGCTCCCCAGGACTGTCTCTGGACCCTTCAGGCAGAGCAGCAGGTGTATTTGGGATGAGAAGCTCTGAGGGTCAAGGACCCTACAATTTTCTGTGTGGAATCCACAAGGGCACCAAGCCCAAGTGAGCATAAAGCCCAACAAAGGCTTTTTAAAAATTACCATGTGCTGTCCTTTTCTCTGATTACAAAAGTAATACATATTCATGTTCAAAAATTTGGAAAATACAGAAAAGCACAAAGAACAAAAATTCATCCATATTCCACTACCTAGAAGCAGCTAACTATATCTGAGGTGTATCACCTCCCTGTCCTTCCCCTTCTCACTGTCTCTTTATCTCTGTCTTTTAATAGGAGTCTCATGCAGTAATACTGTTTTGTGGCTTAGTTGGTGACAGTGTATCAGGAGCATTTCCCCACCCAACAAAACTCATTTGATGAGTGTTTCGCCAGGTGGGAAACATGGAACAGCAGGCACTCAGAAGAGATCTCAGCATTGACAGACCCGGACTCTCTCCTGCTTCCAGTGGAGACAGAGGCCCATAAAATCCATTGGCTGGAGGGGTAGCCCTCGAGTCAGGGCAGTGTGCAACCCAGCGTCTCAAGGATGTGGCAGGATGTGTGCCAGGCTGATCTTGCCCCATCACCTGAGGCCCTGTCACTGCATCAGCCCTATTACCCTCTGGGCTCTTGCCCTGGCCATAGCAGGCCAGTAGGAGGTAGGGAGAGAGCCAAGGTGCCAATCACTTGGAGGCTATAAAAAAATAACACCAGAAGATAAACTAGAAATGACACTAGAAATGTAAAGGACTGCCCCATCAGTCACTTGGGGTGACAGTGGAGGCCAAGACCCCTCTCCCTTTAAGGGATCGGCTTGAGTAGTGACTGTAACAAGGAAACCATGTCTGCTTTAACTGCAAAAGTTTAGTTTAGCTAAGCTGGCTATGCAAGTCTGAGGCCCTTGGCCTCTCCAAATCCTCAACAAGGAGCCAGAGAATCTTGGTTTGAAGACCTTGCCTGCACTCATTGCCCATCTTATCCACACAGCACACCAGATTCACCTTCCTTAATGCCTTCTGATTGGGTCATTTGACTCCTGGCTCAACAAGAGCCTGTCTCTACCTATCCAGATCTTTTTCTGTCTTCAAATTCAGCTCAAGGTATATTTTCCTTTTTCAACAACAAAAAAATCAAATAACTGGATTTAAAAATTGGCAAAGGACTTGAATAGACATTTCTCCAAAGAGGATACACAATTGGTCACCAGGCATATGAAAAGATGTTCAACATCACAAATCATTAGAGAAATGCAACTCATATCCACAGTAAGATTCCACCTTACGCCCCCTAGGATGGCTACTGTAAAAAAAAATAAAATAAAATAAATAATAACAAGTGTTGGTGACGATGTGAAGAAATCAGAACCCTTATGCACTTTGGTGGGAATGGAAAATGGTACAGCCACTTTAGGAAACAGTGGCGATCCCTTGAAAAGTTAAAAATAAAATTACCATATGATCCATTAAGTCTACTTCTGGTTATACATCCAAAAGCATTGAGAGCAAGGTATTAAAGAGATACTTGCATGCCCACTTAGCAGCAGCGTTCGCGACAGCCAAGAAGTGGAAGCAATTCACATATCCATCGATGGATGAATGGGTAAACAAAATGTGGTCTACAAACACAATGGAATATTATCAGCCTGAAAAAGGAAGGAAATCCTGCTACATGGTGCAACAGGGATAAACCTTGAGGACATTATCCTAAGTGAAACAAACCAGTCAGGAAAAGACAAATGTCATATGGTTCCACTTATATGAGATACTTAGAGGAGTCAAATTCATAGGAACAGAAAGTAGAATCGTGTTTGCCAGGGGTTTGAGGGAGGGGTTACGGGGAGGAGTGTATAGAGTTCCAGATTTGCAAGATGAAAATTTCTGGAGATACATGGCACAACAATGAGAAGATACTTAACACTGCTGGATTGTATGCTCAAAAATGGTTAAGACAGTACATTCTGTGTGTGTGTGTGTGTGTGTGCGTGTTTAACCACAGTTGAGAGAAAAAAAGATACTCTTTTTACCTTCTCTGGCCAGCCCAGCAAGCAAAGAGCTCTCCCTTTCCAGAGCCTCTGAAGTGCTTACACTCTTTACTGCTGGGCCCCTAAACTAACCCACTACCTCTTCATGTATTCACATGTGGTCTTCCTTTGGGGCAAGTTGTTTGAAATCAGGAATAAAATTTTTGCCTTTTATTTTCCCCATGGCACCTAACACGGTGATTTACATAAATTCAGCCAATTCAGTCTATCAGCTCAATTAATATTTGCTGATTGACTGAATTCGTACTTCCCTTGATAAACTTTGGATGGTGGGCTGGAGGGTAATGGATGATGAAGCAGCAAATACAGAGAAAGGTAGGAGGTGTCAGTCCAAACTGTACCATTTTGTAAGCTCCCTGCTATTTTGCAGACCTTGGTCAAAGTGAAACATTTCACAGGGGTTTGGACCGGGAGAAACATCCTGCCTGACCACTTGACCACAAGGCAGACAAAGGCCCAACTAAAGAAACATCCCTGTCATATCTGGCTGGGTAAAGGTCCAAGGAACACCACGATGACATCTCCCCAGAACAAGGGCTAGAACTGCCTCATCATGGGAACATCTTACCAATATCCTACAGGGTAGCAAGCCATGCTGCCCAGACCCCTCCCGCCCAAGTGGTGGGCTCTGGCGTTAGCCTGCATTTGCTGTTGAGTCACACTCTTTCCGTGTGTGTGTGTGTGTGTGTGTGTGTGTGTGTGTGTGTGCATCTTTAACCCTTGCCTTCCCTTCAAAACCTAACAGGAGGCAGTGGGCCTGGGTATGAGTATTTTTCCACACATTGCCCCTGAATTGTTTAAGCAGCTGCAGTCTACTTATGGTTGGATACACACACACACACACACACACACACACACACTCACACACTCACACACTCACACACACACCTTTTGCCTGCACACAAAGACCATCAGATTGGGGAGTTGAAGAGACTTTGGATTCCTAATCTTGAGTTAGAGTTAGACCTCAGAAAATGATGTTGTGGACTCTTGAAGGTTTTAGAAGGAAAAACGTTGGAAGGCATTAACCTGGACCACCCGGGACATGTACCTAATTTTACTTTTCTTTAGAATTCCTAGAGAAACCCATCCACAACTCTCTTCAGGAACACAGATCAGTGTCTTACAATTCTTCTGCTGGCAAAGTTTTTTCTGACCTCTCACCTCCATCCCTCCCGCTGCCATGTAAACTTCTCTGCTGAAATGGAGAACATTCTCTTGCCACCTTATCCCTTGTAGGCGCTTTTAAAAATTGGACTTTAACAGAATAAAGATCCCTCACATTAGGTGTCTGTAATGTTCTCTTTGTAGGGTGGATCCTCTGCCAAACTAATTGTCTGGTTCTCTTGAAAAGCAATCTTTTCCCCCAGTTCATGTTCCATTTTTGACCTAACATGGCCATTCTTGGCCTTTTGAATAGGACTTGCTTCTAGTCGGGAATTAAATTTCCATAGCAACGCTAGCAGCCGTCTTAAAAGTCCTCTCCCCTGGCCCTATTTTAGTACTATGCCATCTTTCTCCTACAGGCAGGTGGTTTGCTTGGTTATAAGCCGTGTGTATATTTATTCTCATTTTAGTCAGGGCAGACGACAGCAGTGGCAACTCAAACTACTAACAGGATGAGCAAAAAATACACAATGGAGTCTGCCTGCTTTTAGTTCCTGAGGGGCCTGGGCTCCTGAGGAAACATGGGTGTTTACTTTTTAGCTTCAGAGCATTTTTTTCCATAAAACTGGGGATTGGAGGTTTTCATCTTATTTCTAAATCACCTGGGCCTTTTTCTCTAAGCGGGACACCCTGCTAAGCCTGACACAGGAAAAAGGCCTGAATCTTAGCTTTTGGGATTTATCTGTTTGTTTAAAGTTTATTATTTATGGCTGTTTTTGAGTAAACCATAAGAACTGTGAGGTTTTTTTTTTTTCCCCCAGAACTTACTACTCAGCTCCCTATCCGTAAGTCTAGAAGGATCTTTGTTGACTATGGAATCAAATCCAACTCTAGAATGTGACACTCAGGGCCCTCAATTTGCTGGCCTCAACCTACTTACTCAGTCTTAACTTTCTTACTTTCTTAGGTCCCCCTGCCCCCACTGCCAAACAGGATAGCATGTTTTCAGAATACCCCTGACACTGTCACCTCTTCGCCTTGTGCACCTGAACCTACAATACCCTTTCTCCCAACACACCTGTGGAATTTCTTCCCCCTCTAAGGCAGGGCTTCCCAACTGGTGTGTTGTGAAGTAGGTTACAGCAGGATTCATTCCCCTTTTCTCTGAGGGCAGCCAGATGGTGGGAGCCACCACGGAACCCCTCCTGGCCAGTGCTCCCGTCCATGGCAGCATTGTCCATGTGTCCCAGTAAGCCACCCAGCTTTTACCATTTTCTGTGAGTGCCATGTGATGAAAAGGGTGGGATGCCCTGCTTTTTTTTTTTTTTTGAGACGGAGTCTCGCTCTGTCACCAGGCTGGAGTGCAGTGGTGTGATCTTGGCTCACTGCAACCTCCGCCTCCCTGTTCAAGCGATTCTCCTGCCTCAGCCTCCTGAGTAGCTAGGATTACAGGCGCCCGCCACCACACCTAGCTAACTTTTGTATTTTTAGTGGAGATGGGGTTTCACCACATTGGCCAGGTTAGTCTTGAACTCCTGACCTTGTGATCCACCCGCCTCAGCCTCCCAAAGTGCTGGGATTACAGGTGTGAGCCACTGTGCCCAGCCTGAAGCCCTGCTTTAAGGCTCAGCTCAATGCGGTCTCCTCCACAAAGTCTCTCCTAGACCCTCCAGCCAGGAGATTCTATCCCTGTCTTGGACACCTCCCCCAGTCCTTCTGGAGTGTCTATGTTCTGCTTTGTATCAAGGGTATTCATTGCTTTTCTAGGCATCTTGCCTCCTTCCTCCCCCACTAGGGATTGGCAGCGTTGAGAATTCTGTTCTCGTTTAGCTACACGAAACGGTGTCTAGAACTGTGTCTTGCATGGAATTGGGACTCCTTACATGTCTGTCGATTTGACATCTAGAGCTCGTGTAACTGTAGGTTGTCTTCCAACAGCAACCCCCTTAGATATACTGCTCTTATTCCAATGACCCCACCACTGTTCAAAATATCTCTGGAATTTCTTTTCTGGAATTATTTTCAGAGAAGGCTTATGAGGCAAAGAATAAAACTAGTCTCTTTTCTTTAGAATCAAACAACGTGTATTTCATTTTTCATTTTTTGTCATTATGAGTCAATAATTTATTTATATATTTATATATTTATTTATTTATTGAGATGGAGTCTTACTCTGTTGCCCAGGCTGGAGTTCAGTGGTACATTCTCTGCTCACTGCAACCTCCGCCCAGGCTGGAGTTCAGTGGTACAATCTCTGCTCACTGCAACCACCGCTCCGATTCTCATGCCTCAGCCTCCTGAGTAGCTGGGGTTACAGGTGCACACCACCACGCCCTGCTAATTTTTGTCTTTTTAATAGAGATAGAGTTTCACCATGCTGGCCTGGCTGGTCTTGAACTCCTGGCCTCAAGTGATCTACCCACCTCCAAATATTTGTTGTACCTGGTCAACAAGTATTATTGAGCCCCAGGTACATGGTTTTTTTTTTTTTTTTTAATTAATGTAAACTACTTGTCTACCTTACTGGCAAGATTTGGTTCCAAATAAGTTGGGTCTTTTTCCAGAAATTGAATCTATCCTCAAAACAGTAGAGGTTTAGCATCTTTGAGCAGGGTTGCAAGGGATAAAAAACTGCAACAAAACAAAACAGAACAAAACAAAACAAAACAGCAACAACAACAACAATGGCCATGGCAGCATCACTGGAATGTGAGGCGCCTTCCCAGGTGCCACCTTAAAAAGACAACATTAACTTGGATACGTAAACTCTGGAGTGCTTATTAAAAAGACTGTCTCCCTGGCTTATGTCGCTCTTTGTACAGATATGTATCATTCAGAGACCTGAGGGACATTGAGTGTGGTTTGTTTTTTTAAGGAGTTTATACTCTGAAAGAGGATACATAATTCAAAGACTCTTGTGAGAAATCTCACTAGAATTGTGTTGACACCTGAGAGAACCTCCAAACTCATGAGTCAGTATGGTATGTAGTTAACATTATGTTATTTGGAGCCAACAGATGCAATTTATGTTGTGGCTCTGTTGCCCAGCTGGGATACCTTGGGTAGATACTTAAAATCTCTGGAGCTCAGTGTGCTTGCCTGTATAATGGGAGGATGATATCTACTTTATAGGGCTGTTGTAAAGATGAATATTGACTGTAGCACACAGCTATTCTGATTTCAAAGAAAACATCTACAAACATTTGGATTATTATTTTTTTTCCCCCAGCCAATAGAGGGCTAAGGAATAAATTGTTGTCTTCGAGCTTTTGGAGATTTACATTACATACTGAGTTTTAAGATGTTATCTGGTTCCTGTGAAGAGAATACTAAAGATCTGGCATTTGTTTGCTATAGAAATGATGGGAGCTGGAACTTCCTCTGAAGATGGTTAGGTGGAGGAATAGACGAATGGAGAAGACTGGGGAATTATTTATGGAGAAGTGGGAGCCTAGTTTGCAGAGTGTATTAAAACTACTCCTAATTTCTTCGGTTGGGACCTTCTTCTAAGCTGCGGGTTCTGCTTTCGAATGCGGCTGCCACTCCTTCCCCAGGCTTGGGCGCTAGAGCCTGCTAGTCCAAGTTCAACTTCTCCAGAAAGCTTTCCCAGAGAAACGTGATTATGCTAATAGATATGGGCAGTTTCTAAGTGCCAGGCACTGTTGTGGGCACTTCACATAAATACATTTATTTAGCCCCAGGAGGTAGGTTCCTTAATGGTCTCTGTTTTGTGAATGAGGAAACAAAGGCCCAGAATGGTGAGCAAAGTGACAAAGGTCCCATCGCTAGTTAGTGATCAAGCCTGGATTTGAGCCCAGGCAGTTGGGCTGCAGAGCACACTGCTTAGTACCACCCAACATCCCAGCAGCCTCCACACTGCTTGACCCCACCCACTTTAAGAATTAACAGGTGGGGTGTGGTGGCTTATGCCTATAGTCTCAGCACTTTGGGAGGCGGAGGTGGGTGGATCACTTGAGCCTAAGAGTTCAAGACCAGCCCTGGCAACATGTCGAAACCCCATCTCTACTTAAAAAAAAAAAAAAAATTAGCTGGGCATGGTGGTGTGCACCTATAGTCCCAGCTGCTAGGAAGGCTGAGGTGGGAGGATCACCTGAACCCAGGAGGCAGAGGTTGCAGTGAGCCAAGACTGCATCACCGCATGCCAGCCTGGGTGACAGAGTGAGACACTGTCTCAAAAAAAAAAAAAAAAAAAAATTTACAGATTAGTCCAAATGAATTAATTACTTATTTATCATGTTTATTGTTTGTCCTCCTTTCGCCAGTATCTAGGCTCCATGAAGTCAAGAATTTTTGTCTTTTAAAATTAACTGTTGAATCTCAAGTACCAAGAAGAGTGGAAGCATATGAGATGCTTAATAAATATTTGTGGAATAAATAAAGTTGTTAATACATTGCTTTTTAAAAACCTTTTTTTTAAAGCACATTGCTTTTTAGGAGTTCAGATCTATGTGTCTCTGGGCCTTCTGATGGTCCTGTTTTGTACAGGTGAATTTCAACCAGTGTTACTAATCAAAATGCCAACTCTTTTCCAGGGAAAAGCATATTCCCAGTCTGAAGCCTGTTTTCTGTGGGCACTTTTCTCAGTTAGAGACAATCACAAGCCTTGGAAATCAACTGGTCTTGGGGTTGTCATGGTAAATAGGGCCCGCAGGTTTGATTTTTCTGGTGTGTGTTTAATGTTTTTGTAGTTGAGTGTCTATGGGTGGGATGTATGCTTCTCTCAGCCACAGTCCCCTATTCTCCCTGGTGAGAAGAGACAGCTGTCCACTCATCCATTTCCCCTCCTAGCACCTAAATGGGGCTGGATGATTCTAGTCCAACTCCATTAGTTTTAGTTGAGGAAACTGATGCCCAGAGGTGGGGGTGACTTGCCTGTGGTCATGTAGCTGTCACAGTCTGGCATGCAACTCCCATCTGCCTCCCGGTCCAGTGTGCTTTCCCCTACACCATGTGCCGGGGCAGGAACGCTCTGTCTGATTAGGAATGAAAGCGGATGTCATTGTTCCAGAGGATAGGGAGTTTGGGGTGAAGGGACAAAGAAGAGGAGTTGAATGGTGACTAGCACCTCTCCTTGCTCTCTGCCACCACACTGCCACTGTGCACATTGGCAACCCCTTCCAATGATGGCATTTTCAGCAAATGGGGGGGGGGGGAATTGTAGGTTTCTCATTTCCCCCCACCTCCATTGTAATTAGTTGTCAAAAAATTTTAGATGGAAGGGGGAATGCTCAGGTCCTGATGAGATGATACAGCAAAGATTTCATTTCATCTTGAATTTGACATTAAACTTTAATAGTCTCAAGGACAAGAAGCCAAGAGATATCAGATGTAATGAGATAAAGCAAAGTTTCTCTGACAGCAAATTTGATCACAAATGGGCTCTGAGATTGCTTCTTTGATATAAATGAAACATAATTCATCTTCCAGTGCCCCGAATGGGCTTTCAGGCTGGGGACGAAGCTGGCATCTCTCTTGCCTGGCGCTGACAAGTGGCAGCACGGGGAGGAGGTGGAGGCTTGGCTGGACCCTGCCGGGCAGTTCAGCAGCTGGGGCTGGAAGAGATGAGACAAGTAGCAACGGAAGCTGGAGAGTATCCGGAGGCTCAGCCAGGGGCAGGGAAGGGAGACACCGATGTTTTGGCTCAGGAGGCTGTCCTCAAACTCAGAATGGCCACGAGGGTGTCAAACAGTGGGAGTCCCCTCACAGGGACGGACTCTGTGGGAAACTGCTCTCCTGACAATTTCCTGGTTCGGGCATGACAGGGGCACAGACATTTATTCTTGAATGCACTGTTCACTCTTTTCTGACATGTCTTCTTGAAACAGCACCTTCCTCTCCAAGAGCCCTGTGCCCAGTGCCCACATTCACACCAGCACGGTGCTGAGGTGGGGATGGTGTTACGAGGTCCAGGCTCCCAGCCTCCAGCAGCTCCCCTGTGTCTTCTCACTCATGCAGAAATGACCGTGCAAATGCCTTCAAAGCCTGCTCATCCCCTTTCTACGAGATTGCTGCCCTCAAGTCAGCCTTTTGCAGAAGTTCAGCTGGCACTGCTTGTTAGGTTCCTCAGGTTCTAAGATCCCTAATTCTTCCTCCTCGGGTCACTATGATCCCTCCTCCTCAGGTCACAAACCTGTAGAGACTTTAGGACAGATGCCTTAACCTGATGCCCCAAGCCCTCTACCACCTGGTGCCTTCCAGCCCTGCCTTCCGTTCCCCCTCCTGGGCATCATTATCATGGCCACAGCAGCAGGAGAGTGGCCCCAGGGCCAACCACACCCTACTCTGTGCTTTTGCTCTTGCAGTCCCGGCAGGAAGCCCTTCATCCGGTCACATTTTACTTGCCCTTCTTCAACCTCTAAAGTTACATCTTCTGAGAAGCCATCCCTCCCCAGCTCTGCCAGCAGACAGCTTGTCTCCCTGGGGTTCCCAGACCCGTTTATGGCTCCGAGTCTGTCATTGCTGTCTCACTGCTATTCCTGCATATATGTGTCTCCTCCAGAGCATGAGCTCTTTTGGCCATGCCTTACTGATTTTTGTACCTCTCTGGGTATGTCATGGTGCCTGGCGTGGAACATGTATCTACTGAGGATGCATTCAATGAAATTGAATCCTGGCCCATGGCACTACCTTCTGTGCCAGGCTCAGCTTAGCAGATAGCCGTCCCCTGGGGTTGAGAGGATCAGAACACATGTGCAAATACTGTAGTTTAAAATTAATAACTTTGTCCAAGTTTTTCTTCTTGTTCTTTTGTTTTGTTTTGTTTTGTTTTGAGACAGGGTCTTACTCTGTCACTCAGGCTGAAGTAAAGTGGCACAATCATAGCTCACTGCGGCCTTGGATTCCTGGGCTCAAGAGATTCTCCTGCATCAGCTTCCTGAGTAATTGGGACTACAGGCGTGTGCCACCACACCTGGCTAATATTTTATTTATTTATTTATTTTTGTAGAGACAGGGTCTCTCTATGTTGCTCAGGCTAGTCTTAAAGTCCTGGCCTCAAGTGATCCTCCCACCTCAGCCTCCCAAAGTGCTGGGATTATAGGCATGAGCCACCACACCTGGCCCCAAATTCTTCTGGATTGAGTTTGGGATTGCGAACTCGAGACCAAATTTGAAACAGAAGATCTGCTGACATCATCTCCTCCTTCCTGAGGGTGAGAATGAGAACTCTGGTTAAAGCATCTTTACCTTTCTCACCTGAAGACAGCCTGAACACCCTGGTGGGGAGGGAGCTCTCCTTGGAGAGGGGGTATTGAATTTGGCATTACTTAGGCTGAACAAAGATGTGGCTGGGGAAGCTGGGCTAGAGTAGGGTATGCATGAGAGATAGGCTATGTCCAACCTGGGAGGCAGAATCAGAGCTGGGAAGCAAGACCTGGTATATTAATTCATGGGGAAGCTGAATGTGAGAGCTTTGGGTCCATTCAGAGCATAGATTCAACCCAAATGCCCGTCAAGAGAGACATGGATAAACAAATTGTGGTCTATACATACAATGAAATATTTACTCAGCCATAAAAAGGAACAGGAAATGAGAGCATGCTACAACATGAATGAACCTTGGAAATATTATGTTAAGTGAAAGAAGCCAAACACAGAGTTTGCATATTGTATGATTCCATTTAGATTAAATGTCCAGAATTGAGAAATCCACAGAGACAGTGGATTGGTGTTTTTCAGGGGCTGGGAGGTGGGAGAAATGGGGCAACTGCTTAATGGGTATGGGGTTTTCCTTTTGGGGTGATAAAAGTGCTTTGAAAGTAGACAGAGGTGATCATTGTACAACATTGTGAGTATACTAAATGTCACTAAATTTTTAATTTGAAATGATTAATTTTATATTATGTGAATTTCACCATAATAAAACAACAAATTTAAAAATAACAAACAGAAAGGAAATGCAGGTGTAGTCCTGGGGCATCTGGGTAAATTCCACTGGATGTCTTTCTTGTCATCCTATGCCATCCTATGAAGCCACCCACACATGTGTGGGTGTCTACCAGGGCCGCCACTCTGCACATCTCCAGGGCACACCACTGGCATGATGGTCCATGTGGATAGAGCTTGGGGGCCCTGTGTTCACCCTGGGGTGCCACTGGGCCTCTGGCTGGGAGAGGGGCATGGTAGAAGCTCTCTGGGCCTGCCTCCTCTATCCATGTCTCCTTCTCCCATAATCATGATGTGATTCATTTTCCTCCCTGCAGCTGCCAACCAAGGGGGCTGACCACTGATAATTAAGATCTGGTGGGTGGAAAGATGGCCTCCCCCTCTGTGGTGTCAGTCTCTATCCCTGCTATCCTTCCTGTCTCCCAACACAGTGGTCATTGCCAGCACTCTGGAGATATAGTGGGCAAGGGAGGGGGAGAAGACCTTAGGTGATGACAGAAGGGACCCAAAGTCATTATTTTAATGGAGTCATTGGCTGTGCTTCCACATCTCCTTATCAATGCCATTAGAATTAATTTGATTGCATCCTCTCCCTCTTCTCCCTCTCTCCTTTCTCATCACAAATGACTTTCCTATGCATATGTTACTCAAGGGGATGACAAGGTTCCACATGGCGGGCCCTTCGAGGCAGTAATGGCAACTCATGGGAGCTCCTGCTCACGTATGGCTGCTTACAGAGCCCTCCTCCTTCTGGACATCAGCCTCTCTTGCTCCCAGGGTGCTGGTGTTGAAGAGGATCCTAAGGGACCTCTAGCCTTTGCCAGCTGGTATCTCCCTAGAGAACTAAGAAATCCTGCATCTGCCTCCCATCAGCCACAACAAAATCTAGGGACAAGAGCTCTAAAGAATGTTGCTTTGCTCTTTTATGCAGAATTCCTCAGCCACATGGAATTCTCCATCCTGGTAGTAGACTTTTCTTCCCACCCAATCCAGGCCTTATGGATTAGAAGCTTGTGAAGCAATTTACAATGACTGTGGCGTAACCCGCCTCCTGTGTAAGGGTGGAGGTAAATACCGTGGGTGTCAGAGGCTTTGGACTTTGCCAGAGGCTGGCCTCGGAGGGAAGGAACTGTGAATAGGGATGAGGATGGGTTGCACTAACAGGTTGCCGTCTAGTGGGTGGGGTCTCTAGTGGTTCTTGTCATTGTCTCCTTGGAGCTGGCTTCACTGATGCTACAAGGTGAAAGGGAAGCTTTCTGGATTCTGGAATAACTCCCACTTTCCCCCACAAATGCAGTCTTCCTTGGGCAGCCTGAGAAGCCTGCCCCATGTTGCCTTTCTGAAGCAGCCTCATAAAAGGTCCCTGGTGTGTTTGTTGACTGCCAGTTTGGACTTCAACAGGGTTAGAAGAAAAGAGTACATGGCAGCTACAAACAGCACCCACATTTAGCCCTTTGGCTGCTGCACTGTGGTCGTTTGCCTGGCCTGATGGTCTTTGCGGTCTGATGGATTCTGGAGTCTGTGGGTTGGACACTGCAGGACTGTACCACTCTAGCAGGCACCCTCTTGTTTGTGCACGTGGAGGAATGCTTTGGAGATGGCCATGTCCTCTGCCTTTCTAAAGGGATTGGTGTCATTCCTTGTAGAGATGGAAGGGGAGACTTAGACCATAAAACAGTGTGGCTGATTGAATGGAACCCCAAGAGAGTCAGGAACTTGTCTAAGCGCCCTCCCTTGGCCTCTGTCTAGCTATATGGCCTTGACCAAGCCATGTTTCCTTTATGGCTGTATTAGTTGGCTAGGGCTGCAGTAAAAAACTATCACAAATTGGGTGGCTTAGAACAACAGAGATGTATTGTTTCACGGTTCTGGAGGCTAGATGTCTGCAGTCAAGGTGTTTGGGAGGGCCATGTTCTCTGAAACCTGTAGGGGAGTGTTCTTCCTTGCTTCTTCTGGTAGTCCCCACATTCCTTGGCTTGTGACAGCATCACTCCAATCTGCCCGTGGCATTCGCCATGTGTCTCTTCACATTGTCTTCCCTCTGTGCATGTCTGTCTCTGTGTCCAAATTTTCCCTTATGGTAAGGACACCCATCGTATTGGATGAAGGCCCATCCTAATAATCTCATTTTAATTTGATGACCCTGTAATCAAATAGGGTCCCATTCTGAGGTGCTGGAGGTTTGCACTTTAACATATCTTTTGGAGGGGGAGGAAATTAACCTGAAATACGGGCCTTGTCTCCTTACCTGAACAATGAGGGTTGACCTAGGGTCCTTTCCATCATAGACCTTCTATGACCCAGTGCCATTTGCCAGGCACTGCCCCTGATCTTTTTTTTTTGCCAATGTAAAAAAAAAAAAAAAAAAAAACAGAGAAAAGAAAAGAAAATCTAAATTCCCAAGCAGAAGAAAAGACAGGTTTTTCATCAGTGATTGTCAAACTGTAAGAATCTCCCAGGGAGCAGGTTACAATTGCAACATTCTGGTCCCACTCCCAGAGATCCAGATCCAAGGGGATTGTGTAGGGCGTGAGGATCTGCATGTTCACAAGCTTCTGGTGATTCTGAGCAGATGGTTCTCAGACCTCTGTGTAAGAAATACCACTGTAACTCTTGGTCCTTAGACTCAGGTTCTGTCCTCCCCTGAGAGGTGGAGGGCTGGAGGAATGTAGCCCTTAGCGCTTTGGACCAACTGCTTCAGTCTTGGTCACTGCCTCATACAGAGATAGCTGTGGCAGGTGAGGCCCCGGCATGGCTGCTGTCTGGGGCCTTCTCTCAGGTCCTAGGGAGAGAATTAAGGCTGTGTGAACAGGGCAGGGGCTGGAAGAGAGGTGGGCAGCCCCCATCACCTTAAGGCCTGTGACAAATACCTTTCATTATCACCGAGAGGAATAAGTCACGTTTTGCAGTCCCAGGTATCTTTTCTTAATTGGTGAGACGGGGCTGATTTATTTGTTAATTAACAGATGGAGTCACATGCAGTAATGTGGTTTGTTTTATTTATACTTGACAGGGGTAGGGCTTCTAGAGAAGCTCCTGAGGAGGCAGGATCTGCCCGAAGGAGGGGCTGGGATGGTGTTTGTGATGGAAAGGTGCCGTCCTCCTGGTGGAGGCCCTTATGACTATATCCATCCCCCAGGCATACCTCATATTCCTTTCCTGACCAGAAAAATCAGTGCCACTTCCCATAGGGTTGGCAAATTTGTTTGGTCAGGTGAAAAACCAAAGGTATTATTTATTAAAAAGCTCAACATGTTCATCCTTCCTTCCATTCCTTCTTTTTTTTTTTAGAGAAAGGTGGGGAGAGAGACAGAGAGATTGAGAGAATAAGAGGGAGCCCTTCCATCATTTCTTTATTCCTTTCTTCCACAGAGATTGCATGTCTGCTCTGTGTCAGGCACTGTGCTATGTGCCGGGGAACCAGTGGGGAACACCGCAGACACAGCCCTTGCTCTCAGAGATCAGTTGCTCTCCTCTAGACGGTGGGGTGACCCTAAGAGGCTGCTTTGTTTACCTTATTCCTCCATGCTCAGAGTGAGGGAAACGAGAGCTCATGACCAGAAGATGCTTTGTAGCCACCTGGCACCAAGGCAGACCCGGCCACACTGGATGAACATTGGCTAGACAGGCTAGCTGCGGACAGTGAGGCAGCTCCGGGAAGTTGCAGTATAACTGGGAGCCTTTCCTTTGCCTCGGGGAGCTTCTGTGGGGCAGAAGCCTGAGCCTACCTCTAACAGGTGTTTGCAGGAACCTTCCCTGATGTGGGCACTCCTGAGACATGCCCCTAGTCTCATGACTCTTAATTCCAAAGGTCAGTACCAGGCTTCCAAGGTGTCCCTTCTGTTTGATCTGTAGCTCAAATTCCCTTTAAAAGTCTGGCCAGTCCATGGCCATGTCTGGTGAGTATCAGATACTGGTTTTACTTGTTTTATAATTTATAATTTGTTTGTTGGTTTTCCAATTACATTGTGCCTGAGCACATTTAATTCTCTTAACAAGTCTTTGAGGTAGGTACTGTAATTACTTTCATTTTATAGATGAGAAAATGGAAGCACAAAGAGATGAAGGTCTCCAGGGTCCCCCAGTTGGTGAAGGGCAGAGCTAGGATCTGCTCCTGGAGCTGGTGCCCTAAACCACAAACACTGTCCTCCTCCCAGCATCATGTAAGCCTTGTCTACTGCCAGATCCATATTGACACCCACACCCAAATCTACCTTTTAAAAATGCATCTATCTGCACATGCTCACACCTGCCTGAATATCTGGACCCAGTTTTGCCTCGTAGTCAAGCACGCTGGAGTGAGATGCCAGGTCTGCCTTTTACTCGGCTGTTTGTCTTTTCCACCCTGCCTTACTATTCCTCCTGTTCTGTGTCCCGAGGGGCTTACTGGCAACCTTTTCAGGTAGGCCGAGTGAAAAAGAACAACAGGCTCCAGTTGTAGGCAGGCAGCATAACAGCCGTGGACCCAGATGGCCTGTGTTCAGAGTCCTGCTCTGCCACATACCAGCTGTGAGACCCTGGGCAAGCTAACTCACCTTTTCAGGCCTCAGTTTCTTCCTGGATGAAACGGGGCTGATAGTACTGGTCTCACATAGCTATTGTGGAGAAGCAAGTTAGTGAATGCATGTGAAGTGCTTGCCACAGCGATGAATACATAGTGATGATAGTGGTGATAATATTGACAAAGATAACGACATAGACGTGATAAACATGATGTTGATGAAGAAGGAAAAGGAGGAGGAGGAGATGTCAGGGTGGTATAAAGGCCCTTGTGAATGCTGTCACCAACAACCTTGGGAGAATGTGCTCATCCCTCTGGCTCAGAGAGCCTGCCTAACAGCTATGGCGGAAGCATCCCTTAGGAGCAATTTCAAAGTCTCTCCCTTGTGTGGCACAACCCCTGTTCACAGCATGCCCATTCTCCTACACTCCAGGGAGCAGCTTGACAGTGACCCATCCATGAAGAGTTGCAGTGCCAACTTCTACTTGGAAGTGCCAACTTCCTCCTTCTATTCAACTCTGCAGAGCCCTTTGCTAAGTCTATGAAAGCAGATGGCGTAAGGAATTAGAAAGCCAAGCAGCTTTGCTAAGACCCCCAAGAAGGTAACGGTTTCTGCTAAGCATTCATAACAGCTGCCATTGTGTTCCAATTAGGTGTCTGGCCCTTTGTACAATAGCCACAAATAACCTTGTTAAAGGGTGAGTCAGACCATCTCCCTCTGATGCTCAGCACTCTACAAAGGGATTCTCATTTCATTCAGAAAAAAAAAAAAAAAAAAAAAAGCCAGAGCTTTCCAGTAGCCTCTAGTGCCCTATGGGAACTGATCTCCTATCCCTGCTCAGAATTCACCTTCTGCTGCCCTTTCCCACTGCTCCAGCCACACCAGCCTTGTCTGCACTGCAAATATAGCAGCCCCTTCTGCCTCAGAGCTTTTGCACTAGCTGTTTCCACTGCCTGGAATGCTCTCCCTCCAGATAGCCCCATGGCTCCCTTCCTCACTCCTTAGAGTTGTTTTTCAAATGTCCTAGTCTCTGTGAGGATCACCCTACTTTGATTTAAATTGTAAACCCTTTCCCCACCCCCTTACTCTGTTTCATTTTCCCCTTAAAACACTCACCTTCTACTTAGAATGTAAGTATAATTGTCTAATTTATTGTGTTTAAACTGTTTTCCCTATTAAAATGTAAACTCTATGAAGGCAGTGATTTTTGCCTATTTTAACATTGTAATCCCAGTGCTTAGATCAGTGTCTGGCACATAGTAGAAGTTTGATAAACATTTGCTGATGGATAAGTGCATGTGTATTGTGTGCTTTACATGTATTCACCTAATTAAAAAAACTTGCAACAAATTTACAAGGTAGGAACTATGATCATCCTCATATTACAGATAAGGGAACTAAGGCCCGGAGAGATTAAGCAACTTTTTCAAGGCCACACAGCTGAATAATGGCAGAGCTGGTTTTGGAACCTAATATCACTTTAGAGCCTATGCTAATGTTGATTATACTACGTTATTTTATCCATCCATCCATCCATCCATCCATCCATCCATCCATCCATCCATCTATCCATCTTCCCACTGTTCATACATCCACCCATCTTCTATTCATGTTTCCTTCATCCACCCATCTATACATCTTTCCACTGTCCATCCATCATCTTTTCTGTCTCTGCCTCTGTCCCCCTCTCTCTGTAGCACAGTCTACCTTGTACCATACACTATGATGAGGTCTATGGATCCAGAGAAGAAATGATACATAACTGAGTGATCATCGCCTTCAAGAAACTCACAGTACAGGATGATAGGCCTCTAAGGGCCTATGCTCAGGTTTTTAGGAAAGAAGGTTGGTTCTAAGCATGACTAAGCTGGAAATTAGAGATGATTTTCTCCAAGTTCTGGCTTCTAGTAATATTAATCTATTTTCATCTTGTCCATGTACCACAATATCCACAAACTGCACAAAAATCTCTACACAGGAAGGCAAAAGTCTCATCTGAATATGTAGTTTTTAGTGCCTGGCAAAGTGTCTGTCTTCTGAAAGCTCCTGGTAGAAATTAGAGGAGGTGGTAGGCATGAAACTGGAATTATCAGTATATTGCTCCTTTAGCAAAAGATGACCCTGGTAGAAAATCACAAGGAAGAAACATGATGAAATTATTTTTCTATTTATGTGCGATCCCTAAAGCTGAAGCTTAGTTTTTTAGTCTTGATCAGTGAAGTATCCATATGAAGGGAAAATTGAACCTGGTTTCCTAGTATGAGACGCAGATTTTGTGCAATAGTTTCCTACTAGTGAAATGTAAACACAACTTTATTTGTTAATAATAATAATATGACGATTACTTCTAGCAATAATAGTTAACATTTGTTGAGCATTAACACTGTGCTAGACTTGTGCTAAGTGCTTTACATACATGATTTGACTTAATGATCACTAAACCCCCAATGGGTAGGTAATATTAGATCTATTTTATAGAGATGGAAACAGACTTGGAGAGAGTAATAATGTGTTCCATCTAGCCCAATGCCTGGAACATAGTGGATGCTCAAACAATGTTAGTCCCCTTCTTGGCTACTCTCCTTAATAGTACATTATGGTTGTAGAAGCCTTGAACTTTCCTAGACACACCTGGAGTCCATTAGTATTTGCTGCCTATACCACCTCTTGGGTTAATGAGTTTTATAAGCTGACAACCAGCTGTGCAAAGCAGTAGTTCTTCCTTTCATTTGTTTTAAACTACCTATTTCAGGCTTCAAGTGGTGCCTCTGTAGATCCAGTGATTCAGGAGTTGATGAGCACATTCATGTTCAGCTTTGATAGCCTTTAATCTTGCAGCCATTTATTGTGCACCTGCTATGTGCCAGGCGTTGTGCTACTCTCTGTGGATACAAAGAAGAAATCTTCCCTGACCTTAAGGAGCACTTACTTAAAAGACTTTGATTACTGGACTTGGTAATATGGTTGTGAGGAAAATGGACTTTGGAATCAGGCAGGCAGAGATGATCTATTTAAGCACACAGGTTGTGCACGGCACAACTCCAGGTGGTGCCATTCACATTGAGTACAGTTACGCACTGTGGAGTTGTGCAGTGCACGGCTTGCACGTAGGCACATGGTGACCTTGCAGCTAGGGGTGGGGGGATGGGGGTCACAAGCAAGTTACTAATATTTTCTTTAAGCTTCTGTCTCCTTAAATGTAATATGGTAATCCTACTACCTTCCTCACAGGGTTGCCTTGAGGATTAAATGAGATCATGCATGCTGAGAGAAGATTACAGTGGCTGGCACATGGGAGCTGCTGAGTAAATAGGAGCCTTTATCATCTTGTCTTTCCAGATTCAAGAGTGTGCTTTGCTGTGCAGTGAGCTCTAAACAAGTCTGATCTTATCTGGGAAGGCTCAGGCCCATCTGAGAACATGCACGTGGCTTATTGAGACCTTGGCGCTGATCAATAGAAATAGTGTTCTCAACTGCTACTGGAAGGTTAGTAACCTCCTCTGAGATTCTGCTGCTGAAGTGGCTACACAGAGGTCTCCCCATCTCTTTCTTGCAAAGATCAGACATAATAACAATAAAAATTCTTTATTATTATCATGCAATAAATATTTGACATTTGTGCTTTGCCAATATCTTTGAACATCCTTCTTAGGCTTGGGTAATTCGTACAGATTTTGATAATCTTCCTAAGGTAGGGGCCAGAAGACTTGCATCTCAGCTCCCTTGCAGCTGCGGCTGGCTTGTGACTGACGTTTGGCCAATTAGGCTCATCTGTAGAGACTTGTTTAGAGGGTGGACAGTATGCGGAGCTTCAGGCAGAGGGGGATCATTTTTCTGGGCAGCGCAGTGGTAGAGGAGTTTGGTTCTTTGAAGACAGTTGTGGCTTCTGACATCAAGTCCTGAGCATCATAGCAGGCAAATGGAGGGGGGCGAATTCCCGGAAGAGCACCCCCAGAGAGATTGGGCATGAGTCCTGACTGTGTGGCTTTGGACGTAGCCTCTGAGTTGCTGGGAGCTACCTATATCCTTTAATAAATAGGGTGTTTTCACAAGAACTAGTAGATTGGGTTATTTATAGTTAAGGAGGTTGGCTGATACTGCAGTAGTAGTAATAATAATAATAATATTTATACTATAACTACAAGCCCCTCCACATCAGCTTTGGCAAAAGTGATTGGGGATCCCAGAACTCCTGGTGCTCCTGGAAAGAATGCCACTGCCCCACCCACCCTGCTATGCTCCCCCAGCAGTGGAACTTATGTCATCAGGTGATGTAGTTACCTAATGACCCCTGGTGACTTCTGATTCTTTCAAGATTTTAGCCCCTGGCTTACTGTCTCTTTGCTCTGACCTCTCTCATATTTCTTGGTGATTTCAGTATCGATGATGCTGCCAGGACCCTGACGTCTCAGTTCTTTGACCTTCTTCTCCAATGTGCCTGTTCTCCATCCTGCCCCAGCCACTCACCTCATGGTCATACCCTGGACCTTGTCATTGTCAGTAACTTCCCTCTTCCAAGAGATGCATATTAAGGGGCCCACTCTCTGACCCCTACTTTTATCCTTCTGGCTGACAAGCTCTGGTACCCTGACTCTAACAATCCTTCCCCCATCGACACGTACAGTCCTTCCATCCAAATACCCTTTGGTGCTTTCCGCCCTTCTCCAGTCCCACCTTTTATCCTTATCCAGCTTAAAGTCCATCGTTGTAACCACTCTTTTGCATACCGCTCAGTTCCTTTGCTCCGCATGTCTTTATATTCAAGGAACAAAACCCCAATCCTGATAAAGCCCGACTGTCTGTTGACTCGGAGCTTACACTTGTGCAGCTGAATGGCTGGGGAAAAGTACATCCTAATCTGTCTGATTTCACTTCAGCTCAGGCAGGCTCTGTGTGCTACACCCACCCTCCCATACTTTCCCACTCCTTTCACTCTCCCTTTTTTCTCCATGGCTGTTTCATTCCTTTTACCCTCCCCAAAGCTTCAGTGCCTCCTCCCTCTCCTCACTCTCAGTGACTTCACCTCCTGTGTCACCACCACAACATCTACCCCCTCCCTCCCATGCATCGGTGCCTGTTTTCTGGCCTCTCTCTTGTCACCAAGGGTAAACTACTCATGCTTCTGGGCAAGGTTGGCCCCTCCATGAGTGTACCTGATCCCACCCCTGCCAGATTTCCAAGGGCATCCCTCTGCCATTCTCCCTGCTCTCTCCTGTATCATCAGTTTCCTTCTCTCTGCTGCATCATTTCTCTCAGCATCAAACATACTGTTATTTCCCCTACCTTTAAAAAAGTTCTCTCAACCCCACATCTCCCTTTAGCAAAACTCGTCAAAAGAGTCGTCCACATTTGTGCCTCCAATTCCTCTCCTCCCATTCTGTCTTCAATCCATTCTAATTACACTTCCCTCCCACCTCTGAAACTGCCATTGCCAAGAGCTCCACATTGCTTAATCTAGTGGTGAATTTTTTGTCTTCATCCAACTTGACTCATGGTTGACATTGGACAGAGCTGATGACTGTTTACTTCTCAAAACATTTTCCTCACTCACCTTGCAGAACTTGACCTCTCCTAGTTTCCTTCTTTCCTCACCAACTGCTTTTAACTCCCTGTTCTCTTAATGGTGGAATGCCCCTGAGCCTAATCCTTGGACATCTTTTCTAAGTGATCTCATCCAATTCCATGGTCGTAAGTTCATAGCAGATAAGATGACTCTCAAATGTGTCTCCAGCCCTGAACTCCAGACTCATACTCAGTTGTTATTTGACATTTCTACTTGGATGCCTAAAAATGAAGTGCCGATCTGTCCTCCAAACCTGCTAGTTTACTAGGGCTGCTGCAACAGTGTTACAAATTGAGCAGCTTGAAAAAACAGAAACTTATTGTCTTACAGTTCTGGAAGCTAAAAGATCAAGGTGTCAGCAGGGCTGTGCTCCCTCTGAAGGTGCTAGGGAAGCACCCATCCCAGGCTTCTCCCAGCTCCTTATAGTTCTTGGACTGGTGGCAGCATCACACCAGTCCTTACCTGGTGCTGTCCCTGTCTGTGGGTCTCTGTGTCCAAACTTTCCATTTTTAAAAGGATACCAGTCATATTGGATTAGGGTCTACCCTAATGACCTAATTTTAACTTGTCTATATCTGCAAAGACCCAATTTCCAAATAAGATCACATTCTGAAGTACTGGGGGGTAAGACTTCAATGTAACTTTTTGGGGGGCCAAAATTCAAAGCATATCACTGCTCCTCCCACTTGACCTCATTTTGGTAAATGGCAACTCCAATCTTCCACGTGCTCAGGTCAAAAACCTTGGAGTCATCAGTGACTCCTCCTTTTCTTATACCTGAATATCCAATCCATCAGCAATCCTCTTGGTTCTGCCTTCAAAATGTATTCAGAATCCAAACAGATCTCATCACCTCCACAGCTACCTCCCTGGTCCAAACTGCTGTCTTTCATCATCTGGATGAATGGCAACAGCCTCCTATCTGGTCTCCCTGCTTCTGCTCTTATCCCTTATAGCAGTCAGAGTGACCCTTTATAAATGTTAGACAGTGTCTCTGCTCTGCTCAAAATCCTTCCATGCCCCGCCCGCTCCCCTCCCCCACCCCCTGCCGTGGTGTGTAGATTACAGACCAGTAGCCTGCAATGTGTTACATGGTTCACGCACATCTTTACTTCTCTGGACTCATCTTTCCCACTCCCTATTCCCTCCCTCTGTTCCATCCACTCTGCCTCCTTGCTGGTTCAGCCTCAGGGCCTTTGCACTTGCTTAAAATGCCCTTTCCCTGGATAAGTATTTGGTTTGCTTCCTCACTTCCTTAGACTTTTGTCCAAGTATTATCTTCTCTGTGAGGTCTTCCTTGACCAACAAATGTAAAATTGCAACCCTGCCATCATCGGTTCTCTCACTTTATTTCCTTTCTAGCACTAACCTTCAGCTGACATGCTATATATTTTCCTTATTTCTTGTCTGTGTCCCCAACTTGAACGTCTGCTCCTTGGGGACAGGGGTATTTATCTATTTTGACCACGTTTGTATCCCCAGGCCTAGATCAAAGCCTACATCACATAGTAGGTGATAGGAAATATTTGAATAAGTAATTGATTAATTGAATTAATAATAATAATTATAATAATGATGAACTGACAGCAATTAGCAGCATTTGAAGTATCATCTCCATTTAGTTTATCCTCCCAGGAGCCTGGTGAGGGAGATCTTATCCTCATTTTGTAGATGAGAACACTAAGGTTTGATATGATGATTCCTGGCGGGTGACATTGCTATTAGGTTGGTGCAAAAGCAATTACGGTTTTGCATTAAAAGTAATGGCAAAAAACCACAATTACTTTTGCACCAACCTAATTGTAACAAAGCAAGACCTGGCTTTGGAATCAGACCATCCAGGTTCAGCTGTTCACCCTGCCGCTATGTGAGTCTTTAAGCATTTCCATAATTTCCTGAAGCCTTAGTTTCTTCTTCCATAAAATAGGGATAATTCTTATGTCATAAAAGTGTCAGGAAAATTAAGTAAGTTAATCCTTGAGTGGTGACTGGTAAGCACTTGATAAATGTTAGTTTTTATTATTATTCTCCTTATTTATTATTATTATAATATCCCACTAATGAAGCAAGAAATAAAATAGAGGGGAAGAGATTCTCTTTTGGAATCTTTATTTTATTTTGACATCAACTCAGGACCCAACTACAGCCTTCTTTTGAGATTTAGGAGTTTAGGATTTTCGTTTTTAAAAGGCTCAATCTGGTCCAAGTCTCAACAACTAGATGTTTAGTGTTAGTGTGTATGCGTGTGTGTGTGTGTGTGTGTGTATGTTGCGTGTGCCTGTGTATCTTTATTTTCCATTTACCTCGAAATTGATAGATTTCCAATTTAGAGCAAGGGGGGATCAGGAGGGAGAAGGAAAATGGAGCTGCCCATCAAAATTAGCAGGGAAGTGGGTAAAGGTCATTTGATCACAGCTTGGCTGTGCTCTGAATTAACCTGCATAACAGAGACTTGTTGAGTTTGCAGCTCTTTAAGGTGCATATTAACACCAGGAGGAAGGCAAGGAGACACCCTGAGAGAAGGTCAATTTGTGGCTGCTCAAATCAGCAGGGCTCCTGGAGAAACTTGGCTGGAGAAGCCAGCTCTGGGCCCTTTGGGTGAGAAGCAAGAGAGGAAAGTCCAGTCTATGGAGGAGGGGAGGCCCCGGTGCTTCTTGGGGGCAGCTTCTGCAGTCTGGCTAACCTGTGAGAACCCTGAAAGTGCAGCTGGGAGGGACTTCCTCCCGAGCTGGAGCTGCAACAGAAAGAGAATTAAGGAGAGGTGAGCACCGCATCCAGCGGCAATTGCAGATTCATTAATTGTCTGTGGGGAAAAGAATGGGAGGCATTTATATGATAAAGATGCTGGGAAATTAGAGGGAACAGCAGTGCTGTTTACTGTTTTTATTTTATTTTTATTATCATTAAATTGCTTCAAGTCACCTGTAATTTTCTTAGGCTGTCACAATTACAAATCTTTGAGGATTATAAAAGACACACACAGTCAGAAAGGTATAATTTAAACGTGCAGAGGTCTGAGGGCCTCAGCTCTTTTTCATTACCTCCCTGGCAGTTGGCACTAATGGGTTGAATTAAGTGACCCCCCAAGGCAGGTTGCAGTTTCCAAGCCGTGTGGTTTTCCCATGAACTTGGGCCATGGTGGACAGCTGTGTCCTGGAGGGAGGAGGCATTACCTGACTGCATAATCCTGCTTTGCCCCAGAATGGCTCTCTGTCTGTGGGTGAGTCGTTTGTCCTCCCTGTCTCTCAGTCTCCCCAGCTGTCATGTGGGGATATTAGTCCATAACTTCCAAGAGTGTGGTTTGGCTTATATAAGACTATGAATTCTGTGTTCTGGCAATAATTCTCTGACAACAGCTGGGTGTCCTGCAAGTCTATTGGAGTCTGACACTAACCACTGGGAGTCAGCATCAGATCCCACAAGTTAAAGGGCCAGGTCACCAACGAAACCATCCTTACTTCAGATATCACTTGCAAATGGGGTCCCCAGTGCAGGGGAGAAAAAAGGAATATCTTTTCCTCACTCATTGCAAGGTTCATGGCTGAGATCCTGTAACAAAAGACAGATTAATGAGAAAGAAGAGCATGCAAATAATTCAATACAAGTTTTTGCATGGCCTTCAATAATGAAGGTCCAAAGACACAGGGAAAACTGTATTTTTATGGACAGTCATGTGGAAGTGTGATTGGAGAACAAAGAGTGTGCTCTCATGGTAATAAACTAGGGGAAGCTTAGTGAGGCCTGTTTGTTCAGATTCTTCTTGGCATCCCTGTGTGATCATTCTTTCCTCTGAGTGTAGCCAGGACGCCTGTCATGTGAGGGTTTTCAGGGGAGGAAGGAGGGAGAAGGTCAGAGAGCGACCTTCTCAGGTTTTATGGCTTGCTTCAGGGAAGAACAAGTGAGGAGCATTTCATTTTCTATGATCTGTTTCAGGACAGAGGGGGTGGAGAAGGATAGAGAAAACTTCCTGCTTCTGCAGTTTTCTCAGTTTCTTTTAGCTTAAAATACTCAGTATGCCAAGATGCCATATTTTGGAGTAGTGTCTCCTGCACTCCGTCACTAGCCTACCTGCACTTCTGTCTGACTTGGCTACAAATTCAGGTGACTGCATGAGTCTCCTTCAGGTTCAATAATTTTCTAGAACAACTCTCGGGAATCACTAAAAGTACTGTACTCACCATTACAGTTTTACCTTAAAGGATACAGGTCAGGAACAACAAAATGCTCAAGGTAGGGTGATGGTGCACAGAACTTCCATGCCCTTTCCTTGTGAAATCGCCTTTCTAGCACATTAATATATTCACCAACCAGGAAGATCCACTGAGCTTTGGTGTCCAGAGTCTTTATATGAGTTTCATTATGTGGGCATGATTGATTGAATCAACGGCCTTGTGATTGAACTCAATCTCCAGTCTTTCTCCCCTCCCTAGAGCTGGGGGCTGGGGCTGAAAGTTCCAACTCTAATCCCACGCATGGTCTTTCTAGCATGGCCAGCCTCTCCCTTGAAACTTTCTAAGGGCTCCCCATTAGCATTTATACACTTTACTGTGGTCAAAAGGGACTTGTTATGAATAACAAAATACATTCCTATCAGGAAATTCCAAGAGTTTTTGAAGCTGTGTGCCAGGAACTGGGGACAAAGATATCACAGCTTCCAAGTTGTAGTTTTCTTCAGAATCACTACAGAGCATGTTAAAAGTTCAGCTTCCAGGGTCCTGGTCCTCCAGGTGGTTTTGATACAGTAGGGCTGGGCTGGGACTCACAATTCTCCATTTCTACCATTCCCCCAGGTGATGTTGGTATGGGTGGGCTATGCGTCACTCACTGAGGAATGCTGACATGATGTAATGTACAGTAACATGCATGGAATTGCTCTGAAAGCTGTACTGTTCTCCACAGACATTAAGCATTATCACTAGGACTGTTTCCTCCTTTGAACAGGTTTGATTGTTGGATATGTGTTAAGTGTAATTGTAATTAAATACTAGAGCTGAAGGATACTTAGAAGCCTTAGGTAATCTAGTTCCCTGGGATTCTTTGAAATATTTTTAGGGGTTGGGCAAGGTTGGAAGATGAAGTCAGAAATGGGGATGTGCAAAGCCTAATGGAGACTAGAGTTGGGCCATTCACAATGCTCCCTTAGCCATTCCTGCAATACTCCCCCTCATTTTCCCTCATTGCCTCCTTGTTCATCCCAATGGATGTGGGTTGTGTTTGTAATGGATGTGGGTGAGCCCCCACTTACTGCCTCCTCCCCATCTCCTAGACTGACTATAAAGTGTGAAGCCTGGGTCCTCTACAAATCTGGGACCTCAGCCGTGACCTCAAAACTCTTGCAAGTTTCTAAATTGATTTCTTGAACTGTGGTTTTAAGACACTTCCCAAAGAACCACCTGGAGAGTGATAGTGAATTGGTATCTTTGCAGGATGAACAAAGAAATTGGCATTTTATTTTGTTTTAACTTTTTTGAGATAGAGTCTCTCTCTGTCACCCAGGCTAGAGTGCAGTGGTGCAATCTCAGCTCACTGCAACCTCCGCCTCCCAGGTTCAAGCGATTTTCCTGCCTCAACCTCCTGAGTAGCTGGGATTACAGATATGTGCCATCATGTCTGGAGAATTTTCATATTTTTAATAGAGATGAAGTTTCACCATGTTGACCAGGCTGGTCTTGAACTCCTGACCTCAAGTGATCCACCCGCCTTGGCTGGGTTTACAGGCGTGAGCCACTGTGCCCAGCCGGAATTGGCATTTTAAACAAATTCTTAAGAACCCCCAACCCCTTTCCCTTAGCAGGCAGCCTTGTCTCTAACTTGTAGACAGTCCAGTGCAAGCTGGCAAGGGTTAGTGTACTGTCTGGCAGGTGGTGGGCCGTCGTGGAAGTTGATGGAATGGATGAGAGTGTCAATAAATTCAAGCTTCCTTCTCTCCAACGTTAAGTTCTTTTGTGTCTTTGTGTTTCTACTCCCCATTCCAGTCCTGACCAAGGCCCCGGTGGGGCTTCTGGCCTTGTCCAAGATCCTGCTCTCAGTTAGCCTCTCTCTCCTGTGTCTTCAGTGTCTTTCTTTCCACCCATCTCTCCGCATGGACAGGTATCCCCAGGCCTCCTTTCAAGATACCCTTCTGTTTTCTCTTTCTCTGTGTCTCTAATCAACACTGGTTACTTTCCCTCTTAGATCAGTGGCATCACCATTCTCTCAACTTCCTGCACTCCTCACCTCTCTCTCCCTCTTTGCTACATCAGTCTGTGGCTGAGTCCTCCTATTTTACCTCTGCTTTTTGTGTTGTATCCAGTTTCTTCTTTCCCTCCCCAGTTTCTTCCCTACACTGGGCCTCCCTTTGCTCACTTGAAGTCTTAGCTCTTTTCATATCGTTACTTTGTTCAAGATGCTTCTATGACTCCCCACTCCCAGCAGAATTAGATCCCCAATCTTTTGTTGCCACAATTTGGCTCCTGCTTATCTTTCTTTTATTTATTTATTTATTTATTTTTTGAGATGGAGTCTTGCTCTGTCGCCCAGGCTGGAGTGCAGTGGTACGATCTCAGATCACTGCAACCTCTGCCTCCCGGGTTCAAGTGATTCTCCTACCTCAGCCACCCGAGTAGCTGGGATTACAGGCACACACCACCACGCCTGGCTAATTTGTGTATTTTTAGTAGAGATGGGGTTGCACTATGTTGGTCAGGCTGGTCTCGAACTCCTGACCTCGTGATCCGCCTGTCTCGGCCTCCCAAAGTGCTGGGATTATAGCCATGAGCCACCGCCTCTGGCCTCCTGCTTATCTTTCAAAATGTATCTTCCACCACTCCCCTGAACTTTCAGTTTTCCAAAAATCCTAGATTCCTTCCCTCCTGGACCTGAGCACTTGCTGCACCTCTTGCCTCCTCACCTGTAGCCTTGCTGTTTGCATCCCTGCTGCCTTCCACATCAATCAGTTCAACTCCATGGCCCCTGTTCCAGGAAGGCTTCCATCATCCCCAGGCATAAGATTATCCCAGGAACCTCCCTAGCTCACCCCTGGTCTTTCCTGTGATTTGTACCACAGTCTGCTTTGCTTTGTGATTGTTCAGGTATGTGTCAGCTTCTGAGATTGTCAGCTCCTTGAAGATGGTAACAATATCAATAACAGCAGGTCCAATGACACCTACTATGAGTACCAGGTTCTTTGCATACAGTAACTTTGAAACTTATAACTGTACTCCAACTTAGTTGTAGTCTCCATTTTAGAGATATGGAAACTGGGGCTTAGAAAGGTAAAGGCCAAAAAGCTGACAAGGATGAGATTCAAACCCAGACTGACTCCAAAACCCACTCTCTTTCAACTCCACAACATGGCTCCCAAGGCAAAGAAGACAAAATCCACATTTATTGAGCACCTACTGTGTGCCACTGCTGGTAGGGATCCAAAGCTGGACAAGATCATCCCATGAAACAATATATATATGAGTTACCAGAACAGCATCTGGCACGCAGTAGGTGCTCAATAGATGCTAATTGAGAAATGGATAAACTCAGAGTCCACTCCATGCCAGTGCTTGCTTCCAGAGTAGAGGCTGAGACCTCCCAGAGAATTATGGAAGAAACCCTGGGGCCTGAAATCTCATTCTGGCTCAGCCAAATGCAGTTCCGATGACCCTGAACAAGTCTCACAGCCTCTTCAAACCTCATTTCCTTGCAGTGAAATGAAGAAGCCAGATGACTTTTTTCTAAGGTCCTTCCAACTCTAACAGGTGAGGTGATGTAGGGGTCAGTGAGTTGTAAACAGGCAAGGCAAATACAAGCAGAAGTCACGATTTTAATACTTGAAATCCTTTCAGCAGCAAAGGCATTCCTCTGGTTTTTAGGAAGGCAGGATAATTTCCTTTTAGGGGCCAAAGTTCCCAGCTTGCCTGGGCCATCAGGGACACAGGAGCAGTGGACAAGTGGCCACTGCTTTCTGTTGCATATGTTGGGAGTGTGATGCTCTGAGAGCCCTCCTGTCTCATGGGGTACTGACTTCCATGGTATCTGGCCATGCTTGGCAGAGAGTTAATTAATGTCCGCAGGGCGAGTTAGCAGAAATAACAATTGCTTTGATTAAGGGAGAGAGATGGCTATGAGCTTTGCTTTAAGTAAAATGGACAAAGACAGGATAAGAGATCATCTGCTTCACCTTGAGTGCTGGGGCTCACTGGCCTGGACTTCTGTCCTGGCTCTGACCCATCCAGCTTCCCCCAGGAAATGAGGACCCCTTCCAGTTGTGCCTTAAAAGGACCCTTATTTTTGTTGTTATCCTAGATGCAAGGATCAACACTGCTGTGGACTCGGTGAATATAAATTTGGAGAGGAGCCCAAGATGATCAGGAGGCAGTGACTGAGGGCAGAGTGGAAGTACCTGGGTGCAGAGTCGGGGAAAGACACACAGCACACCATGGATAGTTAGTGTGACTTACCCTCCCGAGGGCTGCTGTGTGCAGACTCTGCCCTCAGCTCTTCCCTGCATTTTCTCATTTGATTTGCACACACATCCAAGGAGGAAGTGTGAACCCTCTGGTTCAGGTCACTTGGCTTGTGAGTAATGGAGCCACAATTCTAAGGCAGGTCCGTTTGTCATGGGTGATGAAATGATTACCCATTACAATATTACCCAGACGATTACCCAAGACAACCTCCTCCGGGGCCAGTAGAATGCAAGGAGGCTGGAAAATATTGAGAACAAAAGAACAAAGAGGAGCCAAGAGCAATGAGCTTAAGAGGGGGAAAGGAGTGAGGCCCAGGGGTGCTCACACTTGCCAAGTTGGCTGCTGGAAGCTTCTAAGGCTAATATTTTTCAAGCTCCTACTGTGTGAGAGGCATGTGCTGAGAAGGATTGCAGGTGCCAGCTCGTTTAATCATCACGGTAACTGCACGTGGTAGTTGTTCATGATGGTTGACTTTGTCAGTTTGACTGGGCTAAGGGAAGCCCAGATAGCTGGTAAACATGATTTCTGGGTGTGTCTGTGAGGGCTTTTCTGAAAGAGGTTAGCATTCAAATCAGTAGACTGAGTAAAGAAGATCACCTTCACTCAAGTGGATGGGCATCGTCTAATCCCTTGAGAGACTGAACAGAACAGAAGGCGGAAGAAGGGGGAGTTCTCTCGGTCTCTGCTTGAGCTGGGACATCCATCTTCTCCTGCCCTTGGACATTGGTGCTCCTGGTTCTCAGGTCTTCAGACTCGGACTAAATTACACTACCATTTTTCATGGTTTTCCACTTTGCACACAGCATATAGTGGGTCTTCTCAGCTTCCACAATCGTGAGCCAATTCTCATAATAAATCTCCTCTTATATTTCTCTCTGTATATATGTAGATATCCTACTGGCTCTGTTTCTCTGGAGAACCAAACTAATACAGTGTTATCTTGCACAGAAGGAGATTAAAGCTTGGAGAGGATAAATGCTTTGTACAAAGTCATGTCACCAGTGAGAGCTGCAAGAATTTGAACCCAAGTCTGTCCTACTCTGAAGTACATGCTGCTTCCACCATCCAGCACTGCCTCCCTCTTTGCAGAACATCACAAAATGCTGCTAAGTCAAGCATTGGCATAAAGCACATTCCTCACGTCCAAGGGGAGGGAGAAGGGAAAAGAGTGGGAGTGGAAACAGGAAGAGAGAATACTTGTTGAGTACTTCAAACCGGCTGCCACTTGGCTAGGTACTACACATGTGTTTAATCTCATTTAATTCTCACAACACCCGGTGGGAGGGGCATAATTGCCCACATTTTGCAGATGAGTGTATTGAGGCTCAGAAATGGCAATTGATTTGCCTAAGGTCACAGAGCTAGTAAATGGTGGACCAAGGATTTCTATCCAGATGGGCCCAACTTCAAAGCCCAGGTTAATTAAAAATATAATTTTGTGCTAAATCAAATAGCAGCTCATACTAGATTCTATTAGAGCCAAGCCATAGCAGAGGCCAATAGTTAAAAGTAAGTTTATAGTTGAAAAATTTACAATTAAGGCAATCATCAATTAACTTAATTTTCTGGGAACAGAGAAAGGTTTGCTGTTATTGAATTTTTGCTGCGGCAGAATCAGTAGCCTTGTTTCCAAACCATGGAGTGTGTTCAATAAAGCAAGAGTTGGAGAGAGCAGCTCAGGGAAGCTGACCCAGGCCGCATGCCCAGAAAGGGGACTGTTCGAGAGCCTTCTGGGCATGAAGAGCAGGCGGGAAGCACAGCCAGGTTAGGGGCTGCCTGGGAGAGTAGTTTTGGCTTCAGTCTTGGCTATGCGCAGTATCTGCCAGAAAAGATCATATGCTCTCAAAAACCAGAGACAAGGAACAAACTAATGTGATCATTTCTCTTCCTTGCTCAGTAACCTTCAATGGCTCCCCGTTGTATCCTGAATAAACCCCATAAGCCTTACCGTGACATTCAAAGCTCAGCACAACCTGGTCCCAATTTACTTTTCTAATCTTATCTCCCACTAATCTCCCCACACAAACTTCATGCTTAAGTTTAACTGGTCCAGTTTTTATTCCATGAACCCAATTCTCAGTCTTGGATCTTGGGCTATATCTTTTCTCTTTCCTTCCTTTCCCCTCCAAATCTACCTAGTAGATTCCTGCTCATTCTTCAAGTTCCTTTCCAAGGTAACCTCCTCCGTGAAGTCTTCTCTGATTGCCCATGTAGAAGCAAACTCTCCCTCAGGTCATTACTCTGTACATGTGGCACTTATCACATGACGCCTTGAATTGAGATTATTTGTGTCTATGTCTCATTTTTCCTAGTAGGCTTGTTCTCCTTTAGTCAGACCCTAAAGCTCACACCTGTAGGTGTAAGAATTAAACAATAACTAATGAACTAAAAGGTTAAGTAAATAATGGTCAATATTTAAATTCAACAATTTAAAAAGTACCTTGAACTTGCTTAAAAGTTAGAGACTTGAAACATTTTGAGAACTAGGCTGCTTGGAGCTCATAAATGATATTCACTCATTCATTCATTTACTCATTCAAGATCTTCAGTGTGGATTGATATACTTTTTTCTGAAACTCTTGTTTGAGAGCCTGAGGATACAAGTCCTCCACAAGGTTGGGTCTATTAGGAACTGCAAATGCCATGGGTCCTCATTCAACCTATGGCTACAGAAAGTGGCCTTCGGAGCAAGATTCATGGCTTGCCAGGTATTCATCTCCTCCTGGGGTTGGGTTAAGCCACAGGAGAGAAATTGAAGGATGCTGCTATTAAAAATTCTTGGTAACAAGCCAGGTAATTTCTCCTGTGTTCAGCTCCCACATTGCACTTTGTTCATGCCTGGAAGAAACAGAAACTCCCAACCACAGAAAATCTCTTGCCAGTTTGCCTAGCAGCACTGACACCTACCTTGTCTCTAGTATACTTGTACATTTGCAAAATTAAGTCAGCATTGGGGCAACTTGGATCAGCCACAGACAAGTTAGAAAGACGAGCGTACCAACTCTGGCCAAAAGCCAAATGCTGCTCAGCTTCATCATTCTCTGACAAATGTGGACTTACCTGGATTTTTTTTTTTAAATCATCATTCTTTATTGGCCCTCACCTTTTGTGAAAGTTGGAGAACAATCTCATTTTGAGTAGCAAGCAAGAAGACATTTGTGCTACGTGCTACATCTCTAGGCAATATACACAGCGATTAAGAATGTGGGGCTTTGGGGTTCATTTGAATCAGCCCACTATTAGCTGTGGGTTTTGTGGGATGTTTTTTGGCATGGTGGGGGTGGTGGGGGTTCAAGATTCTTGATCTTGCTGTGCCTTTGTTTTCTCATCTGTAAAGCAGGATTAATAATAGTCCTGTATTATACTTCATAGTTGGCCTGAGAATTAGATGAGGTAAACAGTACCAGACAAGGGGGAAGCACTCAATGAGTATTATCTGTTATTAGACTTACAACTGCCAACGGAAATGTAACAGGCTCAGTACATCTGCTGTAACTGCCTTACACCACCCCATATTAGTCAGGGTTCTCTGAAGAAACAGAATCAATAGGATATATAGAGAAAGAGATTTATTATAAGGGATTATAGAGGCCAAGAAGTCCCATGATCTGCCATCTGCAAGCTGGAGAACCAAGAAAGCCAGTGGAGTCGTTCCAGTCCAAGCCCGAAGGCCAGAGGACCAGGGGAACCAATGGTATTTAAGGCCCTGACTGAGTCCAAAGGCCAGAGAACCAGGAGCACTGATGTTCCAGGGCAGGAGAAGATGAATGTCCCAGCTAAAGCAGAAAGCAGACTCACCCTTCCTCCACCTTTTGTTCTATTCAGGACCTCAATGGATTGCATGAGGCCCACCCACATTGGTGAGGGTGATCTGTATTCAGTCTCCTGAGTTAAAGGCTAATTTCTTCTGGAAACATCTTCACAGACACACCTAGAAGGAATGTTTGACTAGCTCTCTGGGCATCCCTTAGCCCAGTTAAGTTGACATAAAATTAACCATCACACCCACAAAGATATAAGCCTTGTTTCTTTGCTTCTTTTCCCTGAATGATTGCTCAACCAAAGCTCAACCCTGAACATGAAGATTTTGGCACTTTTGGTTTAATGCAATCCTAATTCAAGCTTCCTTTATTATTCAGTTGTATGCAATAAACACTCATTTACTGTTTTCTTTCAGCAAGGTGCTGTGCTTGTCTGTGGGAAGTGTTAAGAATAGCAAGACAGTGGAGATAAGTCTTTGTCCCCAGGGAGCTTGTACTGTGGTTGGACTGAAAGAAAGGTGCCTGGTTTCTGTAAAACACCACCAAATGTGAGCACTATTGAAAATGAGATGCAAACCCAATGGCTGGATTATTGGCACAAAACCGGTATCACTGTCCTGCCTTATTTAATTATGGTTTCCTTTTTTGCTAACATCAAATTAAAAAATCCTTGCCATGGTAGTCTAGCAACATTGTTATATTGTCATTCTGCAAATTATGTGGAAAGAATGAATTGTTTTGAGGGTAAGCTTCAAGTAAATTTATGTGCTTATGAACAAATTGCCCATTATTGCTTTCAAAAAAAATTTAAATACTCAGTCAATTGACTAATTTCCAACCTTCAAAAAAAGAATACCATCTCATGCATTTCTGGAGCTTTAAGGTTTATAAATCTTGCTGCCATGAGCATTCCCTCTGAGTGCTTATAACCATGATGGTGTGAAGGTGGGAAGGTAGGAATATGCTCAGCCTCAGAGTAGAGATGTGGACAGAAGCTTGCAAGATTCAATGTCTTGCCCACGTTCATTTACTAGGGGAACTAGTAAGGTTTTGGAATCCAGGACCCTTGACTTCAAATCCACTGTTCTTTTTGCTACATTACTCTATAGTCGTCAACTAGTTATGCACCATTTAACTAACATTTAATTTGCCGAAAGTGGAAACAGATAACCTTGAAATTAATTCAAGTTAATGTTAAATGTTGGTAACTTTTTATGAGTTGAATGTTTCCATTAACTTTTCCAATGGCTGCTTTTTTGTACCCCTTCACAGCAGTGAACAAAATTGAGTAAGTGCTCAATAAGTATTTATCGAATAAACAAATAGCTTAGCTGGCCCCGTTTGGCTGCAGGGTGGGGTTAGAAGGTTGAATCACTGAAGACAAAGTTGAGCATTTAATTCACTGTTTCATTTGTCAAGTATTTATTAAGTCTCTATGTACTGCACTCCGTAGAGTAGACTATTGCACACATGTGGCCCTTGGCAAATTTTTTTAACCTCTCTGAGCCTCAGTTGACTCGGCTTTTAAAATAAGGAATAATAACAGCACCTAACTCACAGGATTGCCATCAGGATCAACTAAGATGATGTATTTAAAGAACTTGGTATAGAGCACGTGGGGTGGATGCTCTGTAAATGGTAAAGATACTAATTATCCATCTCCGCGCTGTATACTTATGTGTGGTTCACACCCCAAGGTTCCAGAGCCTGCAGTGAAGTAGTTTCTTGCACTCTGAATAGCAGGGAGGGAAAGCCAGAGTTGATTTGTTTTAGAGATGAGGAGGGGAACAGAGACAAAACTGTGGAGGCAGAGCTGAGTTCCCAAGGTCCTGGCTGGAAAGGGCTCTCCTTCTTAGTTTTAGGGACAATGGGGGAAGGAACCCAGGTAGCTTGGTTGTTGGTCACATGCTACACTCCACGTGGGCCCCCCCACTCAGCATCCTTGGGGGATTCTCGGTGCTTGGGCCCTAGATCAGATGTGTGTGCAGGGATGCAGGCACCGGAGCTGTGATACAGGGACATGAAAGGTTGGTGTCACTGAAAGAGAAAGCTGACAAGGAAAGGGTGCAGAGAGATTCCGTCTTCTGCGGGTCCTCTGTCCCCTCTCTACAGTGGCAAGAAAGAGACCTGCCTGGGGCCGGGGAGGGCTCCTGCCTCTACCCTCTTCGACAGGACACTCCTGAAGCTGAGCACTGGGAGGGCAGGAGAAAGGCCAGAATGCTTTCCTCATCTCCTGACAGTTGGAGAAGGGGCAAGTGTAGGCACAGAGAGACCTTCCATTGTGAGTCAGCCTAGCACAGGCTGCAGCCTGGGTGGGAAGCACTAGATGGAGTCACTCTAATGAATGAAGCTGCTGGTGAGCTCATTTACAGTCTGACAATCATGCTGGCCCCACAGCAGCAGCTGCCACCCACCCCGGCAGGGGGAAGCCACTTAGGAAGACAGCAAAGCAACCTGCCATCAATCTATCAGCATTGGCTTCCATTAGGGATAGGATGGCTATGGAAGTAGGAGAAGGCCAGAGTGGAGGGGTAAAAGAGACACAGCTCTGGTGACAGTTTCATTTTAACAGGTTTCCAAATCCCAGAGGGATTCTTGGGGCAGCCTTAATGGGCTGAGAAAATGGCCGATCATCTTCTGGCGAGTGGCAGCAGTCTTCAGCCCTCTCTCCCATGGAGAGAAAGAGCAAAATGCTAGTATTCTGGTTGAATCTTATAGGAGTGTGTGACATGTATCATAAATTGTCCTGGCTAGTCCCGAGGTTTATTTTCTTTTCCCCATTTCTGTGTGTCGGATGTGTCCTGTCTGTGTGTTCCCAGTCTCTGTGTCTCCTGATCTTTCATGTCTATATGCAGGTTTTTTTTCCCCTAGATGATTGAGCAATGGCTCCCCACTAGGAAGGTGGCGTTACACACTGGAACAATGGTACTTGGAAGTCTGTGAGATTTTGATGGTCTCAGTGACGAAGGGCAGTTACTGGCTATCAAAAATCAATGTATAGGGACCAGGGGTGTTAACATTCTACAATGAATAAGACAGGCCATACAACAAACACTCATCCCACCCCAAATGATAACAGTGGCCCTGTTAAAATATAGGGAGGGAGAGATGAGGGTACTCAAGTGATTGGGCTCAAGGGGAGTGACTCATGCTAATCAGACTCACAAAAGACTGATGTAAAATTGCAGAGAAGGCTGGATGTGGTGCCTCACACCTGTAATCCCAGCACTTTGGGAGGCCAAGGCAGGTGGATCACCTGAGGTCAGGAGCTCAAGACCAGCCTGGCCAACATGGCGAAACCCCCTTTCTACTAAAAATAAAAAAATTAGCTGGGCATGGTGGTGCATGCCTCTAATCCCAGCTTCTCGGGAGGCTGAGGCAGGAGAATTGCTTGAACCCGGGAGGTGGAGGCTACAGTGAGCAGAGATCGCGCCATTGCACTCCAGCCTGGGCGAAAATAGCGAAACTCTGCATCCCCCCCACCCCCTGAAAAAGGAAAGAAAAATTGCAGAGGAGTAATTTACAAAGAAGCTGTTCTTTTTCAGTGGACAGAAGTCTTCTATCTGCTATCTGGAGTACTTCCTTAAAACAATAAGGAAAGTGAATGAACAGTCCAAAGGTGAGCATAGATTAGGGGCTGCTTTTTTGAGGTGCAAGGTGAGGTGCCCATGAACTGATGACTCCCTTTTCACCGCTGCAAATGCAGAATACCTCTGTCAGTCTGTGTCTCTCCCTATTTGCCAGTGCTGGATGAACACCAGTAAACACCTGCTCTTTAGGCTGCTACCACTTGAAGACCTAGGTAACAGGGTCCTTGCTCTGGGGTTGTGCTTTAGAGGCCCCGCTCTGGCCTACCTCCTACCTGGCACTTGGAATTCCCTGCTGGAACAGCCCCAAGGCCACTCCCAAGGCCTCTTTCCCAGATCTATCACTGGTTGTGCATATCCCAAGGCCCCAAGATGGCTAAAGAAGGGCTGTTTTGCAGGGAGTAGGAAGACAGAACATAAACATGTGGCCTGAGCTCTGGGATAAAGCCAGATCATCACAGCCTTTTCCCCAGGGAATCCCAGAATCTTAATCTTGGTCACATCCAGTCTTCCTGGGAAAATGCCTGTGTTTCCTTGATTGAATTTGGGGGCCATTCACTCACCAGACCTTGAATTTCTCTCCAGCGACTTCTCAGAAGGTTAATCACATACATTTTGTTGACTTTTACAAATATGCCTATCCCTTCTAAGGGTTCCCTGTGGCAGATGAGGGATGGGGTGGGACTGAGTTCATGACAACTTCCCACAGTTACTACTATAAACCCCTGTGGTGTCAGTCACCCTCTCTGTTACAGCGCTCTTCTTATTATGTCTGTTCTTATGTCTATTTGCCCCGGTGTTTTCTTTCTTTTGTTTTCTTAAAATGTCTACCTTTTGGAGACCAGGGCACACAACCATAAACTTATCCCATCAAGCTGTAAATTTACAGGGTTGGTATAGCTTCCATATAAACATTAGAGGTTGAGGTTTCAGGCTGCAGTTCTAGCAGTTTCTTTGATCTTTTACTGACCAGTAAATTATTTATTGGGTCTGTCATAAAGATAAACCAAAGCCTATAAACTATATTTATAGTATCACAAAAGTCTCCCCTCCTACCTGGCATCTTCAGATGTAGATCATGGTACTGATGAGAATGCGGCAGCCAGGGTATTTTTATACCCTTTCTTCTTTCCTTTCCTTTCAGCTCTTTGCCTACTTTCCATGATTTCGTTTCATTTTTTTTCCTTTCCCTCTGTTTTTTTGAGGTCCAAGGTCAGGTTTTTGTGAGGCTTGTTGTGAACGCCTCAACACTCTTCCCTGGCCTCTGGGTGGCCACATCTCACCCGGGCCTGCATCCCAGGCGGTTCTCAGCTACTCCTTCCAGAAACCTGACATTCCCCAGGCCCCAGCCCATGGCTCCAGGCCCAGCGGCAGATCCATTCCCCTGCAATCCATCTGCCTCGAAGGCCTACAACACCTGTCAACCCCTGGGAAAATGAACTGTGCCTAATCAATGGTCAGTTCCAACTGACACTTTGGGTTGTCAGGAAGGGAGTTTACTGCAGAGTGTGTGCAGGCGTGTGTGCCTGATTGCATGTGCTCGGCAGCAGGCGAGTGCCAGCCATTAAGCACCTCCTTTCATTTTATTTTTCCTTTAGCTGTTAACTAGCACCTTCTTCAATTAAAGTGGTAAGGCAGAGCAGACAAGGAAATCAGTGGATCTCTTCCCAAACATCAATAAAACAAATTTCTCTCCGGGATACCTATTTGTTATGTGGATATCAGACTGACTGTAATCTGTTTCCATTTTCCTTTTACGTGTTACCCACCAGAAGCTAGAGGCTCTGCCGTGGAGATCCCGCTGTTTCCATTTGGCTGAATGAGGGGGTAGATTAGATTCCTATTTGCTATGCAGATGCTCCCATCTGATATCCATTAGATGTGTCAGGAGAGCCCTGAAAATGTGTCTCCCCTATTTATTTTGGGTGTACTGGGGTGGGATAGTGGTTGCAGGCGAGTCTTGGAAGATGCCACCAGTTGCCTCGAAGATACCAACATAGTTTTCTTTCTTCCTCTGCTTGGTAATAAATCATGGCCCAAGTCATTTATATTCCAGGAGATAAGGATGTCAGGAACTGCTCCCTGCTGCTACAAGAGGAGAAGAGGCTAAACCCTGGTCAAAGGTGAGCAGAGTGCCTTTGAGGCAGCACCCTAGAAAGTCTAGAGTGTAAGGTTCTCCATTGTACAGATGAGGAAACTGAGGTCCCGAGAAATAAGGTAGATTGTTTCCATTCTTTCTTCTGTCTTCTTTCTTGCTGCAAATTCTCTTGAGGATTCTTCCAGCCTAGCCACTTCCTGCCCACCCACTCCCCACAAAAGCCAGGCATGGTTATGTCATTCCCACATGGATTTGCAGCCAATCGGGAAGGCTGGGGCCACGTCTACTATTTTGCTGTGTCCTACAAGTTGCGTAGCATAGTGCTGGGCATAAGGGGAGCTCACAATATGTCCTGGGTGACTGAACTCTCAGAGTCACCACTTTTTTTCTTTTAAAGATTTTGTTTATTAAGTCCTTACCACATACAGGCTTATTCAAACCTTGCCCAAGTCTTGTGGACCTCCTTCCTGTCCACCTGGAGGGCCCATTCCTTCTGTCTCGGCCAGCAGGCCTGCCTCTCCTCTTCCTTCCCACTTGTCCCTTTCCCAGCCCACCTCCATCAGTGATGTGTAACAGGGACAGCCTTCCGCCATTTGCACGATCCTCCCCCGCCCCTGGCCCCCCACCAGCTGCTCTGTTTCAGGTGTCCCCTACTTCAGGGGGATGACTCCTTTTTAAAGAGACTGTTGTTTCCGGTGACACTGATAATCCTTCAGAATTGACAAGACCTGTCTCTGCATCTCCCTGCCTGCCGCCGGGCTCTCAACCTGGGGCCTAAGTGACTTGTCATCTTCTCTTGTCAGTCGCCGGCTCAGCTGGTGCTCCTGCTCCTCCCTCCCCACTGGAGCCATAATCCTCTCCCTCTGATAACACAATTGTCTCCATGGCACTGAGCAGCCCTCATGGCACTGCAGGGGCTCTCGGCCCATGGAGGAAGGTAGAAAATAACAGCAACAAAGACCTTCTTTGGAAAAGAATAACGTCCATCTCCAGGTCTGCACCCACTGCCCTGCCTCTTCCCCTTCCTCAGGAAAAAAACTGCTAGCAGAGAAGATACACAGAAACTAGGGGAAGGGCAGAAGGCCCTCAGACAGAGGGCTCTGTTTGCTGCTGCTGTTCCTTCTGAGTGAGATTACTTTTTTTCCTATCTAAGCAGCGTGCCAGAGAGAGCTGGCTCCTGCCCTGTATCCTCAGCAGGACAGGCCCAGCTTCCAGAAGCTGGTGAGGAGCTGCTGGGCCTTGGGCTGGCCTCATCATTACTCCTCCTTAGGAGGCCATGGGACTCGGCTCTAGGAGGCAGGGAGCCAGGCAGGGATGGGAAGACAGTGCAGGGTTTGGAATTCCCAGTGATCTCTCTGCAGGGCTTATAGCTCGGCCTGGAATATGTGCTCAGCTCACTCAAGTCAGTCCTCAGAGTTTTGTATGTTTTGAGGGTTCTATTTGATCCCCCAAGCCTCTGTGCAGGGCTGCTTCTGAGTGTCTCTCTCTCCAGCTGTGTGGCCTGCCATGCCAAGAGTGCTGGGCCAGCTCTCAGGGCCTCAGGGCTGGCTCCTCTTCCTGTGCAGGGAGCAAAGTGGGGTGGAAATCCACCTGGATCTGTGTGGTCACTCACTGGCAGGACAGTGCTCTGTAAACTTCCTAACCTTAGGTTTCCTCACCTGTAATACACACTAACAGTCTTACTTAATCTATGTGATGATCACATTTGTTCCAGGACCACTCTACCCCCACCATGGATAATTCATGGATGCTCAAGTCTTGCAACAGGTCTTGCAGAACCCACAGATAAGAGAAGTTGGCCCTTGGTATCCATGGGTTTTGCATCCTGAGAATACCATATTTTCAATCCACAGTTGGTTGGATCTGACAATGGAACTTGCAGATACAGAGAACTGATTGCATAAGGAAACTGGAAAGCTCTCTGTGCAACCGTGTTTACAATGCTGTTGCTAATGAGTCTTTTGCCTCCTTCGGTCTCAGTTTCCTCATCTGTAAGTGGAGGGTAACTCTGCTGACCTCTGCATTATTATAGTATCACTTGAGGAGGTGGACATGAAAACCCTTTTGAAGTGTGAAGTTTATGAGAGATGGTTATCTGAAACTTTCCTTTTTATTTTTATTTTATTATATTTTATTTTTTTTTGAGACATAGTCTCACTCTGTCACCCAGGCTGGAGTGCAACGGTGCGATCTTGGCTCACTGCAACCTCCATCTCCCAGGTTCAAGCGATTCTCCTGCCTCAGCCTCCCAAATAGCTGGGATTACAGGTGTGCGCCACCATACCCGGCTACTTTTTTGTATTTTTGGTAGAGATGGGGTTTCACTGTGTTAGCCAGGATGGTCTCGATCTCCTGACCTCATGATCTGCCTGTCTCGGCCTCCCAAAGTGCTGGATTACAGGCGTAAGCCACCGCACCGGCCCTGTAACCTTTTATACCTGTGTGCCTATCCCTTAGGGGAGACCAAATAAGATAGAATTTGTTTTAAATGCTCAGAAATGGTTTCCAGGATGCCCAAATCCTTATTATCCTTTGCTAATTCCCAACCCCTACTTGCTTTGGCCTCACATATTCCCCAAACTCTGTTGTTGCATCCCTGCTTAACCCTCTGTCCCCAGGACAAAGTGTGAAAGTCATGCATAGCTGACAACATGGCTCTTGGAGACCAGCCTCCCTCCATCCTCCTCTCTTGCCATTCTCCCATTCACAGCTCTAGTGAACCTGAATTTTGACTTGTTAGAAAGCACCAGGCTTTCTCTGGCCTCTGGGCTTTTGCACATGTTGGTTCTCCTGCCTGCTAACTCCTACTCATCCTTCAAATATCAGTTTAATGGCCACTTCCTCCAGGAATCCTTTTGCATTAGTCTGGGTGTCCCTGATCCAAGTCCTAGCAGTGCATTTTTTCCCCTCTGCTGCGATTGACTCCTTGCTCATTTATGTCTCCCACTTGACTGAACTCCACGAAGGTAGGGCCTTGCCTTTTTTGTTCTTTGGTATATTCCCAGCACCCAGCACAGTGCCTGATGTGTAGTGGGTGCTCAAAAAGCATTTGCTGCAGCAAGGAACAGTAGGTGGGTTTACGACAAATGAAAATGAGTGGGATTCTGCCTTAGTCATGTTGCTGAGAGCTCTTCTGTTCATTGAGTACTTATTAAGTCCCCTTGTGAGCCAGACTGTCCACTAAGCCCAGCAGCTCCTGGGCTGCAGACCTGCCTGCAGAGGTGTAGACATTGTGAGGCAGACGTCGTATCAAGCAGAGCAGGTAAGAGTGGGATGAGGCAGCTCTGGGTGCCTCAGCTCTGCTCCTGAGGCCTGACCTTAAACCCCGGCCACCCCCCAGCCTTTTTTCCTAAGCCCAGACTCTTTCACGGCCAGGCTGACCTTGGTCATTCCCAGCAGAGGTGTCTCTGTCATAGCCCAGGCCTTTGCCTGGTTTCTGTCTTATCTGTGGATTTCTTGAGCTGAGCAGCATTGGTGTAGGAGGAGACAGATGGGACCACACCCAGCTAATCCTGCAAGGAGCTCCAGCCTGGCTCTGGGAAGTCCTATTGGAATATTAATATTCTGAGGAGGAAGCCAGTGATTACATTTTAGACTTGCAAATGGGCTTAGTAAATAGGCTTTGCTGAGAGGTGGGACAGACAGCTGGACCAGCAAGCAGTAACGGTGAGCAGCAGCAAGTGGTGATTAAGGAAGAGATTTGCTCCCCAGAAAGGGAACTCTCCAGGGGCTGCTTCCTGGTGGGAGATCTTTTCAGTGAATTCATTTAGGCAGTTCTTGCCTTCCTGCAGAGGTAGAAGTCCCTGGGTGTTGCTTTTTACTGTTTCTCTCTCTCTCTCTCTCTGTGAAGACCAGAGAAGAAGAATATATCCAATGACAGGAGAGCACATACTCATAGGTGGGTGTCTGTTGAATAATCCATCCATCCATCCATCCATCCATCCATCCATCCATCCATCCATCCGTTCCCTCAATAATATATATCGTGCACCCTTTCAGTTGGGTTCTGAGGACACAGCAGCGAGGAAGACATTCATGTGTCTTTCCACTCTTTCCTCCACACCAGGATGTAGTCTGGGTCCAGAATATAAGTCAAAACACTTGCAGCTTCTCAGTTTGCCTCTATCAGACCCAGATCACTTTCTATGCCAAAGCCTGGCTAGCACAGTGGATATGTCACCTGGACACAGGTTGGGATGGCCTGGCATTCTGACCATCTTTGTGTTCCCAGCACCATATCGCTAAAGGAAAGAACCCAAGGTGACATAGGGGCACCAGGTCCTCTGGATATTGCAGCACTCTTCCCAGCTCATGTGGTGCCTGGTGCAAATGAGAAACCAGAACTCCTTCCTGGAGACACATCACTGCCACCTGCTGGAAAATGCTCACAGCAAATATTCGACTCTGCACAGCCACAGTGCGAATGGTGCCCCTTAGATTTGCCTATTGGGTCTACTGCCTATCTGTGTGGCCTTGGTCCACTGCTTAGAGTGATCAACTCTGCAGTCCTACAGGGCAGTCAGTGGCTGCTGCCAAATATCTCGAGAGAAAGGTGCAGTGTTATGCCAAGCCCCAAATACCTGACAAGCCAATATCCATCTGTTTGCTATTAGCACATATTTAAAAAGTTCTATTAGATGAAAGATAACTGAGGGTAGAAATTTATATGATTCCAAACTACATGTGAAAATCTGACAAATGCAAAGGTGGAAAGTGCTCTAAAAAGATCTCATTTTCCTTCTTTCTTTTTTTAAAAATTTTGAGATAGAATCTGCTCTGTCGCCCAGGCTGGAGTGCAATGGTGCGATCTCAGTTCACTGCAACCGCTGCCTCCTGGGTTCAAGCAATTCTCCTGCCTCAGCTTCCCAAGTAGCTGTGATTACAGGCACGTGCCACAACACCCAGCTAATTTTTGTATTTTTAGTAGAGACGTGGTTTTGCTATGTTGGCCAGGCTGGTCTTGAACTCCTGACCTCAAGTGATCTACCTGCCTCAGACTCCCAAAGTGCTGGGATTACAGGCATGAGCCACCAGGCCTGGCCCTTTCCTTCTTTCTTATCTATATCTCTCCTCTACTCCAAGCTGGGGACAGATAGCATCACCACTCAGACAAATGCAAAACACTTGGCCAAAAACAATGCCCTACTCCTTAGCCCCCAGTACTCACACATTCTTTGGAGAAACTTTTCAAATATTTTTATTTGAGATTCATTGCCTTATAGTTTAAAGGATTAAATCCATTGCTTTGCTGACCACCTCCTCTGTCGACAAAGGCCTGAAACCCCTTTGTCCCCAGAGGAGGTGGTCACCAAAGCAATGGATTTAATCAATAGGAAATGGAAACCTAGGTTTGCCTTAACGAATACTGAGGGCCTCTATTTTCAACCCTACATGTGCTACAGTATGCACAAAGGTGTACACACATTCATATGTGCATGCTCACACTTGTTTGCACTTGTGTGTGCAGGTGTTGGGAGTAGGTGAGCCAGAGTCTAGCCTGGTGCCTCTTTCCCACTGCATCAATAAATGTGGGTTGATGAAAATGGTGACTGGGACCTTCCCCTCCCTGAGGTTTGCAGGTAAAATAAAGGTGTCAGTGCTGCATGATTTTACTGGCTACCCTGAACCCAGTGATTTTGTAAAGTGATCGGCGAGTGTCCAGGAGCATGTCTCCGGGGGTGGGTGGCTCCAGCTGCAAAGGCACACACCAGGCCCCCACATGGCAGGAAAGGGCTGGCCCAGGAGCCTGAAACAGTCAGAAACAACACATTCCCAGGCTGAGCATCCTTGCTCTGCTCTCCTTGGCCATGGGAATGCGGGGACTGGATCCCTTCAGCTGTGAAAGCTCTCGCCTGCTTTCTGCCTTCCCTTACATACATCATCTGTTCAATGCAGCTCCAGCTCCAAGCCAAAGCAGCTCTCAGCAAACATGCTGAGCCTGGTGGTGGGAATCAGATAGAGTCAAAACTGCTCGGGGGTAGTGCTGGCCACCTTGGCAGTGAGACATGCCAGGCCACATGCACAGAGGGCTCTGGGGAGGACCAGTGTGTTGTGATGCTGAGAGGCAGAGGATGCTTCATCTGGTCCTGGCTTGTATCCATCTATTGATCCATTCAGGTGCTGAATAAATGCTCATTAAGTCCCCTGTGTGTAGGCTTTGTGTTGTGGGCTGTGGGGGATACATAGATGAATGACACATGATTCCAGCCTGAAGAGCTTACACAAGCCACCCCAGCATAAAGCCAAATGTGCTACTCAAATGCCACGGGGGTCTCAGGAAGCAGAGAGCACTCCCAGCTAGAGATTAGGAAAGGCTTCATAGGGAGCTGGCATTTGAGCTTGGAGAATGGCTGGGATTTCAGCAGGTCTTGAGGATCTGCTGAGGATAAGAAGGAGGCGTTTCAGCAGAGGGCAATCACCGGGAGGGAGGAAGACGGGGGAAAGCACATGGCATATGACAGGTCTTGAGGTCTGGCCACAGTGTAAAACTGGGGAGGGGATTGAGAGAAGATGGGACAGGGAGGGTGACTGAGGACTGATTAGCAATCGAAGGAGTCATGTCAGCCAGGGTTGGTATGGTAGGTAGAATAATGACCCCAAAGACGTCTGTGTCCTAATCTCCAGAACCTGTGACTATGTTACTCTCCATGGTCAAATGGACTTTGCAGATGTGATTAAATTGAGCATTTGAGGTTAGGGTTGGGGGTGGGTGTGTAACCCTGAATTATCAAGGTGAACCCTATATAATCACAGGGGTCCTCATGAAAGGGAGACAGTAGAGTTAAAGGAAGGAGAAGACCATATGATGACAGAAGCAGAAATTGGAGTGATGTAGCCACAAGCCAAGGAATGCTGGCAGTCCATAGAAACTTGAAGAGGTAAGGAGCGGATGTTCCCCTGGAGCCTTCGGAAGGGACAGAGTGCTGCCCACACCTTGATTTTGACCCTGTAAGAGTCATTTTGGATTTGTAACCTCTAGAAGTGGGACAGGATAAATTTGTGTTGTTTTAAGCCACTAAATTAGTGGTAATTAGATACAGCAACAATAGGAAACATATGGTTTGAAACACTCTTCCAGCCGTTGTAGTTTCTAACGTAAGGTATTTCAGTTTTCTGTCAGACCTTAGTCTCCTATATTTTAAGGGGTTTAAGAGTAGTACTTACTTCTTAGGGTTTTAAGGATGAATCAAGATCACATATGTAAAGCACTGCATATGCAATTTATTGTAGCCACTAGGACTATTATTATATTATTTCTGCAGGCCATGTGGGGCCCACCACCTCATTCTCACCTTCCCCACTTTCCCCAGCCTGGCCTCCTTCCAGTACAGTTTTCCCTTTTCTTATTCCGCCTGCAGCTTTCAGTGACTTCAGTAACTCAGGCTGCTGGAGCCTCGCTGGGCTGTATATTACAGGTGAAGGATATCACCGAGACTACCTACCCACCCATCATTTAAAACACAATGTGCAGGATTAGATGCCTATTGATGGACCTGCCACAGGTTCACAGATCTTAATACTGATTGAATATTAACATTTTAAAAAACTAAGGCTGGGCACAGTGGCTCATGCCTGTAATCCCAACACTTTGGGAGGCTGAGGTGGGCAGATCACTTGAGCCCAGGAGTTTGAGACCAGCCTGACCAATGTGGTGAAAGTCCGTCTTTACTAAAAATACAAAAATTAGCCAGGTGTGGTGGTACACAACTGTAATCCCAGCTACTCGGGAGGTTGAGACATGAGAATCACTTGAGCCCAGGAGGCAGAGGTTGCAGTGAGCTGAGATTGTGCCAGTGAGCTGAGATTGTGCCACTGCACTCTAGTTTGGGCGACAGGGATACTCTGTTACAAAAAAATAAAAAATTAGTTGTATATTTAGTGGTAATCACAGATAATAAAACAGATTCACTTTAGGTACTTTCATGTGTGTCCGTGTGAAGAGATCACCAAACAGGCTTTGTGTGAGCAACAAGGCTGTTTATTTCATCTGGGTGCAGGCGGGCTGAGTCCGAAAAGAGAGTCAGCGAAGGGAGATAGGGGTGGGGCCGTTTTATAAGATTTGGATAGGTAAAGGAAAATTACAGTCAAAGGGGGTTGTTCTCTGGCGGGCAGGAGTGGGGGTCACAAGGTACTCAGTGGGGGAGCTTTTGAGCCAGGATGAGCCAGGAGAAGGAATTTCACAAGACAATGTCATCAGTTAAGGCAGGAACAGGCCATTTTCACTTCTTTTGTGGTGGATTGTCATCAGTTAAGGCAGGAACCGGCCATCTGGATGTGTACGTGCAGGTCACAGGGGATATGATGGCTTAGCTTGGGCTCAGAGGCCTGACAGGTACAACATTTAATGAGTATAACAACCAAATCGTTGAGAGGTCTACACGTAGTTGGTGTGCCTAAGTTCAGGTTTGGAAAGGTAGGCAGATTGTGTTGGAAGTTTGTCTCTGTAGCCAACCCAGAAACACGTGTAGTTTTTATACACACATGTTTTTAACAGCTTTATTGCAGTATAATTGACGTGCAATAAATGATATGTATTTAAAATATACAGTTTGGTGGGTTTTGACATATCTATATACCTATGAAATTATCATCATAATTAAGTAATAAACATATTCATCACCCCCACAAAATTCCCCATGTCTCTGTAATCCATCCCTTCTCCCTGTTCTTTACCCCTTTTTGCCCATTCTCCCCATAGGCAATCACTGATCTGCTTTCTGTCACTATAGGTTAGTTTATACTTTCTAGAATTTTATATAAATGCAATTATACAGTATGTACTCTTTTTCATCTGGCATCTTTCACTTAGTGTAAGTGATTTATCCTATGTTATGTTGGATCAATAGTCTGTTCCTTGTAATTACTGAGTAGTATTCCATTATATGGATATACCACAGTTTGTTTATCTATTCTCCAGTTGATGAACATTTGGATTGTTTCCAGTTTGGAGCTATTACAAATAAAGCTGCTATGAGCATTCATGGAAAAGTCTTTGTATGGATATGTGTTTTTATTTTTGTTAGGGAAATACCTAAGAAAGAAATGGCTGAACCACATGGTAGGTGTATGATATGGTTTGGCTCCGTGTCACCACCCAAATCTCACCTTGAATTATAATCCTTATAATCCCCATGTGTCAAGGGTGAGGCCATGTGGAGGTAATTGGATCATGGGGGCAGTTTTTCTCATGCTGTTCTCATGATAGTGAGTGAGTCTCACAAGATCTGATGGTTTTATAAGCTTCTAGCATTTCCCCTGCTTGGACTCACTCCATTCTGCTGCCCTGTGAAGAAGATCCTGGCTTCTCCACCATAATTGTAAGTTTCCTGAGACTTCCCCAGCAATGCGGAACTCTGAGTCAATTGAACCTCTTTCCTTTATAAAGTACCCAGTCTCAGGCATTTCTTCATAGCAGTGTGAGAACCAACTAATATAGTGTATGTTTAACTTTATAAGAAACTGTCAAACTGTTTTCCAAAGTGGTTTTTTACAGCCCCACCAGCAGTTTATGAGAGTTTCTTACCAACACTTCACATGGTCAACTCTTCTCATGTTAGTCATTCTAATAGATATGAAGTGGTATCTCACTGTGGTTTTGATTTACGTTTTTGTAATGATTAATTATGTTGATCATTAATTTTTATTGCTTGTTTTCCATCCATATATCTCCTTTGGTAAATGTCTTCAAATCTTTTACTCATTAAAAAAATGGTGTTATTTGTTTTATTATTGAGTTTTTAAAGCTCTGTGTTTATCCTGGATAAGTCTTTTACACATATATTCTAAGATTTTCTCCCCATCCAGGGCATGTCTTTTCCTTCAATCGTGTCTTTCAAAGAGCAGGAGTTTTTAATTTTGATGAAGGCCAATTAATTAACTTGTTCTTTTATGGGTTGTGTTTTTTGATGTCATATCTGAGAAGTCTTTGCCTAACCCCAGGTCACAAAGATCTTCTTTTATGTTTTCTTTTAGAAGTTTTATTGTTTTAGATTTTACATTTAGGACTGTGACTCATTCTGAATTAATTTTTGTATATGGTGGGATGTGTGGATTGAAGTTACATTTTTGGCTATGGATATCCAATTGTTCCAGTACCATTTGTTGAAGACTACTCCACTGAATTTCTTTTGCACATTTGTCAGTGTGGGGGGTGGAAATAATCTTTTCTTCACCCATTAGAACGTTCACAGCTGAGGTACCTATAATAGCAGATTAACAGGAGAAAAGCATAACAAAGTTTCTTTTATGATTTAATATGCTTTATGTGACACGGGAATCTTCAGAAATAAAGAGCCAAAGAAATGGGAAACCTGTGTACTTTTATGCTTAGGCTTGGTGAAGAGTGGACAGTTATGCATTGGACAAAGTGGGTATGATCTAATGATAATAAATTGGGGAGAATTTATCAAGACCTGATTGTTCAGATTCCCCTCTGTGTCCCTGTGTGTTCAGAGATAAGGATATTGAGGTTCCTATGACCTAATTCAGAGAAAGGTCAGCTAACTTTTATGGCCTGCTTCAGGGGAGAAGGGGCAAGAGGAAGGTAAGAGTGACCTTCCTGCTTCTGCTGTTTTCTCAAATGCCAAGGTGCCATATTTTGGGGAAGCATGTTCTGCATGCCCATCATCAAAATTGTTGCCCTCTGAGAAAGACTCTTAGCATGGCCAGACTTAGGCTTCTGAAGCTTCTCCTAGGACCTTGTGTGCCCTTCCTTGTAAAATTCAGTTTTAGCAAATAAAGCTGCCAAGGCAATTTAGCAAGAATCTCCCCCCGTCTATACCTGATCACCCTTGATACCTGATCACAATTCTTCACTCCCCACCCTTGTTATCTGATCACACTGTCCTGCCTTTAGCAGAAATCCTGTTAGGTTGGTTCAGCCAAAAATTCTCCTGAACTTTGTGTCTCTTCTTGGCAATTTGCTATCAACTGGCCCCCTTCCTCACTGGCTATAAATCCATATGTATCCCTGGTGTATTCAGAATAGACCCCAGTATGATACCAGGGTCTCTCTTCCCCTATTGCAATAGTGCTAAATAAAACTCGTCTTCACTACTTTCACTTCTGTCCTGCTCTAGTTTTATTTTTTGACACCATTGTTGGGGCACAGAGAATGATATCCCAAAGCGTGATACTTTGGCTTGCTGAGCACTTTTGTATTAAAGGAAACTGGAAGGCCTTAGAAGTTGCCTCAGAACCAAGGACTTTCTCACCATCTCTTGTTTCTCTCCTCCCACTTTACTAAATGCAGGGAGGGGCTATTTCTGGGAGTTCCCTTATCTGACTAAGGAAGACTTTTCCCAAAATAAATGCAATAGGCTGGCCATGGTGGATTACAACTGTAATCCCAACACTTTGGAGGCTGAGGCAGGTGGATCACTTGAGCTCAGGGGTTTCAGACCAGCCTGGGCAACATGGCAAAACCTCATCTCTACAAAAAATACAAAAATTAGCTGGGTGTGGTGGCTCATGCCTGTAGTCCCAGCTACTTGGGAGGCTGAGGTGGGAGGATCGCTTGAGCTTGGGAGGTTGAGGCTGAGGCTGCAGAGAGCTGTGATCATGCCACTGCACACCAGCCTGGGTGACAGAACAAGACTCTGTTAATAAATAAATAAAGAAAAAGAAATGCAATTGTCTTAAGATCCCCTCCCTGGGAATCTCATCAAATAACCAGGAAAGACTAACTGCTGGATAAGAGAAAAGACTAAAAGTTGTCACGACACCCAGACAGACTTATCATCAATTCTTCTGAGAGATTACCTGGGAGACTCTATTAGCATAATAAGACAACCTTTGTTCATAGCGAAGTTCTGCCCCTCAACCTCTCACCACCTGCTCCAGAGCTCAGAATTTTGTCCCAAGCCATTGTCTGTTCTTTATGCTCATTCAATTTCCCTGAAAATTCATTTACTACTCCTCAAAATTTCCTCCATCCCCTCCTCCATCTCTCCTATGAAGAGGGTATTTAAGCCTCAACCACCTGGACCTTCTTTGAATCTCATATTATGTATGGCTTCTGTTCTCATGCACATTAACACATTTGTTTGTCTTTTCACTTGATAATCTATTAGTTCATTTCAGCAGGCTTGAACTTTCAGAGGGGGAGGGAAAAATTACCTTTGCCCTTGTACCATATATGTGTGGGTGTTAGAAATACTTTTATGTACTCTTTCAATTATAAAACAAGTAATGTATTTAAAACTGCACATTGCAGACATTCTTAGATAATTTTTAAAAAGTTATTCTCATAAATAAACATAATAAACTTACCTGTCAACTATTTGTGTCAATATTTATAAAGGCACGATTGCTTTGCTTTTATTAATACTTTGGCTGGAATGAGTCATGAAAACCACACCTAGTTGAGCCTTGGCGAAACATACCTCAGCATTTTATAAATGCTGCACAGTAAAATTTTGATATTAGGCTCAGCACCTTTCCAATTCCTTTAACCCTCTCACTTCTCCGCCTCACTATTTGAATTATAGCTAGGGCTTTCTCTATGCATTGCCCTTAGGGTAGGGGACCCTGCAAAGAGAACAAAGAGTCCCTTTCCTGGCTTTTGAGCTCTTAAGTAGCCTTTTGTAAATCTATTGTAGAGGCAATGGTATTGAGAGCCACGGATTTCAATTCTAAGGGCAAGGTGCTTGAGAGAAAAAAGGGTATTTTTGAATTTCAAAAGCTTGGCTTTAAATATCAAAAGCAAAAGCCAGAGGGCTCAGAGCATAGGTTTTATGTCATAAACCAGACTGTGAAGAACAGTCTCTTTCCCTGCCCAAAAAGAGATAAGATTTCAACTAAGGGGTGAGATGGGGGTAGAGGAGGGAGAATTGAGCTTGGTTCAAGTTTAAATTGCTGGGTCCCTGGGAAGGGGCTTAGGGCTCCATCCCACTGGGCGGTGGCGTGAAGCGTAGACAACAGCCCAGACAGGCTGGAGGGGAAGGGGGTTCTCAAGGAGAAGAGCTATTGTCTAACCACCCAGAGCACAGCCTTGTGTGTGTAAGGACCACACTTAAGCAGTGTGGAAACAGAGGTTGGAGGCATCTAGGCCTGATGAGTCCTTGGCAGCCTCTTAGAATCCTTATACCCTAGTATGGGGTTTGGAAAGAGCCAAGAATTCTTGTACTCCCCAAAAAGAGTCTGGTGGTGTTCATGAGGGCTGGTGACCTGGAAAAGGCATTCTGATTGGGATGACAAGGAGGCAGAGTCTAGAGCTGACAGCAGGGTGTGATTGCTGAAACACAAGAAAGAGAGAAGAACTTTGCCCCCTTCTCCCAGTGCCAGCAGCCCAGAGGTAGCAGGATCCTGTTGAAGGTAAGAAAAGTTTCAATACTAGAGAAAATGAAGAATTGTGATTATTGCTGAATGTTCCACAGTTCTGATGGAAGACTGTGTTTACAACTTAAAATGCCAGTAGGCCAGGCAGGGTGGTTCACGCCTGTAATCCCAGCACTTTGGGAGGCTGAGGCGGGCGGATCATGAGGTCAGGAGATCGAGACCAGCCTGGCTAACACGGTGAAACCCTGTCACTACTAAAAATACAAAAATTAGCCTGGCGTGGTGGTGGGCACCTGTGGTCCCAGCTACTTGGGAGGCTGTGAGGCAGGAGAATCGCTTGAACCTGGGAGGCAGAGGTTGCATTGAGCTGAGATCGCTCCACTATACTCCAGTCTGGGTGACAGAGTGAGACACCGTCACAAAAAAACAAAACAAAACAAAAAAATAAGTGCCGGTAGGATTTTCTATATATTTATTTATTTTTTGAGACGAGTCTCCCTCTGTCGCCCAGGCTGGAGTGCAGTGGTGCTATTTCAGCTCACTGCAACCTGTCTCCAGGGTTCAAGTGATTTTCATGCCTCAGCCTTCCCAGTAGCTGGGATTACAGGCGTGAGCCACCACGCCTAGCTAATTCTTGTATTTTTAGTAGAGATGGGATTTCACCATGTTGGTCAGGCTGGTCTTGAGCTCCTGACCTCAGGTGATCTGCCTGCCTTGGCCTCCCAACATGCTGGAATTACAGGTGTGAGCCACCGTGCCCAGCCTCTATTTAGAGAGCTTCTTGATGGGTGGGACTAGAGATTGATCCCCTCAGTCCTTGGGGTGGTAGAGGGGGCCTGGGGGACATTGGAGCCCCCATAGCAGTGCCCCCAGCCTTGGGTAGCTTTGCCCGTTTATCTCAGTGTAGTATATAAATATTATTTTCTGTTTGTGTTTTGATAGAAAGAATGTGGGGAAGTGACTTGATTACAATAGTCCTTCCTTCTCTGCAGAGGATCAGGTCCAAGCCCCCGAGTTGCAAGCCTGAAACCACAGATAGTACCAAACCTGATTGTGTCAATTGGAACATGTTTTTGTTCATGTCTTCCACCTACAAACTTAATGCCTTTTCCATCTTAACTAAGAACTTATGCTCCATGGCTGTAACTTTTGCAATTTGAGGTGTGATATCAAAACTAGCATGAATTTCTTTTTCATTCTTCACAATTTCATGGACAGCAGATTCGCTCTTGCCATAGATCTTGGCGACCTCAGCATACATCTTTTTCCTTTACTTATTAGATTGAGAACTCACAGGTTTTCACTTAAAGGAAGCACTTTATGGCTGCTCTTTGGCATATCCAAACGGCCAGCATCACTACTCTTATGCTGTGGGGCCGCTATTAAGTAAAATGAGGGTGACTTGAACACAAGCTCTGTGATACCATGACAGTTGATCTGACAACTGAGATGGCTGCTGAGTGACTAACAGGCAGGTAGTGTAGACAATGTGGATACACTACTGTATCCACAATATGTATCCAGACTGGATAAAGGAATGATTCACATCCTAGGCAGGATGGTGCAAGATTTCATTGTGCTCCTCAAGTCAGAATGGTGTATGCCATTTAAAACTTATGAACTTTTTATTTCTGGAATTTTCCATTTAATATTTTCAGATCTCAGTTGATGGTGAGTAATTGAAACCATGGAAAGTGAAACCATGGATAAGGGTGGACTACTGTAGTTTTCTACTGCTGTGTAACAAATTACCACAAACTTAGGGACTTACAACAATACCTCTTTTTTTTCCCTCACACCTTCTATAGAATAGGAGTTGGCATGAACGTTTGACCTTTGACTGGGTTCTCTGCTCAGGGTCTCACAAGGCTGAGGTTAAGATGTCTGCCACACAGTGTTCTCATCTGGAGCTTGGCATCTCCTTCCAAGATGTTAACAGCATTTAGTTCCTTGTGGTTGTAGGACTAACATCCCCATTTTCTTGCTGATAGCTGGCCCAGGGTCTTTCTTAGTTCCTAGAGGCCACCCTCAAGTCTTAATTATGTGGCCCTTTCACCACACAGTAATTTCCTAGCTAAACAAGCACCAGAACCCATATTCAGTCTGCTTGCCACGAAAGAGTCTTATGTAATGTATCATACTCAAGGGAGTGACTACCCCATCATATTTACGGGTCTTGCCCATTATATAAGGTGTGCTGCAGGAGGCAGACTCTTGGGGGCTGTCTTAGAACTCTACCTATCACAACCACCAAGCTATGGGACATGCTTAGGGCCAAGATTATATCCATGGGCAAAGGGAAAACTGCCCCTGTGAAATAAATTATAAACAGACAATGAGAAACAAAAATAAGTTATGTTATGATTATATCCTATGAATTATTCTTGTTCAGTGATCCAGTTACTTGCAAACTAAATGTTTTCACTTGGGGGTTGATTTTCATGAGATTGCTGGAGCCAGTGAATTGTAAGTATCCAGTGATTCAATGAAAACAGGGAGGGCTGCAGAATTTCTCTACTGGATGGACTGCAGGGAAGCAATTTTGTTGGAGAGAATGGACAGGGAACTTTTCTTAAATCATAGTCTGTTTTCACTTGCAAGGTATGAGATCAGCAGGACTTGTTTTTCAAGCAGCAATCATGACCCTGCTAATCAAAACAAGATGTAGCAAAGATACCAGCTAGGACTAGGAATTTTAATGCATTTGCATAAGAAACTCCTATCAGCACCATGACAGTTTACAAATGCCATGGCAACAACCCATAAGTTACCTTATATGGTTCTGGGAACACCCCACCCATTTTCCAGAAAGTTTGTGAATAACACATGCCTTCATTAACATATAATTAAGAGTGGGTATAAATATAGCTAGCCAGCAATCCACCAGTGCTACTCTGGTCCACTCTGCCTATGGGATAGCCCTTCTCTGTCTATGGAGTAGACATTTTGCTGTACACTGTTGTTCAAATAAACTTGCTTTGTTTCACTGTCAGCTTGCTCTTGAATTCTTTCCTAAGCAAAGCCAAGAACCCTGCTGGGCTAAGCCCCAATTTTTGGGTTTGCCTGCATCACTTGGAGTTCATGCTTATTTGGCATGCCTTTGAAAGTCATTGTAGGGGCAGGTTTTAAAGCCATCCCTAAGTCACCTTTTGGATTACCTATCAGTGCATGTATCAGCTGAACTTTGGGGAAATATGCCTAACTCTTCTAGATGCATAGATTAAGTTCTGGCCATTCTGGTATAGGATACTACTAAGGATTACACACAGCATAGGAAAAATACATCAGAATCACAAGCCTTAAGCCCTGGCTTCTAGTTCTAGATCTATCTGCCTGTGGCTGGCTGTGTGACTTTGAACAAATTACTGTCCCTCTCTGAATCTCTGTAAAATAAGAAGTGAAGACATAATGTTCTCCAAGGGCTCTGCCATGTCCTTGGTACCAAGGGCATCCTGGATTTTCCAAAGATCTGAAATAAGTGATCCCCTGGACTTCAGAACATTCTGAAGAGCACCTGTCTCTAGACAAGTAAATACTCATCCTAACACAGGCAGATTTGGCTCTTCTGTTTATGAGTTCTCCAAAAAAAGATGCCATAGTCTTTTCCTCCTATCTACTCTTGTGCTCCACTGTCACCCACCTCACTCCCATCTCAAAGATGATTTCCCATTATTCCACCAATGCCACCTGGCTGTCTTATGACACTGTGATAGGATGCAGTTGTACTGCCGTCTAAATTGGTACATGGCAATGCAGTCAAATTGGTAGCTGCCTAAGTTGGTTGGGCAAGTTAGAATAGGGGAGGTTACTTATTTGACAAAGACAATTTTTTTTCCAACCAACATTCCCTGAGTATCTCCTATATAAGGAACAGTAGCTTATGTTCTGATAGATACAAATACAAATATAAAATCCTGGTCTTTATTCTTAAGGAGCTTCTAATCTCAGAGAACAGTGAAGCAGAGCATCAGAATGAGATTTTATGGCTCCCCAGACACATTTAACTCCACAGAGAGGACCATTCTCAGGAATTGCCATCCATTCTGAGGTTTATGGGAGCTCATGGTTAGCAAGATGGGCAGAGAAACTGGTCTTTAGTGAGTTGCCTTTATTCCTGTGATGGCCTCTTTGATATGTCAACTTGACTAGGCTACAGTTCTCAGTTATTCAAACACTAATCTAGGTGTTGCTGTGAAGGTATTTTGTAGGTATGAGTAAAATCCATAATTAGGTAACTTTAAATTAAGGAAATTATTTTAGATAATCTGAGTAGGCCTGGTTCAATTAGTTGAAAGGCCTTAAAGGCTGGGCTGAAGCTTCTCTGAGAGAAGAAAAAATTCTGCCTGTGGACTGCAGCCTCAGCCCATACCCAGGAGTTCTGGGCTGCCCTTCCTGATAGTCTGTCCTACAGATTTCAGACTTGCCTAGCCAGACATCACTTATATATTATTATAGGACAATTCCTTGCAACATATCTTTTAATGTATATCTCCTACTGGCTCTGCTGCTTTAGTTGAACTGTGACCGATGTAGATTTTGGTACCAAGAGTGGGGTGAATACATTTTCATTTTGCTTGTAGGTTGGAATGTGTCTTTGGGGATCAGAGAGAAGACTGGTAGGCAGAGTGATGCTCCTTTCAAGGATGTCCACGTCCGAATCACTGAGGCCTGTGAATATGTCACCTTATATAGCAAAGGGGAATCAAGCTTGCCATTGAATTAAGGCTGCTAATCAGCTGGCCTTAAAATAGGGAGATTATCCTGGGTTATTCAGATGGACCCAATATAATCACAAGGACCCTTAGAGGTAAAAGAAGGAGGCAAGAAGAGAGGGAACCAGAGAGATGGTAGTGGGAGCAGGACTTGGTCCAATGTTGCTGCTGGCTTTGAAGATAAAGGAGCTGAGGAAAGTGGACAGCTTTTGGGAGCTTCAAAAGTCGAGGGGACAAATTCTCCCCTAGAACTTGCAGAAGGGAACGTAGCCCACATTTTAGTCCAGTAAAATGCATTTTGAACTGTAAGATAATAAATTTGCATTGTTTTAAGCCACCAAATTTGTGGTAATTTGCAGAGCAGCCACAGAAAGCTAATACAACCCCTAGTCTCCATCTCTTCTAGGAGTGGGTCACCAACTGCTGAGCCACTGATATGGTTTTGCTGTGTCCCCACCCAAATCTCATGTTGAATTGTAGCTCCCACAATTCCCGTGTTGTGGGAGGGACCTGGTGGGAGGTAATTGAATCATGGGGGTGCATCTTTCCTGTGCTATTCTTGTGGTAGTAAGTCTCTTCTCTTGTTTGCCACCATGTGAGATGTGCCTTTTACCTTCTGCCATGATTGTGAGGCCTCCCCAGCCATGTGGAACTGTGAGTCCATTAAACTTCTTTCTTTTGTAAATTGCCCAGACTTGGGTAGGTCTTTAGCAGCAGCGTGAAAACAGACTAATACAGCCACCAGCATGCAGACAGGGGATTTGTTCTTTCCTTGCTGCCTCACAGGTCAGCAAGCCTGCCATCCACCTTGGCCTCACCCACCCCAGCATCTTTGGTCCCAGGGTGCTCAGTGCAGCCCTCAGCAATTGATGCAGCCCCACCCCACCCCACCCCCAGAGTCTGGACAAATCTGGAAAGACCCAGAGTCTGCAGCCTGTCTGTGAGTGGCACCCTGTTCTTTACCCTCCCCGACAAGACAGTTTCCACACCAGATGCTCTGTCTATTTATAGTTTATTGATGCCCACAAGACAGTTAGAGAAATTATACAATGCTGCCTTTATAATTTTTTAAAAAGTGCTTCATTCTCTCTCCTAGTTTATGAGTCCATAGGGATAGCCTAGCTTTATAACCTCATATTATTATTTTGTCAATTGGTTATCTGAAGAAAATGTTTCCTCAGCTTTATCCACTTCCTCTTTTAGAAGAATGCATCAAATACAAGTTTACAATATTCTTTGGAAGAAATATCTTCTTATACCCAGGGCCTAAAGAAAACCTGGCAACTGTCTAGAAGGAGATCAAGCAGTGGCAAAAGGCAATTTCATTTTCTTCCTTTTCGTCTTTCCTTCTTCAACCCTCCCTTCCTCCTTCCTACCCTCCCTCCCCCTCCCCCTTCTCTCCCCTCCCTCCCCCTTCTCTCCCCTCCCTCCCCCTTCTCTCCCCCTCCCTCCCCCTCCCTCTCTCCTTTTTTTTCTTCCTTTTTTCCTTCGTCCCCTCCTTTAAAAAATATTGGTAAAGTTCCAACTTGGTTCCGATACTGTTGTAGGAATTGGTACTTGTATTAGTTTCCTAAGACTGCCGTAACAAAGTACCACAAACCAGGTGGCTTAAAACAGCAAAAATATATTCTCTCACAGCTTTGGAGAGCAGAAGTCCAAAATCAAGGCATTGGCAAGGCCATGCTGCCTCTGAGATCTGGGTAGAATCTTTCCTTGCATCTTCTTAGCTCCTGGTGGTGGCTGGCAATCCTCAGCTGGCAGCTCTGTCACTGCAATCTCTGCCTCCACCATCACACGTCCTTCTCCTGGGTGTGTGTGTGCGCTTGAGTGGGTGTCCGTCTTTGCATTGTCTTTTCTCTGTGCAAGTCTGTGCCCAAATTTCTCTCTTCTAATAAGCATACCAATCATATTGGATTAGGGATCCACTCTACTCCAGTAAGACAACATCTTAACTTCCTATATCTGCAAAGATATAGAAATGCTGGTGGCTTGGATTAAGGGATAAGAGTGAGGCAGTAGGGAGAAATGGAAGAAGACAGGTTTGAAACCACGAAGGAGGTAGCATACCCAGAATTTGGTGGTTAATTAGATGAGGTAAGAGAGGAGAAAAGTCAAGGGTGCCCAGGTTTCTAGCTTAGACAACTGGGCAGAAGCCAAAGCAGGAGGAGGCAGCTCCTCTCTTTCCTCTTCATTCACCTACTGTACATCAAGCATGATACTGAACATGTACAGAGGGTATCTCATTTAATCCTCATTTCTTTCTTAGTGGCGAATAAAGAAGATGGTGGATATTACAATCAATGGTATCTTAGATTTAGTAAAATATAAAATTATCCCTTTTTGCAGATAATGAAGCTGCAGTTCAGAGAGATTTATTACACAGGTTGTCTCATTTAATCCTCGTTACATAGATTGTCTCATTTAGTCCTTGCAACAACCCTATGAGGTGGTTTTATTACCCCTTCTTCACAGATAAGGAACCATCCTGGCAGAATAACAATAGTGACAGTTACGATCTATTGAGCTTCTAGCTAGGCACTGGGCAATGTGCTTTATGTATGAACCTCATAACCACCCAGCTAGGTATGTGCCCCCTCCATTAGAGAGGTTAAGAAATGCTTCCCAGGGCACATGGCTACAATCCCCCTTGGATCTCTTTGCTTCCATCACTTACAGGACAAAGCCCAGTCTCCTGGGCCTGGCACACAGGCCTCTCCAGGGCCGCCTCCAACTCTACTCATCGCTCAGTCATCTTTGCTTTGTATCTTTTGGTCCAGCAACACTGAGCCACTGATTCCTCAGAAACACTGTGGGCAGGATTAGGACTGGGAAGAGACAGATGAGGTCCCCAGAGTACAACATTTAAGAAGGCACTCACTCATCAGGGTTGGCCCCTGAGGAAGAGAGCATCTCCTTGCCTCCCTCAGTTTCCAGCCCTGCCACATGGCTTCTCCACACTTTGGCTCTTATTTCTCCTCTCAGGAGAATATTCTCCTTTCCCCCTTTTCAACCTCAATTTAGCTCATGCTCACCCTTCATAGTCAGCTAAGAGATGACCTCTTCGAGGAAGCCTTCCTTCCCTAACCACCTCCCACCTCTTGGGCTAGGATGAGTGTCCTTGCTTAGCACTCCTATGATAGCAGGTTTATGTATCTGTCATTGCACATCCACAAAAGAGGACAGTTATCTGTTGCTGTGTCTGTTTCCCCTACCAGATTATGATCCTTAAGGGCAGTCTTATTTATCTATGTGTTCCCATCAGTTAGCAAGTGCTTGCTATACAGTAGATGATTATTACATTTTTTTGTAGAATTAACTGTTACCGGCTGAACTGTGTATCTACCAAACTCATGTTGAAGTCCCAACCGCCAGTACCTTGGAATGTGACTGTGTTTGGAGACAGGGCCTTGAAAGAAGTGACTGAGGTAAAATGAGGGCTTTAGGGTGGCCCTAATCCAGTTCGACTGGTGTCCTCATAACAAGCAGAGGCAGGGTGCATTGGCTCACGCCTGTAATCCCAGTACTTTGGGAGTCCAAGGTGGGGCAGAAAAGGAGTTTGAGACCAGTCTGGCCAACATGGTGAAACCTCGTCTCTACTAAAAATACAAAAATTAGCCAGGCATGGTGGTGCACTAGTCCCAGTTACTCAGGAGGCTGAGGCAGGGAGGCAGAGGTTGCAGTGAGCCGAGATCGCACCATTGCACTCCAGCCTGGATAACAGGGTGAGACTCAGTCTCAAAAAAAAAAAAAAAAGAAAAAAAAAAAGGCGGAGATTTGCGCACATACACACACAAAGGAAAGACCATATAAAGCTGTAGGGAAACAATGGCCACTTAGAAGCGAAGGAGAGAGGCCTCCAAAGAGATCAACCCTGCTGACACCTGGAATTTTAGACTCCAGAACTGTGAGAAAATAACTTTCTGTTGTTTCAACTCCTCAGCTGGTGGTATTTTGTTGTGGCAACCCTAGCAAACAAACTGACTAACCAACTAACCAACTAACAGGTCTCCAATGTCAAGCACAAACCTCATGTTGCTTAGATTGTTTCTATTTATTTCTTACCAGTATCTCTCTCCCTAATTGGTCGTCAACTCTAGAGGAAAGAAATGCATATTTGTATCTCTCCCACGCAGGACTCAGCCTCTGGTTGTTCATACAGTTGTTGCTCAATATATGCTTCCAATTTCTGTGTTGTTCAGAAGTGGGGATGGTTCCCGTCTGGCCACTGGGGTAGTGTTCCAGCCTTATTGCATGAAAATCTAGCCAAGCTGTGGGAGATGGTACCTGCGAGTCTCAGGAAGCCCTGACCTTGCGTCTGCCCAGGTTCTCACATTGTACTCATACAAGGGGTCAGGAAGAGGGGCAGCAGAGGCCTCAGACCCTGGACTCAACACCATCCCATCGCCTGGCAGCATGGAATGTACCTGTTACAGGGGTGAGACTGTTATACCTGGGAACTTCACAGCTCACTCATTATTCATTTATTCAGAAATACTCATTGCAAACCTATTACGTGCTGCACTCTTCCAGGCACCTGGGATGTGGCGGTGAAGGAGACAGACCAGCTGTCTTTGGGCTTCCTCCTGATGCTCACGTTCCAGTGCAGTCAAGATCTTTACCACCATCGACATTCTAATAATAAACACAACTCCTACGTTCACAGAGCGTCAGAGTTTACAGAGTGTGTTGATGCTCATTAGCCTACTTGATCCTCTCCAAAACCGTGGGCAGTAAGAATTATTATTATCATCTTTCATAAATGCTCACAATGACATTTTTTTTCTCATTTTAACATCTCTGTCATCAGGTGGGTCTTGCAGGGGATGGCATGCTGTAATGAAATTGGTGGCCCTTATTTTCTTTCTTAGTGTTAAATAAAAGAATGGTAGGTCTTACAATCCATGCCTTAGATTTAATAAAATACAAAACTATCCCTGTTTTGCAGATGATGAAGCTTTAGTTCAGAGCGATTTGGTGGCTTTTTAAAGTCATATGGTTATGTTGTCTTCTGTGCAGGCGGAGGAGCCCTGAAAAAGTCAGGGCTATGCACAAAGCTGCAGTATCCCTGGCAGTGAGGCTCTCAGGGGATTCCTTTCCCAAGCACAGCACAGCTGGCTGTTCTCATTTTCCCACAGGGAAAGGAAGCTCTACCCTGTCCCAGGATGAACTTCAAAGGGAGCTGTCCTTCCCTCACTCCATCCCACTCCAGGGGAGCAGCAGGAGTGTGGCTAAGACTAGAGTGGAGCATGTCTGGGATCAAAAGAGCCCCCTTCTCTCCAGAGCACCCAGGGGGCTTGTGTGAGCTCCATTTCTGGTCTGGTTTGAGTGATCAGTTGACAAAATACATCTGCGGTAGGAGGAGGCCTCTGTGATCAGCTGTCATCTCCTCTAAACACCTCTGATGCTTTTTCTCTCTTCACAACCCACGAGGTGTCAACCCTTTGCCTGCATGATCTATAAGCAGGGAAGGCATCCTATCTGGAGACAGAGACATCAAGAGGAGGCAAAAGAGAAGGAGGCTGCTGGAGGGAAAGTGGGAACTAGAAGTTGGCATTGACTTATCTTTATCCCATGTCTGATTTTCAGAGCTGAACTCCTGACCCCAAAGCTAGTTACAGGGTGACCCCAGCAAGCACAATGAAAGCATTGCTCAGTCTCCAGCATTTTGTCCTACACACACACACACACACACACACACACACAGACACGGGTGTTTGGGTGAATCTCTTTCCTTCCTAGCTGGAACTCTCTGCCTGGTTAGCAGCAACTATAATGAGATTTGCAACTCTCTCCTCGGATTTCCCATAGATGATATGACACCTCAAGAGGTTACCTTATCCACATCCGTTCCTTCACCTCCATTTTATCTCTAGCCCATCATTGGCTGTAGAGTTCCTCCAGAAGAATTCACAAATTCCATAGTCTGGTATTCAACTGCCCTTAAAATCTATCCCTGATCCATATCCCCAAATGTAATAAGTGGTATTCTTTAATCTGAATATCATACTCCAGCAGAATATATTTTCTGACCAGACCAGAGACATGCCATAGAACATTCTGCCTCTGTATCTTTTCTCATTTCATGCCCCTGCCAACAATGCTCCCCTCCCACTGCAGCCTTTAGAGTTCAACTCAAGTTCCACCTGCTCCCTGATGCCCCTTCCTGGGCTCAGCCTCCCGCTGGCCCTGCTCATGGCCACTGCTTGCCCCTTGTGGGATGGGGAGCCACATCCTGCATGCAGAGCCAGAGCGAATCAATGAGTGAAGTGTACTCCTTCAAGGGACCCCGAGGAGAGCCACTGCGTCCTCTTTGCTGATTCCCCCTTGATGGCATGTGCCTGTGCTGATGACTTTGGTTATGTGCTTCAATTCCTGTTCTGGAAGGGGGCTTAGAGCCTTGGCCCTTGCTTCCACCAATCCCCATTCTAGGGATGCATCCCAGTCCTTCAACATGAGCCTCCCAAGGACCACTTCCTCTCCATCTTCTTGGAACTGTCACCTGGACTAAGACTGGAGACAGCTATATACCACTGGTACCCACTGGTACCTGCTTGTTCACCAGACTAAGCCTCCGCTGTCATTGCCTTCAGCTAGGTCAGCTTCCATATCATCTAGCCCACTGCTGGAGCAGCAAATGCCAGCTCTCAGCCCCTTCCTACCATCCCCACCCAGCTCTCAGAGACTTGCTGTGCTCTGCCAAACCCTGAGAGCCCATGAGACACTCTGACTGCTGCAGTTGACAGGGCTTCCTCTGCACCATTCTCTTGCATCTTAAGTGATGATTTTAGGAAGACCCTCTTATTTATCTGTGAATTACCTGGCTTATACATGTTGGGAACAATGAATACTAATTGACAGTGCAAATATTAAAATCCTCAAGAAGTCCTTGCTGCTATTTCACCTGAAGTCCTCCTGTTACAATGACTCACTCCACTCTCTACTTTAGCTGCCACTTGTCCTTTTCTGTCTTGAGATTTTTCTTCCTTTCCCTCCAGTTATCCAAAATGAAATGTTAGTGGGTCAGGTGGGTTATTTCTCTAGGGCAGGAACTGAGATTTGTTTGTGTTTATGTCCCTAGAATCCAGCATGGTGCCTGCTATGGTGCCTTCTAGTAGATAACTAGAAAATAGCTGACTAAAATTGTGAAAATGAACTCAATAAACATTTCTTGAGCTCCTAAGGTGTGCAAAGCACTGTGCTAAGTATCTTAAGTTCCAGAAAAAAAAATAGCAAACAAAGTATCTTTCAGGAAACTGGGCCAGGAGAAGGCATAATGGGTATTCCCAATTAATTGCAAATGGGTGCCACATGGGTAGAAGTTTCATTCTAGATGAAGGCTTATCAACTAGTGAGATAGAGATGGTAGTCTCAGAAGAACATGGGGTTTCTTAATGATCACTAAGACATGAACATTATATGCCCATTCTCTATGAGCATATAATTCTATTTTTGGAAACAACAAACCCTTTGCTTCCATCTTGGAGAAGCTCAAAGTCTTCACTATTGGGACTGGTAGGACTGGGTTAGGAAAAGGCCAAGAGCTCTGAGCCTTGGAGGACTCCAGCTCCTGCTGGCCCCCAGAGGGACTGAGCTCCCACCTCATCGTCTTCCCTCAGGTGAGGAATGAGGGCTCTGATGGGGGAAGACAGCCTGCCAGAGGCTGCCTGAGTGGCAGCAGGCAGTCTTGTCAGCCATTATCTTGCTGGAGTAATCCTCCAACCCTCGCGGCCTCTCCATTTGATCTGCCTGAGACCGCAGGAGATAGTCAAATGCTTTTGGCTAATATCATATGCATGCATAATTAGATGGCAGCAATTACCATCTGGGTTCCTAGCACTTGTTCCAACATCCAGGCCCTAGGCGAGGAGCTGGTGGGAGCGAGGCAGGGAGGCCTCCCCCAGCCCACCCGTCCTCTGTCAGCCTCCTGGAGAGCAGATTGGAAGCCTGGAGCCTGGGAGCACAGCCCTGTGGAGGGCCAATGACGCTCAATGAAGAGCGACAACAGGCAGGTGGTAGAGGGAGTTGAGCCGTGACAGTGTCGCTGCCAGCTCATGGGTTGGCATGCCGTTGCGGGCCGGGTGGGTTGCCATGGGCATGGGGGATGAAGACTCATGGGCAGCCCTTGTCTCAGAGAGGAAGCCAAGAGAAGGTTTGAGAGTTCTCAGAGCAGCGATGGGGCTGATGAGACGCCATCTGCCCCGCCCCTGGCACTGGGTTCTTCCACCTCCTCACTGTTGGCACTCCCTGTGGGTGCCAATGACACAGGCATATGCTTGGCCAGGTCTGGCTGACATTTTCCTGAGGCTGGTGCTCAGACTTCTTGGCTGGGAAGTGGAGATCGAGGGAATCGATGTGGCCTGGGAGGTGGGTCTTCGGGTGCAGAGGAGGCTGAAGAGAGTGGACAAGCATGGACCCCAAACCTTCAGATATTTCATTCTCTCACATCCTTTGCTTGGGGAGGGTCCTGGCAGCAGCAGGGTTGGCACTGTCCCTTCAGCATGCACTACCTGCTGTGCCTGCAGTTCAATCAGTCATTCATGTGCACGTCCAGCAGGTTCTGGCTGGCAGAGGGGAGGCAGCATGGGGGCAAAGATCATCCTCTCAAGGGATTTGGAGTGGGTGGGGCTGGATTTAAAACCCAGCTCTGCATTTCCCAGCAGAATGACTGAGGTCAAGCTCCCTAACCAATCTGTTACTCCTTCAGCAAAATGGAGTTGTGAAGGGGTGCCTGGCACATAGGAGATACTTAGAATATGTCAGTTGGATTTTTCTTTCCCTCTAGGTAAGGCTGAACGTGTCAGGGAGTCTGCACTCTCTACAGTTTCTGTTCTTTCCTGATTGGCAAAGGGGTAAAGTGAGCCTGGAGAAGGTGGGTAGGGTGGGATGGGGGCAGTGCTCTAGGACCAGCTGTTTGGCAACAGGAGCTGTGTGTGCTCCATCTTGGTTGAAAAACCTCCCTGCACATCCAATGCCCTATTCTCTGCTACCTGTTCCAAGGCAGAACCTGGGCTCCTTCTTGTGCATATATGTTTGTCTGTCCTGGCACCCAGGACTTGGTCTTGTTTGTATCACACTTGCATTGCAACACGATCTCTTGCACAATTCCTGGCAAATATAATTTTAAGAAATGTTTGTTGAGTGACTAATTGTGGCCTAATTCAGGTCATCTCAGTATAGACCCACCTTGGGCTGTCAGGAGCAGATTAAGGGAAAATGGGAAGAAACCAAGAAGAGGATATCTGAAACCCAGAGATATCTGAAGCCCAACGTCTCACAGTAGAAAGAGCATGAATTTTGGATTCACCTGGCCAGGGCTTCGAACCTAGCTCTGCCATGTAACAGCTGTGTGTTGTGTGATCTTGGAGGCAGTTACTTAATCACTCTGAACCTCAGTGACTGCATTACTAAGATTGATAATGATCACAGGGTTATTATGAGCATTAAATAAACAAACAATATAGTTTGCCACACAGGAGATGCTCCATAAGACGGTGGCCGTAGTGATTGTAATTGAAGATGTGAACTGAGACCTCTACCTTCAAAGATCTATCAAACCTCAATTCTTTGATGTTTGGAGACATGGACCTCCGCTGTGATTTTTTTGAGCTCCTTCACTTATCTTTCATGCTTCTGATGCCCCACTCCCAGGCCTGTCTCTATCTTCTCTTTCACTGGTCTCCATGCCATCTGATCATGTCTGGCCTTTGCAGGTTTTGTAGACTTACTGAAGATTTAGGCGTGGCAGGAATCAAAGAGATGGTTCCATTCAGTTATTGAAACCCAACCTCTGGCCATCTGGCCAGCTCTTTCTCTCTCTCTTTTCTCTCTTTTCTTCCCTCTTCAGAGTACCAAGCAGTTGCTAACCCTTGCCTTATATAGAATAGTTCTATTCACTTCTAGAATTCTTGTGGGACTAATCTTTCATAACAACTCTTAGGATGTTTGTCTTCAGGATAATTCTGGAGAATGAAGAGCTCCTCATCTGACTATTTCATGATTACCTGACTCAGCCACATGGCTGGCTCCTGGTGAGGGCTGTGAGATACCTCATTTATAGGTTTCAAAAAGACTTGGGATGATGTCGGCTTTATTCATGTTGGTGTCAGTAGCTACAGTGAGCTGGGCATGGCACAGCAGTGGCGGGGGCGGGGGGTCAGGAATTAGCGCAGGAAGTCAGGTAGGTATTCACATTGTGGGTAAAGTTGGTCCATCTAGGGATGCTGCCAGGAGATAGGAGTTCCAGGGAAGAGCACCGAAACTATTGGACACTATCAGCAGGGGTTGGCAAGGGCCAGGCAGGGGTACACTAGGGCTCCAGACAAGCAGGGCAGGGCCCTATTACCAAAGGGAACTGGAGGGGTAGGCAAGAAACCTAGCCTGGGGACCAAGTCTTCAACTGAGCTTGGCCCATTTGAACCAGAAAAATAGTTCGTTGCATTTGAACGTGTGTATTTCTTGCACATGTGTGAGTCTGTGGGGTTGCATTCCGACATTCTCATGATTTGAAGCTCTGCATGGTCATATGATTCCTTCTGAAGGATATCTGGTAGATACTCCCTACCTGAATTTTTTTTATTTTTATTTTTTGAGATGAAGTCTCGCTGTTGTCCCCCAGGCTGGAGTGCGATGGCGCGATCTCAGCTCACTGCAACCTCCGCCTCCTGGGTTCAAGTGATTCTCCTGCCTTGGCCCCCTGTGTAGCTGGGATTACAGGCGCCTGCCACCACGTCTGGCTAATTTTTGTATTTTTAGTTGAATGGGGTTTCACCATGTTGTCCAGGCTGGTCTCGAACTCCTGACCTCAGGTGATCCACCCGCCTCGGCCTCCCAAAGTGCTGGGATTACAGGCGTGAGCCACCGTGCCAGACCAGTTTTTTGTTTGTTTGTTTGTTTGAGACAGATTCTTGCTCTATCACCTAGGCTGGAGAGCAGTGGTGCCATCTCGGCTCATTGCAACCTCCGCCTCCTGGGTTCAAGAGATTCTCCTGCCTCAGCCTTCCAAGTAGCTGGGATTACAGGTACACACCACCACGCCTGGCTAATTTTTGTATTTTTAGTAAAGATGGGGTTTCACCATGTTGGCCAGGCTGGTCTCGAATTCCCGACCTCAAGTGATCTGCCCGCCTCAGCCTTCCAAAGTGCTGGATTGCAGACGTGAGCCACTGCGCCCGGCCTCCCTACCTTAATTATACAGCCAAGAGGTAGGTTCTAGACAGAACTCAGGAGTTAGAAGGCAGGTCTTAGGTAGGTTGGAGGGTAACTCCATCTCTCTTGCTTGGATATGAACTTCCAGCATCCTGGATGAGCTGGGGAAAGCTTGCCTTTGGCAAGGGAGGCAAGCTGGGGATCCATCCTGGTGGGGAGGCAACTTATGAGGGCTCCAAGTTGAACGTGAGCCAACTGTAGGTCTTAAACCTGATGATGATCTGATTTTGTATTACTCTGTTTTCTCTTTTGTTTCTTCTGGGCATTTAGTAAGGTTTTATTGAAACATTCCAGTTTGATCTCAGTTACACTGTGAGGAAGAAAGAAAATGGTCCCACACTTGGGACAGCAGGGTAAAGTGGGGGAGCATCCTGAACTCTGGGCCTCAGTCATTTCCAAAGGTAAGGGCAACCCAGCGTGACATGGGATCCAGCTTTTCTTTCACCTAGAGTTCTCTCCATTGGAAGCTGTGGGGGATGCATTTTCCTTTGCTGAGGATGATGGCCATTTCTTAACCTTTGGTGGACTCAGTCCGTAACTCAGGGTCTGGGGGATTCTGGGCACAATATTTATGAGTCTATGGCAGTTCGACCTAACGAATTCAGACCCGTCCCTTTGTGGACTGAGGCCTTAAAGCTCTCTGTGCTCACCGAGCTCCATCTTCAGAAACTGGAGTGGGGGCTGGGGGTGGCAGAGGCCACAGGAGCGGCCCCCATCTTCTCGCTGGCCACTCACCTTCAGTTCCCCGCATGGACTGGCAGCCTGCCCTTCTCTGGGTTCTGGGTCTGTGCTCTCCGCCTGCACTGAGGGGCCTCAGAAAGGTCCTTCTCTTATCTCCCTGCCAGCAACATGCCCCAGAGGCCCACACCAGCCCAGCCTGAGCTGGCCTTGAGTGTCAGGGGGCCAAAGCAATGACCTCTGCAGCGTGGAGCCCTTTTCCAAATAATTCATCACCACTCTGCATCCAATTAGGGAAAGCAGGCTGGATGAGACAATGGCCCAAACCCCTTGTTAAGTAACATCCCTAATTGATGACAGGGATGGTGAGCAGGGGTTTGGAAGCCAGCTCAGATTGTGTTTTTAAAATCCTCCTTTCTCCCGGGCTGCCTGCCAGAACTCAATGGCATGGCCCTCCAGGAGAACAAAGGGAGCTTTGAAAATCTTTCTCCCCCTCCTTCAAATGCTTATCTGAAAGGACATCTTTTTCCCCTTAGTCGCTACAATCATAAAAGCACAGGTGATAAACCGCTTCTTCGTAATCATCAGTTGTGAAAGCTCCCCCCACCCCTCTAAATAAAAAGCAGGAACTGCAGCAGCGGCAGCAGCAGTAGAAAGCAAGAGAGACCATCTCAGTGCCCACTCTGATGCCTATCGAGGCTCCAGGAAGGGAGCGGGAGAGGGGGATGAACTTTGTTCAGTGACAACTTTTATCTCTGGGTCTCGGGCTGTTGAAATGTCAAGCCAGGGCTGGATAGGATCTCTTAACAGCAGCTGCTGCCTAGCTCTGGGGGATAGAGGGCTGGTGGTGGGTGGGAGGAGAACCTGGGAGTGAATTGAACACGTCTTGAATTCTTGCAGCTAGAGTTCAGGTCTTGGTGGGACTTTGCTCCTAGAGAGGAAAGCCGAGGCTGTAGGGAGGGGCCTTGAGAGCCTGGTTTTGCAATGACCTTGAGAAGCTCTCTCTGAAAGGACAGGGGCTAGGCCATTTCAGAGGAGATGACTCTGTCCAGCTTTTAGGCTCCCAAGCTATGACATTGTAGAAGTGAGGGATAGTTAGGCCTGGGGTTTAGATAGGATTCTAGATCCCTGGGCCCTCACATTAGCTCAAGGTGAGACCTTTCTCCTTCAGAGGCCATGCCCTGATCCCTCCACTTAGTTCATATCACTCTGCTGTCATTCTTCCTTGTAATGCCAACACCACCAAAGACCATTTACAGCACTGTAAGCTCAGCTTAATTCAGGAACATTTCAGATTTTTAAAGCTGGAGGAGATGATTTCTGAGCTGGCCATTTTATTTTTATTTTTTATTTATTTTATTTTTTTGAGACAGAGTCTCACTCTGTCACCCAGACTGGAGTACAGTGGCGTGATCTTGGCTCACTGCAACCTCCGCCTCCCAGGCTCAAGTGATTCTCCCACCTCAGCCTCCTGAGTAGCTGGGACTACAGGTGTGTACCACAATGCCTGGCTACTTTTTGTATTTTTTATAGAGACAGGGTTTCATCATGTTGCCCAGGCTGGTCTCAAACTCCTGAGCTCAAGCGATCTGCCTGCCTCAGCCTCCCAAAGTGCTGAGATTACAAGTGTGTGAGCCCCCATGCCTGGCCTTATTTTTTCAAAAATTCACGTAGCACCCACTGTGAAGTAGCTACTGGTCCAAATGCATGCTTATTAACTCGTTTTATCCTCATGACAATTGAATGAAACGAGAGGAAATTGAGGTACAGAGAGGTTAAGTCATTTACCTAAGATCACACAGCAATTGGCAGAATCAGAATTCAGACCCGGGAACACTGGACCAAAAGCTTGTATTCTTAACTGCTACTCTGTGCTGGCTTTTGCTATGCTATGCTGGGCATTCAAGGATGAATAGGAGTTGCCTGGGTAGGCAATGAAAAGGAGAGAGTATCTTGCTGGCAGAAGAGCAGGAGTAAAGGCAAAAAGATATAAAAACCAGTTTGGAAATAGAAGAAAAGAGAACTGATTTCTGTTGAGTACCTACCTTGATTCAGGCACTGTGCAAAGCAGTTTACAGGTTTATTGTTTCATTTTCAGATTAAGCCTATGAAGTAAATAATATCATTTTCCTTTTTTACGAGTAAGGGAGTTGGGGCTCAGAGAGGTTGAATAAATTGCTCAAAGTCACATAACGACCAGGCGTGGTAGCTCACACCTGTAATCCCAGCACTTTGGGAGGCTGAGGTGGGAGGATCACTTGAGCCCAGGAGTTTGAAATCAGCTTGGGCAACATAGCAAGACTCCCCTCTCTAGAAAAATAAAAAATTAGCCTGGCATGGTGGCATGTGCCTGTGGTCCCAGCTACTTGGGAAGCTGAGGTGGGAGGATCACTTGAGCCCAGGAGGCCAAGGCTGCATTGAGCTGTGATCACACCACTGTACTTTAGCCTGAGCAACTAGGTGATCGTCTTCCATATAGAATTGATTTGATTTGAAGATGGAACCAATAAAGATTTCCTTTGGCAAGGCCCAACCCCTGTGTTTTCTGAGTGTTCCATCACTCGTGTTTCCTTGTGGAGAACATGATTTGATTTTTAAGTGGTGTTCAATTTTTCTAGTGGTCTATGAACTCCATGAGGACAGGGTCGGTGTCTATGTCATTTGCCAGTGTTTCTCCAATACCCAGCATTATGCTGGGCACACTGTAGACTTGAAAATATTTATGAAATCAATGAACAGAAAATGCAAATTGAGGCCGGGCGCTGTGGCTCATGTCTGTAATCCCAGCAGTTTGGGAGGCCGAGGTGGGCGGATCACGAGGTCAGGAGATCGAGATCATCCTGGCTAACATGGAGAAACCCCGTCTCCGTGTTACAAAAAAATACAAAATACAAAATACAGAAAAATTAGCCGGGAGTGGTGGCGGGCGCCTGTAGTCCCAGCTGCTTGGGAGGCTGAGGCAGGAGAATGGCATGAACCCGGGAGGCAGAGCTTGCAGTGAGCCGAGATTGCGCCACTGCGCTCCAGCCTGGGTGACAGAGTGAGACTCTGTCTCAAAAAAAAAAAAAAAAAAAAAAAAAGAGAATGCAAATTGTGTTGTGAACAGCTATTTAACACTTCATTTTCCCCCTATCCAATGTATATGTTATATTTTGCTAAGCCCAGGTCTCACCTAAGTGGCTGGTCTCCACATCAGTACACAGGACATCTCCGGGGTCACCATTAGATGATTAAGGGGGACTCTTACTGAAAGAGGGGAGGGCCGCTTGGAATAGCTATAGCCAGGCTGACCAATGTCTCTGTTTGCCTGGGACAGTCCAAAGTGTGCACCGTTACCCTGTCGAATAATTAACAGTGCCTCCTTCACTCTTGAAAGAGCCCCAGTTTGGAGGATAAATTGTATGAAGACCCTAGGCCAGTGACTGCCCACATAGAGGTTGCTGTGTTGCCAGCACTATGAAAGTCTGCTGGGGGAAGAGCAGATCCCAAACGAAGCCTGGTGGGTAGGAACACAAAGAAAATTCCAGCGGTAGTCTCTATTTCCCCAAACCCTCCACCTTCTCCCCTCAGGCTGGCCCTCCTTGGGATGGGATGAGCACTTCCTGCTGATGGAAGGCAGGTGGCTTAGTCAGAAGACCTGGCTACTGGCCAGCCCAGTGACCTTGGGCAATTCACTTCTGTACTCTGGGGTCCGGAATCTCTCTGAATGTGAAGATGAGAGGACTGGAGTTTGGTGGTTTTCTGCATGTACTCTGTGCAACCTCCTGTGTCCCCATGGGGAGGAACAAAAATAATATGTGAACACCATGCTAGAGAATCAGATGTCTGGATGATCAAGAAGGTGGCATTTGCTGCCCAAGTTCTCAGAGCCTGCAGGGAGCAGAGGCCAGGATTGGGGCTCCTGGATAGGCAGGCTCTGCAGAGCTGGGAAAATGTGCCCATCAGGGGAGCCCCTGCACCCTCTCTATCCAGGTGGCTTCTGGACCACCTGAGTGGCTCTTTGGGGAGATGATTACAGGCCTGGGGAGGGGGAAGAATTCACTGGCTGTGAGGTCTCCAACAATAATGAAGGAATTAATGAGCCAATCAATTCATGTATTCATTTATCATGATTTTATGAAGTAAACTGGGGGGCCCAGCTTTGAACTCAAGGGGTCCCTGTCAGAGAGTGTGTCCGAGTACGTGAGCATCAGGACTCCATGCCTAATGTATCCCCTGCCCCATCTCCCTGCTGTGCCCAGCTGGGCGACCTCGGTCTTGGGGTTGGGGCTGACAGCAGGGAAGAGCAGAGCCAGGAGTGCTGAGAGCAGGAAGGGGAAAAGTGGGCTCCAGTGCCTGCCAGGGGCTGGGAGACACGGGTGGAAGCTAACTCTTCCTCTGAGAGCCTAGTGCTTTGTGGTTGGTACCTCTCAAGGAGTAGCTACAGAAGGTAGTCCATGTTTCCACCTAACTGTGCCTTGCCCTCCCTACCTGCCTCTCCTCCTCCCCAGCTGCCAGCTTTTAAGGAGGCTCAGCCGACTCCCCTTTGCCCTCTGGAAGTCCTTTCTGGCATCTCAAGCCTGTGGAAGCTCTGGGAAGGGCCAATTCCCTTTGATGAGTGACACTCTTCCCTCCCATTTTGTTGCTTCCTCCCTTCTGATATTCCCAGACCCCAGCTAGGGACTCCCGGGGTCCCAGCGGGTGAAGATCCTGATCTAGGAATGTCTGAGGAACAGGTCGGGGAAAGGGGACCTTATTGGTGGGATGCCACACAGACCTGAGGAATTTCGGGGACTGTGAGGAGTCTGCAGGTTGAGCCGCCCTGTGAGGACCCACCTCCTGGGTGGCCTCAGAGGGAAATTCTGCCTTCACTAAAGGACAGCAAGGGAGATCAGGGGCAGACATTGAGCTGGAGAGGGCAGTGGGTGAGTCTCAGGTCCCTGAGGTCTAGGCCTGGTTCTGGCACAAAACTGCTGTGTGTCCTTGGCCAGATCCTCTACGGTGAAATGGGAAAGACGATGATACCAGGGTCCCCCCTTCACTAGACTTCTATGGTGCTGTGAATTACCAGTCTCGGTGCGCCTTTGCCCCTTACCCAACTGGCTTGTGTAGAACAAGGAAAGAGGAGTCTCTGGGGGCCGGTGGTGCCAGGTGCCCATGTGGCCCTAGTGGGTCAGGGACCTGGTTTTGAGTAGCTCGGGCAGCTCCTCAATGCAGCGGAGTGTCTCTGAGGAGAGGTCACTCTGATGTCCCTGGCAGCTGAGATTAACTGCTATTCTCTTAGTCAAAACGCTGGGTGCCTCTTTTCAAAAGTCCAAGAGGCTCATTTGCATGTCATTTGCATCTCATTTGAACACTAACTCATTTAATGTTCAGCAACCACTGAGATTTCTTCCAAGCCCCTGCTTCTTGTTTTCCCCAGGTTGTCTCTCCCCATCTCCCTCCCCGCCTGCATCCTGCAGCTGGTCTAGCTGGGCAGGCCTGGTCCTCATGGACTGGGCCTCACTGGGTCCAGCCTTGTCCAAGGAGCCCACCCATTGGCTGTGGGAGGGAGCAGAGCCAATGGGGACCTCAGGGTGGCAGATGTCCAGCTGTTGCCAGGAGGGGTCAGCCTTCCCCTGCTCCTCCAGGACGCTTCCCAGGCCTTGGGCTCTCTAGAGCTTTCCCTCAGACGCCTGAGACTGTAGCTGCTTGCAGCAACAGAGAGAGAGGGAGAGAGACAGAGAGGAGGAGAGCAGGCAGTATGTGTTAACTGAGAATGGGTTCATTATGCCCCGGGGAGAAAAAAGCAAACAATTAAAGAATTGATAGTTTTGTTTTATTTTGCAAACTGTGGGGCCCCTATGGAGGTCTGCTGCGGAAATCCTTGTGTGGGAGCTGCGGAGAGATCTTCTCTTCCAGGGAACTCCAAAGCACTGTAGGAGCTGCTGGGAGAATCAACATTGTATTAATGTGAGAGGGAAGCTCCCTCCACCCCCATTCCTCATCCCTGGCTGGGCTAGAAGCCAGCGCCATGGAAGACAAGACTGCAGACAGGCCTGAACTGCACTGTTGCAACTGCTGTCTCCTGAGTTCAAAGAGAAGCCTTATGCCCAGAGCCATACAAAATGGCTCTGGCTGAAACCCCTCTGTGTACCAGGAGCTGCTGCAGATGAGGTTAAGGGGCTTGCTCAAGGCCACACAGCTGGGACTGGAACCCACAGCTCCTGACTCTACCCCAAAGCTTGTAGAAAGTCTCCAAGAATTTAGAAACCTTGTTCCCCATCTGACTGCTCCTCTTGTCTTGCATCTTCTAAATGGAGCAGAAGTCAGTTAAAAGAGGTGATATGGTTGACTCCGGCTAGCCCTCCTGACAACTGGAGCAGGTACCAACTGTTCAGATGCTCTTCTGCACCTCCTGATATCACCTAACACCTGCTGGCCAAGTCCTGTCTCTCCTCCAAAGTCCAGTGTAACTCCTCTCCTCCCTGAAGCCTCCACTGAGGTCTTAGTCCTCCCTGACAATTTGGCACTTTAAGGCACACTTCCTAAAATACAGTGTGTTGTTCATCAGGCATCGTATGATTAGCAGGCTTTTATCTGACCACAAGCTCATGGAGATCAAAGTTCTATAGATGTTCTCTCTCATGTGCACACGTGTATGTGCACACACACACGTGTCTCACATGCAGGAGCCAATCCTTTACAGCTCCTGGCTAACGGACCAGGGTGCCTCAGTTTCTACATGTGTGAGACCAGCAGGTGTGAGACACAAGGCTCTGTGGCTCTGTCCATTTCCACAGCGAGGTTGGCCTCCTACCTTGTGGGTGGTTTTGTTTCCTGCCTGTTCATCAAGCTGGTGATTGGGGGAGGGGACACTGGTGCAGCCTCAGACTTGCAGTGGGTAGAGGACTGAAACCCCAAGCAGCCTCCTCTGGGCTCCCTGCAACAGTCTGAGCCCTGAGAGCAGCTGTCGGGCAGAGCTCATTATGGGGGATAATGCAAGCGGAGTGACAGGGAATATCTGTTCTCTCCCCACTATTACACTTGTCGCTCACTCTCTTCCTCTCGCAGGTGAGCTAAGGGGTTTGATTGCCTGTGTGTCGAATCTCTCCATAACAACCAGGCAAACGAGACAATCTGAGTGCTCAGAGCGATTTGGCTGGAAGCGACTTCCTAGCAAACCCCAGGGATGGAAATGGGCCAGGTCCCGGTGGGTGGCTCTGTGGTATGGCCCCCTTCCCCTTCCCAACAAGAGTGCATGACAGTAAGACCACTTTCCTTTATCCCAGAGAACAAGGAGGATGCCATTACACTCAGGCAATCTTGTTGCTAAGACAGAACAGACATTGGAAATGACTTAAAATGCTCCAGAGAGCCTGGTGGCAGAATGCCCTCTGCCTCTCCCTCAAGAGGTGTTTGTATCCAGCTGGGCCTCATTGATAAAGGGCTGGGAGTAGTCAGGCTCACCTGTGGCTCAGGGGTTTTTAGAAAGATTGAAGTTAGATCTGGAAGGGCCAGGGCTCCTGAGCTGGCCACACACAGAATTCCCTATGGGCTTGCTAATAACACAGAGCCTGAGCTCAGAGCTTCAATCACTTCTCTGTGGGTGAGACCCAAAAGCCTGCATCTGAACAAATCCATAGGTCAGGGCTCCCCAACCCCTGGGCCACAGACCAACCAGTAGTGGCCTGTAAGAAACCCGGGCTGCACAGCAGGAGCTGAGCACACCAGGAGGGGAGTGGCAGGTGAGCAAGAGAATAAGAGAAAGCTTCATCTGTATTGACAGCCACTCCTTATTAGTCATATTACTGCCTGAGCCCCGCCTTCTGTCAGATCAGCTGTGGCATCAGAGGCATTAGATCATCATAGGAGCACAAACCCTATTGTGAACTGCGCATGCCAGGGATCTAGGTTGCGAGCTCCTTATGAGAATCTAATGCCTGATGATCTGTCACTGTCTCCCATCACCCCGAGATGGGACCGTCTAGTTGCAGGAAAACAAGCTCAGGACTCCCACTGATTCTACTTCATGGTGAGTTGTGTAATTGTTTCATTATAGATGGCAACAACCTTCCCCCAACAACACTCACCCTGGTAAAATCCTTTTGCCTTTGAGTAGGGATGGAACCCATGAATGTGATTTCACTTATGAATATGTTATGGCACAGATGACCTTAAGACAGAAAAATCATTGGGATGGGCCTCATCTAATTACATGAGCTGAATCAAAGCGGAGTTTTCTCCCGCTGGTGGCTGGAGGGGACGTGAGAGAGAGGCATGAGCAGAACTGATGAGCCCTTGCTGGCCCGCAGATGGAGGGAACCCCTTGACATGGGGTGAGGGCAGCCTCCACTGACAGCAGCAATGGAATCGAGATCTCAGTCCTACAAGCACAGGAGCTGAGTTCTGAATGACCCTGGAGGGGGACTCTTCCCCAGGGCCTCCAGGGAAGGGCTCAGCCTGGCTGACACCTGGATTTCACCCTCTGAGACCCTAAGCAGAGAATTCACTGGAACATGCCCCAGCTCTGACTCATGAACTGTGAGATTAAAAATGGGTGTTGTTGTAAGCCTCTAAATGTGTGGCAATTTGTTATGCAGCAATAAAAAATGAACACACTAAATCTAACATCCAGTCACCTGGCTTGGAATTCATCCTTAATTTCTGGCTTCACTTGGCAGATACAATCTCCTTTCTTATCACTGGGGAGCAAGTCAGCTAAGTGCCCATCCTCTTTTCTTTTCAAATCTTTCAGGCTCTCAGAGACTTCCTACACCCCGAGTGAGATCCCACCTGTGGGCTGAGGGTCCGCTACCTCTAGTTCTCATGTAACTGCAAGAGCAGTGATGACAGGTCAGGCGCTGTGGCTCGCACCCGTAATCCCAGTATTTTGGGAGACCGAGGTGGGAGGATCACTTGAACTCAGGTGTTTGAGACCAGCCTGGGCAACATAGACCTCATCTCTACTAAAAATAGAAAAAAACAGTCATCTATGATGGTGTGCACCTGTAGGTCCAGGTACTTGGGAGGCGGAGACAGGAGGATTGCTTGAGCCCAGGAGATCGAGGCTGCAGTAAGCTATGATCATGCCTCTGCACTCCAGCCTGGGCTACGGAGCAAAATCCTGTCTCAAAAAAAAAAAAAAAAAAAAAAAAAAAAAAAAAAAAAAAAAAAGTCAAGGTGGACGGATCACTTGAGGTCAGGAATTTGAGACCAGTCTGGCTAAAATGATGAAACGCCATCTCTACTAAAAATACAACAATTAGCCAGGCATGGTGGTGCACGCCTGTAATCCCAGCTACTCGGAAGGCTGAGGCAGGAGAATTGCTTGAACCCCAGAGGCAGAGGTTGCAGTGAGTTGAGATTGCGCCACTGCACTCAAGTGTGGGTGACGAAGCAAGACTCTGTCTTAAAAAAATAAAAACGCAGTGATGACTTGAACTTCCAGAATGATCTAGTGTAGTGGTTCTCAACTTTTTCACCCCCAACTAATGATAAGAGTGGTGATAGTGATTAGGATGGTAAGAGCAGATATGTAATGCATGCATCCCATGTACCAAACAATGAGCTAGGTGGTTTCTCTATCTTATGTCATTTAATCTCACAGTGACCCCATGAGATGGATATTATTGTGACTCCATTTTGTAGATGAAGAAACTGAGGCTTAGAGAGTTAAGAGACTTGTGTCACTTATTGTGAGTAGGTGGTTGAGCCAGGATTTGAGATTTGGTGCCAGAGCCTGTGGTCTTAGCAGACACGTAATCTCTCTCTGTACCATGTGCCCTATATTTTTAAAGATTTTGTCTGCCAAACAAACTGCATTTATCAAGAAATAATTTGTTTTCCCATTTTTTATTAATCAAAGCCATGTATGACTGCCAATCAGGGGTTCAGATCAGAGTGAGATTAGTGGTGTTATCACACTGAGTTGATATAATTCCAGCCAAAAGCAGGGAAATGATGTCTCAGTTAGTAGTCTGTGCAGCCTTATCTTTGGTAAATGTGTCATTTCTGCTAGGCATACAGAAATATTAAAATAGCTCGTGAGGCCACATTACTACCTGTGGGAACCTGTAGGGGTCTGAGGACTGAAGATTGGGACCACTGGTCTAGATCAACCAGACCCTCGTTATCTGCTCTGCTCAGGCCTCTGCGTCCTTGTGACCTGCCCAGCTACTATTCCTCCTCAAAGAGATGGCTGCTTAATACCCCTTCCCCCAAACCACCACCACTGCCAGAAGCAGAGTAGATAGTGCGATACTACCCCCCAGCCCTCCTCCCATGCACACAGGCACATACACACACACATGCACGCATGCCCTTATGCAAACACACACACACACACACACACACACACACACACACAGCCATGGACATCATTCTCTCTTCTAATAGTGTAGTTCAGTCTTAGTCTAGAATATCAAGCTTTCTAATCTCACCTCATCCTAGATGTACAGAGACATGAACATAAGTAAGAGAGGAGGGTTGTTCCTTACATCCTGACTAGATATAGTCTGAGTTGTTTCTCATACCATGAGTCTAGTACAGTGAGCCATTAAGTGTCATTCATTCACTCAAAATATATTTGTTTAACACCTAGGATGTGCCAGACATTGTTAGGTACTGGGATTTAGTGCAAACAAGGGAGACAAGGCCTCTGTTCTCATGGAGCTCACAGTCTAGGGGGAAGCTGCATTAAGCAGTTATAGTTAAGTGCAATTAAGCTTTCTAGAGAGGTGCAGATTCTGGGGGCATGCAGGCTGGAGGACTATAGCCTGTAGGTGGTCTAGGGAAGATTGCCTGGAGCTGAGACCTTAGTGTAGGAGAAGTCAGGTGGGGATAATGGATGGCGGAGTGTGCAAGGTAGGGGACCCCAAGGTGGGAAGGAGCCGAGGCTGGAGGCATTGAGGCTTTGTGGGAGGAACAGTGTGACTGACTGAGACCCTGCAGTAGCATTGTGTCTGAAAGATGAGCCCTGCTTGAGGATCAGGGTTCCAGGCAGCACCAACATGGGCACTGCTTAGGGCTGGCAGGGAGGGGTCCCTTGTTAGGGGTCAATCTTGTAGCTTGCCAGTGCACATGATCACCCTTCTTCCATTCTTTCCCATCCGCCACAGGGAGCTAGTATCATATTCTGAGCCAGAAGTGGTTGTGGAAAATGACAGGAGTCTCTCTGTGGGTGGGGTGTGCCTTCTGGTGGCTCCACAACAGAACATGCCCCTGGTGGGAAAGAGTCCTCCTGCACCTTGGAGAGAACCATATGAGCTTGAAGAAGCCGGGAGGATGGTCCAGGCAGGACTGTGGCTAGGAGAGTGGACGGGCCAGCTCAGGCAGTGAAGACAGGCGGCCTCCCAGATGCACAGAAGTCAAGCTGAGCCACAGGAAGCAACAGCTGAGGGGAGGAGAGCCTCATGCCATGCAGGAAGGAAGGAGGCACCCTGGGCCTCCAGGTGAGCATCAGCATCATTGAGGCAGGAGAGCAGAAATACCTTGGTGGCTGGGCCAAGGTCTCCATGGGCTTCATGCAGACCTTTCAGGCTATGGCCCTGGGTTCCTCCCCTTTTCATCCTCTGAGCCTCCCCAGTTAGCCAGAATTCCAGGGGTTTCATTAGATGGTTCTCACCTGGTGTTCCCAGGTAAATGACCATCACAAGCATCTATGCACTGGGCAACAGTTGCCTAGGGGTGTGGGTGGAAGGGCCCTATGAGGGATGCCAACAGGACAGGGGAGGCCAGAGGCTGTGAGCCAGGGGCCCAGTTTGGGTGGGAGAAGTCCTCCACCTGCTCTTAACTGTGGGTGGGGGTCCAGATCTCCAGGCACAAGGGAAATGACAAGCACAAGTCCTTTTTCTGTGTCATCATAATGAAAATAAGCACCATTGGCTACATGTGTAGTCTGCTGTAAAGATGATAAGGTATTACATAGACAGGATGAAATGCAAATTTCTCTGCAAGTCTGCAAGTCCATGAAGCAGACTGAACAGGCATCAATGTTCCCATTTGACAGATGTGGCTCAAAGAAGGTAAGCAACTCACTAAAAGGCACACAACCAGCGAGTTCAGCGAGGAAGCTGGGACCTGGTCATGCCAGTTGATGTGAGGCAGAGGCTGTTTCTGAGACCTGAGGAGACACACATTACCAACAATCAATGTCTGAGGGCTCGTGTTCATTTCATGGGGCTGCTGTAACAAATTACCGTAAACTGGGAGGCTTAAAACAGAAATCTATTCACTCACCATTCTGGAGAGCAGAAAACGGAGATCTGGGCTTCGGTGGGGATGGTTCCCTTTGGGGGTATGCCTGTCCCGGCTTCTGGTGATTGCTGCCATCTTGTTGCCTTGGCTGTGGCAGGATCACTCCATCTCTGCCTCCATAGTCAGGTAGCATTCTCCTAGTGTGTGTCTGTGTCCAAATTTCCCTCTTGTTACAAGGATACCAGTCATTGGATTGGAGTGGGTCTACGTAACCCAGTGTGACCTCATTTTAGCTTGATGGGTATCTGTAAACATCCTATTTCCGAGCAAGGTCATATTCACAAGGTAGATATAAATTTTAGGAGACTTTCAACCCAGTACAGGGCTAATCAGGGCAGACTTTGTGGGGATGGAGATCTGGCCATTTAGGTGCAGGGTGGTGGCACGCCAGAGAAGAGTGGGACTGCAGGGACCCAGGGTTAACTTCACCACAGAGGCTCATGCTGTTCTCAGGAGCACAGGACAAGAGAAGGAAACTGGAAACCTACCCCCTCACTCTTGTACACACCTTGCCCCGCCCCGGTTCTGTTTTCCTGCCCCTCCCTCAACAATCCTGACTTGCATCCACAAACAAGGATGTGTTAGGATGGTTGATAATGTAATTATTATGGAACAACTCTGATTAATTGAGTACTTACTATGTGCCAGGTGCTGTACAAAGAGCTTTACATGCATATTTCATTTAACGCTCGTAATCAGTCTGTGAAATAAGACCTGTTCTTATCCTCATTTGGCACTTGAAGAAACAAAGCCTTTGGAAGGCCAAGTCATGTGCCTGAGGTCATCGATGCAGCATGTGGTGTGAATGGGATTTTAGACCAGCTCAGCAGAGAACTGGGGGCCCAAGTCCTTAGATAGTCCTGACCCCTCCACCCACCCAACCCTGACCTATGCCCTAGAGAATAGAGGGTGACCTGTGGGGACCCAGAATAGGAGGGGTAGGGAACAGGGAAACTCTAAGGGACACAAAAGGGGAATGATGAGGTGAGATTCTCCGTGCTAAAAGGCTTTGAACTATTTCTACCCAACCAAACTGGCAGCTCCCTTCTCCCCTTCCTCTGGGGCTGCCTGGAAACAGTGAGCGAAGGAAATGAGGCTTCTACCTCCCTGCTCTTTCCATGGGGCCTGGAGTGGTTCCCCACCCTATTTGCAAGGCCATAAATAATCGAGATGTATTACTCAGGGATTGCCATGGTAACATCTTCAGGTTACCAGGGATGCAAGATCCAAACAAAAGTATTCGATCAAATATTTCTGGCCACTAGAGGAATCCAGCCATGTAACGCTGGGATGTGGGGAGACGAGGCGCAGCATGAAGGGCTTATTCCTTCTTTCTCCTTTCTTTTCTCAGCTTCCTCCTCAGATAATTATGGCTCTGCTGGGCGGGCCCTGTCTCCCTCCTCTCTTATTCTGGGGGCCTTTCCCTGCTCTTGTGATGGAGGGTTCCCCCTACATCCTGTATCTCTAACAGAAACAAGGATCCTGAAGCCAGCTCTAAAAGAGATGCCCTTGGCTCTCGTAAACACTCCCTCTTGTAATTGGTTTAGGATTGAGTTGAATATCCAACTAAAGAGCATTCCCACATACATCATCCTTCCAAGTGGAATTAGCAGACCTGAAAGTTGGTTTCCCCCCTGACACCAGGAGCATGATATAGGCCTGGAATTATGGTAGTTGCAGAGAGGAGAAACAGCAGTGTGATTGATTTGAGTGCGGGGCTCCTGTCCTGGTCCTGGGGGCTGGGAAGAGCGCACAGCAGGCATGATCCTCCCTGGAGCCCCGCCTGGGAATGGCTCTGCCTCCATCCAGAGCTGCGCAACCACTATAAATATGTTTCTAATAACCAAGTGTGTTTGTTTAACATAAGCTTGCTCTACCCTCTAAGGTAGCCCGAGAAAGTGCCAAGTGAGGCAGAGTTTAGGAGGTGTAATTTAAAGTCGTGTTGGCAGGCCTCGGTGTACAGCCAGGGAGAGGATAAATCTCTGTGAGTAGCCAAGTCACCCTTTCTGTGACTTCACTTTTAAGAGGTTGTAGCTGGAAGGGATTGCAAGAGTCACCTAGTTCAAGACCTTCCTTTGCAAGAAAGGGAGCTGAGTGGGAGGTAGGAGGACTTCCTGAAAAGGTCACCCAGCCAGTAAGTAAGCTCCTTTCTGTCTAAAACTCAATTTCCTAAACCAATGATTATTCCCCTATTCCTCTGTATAGGGCCTCAGCCCTGGAGGAGACTATTGGGTATGTGTACAGCTTGAGAATCTGGAGGAAGGTGGAGGGCTGGGGAGCAAAGATACTCAGGGAGACTCCAGGCCTGTTGGGTACACACTTCAGCCCACCCAGCCTGACTGGTGCCTTGAGCCCTACTAGCCATGTAAACAAAGCCCTTCCTGTCTCTGTTATCTCCAGTGGATCCATAGGTTCTCCTTGGGTAGGCTGGGCCTTGTAGACTGCTGATTAGCTTTCCCTTTCACAGAGCAAGATTTCCCTTCTGGGGGCCATTGTTCCACCCAAGCACAAGCTGGCTTTGCAACCAGACTCTTCCCCAGGCAGGATGAGGGAGGGGAATCTGGCCTGGGGCCAGATGATGGCCACCTCCCCAACCACCTGCAGGTTCCTACCCAACCAGGGGTTAGCATGTCATACATTGTTTATGAAGCTTTTGTCTTGGGCTCAAGGTGAGCCAGGGAATCAGAGAGATAAATAAATAAATAATTTTAAGCAGAGCTGAGCGTAGGGGCAGAAGGGAGGGCTGCAGGGGTTGTTTTTCTTGGGGGCTTGCATATTTTATCACCCTGCAGTCTCATGACCCCTCTTCCCTCCCCTCCCCTCTCTCCTGATGTTGCTGTGATGAGAGTTTATATTATCCAGCACACACTGGTTTGTAAGTCTATTTACAACCCAGGTGTTGTTGGTTTGCGTGAGAGAGAGAGATGCCCCATCCCCAGATTAGTTAAACTGGAAATAAATTGGTTGTTAAATAAAAGCCCTCTGTGGGATGTGACAGTGATGAATGAAGGATGGATGTGCCTGGGGAAGGGAGTGGTGGCTTTCTGGATTGAGACTGTTTGAAGCTGAAGTGGCCCAGGAGGCTTGGGTGGGAGCCTGGGATGGCCTGTGGGCCTGGGAGAGTTTGGGGCTTGAGGACAGAGAATGGTCAGGCAATGGTGGGCCCTGAAATACATTTATAGAGGGAAATTGAAGGCTGAAGACTTGAGCACCCTCTAGAACTATATTTTATTTTCTTGTGGCTCAAAGAGCACTTTCGTGTCTTTGATTTTAGAATTTTGCAACATATTTTTCTTACTTTACAGATGGAGGAAACTGCAGTGAAATCACTTGCCTGTGGTCATTGTCAAATAAAAAAGAAATCTGGGCTTAGTAAGGAAAGATTTTATTTAAAAGGATTATTGCAGAGTGGGGAAAGCGATTACTGCAGCAGGGAGCTTCTCTGACCCCAAGATCTGCAGGCATCCCCAAGAGTTAGGCAAACAGGGGTTTTCTTTCATAGAGAGGAGTAAACAGGCAAGAATGAATGAGAAGGGGGATGAATGGGTGGCACGATCCTATAGGAAACTGAAGACTGTTTCTCCGAGGCCAGACTATTTTGCGGCTCAGGCTGAGGGCGAGCCAGAGTTCAGAACCTGGAGGAAGGAGAGAAGTTTAACCAGAGTTTGGTTAACAAGCATTTTGTTCTTATTAGTCAGTGGGGACAAGCATTCAATTAATCATTTATGCGGCAAAGAAAGAGACTGGGGAGGGTCTGTGTCTGGCCTTGACATAAGTAAACAAGAAGGTGGTGGGAGGTGGGGCACGCATCTGTGAGTCCTATCTAAGTCATATGGAAAGTGTTTTTGTTTTTATAGGTACACTGTTTTCCAGAATAAAAAGTTGAGTGGATTTCTTAACCTTCACTGTTTTCTAGGATTACAGGGCTCAGATAAAAGTCAACATTGTCATCATGCAGTTACACATGGCAGTGTTAGGGTAGCTGAGTCCAAAGCTCACCTCATGGCGGTCAGTAAGTCACGAGACAAGGTGCTGGGGCAGGAAAGTGACTTTATCTCAGAGAGCCAGCAAGCCAAGAAGATGGTGGAATAATGCCCTGAAGAACCATCTTGAAAGGCATAGATATTGAGCTTTTTTTCATATTGGGAAGGGGGAGCAAGGAGGGTTAGAGGTCAGGAGGTGGCAGGTGACCACAGACATCTGGGCATCAACAGGAGTCCAAGGGGGTTGCATCACTTCTTTGTCCTTGGTCAGGTCACAGTGCTCCTATAAATCTTTTTATTTATTTATTTATTTTTGAGACAGGGTCTCACTCTGTCACCCAGGCTCACTGCAACTTCCACCTCCTGGTCTCAAGCAATTCTCCCATCTCAGCCTCCTGAGTAGCTGGCACTACAGGTGTGCGCCACCATGCCTGGTTAATTTTTTGTATTTTTATGTAGAGATGGGGTCTTACCATGTTGTCCAGGCTGGTCTTAACTCCTGGATTCAAGCAATCCTCCTACTTCAGCCTCCCAAAGTGCTAGGATTACAGGCGTGAGCCACTGCACCTGCCCGGCCTCGCCTGTAAATCTTTAGCATAACATTATTACTTGCGTGTATGCACTTCTTACCTCTTTGGGGGTTAGTTTTAGGAAAGAACTATTATCATCCTTGCTTTAAAGTTAAACTATAGAGTAAATTCCTCCCATTTCTGACTACCAGCAGAAATGAGCGAAGACAACCCGTGAGGTTAGAAGCAAGATGGAGTCAACTATGTTAGAGTTCTCTCACTGTTACATTCGGCCTGGAATTCAGACTCTGGGCTCCCAGAGCACTTATATAGTTCTTCATCCTCTTACCTCTTTCATATCTAAACAGTCTTAACATCTTTCTCTACATTCTTCTCCTCCTATTAAAATCTGCTGTCAAGAATAAAGAACCTGTCAGCAGCCTAAACTGTCACCCTGCCCAGGGATATTTGTGTTTGACTAGGGACCAGAGCTTTAACTTTTAGAATTGAGAAGGAGAGTCCTTTCCAGAATTAACCTGTCCTGACTTTCCTTTTCTTTCATCACCATCACAGGGTCACTTCTGCCTGAACTTGGGAGGGATAATAGATGATAAGGAGTTGGTTGATAATGGGTCATTGAAGCAAAGAATCTCAGGGCTGAATGGGAGGGACCTTAGAATATCTAGCACAATCTATTATGCAGATGGGAAAAGTGAGGAACAAATAGGAGAAGGGACGGTAGCCAGGCTTGATACTAAACAAGGATCTTCCTAACTGTTCATGTTATAGAGGGAACAAAGGGGGTACACGACTCTGCTCTCCCATGAGCACCAAGTCCTCCCTTTCCTGACACCCCGCCTACCCCCACAGAGTTCCTGGGTGAACCAGTGGTTATCAAGCTTTAGCAGGAGTAACAATCGCTCAGTGTGCCGGATGTGGATGCCTGCATATCCACTGTCCTCCTGGATTATGTAGGAATGGATCCCAGTTATCTGCATTTTACCTAGATTCTGATGAGGCTGTTTGAGAACCACACATTTTGGAAACACTGGCAGAGGCCAATGTGAGTCCAAGAAAGGTGGACGGGCCAGGTGTGGTGGCTCACGTCTGTAATCCCAGCACTTTGGGAGGCCGAGGCGGGAGGATCACCTGAGGTCAGCAGTTCAAGACCAGCCTGGCCAACGCAGTGAAACCCCATCTCTACTAAAAATGCAAAAATTAGCCAGGGTGTGGTGGCACGTGCCTGTAGTCCCAGCTACTCAGGAGGCCGAGGCAGGAGAATTGCTTGAACTCAGGAGGTGGAGGTTGCAGTGAGCCAAGAGCACACCACTGCACTCCAGCCTGTGGGGTGGCGACCTGTAATTCCCACCTCTAGGAACTGTTGATGGGTAGGGCAGCCCTCCTTTCTCCCCTTATTTCCTCCTCGTACCATCGCAGAGATGGAGCCTGGGGGAGGAGAGCTGTTCTTCAGAGGAATTAAAGACTCTTCCTTGAAAGGTAACAAATTCCTCACTAATTATGCCATTATTTTATTATGCAGCCTTAATGAAAAAAAAAATACACAAACCACTCAAAGCCTAAAAAGAAGGCTGTATCCAGGACTTATCCAATTTAATAAATCCTCTCTATCCAGTAATTATTTCCTGGATTCTTTTTAATACAAGTGTGCAGTCGTGGGGAATGGTCTCTCTCTGGCTGTGACAGGGAAGGAGGACAGGCCCTCTCTAACCCACCCCACCCATCTGCCCTCTCCAAGTGGTTGCCAAACATGTATACCACAGTCTTTCTAAACCACACCTTTCACCTTCCTCCTCCAGCCTGTCATATTCCTGACAGAAAGGGTGTGAGGGAGGAGGAGGACACGTTAAATTCTGACCCCCGTCGCTGAAATTTGGGGCTCATGCCTAAAAATTCCCAAGACTCTCCCTGTGGCCTGGCCCTGCCCCAGGTTTTATTCCATGTCCTCAGCCTTTCTCTCAACTAGCAGTTATGAGCCCCAACCCCCAAAGGTTTTCGTGATAAAATGTGGATGTGTTACCCCTTCAAAGTCACATATTTTGAATCAGACAGGTCTGTGCTCACATTTTGACTTGACTAAGCGCTGGTGCGTGCTTCATTTCTCTGGGTCTCTGCTGTCTTTGTCCATATAATGCGGATGCTGATATCTTCCTCATGAAGGATATCGTGTGGATCAAAGGAGGTGGACCTGAAGGATGTAATGCAATGCTTGACACACAGCTGGTGACCATCAAGGAACCTTTCCCTCCATGCCCCCTCCCTCCCCCAGCTCCTTGAAGCCTTAGGTTGAATATCTCCAGGTGGCATTCATAATGGTGGGGGAGACATTTGGGGCCATGGAGGCTTTCTCGGCTCTCCTGAAATTCCCTCAGTTACTTTGTCCTCCCGCCACGCCCTCCACCCCAGTCTTGTGATGGAACAGCTATAAGGAGGGCTTAGACTTTAGAGGTTACTGGTCAGGAAGCACCTGGGAGAGCTTGTTTTTCTGTCCCTAGCAGAAGGGCTGGGCCAGGAAGAGCTGGCTGCATCCCTTCTCCATTACCATTGCCATGGAGACTGCCTGCAGCTGAATTCCTCAGCATCCTGACTAAGGCACAATCAACTGTGCTCACTCATGCAGGATGCTGGCCACGGCTTGGTCCTGCTAGCTGTGTACCCTTGTTGCACCGGGGTGGTGGTCAGTGTGAGAAGGCTGCTCCCACCCACAGCCCCTGCGTCTCTGTGCTCATCTATTGATTATAACCCCATTAGTTGAATTTTGGGGTTTGCCCCTAGCAAGTTCCTGTTATTCTACCTAAGACTTAAGACAGCATCTTCACAGGCATCACTTCTGGGCACTGCTTTGATGCCACATGGTCCTGGCCAGGCAGCCTGAACTTTGAAGTCATATGGACTCCATTAGAAGGCTGCTTCTGGGTTGGGCAAGGTGGTCCATGCCCATAATCCCAGCACTTTGGGATGCCAAGGTGGGAGGATCACTTGAGGCCAGAAGTTCAAGACCAGCCTGGGCAACATAACGAGATCTCATCCCTACAAAAAACAAACAAACAAACAAACAAAACCCCAAAGAAACTTAGCCAGGTGTGGTGGTGCATGTCTTTTGTCCCAGCTACTCAGGAGGGTCATTTGAGTTCAGGAGTTCAAGGCTGCAGTGAGCCATAATTGTGCCACTGGACTCTAGCCTGGGTGACAGAGTGAAACCCTAGATCTCCCTGTTGGGCGGGGGAGGCGGGGGGAGGAAAGCTGTTTCTGGGATTCACTAATGGGGTCGTTTTGGGCTAGAGTTACATGAACTCCCAGACCTCAGTTTCTTCACCTGTAAAACGGGCATACTAATAGAATATACCCCAGTGGGTTGTCGCAAGGCTCATCTAAGATGACATACAGGGAAGAGTTTTGTCAAACGGAAAGCACTGAATAAACTTGGTGGGTAGGATGAGGCTGGCACTGCCTGAGCACCTGTTCTGTGCCCATGGTCATGTGAAACCTTTAACATACATTATTTCATTGGGTTTAAAACACCATGAGGTAGGGCTCAATTTCTGCACTGTACCTGTGAGAAAAGAGGCATAGAAAAACTAAATAAATTGCCTGAGCTCACAAAGAAGAAAAGAGCCAGAACTTGAACTGTTATCAGCTCTTTCTCGATAAAAGCCTGTAAGAGATCACTGTTCTTATTGATACTGATTCATAAAGAAGTTTTTATTGAGCATTGTGTTAGTCAGGGCTCTCCAGAGAAACAAAACCAATAGGATATATTTGTATATCTATGAAGAGATTTATTATGGGTATTGGCTTACATGATTATAGAGGCTGAGAAATCCTGAAATCTGCCTTCTGCAAGCTGGTGACCTGGAAAAGCTGGTGTCATTTAGTCTGAGTCTGAGGGCTCAAAAACCAGGAGCTCTCATATTTAAGGGTAGGGGAAGATGATTATCATAGGTTCAAGAAGAAAGTACAAATTAGGCCAGGTGGGGTGGCTCATGCCTGTAATCCTAGCACTATGGGAGGCTGAGGCCGGAGGATCATCTGAGGTCAGGAGTTCGAGACCAGCCTGGCTAAGATGGTAAAACCCCATCTCTACTAAAAATACAAAAAATTATCCAGGTGTTGTGGCGGGTGCCTGTAATCCCACCTACTCGCGAGGCTGAGGCAGGAGAATCACTTGAACCCGGGAGGCGGAGGTTGCAGTGAGCCGAGATCGCACCACTACACTCCAGCCTGGGCAACAAGAGTGAAACTCTGTCTCAGAAAAAAAAAAAAAAGAAAAAGAAAAAAGAGAAAGAAAAAAGAAAGTACAAATTAGCCTTTCCAGGGCCTTTTTGTTCTATTCAAGCCAGCAATGGATTGGATGGTGCCTGCCTATGTTGGAGAGGGTAGGCCTTCTTTACTCAGTCTACCCATTCAATGTTCATCTCTTCCAGAAACACCCACACAGACACACCCAGAAATAATGTTTTGCCAGCTATCTGGGCATCCCCTAACCCAGTCAAGTTGACATATAAAACTACTATAAGCACTTGCTTACAGGAGGCTGTAAAGGGCACTAGAACAGTATATGACAGGGTCTTCCTTGACTGTAAAGAGCTTACACTCTATTTGTGATACAGGAAAAGTGAACCAGCTTTAGACAGGGGGGCCCATGACAAAGCCATGGATGGAGACAGGCAACATGAGTCTTACAGGTCAGGAGGGGCTGCTCCTCCTGGGCTGGGGTCTTTAGAGAAGGCTTCATGGTAGGTGGGGACTTGGGCTAGGCTTTTAAGAGTGGAAAGAATTTGAAGAGGCAGAGAAGTTGGGTCGGCAATCCTGGTGGGGACTTGGATCGTCTGGAGAGAGCACTAGAAATGTGCTGAATGGTGGGGAAAGGGAGGTGCTCTTAGAAACTGGCCATAGATTATTTTCCACATGGAGTTGCAGAGACTTGGCGATCGCTTACATGAATCAATCTGTAGCAGATGCAAGTGTGTACCCAGACCTGTCCCCCATAGCACCTGCCTGCCTCCCAGGCGGCCTCACCTTCTTTTCATTGGAAGCCTGCAGCAGAGTGGGCACCAAATCATTTCTGTCTATCACTCAGCTCTTGCTGTGTCTGCTTCTTTTCTCTGAAGTTGCCTATCCAGTGGCTTCCAGCCTGGCCCTCTTGCTCTTCAAATGTCAGTCGCTGCTTGATCAAACTGGATATCCTCCAATGTAGGGGTCACAGGAGATGGTGTGTGCACCGCTGGGTCCTGGCCCAGCTCAGCCGGGCTCCTGAGGGTCCTTGAAGCAGGCTCTGGGACTGGACTATTCCCTGACATCTGAAGCCCCATGGTGGGGATGAGCAGAGTCAGGCTTGGGTGTTGTTGGTAAAATGAGAGTAGATTTGGATAATTTGAGGGCTGGGATGGGGGTGAGGGTGCAGATAATGTGGACAAACTGAGGGTAGCCAGGAGTGGGGAGGGGTCGGGAGCATGCATTGCACATGGGCCTGCTTGGGAAAACAGATCTCCAGGCCTTCAGCTTCTTCCTTTGCACTCATTTCTGTGCCACTTCAGGTGATGAAACAGGCTAAGGATCCCCATGGGGGAAACTTCTGCCCACTTTCATGAGTACTTAGTCTCATCTCCTAGGAAGGCATCCATGCTTCCTGAGCCAGATCCATCAGTTGTCATGTGAGGAAGTTCTGAGTGTAGAATATGTACCTGTTGGCAAGCTCCATAATCACAGCCTGGTCACCTAATTTGATGTGACTCAGACGAGTACATTAGTCAGGCTGGCTGACTTATTCCTTATGCCCTGATGTTTGGGCTACTTAGTTCTCATGCCTTTCTGGTCTCCTGGGCAAATTCCTTTTCAAAGCACTCTCTTCCTTGTGGTTCTTTTCTTTGGGCATCTCCCTGAAGCTTTGGCTTTTGATGCTTCCCTGCTTTCCGTTCCAGGCTCTCCAGTTAAGCATCAAGGCCTATCGTGGCCCCTGCAACCAAATATACTCCAGCAGGTCCTGCCTCTACTTGCTCTCCCACTCCTGTGTTTAGGGACTTTGTCTTTGGTGAAATAAGATTCCTTCTTTCTCCTCCCTCCACCGCTTTCTTGAACTTATCCCTCTTTCTTTCCTCCCACTGATCTTTTGTCCAGGCTTTCTCCTCTCTCATTATGGGGGTCCAGCCAGACCTGCTTCTCTCCTTTGTTCTCTGAAACTTCTAGGTTATCTCACCCTCCAAACCCCCATCAACTTTTCTTTATCTGGAGTCTTCTTCCATGAGAGTGCTGCTCTCAGAGAAAGATTTATAAACTAACCGCTACCAGAATGGGACTATGTCATACTAACTATAACGTACTTGGAATTTGGCATGGCCCTTCTGGAGTTGTGTCTTAACCTAAGGAAATGGTGACCATTCTGGGCCAAAGTTTAGAGCCACAGATTGAGGTCCCTGGGGAGGACATCTTCTGAGACTCATATTTCAGGTGGTCTTAATTTCAGAGAGGGTTCAAGATTGGGACTATCTTTTTGGTTAGTGTCTGTTTCTCCTTTTGTCTACCTTTGCCCTCCAATTTGGCCCTAAACCCTGGACTAGAAACCAGAGTGTGGCACACATTGATCATACCCTCTTCCCATAAGAGGGCCAGCCAGAACTCCTGGTATATCCAGCTCTTCCTCAACTTCTCTTCTCTTTACCACAGTCCTTCTTGGGTGCTCTTGGCATGGAGAAGGGATGGCTCTTCACTCTTTGAATCACCAAACATCTAAGGTTGGATTCATGTGGCCCAGACTCCTCTTGACCTCCAAGGGGTTCTCAGCCCCTTCTTTCTAAGCTCTTATCAATCTGTGAGCCCCCCCTGTGATAGAAACCAAAGCCTCTCTTTTTCCAGGAAGGCCATTTGCATGTTTACAGGCATTCTGTTATTACAGTTTCCAGTAAATCTGAAAGACATAAAAAAACTGCAAGAGTATTGTTTGGAGCCAATTTTATTGCCATGGCTTTAAAAAAAAAACAAAGATAGTGATTCCATTAGTAGTTGAAAATCATAGTAGTACTGTATTATTGAGTATACATTTTACTGCAATGGTAACTGTGTGCCACAGAGACAATAAACACACAATTGAAGAGCAGTTATTGGCAAGCTGGGTGGACAGGAGACAACACGTCACACCTCAGGGCCACGTGGGAATTGAAGTAGAGGATTTTTTAGTGTTCTGAGAACTACGCTTTCTTGTACACAGGAAGGTATTTGGGGCATAGAACGAGCTTGAAACCAGACAGATCTGGGTAGAAAGCCTTGCCTTGCCTGTTTCTAGCTGTAGGAAGCTGAGTGGTTCACTTAGCCTCATCAGCAGAATGGGGCTAATCCTACCAGGTTGTGAGGATTAAATGTGACACTAGATGTAAAGGTTCTTGTAAATCGCTGAACTGTAAATTCCATGGAGGCAGGGCCCCTGTCCATCTGGTTCTCCTCTTTCTTCCTACCACCACCTCAGTGCCTAGCATGTAATAGGTTTATTAATGTAGCTATTAGTGTACTATTTTTGTTGTTGTTATGCTTTCTTTTTTTTTACATCACTGGAAGATAATCAAAGGCTTCTGATCTAGTTAATCCCCTGCCTCTTCTGCTAGCTGAACCAGCAACCCATCCTCCCCAATCCAGTGCCCTCGAGCCTGAGAGCACTACAGGGTAGCCAGATGGGAAACTGAAAGAAGGCTTGAATAATAAAGAGAAAACCAAAAGGGCTTTCCCACCAACCCATGAGATTGACGAGCTATGAGTCTGTGTATTTCAACCTTTTGGCAGAACAATTCTGAAGCAAATTACAATACTTGATTTAATAGTGAGGCTCCCAGATACAGAGCATGTCTCAGATAGGCCGGGGATTTGTTACTTGATTTATAGAAAAATACTTTTGATGTAAATGTTTATTAGAGGCAAGTTCTCTTTAAAGGTGATATATGGCATTGTTACACATTAGCTTGAAAAGTGGTGTCTCTGGAGGGCCCAGATTGCACAGGGTCAGAGCTTCACATCTTCCATGGCTGGGAACATTGCTTCCTATTGCTCTCATCTGGCAGCTCTTTAGGGTTCTTTATCAACTTTATGTCTCAATTGTCACACCTGCAGGCCTCCTGTCAAGCATTAAAGGTTCTTGGTCTACAAGTGAGAAGGCGCCTTTTGGCGTTGTAGGTGACCTTCTGCTTTTTAGGTTGTTTGTTCTATTTCTTGGAGAGAGATGAGCAAGGGTAGCCAACCAGGGAACCTCAATTTCCCGATCTGTAAAATGAGGGATGAAGATGGCATGCTCCATGCAACCACCTGGACTCTTAAAAACCAGGCACCCTGTTTGATTTTCCTGTCTGTCTCCAGTGCTATGCAGAATGCCTGGTACCTGGTAATACTCATGCCATTGCCTTGGATGAAATGAATGAGTGAATGGTACCATCTATGGGAGATTTTGGATAATGAAGGCCTGTATAATTTCCTTTCTAGATGTTCATAAAAGAAGATTCTACGAAATCTCAATGAAACTACCTTCTCTCTTTCTTTCCCTTACTTGGCCTTTTTATCTTTGGATATGCCCAATAGATTCAGCTTCTAAACCCCGAAGCTGCTGTGAGTTTTGAGCTCCTGCCCCACACCTCCCTAGTCTGCCCCTCACTGTCTGTTTTTGAACCCCATCCCTTGTGGATGGAGTTGGCAAACACTATATAATTATATTGGAAATCACAGGTTCCCAGAGACTGGGGAGTAATTATGCTTAATAGGAATAAAATGAATTCCCAGTTGCCCTCTTCGGGGTGGATGACAGTCCGACCCTATATTTACCCTCTAATGATATGGCAATTACCACGTAATAATTACCCTGATACTGGCTGGCACATGCCCAGTTATTAATTGGTTAATGGCCATTGTGCCATGCCGGGAATTGAGGAATGTGCCTGCTCCTTAATTTCCATAACTTAAACATCGTCAGCTTTTAGGGAGGATCTTAGGAGACAGTCACGTGGGGAGCTGGAAGGCACCGTGCCACCTGCGAAAGAATTAGGGTTCCCAGCTGAAGGTCTTTTCTCTAGGAATGCAAACCCAGCCTTCTGGGGAGTGGTGGCAGGAGGGAGCTATGCAGGGGAGAAGCCCACTGGGGTCAGAATGAGCCTTCACTCCCTTCCTATGACAATGGAAGGACTAGAGGTGTTGGGGCAAGTCATAATTAAAGCCCAAATGAAATCTCATCTCATCCCTAGGTGTTAATTAAATCATTTATTCATCCAGTCTGTTTATTGAGCACACTCATAAAACAGTGCATGCACTTCCAGCCTCCTTGGTGCACATTGATTTTTTCCTTCTACGAACCTCTCCCTTGAGATCTTATTTGTCAACTCTGTTTTGTATGATCTCTTCATTAGCCCCAGGATCTCAGTCTTGCCTCAGAAAGTGGACTGGCAGCTTTTTGAGGGCAACATTTGTCTAAACAACATTTTCCTCTTTGTGATAAGCCCGGAGAAAGCACTTAACATACGTGTTAAATGAATGATAGTTAGCAAGATAGTAGAGGAAAAGTGCATGAGCTTTGGGGTTAGTTAGACCTGGGTTCAAATTCCAGCTTTGTCATTAATAAGTGGTGTGACATTGGACAAATGAATCACTTACCTTCTCTAAGACTGTTTCCTCACCCGAAAAATGGGAATAATAATAGCTAGTGCATAGTGCTTGTCACACAATATGTGGGAGACACCAAAATAGTTTCTAATATTATAGTAGGTACTGTGTATTTTATTTACATATTAATGCATATCATATGGATATATACGAAGCATATGCATGGAAATATATATATGCATAGAATATATATGTAATAAAAATAGGGTAGGCATTTTCCTCTCCTCTTTTTCTTTTTTTTTCCTTTTTTTTTGAGATGGAGTTTCCTTCTTGTTGTCCAGGCTGGAGTGCAGTGGCATGGTCTCGGCTCACTGCAACCTCTACCTCCCAGGTTCCAGCAATTCTTGTGCCTCAGCCTCCTAAGTAGCTGGAACTACAGGCACCTGCCACCACACCCAGCTAATTTTTGTATTTTCAGTAGAGATGGAGTTTCACTATGTTGGCCAGGCTGGTCTTGAACTCCTGACCTCAAATGATCCACCCGCCTCGGCCTCCCAAAGTGCTGGGATGACAGGCGTGAGCCACTGTACCTGGCCCCTCTCCTCTTTTTCATGGGAGCAGAGGTAATGGGGTTTGGAGTCCTGAGTAACCATGATTATGTTTTGTGGTTAATTTTTCTGTGACCTGTGAGTGGACCAATATTCTGCCTCAATCTAGAGAATCACTGGAGATCATTCAAATCCCATCGAGGGAAAATTACATTGAAGGTGCTTTGCAATACAATTTTCACACATGTTATTTCACTTAATCCTCACATTAAATCTGCAAGGGGAAAAATATTGTGAAAAACAGAATGCACCAGTTAATTAAGAAGATGATTTTATTAAGGCTATTTGCAATGGGGAGAGTGCTCATTAATGAGGAGTGTCTAAAAGAGAAGGAAGGGGGCCCAGGATTTTATAGGGGCAGGTAAGCAAGGGACCCATCAGTGAGTCTTATGGGAGTCATGAGAAAGGTAGCGGAGGGTCCTATCTGAGTCGCTGAGGACTGGTGAGGTGGGTGTTTTCTGGGAATATAGGAGCACAGCTTAGCCATTTTGGGGAACACAAGAGGGTTGGAGGGGTTTGTCAACCTTCGGGAACGCAGGGCCTACATCAAGTTCAATGTCGTTGATATCATTCTGAGGTTTGTAACTGAACTGACTAAAGATAAGAAGAGAGGTTAAGTAACTTGTCCAACATCCCATGGCCAGTTTGACGGGGAGCTATCTCAGAACCCCAGCCTGTGTGGCCCCAGAGCTTCCATCTTGTTGCAGATGCAATGGCATTTTTTTTTTTTTTTTGCATTCATTGATTCATTCAACATTGCATTCATTCGTTCATTTGCATTCATTGATTCATACATCGTTCATTGAGATGCGACTACATGCTGAGAACTGTTCTTGGTGCTGGGGAAACTTCACTGAAAAGATAGCAAGGGCCCTGACTGCATGGAAGTCACATCTGAGTGCAAGAGAGAGAGAGACATTGAACAACTTAACATGTAAATAAAACAGATCACTTGAGATAGGGATTAAATGCTATGAAGGAAATACAACAGAGTGATGTGTTGGAGAGTGACTGGAGTGGGGAGTATTCTCTGAGGAGGTGACAGATGAGCGGAGGCCTGAATGGTGAGAAGGAACCAGCCATGCACACAGCTCAGGGTGTGGATGCTGGGGGACTGTTCTAGGAGAAGGGAACATCAAGTGGGAAGGCCCTGTGCGAAGGAATGAGCGTGGCTTGTCTGAGGAGCAAGCAGAAGTCCCTGCAACCGTGTGGATGGTGGGGAGAGGACAGGGCTGAGGTCAGAAAGCTTGTAAGTACCTGATCAGGGAGAACCTTGTGGGTCCTGATGAGGTGTTTAGATTTTACTGCAAGTACAGTGGAGGAAGCCATCAGCAAAACAACAGAAACTGTTGGACAGTGTGAGGAGAACATTATGATTGTGAGCATTTGTGAACAGCCAGAAAAGATATCCCTGGCCTATCAGCAGTTGGGCTAGCCTGTCAGCCACATGCTGTCCCTGCCCCCTGCAGTGCCCTGCTGACTGTGGGGGTGCCCTGCTGACTGTGAGGTTGCAAAACACAGTTATCCCCTCTGCCTACGAACCAGGGCCAATGGTCAGCCTCCTGCAGATGGGCTTTCGCCAGCTTTGCTGGCCTTTTGACTCCTGCATCAACCTGTGAAATGTCAAAGAGTGTTTATGCTATTGTAGATCCTCATTTTGCCTTCTGGCGTGGGTAGAGCTGGGATTATGATCCATCCCCTTCCTTAGCGATGAGGCATCCTAGGGTTTCATGGTGGACCTGAGATCCTACACCTAGTTAAGGAAGGACATTAAACTGGAAACAAAGTTTTATGACTACTGGGTTGAGTGTCCCCCACCCCAGCCACTTTGGGTTCCAGAAACTTCAGGACAGGCTCACACAAGATTGTCCAAGTGTGTCTTTCAGCCATTTAGAATAATAGATGCAACTAGGAGACTCTGTATTTAGTGGTCTTTTAGGCCACTACCTATGAGCTATCAGCTATGATCTACAGCCAGCACTATTACCTGCTATAGCACTGCCCTCTATTAGCAACTATTATCACTACCAACTATTAGCCACCATTAGCTACTATTATCACCTAGCTCCTATTATCCATTATTAGCCACTCTTATCAACGATCTACTATTATCTACTATCAGCTTCTATTATCCTTAACCATTATCCGGTATCTTCCATTTGTTATCTGTGATCTACTATCAGCTACTATCTATTACCTGCCATGTGCAACAATCGGTCAGCTACTTTTTATTCTCTACTGTCTATAGTTACCTACTATCTACCAGCTACTATCTATTATTTAACATCCATCAACTGCCATCTAGCCATCATTCTCCATCTTTCCTCTCTACCTAAGCTCACGCACAATAATTAATAGATATTAGAAATCTCAAGCCAGGACTTTGCTTACAGATGTCCCTCTAGGACAAGAGCCTCATTTCTGCCACCAAAAGTTTTGAGTGGCACTACCCATGGTGGCTTCCTGCATTCACAGCTAGAACCCTCGCTACCCTGCCCAGTGTCCCCGGCTCATGCGTACATAAGACTCCTGGCTACCACATCACAGATCTAGAGGGAGCTTTGACAGAAAGAATTAAAGTTCCACACTTGGGACTGGAAGAGAAACACAGCGTTAATGACACATAGTTGGTTTGTCCAGTTAAAAGTTGCATGAGGTAGAATGTCTGCTCCCACGGGAAGAAGAATTCAGGAAGATGCCCATGGATCTTGATCTTGTCCCATGGACAAGACAGCTCAAAATAGAACTGATGAACCTGTTTCTCATTCCCAAACACACATGACCCAGGTGTACCCAAGGGACATCAGGGACAGGCTTGGGAAGGTGTGGTTATGCTGAAGGCCAGCACAAAGGTGAGGGGTGCTGGATGCAGAAGACAAGAGGAAGAGCTCTGCTCCTGCAGGGAGCCTAATGGCCTGCAGGCCAGTGGGGTGGAGGGCATTCTCCCTGGGAGGCCTGGGTGCTGCCTGAGCACTGTCTGAGGAGGCAGATGGTGGTGTGGAAAACTCTGGACTTGCAGCCAGGTTGTGCAGGCTGAAGTCCTTGCTCCAGCAGCCAGTTGTGTGACTTTGAGCAAGTCATTTAACCTCAGGGCTTTCATGAAGGTAAGTGTGCACACCTGTGAAACAGGCTGCCAGGAGATGCATTCTGGGGATGCGGAGGGAACAGAGCAGTGGCAGGCACGCAGGAGCTCACCAGCTCTGAGGGAACCCTCTGCAGGAGGAGAAGGCTGGGGAAAAATCCACCATGTGTCATAGCTGGAATGGTCATTAAAGAACATCTATGATGGGGCCTTTCAGGGTCAAGTGCAGTGGCTCATGCCTGTAATCCTAGCTCTTTCAGAGGTGGAGGTGAGAGGTTTGCTTGAGTCCAGTAGTTTGAGACCAGCCTAGGCAACATAGCAAGACCCAATCTCTAAGAAAAAATTAATTAATTTAAAAGTAAAAAGTAAAGTTAAAAAAAAAAAAAAAAGATTGGCCCTGCGCAGTGGCTCACACTCCTTGCCTCAAGTGATCTGCTCGCCTCGGCCTTCCAAAGTTCGAATCCTGCCCTGCCACTTACAGCTTGGGTCAGATGTGCCACGTAACTCCTGAGCCTCAGTTTCTCTCTCTGTTAGTGGAAATGCCTACCTTATGATTTTAAAAATAGAATGTAATGTAATAATCTAAAGGAAAGTGCTTAGCCTTTAAATGTTTTCAATAAATACTTTTCCTGGCCACTTCTCCTGCATCTCCCCACCCTGTGCTCCCCAATTCTCAAAGGCTTCCATATTCGTGATCTCATTGACTGTCTCAGCCAGCAAAGCTAGTTCTTACACAAATAGGTCAGTAAAGCAAATACATTTAGTGTTTACATTTATGTAGGCAACAAGGCCAAAGGCCCTCACTGAGACAGTGATGACATATAGTGATCCCAGCAGACTTAGAAGCAGAAGCTTCTTCCAGAAATTTCCAGTATCCCTGAGGCCATGAGCTGTGTATGCTCTTGGGCTGTCCTCCAAGAAGCTCTGAGGTTGGGCAGAAACGAAGGCCAAGTTTGGGGGGTGCTGATGTCTTTCTCCCTCCCTCCCTCCATGTCTTTCTCCCTCCCTCCCTCCTCAACTTGGCTTGTTTTAAAACCACTGACCAGGCAGATCCACTTCTCTCCTTGTCTCATGGACCTAAGATGAATCTGGCTAGGAAACCCATTAATGAGAAACATGATCTAAACCTGGAAAGGCTTTAATACTCTGGGGGAAAATATTGTTTTTTCCACATTTTAAAGAAGTGCTTCTATTATCTCCCTCAAGATAAATTCCAGCTATTTACTCACCGTTTCCTCTATGAAAAAAGCATCTGCATTCCCTCGGGGCGTCTTTCTTGCTTGATAACCTCATAACCAGATTGTAGATGCATATATATCAAGATGCTTGTTACAGCACCTTCTCTCTCTCAGGTGTGAAGATAGATGGATGAGGATGAGTTTCGTGTATTCAGAACACAGGCAACCTGGGGCCTTGCTTTAACAACAGACTGATTCCCACATGAGTTTCCTGCCTGCTTGTATGTTGCCATTTATTATAAAGTGACTGCACCCCCACATCCTGGCCTGGGAGCCAAGCTCTTTTAGAACCAGGTCAGCCACAAGACCTAGATTTTCTTCTTTGAACCCTCTGGGAACAGAGTACAGACAGAGGTTAATATGGCTATACCCATTTGGCCAGACCTGGTTTCATGTAATTTGTCCCTTTGTTCTCTGAATATGTTTGCATGTGCCCTATTTTCTGGTTGGCAATCATGGATACTGTAGCCGTATCCTTTCCTCTTGCCAAATTCATTCCTTAATCTCATTGGTCTTAGTGAGCTGTCCCCCAAAAAGACTTCCTTTTCTCTCTGGGAAGCTCTGACTAATCTTGCCCAGTGTTATAGGCTACTGGAATCAAATCAAATTCTATATTTAATCAGTACAACTAGGAACCCAGCTAGGTCTGTGCAAATGGGAGTTTTCAATCCCTGGGCTCCTGAGGCTGAAGGTTTACCTCCTGCCTCCAGGAAGGCTGCACTTGAAGGGTTTGATAATTCCACAATGCAGAGTTCTGCTCGTTCTTCTCTTCTTCCTTAGCTTTATTGAGGTATAATTTACATACCATAAAGTTCACTCATCTTGAGTGTACAATGCAATGATTTTTAGTATATTTATAGGGTTTTGCCACTATCACCATGATTTAAGTTAGAACATTTTATTGCACCATAAAGAAACTCTGTATTCTTAGCCATCAGTCACCCCCCAGCACTTCCCCCACTCCAGCTCTAGGAAACCACCAGCCTGCTCTCTGTCTTCATAGACTTCCCGATTCAGGACATTTTATTTGAATGGAATCATACAATATGTAGTCCTTATGACTGGCTTCTTTCACTTAGAGTAATGTTTTTGAGGTTCATTTGTGTTGTAGCATATATTGGTACTTTATTTCTTATTATTTATATATTATTATCTACTATTTTGTTTATCCATTCACCGATTGATGAACTAATGAGTTATTTCCACTTTGGACTATTATGAATAATGATGCTATAAATTTTTTATTATTATTAGTTTTAGACAGGGTCTCTATCACCCAGACAGGAGTGCAGTGGTGTGATCAAGGCTTACAGCAGCCTGAATCCCCTGGGTTCAACTGATACCCCCACATTAACCTTCACAGTGTTTGGGACTACAGGCGTGTGCCACCACACTTGGTTAAATTTTTTTTTGTTTGTTTTTTTTTTCGAGACGGAGTCTCGCTCTGTCACCTAGGCTGGAGTGCAGTGGCATGATCTTGGCTCACTGTAACCCCTGCCTCCCAGGTTCAAGTGATTCTCCTGCCGCAGCCTCCCGAGTTGCTGGGATTACAGGCACCCACAACCATGCCCGGCTAATTTTTGTATTCTTAGTGGAGACGGCGTTTCACCATGTTGGCCAGGGGGGTCTCAAACTCTTGACCTTGTGATCTGCCTACCTTGGCCTCCCAAAGTTCTGGGATTACAGGCATGAGCCACCACGCCCGGCCCTCAGCTAAATTTAAAAAAAAATTTTTTATAGAGATGGGATCTCCCTATGTTGCCCAAGCTGGGTGCTGCTATAAATATTCCCATACAGCTGGGCATGGGGCTCATTCCTGTGATCCCAGCACTTTGGGAGTGGGCAGATCACTTGAGCCCAGAAGTTTGTGGCCAGCCTGGGCAACATAGTGAGACCCTGTGTCTACAAAAATTCATAAAAAATTAGCTGGGTGTAGTGGCTCACACCTGTGGTCCCAGCTACTTGGGAGGCTGAGGCGGCAGGATCACATGAGCCCAGGAGGTCAAGGCTGCAGTGACCCATCATCACGCAACTGCACTCCAGCCTGGGTAACAGAGCAAGACCCTGTCTCAAAAAAAAAAAAAAAATTCCCATTCAGGTCTTCATGTCCATACAGACATGTGCTTTTGTTTCTTATGGGCAGATACCTAGGAGTGGAACTAATAGGTCACATGTCTACATACTCTATGTTTATTATAGGCTCTATATTTAACATTTTAAGAAGGTGCCAAGCTATTTTCCAAAATGGCTGCACTATTTTAAGTCTCACTAGAAATGTATGAGTTTTTCCAGTTTCTTCACATCCTCACCAACACTTGTTACTGTATGTCTTTCCTTTTTGAGGCAGGGTATTGCTCTGTCACCCAGGCTGGGGTACTGTGGTGCCATCATGGCTCACTGCAGCCTCAACCTCCTGGGCTCAAGTGCCTCCCATCTCAGCCTACCAAGTAGCTGGGATTACAGGTGTGCATGCCACCACACCCCATCTTTTTTTTTTTTTTCTTTTGTAGAGATGGGGGTCTCTCTTTGTTGCCCAGGCTGCCCTGGAACTGCTGGGCTCAAGTGATCCTCCCTCCTTGGTTTCTCAAAGTACTGGGATTACTGGTGTGGGCTACCACACCCAGCCTGTATATCTTTTTGATGATAGTCAAAAAGCTGGAGGAAGAGGCCAGAAGCGAAGCAATGCAGATGGCTTCTAGAAACTGGAAAAGGCAAGGAAACAGCTCCTCCCCTAGAGGCTGCCAACACTTTGGTATTAGCTCAGTGAGACCTGTGTTGAACTTGAAATATTTAGAAATAAACACCTTTCTTCATGTGTATGGTTGTTTTTAGGTGTGTCTTTCCTAGAGTCTGTATGTGTGAAACACTCCACAGTGACAGGCCATGGTGCATTGTTTCTGCTGAGCAAGGATCCTAAAAGAATGAGACCCTACAGAGAGTTTTGTCCCTGTGGTCTACTGTGAGGTCTCAGAAGTACATGGGACTTCGGGTGTCACAGCCATTTCTTTTCATGGTATTTATCTTTGATGTCCAGCTTCAGCTCTAGGAAAATGCAGAGAGGGGTCACGGGGTGTTGCGGGATGAATGGAGTCAGTAAAAGCCTAACTAAACCCAGGACCATCACGTGGTTTTTCATTCAAATCCTATCTGATAGCAACCTCTCTGAGCTTGGTAGCAGAGGTGAAAAGGGGATCTTTTTCCTTGCTCTATTACCCACGTTTTGTCCTGAACTGGACATCTAATGGCAGGATCTAAAGATCAAAGTGTCTGGCCTGTGATCATATGGCTGGCTTATGGCCTGGGGGCTCCTGCTAGATTGCCTGGGTGTACGTGCAGGCAAGCCAGACACACTTCTCATCTCAAGGTCTTTAACTTTAATCACATCTGCAAGGTTCCTGTTGCCATGTAAGGTAACATAGACACAGGTTCTAGGGATTAGGGCACAGGTATAAAGTGGTATCTCATTGTGGTTTTGATTTGCATTTCCCTAGTGGCCAATGATGTTGAACATCTTTTCCTGGGCTTTTTGGCTATTCACGTGTCTTGTGAAATGGCTATTTAAACCTTTTTCCCATTTTTATATTGGGTTATTTGTCTTTTTATTGAATAATAAGAATTCTTTATTTGGGGTATTAGTTTTTATTGCTGCTGTGACAAATTGCTACAAATTTCTTGGCTTAAAACAACATAAATTTATTATCTGACAGTTCCATAGGTTAGAAGTTCGACATGGGTCTTACTGAGCTAAAAAGTAAAGTGTTGTCAGGCTGTAAGGGAGAATCTGTCTCTTTGCCTGCTCCAGCTTCTAGACATCATCTGCATTCCTTGGCTTGTGGCCCCTTCCTCCAGCTTCAAAGCTAGCAATGTAGCATCACCCTGATGCTGCTTCTGGGGTCATATCTTTTTCTGGCCATAACCTGGAAAGGTTCTCCAACTGTAAGGACTCAGTTGATTAGAATGAGCCCACCTGGATAAACCAGGACAATCTCCATATCTCAAGGTCATTTAATCACATCTGCAAAGTTTCTTTTTTCTTTTGCTCTTTTTGAGACAGAGTCTCGCTCTGTTGCCCAGGCTGGAGTGCAGTGGCGTGTCATCTCAGCTCACTGCAACCTCTGCCTCCCAGGTTCGAGTGATTCTCCTGTATCGGCCTCCCAAGTAGCTGGGATTACAGGTGCGTGCCACCACACCCTGGCTAATTTTTGTATTTTTAGTAGGGACGGGGTTTCACCATATTGGCCAGGCTGGTCTTGAACTCCTGACTTCAAGTGATCCACCTGCCTCGGCCTCCTAAAGTGCTAGGATTACAGGTGTGAGCCACCATGTCTGGCCACATCTGCAAAGTTTCTTTTGCCATGTAAGGTAATATTGGCCAGGTTCTAGGACTTAACAACATGGGCATCTTTGGGGGCTCATATTCTGTCTAACACATATGATTAAAAGTCCCTTGTCAGACGTATGATTTGTAAATATATTTACATATTTTCTCCCCATCTGTGGCTTGTCTTTTCATTTCCTTGGTGTCTTTTGAAGAGAGAAAGGTTTCAACTTCGATGAAGTCTAATTTATCGATTTTTTTCTTTTATCATTTGCACTTTTGGTGTTGTAATTAGGAAATCATTGCTTAATTCTAGGTCACAAAGACTTATTTCTATGTTTTCTTGTTAGAATTTTGTAGTTTTAGTTCTTACGTTTAGACCTATGATTGCTTTTTAGTTAATTTTTGTGTATGGTGTGAGTTAAGGGTAGAGAGCCATCCTTTTATACGTGAATGTCCAACTATCCCAGCATTTGCTGAAAAGACTATTCTCTCCCTCATTAAATTGTCTCGGCACCTTTGCCAAAATCAATTGGCCATAAATGTAGGGTTTATTTCTGGACTCTCGATTCTATCCCATAGATCTATATGTCTGTCTTTATGCCTGTACCACACTAGTTTTGTTTGGTTGTTTTGACACAGGATCTGGAATTGTTGCCCAGGCTGGAGTGCAAGGATGCAATCTCAGCTTACTGCAACTTCTGCCTCTCTGGCTCAAACCATCCTCCCATCTCAGCCTCCTGAGTAGCTGGGATTATAGGCGCATGCCACCATGCTGGCTAATTTTTGTATTTTTGATAGAGATGAGGTTTTGCCATGTTTTCCAGGTTGATCTTGAACTCCTGGGCTCAAGCAATCCTCCTGCCCCCCAAAGTGCTGGGATTACAGGCGTGAGCCACTGCACCTGGCCCCACACTGTTTTGATTACTGTAGTATACAGTAAGTTCTGAAATTGGTAGTACAAATCCTCCAACTTTGTTCTTATTTTTCAAGAATGGCATAGCTATTCTGGATTCTTTACATTTCCAAATGAATTAGATACACTATGTCCCTGGTTCCCTTGTCTATTACATCTTTATCATAGAGAACAATTTTGGATGTATCCATCTTGTCCATTACCCAACACATTAAAGGTTCCCAGGGAATAGTAGTCTAGTAGACAGAAGAGTCTATAAACCTCCAGGGAGGACACTGAGGACCCTCAGTACTATGTTTGTTGCTGGGCAAAGTGGAGATCTATCTAAGATATGAAGAAGAGGCAGCTCAGGTCTAGGCTTAAGGCTCAGATCTCTCACCATAGATCCCTCTTTCCCAGCCCAAACTGAGAAACTGTGCTCTCACTGTGTATCCCTTTGCTTTACTTTGAGCTATATCATTGATCATAATTGGGGCTGGCTTCATTCACTCATTTGTCCATCATGTGCCAGTCATTTCCTCAATGCCTAAGATACATCTTTTATTTTGGGAGTGGGAGGAAAAGGAAACACATATTATGGAGAAGCCACTATACTTAGGCTCCTGTAGAGGCAACCAAACTCAATTCTAACAGGTCCAGTAGCCTATGGGTCTAGTTGCTTTAGGCCTTTGGCTATTGGACAAAGCTAGAGAATTCATTTTTTAAGCTAAAACAGGGTCTGGATAATTCTATCTCCAGGCAACGAGTCAGACCTCAATGTACTACTTTTCCTCTGGCTCTCAATGGACTATACTTTGGGGCAATTGGAAACCTCAGACTGGGTGAGGATGTGTATTAGTCCATTCTCACACTGCTAATAAAGATATACCCAAGGCTGGGCAATTTATAAAGAAAAAGAGGTTTAATGTACTCACAATCACGGCAGAAGATGAAGCAGGAGCAAAGCCATGTCTTACGTGGCAGCAGGCAAGAGAGCACGTGCAGGGAAACTTCCCTTTATAAAATCATCAGATCTCACGAAACTTATTCACTATCATGAGAACAGCACAGGAAAGACCTGCCCCCATGATTCAATTACCTCCCACCAGGTCCCTCCCACAACACATGGGAATTATGGGACTACAATTTAAGATGAGATTTGGGTGGGAACACAGCCAAACCATATCAGGATGCATCTCTAAATCTTCTTGCTCACAGCTACATTTTTGTCAGAGGACACATCCTTGTCTTAGGCAGATGACAATTAACAGATGTACTTGAGAAATACCTGGAGAATTAGGCTTTTCCTGGGTCCTGATCTGTCCTCTGCTGGGTTTCTTACTTCTTGCCTCCACTTGCAGAAAATTGAGCTGGAGGTGGAGAATGTGGCTTTTCCAACTCTGCAAGCCTAATTATGTATAGCCAGACCCCTGGCAATTATATTGCAGACAACAAGCTAAAAGGGTCACCTCTTAGCAAATTCTCATTTTGTTCTCCACCTGTGTTCAGGTGAGGCAGTTTTAAACCTTACTAAAAGCTTCAAAAAGTAGCCTTCACCCTCAGACACCTTGAATTTTTGCTAACAAATTCTGGGATGCTGAAGTCTTGGCAAATATGCAATATGACTCTTGAGATAAAAAAGTCTATAGTAGGAGCCAGGTGCAGTGGTGTGCACCTATAGTCCCAGCTACTTAAGAGGCTGAGGTGGGAGGATTGCTTGAGCCCAGGAGTTTGAGACCATGCTGAGACCCTGCCACTAAAAAAACAAACAGAAAGGCTATATAGTTTAATCAGCTGTTTTGCTACCTCAGAACAAGAGTGACCAACCTCCTGGCCCAGGATAGTTGATATGGTTTGGCTGTGTGTCCCCACCCAAATCTCATTTTGAATTGTAATCCCCATGTGTTGAGGGAGGAAACTGTAGTCCCCACATGTCAAGGAAGGAAAGTGATTGGATTATGGGGGCAGTTTCTCCCATGCTGTTCTCGTGATAGTGAGTGAATTCTCACAAGATCTGATGGCTTTATAAATGGTAGTTTCTCCTGCACACTCCCTCCTGCCACCTTGTGAAGGTGTCCGCTTCGCCTTCTACTATGATTGTAAGTTTCCTGAGGCCTTCCCTGTCATGTGGAACTGTGAGTCAATTGAACCTTCTTTGTTAATAAATTACCCAGTCTCGGGTAGCATCATTATAGCAGTGTGAGAACGGATTAATACAGTAAATTGGTACTGCAGTGAGTGGGGTGCTGCTATAAAGATCCCTAAAAATGTGGAAGCACCTTTGGAACTGGGTAACGGGCAGAGGTTGGAACTGTTTGGAGGGCTCAAAAGAATACAGGAAGATGCGGGAAACTTTGGAACTTCCTAGAGACTTGTTGAATGTTTTTGACCAAAATGCTGACAGTGATATGAACAATGAAGTCCAGGCTGAGGTGGTCTCAGATGGAGATGAGGAACTTACTGGGAATTGGAGCAAAGGTCACTCTTGCTATGCCTTAGCAAAGAGACTGGCATTTTAGTGAAATCTTCATTGCCTTCCCCTTTACCTCTTTAGCTCCATCAATTGATGAGATTACATTCTATGTGGGTTTTGGGTAACAGAAAACTCAAGCTGAACCAGCTCAATCAGTAAAGAAGATGTATTGCTTATGAAACTAAAGTCCAGAGATAATGGAGGATATCACATATGGCTCAATCCAGAAAATCCTCTCCCTTTCTCTGAACCACTGGCCATTGTGTTGGCTTTCCCAGAAGCCTGGATTCCTGGGATACAAGACAGCTATAGTTATCTTAAGGGGTTTCAGGCCTGTGCCTGGAGAGCTTGAAAAACTACTGATGGCTGAATCCTATCCCCAGAGATTCTGGGGTGTGCAGCCAAAGTTGAAAATCAATACTAACCTTGATTAGTGAAAATACTAATTAATAGAAATACTAATCTTGAGAAGTGAAAAAGTATAAGAAGCATTATTCTAAAGCAACTGGTACTGAAAGGTAAAATTAAAAGAGTTTAGGATCTACCGTATTTTATCAAGTCTAAGATGCCATTGATTGAAAGATGCACCATTACTTTATGTACCACTAAAAAAGAAAAAATGTTTATTAAACTACAATCCTCTACCAGTTGTTACCTGCATCCTGATTTCAGAGATAAAAATATGAAAAAAAGTGTGGTCGCCGAATCCATGAAATAAGGTATATATCGGGCCGGGTGCGGTGGCTCATGGCTGTAATCCCAGCACTTTGGGAGGCCAAGGCGGGCGGATCACCTGAGGTCAGGAGTTTGAGACCAGCCTCAACATGTAGGAACCCCGTCTCTACTAAAAATACAAAATTAGCCGGGCCTGGTGGTACATGCCTCTAATCCCAGCTACTCGGTAGGCTGAGGCAGGAGAATTGCTTGAACCTGGGAGGCGGAGGTTGCGGTGAGCTGAGATCGCACCATTGCACTCCAGCCTGGGCAACAAGAGTGAAACTCCATCTCAAAAAAAAAAAAAAAAATTTAAAATAAATAAATAAATAAATAAATAAAATAAGGTATATATCTGAAGGAGGATTACCCTTTAAAGTAGTCATCCCAGAAGGAGTAATTGTACAAAGATTCCCTTGAAGTTACTTCATTGGAAACACCTGTAGATTGTTTTGCCTTTGCCTTCAGAATCCGTTTTCTATTTATACAAGAAAATCATAGCATGTTGGAGCTGGAGGACACATTATAGACCATCCAGATCAACCCCCGGATCGATTTAATTATAGTTACACCTTGTTTTAGACTAAAAGTGGTATTTCCCAGCCTTAATCTCTTACTCTATTCACCATTCTTGGCTCTGGATAGCTTTGAGTTGTTTCCAACAATCAAAACCACCCTCCAAGGTTGAAGATTTGCCACCAATGAGGCTATTTAAAGTCATGTGCAACAGTTCTGCTGGCAGTTACCAGAGTGGGAGCTGAGGAGGGGGTAAGTAATGAAGCCGCTTTTGGAATCAGCCCATATTCTCACTTTGATGTTTATGTTATGTTACATCATGATCAGTCACATGGCTGAGCTTTATTCCCCAGAGGAAAGCTGCTAGGGCACCAGGGGGGCACACTGTAAATGAGACACGTATGATGCCCGCCCCTCCTTACTGGTTCTTCTTCAAATATAGGAAACCCAGTAGAGACTGGAGGGGAAAAACCTCAAATAAAGGACAATCTAATGTATATGAGATAGTTTGCAAGCCCATCTGAGGAAAGCCAGAGAGCCTTCCTTTTTTTGTTTTGCAGAGAGAGAAATTAAGATCCAGAGAGAGTAGGTGGCTGGGCCAGGGTCACAGTAAGTTGGATTTGAGCCCAAGGCAGCAATGAGGCTCTTGCTTCCCAGCTGGCCTGTGCTATCTCCTCTCTTCTTAATGCCTCATAGCATTTATGCAGCTCAGGGTTTGAGGGGATGCTGTGGCCATAAATTAGGCAGGAGGCCAAGGAAGGGGTCGGTCTTCCAAGCCTAGAGCACTTGAGGCCAGGGTTTACACAGCACACTCAGCCTGCCAGCCTGTCCATGTGATTAAGCCTGTCTACAGCTCCAGTATGGAGCACAGATCCAGGATCAAAGGTGAATCAACCCTTGTCCTGAGGTCTCCAGGAAGTCACTCAAATCATATATTCTTTTTCAGTTATAATTCAGGTAGGTGATGAACTTGGCAATGATGGATTATGATTGGGGGATTAGAGGCTGAGCCAGTAATTTATGCCAAAATGGGCTGGAGGAGCGCTCATGAAAACTTTTCACAATAGTCTGGAAAGGCAAGGGGAGAGAACAGATCTCTGAGAGGGGCAACTGTGATTGGGCTTGAGAGCCTCTCCCGCTCCCATCTCAATCACACACCAATGCAGTGGTAACTGGCTGGCTTCTCTCTTCTCTCACTTGAGCTTCCTCTCCTTTATCTCCCTGCAGCTCCTTTCCTTGTCCTCATCATCCTTTTCTCCATCATATAAGGACATATCTTAAAGTCTGTAATAAGGCACCTTAATTTGCATTTCCAACAAGCTTCCAGGTGATCTGTTGCTGCCACATTGAGGATCATGCTTGAAGTGGCCTTGGTCTAGGGTAGTGTGGGCCAAGTTCTCCAAGCATGGTCCTTAGACCAGTAGCATAAGCATCATTGGAGAACTTGTTAAAAATGCAAATTCTCAGGCCAGGTGCAGTGGCTCATGCCTGTAATTCCAGCACTTTGGGAGGCCTAGGTGGGCAGATCACTTGAGGTCAGGGGTTTGAGACCAGCCTGGCCAACATGGTGAAATCTCATCTCCACTAAAAATACAAAAAGTAGCCAGCCATAGTGGCACACGCCTGTAATCCCAGCTACTTGGGAGGCTGAGGCAGGAGAAGCACTTGAACCTGGAAGGCAGAGGTTGCAATGAGCCAAGATTGCACCACTGCACTCCAGCCTGGGCAACAGAGTGAGACTTTGTCTCAAAAAAAATAAAAACAAAAAAATTCAAATTCTCAGGTTCCCCAGACCTACTGAGTCAGAAATCCTAAAGGCAGAGTCAGAAATCTGCTTTTCCAAGCCCTCCAGGTTGTTCTCATATAAGCTAAGTGATTGTCAACCCATTGAGCTAGTAGTAGTATTCTTCAGACATGGCTAAACTTCAGAATCTCTGTTCTAAAAAATACTGGTGGCCTCACCTACCACCAGTTAACTAAGTATCTCTGGGCTTGTTTGGGCAAGTATACTTTTAAACAGCTTTCCAAGTGATTCTGATGCACAATGAATATTCAAACGCAGGCATCTAGCCTAACAGCTTGCAGGTTCCAAACAGGTTCCGAGAAGGAAAGTGGCTTGCCAGGGCCGCAGAGCTGCTGCAGCCTACTGGAGCTCCTGGTTCCCTTGCCCTGAAGTTGCTATGTTTCTGGGCATGTGTGGGCTCTGTGGCTCCTGCGCAGGCCTTTGTTCTACCTTGAATTATGCCTCAGAGCACTGGGCCCCCACCTGCGTGCTCCGTCAGGCGGGGCCTAACCTTGCCGACAACACAGGACCTGCTTTTCTGGACTCTGCGCTCTTCAGCTCTGCCCACCTATCTGTAGAGCACACCGTCCAGAAGGGGATTATCTCTTCTGGGACATCATTTCTTTTCCCGGCTTCCCTGCGCCCACAGGTGAGATCCTGGGAAGTGGGAACTTTCAGGGGAGACACATTGGTGATCATTCCTAAGTTCTTTAAAGCCAGTGCGTCCTCTTAGGATTAGGCTGGGACATCCTCCCCATTTCTCTGATGAAAGCTGTGAAGCGGGGAGAGGCTCACTATGCTCAGCCGTCTCTGCCTCACCTGCCTTCAGGATGCTCTGAGATGGGCCCCGTTGTGGCTTGACTTGTGTCCAACAGCCCCTGTCTCAGCAGGCCTTCCACAGGGCTGAAGCTGGACAGCGGAGGGCCAGGGGCAGGAGTGGGAGTGGGGATGCATGGGTCCCTGGAGAAGCAACTCTTGATTGTCTGAGATTCATCCCCAAAGCCAAAAGTGCCCCCAAATTGATTCTGTTCAGATTTAAAGTGAGTTATGGTGTTGTTAGGTATTTTTTTCCCCAAACCATAAGCCAGTTAGGTTATTTTTTTATTTTTATTTTTTTCTGAGACGGAGTCTCTCTCTGTCTCCCAGGCTGGAGTGCAATGGCGCGATGTTGGCTCACTGCAAGCTCCGCCTCCTGGGTTCAAGCGATTCTCCTGCCTCAGCCTCCAGAGTAGCTGGGGCTACAGGCGTCCGCCACCACCGCCGGCTAATTTTTTTTTATATTTTTAGTAGAGACGGGGTTTCACCATGTTAGCCAGGATGGTCTCGATCTCCTGACCTCGTGATCCGCCCGCCTCGGCCTCCCAAAGTGCTGGGATTACAGGTGTGAGCCACCGCGCCTGGCCCATTTAGGCTTCTTAATTCCCTTGAATTTAGTCTAAAATTCAAATAGTTTTCCTGAACTTACCCGGGGGCAGGGATGGTGTTTGTGGATGTGAAGCCAACACGGGGACTCACATTTGCCATGGGTCGTGGCAGTGAGGGAGTTACACACAGCCTGCCTGGTCAATCCTGGGCCTAAGGTGTGTGCCTGCATGTGCCTGGGTGTGTCGCAGGCTCGGACATCGGGGTGATTTCTTGGTCAGTCCACCTGCCCCTCACTAATGTTTGGTGCTTGTGCCATGAAGGCAGCTGGTTTCCTGGCACCTGCTGCCTGGCAGATGGGCCTTGACCTTTGTAGCAACTAGCATGGTGTTAGGTAAACAAGACCCCCTGCCCCTTATACTCTCCTGCTCCTGCTGCCAAGGAGTTCTATTTTTGACAGGTTTGGGCCAGGGAGACTGGGAGAGTTGATGGCGGGGGCAAAAGAGTGGGCACCTGCTGAATTGGAGGGGAGAGGCAGATGGCGGCTAGAAACATAGCCTCTCACCCCAGCCAGATTTGGTCTGTCTGCAGGAACCAGGGAGACCCCTCACCACCCTCAACCAAGCCGCTCTGAGGATGCAATGGGGATGGCTGAGGCTGGCAGGAGAAAGGGGTAAGACCAGGGAGGCCAGTTCCACAGGCCCATCCTCGGTCCTGTGATTGTGAGAAGTGAGAGCCAGGCATCTCCTGACCATAGGGCCCAGCTGCTTACAGCAGGGCTGGGCTGTCCCAGGCCCCCTATTAGTCTGATGGATGGCCCTTGCGCTGCTAATGTGGTTAGGGCAGGCAACAGCCTCGGGGGCTGGGAGCTCAGAGACCGGCCAGTGCAGGCCCTGTTGTAATCACATTTGCCTGTACACAGAATGGGCGCAGATTACCCACCCAGAAGCCCAGAGGACATTAGTGAAAGTCATTTAGAAATATTTTTTTGCATCAAGCTTTTCTTACCTTATTATTATTATTTTAAACAATCAGTTTCCTGCCCAGGGCACACATGGAAAGGAGCAGCTCTAAGAATGGATTATGGAAGAATGGCCAGGGCAGGTTAACTCCCTGAAGCCCTGAGTCTCCTGGAGTTGGGGGGCTTGGCTTTGCAGTGGAGGGAGCACCCCATGCTTCCTGGCTGGTAAAACACTGAGCTTGTTTCTTCCACTTCCCAGGCCTGAATCACCCCTCTTTTTTTTGTTTAAGAAACTTTTAATTTTAAAATAGCTTTAGTTTTACAAAAAATTGTGAGGATAGTACAGAGAGTCCCCACATATCCCCATCTCCAGGTTCCTCTGTGGTTAACCTCCTACCAGAGTAGGGTAGGTTTGTCATAATTAATGAACTAATGTTGACACATTATTATTAACTAAAGTCCATACTTTACTCAGATTTCCTTAGTTTTTACCCAACCTCCATTTTCTGTCCAGGATAGCACATGACATTTAGTTATCTTGTCTCCTTTTGTTTTTTGAGACAGTGTCTTTCTCTGGTGCCCAGGCTGGATGCAGTGGGGCGATCTTGGCTCACTGCAACCTCTGCCTCCCAGGTTCAAGTGATTCTCCTGCCTCAGCCTCCTGAGTAACTGGGATTACAGGCGCCCACCACCACACCTGGCTAACTTTTGTATTTTTAGTAGAGATGGGGTTTCACTGTGTTGGCCAGGCTGGTCTCGAACTCCTGACCTCAAGTGATTTGCCTGCCTCAGCCTCGCAAAGTGCTGGGATTACAGGCATGAGCCACCATGCCCTGGCCTGTCTTTCTTCTTAGGTTCCTCTTGGCTGTGAGAGTTTGTCACTTACGATTTTTTTTTTAAATTAAGATATAGTTTACATATTATAAAATGCACCCTTTTAGAGTGTGCAGTTCAGTGGTTTTTAGCAGTCACAAAGTTGTGCAACTGTCCCCACTGTCTGATTCCAGAACGTTGTCAACACCCCAAAAAGAAACTTTGTACCCATTAGCAGTCATGTCTCATTCCTCTCTCCCCCTAGCCCCTGGCAACCACTAATCTACTTTCTGTCTCTATGGATTTGCCTTTCCTGGACATTTCATATAAATGGAATCATACAAGATGTGGTCTCTTGCGTCTGGCTGAGCCAGCCACTCTTACACATGCTTTAATAACTTTCATTCTTGTCCTTAGAGTGAAGACAGGCTTCTACAGAAAACACATTCCAGGGACATAGGCACTACTTAACCGTGGAATAATGAGACCAAATCCAGTTGTTTTGACCCTAAGACCGAAGCATTTTTCTGTTATCCATCTATCGAAGCATTCTTTCATTCGGCATTCACCCAGTGTCCTCCAGGTGATAGATTCTGGGGACACAGAGATATCCCTAATATATAATATAATAAACTCCAATCCTAGGCCAAACTATCACCTTCTCTCAGATTATTTTTTAAAATTATTATTATTATTGACATTTTTAAGAGACAAGGTCTTGGTCTGTTGCCCAGGCTGAAGTGCAGTGGTGTGATCCTAGCTTATTGTAGCCTCAAACTCCCAGGCTCAAGCGATCCTCCTGCCTCAGCCTTCTTAGTAGCAGAGACCACAGGCACATGCCACCATGCCTGGCTCTCATCTCTCAGATTATTGCCATGTCTTTCTTGCTGATCTGCTCTACCCTTGCCCTTCTGCCGTCTAGACTCACCCTGCCAGCCAGGTGATTGGTCCTCGTCTCTACACTGCTCAAAAACATTTAGGTGTGTGTTTGTGTGTGTGTGTGTGCTTGAAATTTTATTCAGAGTAAGAATCAAAGTCCTTCCAATGACTACAAGGCTCCCCTGACTATCTGACTCTCTCTTTACTGCTGTCTCTTGCTCTCCCTGACTTAGGCATGCTGGCCTCCACACTTCTCAATATTCTGCCGGACATGCTTCCTAATCAGGACTTTTCCATTTGCTACTTTTTCTGCGTGGATCATTCTTCCCCTGCAAATACCTGCATGGCTCACTGTCTCACCATCTTCAGGTCTATGTGAAAATGTCATTTCAAAAAGTCCTGCCCTGACCACCCTATTTAAAATAGCAACCTTCCTTTCAGGTTCCTCATTCTCTCTTCCTGCTTTATTTTTCTCCAATGCACTTATTCCTCTCTGATGCACTATATATTTTGCTTGTTATCTCTATTCTCCTGTGACAGCATAAACTCCGTAAATAAAGGGATTTTTTTGGGTGTCTCTTATACCTCCGGCTGTATTCTCAATATCTACAAATGTGTTTGCTATATAACATGTGCTCAATAAATAATAGTTGTATAAATTATAAATTCTTCACTCTCCGTCCTTTATCTCTCCATCCTTTAACTCCTTCAATCAGAAATCTCCCAGGAGTTAGTTCTACTAACAAATATGAGGAGATGGTCCAGGGAGGAGACTTGTTCAGTGGGACCCTCCCCAAGAGATAGAATCAGTATCATTTGGGAGAGCGAAAGTTCAGAAAGACAAATACTGTCCTCTGTTATTTTATTTATTGTTAAGGGAGATAATCTTTGTTAAGTGCTATATAAGACTGTTAAAAATAAGTTGTTCATCTATCCAGTCAATACATATTTATTGAATACTTATTCATTTACTAGTATACTATGTGCTGAAGATACAATAGTGAACAAAAAGGGTGAAGGGTGCAACCTCTGCTCTTATGATGTTCACAGTGTGGTGTAGGGGACTGACATTGAACAACTTATTCCACAAATAGCTTCTATATTGTAATCTATAATACATCCTCTGAAGGAAAAGGATAGAGTGCTATGAGAAGCTGGCAACTAGGGAAACCGACCTAGTCTGGGGGTTAGGGAAGATAAGCAAGAGCTTTCTCAGAGTCAGAGCTGTCCAAAATGGAAAACAGGCTGCTTTACAACTGAGTTTCCTTTGACTAGAGGGTTTAAGTGGAGTCTGGGAGACTCTTGATGGAGGTGTTGTAAAGTGCATTAAGCAAGCATTGGGTGGAGTAGAGGGGGAGCTTCGTATTAAGAAAATAAAGGAATTCAGTTGAATTTCCTGGTCAAATATGAACAAGTCAGTTTCAAATTCTCTCTTGGAAGTGAATTAATTCTACCAGTATTTTTGTGGACCAAAATAAGCATCCTTTGCTATCTGGTGTCTCATTTCAATTGAGTATACATGGTCCGTGGCAAGGGACTGTGGGTGTACCAGGATGTTGGAGAGACTTATGAATACCAGCCTCTAATAATAATACCCTGTTATCTCTGTGCTGCTGGTTAATTCACTGCTGTGCTTTCCTATCATTATTTCAGTTGAGACTAATAATGACCTTTTTGAACTAGGTGGCCCAGAAATTTTTATCTGAACTTTAATATGTGGGAGAAATTAAGGCACAGAGAGAGATGCTGACTTTCATAAACCATGTCTTCTGATTAAAAAAAAATCCCTGTGTGTTTTTATCTATGTATATGGTTAGCTATTGTGAAAATAATGCTGTGTAGCAAATCAACTCTCAGATTCAGTGGCTTAAAACAATAATTGTTTATTATCACTCAAGGTTCTGAAGTTCAGCTGAGACACAGCCCACCTAAATTGGGTTCAGCTGGTTGGCTTTGCTTCTCACTTCAGATCTGCAAGTAGCTGGGGTGGCTCTGCTCATGTGACTCTCATCCTCCTTTTAGGATCATGGTCAGTCCAGGGTGTATTCTTTGCATAATGAAGCCAGAGGGTCAATGCCTCTTAGGCTTAGAGCTGGGACGCTGTCACTTCTGCTTCATTATATGCCCAAAGAAACTCACATAGTAAACCCAAAGTCAAGGGGAGGAAGAATATACTCCACTCCTTCAGTGTAGTAAACCCAAAGTCAAGGGGAGGAAGAATATACTCCACTCCTTCAGTGGGAAGAATTGCAGAGACACATGGAAAAAGGTGTGTGGATACAGAGAGGGGGTGAAAGATTGAGGTAAAAATTGCAACCTACCCAATTTAATTTGTTCTTTTGTTCACTAATTTATTTTTCCACTCAGGTCCAAACAATGTGCCTGGCATTCTGTAAGTTCTTGAGGACACAAAGGTAAGTATAAAATGTTTATTAGCAGACAGTTTCGGCAGAGCATGAGATGTACTATGAGAGAGGCAATCACAGAAAATCTTGACAGCAGATACTTTCAAGGCCCATAATTTTTTTAAAAATAGGGAGCCAAGAGATGAATCAATGAAGGAACAAAATCAAAGCTGAAAAAATTTTGGGGTTAATTTCACTTATATTTTAACCAGTGAATCCAGTTATGGCAGACATTTAAGCTTGTTTCTATGTTGCAACATCCCCCTGCTAGTTGTTTTGTTAACTCCTGTTTCCCTTTCAATATTATAGCAAAAAACAAAACAAACAAAAAAACAAAAGACAAAAAAACAGACAAACAACAACAAAAATCCCTCCTGGAACACATGATTAATTTTAAAGCAAAATGTGGGGAGGAAGATGCGTGGCATCATTTATTCAAGTACATTTAGCAATGAATTTGAGAGGAAAGAATGTGTCTGGGAAGCGGCAGTGAGTAAAAAGGAGATGAGGGACAGGTCCTGGGACCTGTAGAATAATAGCATAATAATAAATACTACCACATATTGAGATCTTTGTGCCAGGTATGATGCTAAGTGCTTTGCATGAGGTAAGTAGTATTAATAATCCTATTTTAAAGATGAGTGGAGTGGGGTCTCAGAGTAGAGCAAAGTGATCCAATTTCCTGGCTGAATGGGGAGTAGAAAAACGAAGAAGCCATAGCTTCCCAGGTCAGCACCATGGACAGCAGACTCCCCTGCCCTAGAACTCGGGGGTAAGATTTCTGCAGGGTGAATTTCCGTAAGCAGAATAATAGAAATGTTTCAGAGCAGATTATTTATAACATACCCACCCTTTTCCCTAGAATGAGCTTTGATAACTAGGAACCACTTTTTTGCTAAGGACTTGATAGTGTTTGTTGTGTGGGGACTGACTGGGGAGGGGGCAGTTTGGGATGTGAAAATTTGAAGACAGGATCTGGGAAAGAGCCATGTTCTTCTGCATAATAAAGCAGCAGTGAGAGATTTGGAAGCAACATTGGATAAGGGAGTGAGAAACTCCCAGGGAATATGTGGATAGTTAGGAAGGAGTAGTCCCAAGAGGGGACAAGGAATAGAGGGGACTTGGGCTAAAAAGAGAGAGAACTGGGGAAATGTTAAAAGAGGAGTCCGATGGGGCACGTAAAGCAAATCTTCATCTTCTTTACCAAATGTTCAGTAAACCCCATACCATTGACTTACATGCAACTGGATTTATTTGGGAGCTTGAAGCAGATCCTGAAAAGGACAGTAAGATCTGTGTCCCACATGTGAACGCATGCAAATTAAGATTGACTGGCTGGAGAGTTTTTCCACTGGGTGTGGTAGTGAAGACCTTCTAGAGTTTCAGTTCCTGTGTTTCAGCTTGGTCTCCCTAGTCACCTTATCTTTTGGAGGGCAGGAATGCTGCCTCTTCTACCTTCCTCCCTTCCATGGACTGGAACATTGATGGGCACACATTACTACCCAGGACATACTGAAGAGTTTATTTCCTCTGGCTGAGTCCCATTCAGAAAAGAACCATGGGTTTTCCTTTGCTTATAGCAGTCAGAGTTCCCAGAGTTTCCAAGTCATCGGCATTTTTTTTTTTTTTTTTTGAGATGAAGTCTCGCTCTGTCACCCAGGCTGGAGTGCAGTGGCAAGATCTTGGCTCACTGCAACCTCCACCTCTTGGGTTCAAGCGATTCTTTTGCCTCAGCCTCCTGAGTAGCTGGGACTACAGGTGCATGCCACCACACCAGGCTAATTTTTGTATTTTGAGTAGAGATGGCATTTCACCATGTTGGCCAGGATGGTCTCAATCTCCTGACCTTGTGATCCACCTGCCTTGGCCTCCCAAAGTGTTGGGATTACAGGCGTGAGCCACCACACCTGGCTGTCATTGGCAATTTTAAGTAATCTTTCCCATTGTTATCATAAGTGCACCTCAACTGGTCAGACCATGGATTTGAATTTCAGGCTCAGACACAGTGGTTACAATGCTTATAGGATCAATATAGATACATACTAATACCCAGAACTGACCTGCTTGTGCTAGGTCACAAGCAAACTCTCAACCTACAACAATTTGACCTAGCAAGGGAAACATGGGATGCACAGGGATGTCTGAGTGTGGAGTTCCCCATTCCCATGGAGAAAACTGCTTTTTTTAATCCCAATTCAGAGTCCTTAGGGAGCAACTGACCAAGAAGCCTCCACATCTACAGAAGCATCTTCTTTTACTTGGGTCTGGAAATGTGGTGCAAAACCGCTGGGGGTGAGGCAGTGGTAGTGAGATGTTCTCAAAGTCAGTTGTGGAATCTCAATCATTGTCCTATAGAAACCACTATGAGCAATGGCTAAGGGTAGTTGAAAAATGCATGGGGTATTTTATTGATCAAATAGATTTTTGTCACTGGCTTAGAAAGCTAGCCACCAATTTTGGTAGGCAGCACGGAAAAATTACTGGCTTTGGAGTCAGACATACCTGAGTTTGAATCTTGGCTCTACCTCTTACTTGCTATGTAACCTTGGGCATGTCCTGCTACCTCACTGAGCCTCAGTTTCCTCACTTGTAAAATGGGGCAGTTGATATGTACTGATACTTAATACGTTTGTTAAAATAGGGGAACTTCAGTAACAAAACCCAGCAAATCTCAGTGGCTTAACACAATAAAATTTTATTTCTTACTCATGTCACAGTCCAATGCAGGTCAGTAGAGGGGCCTGGCCTGGCTCTATGCAGGCACTCAGGGACCCTGTATCCTTCTATTTAGTGGATGTAATTCCCTGGAGCTTGGGAGCCTTCAACTAGAGCCTCTGCATCGGGCAGGCAGATGGAGGAGAGAGGGCATGAAGGATTGAGCAGTAGGCATTCTTACGGGCTACATTAGGAGGTGGTACATATGATTTCTGTCTATCTTCCATGCTCACATGGATGCACCTAATATTAGGAAGGCTGAGAAATGACTGTGTACCTAAGAGGAAAAGGTTACTGACTTGGTGAACAGCAAACCAGTGTCTGCCACTTCTACATGGTGAGGTTGTAATCAGGTGAAGTTGTAATAATAATAATAATAAATACAGATGGTGTGTCTTGATTCCATCAAGCATATCGCAGGACTCAATAAATGTTAGTTCTAGCAGCATTGTTTACACAGGAATGTGAGTATTGCATTTCAAACAAGCAGGTTTAGAAAGGACTTTCAAATCTCAAGTCATTTGTTTGGCGTGTGCTGCCTTTTCTGTCCTTGGCTCCCCAGGAATTCTCATTACTAGGCCATGAGGGGTTAAACTACCCTGCTCTCCACAGATACTCAACAGCTGGATATCTTTCCAAGGGCCTTCAGCACTCTCCTTCACTGCAGTAAATACATCTGGCATTCCCTATTCTGGAAATACAAGCAACTAGTCAATTGGAAAAGGCGTCTGCTGATGGTAGCATGACAAGCAATATCTAGAACTGCTTGTAATCTCCTTCAGACATCCGCTTGCTCCCACTCAGCCCCACTGAGCACAAAGGGGCTCCTATTATCTCCATTGCCTTCTGTAGCCAAAAATGCAGTGAACCCTGACCTCATATTCCACTCAACATGCCCTCTGAGCAAAGAGCCTTCCTCACATGTTTACATTGCCAGAATAGCAGATAAGTGGGACACAGGGAGCAGGCTTCCAGGAGGTGGGCAGCTGCAGCACAGTGGAAGACATCACAGATTTTGCCTTTGGGAATTGGAAGACTCAGATCTGCAACTCACTAGCTATGTGGCCTTAGAAAAGTCACTTTACCTCTCTTGCCACAATTCCTCCTTGGTGTAATGAGCATGAGCCCATCCCTTCTTTATCTATGTCATAGGAGGTATTGGGGCTTGAAATATGTACCTGAAATATATCCACACTGCTGATATAAATTACCTAACAAGGGGAGGGAGTATCATGTTTCCAGACAAGTGGGTTGGGATACAGAAGTGAGAAGACAATCATCACATCTTAGGCTAAAAGGATCTGGTCTCTCTCCCATTTATGGGCAAGAGGTGACAGGAAGGACCTTATCTCTAAGTTCTCTAGTCTTATCCAGGTTAATCCAGGGATACCCTGGATTGACCTTTGTGGGAGAAGGCAGGAATGCGCAGGGCCATAACCTGGTAGGGACTAGTAATTCCTCCTTTTCCAGAACAGGATTCATGAGGGAGAAATGGGAGGATCACCCATTGAGGCCAAGAGACCTCAATCCCATATCATCGGGATCACTAGGATAATGACAGTTCTTGACATTTGTACCACATTTTATCATTTACAAAGGCTTCTTCCAGGCAATATCATATCACATTCACTGCACACAATAATCTTCATAAAAATGAGGTTCAGAGATGTTGAGTAATTTGCCCAAGATTTCAGAACAAGATCTGTGTGATTCTAGGCCAGGCGTGGTAGCTCACGTCTGTAATCCCAGCTCTTTGGGAGGCTGAGGTGGGCGGATCACTTGAGGTCAGGAGTTCTAGGCCAGCCTGACCAACATGGTGAAATCCTGTCTCTACAAAAATACAAAAATTAGCCGGGCATTGTGGTATGTGCCTATAGTCTCAGCTACTCTGGAGGCTGAGGCAGGAGAATCACTTGAACCCAGGAGGCAGAGGTTGCAGTAAGCCGAAATCATTCCACTGCCCTCCAGCCTGGGCGATAGAGCAACTCTGTCTCAAAAAAAAAAAAAAAAAATAAAGAAAGAAAGAAAAAAAGATAAATGTGATTCTAAAGTTATAGTTCTTCCCACCCATTCTTGTGCTGTTTTGCCTTTTTATTTCCAGGCACACCTAAGCGTAAAGTTTTTCTTCTACAGACTGGACATGGATAGATGCAAACTCTCAGATCCTTTTTGGTTGAGAAAATAGGAATACCTCTCTGATTCTCTGTATTCCTAACTGTGCCTGGTACATGGTAAAGTGCCCTCTAATGGTTATAAGATGGAAGGTTGAGAGAGCAAATGGGCAGGAAGCAGAGAAAGCCTTGGGTGTTGACAAAAGTTCAGAAATGGATGACCACTGGTATGGTGCTGTGTGAGCTGAAGGAGGAGGAATTATGAAAGTGGGAGACAAAGACCAGGTATGGTGGCTTATGTCTGTAAACCCAGTACTTTGGGAGGCTGAGGTGGGTGGATCGCTTGAGCCCAGGAGTTCGTGACAAGCCTAGGCAACATGGTGAAACCCCATCTCTCCAAAAACAAACAAACAAGCAAGCAAGCAAACAAACAAACAAAAACCAACCAACCAAACAAAGACCATACCAAAAAATTACAAAAATTAGCCAGGTGCGATGGCGTGCACCTGTATTCCCAGCTTTTTAGGAGGTGGGAGCATTGCTTGAGCCAGGGAGGTAAAGACTGCAGTGAGTTGAGGTCATGCCACGCCACTGCATTCTAGCTGGGGTGACAGAGTGAGACTGTCTCAAAAAAAAAAAAAAAAAAAAAAAAAAAAGAAGGGAGACAGAGCCCAAATGGACAAGGCTCTCTCACCTTCTGTTTAACATTCAGAAAAGTGAAATGTTAAACATGGGCCTTCCTTTTCCGAAGGGCAGAGTACCCAAATGGGCCATAAAGGAATTTAGAGGAGCTCCTAGTAAAGCAAACTTTCTGGGGGCCACAGGGTAGGATTAAAGCTTCACTCAAATGGGTCTGGGGCAGCTGGGTTCCTACTCTGTACAGAAAGGCTGATTAGACTCTGGCTTCAGCCAGGGCAGGATGGGAGCCCAGGGGTCTTCTGTTGCAGCAAGTGGGACACAGGTTAGAAGTTCCATGTGGGGCATGTGGAGCATCAGCAGGGTAGTGATTCGGGAGAGAAAGCTCAGACCCACTTCTCCTGGGATGGGGAGGAAGTCTGGCTCTGAGAATACAATGTAGGGGCAGAGCTGGGGGTCTGAGGTCATTGCAAATGTAGGCAGCAACTACAGAGCCAACATCCCCCCTGGTGATAGAAGGATGGTAGAGTCATAGCACAAAGACCCAGCCCATGCAGGCAGCGGCACTGAGGGGAAGGGAGGAGGGAGCTGTGATGGTTAATTTCATGTGTTAACTTGACTGAGCTAAGGGATGCCCAGGTGGCTGGTAAAACATTATTTCTGAGTGTGTCTGTAAGAGTGTTTCTGGAAGAGATTAGCATTTGAATTGGCAGGTTGAGTAAAGAAGATTGCTCTACTGATGTGGGTGGGTACCACCTAATCCACTGGGAGCCTGAAAAGCAAAAAAGTGGAGAAAGGGTGAATATACCATAAGCCCCCCAGTTCTCAGACCTTCAGGTTTGGACCAGAATGACACCACTGGCTTTACTGAGTTTGCCAATGGCAGATCGTGGGACTTCTCAGCTTCCATAAGCACATGAACCAAGCCCTAATAATAAATCTCATTCTGCATATCTATGTAGATCCTATTGGTTCTGTTTGTCTGGAGAACCCTGATGAATACAGAAGCCTTTGAATAATGAAGAGAGTAGAGAGTTTTCTGAGTTGGCTGAATGGGAAGATAAATTTTCTGGCAGGTACTCTGTGTGTGAGAGATGGAGAGACTTCCTTCCTGAGTCTACTGCAGGAATGAAGCATTGAGGGTGCCTCAGCTAAGTGCGGAGTGACTCATCTGCCGAGAACATGGTGTACCAGCCCCATGGTTCCGCCAAGGAGGAGACACAGGGCAAAGCTCCATGCAGGGCTCTTCCTGCTTGCTGCTTCCCTTGGAGGCCCTCCTGGAGGTGGGGTGTTGCAGGCAGCAGCCACCGCACAGCCACCTTGCCCTTCAGGATTCACAGCCCAGCCCATCCTCCCTGATGAATGTGACCCACCACCGAAACCCCATCAGCCGCCAAGACAGAGGAGGTCAGGCCCAGTGGCTGCAGACAATGGCCTTATCGGCTGCTGCTAGTGAGGGTATAAGCAGGGGATTGGATGGTATCATTCTAATTTACACGGGATTTTGTTTCTTTCCAGGTACTTAGCATGTGGATCTAGGTGATATCAAAGGCAGAGCATTATACAATAAGTAGGCTTAACCTCCATCTCACCCCCTCTCATCCTTCTGTCTCTTCATTGAGGCCACGAGGAGCTGCAGCTGGGGTTGCCATGGTGACCAATTAGGATTACTGAGATGTTCTAGCAGAGAAAAAAGGGAGTATTGATTTAGCTTTGACAGTGGGGCATCTGGGGACCAGGGGAGGCCAGGGTTTTCAGCATTAATAGGGGGCAGAGTGTGTCACCCTCAAGGCTGTCCTGGGGTTGTGTTGCTTGTGGGTTGGACCACATATGTAGTGGAGGCCTCTGCCTGATTGGAGCTTATGTAACAGTGCTGAGAGGTGGGTGGGGGTATCTGGAGTGGGGTGGGAGTGGTCCCATTCCCAGTAGTAGGAGTGACTGATCCTTAAGGGAAATGGAATTCCTTGGCTCAGTTAGTGGGAAGCTTAGGTGCCCAGACAGGTTCACCCCAGCTGTGAGTTTCCTGTCAATTAAACATTTCCAGGTGGCCTGATGCACTGCCCTGCACTGGGGGTGTAGAAACTAGAGAGAGTGCACAACATGGACCTTGACTGTCAGGAGCTTTGAATGGGGCAAAACACATGGTACCATCACATGCAAAATCAGGATCCTCAGATGATTATGAAGCCTGAAGCTAAGAGGACACGCAGGGGCCAGGAAGCCTTAGAGGGGGAGATGGGGCTTGAGGCTGAACTAATGCAGCTGTGTGGCTGTGGACAAATCAGGGAACATCACTGAGCCTGTTTACCCCTCTGTAAACAAAGGCTAATGATACACTGAATAGGAGGGTGTATTAGTCTGTTCTCACACTGCTATAAAGAACTGCCCGAGACTGGGTAATTTAGAAAGGAAAGAGGCTTAATTGACTCACAGCTCAGCATGGCTAGGGAGGCCTCAAGAAACTTACAATCAGGATGGAAAGGGAAGCAAACATGTCTGTCTTCACATGATGGCAGGAAGGAGAAGTGCTGAGTGAAAGAGGGAAAGCTCCGCTTATAAAGCCATCAGATCTCATGAGACTCACTATCATGAGAACAGCATGGCAGAAACTGCCCCCTATGATTCAATTATCTCTATCTGGTCTCACCCTTGACATGTGGGGATTATGGGAGCTACAATTCAAGGCGATATCTGGGTGGGGACACAGCTAAACCATATCAGAGGGTTATAAAGATTGGAGCATACACTGGTGAAGTGCTTGGTGCATTCTAAGTGTAGGGAGCTGAGTTGAGAAGACCTGGGGAGAGAGAATGGGCAATTGGACAAGTATGGGGAAGAGGGTTTGGAGACACAAGGGGGAAGTGAGGCAGCTTCTGGATAGAGGAGGTCTCTAGTTGGGGACTAGAGAGCACATGGTCATAGTGAGAGGCAGAGAAGACTGTTGGCGGCCATGAGGGGGATAGAGGAGGAGGGAGCAGAGAGGCAGAAGGACAGTTTGAAGCATGGAGAGGCAGACAGATCCCCAATATCACGAGGGGAGACTTTTTTCCTTTTACTTTTAGTAGATTTATCTAAAGTTCCTTGGAAGTAAAAAGGGAGTGAGAGGAATTCACCAGCAGGTTCCTCATCTCTAGGGAGAAAGGTGGTCCTGTCCCAGGGCTGGGCGGGGCCATGCTGAGTCTGAATCAGCTAGTCCTCTCGTCTGGCCTACGGGGCATCTTCCAGGATGGGCCTCCCTTTCACTCTGTCAGGAACCAGAGCTAAACTAACCAAGTCCATGCCTCTCAGGGGCTATTCCAGTCAGACCACACTCAGAGCAATCCCTGCTTCTGCTCACCGCCTGCACCCCACAGGTGCCCCAGGGCTCTTAATTAGAGCAGAGCAATGAAGAGGACCCAGGTAAAACAGCTTCTTCCTCCTCCCTGCCCCCATCCCCTGCCTCTGTGGGATTTAATAACTGCCCTCCTTAAAGATCAGGAGACATGATTAATTCTGACTCGAGGATTATTAAAATGCTTCCAGCAAGCATCTGGCATTAAAAGTTTTAAATCAATTAATCTGTTGTTTGGGAAAGAGCATTCTGGTTAGCACAGCTGCAAGAGGTCATTCAAGTTGCTGTTGGGTTGGGAGAGGCTGTGCTGAGGGAGGGCTTTGCCTCCCCTGGGAGCCAACGACACCCACTGGGCTCCAGGCACTTCCCCTGGCTCCCGAGCCAGGCTTCTCCCACCCAAATCATGTGTGTCCAATTTTTAAATGGTTTTCTCTCCCATGCCCAGATAAAATACACAATACCCAGTTAAATTTGAATTTCAGACAATAGTGTTTTTTGTTGTTGTTGTTGTTTTGGTTTTTTTAGTGTAAGTATGTCTGAGGTTCACATTTAACTGGGTATTCTGTATTTTTATTTGCAAAATCTGGCAACCGTACACCCCCACCCTGTTTTAGGTGCTTGGTACATTCTAAGTGTAAGAGGCTGAATCGAGAGGCATGACCTCCTAATTGGGGCAGGACCCTTGGACCTGCTATCCATATATCAGTTGTCCCAGGAAGGGTTGCTCCTCTTTTTCAGGTGAAGTGAGAAATTAGCAACCTTGAATTCTGGGGCAATTAAGCATTTGTGGAACTCTCACACAGTGGTTTGCAAAATCTCCATTTGATGGATAAATCATATGGGAAAATTATATTCTCAACCTATAATCCCAAGAGCATATACCTGGCATTGTTTTTATCAGGTAGTTACTTTGCCTTGCAGTCAGGGTGCCCATAGCACCTTCCATTTATCCTTGTTGTGGTTATCTACCCGTGAGCTCCTTGATGGCAAGGTTGTGTGTGGGCCAAATTTGTGTCTTCAGCACCCAGCCCAGAGCTGGCACATGGCAGACACCTCAATATGAGTTGATAAAATAAATTCATGAATAAATGAACTTTCCTTGTATTCTGACCAAGGCCCCTGAGTAACCAGAGTTGTCGTTTATAAACCACAAAGTGTTAAATGTACAGAAAATGGCCCGGGTTAGAATCAATCTTAAACCCACTGGACCAGGCATTGGACTATGGGCCAGGATCTGGAGGCTCACATCTGGATGTAAATTCAGGTTTTTTTTGCTAGTATTAGGTACTCTCAGCTAAGTCCCTACACCTCTCTGGGCTTTGGTTTCCTTGCCTATAAATTGAGAGACTCATGCTTGGAGGTCTACAGCCTAGACATTCTGAGACAATTCCATCTGTGCCAAGCTCTGCAGCCCAGCTTTGAGTGGATCAAGTTGAATGCCGCATCTTGGATCTAATCTGAGTCCCATTGCCTGGTAAGGCTATGCATTGTAATGTCCCATCTTAGAAGTCCAGGAGAAGGCTCAATTGATTGCATGATGTCTGCTGGTCCACTCTTGCCGTTGTCTGTTTTTGGTTTCAGTTGCCACTCTGTAAACAAGGACCAGGCTTGGCTCTCTAGTTCCCTAAGCAGGAGGGCAGAGGAGGGAAGTCCCACCCTTCCGGACTTTGCTTGCCATCCAAGCTTTCTTTGACCCATGGCCGCACCTCAGATATTTCTTTTCCGACGCTGCAGTCAGCCCAGATTTATCCCGCCTCGTGTCTCTCATGTAAAATGCATCTCCCGACACTTTGCCAGGTTAAATGATTTAACAGCCGAGGCAGAGAGAATTAGGGGTCCGGGAGCAGGAGGCAATGCCTGCTTTTCAGATGAGATTGGAAAGGAGATGGAGATTGGTGGTGATGATAATCTCTTATTTTAATAATATAAAATAACTGTCCCACTGAATCAGAGTGAGCGATGAATTCTGTGGCCTGGGGTTAGAGACAGCCCAGCCTGGAGAAGAGAGCTGGGGGGATGTGGAGATGCCTTTCTGTGGCTCCCTCTCTCTTGTCTTTCTCTTTTGAAGATTTGTGCCAGCATCATCCTGTGACTGCCCCTGAACTGCCATCAGTAAAAATGCGGGTAGCCAGGAAGACTGAAGGGGAGAGTGATAGATTTGGGGAGTGTGTGTGTGTGTGTGTGTGTGTGTGTGTGTGTGTGTGTGACAGACAATGAATGAATGAATGAATGAATGAATGAATACAAATCTGGGGAAGCTGATAACCACTGTGGTCATCATTTTCCTTTATGATCCATTGCTAGGAGATACTCCAATCTGTGACCCTGGAAAGGGGTCCGAAGGTGAGGGTCTAGACCAAATGACCCCTAGGAGATGTGGAGACTGCTAGCTGGGGCAGTCACTCACAGGAGGCTTGGTCTCATCCCATCAAACTGCAGGGGGAGTGACCTACTCCTCAATTCGTGCCTCAATGGGCAAACACATGTTGAATCCCTATCATGTGCTAATCTTCCTGAGGTTGACTGGGCCAGACCAGGGGGGTTCCACAAGGAGCCGGGTGGTGGGGAACAAACTCTGTGACACATGTCAGCTCAGCAGGGCTCCCCTGCACAGTGGGCTGCTAATAGCTGAGGAGCTGTAGACCTGTCTTCTTCCCTGGGATTAATTCATTACTCCAGCCCTACTCGGATTCCGTCAGGTTCAAACGTCAGAATTTAATATGAAGCTAATGAGTCAAATGCTCTCTCTATCTCTCCCTGTCTGGGGCTCACTCTCTTTCCCTTTTCTCTCTCTGCAAATCATTGCAGATGCCAGGGGTCATGTGGGTTGGAGCAGAGCTATGGTTGCCTGGGCCGCAGAGGGGCCTTCCTCCCCTTCTTTAGTGAACAGGAAGCCTGCTCTCTTTAGTGCACTTGTTTATCATGAAGATCAAAGTGCTAGGATGATGGAAGCCCACTCCCGCTGGGGTTCCCTGAGTCAAAATCATGGGAACACACGGAGAAGTGAGGAGAACTGATAACAGGGAGAGCCTGATTCCTTGCACTTGGAATTGCTGCTCCTCATTAACCAACAACCGTTTCTGAGAACTCATTATGTGTTGGGTCCATGCTAGGCACTAAGGATACAAAGTTGAATGGGTTGATTGGTTCATGTTTTATAATAAATGTTTAGTGAATATGTAAAGAGGCAGTGGGATATGGTTGTTAGAGTAGAAGGCTGTGGAACAAGACTTCTTAGGTTTGGATCTGCTGCTCACTGGTTGCATTAACTTAGGCAAGTTTTTTAGCCTCTTTAGCTCTATTTTCTCATCTGCAAAATACAGATAACAAAACAACATTTTCCTGCAGTTGTTATGAACATTAAATGGGTTGATACAAGTAAAGCTAGCAAATACTAAATAAATTTAGTTATTGTTCCTATGTGGTAAGAACTTAGGGTTCCAGTTTCTTTTCTGTTTTTTTTTTTTTTTTTTTTTTTTTTGAGATGGAGTTTCACTCTGGTTGTGCAGGCTGGAGTGCAATGGTGTGATCTTGGCTCACTGCAACCTCCGCCTCCTGGGTCCAAGTGATTCTCCTGCCTCAGCCTCCTGAGTAGCTGGGATTACAGGTGTGTACCACCAGGCCAGGCTAATTTTTGTATTTTTAGTAGAGACGGGGTTTCACCATGTTGGTCAGGCTGGTCTCAAACTCCTGACCTCAGATGATCCACATGCCTTGGCCTCCCAAAGTGCTGGGATTATAGGCATGAGCCACTGCGCCCAGCCGGGTTCCAGTTTCTAAAATAGAATGAGCCAACATTGAATAGCAGCTTACCTTGTATCAGGCAATGTGATTTATACGCATTAACTTATTTAATCCTCACAACAACCTTATAAGGTAGGTCTCATTATCTTTATTACCATTTTACACAGGAGAAAGCTGAGACTAAGGTCTGCTCTTGCTGAAGGGCACCCAGCTAGAAAACGATGGAGCTGGAATTTGATCTTTGCTCTGTTGGACTCTGAGTCTGGGCTTGTGGCCATGATTTGATGTCTTGGGGAGACAGAACATCCATAATTACAGAAATAATATTATCTTGTAACACAGGTCCAAATACAGCACTGTGGGATCCACAGAGAATGATGTGGCCGTCTCTGTTTAGGGAGGTCAAAGAGGTTTCCTGGTGGAGGTTGAGTAAACATTCCTTCAGTGTATGGGGTAGGGCAGGCAGGAAGCAGAGGGGCCGGTGAAAAGCAGGGTGCATTTGGGACCCTCTAACTAGAATGGCTGGAGGGAAGGTGAATGATGGGGAGTGCCCAGGATTGAGACTGGGAAGGCAGGTGGGGAATGCTTCACACAGGGTGCTGTTGGCTGTGAATCAGACATAGGTATTCTGTGAGAACAATGGGAGGCCAGGAATGTGAGGCTGGGGAAGTTGCACAAGACGTGCACTATGGAAAGCTCTTTCCCCGCTGAACTGTGGAATACAGATGAGGGCCTGGGAGGCCTGAGGCACGGAGGATGCTTAGGGCATTGCGGCAATTGCCAACTTGTTGCTATAAACAGGATGACTCCACTCTCCATCCAGGAGACCAGAGGGTGGGTGTAAAAGGAAGAATGGGATTTACAGGTAAAAATGGAGGTCGTGTCTATTTCTGATCCTGAGAAGGGAACAGTGTGACCCAGCCAGGGAAAGAGGGTGTCAGCTCTCAAGACTGCCTGGAAGTAGATGAGTGAGATGTGGATGCACAAGGGGTGCAGAGCAAGTTTATCTGAGAAGAGAATAAGTTTTAACTGACATTTAGTGGTCAGCAAACCAAGCATGCATAGCCAGGGAGGCAGGCAGGTGAGAGGACTATTCCAGGTTCAAGTCAGGAGGGTCTTGAGTTGGAAGAAGGAAAGCCTCTGCTGGGTTAACACAGGAGGCACAGGCAGGGGCACAAGCAGAGGGCAGCGTCCCAGGCAAAATGTGCCCTGCTGGACAGAGCTGGCAGTGTCAGAGCAGCAGCTTCAGTCTAATGGAGGTAACTAAGGACCCAAATGGGAGACCAGACAGATTCAAGAAGGCACTGAGGATCCCATGGCACCTGGGAGAGGGCCAGCCTTTATCTGCTTGGAGAGAAATTCAAATATCTCTTAAGTATTCAGCAAAGAAAATCTTGAAATGGCAAGAGACCACCGCCTGGGGCCCTCACAGGCTGTGCCCAGCAAGTCAATATTTTGCTAAGTGCTCGGTTTGCAACCAGAAACAATCACTCTGCAAACATATTTCTTTTTATAATTCTTGGTATTTTTCTCTTGTTTTCCTTGCAAAGTTTGTTTTTTTCACCCCTCTTCAATCCCATTTTGGGCATATTTGCAGATCTAAGAGGGAGAGCTATGCCTCCATGGCTGGCTGGGGTAGCAGCCACAGTCTCAATCAAGAAGAGCCAAAAGCAGGTATCTGGAGCATGCAGAGAGGTGAGAGCAGGGCCTGTCGGGCCAAGTGAGGAGGGATTTTGGCCATTTTCCACTGCGGCCGTGCCTTTGTGATAGGTGGCATGTAGCTCTGATGGAAATAGTCAGATGGCCCAAATAAATGGAGACCCATGAAGGCTTCCCTGATCCGTTCTTTTTAGAACAACCATAGCTGTTTAGCTACAGCTATTCTAAAAAGCTCTGTGACTCATGCTTGGCCTTATGTTATAGTCATTCTTGCACATGGCTTGCTCTCTGTACTGGGCTGCAAGATCCCTGAAGGCTGTGCTGCTGTCATACTGCTATTTTCAACATGGTGTGTTGGATCAGGGGTGGGTGGGTCCCAAGTTCAGGCTCCAGTCCCCAGAAAGGCAACACTTAAGAATGATCTCAACCAGAGATTCAAACTGTGTTACAAGCCAGCCCATCAAAATGGGAATCTTGGAATCGGGTTCACCACAGAGACCCAGGGATTCTACCTGGGGCACTCAGGGTGAGGATGGGAGAGGGACCTGGAGATTGGGCAGAAGGCAGAGGCACCTTGCTAGAGCCAAGAAAGAGGCAGGAGATTACTTTCCATCTCTATCACCCAGGTCACTGCAATAACCTCCAAAGTTGTATCTACTCTTCAGTCCAGTGGTCCCCAACTTTTTGGCACCAGGGACTGGCCTCGTGGAAGACAGTTTTTCTACAGACCATGGCCAGTGGAAGACAGTTTTTCCAATGTACCAGAGTGCATTACATTTATTGTGCACTTTATTTCTCTTATTATTATATTGCAATACATAATGAAATAATTATACAACTCACCATAATGTAGAATCAGTGGGAGCCCTGAGCTTGTTTTCCAGTAACTAGATGGTCCCATCTGGGGGTGATGGGAGACAGTGACAGATCATCAGGCATTAGGTTCTCATAAGGAGCTTGCAACCTAGATCCCTCGCATGTGCAGTTCACAATAGCGTCTGCACTCCTATGAGAATCTAATGCCACCACTGATCCCACAGGAGGAGGAGCTCAGGTGGTAATGCAAGCAATGGGGAGTGGCTGTAAATACAGATGAAGCTTTGTTTGCTCACCCGCCGCTCACCTCCTGTTGTGTGGCTTGGTTCCTAACAGGCCATAGACTGATACTGGTCCCCCAGGGGTTGGGGTCCCCTGCTTTAGCCTGTCCCTGCTTCCAGTTATCAGCCAGTTGACTATCACTCTGTATCCCTCTCCATTTCAAAATCCTTCAATGACTTCCCATGGCCTCAGAGAAAAGCGCAGACTCCAAAGTCCTAGTTGACTCAATTTCCCACTCTCTGCTCCCTCCACCCATGCAACATTTACTGTTCAAGACTGTAGCTTATTTATAACTTTCCCCCAACTTAATGTACTTTACCATTTCCTGCCTGGACACCTTTTCAGAGGCCTCATCCTGTTTTTTGCATATGCACACCTACAGCCACTCCCTGAGCCCAATTTAGGAAGACTTTTTTTTTTTTTTTTTGTGGCTTCCCTGGCCCACATTCCTTTTTGGGCTAACATCTGGTGAGTGTATACCATGTGCCAAGCACTTTATGTGTGTTATCTCATTTAGCCCTCTCTGTAGCTCGAGGACTTCAGCTCTGCTATTAATTCCAAAGGTGAAGTACCTTGTTCAAAGTTACATAGCTGGCAAGTAGCGGAGTCAGTAGTGAACCCTGGCGCTTTGAAATCCCAAGTATTGTTCTTAATCCTGTCATATACAAAATAATCTGTTGATCCTTTCACTTGCTATGTAAAGAATACATACCCTCCTCTCCCTTCTGTCACCCTCTGGCCACCAAGGACCATGAGTACTATGTGAAAATGTAGAATTTGCGATTTCTAGTTTGGAGGCAGTGTGATACTGTAGAAGAATACTGAACTAGAACACAGGAAGCCTGTCTTTTGGCTCTAGTACTGGGCAAGTCACCTAACCGTTCTGAGGCTGTTTTTTTCTTTGTTAAAAGCAAAGGATAGGCTGGGCACGGTGGCTCACACCTGTAATCCCAACACTTTGGGAGGCCGAAGCAGGCGGATCACCTGAGGTCAGGAGTTCGACACCAGCCTGGCTAACATGGTGAAACCTCATTTCTACTAAAAATACAAAAAGTTAGCCAGGCGTGGTAGTGTGCACCTGTAATCCCAGCCACTCAGGAGACTGAGGCAGGAGAATTACTTGAATCCGGGAAGTGGAGGTTGCAGTGAGTGAGCTGAGATCGTGCTTTGCACTCCAGCTTGGGGAACAAGAGTGAAACTCTCCCCACCACCCCACCCCCGCAAAAAAAAGCAAAGGATAACTTCTATGACTCGGGCCCAGTGAGGGTCAAATTAAGTAAAGTTCATGACAGCACTCTGTAAACTGCAAAAGTAAGGTGGAATTATTATTATTATCATTTTTATTATTACTTTTCAAAGGTGAATTATATCTTGAATAGAATACTAGGCAGTTTGCAGACAGGGTGTCCTGAATAGCAAAGGACACAAGAGGAAGGTCTGCAAGCAGATAGTTGGAAAACTCTTGAAAGTCTATTGGAGTTGGTTAGCTTTAGTCAACGCCAGCAATCAGGTCAAGATACCTCCACTAGGATGTCACACAGGCAAGAATGAAATAAACTTCAATGTGTTTGTGAAGCTTCTAATATTGGACAATTCTGGGGAGACCCATCAATTTCATTAGAAAACTCAGTGGCATCCGTGGTCCCAAGAAAGGTTAGAAAACAGTGGCCTAAGGAAAGGGGTTTGGCCATGGAATGTGGCAATAGCTAATAGCTGGGAAGAGGGTTGCTTTGATTCAGAAACGTAGGCATAGATGGGGAAGTCCTAGGGGTGACCGGGAATGGGGTCCCATGGCCAGCCTATTTGGAGCCCACCTGGCAAGGTCCTGGACAAGCTGTACTCCAGGCTAGTGGGGAGTTTTCTAAAGAGGCAGCCTTATATCTACATATGGGGTCAGAACTGTCTAGAGACAAGAAGGATATCCAGGGAGCAGCAAGTTCCCTGTCATAAGTGTTCAGGCACTGGATGAGCCCATCACGGGCTTTGTGGAAAGATTTTAGCATTATGTAGACTGTTGGGCTAAAAGGTGCCTTCATTTCCTTACATCTTTGAACTGGTTGTTTCTCTGATGAATGTGTTGAGCAGTGTTAAGCAGGCAGCATCACTTAGGTGAGTACCCATACTGTTTCTACCTTGGGCCCCCCAATTCCTCAACCTGTTGTGAATCCAATTTTGTATTTCTTGGATGGCTGTGCATGTGATTGTTCCACAGCTCACACTGAAGAGATCAACATGGAAGAGAACAGGTTTGAGCTCGGTCTTTGAGGCCATGTCTAGGGAGGAGAAAGTTGTCTTTGTGGAGCTGTCAGAGCCAAGAGCAGACTGTGTTCCAGAGAGCAGTGGACAGACCCAGACATAAGGTGTTTTGAGAAAAAGGGCTTTGCTCTCAAATATGTTTGGAAAATTCTGGGTGAGACAAAGTTAAACAGTTTTTGTTTTTGTTGTTGTTGTTGTTGATTTGCTCGTTTGTTTTACTTCTTTGAACCTGTGACTTTCCAGGATGGGAGCATGATATGCAGTATCTCCTGGTTTTGTTTTCTTGTGTGCATGGAACCTTTTCTTCCTCCAAGGGGCAATTCTCAGGGCTAATGCTCCAAAGAATATGCCAACGTTGTCCAAGACAACTTGTCAGATGCTTTCTGTCTTTTCCACTCCCAGTCTGTCTCTCCTTTCATTTCCCCAATCCTTCTCTGCAGCCAGGATTCTGTAGGGAGACATCTGGAGCCTCAAGAAGACCCTTCCTCAGCCCAGTAGGATTTCTGCAAGTGGTATAGGTTTAGGCGTGTAATGAATTTAGATTTAATTTGCAAGTGAAAAAGCTTGCTTTCTTTTGTAGCTTACACCAAAGCTCAAACGTCTAAGCTTCCAGGGTTTAAGTCTAATTAACTGTATTTCACAGCTTATTTAAAGAAAAGAATGGAGGCATTAAAATTGTAAAATCTAATTTTTGAGTAAATCTTTCAGTGCAAAATTAATGTCGCAGTATTAGAGCCGCCTTGGCAATATATCTCTTGTCTTCAAATTTCAAAATGAGCTTTTGCAAACATGAAATTATTCATTAGACTGTCTGGTAAAGAGATAAATAAGTGTCTCTTCAAATCCTTGATCTCCTCTTCTCTATTTAGCCAAAGACGGAGTTATTTGGTTTGAGGGGCCAAGAGGGTTGATCAGATTTCTGAATTTCGACAGGTAAGGAGAGAAGCAAAAAAGCAGAAGCTTTTGTCTGTCAAGGGAGTTGGGACACAGACAATCCTTTCTTTGTTTCTTAGTCTACTCCTGAGGGATCAATTGGCTTTGGGGATCAGTGAAATATCTCAGCAGTCACACTGGAGCCAGGGGCGGGGTCTGCTTGGGCAGCCAATTGGCTGAAACATCCAGATTCTCTAGTACCTCCAGGTGAGCATTTTTCCGTTCATTCTCATAACTAAGTGATCAGCGTCCTGTCAGGCCCATCACTGAGGCATCTTTAACTTCTGAACTCTTCTGTTTGTCCCCATTGTTATGGTCCCAAGTCAGGTTCTCACCCACCTGCCTTTCCATTCTCATCTGCCACCTCTTTCTCTCCTGGGCCCCATGTCGTGGCCTCACTAGATGTGCCCAGTGTGTCCACAGTTCTGAGCTTTGTACAAGCTCTTACAGAACCCAGACCACTTCCTCAACCACTCCTCCTGCCCACTAAACTATGAGTTCCTCCAGGACAGGGAAGGTATCCAGTTCTTTGTACCCTTATTATCTAGCACAGCACTTGGTATACAGAAGGTGCTCACTAAATGTTTGTTGATGATGATGAAGATACTAATGACATATATCCAAAATGGATATTCAGGAACTTCAGGTTAGTGCTTTCCAACCTTTCATTTCACTTGGTAGCTGTTTCCTTTTAGCTGCAGTATGAGGCTGGTGGGGACCGGAATGGAGGAGCTGGGTGTGGGGGTGCCTCAACCTGGAAGAGGTCATTCTGAGGGCTCACGAGGTATGGAAAGAACACCGCTGGGTGAGAATTTAGCACCGCTCCCTACTCCCCAGCTGAATGTGAGCAAGCTGCTTCACTTTTCTGTTTCCTGACCTGCAAAATAGGAATAGAAATGCCTGGGCCACAGGAGTTCTGCAGAGGCGACATGGAAATCATCCATATGAAGTACCTCATACTCTTGCCTGGTCCAAGCAGGCCTCCAGAAACGGGTAGCCGCTGTTTATGAACATTGTACAATGAAGGGATGAGGTTTAAGCATGCTAACGTTTACATACCAGTACCAGCTTATTTGTGTGTTTATTAGGTCTTTTGTTCATTTATTGAGTCATTCAATAAATATGCGTTATCCTTTTGTACTGAGTATCAGGAAGGAAACTAGATGCTAGAGACATGGTACTGAATTAGGCGCTCTCTCTGGCCTCCATTTCCTGCATGTCATTAGAATCAAGCATCATTTCTCATTTCCCTTGGCAGTGACCAACCCAAGCTGCCAGGGTCTCTTGTCCAATCTATCTCAACAGCCTCCTAATCTGCACCCCTCTGTTTTGCCTCCTCCAATCCATTTCCCACAGAACAGACAGATGAACATTTTAAAATGCAAACTGACCACATGACTGTTCTGCTAACACCCTCGGTGGCTCCTGGTTGCCTGCTGGACATGGTCCACGGGCTGTCACATAGCTCATGAGGCCTGGCAGTGTCCCTGCCGGCCCTTCAGCTCCATTTCTTTGCGCATCCCTACCGCATGCATACAGACGGTCCCACCAGCCTAAACTGTTTCCAGATCCTGGAGTCTGCCTTCCCCCAAGTTATTCCCCCTGCCTGGAATACACTTTGCTCCCTTCTCTCACCACCTTTTGCCTTGTGTTCGCCTAACATCTACTCATCCACGTTTTGGTTTGATCGATTCCTCCCTGGGGGCCTTTTGTGACTCTGGATCAGGAGGTGCTCTTTTCAGGAGCCACCCCTGCACCCTGCACCCTGCACCTTGCACCTCCCCATCATGGCACTGCCTGTGTTTTGTTTATCTTCTCTCCCCACACCCATCCCACACTGTTATATTCAAAAGAAGCAGAAGGCAGACATCCAAAAAGTATTGAGAAATGATTTAAATCTTTTATGAAGCTGCTTGGAAAATGCCAAAGGGGCATTCGTTCCTAACATACAGCAAAACTTTTAAAAACCTCTTTTCTCCCTCCCCCTTCTTTCTGTCAATACCCCACACAGTATGGCAGCATCACTACATTCTCTTTCCCCCACTAAACTCTCCCAAAGCCATCCCGAACACAGTCTTTTCCTGCTTTGATTTCTCTCACTCCCTTCCTGCTTCTAGATTTTCACTCATAGATAACTCTTTACTTTCATTCTCGTTTTTAAATTTAAAAGTGAAAAATTCGGCCAGGTGCGGTTGCTCACGCCTCTAATCCCAGCACTTTGGGAGGCTGGGGTAGGCAGATCACCTGAGGTCGGGAGTTTGAGACCAGCCTGGCCAACATGGAGAAACCCTGTCTTTACTAAAAATACAAAATTAGCCGGGCATGGTGGCACATGCCTGTAATCCCAGCTACTTGGGAGGCTGAGGCAGGAGAATCACTTGAACCTGGGAGGTGGAGGTTGTGGTGAGGTGAGATCACGCCATTGCACTCCAGCCTGGGCAACAAGAGCAAAATTCCATCTCAAAAAAAAAAAAAGAAAGAAAGAAAGAAAAATAAAAATTCAAATATTCATATGAAAACAGAACATAGTAAGAACATAGTAAGACAAACACTCATGCACCTGCCACAGATTAAAGAGAGGTGAGCATTTTGTTTACTGGCTTAGCTCTCTGCCCTTTCTCAGCAGCAGGTCTGGTGGAGGTGGTTATAAACGGTGGTCATGCAAAGATCACAAACAAGGGAAGTGGTCTACGTGATAATAGGGAATGGTGGAGACTGTGGCAAACTAGAGTGAATATGCCCTGCACAGAGGCTCCTTGAAGAGATGCCTCTCAAAAACAGGGGACTCGATTGTCCTGTTCACCTTGGTATTCCAGCACTCGGGATGGGACGAGCCCCATGCTTAAACGAAAGTACGAATGAATGAAGGAATAGGGGCCTGGTGTGACCAGATTTCCTAGTTTACCATGAGAGGCCAGGAATCTGAATCTGAATGAGACATCTGAGCTTTAACTGTTGGACATTATCTCAAACATCTTTTAAAAACTCACTATGGGGCAGGTGCCCGTGTTGGCAGGTATGATTTCTGACCCAAGCTTGCTGGGCTTCTTGAATTCCCTCTTTAGCCTCCACCTGATTTCAACACTTCAGAAAGGGCAGGCCCAGAGGTTGCCCAAAAGTCCATGGCTCCTTCCTCTTCCAAGGCAGGGGAGGTGGGGAGGAAGGCCGGGAATGCTCATAAGCAGATATGCGTTGTCACTGCCACGCTATAAGTGTCAGGGGCGCCGGGGGCAGTCTCCTGTTTACTCGGAACCCCCAGGCCCAGAGGGACCTAGAACGTTTTAGGTGTTGAGCACACGTGTGCACAGGGAGGGTGGGGTGAGCCGCCCTGAGCTCTCCAGCAAGTTCCCTCGGCAGGGGCCCTGCTTGCTACCTGAAGAGCACCCTCCACCCACGCCCTACCCGTGGGCGTGGGTCCGGTGCTGCCAGGGACAACAGCTAGCTGAGTACAGAGCCACCCAGGGCAGGGTGGGGCGGAGCATTGAGTCTTGTGGGTTCTAGTCCCAGCTTTGCTAACCACTGGCTGTGTGACTCTAAAGAGGATACATCCCCTCTCTGGCCTTGCTTGCCTGTGGGGTTCGTGCCTTCCAGCTCAAACGCCTTTGATTCCAGGCGGGGCGACAGCAGAGGGAACGCAGCAGGCGGGGTGCGGTCCTGCAGCGCCGCGTGTCTCGGCAGCGCCGCCTACAGGCAGGCAGAAAACCCATCTCTGGGGCGGGTGGCTCCCCAGGCAGGGTGCACGCTGTTTGTTTTTTTCCGAGAAATCTTGGTCCGATGGGAACTTCTTTGAAGTAATCACTTCTCGGAGCCAATTAGTGTCTGACTGCACTCTGAAATGAGCCAGAGGGGAGGCGGAGTGGGCTGATTGTCTTGCTGCGGCAAAGGCGGTGGGCGGGGAGTGCGTCTGCAGTCCTGGGAAGGGGTGTACACTGGGCCGGGTAAATAGGTGGCCTCTTCGCCTCGCTCAGTCCTTGACGCTTCTTCAGCAGAGTGTGAGCCTAGGAGCGGCTTTCAGGAGCGTGGGCCTAGAAGGCCACCAGGCGGAGGAGAGCAGGAGAAGGCCTTGGAAGGCAGGGCCACTTGGGGGAGTGGGACCCTGCCCCATCCCAGCTCCGCTCCTTGTGAGCTGTGACCTTGGCAAGTTGCTTCGCCTTTCTCAGCTCCATTTCCTTTATGCTAAAATGGGAATATCTAACTGTCCACTTGGCAGGCTTGTCGTGAGGATGACATGGGTGCCTAGGCCCTTTGTGAAGGCAACAGGAGGGCAAGTTACTGCATCTTTTCAAGCTTCAGGGTTCTCTCCTCTGTAGAAAGGGCTGCTGAGCAGGAGAGTGCGTATGAAGACTAGACGTGCGGCATGGACTGAAGGACGATTAGCCCGTCTTGGCATTACTGTTAACTATGCACACGGCGCACAGATACATAGACTGTGGCCCCGAGGGCAGGTTTCAAGTCTCTATAATGCGGGAAAACATCTCAGGGTATTACAGTGAAGTTTTCAGAGGGAAGACTGAGTCGTGGGTAGGGGTGCACTGATGGCTGAGAGGGAGCAGGGCCCTTGCAGAGTGGGGTCCAGATGGGCTGGGCTTGGGGCAGGATAGGGAGGACAGGGTCAGGAAGAAGCCAGGGGACCCATGGCAGAACCACCTGCTTAGAGAGTGGTGGAGTCAACATAGGGCTCAGAGGAACCTCAGAGAGGACCTTTTATGAAGATGCAAAGTGGGGTAGAGACTTGGCATGGGACAGTTTAGCAGCAGATCCAGGCTTGGCCTTGTACTCCGGACTTGTGGTCCAGGACTCTGTTCTCAGTCCCCACAAAGGGCACCTTCACTCCTTGGCCCCACTGAGGCTTCCCAGTCAGCTTCTCACAGTGACTTGTACCTTGTGGTTCTCCGTTTACGTGGAGCTGCCTCGCCTCCTCTGCACACTCCCAAGGGTGGGCTCCAGCTTGGTGAGCTCCCACCTGTGCCTGCTTCTCGGCCCTGGCAGGAATCCTCCAGGGAGCTGATGTGGCTGTGCCTTTTCTGGGGCCAGGCAAACAGGAGCCTTCAGGCCCACTGTAGCCTGGTCTGGGATTCCAGAAACATTTAGAGGCCTTTGAAACCATCACCCTTGTAAGCTCGGATTCCCGAGAAGCAGGATAAACAAACCTGAGCCCAAGAGGAAACTCATTCTTCTTTCTTTCCTCTGCCTTTCAAACTCATCAAAGTCAAGTTCTCAAAGCTCTGCTGTCTCACAAGTGCCTTCAAATGGGTCTCATTGTTTTATTTATTGTGCTTATCACAAGTGCAGGCAGCCTGGAGATTTCCGGGCCAGTGGAGACCTCTTTCAAGCAGTGTTGACATTTCTGGGGATCTGAATGGTCTTCAGTGTCTTTCTTTCCCTGGGCAGACCTGATTGAGAGAGGTGGTCGCTAATGGGGGTACCCAGGTGGGTCGTTCCTGTAGGGCTTTCAGAGCCTGGCAGGCCTGGAACACTTCATCTGTATTCCTCTGCCCCAGAGCAGCCAGATCTGCAACCAGCCCAGATTGACATCCTGGTTCTACCCTCAGACCATCCTGGTGGGACCCTGTCCTGCAATGTAAGGCTCAGCAGCTGTACTGATGAGAGTTACTGTGACCTTTTACATGAAACAACATTAAATAAATATGAACCAAGTAACTACTGTGTGTGTATTGGGGGTGGGAAAGGGAGTGAGGAGGCCTGCCCCATGGTTTTCTATGGCCCACAGTCCACTATGGGAGGAGGAAGAATTTACCCATTGCTCTGCGACCTGGCAGGCTGGGAGAGGTGCAGTACTGAGGCGGAGAGAAAGTGCTGGTGGAAGAGAGATGGATGCTGATGTGGATGGGAGAGGGAGACCTCATGAAGGAGATAAAGTCTGAAGGTCAGCAGAAAGGCAAGCGAAGGATGTGTAAGGTGGAGGGGACTGAAAAGCAAAGGCAGAGAGGCGAGGAGTGCAGGTGAGTTTGGGGGATGAATGGTGAGCATCCTGCTATTGTGGAAGAAATACAGGGACAAGGAGGGGTAGGGGGAGATCAGGTTGGGCCAGGTTGTGGAAGGCACACTTGCTCTGTAGGCAACTGGGATCCCCTTATCAGTTTTGGTGGAGCATCCCTGGGATGGCTGGGTCCCTGCTGGGTGCACAGTATGATGCTGCGAAGGGATAGAATTAGATACGGGAATCTGGGCTTGGCCCTTTGGCCGTGGCTTTGCTGGACATATGACCCCTCTCATCCTTCTGGATGTTTAGTAGAAGGGCGCACTGTGGTGAGATTGATCCTCAGAGCACACACCTGTGCCCTCTAGAATGGGCTCAAAATCGGCCCACACGTGCCCTCCCAGGCACAGTGGTGGAGCAGCAGATGGAGCCGAGGCCAGCAGCGTGATCTTGGCTAACCCCCACCTCTCTGAGTCTGGCTATCATCTTTGCAATGTGGTCGATATTACCTTTCTTGCAAACATGAGATAATGTATATAAAAGTGCTTTGAAAGCTATAAAGCATTATACAGATGCAAAGTATTATCTTTTTTTCCCTTTCCTTTTATTATCTTCTCATCTATTCTCAGCCTGCCCTGTAATTGAGCCAGGACCAAAGACCTATCTCCTACCATATCACAGTCGATCTGCTGTGGAGGGCAGACTGGACATGTCAATGTTTCAGAAATTCCAGAAAGCAGAAGCCAGAGAGGTCAGGGGGCCTGGACTCGGTCAGGCAGCAGGGAGCAGTGTGGCTGAGTTTGCCCCAGGAAAAGATGCTAGAGGGGGATGACAACATTTTTTCATTGTCATCCTTGATGTTTATCATTGCTATTGTTGTCATCATCATCATCATCTTGATGGCATCTTCATAATTCCCTGGACCTAAAATGCCCTGTACTCATCTTCTCCTTGTGAATCCTTTATTTCTCATTTTTTTTTAAAGATGGAATCTCACTCTGTCACCCAGGCTGGAGCGTAGTGGTGCAATCTCAGCTCACTGCAACCTCTGCCTCCTAGGTTCAAGCTATTCTTGTGCCTCAGCCTCCCAAGTAGCTGGGACTACAGGCATGCGCCACCATGCCCGGCTAATTTTTATATTTTGAGTAGAGACGGGGTTTTGCCATGTTGGCCAGGCTGGTCTTGAACTCTTGGCCTCAAGTAATCCACCCGTCTCAGTCTCCCAAAGTGCTGGGATTACAGGTGTGAGCCATCGCGCCGGCTCTATTTCTTAATTTTTAATGGCCTCTTCTGGGAAGTGTTTCTCAGATTGCCTAGGTGGCAGCGGTCTCATCTCCCATAGCCATTTTTTTTATGGTGCTTTTCCTTTGTGCTCTGTATTTCAGTCATCTGTGGGCATTTCCTCTCTTTCCTGTTGGATTTAAGCCCCTCAAGGGAAAGGACCAGGCCTTCTGGACTTTTGTGTACTCCTGAATGTCCCCCCAAATGCTGAAGGGATTAAGAACTTATCTGTCTTCAGAAGCATCAGTGAGACCAGAGTGCTAGGCTGGGTGCTGAGGCATGTCCTGTAGGAGATATTTTCTAAGGCAGCCTCATGCTCACTCTGTTCTGCAAAATGTATGTCCTGCTGAGTTCAAGTCCACGGGCAGAGGACTGGCAAGTCCAGGTCTTCCCTGTCAGCTGTTCCTGTGCTTCTGCCCTGAGCCTTGGGCTGTGTCTGGGTTCCTTGGTGCCCGATCCAGTTCATTCCCTCTGCAGGACTGGGAAGTAAGGGCTGTCTGGACACTTGGGCAAGGGAGAGAAAGGAGGCAGGAGAGGATGGAAGGATGGGGATGGGGAGGAGACTGAGGCCCTGACAGAACGAGGGCCCCTGCTTTGCTCTGAGGAGTCCCCAGATTCCACCAAACCCGGAGATGTAAAGGAGTCATTCTTCCAGCCTTCTTGTTCCTGGCCCTTGGAGCCCCCTGAGCTCCTTCTTTGTTCTAGTGAAATAATGGCTTGTCAGGGAGACACGATTATTAACTAATTACTAGATTGCTTTGTGCCTGTTGTTCTCAGACAGGCGAGGTGGGGCCTGTCTCTGGAGGCACCTCTGGGTGACCTCTCCTGGAGAGGGAGAAGCCAGCACAAGGAGAGTGAAGGAGCAAGGAAGAGGGGCTGTGGTGCTCTTGTAACTCCTTGTTTATAGCCGGTGGCCTTTCAGGATGATGGCTAGGGAGTCCAGGTTGGGGGCGATGACTCACATTCACACACAAAGACAGCACATGCTGACAAGTACAGGCACCCAGGAAATCATTCACACTCCCATTAAAACACCTGTGTGTGTAGCTGTTACATGCTCAGCGATGCACACACACAAGTGCAGTTTCTCAGCAAGCAGTGTACACAAACAGTAACCCACAGATGGACAGACACCTCAGGCCTGGCTAAAATGGTCGGATATGCACAGATACCTCCTGTGTACAGGTATGTGCAAATGTATAGTGATTTGGGGGTGATCACTGTATTTCTCTTCCCACCAATTTCTGAACCAAGTGAAAAATAGACACAACAGGCAGACAGGGATCAAGATATTCCTCTATCTCATCACTTTTTTATGACATATATATTTTCACATTTCTGAAATTGGGGTTTGTTTTACAATCAGCAGCTTGTGGCTTATAAAATGCACCCCAATTAGATTTGTCAGCATGCTAGCTTTATCATTAACGAACTTGATTTAAAGACATAAAGCTCCCATGGACTTCCTACCCTTGCCTTCTGCTTAGAGGTTTCCCAGAGTTGCAAGCCAAGAATCCAGACACCTGCAGGCCTCCTTGCTCTCGGGCAGAGCCTGCCGTGGCCAGCTTACCTGTGGCTGAGGAGGAGAGAACATGAGCACTGTACCACTGATGCCAGCCTTGCAGGTGCCATGACCCTGTCTTTTCCCAGTCTTACCAATTAGGTAAGGAGAGAGCCAGGGAAAGGAGGCAGATGGAGAAGAGGGCAGAGGATTTCTCCCTACCTTATACAAGCCGGGGCAGGGACACAGGAAATGGTTTATATCTGGGTACTGGCGAATGGACAAAAAATATGTACAAAGACATTTACAACAATTTGCATATTTATGTGTATATTACCCAAAAGGACCAGGTGAGCAAGGATGCACTTGTAAACAGTTAGACCTATGTAGTATAGACAGTCAGGTATGTGCCTAGCGACACAGGAAATGGACACACGCAGCCTCACACATATACACACATATACAGATCATCATGTGTGGATACACTTGTATCCAGGTGCCCATACTATGTATACACTCACCTCCTGGATGCTGACCAGCATTATCCTGCAGGGAGCGATGAGCCACTTGACAGCAGAAGAAAGAGTGCACAGATCTATCCTGGGGCCACTTTATGGAGTTTCCTAAGCCAGAGGATTGCGGTGGGCTTCATGTTGGCAGAGTGATCAGCATCTAGCCTGTCACTAAGGCTGTTTCTTACAGCTCACAGCATGTTGCCAGTCTGCACCTTCTAGCATGGTGCTGGCCTTCTGGGGGACCCCTGGACAGATTTGCCTGTCCCCTATGGTCCCAAGGCTTGAAAGATAGCCCCACCTCATCCCTTCCTTCCTAAATCCCCCTTAAAACCTGGCCTCTGCAGTCTGCCCTGGCAGGAAGGGATGGCAAGCCATCTGGCTCACATCATCATCCAGTTGAGGAACCAAGTCGGCTTTAAGGGAAGATCTGGTGCCATCTTTATTCTAACTCCTCAGACCCTGCCTATCTGCATAGATGGCACCATTAAGTCACTCACACATTTATTGCTGTCTATGTGCTTTCCTGTCATTTCTGAACTGCGTTTGCCCACTTCTCCTTAGACTGGAAGCACCCCGGGGACAGGGGCCACATCTCCTAATTTAATTGTCAACATTTATCAGTCAGTTCAGAACTGGCATTTAGAGGCCTCCTAGTCCCGCCCCCATATTTTACTGATGAGGATAATGAAGCCCAAAGAGAGGAAATGATTTGCCTAGGGTTGACATAACTGACCAGGGATGAGGACTAGCTTCCCACTTCCCATTTGTGTGCATCCTGGGATTATGTGGTTAACTGTGAGGCGTTCACCTGTGTGTGCTCTACATATATGTGTGGATAGTCCCATGATCTTAGTCATGTATGGGTGGCTGCGCCCGTGTGTTCCCGTGTATGTATTCCTGGGTGGGTTTCTATCTGTGTATAACCATGAGAATGCTGTGAATTCTGTGTAAATGAGCTGATGTATCCATTTACATATACCTAATTGTGTATCCACCATGGGTCCTGGTGCAATATCCAGATGCCCCCGTGTGTATATAAGTGTGTATACCCATTCACAAACAACTGTATCTACAAGTCCACCCTTGTCTGCCCCAGGCAAGTATGTACTGACTATGTACCCATCTATGTGCACTTATGTATGTATGTACATCCCTGTGTGTGCATTTACAGTGTGTACCTGACTGTGGATATGTAAATGCCATGTAAATTCTGTGTGTGTTTGTGGTAACGGATGGGTTGTGTGTCTATTTCCGTATAGCTCCAGCATTTCCTGCCTGCACGCAGTGTGCTCAGCTTTGTGACTCTGGCAGAATGAGCCCTCCTACTGCATCCCTGTGGTCCCTGGGGGCAGTCCAGCTCCTGGTGCTGTCTGCCTTATTGGTCACTGGACCGGCAACCTGTGTCTTTCCACTCAAGGAAAGGTCACTTGGACCCCCGTGTGGGCTCGAATCATGTAACCTTTCATGTTTCCTCTCCTGTGGGGACTGTTCAATTTCCAGCATCTCTGGGGCCCCATTTATATGATGTCAAGTTGGGAGTGAGACTGTGGCCTGGTGCAGTCTTCCTGAAGCAGTGTGACTCTGTGCCCAGAAGGTGGCTCTCTGGGTGGAACTTGGGTAACTCTTTCTTTCCCACAGTGCAGCCTGAACCTCAGCATTATGGTCAAAGGCTTCCAGAGACTATTAAATCCACCCCCCACCATTATAGGGGTGAAGGCACCGAGGCCCAGGAGGAAAGGGACTTAGAGATTACACATTTTAATGGTGAGAGAGCTTAGAGTGGACGTGGCACTCTTGGACTCTCAACCCAGTTCTCTTTCCCTCATTTACGTTGGGCCTCCTGGGGCAGATGGCTTACTGTCTAGCAAGACTGAGGTTTCGCTTCTACAGTATGAAGCCCCAGGATAGGGGCTTCCATCATTCCCTGCACCTACGTGGGCCATGTGACTGAGCTCTGAACATAGAATGTTGAGGATGTGGGAGGAGGTGGTTGACCTATACCAGTTCCAGGCCTCGTTCATGATGCCCTTCTGGGCATGGATTCCCTGCCTTCCCCTACTTGCTGGCTGGAAGTTAGTGCCCAGGGTGGTCATGGGGTAACCACATGTTGATGGCAGCAAAGTTTTATCGGTCTGGGTTCTTAATTGACTCCTTGAAGCATAGCACTTTCCTATGAGAGGAAGCAATAAAACTTCCATTGGGTAGAACCACTGAGATTTTGCGTTTATTTGTGTCAGCAGCTAGCATTATCTTAATTAATACACTGCCTCTTTCTTTGTCAGGAAATGACTCTCATGAAAAAACTCCCAAGTCCCTTCTCACTGACCTTGTCTTCAAATCACAGGATGCCCAAGATTGGGGTCCCTCTTGATCCCCAGGAGCATCTCAACCCTGGTGGGAAAGCCTGAGTCGTCATGGCGACTATTCCTGCAGTGTAGAATAAAATTAATGGATGTGCTCATTACAGCAATTCTGGCTGTCCTTTTAGCAAATTTCACTCTTCAGAAGGATCACTGGCTTTTACTCACAATGCCTGAGAATCATCATTTAAAATCGTGGATAGAGACAGCTTTCCCTGCACACATCATCTCTTCAGGCCAATGGCTTTGTCCCTTGGAAGATTGATCTATGTGACATTTGCTGACCAGGAGCTCATATTTGACTTCTCTCATCAAACTTCCTCCCAGGTTGGAACCCTTTCCTCTTCCCAAATGGTCCTGATAAGAGGTCTTCCAGACCCCAGCCCCATGAGCTGCAGCAGGGAGTAGGTTCTGTTGCTGCAACCTGGGTTAGGGCTAATGATCTCATTAATTGCTTCCGAGGATTTCCCCCAAGCTAAGCCCTCTAATGTATCTATGACATTCTTGGAATTTCAGCTCTTCCAGAAGCAGAGGTGGGGTAGAGCCTATGAAACAACATGGTAATATGAGGAGGCCATGGGTCAGAAGGTCACCAAGATCTATTCAGTTAACAGAAGTCCCAAGCCACCAAGTAAGCTACATGCATGCATAGAAGGCATGCTACGCTTCTGCTCAAACACCTTTCATGACTCCCTATTGTGAGGGCCAAAGTCTTAACTCTGTAGCTTATCATTCAGGATGTTCACAACCAGGCTCCATTGTATCCCTTGCCATTCTCCCAATACGACCCTTCATGACGCACCTGGGACCATTGCAGCTCCTCAATATGCTTGACTTTTTATACCTGGGTTTCTTTGTTTATGCTTTTCCCTTTGCCTGGAATACCCCCTCTTCTTGGCTTGTTAGTTTTCTCTTTATATTTTTAGACGTGGCTTGTTGTCACTTCTGTGACATCTTTCCTGACTTTCACCCCAGCCTCAACCAGTTAGCAACTCCCTCATTTAGATCATGCCTCATCATAGAGAACTTACACATGTTTAGAGTTGGCAGCTGTCTAGACTTAGATGGACGCCTGAGGTCAGGGAGCAAGTCTTAGCTACCATTGTGCCCCCAGCATTCAGCTCAGTGTTTGGCATTTAGTATGCATGTTCCCGTGAATACTGCCTGAGTGGTGGTGGCTCCTGCCAGTGCATTATGGTGGGGACAAAGGCTGCTCCAATGGGGCTTTGTCTGGGACAAAAGGACCTTTCCCTTTGCAAATATTCCCCCACACCCCTTGACTCCTTGGCCCCTTGGACCCAGCCTTCCCTGGTTTCAAGGTTTTCACCAGACCAGCTCTTTAGGATGGAGAAGGCTGAGAGGATTGAGAACAGGAATACTTTTCTTCTTCTCTTTTTAGCCAACAGCTAGAGGGAGTCAGGAATTTCAGAGTGAGGGGAAACTAGAGGTCTGAGGTGACTCAGTCTCAGAGAAGCAGCTGATGAACATCAAATACATGACGGGGGACAAGAGGTGGGGGGACAAGAGGTGGAATCAGTGAGTGGAATTTGTGTTTCATCAATTCTACATTGGTTCACATTTTAGCATCCCTGAAGTCGAAATGCATCTTACTATCAATGCTATCTCACAGTTTATTTGACAACACACATTTCTTTCTTAGTGATACATAGCATGATGGTGCATTTTACAAATGATGGCACCTTATATTTCATGAAAGAGGTTGCCACCTGTTAGCAAAGGTTGGGTCTCACACATGGATGACTGAATAAAGTCAACACTAGAGTCAGATTTGAATGTTAGGAAGAGGAAGAGGCAGGGCCAGGACAAGGGTGAGGCAGGCAAGATGTCTAAAAGAGGAAACAGGAAGCAGGGGCTTAGTTGTTGCCTCCCTGCAGCTGTGTTGCTGTTAGAAGGAGGAGGAGAGCTTCCCTCTTCCTCTGTAGGTGCCCCCTAGGAAGTGAAACTTCAGATGGGGGTGGATTATCTTCCCAAGGTCCGTCTTCAGTCTCTCAAATTCTAGGACTCATCTCCTTTACACATCTCTTCCCAAAGACCCACTGTGGGTGAAAAAAATGAGGAAGGAAAGTAGGTGAAGGGGAGTTTATTCCTGGACCAAGGGGATAGATAGCTGATGGCTCCATAATAACGTGAAAGTCAAGTACAAATCATTGATTCTCAACCCTGGCTGAAAATTTGCATTACCTGGGGACTTTCTTTCTTTCTTTTTTTTTTTTTTAAGTGCGTCCTTCCTGTAACTTCTTTTTTTTTTTTTTAATTGATCATTCTTGGGTGTTTCTCGCAGAGGGGGATTTGGCAGGGTCATAGGACAATAGTGGAGGGAAGGTCAGCAGATAAACAAGTGAACAAAGGTCTCTGGTTTTCCTAGGCAGAGGACCCTGGGGCCTTCCGCAGTGTTTGTGTCCCTGGGTACTTGAGATTAGGGAGTGGTGATGACTCTTAACCAGCATGCTGCCTTCAAGCATCTGTTTAACAAAGCACATCTTGCACCGCCCTTAATCCATTTAACCCTGAGTGGACACAGCACATGTTTCAGAGAGCACCGGGTTGGGGGTAAGGTCATAGATCAACAGCATCCCAAGGCAGAAGAATTTTTCTTAGTACAGAACAAAATGGAGTCTCCTATGTCTACTTCTTTCTACACAGACACAGCAATAATCTGATTTCTCTATCTTTTCCCCACATTTCCCCCTTTTCTATTCGACAAAACCGCCATCGTTATCATGGCCCGTTCTCAATAAGCTGTTGGGTACACCTCCCAGACGGGGTGGTGGCCGGGCAGAGGGGCTCCTCACTTCCCAGAAGGGGCGGCCGGGCAGAGGCACCCCCCACCTCCCGGACGGGGCGGCGGCCGGGCGGAGGCTGCCCCCCACCTCCCTCCCGGATGGGGCGGCTGGCCGGGCGGGGGCTGACCCCCACCTCCCTCCCGGACGGGGCGGCTGGCCGGGCGGGGGCTGACCCCCACCTCCCTCCCGGACGGGGCGGCTGGCCGGGCGGAGGCTGCCCCCCACCTCCCTCCCGGACGGGGCGGCTGGCCGGGCGGGGGCTGACCCCCACCTCCCTCCCGGATGGGGCGGCTGGCCGGGCGGGGGCTGCTCCCCCACCTCCCGGACGGGGCGGCTGCTGGGCGGAGACGCTCCTCACTTCCCAGATGGGGCGGCTGCTGGGCGGAGGGGTTCCTCACTTCTCAGACGGGGCGGCTGCCGGGCGGAGGGGCTCCTCACTTCTCAGACGGGGCGGCCGGGCGGAGATGCTCCTCACCTCCCAGACGGGGTCGCGGATGGGCAGAGGCGCTCCTCACATCCCAGATGGGGCGGCGGGGCAGAGGCGCTCCCCACATCTCAGATGATGGGCGGCAGGGCAGAGACGCTCCTCACTTCCTAGAAGGGATGGCGGCCGGGAAGAGGCGCTCCTCACTTCCTAGATGGGATGGCGGCCGGGCGGAGACGCTCCTCACTTCCCAGACGGGGTGGCGGCTGGGCAGAGGCTGAAATCTCGGCCCTTTGGGAGGCCAAGGCAGGCGGCTGGGAGGTGGAGGTTGTAGTGAGCCGAGATCACGCCACTGCACTCCAGCCTGGGCAACATTGAGCACTGAGTGAACGAGACTCCATCTGCAATCCCCGCACCTTGGGAGGCTGAGGCTGGCAGATCACTTGCGGTTAGGAGCTGGAGACCAGCCCTGCCAACACAGCGAAACCCTGTCTCCACCAAAAAAATACGAAAACCAGTCAGGCATGGTGGCACGCACCTGCAATCGCAGGCACTGGGCAGGTTGAGGCAGGAGAATCAGGCAGTGAGGTTGCAGTGAGCAGAGATGGCGGCAGTACAGTCCAGCTTCGGCTCAGCATCAGAGGGAGACCGTGGAAAGAGAGGGAGAGGGAGACTGTGGGGAGAGGGAGAGGGAGAGGGACCGGGACTGGGACCTGGGGACTTTCAAAGATCCTTTACTCAAGTCTCAACCCAGAACAATGGAATCACTATTTTTCATCTAGGGTTGAGAATCGTTGGCCAAAAGTATTTCTTAAATATTTAATAACTAAGGATTGCTTTCAAAATGCAAATTATATTGTGAATCCCTCAACTGGAGACATAACGCAGCTTACATTTGAGTAGCCCTTTCGGTTTGCAAAGCACTTACATGGTATGATTCTATCTGATCCTCTGTGGTGGATAGGCAAGTTGTTATCATCACTTCATTTTACAGAGGAGGATCTAGGGTAAGAGGTCAGGAAACCTTGAAAAGGGAGATGACGTTTAAGCCCTGAGTGATGGAGAAGATCCTACACTCGGCCAGTTGTCCAGGGGATTAAAGGAGCAGGGCTGGGAAAAGCTAGTGGTTGGTGTTTGGTAAAAGAGAGGCGAGAGGAAACAGTAGCAGGCAAGAAAAGGGACAGGAGGCAGGAGGGTGGATGATGGCAGAACTCATGTGCAAGGAAGGGGACAGAGCCTGCTAGAATAAATTGCTCAATAATAAGCTAGAAAACATCCAAGTGATTTCAGCAGATAGGAAGCCATTTTCAGAGTCAGCTGAGGGGCCTGGCTTTTGTCAAGGGCTGCAAAGATGGGACAGAGAAATGTCAAGTTTTTTTCTAGCAAATCCATGTTGGTGAGAAAGGTGAAGTCAAGACTGGAAGCCAGAAGGAATACACTGGGATTCCAAACTGGAAGGACCTGGCTTTTCCAGGGACCTAGAGGAGTGAGAAGTAGCAGTAGGATGAGAGAGAAGAGGGGAGAAGCCCCAGGACCACAGGCAGGGTGTGCAGTGAGAGGGAGCAAAGCTTAGCAAAGCCCTCTGAGGAACGGGCTGCTGGGCCAGGGCAGCATTCAGCTGGGCATCCTTGGTCTTCAGAAGCCCCTGTTCTTTATCTGGCCCCAGACTCAGCTGCACAGTTGCTCTTCAGGGGAAGAGGGAGGAACAGTAGAGGGGTACCTAGGCTGGAGTGTGGTCTCTCCAACTGGGAGGTGGAAGCAACAGAGAAACTGTCCCAACCAGCCCATATGATGGGGTCATGTCCCAGGGGTCTATGCCTCTTTACAGAGTACACAGACTGATATGTGCTGTGGCAGCAACAAGCAGATCACTAGTTCCTTGGTGCAATAATAGGGTCGTCTTGCAAGGCAGCTCCCAGGCCAGGTGTGGGTCCCCGACAGCAGGTATTCGCCGCAGCACGTCCTTGCTCCACTGCCTTCCTGTCTTTGCTTCTTTTTAACAAATTCTGAATTATAATGAAAAATTTCCTTGGATGTAGTGTATGCCTGACAATCAAATCACTACAAAATCAATTCTTTGCAATCAATGTTTGTCTAATGAATTTTGCATTTCTAATGGCAGGACCTGACACTATCTGTTTATTTTCTCTTTTGCCCTTGGCTCCCTCCCCTGCCTCCTTGTTTTAAGCAAACTTTACCTGGGGCTGCAGGAGCCGAATGGCAGGTCTGTGGCAGTTTTTCTCGTTCAGCCTCTCCTTAATTTCTCCTCGCCCTTTTCCTCGGCATGCCTCACTGGGAAACTTAATGGGGTGTTTCTGGAGTAATTAGAATGATTTAAATAGCCCTGCTAACAAAGTTTGTCAGGAAAATCCCCACAACCTACCAGGGCTCACCCCATACATCTGTTATATCCTGGCCAGGGAAGGAGTGGAAAAGATGCTGGGAAAATGGAGGGGACCAGTCCCGTCTCCACCCCATCCCACTCCCCACACCCTCCCACACCTCCCACACCTCCCGGAGCACACAGTGGTTTAGACACAAAATCCTTTTACATTTCAGACATTCTGCAGGCTTTCTGGGCAAAATAACACATCCATTAAATAAAATAAACATTGTAGGGGAGGCGGGAAAACGACTCCCAGACCAAGGCTGGTTCCTAAAGCCCAGACTCCCGCATGAATGAATGAAGACAATAAGGACTTGCAAACTAGTGTACTGGAGGTGTGACTTGTGCAGGCTATGAGTTACACGTTTAGACTCATTTTGGCAGGCAGAATAATATCAACCCTTTTGTCTCTCTTCTGAACCTGTGAGCACAATGAAGGGATTATCTGGTTGGGCTCAATGTAATTATAAGGGTCCTTAAAAAAGGAAGAAGAAGGTAGAAGAGGTCAGAGAGGTTCTATGCAAAAGGGACTCAGCCAGCGTTGCTTACTCTGAAGATGGAGGAAGGAGCCATGAGCCAAGAGATGCAGGCAGCCTCTGGAAGCAGGAAAAGGTAAGGAAATACGTTCTTCCCTGGAGCCTCTGGAAGGGAACAGAGCCCTACCAACACCTCGATTTTAGCCAGTAAGACCTGCGTCAGACTTCTGACCTCCGTAACTGTAAGATAATACATTTGTGGCTGGGGGGCGGTGGCTCATACCTGTAATCCCAGCAGTTTGGGAGGCCGAGGCAGGTGGATCACCTGAGGTCAGGAGTTCCAGATCAGCCTGACCAACATGGTGAAACCCCGTCTCTACTAAAAATTACAAAAATTAGCCATGGCGGCGGGTGCCTGTAATTCCAGCTACTCTGGAGGCTAAGGCAGGAGGATTGCTTGAACCTGGGAGGTGGAGGTTGTGGTGAACTGAAATAGCGCCACTGTACTCCAGCCTGGGCAACAAGAGTGAAACTCCATCTCAAGAAAAAAAAAAAAAAAGATAATACATTTGTGTTGTTCCAAGCTACTAAGTTTGTGGTGATTTGTTTTAGCAACAACAGGAAATGAATGCAGAAATACCCATGTTTCTCAGATATCCTGCATCTGGCTGACGTGGTTGAGGGAAGGCTGAGGCACATGGTAATGGAGTCTAATAGACCATGAGAAGCACTGTATTTAATTAAGTTATGTGTAAAACATGGTGAGAGCCCCCAAAAGGGACCTGGCAGGTGTGGGGAACATCTGAGCAACTCACTGACTAAGTCATTCATTCACAGGTCTTTGAGGCAGCCAAGCCAGTCCCCTCCTTCTGGCCCATCACCGCCTTGGGGCAGGGCAAGTTTCTTCTCTCCACGCACCTCCCTTGCTTCTGCCCTCCACTCCCACCCCAGCTACGAGCACAGGATTTGCAGCGCGTCAGACTGCTGTTTGAATCCTGGCTCTAGCCTTATCAGCCAGGTGATCAAGGGCAATTTTCTTAATCATTTGGAGCCTCATTTCTCCATCTTTAAAGGGTATATAGTGACTAAAATCTGGAGATTGTTGTGAAGATGCTGCATGTCAAGAGCTCAGTATGTGGCCGGGAGCAAAAGCTTGATAAATATGTGTGTGAACACCCTGTCAGTGATGGCAGCAAGCCCTAAGGTTTCTCACAGGACACCTCTCCTACTTCCTACTTCATTGAGAAAATGGAGACAGTCAAAGGAGGACTTCCACAAACTTCTACCACTGCATCTACCAACTACCAGCATCTGCCCATTCATGCTCCGCCTTTCCCGCATGTTACTGTGGATGAACTGTCTGTGCTGCTCTCTAAAGCCAACTCCTCCACCAGGGTGTGCATTCCTCCCCCTCTCACCTCCTGCAGTTCTTTCTTCTTGTACATATCATCAACTTTTAGCACTATATTGGACCATTTCAGTCTGCATATAAACGTATTGCTATTATGCTCCAATGGGAAGAAAATCCTTCTCTTGATCCCATTTCTCTTTTAATCTCCTGCCATATCTTTGCTTCTTACTACAGAAAAGTCCTCAAAAGAGTTGGCACCAGCCAATAAGGCCTTCTCCCCACCACCATGCTGAAACCGTTCTTGTCAAGGTAACCAGTGACTCCCTCATGGCTAGATCTCGTGGACAGTGTTCAGCCTGCATCTTGCTTGACCTATCAGCAATGTTTTGATTCAGGTGGTGCCACTCGCTGTCCCAGATGATCTGCCCAGATGATTCTCCCTCACCTCCTTTGCTTTCTCATCTCTTTTGCTAGACCTCCTAATGGTGGCTTTGTTCATCTTCTCTATATGATCTCACTTAGTCTTGCGACTTGAAATATCAGCTGTATACTGATGACCTCACTGTTTACCTCTCTCCTGAACTTCAGACTCGCATATCCAATAGCTTCAGTAAGCCTTCTCTGACCTATTTAGAAATGCACAACCTTCTTGCATTTGCCTGAATTCTGGTAGACTTCTCAGGCTCAACCTGCCCCAAACAGAACCGCTGACCCCCTCCCTCAACCCATTCCAAATCTGCTCTACCTATGGCCTTTTCTATCTCTGCTGATGACAACTCCAACCTTCTAGTTGCTCCTTAGGCCAAAAAATGTAGTCATCTTTGTCTCCTTTCTCTCACACACTTCAGTTTACCAGGAAATACTCTACTTTTGGCTCTACGTTAAAATATATATATATATATATGAAATCTGACCATTTCTCATGCTTCCACTTTTCCCACTGTGGTTGGAGCCACCTTCATCTCACACCTGAGTCACTGTAGTACCCTCTTAATAGGTCTCTCTGATTCTACTCTTCCTCTCATTCCCATTTGTATTAGTCTGTTCTCACGCTGCTAATAAAGACATACCTGATACTGGGTAATTTATAAGGAAAGAGGTTTAATTGACTCACAGTTCCACATGGCTGCGGAGGCCTCACAGTCATGACGGAAGGCAAGGAGGGACAAAGTCACATCTGACATGGTGGCAGGCAAGAGAAAGTTTGTGCAGGGGAACCCACATTTATAAAACCATCAGATCTCATGAGACTTATTCACTACCATGAGAACAGTATGAGGGAATCTGCCCCCATGATTCAACTATCTCTGTCTGGTTCTGCCCTTGACATGCGGGGATTATTACAATTCAAGGTAAGATTTGGGTGGGGACTCAGCCAAACCATATCACCGTTATAACAACCACAAGGATCTTTTTAAAGCCTAAGAAAGATTACATCACTCTCCTGCTCAAAACTCTGCAGTGGCTCCCTATTCCCCTTGGAGTGAAAGCTGAAGCCCTCCCTCCTCCCTGCTTTTACTTTATATGCTACTATCCTCACTGTGGCTCACTCTGCTTTAGCATCAATGACCTTCTTGCTGCTCCCAGATGAGGTTCTGCCCTGGGGCCTTTGTTTTAGCTATTTCCTTGGCTGAAAAACTCTTTTTCAAGGTATCTTATTGGCATACTCACATTTCCTTAAAGTCTTTGTTCAGGTCTCACTTTTTTTTCTTTTTTTTTTTTTGAGACAGTCTCACACTCTGTCGCCCAGGCTGGAGTGCAATGGTGCGATCTTGACTCCCTGCAACCTCCACCTCCCAAGTTTAAGTGATTCTCCTGCCTCAGCCTCCCGAGTAGCTGAGATTACAGGCACCCACCATCATGCCCAGCTAATTTTTGTATTTTTGTAGAGATGGGGTTTCACTATGTTGGCCAAGCTGGTCTTGAACTCCTGACCTCAGGTGGTCTGCCTGCCTCAGCCTCCCAAAGTGCTGGCATTACAGGTGTGAGCCACTGCACCCGGCCAAGTCTCACTTTCTTGATGAGACCACACTAACCGCTTACTTAAAATTGCAACCTGCCCCCCGCCCCGTGCTCCCCACCTTGCATTTGTAATCTACAATGTCCAGGTACTTAGTAATCCCTTGGACTTTTGAATAAATTTGCAGAATGTCCCTGTCTGAGACTTCCACACAAGTTTTTTCCTCTTTATTTTTTGCCAGGGGTAGGAGATGGTGAGTGCTCACACAGTGCGGCTCTCAGTATTTTCTTCCTGCTGACTTTCTCCTCCTTGGATCCACAGGTACACCTGATTCAGGTACTCTGTCTTCATTCAGGGTGTGTTCTTCCCCTAACTGGGTGGTTGCCTCCTTAGAATTAGCAGGCAGTCTTGATAATGAACTGCTTGAAAATCTTATAACTGGGCATCCGATGTCTGCCCCAAAGAAATAGTCATTGTCTCTCCTTTGATATGCACAGCTACATAGGTCTGCAGGATTCCAGTGCAAGGCTGGGTCCCTGATGGAAATTTTATCATTGTCATTATCTGTTTGCACCCATAACACACTGGGAGCTTCTTGTGTCCAGGGCTGCTGTCTTATTCTCAACGCCTAGCACAGGCTCAACATGTGGTTGGCCCACAATAAATGCTTGCAATGGAATAAAATCATGATGAACTGTCAACGAGGCTTTGACCTTCTGGTGAGTAGAATTTGGAAACTTGGTAAGACCTTCTTACTTCCAGGAGGTTAAATTTGTTAATCTATTCTTGAGAAGTTTCTTTTTTTCACAAGGTGGAAATCCCCATCAGCACACCTTAATCCTAAGGCACACCCAGGGACAGTCCTAAAAGAGTGAGAAAAAGATGTACAAAAGAATAGAAGTGATCAGGCTCCTGGAAGGCATCTGGCAGTGGCGGGTAGCAATCAAGTGTGCTGTGAGAGGGAGCTCAAGGTCCTCCTGGGCAGGAGGAAGGCTGTGGCTGGAAAGGAACATATGATCTTATATAACTTTGCTGTCACCTCTCATGGCCTGTCCTATGCTTCAATCATAGTTGTCATCTTTGTGGGCACGAATGTTTTTGAGCATTTTACATGCATTTTTGCCTTTTCATCCTCACAATAATCTCAAATAGTAGATGTTGTTACTATCTTTGTTTTAAAATGATGATTGAACATCTAGTATGTGCTGGGCTCTGTGCTGAGCATGTAACAGACACCACACCGTTGGATCCTCACAAGCACTTACGAGGAAGGTATTATTCCCACCTTACAGAATACAGTGTTTGTTTTCTCTTGCCGCATAACACATTGTGAAACTTACTGGCTTTAAACAATGCTTGTTTATTATCTCACAGCTTCTACGGGTCAGAAGTCCAGGCATGATGTAGTTGGGTTCTTTGCTCAGAGTCTCACCAGCATGAAAGCAAGGTGTTAGCCAGAGCTGTGATCTCACTGAGGCTGAGGGTCCCTTCCTAAGCTCATCTGGGTTGTTTGCAGAATTCACTTTGCTGCAGTCATCCCTATTTTCTGCTAACTGTTGGCTTGAGGTTGCTCTCAGAACTGAAGGCCACCCTCAGCTCCCAGCCCAGTGATTCCATCCATAGGCAACTCAGTGTGGCTATTTGCTCCCCCTTACTGAGGCACATGGGGTGGGGGTTGGGAGCATTCTCTGACCACCTTTTTGTTTTTTTTTCTTTTTTGGGATAATGAAACTTTTATTTCTTCATTTCTGATCATTATCAGAAATGATCAGATAGTAGCTAGGATTGCCAGTACAGCTTCTTAACCTCAATAGGAAAACTTTCAACATATTACCACTAAGTATAATATTTGCTGTAGCCTTTAAAAATTATTTTATTTTAACTTCCGGGGCACATGTGCAGGATGTGCAGGTTTGTTACATATGTAAACGTGTGCCATGGTGGTTTGCTGCACCTATCAACCCATCACCTAAGTATTATTAAGCCCATCACGCATTAGCTATTTTTCCTGATGCTCTCCCTCCCCCTTTCCTCAACCCACAGGCCCCAGTGTGTGTTGTTCCCCTCCCTGTGTCCATGTGTTCTCATTGTTCAGCTCCCGCTTATAAGTTAGAACATGTGGTGTTTGGTTTTCTGTTCCTGTGTTAGTTTGCAGAGGATAATGGCTTCCAGCTCCATCCATGTCCCTGCAAAGGACATAATCTTGTTCCTTTTCATTGCTGCGTAGTATTCCATGGTGTATATGCACCACATTTTCTTCATCCAGCCTATCACTGATGGGCATTTGGGTTGATTCTGTGTCTTTGCTATTGTGAATACTGCTCAAATGAACATGTGCATGCATGTATCTTTATAATAGAATGATTGATATTCCTTTCGATATATACCCAGTAATGGGATTGCTGGGCTCTGACCACCTTTTAATTTTTTTAAGTAAAAAAAATTTAAAATCATCTAGGTTTGCATAAATGGATGTGCAAATATAGTAATTGGGCAGTTTAGAAATTTTAAGTTTTATTTTATTTTAGATTCAGGGGTGCACGTGCAGGTTTGTTTACATGAATATATTGTGTGATACTGAGGTTTAGGCTTCAACTGAACTCGTCACTCAAATAGTGAACATAGTACCCAATAGACAGTTTTGCAATCCATGGCCCCCTTCCTACCTTCCCCCAAAGTGGAGTTCCCAGTATCTATTGGAGTCCCCAGTATCTATCGTTCCCATCTTTATGTCCATGTGTACCCAATGTTTAGCTCCTGCTAACAAGTGGGAATATGTGGTATTTAGTTTTTGATTTCTGCAAAAATTCACTTAGGATAATGACCTCCAGCTACATCCATCTTGCTGCAAAGAACATGATTTTGTTCTTTTTATGGCTATATAGTACTCCACAGTGTATATGTACCATATTTCCTTTATTCAATCCACCCTTATTGGGCATCTAGGTTGGTTCCATGTCTTTGCTATTGTGACTAGTGCTGTGATAAACATGTAAGTGCAGGTGTCTTTTTGGCAGTTTGATCTATTTTCCTTTGGGTAGATACCAAGTTATGGAATTGCTGAGTCTGACTACCTTTTTAGAAAGAGCTCTCCTGATTAGGTCAGACCCACCCAAGACCACCTCCCTTTTGATTAACACAAAGTCAACTAATTGGTAATCTAATCATGTGAGTGATACTCCACACTCCAGGGGAGGGTATTGTGTAGGGAGGTACACCTGGAATGGAGAGCTTGGGAACCATCTTAGAACTATGCATACCACCCTGAGGGTCAGAGGACTTCAATGAGTTGCCTGAGAGAGACCCCATGGCCTGTAAGTGGCAGAGATAGAACTGAAATCCATCTCATAAGAGCCCATTGTAGTTGTGCTGCTGTAGGAGCAGTGGGTAGAAAGATTAATGGTAGAATTGAGATTCAGGGATGTAGACCTTGAAACCTTTCCCCTTTTGGTAGGTAACAGCAATGAAGAGATCTTCAGTGGCCCCACAGGCAGGGCTTGATTGACCATAGAGGCATGCCTTAGGGGCCCAGGGAGGCTGTGTGCTTATCTTCGGCTATGTTCAATAGTGTTGTAGAGGTTTAGCTTATAGGATCATAAGCTGTCAGGGTTTGCAAGGCACCCAGAGAATCAGCTAGTCCAGAGTTTCCGAATTATTCCATGGAAACTTTGTTCCAAAATGGCAATCATTATAAAAAGAAAAGAATTCATGGTGAAATAAGCTTGGAGAACCTTGGGTTAAACACAGTAGAAGATGTCGCTTCCCTGTAGGACTTTGGGTACCTTTCAGGTATTAATATGCTTCACAAATCCATAAGAGGAGGAAAGTATGTTGGACCTCAGAACACTTCCTTGTTGTGTGTAAATGAAGAGCCAAGGTTTGGGAGAGGATGCAGATACACTAGTCTAGGTAGTTATTGGTGACAGTTGGACTGTGTGATCTCTCAGGTCTGCTCTCACTCTCTGAGCCCCCAAGGGAGATTAATGGTTTGGGATGAGAGTGGGGTGGGGTTCTGCTGGTGATGATGGCACACTGTTTCTTACCAAGGAACAGCAGATGGCCAGATGCTGGGGGCCTCAGGTTGAGGTGTGAATAATAGGCAGCCCTTTTCAAATACAGCCTGGAGTGGGGCTTGCAGCCTTAGGTGAGACCTGGGGCTGGCAGAGGGGAAGAGGAAGCTTGTCGCTGCTCTGTTACTGAATAAAGGGAAGGAGCTGGCACCTGTTGGTTTGATGGGAAGACACCTGCTCAGAGATTACCAGGAGATAAATGGCTCCGTGGAGGATTGGAATAGCAGACACCCCAGATAACCCAGCCAACATGAAATAGCCCAGGGACTGGATTTTCTTTTGTTTGTTTGGTTTGGTTTTATTTGTGTGGTCTTGATTTTCCTGATCACGGGCTTCTAAGTTTCAGGGGAGTAATTGGATGAGGATTGGGAGGCATCCAATGCTTTGGGGCTCTACCTGGGCATTCCTGGGGAACTGTGGAGGAGCTTGCGGTGGGGAGGGACCTGAGCCATTGTCTGTCTCAGAGGTGCAGGGAGCAGTTTCCCACCCACAGGGGGAGGGGAGCTGCTGTGTTTCTGTTCCTTCCCAGAAGAGCCCTGGGAAAGAAAAAAGATGATCAATCTGAAAATTCAGCTCCATAAACAATGCCATAAAAATCACATCCATTTGCCGAGAAAGGCTCATGGCTAATGTGCCAAAACAAGGCTGTGCGCTCACAGCATCAAACCCCGATCGATCTTCTTAAGGGGGCCAGGAGGCTGCCTCCCAGGGAGGATATATTCCAACTGCTGTCTGAAGAACTAGAGGGGCTGGCTCTGACCCTCACCAGTCTCTGTCCCCTTCCTTGCCCCTGCCTAGCTAACCATGAGTGGGATAACACTTTGATCAGAGAGAAAACTGCATAGGACTTGAGGCAGGGACATGAGGGCAGGGTGCCCTATGTGAGGTGAGGAAGGGACAAGTAGTTGCAAAAAAATGCCCCATTTTCGGGGTCCAACAGACTTGGGCTCTAGTCTCACTTCTTTGGCTTCCTAGGTCTGGGAATTTAGTTAAGTGGCTTACCCCTGTTAAAGTTTCCCCTTCTGTAAGCTCTACAATTTGGCCTGTCTGCCTCATTGCACTGGGGGAGAGTTAACCCAAGGATGTGAGGTTTCTTGGTAAACTGTGTTTGAACAGGAAGAGGCATTTGAGAGCGACCAGCACAGGCCTTCATTTATGGATATGGAAGCTGAGTCTCAAACAGATGAAACAACTTAGTTCAAGGTCAGCCTGGGAGAGAGTGGTAAAATCATTATTATTAATTCCAAGCCAAGGCCCATGGAGAGTGGGATCCGAGGTAGTGTTTCCTTAGCACAAAACTTCACTGCAGCCACCAGGACATCTGACCACTCCCACCTAGTCCCCCTTTTCTGGGTCAGTAATTCAATCCATGACCCCCCACCCTTCCTGCCCCCATCCCACTGGTAGAGTCTTAATGGGGCCTCTGCCATGCCAAAGCAGCCTCTGCTGAAATAACGCTGGTAGCTGTCTGCTCTGGGAGGCAGAGGCATGAAGAGAAAGCAAACCCTTTTCCCTGGACCTACTGAAATGTCACCCTTGGACATGGCTGTAAAGCCTCTGTTCCCAGGGGAGCAAGCCTGGTGGCTCTTGTAATTAAATCTCATTTCTGTCCCCCCTTTCTGCCCCCAGGTACCTGGCCTTTTCTGGTTCTCACTTATTGCTGGGGGGCCAAGACCAACCTGTGGGGTTCAGGTGCTCACCAGCAGGGTGCCTCTTTCCTCCTAGGGGAGCACTTGGAGCATCAGACTGACTCGACTCTTACTGTAGGCTCTGCTGGGGCGTGGCATCATCTGTTCCAATGGATGGACGTGGGGGCTCAAAGGCCCCTCTGCAGACTATGAAATCCCATTGATGCTCTATTCTTATATTTCCCATATAAAAGAAATACATTGACTAGGTCCCCAAAGGGGTAAGGAAGGCAAGGAGATTTTCTGAAGACCTCAAGAAACTTAGAGTTGAAAGAGACCTTATGTGAAATCTTGTCCAGGATTTCACCCAGTACAGAGGCCCCGTCCACAGCGACCAGCCTGTTTGACAGGTCCAGTGACCAGCAGCTGTCTACCTCACAGGCTCCCCATCCCATGCAGGGAGCAGTTCTGATTGTTAGGAAGTTTGCTTCATTGAAACAAGCCTTCTGGGAACTTCTACACTTCCATTCTGGTCAGCCTTGTGGAGTCACAGCCTAGTCATAGCCATCATTCAGTGGGTGTTTACTTTGTGCCTCTCTTTGTTTGGAGAGCTTTGCATATGTTAACTCATTTAACCTAGGAGATAAGGAGCATTATAGCTATTTTATAGATGAGGAAAATGGGGTACAGAGAAGTCAAGAAACTTGTCATAGGTCACCCCACTAGTAAATGGCAGAGCTTAGATTTGAACCCAGGCACCCTGGCTCCTAAGCACATCTTTTAAACCTCTAAACTGCCAGGTAGGTCTCAGCTTCCCTCTCCTTCAAGTGGCAGCCTATCTCATATTTGAAACTGTCAATTGTTCTCAGTGGAACACTTTGCATCTTTGCCACTGTTTCTAAACCCTAGGTATCCTGGTCACTTTCCTCTGTTTGTTTTAAAATGAGATAGAGCATAACCCAGTGGTCCAGATGGGCCCAACCAAGGTAGACTATAGAGAGGCTGTTTTTTTCTTCCTTCTAATTGTACCCATTTAAGATTTCTTTCTCTTCTTAGTAGCTGTACCACCATATTGAGCTTGTGGTCAACTCAGACCCCAAGATCTTTTTCTCATAGATCGCTGCCAAGCTAGAACTCCTTTACCTTGAACTTGTCCAGTTGATTCTTTGAACCTAAATGTAGGACTTCATACTTCACACTACTAGATTTCATCTGTGTGATTTTGGCTCATATTCTAGCCTGCTGAAATAGCGAGAGTCTTAGTCTGCCATGCAATTAATTTCTCCAGTTTGTCATATGCAGATTAGGTAATCATCCTGTCTCAAACTTCATCCATGCCATTGGTAAAAATGTTGAATGAGACAGAAGATGAGCCTTGTGCCTCTTCTCTAGAGAAAGATTTCCCACTGGGTGGCAGGAAATCATTCTTTTGAAATACAAATGTTTGTGATTTTTGTCTTCATAATTCTATATTAATCCTACATTGAATGCCTAACTATATTTCAGGCAGAGTGCTAGGCACTGAGGAAGCACAGATGTTCAAGTCAAAATCCTTGCTTTCACAAAGCTCCCCCCGGAGTTGGGGAGATGCACAAAGACAAATAATGATGACATCTGAAGTCAGGAGTGCTGGGAGCGGGTGGGGAATGGGCCCTGAGGGGCATTTTTGATTTCATCATCTAGCTATTTGGGTACCATCATCATTTTAACTCAGTCATCCTCTCTACTTTATGACTCATTCTCTGGCTTTATTTCCTCTGCATTTAGAATGATAACCCCAAATTCAACAGTGCCCTGGGGAGCCTGTGTGTGTAGGTGTGGAGGGCAATGGAGATTAGAGATAGAAAGGAAGGAGTGTTAAGTTTCCTCTTTTGAATCGAGAGAAGGGGTGAGTCAGACACAGAATATGTTAGAGAGAGGCTTTGGCTTTGAAGGGGTTTCCTGGGTGATCCTGACACTGGTCATCCCCTAGAAGAGGAGAAATGAGGAAACTGATCTGTGAAGGGTGTGAGGCCTTTGCTTTGGAGGGGTTTCCTGGGTTACACGGATGCTGCTCATCCCCTAGAAAAAGAGAAATGGGGAAATTGAGCTGTCAAGTGGGTGGGGGTCAGGGGTGAAATATGGGGGAAGATGGATATTTTCTTGCACAGCCCAAGTGAGGTTTTGCCCATGGCTTCATGACTTGACAGTTGGGAAGTTGCTGGTCATCGAACACATTCATCTTACCAAATATACAAGTCACTCCAAAGACAACCCAAAGTGATTTTTGCATTGTTTGGGCCACAGCCCACTTTGACCTCTGTTGGCCCTTGTGCCCCTATTTCATGCTGGGTGACTGCTAACCCCAGGACACCACAGACCACATCTGGTCCAAGAAGAAACCTTGATGGGAATGCTTTACAGTAATGTTTGCCCCCCAGCTCGGAAAGCTCAGCTGGGTGTTAGAGCACTGTAATTCATGCCAAAGGTTGCTCCTTGCAATTTCTCTTTTTCTCCCTCTCCCCCTGCTTTCCTCCCCCAGTGGGAGAGGAAAAGCAGCTATGCTTATAGAAAGATTGATTAGTTAAGCAAGTCAATTATATCTCTTGCCGAGAGCAACTGTATATTAAGTAATGCAGCAAAAATGATTGTCTGCACAGATCCATTTTGTGGAACAGCTGTTCCAGAGGCCCGGAAAGAGAAGACGAAGGTTAAAATCCCGTAATAGTTCGCTCCCCATCTCACCCCACCCCATCATGCCTGGCCCTCCGGGGCTCCATTTATTATGAGATGGAATAAGGTTGGGTAATGAACATGCTGGCTGCCTGCTCCATTTTGCGGGGAAACTCCCCCGCCATGCCACGTGCTCCAGGGCCTCCAACAGCGCTGGCCCTGCTGCCCTCCTGCCTGGTGGAATTGACTGAGGCCTGCTCACAAGTGGGCACTCTCCACCTTGCTCCCAGTCCAGCTCAGCAGCTCTGATGCAGTGGAAGAGCTCTGGATGTAAAGTCTGGATGAGACCTGGGTTCAAATCCAATTGTTGCATGTCTGATCTCACCTAAGTCTTTTAATCTTTCTGAGCCCTAATTTTCTTGTTAGTAAAATGCAAAAATATTTAAATGAGATAAGGCATATGGACAAAATTTGGAGTCTCTGACATATAGGTTAAGATAATGACTTAATGCTGGATGTTATTACATGAGACAAAGAGGAGATGGAGAGAGGGAAGTCCATGTATGATTAACTAGGTGCTGGGCAGGGCCACCAGGTGGTTTAGCCAGAAGTATTGGAAAAGACCAGATATTCATATGCCACATGTAATCAACCCAAGCTCCTTTTTCCTAATCACTGAAGCAAATGGGTAGGTTTTGCTTCCCCCTAGTTGTGTCAGCCCCTTCCTCTGGGTTACAGGTACTGTTTTTAACTTCCATCCTGTAAGTCTGCCCTTGGTGTTTATTTTAATCCAGTGTCTCTTGTATACAGGGTGATTTGTAGGAAATCCCGCCCCCACAGCCGTGGCATTGGCAGGGAGTAGCCAGCCTCTTTGTCCACAGTGGACAGTCCAGCAGCAGGGTTGATGCTCAGTGGGCAGTGGGGGCATCTGGGGACACCTGCCCCTTCCTGAACTTGCCCACAGGAGTGTTGGGGCCAAGGCTGATGACTGCCTCCCTCTTCCTGCCTATTTTGGGGAGGGACTCAGCCAAATCGTGAGGTTGCAGTTTCTACTGTAGGTCAAACCTTTCACCCTTATCAGAAGACATCTCTCACCTCTTTTCTCTGTCTCAAGAGGGTACACCAGCTGGATCGAGCTTCCACCTGAAGTTTGTCATTGTCCCTTAATGCTTCTGGCAGAGTTTCTTCTCCCTGTTAGAAGAGAGCTGAGTTTGGAGAGGAAATACTTCACCTTTATCGCTGAGGGGTACCTCACTGTAAATGAGCCTATCAGATCGCCTGCTAGGAGGACAACCTGTTGAAAGAGCTTTGGGGTTGTACAGGTTAACCCCCTTATGGGGCAACTAAGGCCCAGAGAGGGGCATAAGCCAGGTGATATGGTGGCACAGTTAGAAGAGCCCCATCTCCGGAGACCTGGGTTTACTTCTTCCATTGGGCATGGCTTTCTCCTCTAGGAGAGTCAGTTTTGACAAGGAGAAGGCAAGGGCAGGCTGGCTGTGTGCCGCCGTGACTGTGCTAAGGGGGTCAAGTGCTTTTCCAATCTTGGGCACAGCAGTGTTCCAAGTGCAGTCACAGTGGCCGCTGGCTTCCAGGGCTGGCAGTCCTTCTCCCAGCTGGATGGGCCCTCAGTGTCCGGGGCCAGGGCTCAAATTCAGGTCAGACCCAGGTGGCCCAGGCTCCTTCAGGGCTGAGGAACTCCAGCTCTCCTGATTTCTGAGCAGTTTCACTGATTCATTTTTCAACCCTCAGGCCACATGTGGGCAGTTAGCATAGAAATGGCTGTTTCCCGATCTGCTTGCCTCTCCCAGGTCCATAAATAGGAATCTGCCAGTGTGTTTACAGAGGGGTGGGTGGTAGAGGGTGGTGGTGATGCTGACAGTGACCCACATGGCCATCCAGCCTTAGAAACTGGGCCCTTGGCTGGCAGAGGTCTCCAAGCCAGGACAGATAAGGCGGGCATTGCAGCTACTTCAAGAAAATGGCCTGGGGAAATGACCACCTGGGCCCCACTTCTCATAGGATGCCAGGACTGAAAGGGGCCCTAGTGGTGAGTGAGTCCAGCCCCTTGTATGAAGCTTGAACCCCTTTGCCAGCCCTCTTGGGAAATGATGGTGCACCCTAGCCTGGCAAGAAAGGAAGCGTGACCCTGGCCTCTCTCTGTCTATGTATCTTGTGCTGGAGTGAACTCAGGACTGGATGTTTGTTCAAATTAGGATCTAATTGGGTTAGGGCATCAAGTTCAACCTCTGGGACTTCCTTTCCCCGCTCCTCATCCTATGCCAGGAGGAAAATACCAAATTGATCTATTAGTGATATTAAAGAGATTTTCTTCCTACTTCCCAGTTCTTGTTCCACCGGTGTCTCCCAAGTGCCTGCAACGAAAGGGCCTGAAAAAAAGCCGAGCCTTTAAGCACATGTTTTGTGAATCTTCTTCTCTGTTGAGGGTGGGAATGTAGGTCACCAGGGAGAGACGGTGTGGGGGAAGATGAGGACAACATTTCCTCCCAATAAGGGAGTGTCAGCTGTGGCATAGAGACCCAGGCAACCAGAAGGGCAGAGAGGAAATGGCTTTAGGAACCATCTAGTTCAAGCCCCTTATTTTACTGTGGAGAAAACCAAGCCAAGGAGGGGAAGAGACCTTCCCCTGGTCACATGGTGAACCCATGGTTTGGCTGGGGTGGGATCTAGCCAGGGATATCTATGGTTGAGTGTGGATATTGGCCCACAAGTCGCACTGTGAATAGGGAAAAGGGATCTCAGTGGGTGCCTGCTGTTCTTTGACGAGATTCCCAGCCCCAGAAGAGAGCCTCATGGGAACCAGGGGAGGCCCTACTGGCAGTGGGACTGTAGAATCTTGGAAGCATCTCCTCCCACTTCCTGAACCGGAAATACTTTCCCTACCCATGTCTTTTTTTTTTCTTTGAGTCAGAGTCTTGCTGTGTTGCCCAGGCTGGAGTACAGTTGCATGATCTCGGCTCACTGCAGGCTCTACCTCCTGGGTTCCAGTGATTCTCCTGCCTCAGCCTCCCTGGCAGCTGGGATTACAGGCACGCACCACCGCTCCTGGCTAAGTTTTGTATTTTTAGTAGAGATAGGGTTTTGTCATGTTGGCCAGGCTGGTCTCGAATTCCTGACCTCAGATGATCCACCTGCCTTGGCCTCCCAGATTGCTGGGAGTACAGGCGTGAGGCACCACACCCGGCCACCCTACCCATGTCTTGATGTGTAAGATTCCAAGGTTTGAATGTTTATTCCCTTAGTTTAATGCATCTGTGTTTTAAAAGGCAACGTGTAGCTGTGAATGAGCTTTGCCAGGTCCCTTTGTGAGTGCTTTTAGATGGGGGATAAGCAGGAGGATAAAGTGAGAGGGGAGCCTGGGAGTGCAGAAGGGAAGCTGCAGAAAGGGAGACTAAGGCTCATGAAGAGGGCTGGTCCTCCTTTTACAATGTTCCCCGGCCTCTAGGCCTGGGGCTGGGGTGGGCTGGCTGGGCCAGAGGTGTGGGGAAGGTGGGTGCATGGACCTGAGGGTACCATCCGGTGGGTGTTTGCTGTTACAGCCCTATCCAGGCCAGCATCAGAGGAATCACTAGAACGGATGTATTGGCTTCAGAGATCCACCAGACTGCCCACTTGTATATTCCTGGGAGAGTTCACTTTCTCTACAAGATTCCTCCTCTAGCCTTTCCTGTGTGGTTAACTCCCTGGATGGCCTATACCCCATCTCTGCTGCCTGTTGTATGACTGAACTCTCCACCACCAGGGTGTGATGTGTCCCCTAATTGACTGTAAGGCCTTGGGGACAGGTCTTAGATGGCATATAAAATTTGTGAGGCAGGCAGCGGTCCCAGGGCCCTCCTGCCCAGGAGCTGCCCCTGGCGTCCCCTGCATGTATCCTCAGAACTGGTGTGATGTCACAGCCAGGCTGCAGGAGGAGTGCAGTTTGCTCTTCCGGTGCTTCCAGCCTCGTGGGCAGTCAGGCAGGCTGATTGTGTAACTGTGGGGAGCAGGAGCGAGCCACATGTGTGGGTTCAGGCTGAACTTCAAGTTATGCCCTTCAGATCTGAGGGGTTTCCCACAATGTTTGGGTGATGAAGTTTCCTGCCACTCTTAATCTCTGGGCAAAGGATAGTTTCTACAGCTGTCATCAGATAGCTTTGCTATGAGTCTCAGCATCCCAGCATGTAGTCCAGGATATTGTCCCATCTAGGCCAAGTCTTTGCAGCTTCTCTTATGGCCCCCCAAAACACAGAAGAGCTCCTATGGTGGGAAGTAGAGAAATATCCTCGAAAATAAAGTGTGCAGTTCCAGCTCTAGAGGCAGTTGGCATGGAAGTTGTTATTTGCCCTGGACTGCCCGTAGTATGTGGATGAAGGTAGTACTGTGGAATTAAAGGGGCAGATTGTCCCACAGCAATACTCAAAGAGTTCTGAAGTTTCTGAGCCCATGCCAAGTCCTGGCAATGTAACCTGTTCTGCTTGTATGTGCCCATCTCCTCTAGCAATGGCTGGTAGCAAAAGTCTCTGCAAGGTGGTGGTGGGGGCCTGGCTGCACCCCTGATAGAGATACTAACAAGTTGGCTGCCAGAGCCCATGGGAGTACCTGGGAATGAGGCTACAGCACCTGGTCTAACTTTTTCTTTGTGATGAACCTGGGAGAAAGAGAAGGAGACAGAGAGAGAGAGAGAGAGAGACAGAGGAGGGGAGGGGAGGGGAGGGGATGGGAGAGGAGAGGAGAGGAGAGAGAAGAAAGAGAGGAGAGAGAGGAAAGAGGAGAAAACTGTAGCAAATAATGACCCTCTTGTACAGTACACTGAACAACTTGTCAGTGGCAGCACATTGCGTGGACAGTGATCAAGATGGGGTGGGAGGTAAATGCTATGTCTTGTTGAAGATGGTTGAAGGAAATGTAGATGTCTGGTCTGGAGGCCAAAAGACTGGTGGGAGTGTTATAACCATCTTCTGAGGGCCTGTGTGTGCATGAGAGGACATGCTTGTTCTCCGTATTTCTAATGGGCAGAAATAGGATATGTGTAGAAGCCAAAAGGGACATAGATAGCCTTGGGCTCCATGCAAGAAAGAGCTTTCTCCAGCTAAAGCTGACCAAGGGTGGCCTGGGCAAGTTCCTGATCACTGGATGTAGGCCATTGAACAGAGGCTGGGAAACTTCTTAAGAGGAGAAGGAGAGTGAGAGGCAGTTGGAGTCCCTACGGAGATGACTCCAACTGAGATGTGGGGTTGGATGAGATGACCTTGAAGGCTCCTTCCAGCTGTAAGTTTTTCAGGTTTGAGAAGACTTGGGTCACTGATGATTTAGCTTCCAGGCTGGGCTAGGGCTCATTGTAGCTGCTCTGGACCTGCTCCACAGTGTGCGGGAAGTGGCAGATCACAAAGGTGACTGGGCAGATGCGGGGTGAAAGTCTCATGGGATGAATGTTCTTTGCGTGTGAGCCAGAGAGTCAGGCACAGAATCACAGTGGCTGAGGGATTTAACTGAGTGAGGCTTCCCATGAGGAAAAGGAAAATTCCACCAAAACTGCCCCTTCCATACACATTCTACTGAATTTCTTGGGTAGGTTCACTTGCTGGGGTCTAAGAGGCTGGTAGATGTTCACATAAAGTGTAGTGACTTGGTAGTGAAAGTATTACTAAAGTCAGAGGGACTTGGATTCCAGTATCAGCTATGACGAATCCCGTAAAGAGGACCTTGGACAAATTATTTTCACTCTATGAGTCGCTTTAATTTTCTCATCTGTTAAATGGGGTAACAGTTTCTATTTCACAGAACTGTGCTGAAGGCTAGATTAGGCAATGCCTGAAAGGTGCAGTGTTTCATGGTAGGATTCAAAGGTAGTCAGTTCCACCTCTCCTATGATCTGGGCTTTCTTATATCCCTCACTGTCTCTTAGCTGTCCCCTCCTAGGTCTCATTTACAGTGATATCGCTGATGTCCAGAATGGGGCCTCATATGTACTAAATCCCTGTTGGTGATCTGACTGGCAGGCACCTACCTTGGGTAAGATGCACAGCCCCAGGAGCTATTGCTTACCTCTGGCTTGTTGGGAGATGAGCAGGCCAGGAGAAACCCAAGGTCATGGCCTGCCCTCTGCAGATGTGCCACAGAAGGGTGCAGGGTGACTGCTGGAGTGGGAATCCAGATGCTGGGAAAGCGAAGTGGGTGGGAGCAGGTAGAGGTTCTCATTGCAAAGCCAAGTGGCTGAACAAGAACAAAAGCATAAAACCCTGCACATTAACAACCCCCTTTACTAGCTGGTGCTTAAATCTTGTATCTCTAGGCGTGTACCTGTAGACGGTCAATATGCTTCCCTGTTCCACACCTGTGCTTCTGTTGAGATCTGATGCAGCAGGTGAGACACTGTTTAGCTGCAGCTCTCCAGAAATTACTGGTTCATCATGGTACTGTGGTCCCCTGCGCAGCACTGGGCAGCTTGGGAAACAATGGGCACTCCAGAGCAGTGTGGAGCAAGGCAAGAGAAAGAGGTGATCTAGAAAGTCACAGAGGATTTTTGGTAGTTGTCTCTGTCTTGCCATCCTTTCATTCCTGTAGTATTGGGCTTTCCTGGATTCTGCACCTTTGAGTTATGTGGACACATCCTCATCGGCCCTCTGCACACTCTAGAAATTTTCCCGACCTCTCCTTGAATGCAATGTCTGTCAAAAGCCAGAATAATGTTCGAGGGATTGGATAAAGCTAAACTCTTGAGGCTAATGTGTTGTTGCTCTAGAGACCCCTAAGTGGGTGGTACACAAGCAACAAATCCTGTCTTGGGTCACAGAGCTGAGTAGAAGCTTTTCTTAGATAGGACAAGCCCTGTGAGTTGTACTCACCACCCTATATCCACTAATACCTCTTTATATGCTGTGATTTTTTTCAGTGTCTATTACATAGTGGCTATTGAACAAATATTGATTGATAACAAAAAGAAAATAATCCATTTTTTTGCATCTACCCTGGGTAAGGCACTTGCTATGCATTGTGTTTTACCTCATTTAATCCTTATAGCCACTGAGAAGCAGACACCATTATTCCATTTTATAAGGAAGAGAATAGAGACTCGAGACATCTCAAGGTCAAACAGTATTGCTGCAAAGCCCACACTGCTTCATCACGTCATCCTGCCCATTGCCCCTTACTCTCAAACTGCAATTGATTGCATCATGTTATATTTTTTCCCAGATTTATCTTTCTGGTATTTCATTGAGATCTTTTCATTTTCTGGGATTACCTCCACAAGTTTTGCATGTGGAAGTGTGGTTATATTTTCCTTTGAGTACTTTGCTCCTCACTGAGAGAGGGTTATGTTGTTGGAACCACCAGGTTTCCAATGACTTTTAAGAGATATTAGCACACCTTTACATGTCAATTATACTTTAAATATATAAATTATTCAACTTTATTGAAATAGCCAAGTATCATCATTCAGCATGAATAAAATAGATTCTGGGAACAGCTTGATAACATTTTTACCCATTCCATAACTATTGTCAGTTATTGCTTCATGTAGATCCAATATTATCTCAGGACTTGAATAGAACAAGCTCACCAGTGATTTCTCCAGGGCTTGTGCGTGGCTGGCACGTGGAGGATGTTAGGACAGTTTATGATGGAATGTCCAGTTCCTCAGCTATAATAGCCTTTGGTAGTCAGAACAGGATAGTTCCCTCCTTGGCTTCTAGTGCTGTCCTTGTCCAAGAAGATGGTTACTAGACACATGTGCTATTAGGTTATTGAATTATGGCTATTCTGAATTGAAATGTATCCCAAGTATAAAATATACACTGGGTTTCAAAGATATAGTACAAAAGAGATGTAAAATATTCCATTAACATTTTTATTACATATTGAAATAATAATATTTTGGATATATTAGACTAAAGAACTGACTACTGTATTAATTTCACCTGCTTCTTTTTTACTTTTAAAATTGCTTATGAGGCTGGGTGTGGTGTTTCACACCTGTGATCCCAGCACTTTGGGAGGCCGAGGTGGGTGGATCACCTGAGGTCAGGAGTTCAAGACCAACCTGGCCAACATGGTGAAACCCCATCTCCACAAAAATACAAAAATTAGCCGGGCATGATGGTGGGTGCCTGCAATCCCAGCTACTTGGGAGGCTGAGGTGGGAGAATCACTTGAACCTGAGAGGCAGAGGTTGCAGTGAGCCGAGATCGCGCCATTGCACTCCAGCCTGGGCAACAAAGCGAGACTCTGTCTTAATAAATAAATAAATAAATAAATAAATAAAGATTGCTTATGAGAAAATGTAAAATTACATATGTGGTTCACATTTGTAGTTGTCATTGTATTTCAATTGGACAGTGTTGTTCTAGAGAATGCCTTAGTTTGCTGTCCTTGATCAATCCTCAAGTTCCAGGTTGTTCCTAGATTAAAAGCCAAAGTGAAACATAAATTTTAGGCAGCAGCTTAATTCTTGTTTTTGTGAAGCATGGCAGGCTTTTCCCTAGTTAGAAGGTTTCTCAGCTGCCTTACTGACTCCTCCTACTTAACATCCCTCTCCAAAAGGAATTAAGGTCTTTGACCTGTACTTGAAATTTGTTGCAAATTCAGCTAGTGGTACTTTTATCCATTAGCCAAAAGAGGTTATAGAAAAGACTATAGCATCCGAGAATGTCAACACAAGGTTGGTCAGAAAGACAATTTGAGGTATGGTTGTACTCAGATCAAGGCTGGATCAGGCTTAAGTGACCAAAGAGTAGACCAATGTTAGGATGAGAGCCAATCAGATTATCCGAGCAGGGATCCCAGGGCCACTGTAGACAGCACCCAAGGGCCTGTAGTCTGGCCAGAACTCACAGCAGCCTTTTCATCTAAGGCAATAAGACTCTCTTCTCTGCATCTCCTCACCAATTCCTGTCCTGATACCTTACTCCCAGAGTTAAAAAGGCAAGAAACTTCTAAGGTAGGTTCTGATTCTCTGTGAAAGAAGTTGCCCTTTGTCTTCTTTCAGAAAAGCCCTAGAGAAGGCTCAGGTATTGGTGGTCCATCTTCTGCACGACTGCACTCTCCATTAGGGCTTAGATCCTTTCTAGGTTGGTGGGAGTCTATGGTCCCATGAGTAATTTGCTCCCTTTGGGCAGCTTTTCTATAAGGCTGGACTCTCGAACAAGGCTTGGATCCCAGAGGACCTTTAACAAGGCATGAACACAGTCTCCATGACAACATTTTTTGGTGGAATCCAGCTGCCCTCCACCCAGTTATTGAGAAAATGTTCTCTAATAATCCATCTTCTCTTGGCTGTATACAGATTATGTATAGCTTTTGCTATGGGTAACGTCTGCCATGCATAAGTTCTATGTTTATGAAAGACTGTTTGTTTTTCAAGTCTTTATTATTCAAACACACATAGGTAGAGAAAAAGTATAATGAATCCCCATGGACTGTCACTCAGTCTCAGCAATTACCAACATACGGCCATTAAAAAAAAAATCTATGTTTCCTATTTCTCCCTACCCCCTGCTAGACATCATATTATTTCATCTGTAAATGCTTCAATTGTGTGTTTCTTGGAGATAAGAACTCTTATTCTTTAAACATAACCACAATACCATTGTACCATCTAAAAATGTGAACATTATTTTAGCTTTTATGAAAGCAATACATTTTCATTGAAAATATTCAGACAATACAAAAAGGTATAAAGAAGAAAGTGAAAATGACTCATAAACCAACACCTAGGTACAATTACTGTTAGCATTTTGTTAGATATAGTTTTATATATTATGCTTAGTACATATTATTTATACAAACTTACATATATAGAATCATGCTATGGATGATGTTTATAACCTTTTTTATTATTTTTGGCAAGCATTTACAAAACTGAAGTATAAAATGCATACAAAGAAGTGCAAAAATTACAAGTGTACAAGTTCACAAATTTTCACTGTCATTTAACCAACTGTCATCCAGATTAGGAAACATTATTACCTGTAGCCCCAAACTTCTGTCATGCCTCTCTTAGTCATTAACCCCATTAAACATAGCCACTATTCTGACTTCCATTGCTACAGATTAGTTTTGCCTACTTTTGAATTTTATACAGAAAGAATCATGCAGTATGTGCTTTTCTCTTTGTGACTTCTTTTGTTCCATTTTATATTTATAAGGTAAATCTGCGCTGTTGTATGTAGTAGCACTAATTCATTTTTTTGTTGTTGTGTACTACTCCATTGTGTGAGTATATCACACTTTATTTATCCATTCTACTATTGATGGACTCCTCCTGCCCTGACCCAGTGTGTTGCTATTAGGAATATTATTTTGTACACATATGCATGCATTTCCACATATATTTTCTACATGACATTTCCTAAGATATATACTTAGGAGCAGACTTGTGGTTTTACCAGCTTATGCTTATACCAGCGATCTATAAGAGTTTCATTTGCTCCACATCTTTGCCATTACTTGGTTATTATCAGTGTTTTAAATTTTTTTATTCTGGTGAGTGTGTAGTAGTAATTCATTGTGGTTTCTTAATTTACATTTCCCTAATGACTAGCGAAATTGAGTGCCTTTTCATAGGCTTTTTGCATACACGCATATCATCCTTTGTGCAGTACCTATTCATATTTTTCACATTTTTCTGTTGGAAAATATGAAATATGTATACTTCTTCCTACTGATTGTAGAATTCCTTTATATATGTTGGACATGAATTTATTCACAGTGTATAGTGTGAATACCTTCTCCTACTATGTGAATTGCTTTTTCACTCTTCTTTTTTTTTTTTGAGATGGAGTCTCACACTTTCGCCCAGGCTGGAGTGCAGTGGCACAATCTCAGCTCACTGCAAGCTCCGCCTCCTGGGTTCACACCATTCTTCTGCCTCAGCCTCCTGAGTAGCTGGGACTACAGGTGCCCACCACCACGCCTGGCTAATTTTTTGTATTTTTGGTAAAGACGGGGTTTCACCATGTTAGCCAGGATGGTCTTGATCTCCTGACCTCGTGATCCGCCTGCCTCAGCCTCCCAAAGTGCTGAGATTACAGGCGTGAGCCACCGCACCCAGCCTGCTTTTTCACTCTTAAGGTATCATTTGATAAACAGAAGTTTTAAATTTTGATAACAGCTCATTACCAATATTTTTCTTCATGATTAATGTGTTTTGTGCCCTGTTTAAGAAATATTTGCTTACTCCAAAGCCATTAACATGTTCTCCCATGTTCTAAAAGCTTCATTGTTTTACTTTTCACTTTTTCATTTACAACACATCCAAAATTGATTCTGTGTATGGTGTGAGGTAGGGATCAAAATTTGCTTTTTTTTCATATGAATATTCAATTGATTAGGCTTCATTTCTTTAAAAGACTATTTCCCATTTTTCTGTCATCTTGCCTTTGTGATAAGGCAAATGACAGCACACATTAGTCTGTTTTAGGGTTCTCTATTCTGTTCTGTTGTGCATTGGCTAACTTTGTGCCCTTTCTACAAGCATCTTAATTACAGGAGCTTTATAATCTATCTTAATATCTGGTAGTTTAAGACCTCCAAATTTGTTACTATTTTTCAAAATTCTAGTTATTTTAATACTTTGCACTTTTACATAAATTTTGGATTCAGTTTGTCAATGTCTTCAAAATTTTTTAAAAAGTTGAAAATTTTGATTGTAATGACAATGAATTTTTTATCAGTTTGGGGAGAATTAACACATTTACCATATTGATTTTTTCAATCAATAACTATGTTATCTTAACCCACCAGTTTTGGTCTTTAATTTATCTTAATCAGTCATATTGGTTTTTTGTCTTCAGGTTTTGCACATATTTTGTTGTATTTATTTTAGGGTACTCATGTTTTGATGCTACAGAAAAGGATATTTTATAATTTTTTAAAAAAATGTTGGTTGTATACAGAAATACAATTAATTTTTGCATGTTGAGCTGTGACCTCGTTTGACTTGATAGAATTGAAATTAATTTAACTCTATCAGTTTATTTGTACATTATTTTCAGTTTTCAAATACAGAAAGTGACAGCTTTATTTATTTTTTTCCTTATTTTTCTTTTTCACATCAGATGGGTAATGTGCCAACATCATAACAAGGTTCAAGGGAGGCACATCTCATACGAGTGTGAAAAGGCAATCATCATGCTTCTGAACTACAAGATTATCCTATATATTTATTTTCAATTATTTTATCCTCCTCTGCCTCTTGCCCTGGACTATATAAGACCTGCAATATAATGTTGAATAAGGAAGGTGAAAACGAACATCATTGCATCACTCCTGATATCAAAGGTAAGTCTTTCAATATTTATCATTAAGAATGGTGTTTGCTGCAATTTTTTTGTAGTTGTCCTTTATGAAATTAAGGAAGTTTCCTTTTGTCATTAATTTGCTAAACTTTTTATTCCTTTCTAATTTTAAAGAAGGACAGACATTGAATTTTATCAAATGACTTTCCTATATCTATTGAGATAATTATGTAATTTTTTTCTTCTTCATCCTTTTAATTGGTGAATTACAATCAATTACACTGATCAATTTTTAAGTAGTAAACAAACTTTGCTTTCTTAGAATAAGCCCAAGTTAATTGTATTGTTCTTTTTATAAATTGCTGGATTCAATTTACTAATAATTTGTTTTGAATTTTTGCATCTATGTTTGTATATGATCGGCATTATTTTTTTCTTCGATGCATGGTAGAATCCACTGGTAAAGCCATTTGTACTTAACTTTTGCTTCAAGTGTGATATTAAGTATAGTTTATTACAGATGGACTTTATCAAGGCAAGGTAGTTCTCTTTGATTCCAAGTTTTCTGAGAACTTTAAAAATAAGAAATGATCATTAAATTTTGTCAAATGCTTTTTCTGTATCTATTGAGAGGATTATATTATTTGTTTTTTTTTCTGTTAGCATGGTGAGTTATATTAATTTTTGGATATTAAACCAACCTAAAGTTCCTAGTCATGAAGTATTATCCTTTTTATATATTATTGTATTTGATTTGTCTAAGATGTCTGCTATTATTTGTATTTTTGTTATTCCATTTTATTACTTTTGTTGAGCTATTTGTTATAATTTTTTGTTTTGTCATTTTAGTGTTTTCTTAAGGATTTATAGTATACATTTCTAACTTATTGCAGTCTAACTGAAGGAGAGGAGAGAGTCATATGAAAGATAGAAAGAACTTCAAAAATCTGCAGAGGGTTTTCTTTAAATATTCATCTGGATACTACTAAGAGTATACATTTGAGGAAACTACCTGAGGCCAGGGAAAGAAATACCTGAAAAGATTAGATGGGGCAATCTATGGCTCTCATACTTGACTAATGTGATGACTATTCCCACTATACAAAGTGGAAACCATAATTCATGGAGCATCAGGGACAGAATCCAGAAGTGTTTTGCCTTGGTAGTGGAGAACATTCACCCTAGAATAAATGCTACTCTAGTCTTATCTAACAAAGCTGAAAAGCAAGCTTCAAAAAGGTCAGCCTGTTTTCAAATATTTTAACTGCATCTCAGAAAAAATCTAAGGAATACTTATAGGAATACAAAAATATCCATCACCTAACAGGATAAAATTTATAATGCTTGGCATCCCATAAAAAAAACTATGTAAAGTAGCATTAAAATTATACCCATAATGGGGAGAAAAATCAATAAAAATTGATCCAGATGGTAGAATTAGTACAAAAGGGCATAATAACACTTGTTATAACTATATTCCATATGTTCAAAAAGCTAAAAGAAATATTATGCTATGTAAAGTACAGGCATAAAAGATATAACAATAGACTCAATTTGAACTTCAAGAGATGAAAACTGCAATGTTTGAGATAAAAAATACACTGAATAAAATTATGGTAGCTTAGACATTGTACAAGAAAATATTAGGAAACCTGAATACATAGCAGGAGTTTCTGCCATTGCTATGAAATTATTTATTTTTCCTTGCTGCAAATTTTGCATTTTACATTTTGAGGCCATGTTATGAGGTGGATACACAGGTAAATAAAATACAGAAATACAATAAGACTAAAAAAATAAAAAGAGAATTAGTGAGCTGTGGTATGAGTGAACCCTAACTCCCCTGGTCTCCTCTGACTCTTGATCTATCCCCTCAATTCAGAGATCACTGGACTTCTCCTGGGTTCCCCTCCTTGCACCACAGCCTGGAAACTCTCTTTAGGCAATGAACCAAGGGCAGCTGTACAGTTCACTTACCTCCTTTATTTCCCATCTCTCAGAAATCACTGTTCTTTGTTGCTTAATGTCCAAAGTTTTAAGAAACATTGTTTCACAAACAAGAAAGTAAAATTTTCTTAAAATTCTTAGTTATTTTCGGTAGGAGGGTATATCTGGTACTGGTTACTCTACCTTGGCTCCAAGAGGGTGTGAGGTATGGTATTTTTATATATTTTAATTAGTTTAGGTTTATTAAGTATATTTTTCAAATCTTCTATATACTTTGTTTATTTCTATGTGCTTATTCTGTTACTGGGAAAAATATATGAAATTATTTTTCCTTGCTCCAAATTTTGCATTTTACATTTTGAGGCCATGTTATGAGGTGGATACACAGGTAAAATTTTTATATCTTCCCAGTGGATTGATCGTTTTCTTATTATAAAATATGTGATATATGTTTTTATATTGTTTTTGTTATTGTAAAACATATTTCATTTTCTCTGTCAACTCTTCTTGCCTCAAAGTCTACTCTATCTAAAGACAGTATAGCCATACTATCTTTTTTTGGTTAGTGTTTGCATAGTATATTTTTTTCCATTCTTTTCCTTTCATCCTTTTTGTGGTCTTATATTTAAGGTACATCACTTGTAAGTAGCCTATAGTTGTTTATTTTCATCATAGTTATCGAAAAGCAATATGAATATTTCCATGTTCCTGCATGGTTAGAGCTTTTGGAACAAAGAAAATTGACATGCTCTAACAATGGAGCATTTCTCTTTTCCCCAGACACATTTGCTTCTCACAGTCTAAGGATGATAGACCTGGAACCACTTTTTTCCTTTGTAATGGAGCCATCTGCTCCTATTCAAGGGATAGGTAAACTCATCTTACCAAGAGCCAAATACTTGCACTTCAGAGTAGAGACTTTTTCCTTTCTCTTCCCCGAGAAAATTTGTTTGCATTAGAAAAACAAGGCTCCTCTCCCTCTCTTAGAAGACGACAGGGAAGGCAGTTGTATCTGTTTCTATGTAAATGCCCATACTTATAATTTTGGAACTTCTCTCCTGTAAAGCCAGAAACCAGAAACCACACCGCCGCCCCACCACCCCACTCCCTGCCTTGCATGCACAGGCCTAACCATCTGGGTCTCATTGCCCCACACCTCAGTGGGAGAATTGGGCATGGGAAACTGCTGTAGTTATTGCTGTGAGTAATAATAGTCTTCTCCAATTCAGAAACTTTATGTTTGTCTTCAGGATAATATAAATATATATAGACATTAAGATCTTATCAATAGTCTTACAATTTTTGTTTCCAATATAAGGATTTAGTGTATTTATCCTTTTATGTGATTACTAACATTTTGGGGCTTAAGTGCACTACATGTTTTCTATTTGTATCTTCCAGATGCCCCTTTTGTCCTCCTTTCTTTTCTTCTTTTGAGTTAATCGAGTTTTTTTTTTTTTTTGAGATAGAGTCTCGCTCTATTGCCCAGGCTGGAGTGCAGTGGCGCGATCTCAACTCACTGCAACCTCTGCCTCCTGGGTTCAAGCGATTCTCCTGCCTCAGCTTTCGAAGTAGCTGGGATTACAGGCGCCCATCACCATGCTCAGCTCGAGTTAATCAAGTATGTTTTCTTCTTTTTTTCTTTTTCTTTCCTTCTCTCCCTCCTTCCTTCTCTCCTTCCCTCCCTCCCTCGCTCTCCCTCTCTCTCTCTGTCTCTCTTTCTTTCTTCCTTCCTTCTTTTTTTTCAGAGTCTCGCTTTGTTGCCCAGGTTGGAGTGCAGTGGTACTCACTCTTCACTCCTCCCACTTCAACCTCATAAGTAGCTGGCACCATGGATGTGTACCACCACATCTGGCAAATTTTTGTACTTTTTGTAGAGAGGGGGTTTTGCCGTGTTATTCAGGCTTGTCTCGAACTCCTAAGCTCAAGCAATTCACTCACATTGGCCAGCCAAAGCACTGGGATTACAGGTGTGAGCCAGCATGCCTAGCTTTGTTTTCTTATTTCCATTATTGTGTTAGTTATATAGTTTTTTGCTATCCTTTTAGCGGTTATTCCTGAGATTTCATATGCATCTTTGATAAATGATAATAAATGGACAATTATTACTTTGATCACTTTTATAATTTCTACTGATAAGTTATCTATGTATTATTGTTACTCATTTGAAAATAATGTGGGTTTTTCTCTGGCTGCCTTAACTATTTCTCTTGGTTTTGGATTTTTGGCAGTTTGGGTATGGTATGCTTGAGTATACATTTATCCTGCTTAGGGCTGTCTGAAAATCTGTAGCTTGATGTCACTTGTCAGTCTTAGAAAATTCTCAGCCAGTAATTTTCAAATATTGTTTATGCCACATTTTTTTCTCTCCTTTTCCTCTGGGACTCCAAATATATTAGACCTTTTCATCGTCCCATATGTTTCTTACACTCTTTTCTATATTTCCATCTCTTAAAAATATTCTCTCTTGTTATAATCTGGGTATTGCCTTCTAATCTATCATTCCAGCCTCTTCCTTCTTTCAGTGGTGTTTAATCTCTTGTTAAATACAACTTACTAATTTTAGTTATATATTTTTAGTTTTAGAATTGTAATTTGGTTCTTTTTATAGATCTCAAGGTGGTTTTTTTGCTGAAATTTCCCATTTTTGATCTATTTCCTTATAGATATTTATCACAGTTATTTTAAAATCTGTGTCTGAAAACACCAATATTTTGGTTCAGCTGTGAATCTGTTTCTATAATCTATTTTTTATTTTGGTTCTTAGTTATTTCATTTTATGTCCTAGAATGTCTAGTTAGTTCTTATTAAATGTCACCCATTGTTATGAAAAATTGTAGTCTCTGGATGATGTTATCTTTTTCCAGTTAAGGTTTACTTAGTCAATTAGGGTGGGGGCAGGTCACCTGTATCTGAAGCTCGGTTCTATTCTCTGTGAAGGTTCATAAATTCCCTACTTGCTTTTATTCTTTGGCTTTAGTACTTCGTGTGTCCCAAATTAAAGCCTGAAATGTTTACCAGGTCTCCTCCTTGGTGGTCTTCAAGTCTCCCTAGCACTGTAAGAGTGCTAAAATGCTCTTTTTAAATTTTCTAGCCTCATAGGCACTTTTTGGTTAGGTTTCTCAGCCCCTCAGTTGCTGATTACAGATCACAAATGGCTTGAGAGAAATTGGCATTGAATATTGGGTTCACTTATTTGATCTCTTCTCTCCAGGATCTCATCTCCTCATGTCCTTGATGCCTTGGTAGCTTTGAACTTCTATTTGTCTCCTCAGCCACATGAGACTGTCTAAAACTCTGCTTGGCCTTACAGTATCTTAGCTACTGTCTGATGCTTATCTTTTCAGTCTGAGCTGCTATATATGATTCAGTGAATACACGAAGGGAAGAGCAATCATGAATGGAGGGCGCTTCTCAATTCATTTCTCTTCAGAAATTTGGCTCTTATGTCCTGCCTTCTTTGGTAGATCTTCAATAATTGTAAAAACCTTTTTTTTCTGGCTGGGCACGGTGGCTCATGCCTGTAATCCCAGCACTTTGGGAGACCAAGGTGGGTGGATCATGAGGTCAGGAGATTGAGATCATCCTGGCCAACATGGTGAAACCCCGTCTCTATTAAAAATACAAAAATTAGCTGGGCATGGTGGCACACGCCTGCAGTCTCAGCCACTTGGGAGGCTGAGGCAGGAGAATCGCTTGAACCCAGGAGGTGGAGGATGCAGTGAGCCAAGATCACCTCTGCACTCCAGCCAGTCAGAAGAGCGAGCATGAGAATCTGTCTGATACAAGCCAGTCTATCACAGACAAGAAATGAAATCTTGTAACCTGCTTTTATGAAGGAGTTTGTGACTTTGTGTTAGACCTGGAGATTAAGGAGAAAAAGAATAAAAAAAACATGAGGGAGAAGCGTTAGGAAAAGATTAAGTTGCTTGACATCCAAGAGGCTTGGCATTGCTGCAGTCCACCTTGTTCCTCAGATTAGTAATTACATTTTGGTCTTGCCACTGGGTTGGAAGGAACCTGGAAGCCGTTTTCAGATATCAGAAGGACTCTACTGTGGCTTTGGCAATAATGGAGGAAGGGTAAAAGGGAACAAGGGCTGATGGTATAAATAGAAACTGAAACAAATTTTGGCTTGATCAAAAGGAAGTATTTTTAACAAAGATGGGTTAGAATGAGGATCAATGTGAAATAATGCATTTCTTATTCATAAGGCATTCAAAGACTGGCTACCTGGGGTGAAGCCAATTGGCCAATAGCTCTATGGCTATTCAGAATTCAGACAGCAATTGTAAGGGTCCCATACCTGAGAGAACATGAGGGGTCTTAAGGCCAGACTCTCAAATGCCAAGTGCAAGGCAAAACAGCACTAAGCTTTGAATCAGAGAGACTTAGAGTTTGATTTTGGCTCTTCCGTGGGCAAGTAGCCTAACTTTTCTGAGCCTTAAATAGAAGACATTAGAATATTGAATGTGAGATGGACTAGATGGCTTAGTATGTACTTGATCATAGTAGGTTAGGAGCTCAATAAATATTTTCTTTTCTTTTCCTTTTTAAGAGACAGGGTCTTTCTTTGTCATCCAGTCTGGAGTGCAGTGGCACGATCATAGCTTACTGCAGCCTGGAACTCCTGGGCTCAAGTGATCCTCCCATCTCAGTCTTCCAAAGTGCTGGGATTATGGGCATCAGCCACCATGCCTGGCAGGAGCTCAATAAATGTTGAGCAAACATGTGATCTACAGAGTCCCATCTAATGCCAGGATTCCATTATTTTATAAGTGAGGAAGCCAGTGTAGCGTGGTGGTGTGGTATAAAGCACACAGGGCTGGGATGCTATGTTTCCAGAGTAGATTAGGAGGAGGAACGGAGAATACCATCTTTTCCATTTCCTCCTCTCACAATCCCTTGCTTCAGCCAACTCTACGCGTCCTTGTTAAACTTACATGTTAAGCTGAGCTCCAACACAGAGCATAAGAGCCTAGAAGAAGTGGGGATGAATGAAGACAACAGGAGCTTTTTCCATAGTTGTGGGTATCCCTGTTTCATGTCCTCTAAGGGGCTGCAGATGTGGTTTTGCAGAGCCTGGCATCTTGCCCTCCTGAGGCAGTCCCAGCTTGCCCTGGGAAAGGTGCCAGCTAGGAGGTCATGTCCTGGCCAGTCCCCGCCTCCCTCCTCTCTCCGGCATTTCCTCAGCCCGGGCTGGTGCTGCCTCTCCCGCCATCACTGCAGACTGAAACAGACTAATCAGTGCCCCTCGCCTGGGGAGCTCAAGGCGGGCACCCTTCCCCCATTTTTATCCCCAAGCAGTGCTAAGAGTACTGCTCCCACCAGCTGAATCCTGCAAATGGTGCTACTAAATATTTCATTTGGGCTTAACAACTCAATCTGCCTGCCATTATCCTGAGGGCCCCCACAGCCCCCAGCCCCTTTCTGATTAACAAAGTAGCCGGCCGGGAAGATCTGCCGAAGCCATCATTGAAGGCTGTGTTAGCTGCTGCTCAGGGCGGGCTTGGGCAGAGGCGCAGCATTAAGCAGGAAGCATCGATTGCAGCATTAGCTGGCTTTTTACATTCCCAGGCAGACAATGCAAGTACCTTCAATTATCTTCAAAGCAACTGAAGGGAGGGAAATTGGTCTTAGATGTGGTAAATAGACTCCACAAAGTTCGGTGAAGCATGCAAAGATGTACACACCGGAGACAGAGAGGCCTATCTGCCAATCCTGCTCCATGGCTGTTCAGAATTCAGACAGCCATTGCAGGGGTCCCATGCCTAAGAGAACATGAGGGGTCTCAAGGCCAGGCTCTCAAATGCCAAGGACAGTGCAAAACAGCACTAAGCTTGGAATCAGAGAGACTTAGATTTTGATTTTGGCTTTACTGATGTGTGACCTTGGGCAAGTAGCCTAACCTCTCTGAACCTCATTTTCCTTATTAGTGATATGGGACTAGTAATATCTGCCTTAGAAAGGAGCAATCCTGATTTCAGGGCTCTGTCCTCTTAGACTGGGCCTTCCTTTATGTCCTAAAGCATCTTGTGCTGATCTCTGTCCCAGGTCATAGCACACTGTTGTTGTTGTTGGTTTTCATATCTGTTCTTCCTATTGGACTAGCAGTTGTTCATTTCTTTTTTAGGGAGAGGCCACGGCCCCATGAAGGAGCTGGTAAAAGCCATGGACCTTCTCCCTGTAAACAAGCACATAAAGATATAATTTGCCTATAGTTTCCAGGAACTCATAGGAGCTAGGCTAGAATCCCTGTGTCAGTGTTCACGCAGTGCATGGCGCGTACGTCACAATCAGAATATGCCTGTTGGCTGCTTGCATAACTTCAAAGATGCTTTCTTGCTCTATAATTTTGGAATTCAATTCTATTCCAAAAAGAATTTGGTGAGCACTTATTGTGTTGAGGGTCCTCGACTGGGTCCTGTGGAGAATATGAGAACATGGGTCCTGCCCACGTGATGGAAAATGAAACACAGACACATATAGGACATGTTTGTCAATGACTCAAGGGGCTAAGATTCAGCCATTTGAAAGCTCCCTTACATGAAACAACTCCTGAGAAAAGGTTTCATCACTTTCCCTTCCAGCCCTGATCTTGAAGTTCCTAGAGGGCAGGCTATTGGGACTGATTGTGGGAGACGAGGCAAGAGTATGTTTGGGATAGAGGTGTGTGGTAGGCATGGTAGGTGGGAAAGAGAGTATAGTGTGATGAAAAGGCCATTAGCACGTGTGGTCCAGAAGCACTGGCACCACACTTGGTGCTAGGGCAGAGAGTTGAGGGCCCAGCAGCCAGCACCCGCTTGCCTTTGTCCGGTACCCCCTGCTGAGTTAATCTATTCAGCAAGGCCATCATTATGCACAGGCAATTTATATAACTCTGCCAAGCCTCTGATTGCAGGGTGCACAAGTGCCTGTTGGGGAAAGCTGCCAAGAGAGCATCCCTTTGTCCTTTTCAGACCATGGAGGGGGTGTGGCCTGGGGGGCTGGGCCCGGAATCCAGGATCTAGCAGAGCTGGCCAGGCCCCTTAGAGCCAGCTCTCCCAGGTGAAATCTATGAGAGTGAATTGGGACTCCCCACAGGCTTGTTTCAGGGGAGTTAGCCTATTCCCACCCCATAGCCTGTTGCATCTTCTCTGCACTTAACGACTTAATTTTAAAAAGATAAAACCCCTTGTCGATATTTTTAAGGAGTTAAATAAGTACCAGCAATGGCCCCTGTTGGGGCTGTTTGGATTTGAAAAGAAAATACTGAGATGTAAAGATATCAATATTTAATTGTCTCTTGAAGCTTGCATTTTCAAGCAAGCAGCAGGGAGCCAAGAGTCCCTTTTAAATGTGTGTGTGTGTGTGCGCGTGCACGTGTGTGTGCGCGCATGCACTCACATACACATGCATATGCATGCATGCATGTGTGTGTGTGTTTAATCGAGGAGAAAGCTTCAGGAGCTTTGTGCATGTTCACTGCTCTTTTCCTACTTAATTTTGCTCCCCACCGCCTCCAGAGATAATAACAGAGGATGAATTCTGCTTTTGATTAATTCATCAAACAGGTACAGAACACCTGTGTGGATCCTCCTCACCCTTAAGGCATTTGCAGTCCAGTAGGCGGTTATGTTCTTTACACAAATTGCCATGCTACCCATTAGACAGACTGGAATAAATTCTACAAAGGTAAAAGAAGTTTGTGGAACTGCATCATAGAGTGGCTAATATGCCCTCAGAAGCTGGGTTGCTGGAGGGGCTCGCCCAGCCAGAGCCCATCTCTCCCATGTGCCTCGCGTAGTTCCTGGAACATGACAGATGCTCAATAAATCTGTGTTGAATGGTTGTTGGATTTCTTAAGCATTCCCTCTAGCTTTGTGGTCATTTCTGCCCATACCGTCTCCCCCAAGTGCTTGGCAGTTTCCCAGGAAAAGACACATACATTCCAGAGGAAGAAAACAGACCCAAGTAGTTAATGGGGCCGTGAGAAAGGCTGAAAGGGCTACAAGGGACTGAGCCCAGAGAGGAGTCATTTTCCCTGCTTCATGCAGCACTATTAATGGGATTTTGGTTAACCCTGGGAGGAGGCTCTTGGTCTCTTGATGAGGGGAGTTTGTGAAATGCCCATCCTGGGAGCCTTTCAGGGAAAGAGATACATGAGATTCACAGGGGCAAGGACAAGAGGACCTCCTCATTTCCTTCCAATATGGGGCCATCCTCTAAGCCCCTGTCTTAGTTTGTTTGCGCTGCTGTAAGAAAATACCACTGACTGGGTAATTTATACATAATAGAAATTTATTTCTCACAGTTCCAGAGGCTGGAAAATTCAAGATCAAAGCACTGGTAGGTTCGGTGTCTAGTGAGGGCCCCACCTCTCTGCTTCCAAGATGATGGCTTGTGTCTGCATCCTCCAGAGGGGACAAACACTGTGTCCTCACATGGCTAAAGGGATGGAAAAGGGGTGAACCCACTCCCTCCAGCCCTTTAATAAGTAAGGGCTCTCATACCATCCTTGAGTGCTCTGCCCTCATGACTTAATTTCCTCCTAAAGGCCCCACCTCTTGATACTGTCACATTGGTGAGTAAGTTTCAACACATAAACTTCAGGGGACATTCAGATGATAGCAGCCCTCAGCTTATAGGCACTGGAAAAGGCCTTGGAGAGAGGCCTTCCAATTGGATAGAATTTGCATGTGGTATCAGTGGGGAATAAAGTGGTGTGAGTAATAAAAACAGAAAAACTCAACAATTGGCCAACCATGACTTTACTGAGTTGGGTTGCTGATCAGTTTTTTTTCCCTTGGAGGATTCCAGAGACCCCAGGGAGACACCAGGCAGCCCTCACTTAGAAGAAAAGAGTATAGTACCACCCTGTACCTGAGTGTGGATTGCATATATGAGATAATATAAAGTAAAAAATCAAGTAAAAAGCAATCTGGATGCACCCTCCCCTCACCCTCTGGGCAGAAATCTCCTCTCATGCCCAGAAGAAGGAAGCAACTAGAGTTTTGGAGAAAGTAAGAGGCTCTCAGAGAATCTCTGACCCCTTTAGCTGTGAGGATTGAGAATCGCCCATCTCCAGGGAGCACCACATGTAATATGAGGAGAGCAAGTTCTGCAGCTGGGCTCCAAAAGGCTCTAATCACATAGGGCTGAACGGGGCTCCCTGGAGTTGGGCGGCATGGAGGCCCTGGGTGTAGGGTTGAAGGACTGGCCAAGAAGCCATTAAAACCATTCCACGTGCTTTACGGCAAATCAGCACCCAGACCATTCCTGTCTCTAACCATCAAGATTTTACAGCTTTCCTCAATGGCTTTGATGCTTCATCTTGCAGTGACTCCTGCTTAAATAAATCCTGTTGCTTTAATAAATGAAAGACTCTAGTTCAATCTGCACATGGATGGGGAGTTGCCACTCAGTATCTTTATGTCGGGGTTCTCAATTCTCAATCTCTAGTGGGTCACAAACCTCCTAGAGAATTTGTTAAAAGCTATGCACCCTCTTCTACTTCAAAGTGTACATATATACATATATGTACAATTTGGCATATAGCTTCAGGGCATTTATGGACCTCATGGAACCCACCAATAGATCCCATTAATAATATACCTCCTTCAGAATAACATTTTTGAGATTTTAGGGCAATATAATGATGTTAAATAGCATTTTGCAGTTTGCAAATCTCTTTCATAGTGCCTTCTGTTAGTTAATCTTCATAATAACCCTGTTAAGGTAGGAATTATTATATTATTGTCTTTATTTACAGATAAAGAAAATAAGCCTCAAAGGAATTATATCAGTTTCCCACAACTAGTAACAGAAGAAGTAAAAATTGGAATCAGGCCCTCTGCTTGCATTCCCATGAACTTTCATCTGGCCACGCTTGTGCCTTCTCTTTGAGTTTTTTCTTTTTTTGAGACAGAGTCTCACTCTGTTGCCCAGGCTGGAGTGCAGTGATGGGATCTTGACTGACTGCAACCTCCACCTCCCAGGTTCAAGTGACTCTCCTGCCTCAGCCTCCCGAGCAGCTTGGATTACAGGCATGCACCACCAAGCCCAGCTAATTTTTTGTACTTTTAATAGAGATGAGGTTTCACCATGTTGGCCAGGCTGGTCTGGAATTCCTGACCTCAGGTGATCCACCTGTCTCGGCCTCTCAAAATGCGGGGATTGCAGGAGTGAGCCACCCTGCACCCTGCACCCGGCCCCTTTGATTTTTTTCTAACAATGGTTCCTGTGACATCTCTTCTTAGTTTGTGAGTGCATGATGGTTTGGGATGTGCGGTTCAGGAGACAGACTGGTCTTCAGGAGTCCAGGCTGTTTTCTGAGTTAGTGATTGTGGTTGATATCCCTCAAACACATCTGTGACTCCTCGTGATGTTAGGGAGAAGCATGGAAGTCCTAGGATTCTAGGACTGGAGGAGACTCATAAGTGGGTTAGTCAGTTCTACTTCCTAGACCTCCAAATCCATAGGGAGGAAAGCATCTGTTCCATCTCCACACCTGCTGCATCTTACTGGCAAACGTAGCTATACCCCTAAAGGACTTTTCAAGCTTTCTTTGAAAATAAACAGTTCTCTTTGCCTGAATTTTTTAAATCTGTGGCTTGGCAGATAGTAGTGACATTAGAACAATTTTCTCTTTAATTCTTTTCCGTATACTTCCAAAGGAATTTTTATATTAATAATATCATTTGCTCAATTCAATTCTAATGAATATGGATTAATTTTCTGCATTATAGCTATTGATCTTAGGCCATTGATCTCAGGAAGAGAGAGTTGTGGCTCATAAATCCCTCTGTTCTGACTGAGGGTTCCCTGGGGGCACGGATGGGGAGGTGTAAGTAGCAAGAGATGGGAAAGCTAGAGTGGGTTGGCTCTAGAGGGATGAGGCTGGGGAAATTATTGTGAGGGGTGGAGAGAGAGAAGAAGACCCTCTTGGTCACATTAGGCTCTGTCCAGATAATCCTACTTACTATTCTCCATCCATGCCCCAGGATTTCCCATCCCTTTGCTTAGTCTGTGCTTCCCTTCCTATGCCTATAGCCCTTCCTCTTCCTCTCTGACTTGTTCAAACTCTACCTGCATTTCCAGACCCAGATCAAATGCCATGCTTTCATGAAGCTTTTTTTGGTTCTCTCCCCCATCTATTGCTAATCGGAATTTCTCATTTTTTTTTACATGCCTATAGTGCTTTATCTCTTAGGACGCTTAACACTTTCTGCTATGTCCACATCTTTTTTTCTTTTCTTTACTTTTTTGAGATGGAGTCTTGCTCTGTTGCCCAGGCTGGAGTTCAATGATGTGATCTTGGCTCACTGCAACCTCTGCCTCCTGGGTTCAAGTGATTCTCTTGCCTCAGCCCCCAAGTACCTGGGATTACAGGTGTGTGCAACCACACCCAGCTAATTTTTGTATTTTTACTAGACACAGGGTTTCACCATGTTTGCCAGGCTGGTCTTGAACTCCTGACCTCAAGTGATCTGCATGCCTCAGCCTCCCAAATTGCTGGGATTACAGGCATTAGCCACTGTGCCTAGCCTATGTCCACACCTTAATTTCTGACTATAAACCTCATGAGGGCAAGCATACTGCCTATGTCTTTTAATACTATGAGCCCAACATCTAGCACAGACACACTCATTGAAATACTTGTTTAATGGATGAAGAGTTTGGTATCATAGGGATCAGAAAGTTAACTCTCCCTTCTGTTCCATAATTAGCTTTTCTTAAGTTTCACCATTCCCTGTTAAGTAATGAAGTGGTGTAGATTAATGGAAAGATTGTCCTATGAGACACTCTCATTCCCATTAGATTTGCAGTATCAAGTTGCCAGTCAAGTTGCTCTCAAATGAAGACAGCATAGCCTTCTGCTAAAAAGAGAAGGGTCTGAACAGTGTTTGCCCTCTGTCCATTTTGCTCTGTCGTTATTGAATTGATGCATTCACTTATTAATGAGAGCACACTATTCTCACTAAGGCCCATCTCCCATCTCTCCTCTTATAAACTTCTTTCTTTCCTACCAGTCTCTCTCTTCTAGCCTCCTCTTACATCAGCCTCTACTCTTCCCTTTCTCAATCTTCCACCTCCTTGGCCAGGTTTCTTCCATCCACTACTGGTAACTTACAAAATGCAATGGTGGTAGTGGTGATCATGGTGATGGGGATGGAGGGTGTCTCCTCTGGTGGCAAAAAGGTACAAGCTTTGCCCTCAGAGTAGCACTGACAGGGTAAGGAGAGGAAGAAAGAGTTGCATAGCTTTGGGGACATATTTTCCTTAATAGGAATGTTAGAATGGGGAGGGGAAATTTTGGGCTGGAAGAACATTCCAATATGGCTTCCAGATGTAGCTCCTGAAGTACTGCTGTTTTCATATGAGTATCCAGCTTAAAATCTTTCTGGAAGTCTATCCTCTCAGCAGCAGAAAGTCAAACTCTTGGTTATCCATTCAAGGCCTGGCCCAACCTATGTCTCCAGCTCCATCCCTTATTACTCAACTTTGATCTAAAGAGATGGTCCTGTCATGATTCCTAGAAGAGGTAGGTCACATAGACGCAGACACCACATGGTGTATGTGGAGCTGCAGGCTGTTCCAATGTTGCTAGAGCATAACATATGAGATGGGGAGTGCTGTACTCAGAGTTGGATAAGATCTTGTGGAGAAGGAAGTGTGAAGGCCAGATTCAAAAGTAAGGCTTCTGCTTTTGTCTCACTCCCTCATCGTACAGTTCCCTTTTAAGAGACATATTAGCCAGGGTCTAATCAGGGGACAGAAACTATGCCAGGTATCATGAGCATTTTAAACATAGGGAATTTACACAAAAGACTTTTAAATAGCCAAGAATAATTGCTTACTAACTGAAAAGGCAAAAGAGAACACAAGGGTATCAGGGACTTAGCAACTTCAGGAAGCAGCTACCATCCCTAGAACCGGGGGCCACACAGAGCTGAGAGTTAAACCTCTGAGAAGGGGTAACTTCTTGTTTGGAGCTAATGTCTCTGAGCTTGCAGAAGGGGCCCCATAGAGCTGAGACTCAAACCTTCTAAGGAAGTGGTCTACAACTGATGGCTCTGAGGAGGCACAGAGAGTCCGTGTAGAGTCTGTGTTGGAAAAACTTCAAACTGTATTCAACTGCTGCTATGAAACAAATTGCCATCGCTGGGCAAATAAGTCTGACAGAAACAAGACTCCAAGAGGAAGGACCAAATTCCCTACTTGTCTTTCAGCTCTTCAGTCTTCCTCCAGCAGCCTTGATTGACAGAGCCTCAATTGATACAGGTCAGTAGCCAAGTAGAAGCCACAGCATCATAAAGCAGAATTTAGGAGGATGAGTTCAAATTGAAAAGACAAGTCTGTGACAGGTTACCCCTTTGGATACTCAATATTTATACAGTCCTTTCTTTGAACTTCTTACAACCATTAAAAACCATCTTATTCTTTTATCTGACAAGATGCAACCTTCTATTGTACAAAGAAAGACATTCTCATTCTTTCCTTCAAAATGAGGAGTTGCAATCGTTCAACAGTCATTGGATTCATTTTTGGGAGACAGTCACACTATCTACTACTAGGTTATGTTAATCCTCTCCTCAAAGGTAGTCACAGTTCCATCACCTGAATATTGTTTTTCCTTCAAGAGTAAATTGCAAAGCTAATCTCCAACAATGTGTATGGTGTAACATAATAAGGGAAGAAAGACAGAAAATAAAATAATACATACACACAGAAAGAAGAAAATATGTATAATGGCTACAGTCTTTGTTGATATAGCTGGTCATAAAGTGTGTGTGTGTGTGTGTGTGTGTGTGTATGTCTGCCTGTCTATGCATGTGCAATCTTCCTTTTTCCACTACCTGTTTTGTGTTTTCATCATCCTCAGCCAGGACATCAGTTGAGTATTTCAGTATTTCTTACTTATTGGGATGACTCGAACCTTTATTCCTAAAGAGTCTGAATCCTTAGAGATCCTGTGTATTTTTGTTTGCTATGATTTCTATTAACTTTTAACTTCCATTAGCATGGAAGTAGTGTGGGATGCCCCAGAGAATTCCCTGAGCTCTAGGTATAGACATTTCTGCAACCAGCTCTTGAATCAATTACCCCAACTAGTAGAGTAATCCCCTTTTCTTATCTGTTGATTCAGTGGCACAGGAACCCAAAATGGCCAGAGAGGAGTCTCAACTTCCAATTCAATGGAATCACGGTTACTTCTCCTAGTGGGAGCTTTTCTCCTCGGGATCCAAGATCTCCAAAGTAGCAGAGCTCAAAGTTGCAGTGACAGGAAGCAAAAATTCTGTGAGTTATTAAGTGTAATGGTGAGAGGAGCCACTTCCACTCTACCCTTTGATTCTAAGATCTATGTATTCTAGCCATGAAAAAAATAGCACCATATATTGGTCCCTGATTCAAAGTGTATACTCTATGCTGTATGGCAGAACACCATTATTTCAGAGGGCTATCTCCTAATTGGAAGAACCACAGCTGAGACTTAAGTAGCTCATTTCACCATTATTTTAGGCCAGTTGTTTCTGGGTGATAAGGTATATAATAAGAGTGAATTCCATGGACCTGAGCCCGTTGCCACACTTCTTTTGCTGAGAAATGAATTCCTTGATTAGAATCAATGTTGTGAGGAACACCACAATGGTGAATAAGGCATTTTGTAATCCCACGGATAGTGGTGCTAGCAGAGGCATTACAAGCAATGATGGCAAATCTATAACCCAGAGTACATGTCTATCCCATGTCTAACTCTCTGCCCACTTCATGATGGAGGGAGTCCAATGCAGTCAACCTGCTACCAGGTGGCTGGCTGATCCCTCTGGTAAATGGTGCCATATAGGAGGCTATGTGCTGATCTCTGCTTTTGGGAGGTTAGGTATGGCAATAGGGATAGGCAAGTTAGCCTTGGAGAGAGAAAGTTCATGTTATTGATCCCATGAATAGCCTCTATCTATGCCATCATGGCACTTTGTACCTAGGCCCACCGATCAAGTACTGGAGTGCCTAGGGAAAGAGTCTGACTGACATCCAAAGAATATGTTACATGTTCTCCCTGCTTAAGAGCCTCATCTGCACTGGATGCCCTTTGGTGAGGATTTATATGGCACACAAATATCCTCCTAGCTTCATAGCTGGCACAAGAGTTATGCCCAAATGAAAGGTCACTGCATCTACAAGAACAGCTCTCCCTCAACTTCTGCTTCTAAATGCTTCTAAGACAGTGGTAGTTGGTAAAGCCAAGCACAGGCTGAAGCTCAGCAGGTGGCACCTACCCATCTGGCCCTCCTTGGGGAACTATTTCTTCTTCAGGAGCTCTACTAGCACTGTCTGACTGTATAATTAATTTTCTTGGCACTTAGCTCTGTCTGCCTTGTGTTATTCTTCTTTACTTGCAAATACACGCTTAAGGACAAGTTTAAATTAATCCTTGAGGATGGCGCAGTATATACATCTTTACATCAACAGAGGCTTGCTATGTGGCTCTTACTCAGTAAATACCAAGATGCAGGGGAAAGAGTTTGGTATTTAGGATAAGAAGCCCTAAATTTGAGGTCTCTTATGTTCCTTCTCCACGTGCCCTTAGACAAGATTTCACATTAATCCCATCACCCCTAAATACAGTTTGTCCAGCAATGTGCTACTGCTTGATGTTTTTTGCCTCCACGCTTTTGCTTATGTTGAACATTCTCTTATTTTTATGAAAGAAGATGCCTTCTTTTTTTCCTTATAGAAGCTACAAGTCCCACAATGCACAGAATTCCCTTCAAGGAAGAGGCTAGTCACAATCTCTGAAAAGACTCAAAATGAGAGGTTTGTAAAGCAAACTGCTATGTCTGTTACTTCAGCTGGTCCCAAAGTTGTAGTTGATATTCCTCACCTTCCTCTAGATTTCTTTGCCCTCAGTGAGCATTCTGACTCATCTTGGTAGGGCCACCCTGCCTTTCATCCCTGAGGAGTCTGAGCCTTTAGTAGCCTTTTTTGGGCTGTGGTTGCTATAATGCATATTTAGTGTTATCTCTGGGCATGAAAGCACCAAGTGACATACCTGCAAACCCCTAGATACCAGACATATTTCTCCCTATTCTTATTGTGTAGCAATAACCCCAAATCCTCATCGAAATCAGGGTGTGTTTCCCAGCCTGATTGGTAGTTTTCCTTGGCCATTATATATATGGCCATATTTTTGTGGCCTATTGTTCCATTGTTATGAATATCCCAAAGTAGTTAGATGATAGTCACAGCTTTCAGTTCAGCAAAATCTTTACTGTGTTCCCTGACACATGTATTCTGCCCCTGGGAACCCGGGCCTCTAACCTGGTTTAGTGTAGTGTCATGGAGTTAAGAAGGACAGATTCCTTATGTGGGTTACAGGAAGTGATGGTAAGAGTGACCATTCCTACTTCTACCCCTTGATTCCCATTTCTGTAAATTCTAGCTATTGGGGCTAGAGCAGCATACATCAGCTGTTATTTCAGCACATCTAATCCACCTTGGAGGATGTCATTCCATAGAGTAATGACCTTTGCTGGCATCTTAGTTGGAGCTTTAGCAGGTCAGTCCACTCTTCAACTGGACTGGCTATTTTGGGGTGATAGAGTACCATGTTAGATCAGTGTATTCCATGGTCATGGTCTTGGTCATGAGCCTATCAGTTCACCTTTTTTTGGGTCATAAAATGGGAGCTTTGATCCAAAGCAACATTGTATGTGATATCATGTTTATAGGTCAGACATCTGGTAAGCCCTTGGATGGTAGCGTCAGTGGAGGTATTGTAGGTATTATAGGCAAGGAAGGCAAAATCATCCAGAGTGACAATTCTGGCAAGGAAAAATTGGTGTAAGGGTCTGATGTAACAGAGCGTCTCCAAGTGGCTGGCTGGTTTCTGGAAAAGTTGTGCCATATCAAAGTTCAGGGCAGGTCTCTAATGTTGCATGTCAGGCAGTCATCAGTGGAAATAGCTCAATCAATCATGATGAGAGAGAACCCAGGCTTTGGGGTCCATGTGTAGCTTCCATCCCTTTGATCATTGCTGCTACTCTGTTTATGGGATCATTGCATCCACACTGGTTGGCTGAGGAGATGGGCTGGCTGATTCCATAGGACAAATCTATGGTTATTGAGCACTTCTTCAGTAGTAGATGATCTCTGGTGTGTATCAGGAGGTACAAAGGTCTTTGTGCTTTATGCCTACTCCTATAGGCTTATTTGCTTATCTCTTCACCAGACCTCCTTGTTCCTAACCTTCCAAGTGTGTTCCTTCCAGGTTCCTTCCAGCCAAACCACTTGCCACTCAGGAGTCCATGTATATACATAGCACAGGTTTCTTTTCCTTCACCTGTGGTCAATGACAAAGCATAATGTTCCCTGTCTGCCCACTGGGAATATTTACCACTGGGAAAATTTTCTTTAGTCACTCTTGAGTAGGGCTTTAATACAACTACAATTTTTGGCTAATATTAACTTATTGTACTTTTTACAAACCAGACTGAGGTCTTTCTTTTTCCTTAGTTGGTCATTTGAGGTATTGAATATGAATTAGGGGAGAGGCATCTTTGAATAGAGGTAGGAAACATGGAAGTCTAGCCCACCTATGAACATACTGTGACATAATTAGAAATATATATTTGGTCTCTGTCCTCAAAGACCTGTCACAGAGCTTCCTGGCACAGAGCTTCTAAGACCCTTGGAATCTCAGAACTGATAAGACTGTCTTTGTATATGTTAATGAAATGATGGTGGCTAAAAGCCACTAGATAGCTTCAGGGTGGGGACTGGTTGCTAGAGGAATCAACCATGTGATTAAAGGGTTGGAACTTTCAGCCCCATCCCCAAACCTCTAGGGAGGGGAGAGAGGCTGGATATTGAGTTCAATCACCAAAGACCAATGATGTAATCATCCATGTCTGCATAATGGAACCTCCATAAAAACCCTAAACAACAGGGCTTGGAGAGTTTCCAAGTGCATCTGGAGAGGACATGAAAGCTCTGTACCCCTTCCCACTAACCCTGCCCTATGTAATTCTTCATCTGTACCCTTTATAGTATTCTTTAGAATAAACCAGTCACAGTGAGTAAGGTGTTTCCCTGAGTTCTGTGAGGCATTATAGCAAATTATTGAACCTTAGGAGCAGGTTGTGGGAACCCCTGATTTGTAGCCAAGTGGGTCAGAAGTACTGAAGGTCCAGGACTAGTGATTGGCATTCTGAAGTGTGGACAGTCTTGTGGAACTGAGCCCTCAACCTGTGGGGTCTGATGTCAATTCTAAGTAGATAGCATCAGAACTGAATTGAATTCTAGGACACGCAGTTAGTGTCCAGAGAATTGAAGAATTGTTTTTTGGTGTGAAAAACAAAAAACAAAAAACAAACAAAAAAACCCCCACACATTTGGTGACATAAGTGTGGTGAGTAGAGAAAAAATAACTGTTTATGGTTTTTTTTTTTTTTCTCTAGTAATTCACTTGTGTCTTCTGGACCTGCTCTGGCTCAATCCAAAATGTGCTATGTCCATTATATGATGAATTTCTGTTGTGCCCACTCAACCTTATAGCTTGGTAGATCTGATAATGCCCAGATCCTAATGGACACCTCTGGTTACATAGTTTCTTGATTTCACACATGTCTCTAGGGCCCAGTAGCATGTCAGGGGTCTCTCCAGTTGGTGCTTACAAAAGACTCCAGAAAATAATCTTATATACAATGGATAACTCTCTCTGCCTCTGGTTTACATGGCCTGAGTGGCATGACAGCTTGTACCCTTAGCCTAGATATGCTGCAAAGCCTGTTCTTGTTGAAAGCCTTCCAAGGCACCTGATAATAGGTCAAAGCAGTATTCCCAAGTACAGTTTATATCCCAAATGCATGCCTTTTTCTTAGTGGTAGGAGATGTTAGATCTAAGAACTTGTCATTTATCTTAGAGACAATGTCTCAGCCTGTCCCAGATCACTAGAGTACTGAAAGCTTCACGTATCTGACAGAATTCTCAATCTTCATGGAATTTTTCTCTTATTTGCTGCAGTCATTTTCCTTAGTAGGTTATCTAGAGCAGTAATATTCAAAGTATGGTTTGTGAGTGAAGCTGACTTATGAACTATCTGTCCCCATTCTGCAGTGAGATAAATGCAGAAATTGAAAGGTAAGCTTTTAGAAAATTTTATAGCAACTTGACATTGTGGTGACATCTAAGTTCTTGATAAGTAGATTTGTCTTACTTAACCAGGTTAGATGCATTTTGGCTGTTATTGAACTCACACAAGGAGTTCTGTGTAGTATAAGCTGTGTATTAGTCACATAATGTGATATTTTAAGGATAGTTTGTCAACTGTAATCTCTGTAAGTAAAACCATGAATCAACTTCTTTTATTAGAAGATAACCTACGTTTAAGTATAATTTTATAAGATAAAGTATTAGGGATGAATAATGAAGAACTGAAGAATGATTTTGAAAATATAGCATCACTCATATGCTCATTGCCATACTACTTACAATAGCAAAGACATGGAATCAACCTAGGTGCCAATGAATGCTGGATTGGATAAAGAAAACGTGGTGCATATACACTATGGACTACTATGCAGCCATAAAAAAGAATGAAATCCATGTCCTTTGCAGCAACATGGATTGAGCTGGAGGCCATAATCCTAACTGAATTAATGCAGGAACAGAAAACCAAATATGGCATTTTCTTGCTTATAAGTGGGAGCTAAACATTGAGCACCCATGGACATGAGCATGGGAACAGCAGACACTGTGGACTACTAGAGTATGGAGGGGAAAGAGGGGGTCATGGGTCAAAGAAACTACTTGTTGGGTACTATGCTTGCTACCTGAGTGGAATATACCCATGTAACAAGCCTGCATATGTACACCCATATCTAAAATAAAAGTTGAAAAAAAAAATATAGCATCACTTGTTTCCTTTTGGATAAAAGTTGAAAATGAATACCCTGAGATTGCTCAAAATGATTTTAAAATCTTTTCTTCCGTTCCTGGCTACATGCCTTTTTAAGATTAGTTTCTCTACTATGAGGGTCATGTCATTGAAATAAATCATAGAAATGATTTAGATATACATTATTCCTTGTGAGTAGGATTATCATCAATTTAATCTAGTTTAGATAATTTTATAAGCAAGAAGCAAGCATGCTTAAAGGTATTTAATATGGGGAAAATCAATATTTTGCTCATAACTTTTTGTTTATTTATAAATAAAGAATGACAAAAAAAGTTTGAGCCAAGCATGGTGGCTCACGCCTGTAATCCCAACAATTTGGAAGGCACAGACTAGAGGATTTCTTGAGCACAGGAGTTCAAGACCAATCTTGACAACATAGTGAGACTTTATCTCTACAAAAAATAAAAAATTAGCGGGCATAGTGGTGCATGCCTGTAGTCCCAGCTATGTAGGAACCTGAACTGGGAGGATTGCAGCTCAGGAAGCTGAGGCTGCAGTGAGCGATGATCATGCCACTGCAATTCAGCCTAGGCAACAGAGTGAGACCCTGTCTCAAAAAAGAAACCCAAAAAACCTTGAGTGTAATAGTGATTTTTAAATTAATCATCTAATGTATACTTTCAGTGAACAAAGTGTACAGTTTTAAAAAGCTTTTTTCTATATTTTTCTTGATTATAATTATTGAAATGTAACATTATATGTGTTGAATCTAGTAATTCAAAATCATTTTGTATGTCTTTATTTCATTTTTCTAGTAATTCATTTTTGTTCAAGTTTATAAAATGTCAGTCCATCATGAATTGAAGAATAAAACTTAGCTTTTCTAAGAATGTTTGAAAAACACTCATTTAGGGTACTTTCTACTTTAATTCACCAAACACAATCACCAATATAGTGGGCTCCTTGATGGTCTGCAGAATGTCAAGATGAACAAGGTCCTTATGGATGACACTATGGCAAAGAGTTGACGACATAGCTTTTGGGAAAGATTGTGCCTGTATACTGCTGTCCTTACCATGTAAGTGCACACTTTCAAAATCTTTTCTATTGATGGGAACCAAGAACACATTTGCCAGATATTAGCTATATTCCCAGCTGGGTTGATCTAACCCTATATAGATATAACACCTGACACATCAGCTACATTTGGGACTACTATTTGGTTAAGTTTAGGTAATATATGATTATCTGTCATAATCAATCAGATTTTCTCAGGGCCAAGATAGATCAGTTGAAAATAGGCATGATGTGAATTACTCCTACACCATATAAATTTTTGATGTTGGTGGTGACACTTATGCAATTCCCTCAGTTGCAACATTGTTTCTGATATACTATTTTGGCCAGAGCTGAGGGTAAGGAGTGTCAGGGGCTTCTACATGATTCTTTTTGCCTACCTTAAAAGTCTTACCTGACAGGCCAGGGAATCAACATATGGGTTCTGCCAGATGCCAAAAATGACCACAGGATGGCTTGATACACTCAGAGGGACTTACTGTGGATGGGCTTGGCCCAAGCTCCATTTACCGTCTGGCTTTCATAAACCTCCACTCTAACCAGAGGATCATGATCGCATTTTGAGTTCCCTGGTATCAGAGTCAGCTCAAATCCTATACCTAATGGTTCTTGAAAAGTCAAGGTGTTTTCTTTTTCTCAGGGCACAGTTATCCTGGCAAATATTCTCATGTCACTAGTACCAGTGGAAGGTGTCCAGTTTCCAGGTTCTTGGCATCCTGAACAAAGAATTGGACAAAATGTATAAACAAAGCAAGGAAAGAATGAAGCAACAAAAGCAGAGATTTAGAGTCCCTATTTTCTGGGGTTTAAATACTCTCTAGAGTTTCCCATGGGTTACTTGGTGTACGCCCTACATAAATGAAGTAGTGGCCCACAAAAGCTTACACCCTATGCAAAGCATCTGATTGGTTGTGGAAAGCAACCAATCAGAGGCTAAATTGAAGTTACAAAGTTACACTTCTATGCAAATGAAGACTTGGCCCACAGTCAGTCTGATTGGTTGTGGGGGATTTGCAAAGGGAGTAGCCTCCAGTCCTTTCTTGCTATTTGTTACTTAGGTGTGGAAAGTTGGGGTTTTCCTTTTGATTTAGCTATAGAAAGCATGAATTGGCCTTAGGTTCCCTGCCTCCAGACCCTATTCTCCTGTCTCATCACTTTGGGGAAGGGTTGGGGTAGTAAAATTGTGTATATTTGTAGTGACATTGTAGAATCTTTCCACAAGGTGACCCACACTCCACTTCATCTAAGGGCTCTGGACCTGCTCTAAATATTGAAACTGGGTGAGGGACTGTAAATTTCCATTGTGGCAACTGATGTTGGCCTTCTCCTAAGCTCTTGTTTTTTTGTTTTGTTTTGTTTTTTTGTATGCAATCAGCATGATACTGTAGGTAGCTTTCTATTTCTCCCTGATCAATTACCTTTACTACACATATTTGCAGCTCAAGCCCCTCCCACAATGCCTCAGATCTTGCAAACTGTTTTGATAATTATACCCATTTTGCTTCTAATGGTTAAACGCTGCCACCTGTCCTTTGCTATGTAAAATTCTATGACCTCCCCCCTCCCCAAGTGTATCACTTAGGATTCAATCAGGGAAGCTGAACAAGTGGGAGATGTATAGAAATTTATCACACGGAGTTAGCACGCATGATGGTGGGGACTGAGTAGGCAGGTCTGAAATCTGCCGGACAGGCTGTCAGGAACGCAGGCTGGAACTCTCAGGCATGGCTGAAGCTGCTGTCCACAGACAGAATTTTTTCTTCTCTCAGTGAAGCCTTAACCCTGCTTTAATGGGCTTTCGACCAATTAAATTAGGCCTGTCTAGGTTATCTATTGCCACTACTTCAGGTCACCCGATTATGAACTTTAAGCACATCTACAAAATACCTTTACGCCAACACGTAGATTAGTGTTAGATCAAATAACTGGGGACTTTAGCCTAGCCAAGTTGACACATCAAAAAGACCATCACAGACCACCCCTTGTTAACTCGGCACTCATATACATCTCCTTAAACCATGCTTAATCTCCAAATAAAGATAATAACAAGGTTGTACTTCTGCCTAACATGGTACAACAGTCCTGAGTACAACTGAAACTTTCCCTAGAAAAGAATACAAAGCCCTTGGATGATGTTCACTGCTTTTGCCTTGTATCTTAAGTACTGAGATATAAAGTTAACTATTAGTAATATAGCTTATGTTAGATGATAAAGAAATAAGTGAAAAATATTTGGTGTATCTATATCTATGTCTATATATATTCATAAAAATAAGGGAGAAATGCTCATAACTAAGACAAGCCTTGTTTATTCAATGGTCACATGGTCATAGCTGGTATGTAATCTGCCTTCTTCTACCCAGTCCACATTCCTTTTGTCCTCCACAAGCAGCTTTGCTGGTCTTGTTCTTTGCCTGCTGAGGTGACTCAAACCTTCATTCCTGAAGAATCTCTGCTGCTAACAGTCCTGTCTGAATTGAGTTGTAGTTTTCCACTGACTTTAATCACAGGACATGGGAGTACTAAGAGGGGCCCTAAAGGATCTCTTGTATTCCGGATATACTTTTCCTTATCTTCCTTGTGTAGCAACAATCAACATTCCCCTTGGCAATCAAGATTAATCACCCCAACTCATACAGTAATTTCCTTCTACTGATTCAGAGACATGAGAAGCCCAAAGTGGCTGGGTGGCAGTCACCTAGTTCAGTGGGATCACTGTTGTGTCTATTGGTGGAAGAATTGTTCTCTTTGGAGGTAAGACCTCTAGACCAGCAGAGCCTAAAGTTTCAGAGATGGGAAGCAAATGTTTTGCTGTGAATCACTAGCAGTAATAGTTAATGAAGCCACTCCCATTTCCACTCTGATTTCTAGATACATGAATCCTGGCTATAGGAGAAACAACACCATATATTAAATGCTGATTTAGAACATATACAGCCTTCTGGGGGACCTTGTCCTAGCCCTGCAAGATATTGCCACCTAGCTGGCACTGTAAACCAAGTTTATGACAATCCTTCGTCATTCTCCAAAATCCATCTATCTTCTGCCTAGGTAAATTAAATGGGGAATGTGGTGGGAATCACTATTCCTGCATCTTTCAAGTCTTTAATGGTGGCATTGTTGGGGCTTAGAACAAGATACTCCAAAATATGGCACCTTGGCAATGAAAGAATTACAGAAGCAAAAAGGTTACTCTGACTTTCTTTCAGCTGACTCCCCTGAAGCATGGTCATAAAGAAATTCTCTGAACTTTCTCACCTGAAAGTAGGTCATAAGACTCTTATTCTAGAGGGGTCTTACCCTATACCCAGAGGCCAAGAAGAATATGAAAAAACAGGCCTTGTTAAGTTTCTCCCAGTTATTACCGTTAGGTTATACCCCTTTTTTGTCCAATTATGTCCACAACCATCTACTTCTTTCATCAGACGGCATAAAAATATGCAGTTTTCCCTGGGTCTTTGTGTCTTCATTTCTGAAGACTCCCATGTTATGTACAACTTTGGTTAAATAAATTTGCTATGCTTTTCCCTTGTTAATCTGTCTTTTGTTATAGGGGTGTTAGCCATGACCCTTGAGATAGGTGAGGAAAAGGTATTGCTTTCTCTCCCCTACAGCATTAATCTCTGAACTTCCTCAAGGAATGTTATATGACTTTTGGCTTACTATTTCTATAGGTAGATGCAGTTCTAGCGTCTCCCACTTGACCTTTCCCACCAAAATAGCCCTCTCTCCACAAGACAGGCACCCAATACAGGCATCCTGCCAGTTGCTGAGAATGTCTGTTCCAATTATGCATTCCAGAGCTGGGGAAATAACTACAGAATGGGTTCAAAGCTCCACTGTGCTCCCTGTAAGACAGGGATGAGCTAATAATTCTATTGATTATCTGGCTTGTATAAGCTCCTACTCCGATTAGTGGACCACAGTGACATTTTAGATCCTCAGGAATTAATGTCAACATAGAACCTATGTTTAGTAATCCCTGAAAGTTGTGACTATCTCTTTCCCTGATGCAGCTACCTTGTTAAATGACTGTAGATCCCTTTGGAGAAGGTCGGGGGCTGGGGGTGAGGGGGTGGGGAAGATTAACAGTATGAATTTTTGGCAACATAGTAGCATCTTTCCTTAAGGGAACCTGGGCTCCCTTTCATTCAGTGAGTTCTGAGTCTATAAACTGCGTCAAATCTGAGAATTGACTGAGGGGCCATGACTATTTGTTTTTGTAATTCAAATTAGACTTCTGTTCACTAGACTTAGAATTCTTCTGTTTATATAGGTCAGATAATAATTAGTGGACTGCACATCAATTTTTTTCCCTAGGGACACCATGATCAACTACCAAATGCCATAGATCTCTGAGAGCCAGACTATTCTGATAACTGTTTTGACTCTATTGTCCATTATAGTAACCATGCTTATCTGGACTTTGGACAGACCAAGTGTCACCCTGTTTGGGCCCTGCCACTCAGGATCCCATTGAGCCATTAAATTTAGGGATCCCAGTTCAATGGTAGCAGGTCCCACTTTAATTTCTGATCTACTGGAGAGAACAATCAATGAACTCTTTAAGGGTGCTGTGGCTCCCCTCATGAGTTTTATTTCTCACAGTCATGGGGGAAAATGTTTCCTCTGGACCCCTCCTTGATATGGTTTGGCTGTGTCCCCACCCAAATCTCATCTTGAATTGTAACTCCCACAGTTCCTATGTATCATGGGAGGAATCTGGTGGGAGGTAATTGAATCATGGGGGTGGGTCTTTCCGGTGCTGTTCTCGTTATAAGGAATAAGTCTCACAAGATCTGACGGTTTTAAAAACAGGAGTTTCCCTGCACTCCTGTTTCTCTCTTTTCTTGTCTACCGCCATGTGAGACATGCCTTTGACTTTCTGCCATGATTGTGAGGCCTCCTCAGCCGCATGGAACTGTAAGTCCAATAAACCTCTTTCTTTTGTAGATTGCCCAGTCTCAGGTATGTCTTTATCAGCAGTGTGAAAACAGATGAATACACCCCTGGTGTAGGTGAACAGATTTCACATGATAAATTCACTCTAGTATTCCAGTCTTCCTAAGTCGTTGGATACCTTCTTCGATACTGTACCAAAGTATTTTGGGCATTTCAGTTTCATCTAGTGGAGGCCATATTTGGGTCCTTGTTTCAGCTAACCAACCAACCAACCAACTAACGAGATTGTTAAAGGTCTTCCCAGCCCTTCAAGCTGAGCTTGCATCCAGAATCTCTGCTTAGTGGGCCCTGTTAAATCAAGTTTAGCCTAAAGTTTCCTCCTTACATACTTTCAGTTCAACCTAAAGGTTTCTCTGTACATCATGAACTGCAAGTTTTGGCCAATCAAAGGTGGTCAACTGTTGAAACTGTTCAAATAATGGAAACACTGAGCTGTAACTAATCCAGCTTTTTCTGTACCTCACTTCCATTTTCTGTCCATCATTTTCCTTTTTCTGTCCATAAATCTTCTTCCACCACATGGCTGCGCTGGAGTCTCTGAGCCTGCTCTGGTTTGGGAGGCTGACCTTTTTGTGAATTTTTCTTTGCTCAATTAAATTTTTTAAAATTTAATTGGGCTAACTTTTTTTAAAACAGCCCATATCAATAAATTCAGCCTGACCCAATTTTATGTTCCTTTCACCTTGATCCCATACTCTTAGTATTCATTCCCACACATATTCTCCAGATTTCTATCTGTGTAAATTTAAAAAAAAGTCACTTTTTTTTTTTTCAAGACAGAGTCTTTCTTTGTCACCCAGGCTAGAGTATAGTGGTGAAATCATAGTTCACTGCAACCTCAAATTCCCGGGCTCAAGTGATCCTCCTGCCTTTGCCTCTTGGGTAGCTGGTACTACAGGCATGTGCCACCATGCCTGACTAATTTTTAAACATTTTATAGAAACAGAGTCTTGCTATGTTGCCCAGGCTGGTCTCGAGCTCCTGGGCTCAAGGGATCCTTCTGCCTCAGCCTCCTAAGTAGCTGAGACCATAAGCATATGCCACCAAACCCAGCTATAATGTAGCTGTTTTGATGTGTAGTGAACCTTCTTGTAGCTCATACTTTGTACCTTACCCTTTGAGGCCAGTTGAGAGTTGAGTCTATTACAGGTCTAGAAGCAAAGAGGATTGCCAGGGGTGGGTCCTGAGAAGAATCAGCAATGCCTTGTAAGGCAACTACTTTAGTGAAGATCATTAGCATTTCTTCAGGCAAAGGAGGGCAAACTCCTCAGTCAGGGGTAGAAGAGCTGCTTCTACAAAGAAGACTCAGCAGAGTTTAGGGGTACAAGGTCCTAAGATTCATTGGGATCTGCCCATATCTCTCCATTCTAATTTTCAGGATCTTACTTCTTCCCAATCCATGCCATAACTTTACTGGAAGATGCCATGCATGGAAACACAATCTGTATTGTAATTCAGTCACTTGCAGGATAAAATTCTGGGTTTGGATTTTTAGAACTCCCATCCCTGAGGCTACAGAAGATAAAGGTTTCTTTGAGGGAAGAGAGAGAAGCTTTCAGAATTCTATTCTAAGCTCAAAGGGAACTTTGCAAAGTTTTAGGCAGGGTAGTGACATGTATTGATTTACAAGTAAAAAAAGATTCTTTAGCCTCTGTGTTAATAATGACTTATAGGGGCAAATTAAGAGATTATTGCTGTAGTCCTCCCATCAGATGATAATGGCTTGGACCTGAGTGGTAGCAGTAGAGATGAAAAGCAGTGGATCAATGTGAAATATGCTTTGAAGGTATAGTCATAAGGAATTGCTGGCAGACGGGCTAGGGGGGTAACAGAAAGAAAAAAACGAAGGATATCTTCCAAGCGTTTGGCTTGAGCAACGGGGTAGATGGTGGTGACATTGATCCACATGAGAAATATGACAGTTACAGGTTTGGGGATGGGAGGAATCAAGAGTTAGTATGAGAAATCTTTTTGTAGACATTAATATGTAGATGTCAAGTAGGCAGTTGAATTTTGCCACCCACATATCTACTCCAAACAGGCTTCTATTTTTATATAGTCCATATTTAAATTTTGCCAAATTTACCAACGAAATGTCTGTTAGAGAAATTCTTTATTTGATGTAGGACCCAATCCTGTGTCATATAGGGCTTTCAGTTGTGATACCTTTTCAGTCTCTTTAACTGGGAACGATGCTTTAGCATTTCCTTGTCTTGTGACATTGACAGTTTTGAAGATTTCTGGCAAGTTGTTATGTTGCACGTCCCTCAATTTGGATATATATGATGATTTCCCCATGGTTAATTTCAGATTCAGCATTTTTGGCATGAGAAATATATAAATTATGTTGTGTCCTCCTCAGTGCATCATATCAGGAGGTACATGGTATCACTTTGTCCTGCTGTTGGTCTTATTTACTTTGATCCCCTGGTTAAGTATTATCCTCCAAGTTTCTCAACTGTAAGATTATCATTTCCTCCTTTGTAATTAATCATCTATGGGGATATACTTTGAGGCTTTAAATATCCTAGTCCTCATACAACTTGCACCCAATGTTTTCAGCATCAATTGATGATTCTTGCTTGAATAAATCATTATTTTGATATTTGCAAAATCGTGACTTTTTAAATGAAATAATTCCTCCTATATGTATTAGTTGCCAGTCTACTGAAAGGAAGAGTTACCATACACCATTGAAATGATATATGTGTCTCTCGCTAGGCTACCAACTTCCTGAGAGCAGGAGTTGTATTTTTATTAAACTCTAACACCAATGCTGTGTGGAAAGTTGATGCTCAATAAATATGTACTGAAATAAACAGTACTAAATTCACCCTCCAAATAGGTAACAAATTAAAAATATCTGCCCTCAAAAGTTTTAGCAAGGCTGAAATCAGATCTTGCACAGGAGAAAGCTTTGCAACCTATAACAAGCTTCATAGCTGTGTGCTGGGATCCTTGTTAGGGGCTCAAGCCCTGCCCATCTCAAGGCCACTGTGGCAGACCCATGACTCCCTAGCCCAGCAGGAGAATGGAAGTCAGTGGGAATGAATATGAAAATCAATGTCTAAGAAAATGGAGACAGCAGAAGGATGTCTCTGGAGGCTTTACCCTCCTTTTCTCCTCTTTGACTTCTTCAAGGAAGGGCTGGGTGGGTGCTCAGCTTTGTTGATTCCATTTCCCCCAACTCTCCCTCCCCTCTCTGCCACACCACTCTGCCTGTCTCTCCCACTCACTCTCCTCTGGAAAAGCAGAAACTTTCCTGCAGCTGTCAGGCTTCTTTCCCTGAAGAATATCTCTAATCGCCCCGCCTGATTGGGTCTCGTTAGCGGGCTGGTGGCATTGATTGTACTCAATCAGCATCCTCCTGCCCAGCTGGGAAAATGTCCCATTTGTTCCCCCATTTTATCTACTCTTCCTTCTACAACTATTTTACAGTTTTTTTGGGATTTAAAAAAACCCGAGCCCCCAAATCAGAATTTTATGCTATCCCTGGTTGTGAGACTCTTTATGACTTTGCCCAAAGGTTTTCTGCTTTCTCTATCCCAGGGAATTTCTGGAAGTTTCCTGTGGGAACTCTGGGGACACTCACAGTCTTCTCCGTAACCCTCACTTGTCAAGAACAGCATTTTCTTACCCTCACACTTAACAAAATGTATTTGCGTAAATTAAATGAACTCATTTGATTCTCACAACAATCCCGTAGCATAGATATTAGTATCATCACCACCCCATTTGGTGGACAAAAAAACTGAGGGCCAGGAAAGTAAAGGGACTTGCCTAGATCATACACCTAGGAGGGAGAAGAGATGAAACTCAAACCCAGGTACTTGGTTCCAAAGTATGGCATTATTCTTATACTTTTAAGCCCCAGACTTGGCCCCAGTGATGGCAGCCTCATCCCATGGCAGAAGGTAGTTCTGATTCTGGGAAGGCCAAGGTAGTATCAGGCCTCCCTTGCAAAGCCAACAAGGGTCCCTGTGCCTATAGGTGGAGTAGGCAGTCTCTTGGGAGTCCTAAAGGACCCTTCCCCCAACTCCAAATCTCTCCTTTGCTGATCCAACACAATGGGGAGGCATATGTTCACCTCATTCCTCTAAGTGAAGAGATCTGAAGAAATGCACTCCAAGATTGGTTAGTTTAGCCCAGGTGGAGGGAGAGAAGAAAGAGGAAAAAGTTCAGGTCATGACAGGAGACTCCTCTAGGCAGGGAATGCCTAGGTGGGGCACAGAGGAACTTGAGTCCTTCTCTGCCTCTGGCATCTGGTACAGAGTGCAGCGTCACGTGACTAATGGGCAAGAGCATGTTATCTCAAGACCTGGCTTCAATGTCTAGTTTTCCTGCCCACTGGGTGTGTCACCTTGGGCAACTCACTTATAGTATTTGCCTTGACTAAATGTAGTCTGGGGATTGAGGGAGTGGGAGCCAAAACTATCCTACTATCCCCCCAAAAGATAATATGTAAATGTGGGAAGTATAATAGAAATGAGATTCAGCATGTATACTGTGTACCACGTCAGAATTCTAAGTGTTCTATGGTAATGTGAAAAACTGTAAAATCTCCATCAAGGCTGAAAAGGAAAACTATGAGCATTTTGATATGATTCAACTGCTCATGCTTTAATCTAGACAATTCTACACAGATGGCAAACTGCTTTTTTACCCATGTTCATGCTTGCAGGGTTTTGTCTTATCTGGTTTGCTCCTTTCCTACTTCCCTTTAGTTGTCTGATGTTTGGGTTGCAGCTTGTTTATTGGTCACTATGTTTATTTGGACATAATATCAAAACAAATATTTTTCCCCCTCAGTACTTTTTTTTTTTTGAGATGGAGTCTTGCTCTGTTGCCCAGGCTGGAGTTCAGTGGTGTGATCTCAGCTCACTGCAACCTCCACCTCCCGGGTTCAAGCAATTCTCCTGCCTCAGACTCCTGAGTAGCTGGGATTACAGGCATCTGCCACCACGCCCGGCTAATTTTTTGAATTTTTAGTAGAGACAGGGTTTCACCATGTTGGCCAGGCTGGTCTAGAATTCCTGACCTCAGGTGATCCACCTGCCTTGGCCCCCCAAAGTGCTGCTATTACAGGCATGAGCCACCACGCCCAGCCAGTAAATTCTTAATGCTCCCTAAGACTTTAGCATCAGAGAAAGTGGAACTTGCTCCTGCCTCTCACTGACACTGAACATGTTAGCCATGGCTGCTGATACATTGTCTCAGTTTCTTCATAAGTGAGATAGGAGTGAGAATATCTCTCATGAGGTTGTTATGAGAATTTAGTGAGATACTGGGTGTGAAAGTGTTCTTTAAGAATAAAAAGCACTATACAGATTTAAGGGATTTTTTATACTTCTATGTACTTCCCTACATGTTATGTTTCATAATTGCTTACCTTCTCACTTTTACACAAATGTAATTAACTGGAGGGTAGGGAGGTCTACTGTATTAATATCTATATTTCTGATATATTGCATATTGTCTGAGACAGAGCAGGTACTTAATAAATTAGATGGATGGATGATTGGATGAGTGGTTGGGTAGATGGACGGACGAATGAATAAAATGATGCTTGAGAATTAGACGACAGTGGAGCTGAAAAGGGGTACAAAGTTCATTAACAGCAATTACTGTTGTAATTTAATTTACCTCCTTTAGCCTCACTAACACCTGTGAGGCAGGTATTATTATTCCCATTTTACGAATGAGGAATTGTCAGCTCAGAAAGACTCATAGCTTGTAAGTATCAGAGCTGGGATTCAAGCCAGATCCATTTCCAAAGCCCAAGCTCTTTCTACCATACCAGCACAATCTCAGCAGTCTCAAACATTCTATCCTGAAGATTTCTGCTCTCATTGGGCCTCAATGCTCTATCATTAGGTGGTTTCATGGTTTGATGATGTCCAGAGTTGAACTTCTCCTGGGGTCCAAGTTGTTTGTGCTCAGAGCTACGTGGAAGAAAGGCAGGCATAGGGCCTTGGAGTTCATCATCTTGCCAGGCATCAATGGCTGCAATCCAGTGGGCAGTGGTTTCCCTTAGCTCTTCCTGAATGAGTTGAGTGATCTGAACACCTGTGCAGTTAGATGGCCTCCTTGAAGGGTCAGACCCATTATCTGCTCCCCATCACAGCATCCGCTGCTGGCTAGCTGGGCCCTAGGGCTGCCAAAAGGAGTAAATATAGCCAGAGGTACCTGGTGCTGGTTGGGGACCAAAATTAAGACCTCTTTCATGAAAGCAGAGAAAGACGAAGGACTGCAGAAGAGCAGAATTTCCCGCCAACAACCTTTTGAGTCTCTGGATACACCTATGTCCTTCCAAATTATGTAAACCAATGTATTTGCTGTTTTGGTCATGTTCACTTGAGTTGGGATTCTGTCACTTGCAACCAAAGAACCTTGATTAATAAACTGCTCCTTACTCATTTTCCCACAGCATGCTGCCTATGCTTTGTTCTATTATTTATGTATATCTTTCTCTCTACTAGACTCGAAGTCCCCAGAAAATATGGGCCATGTCTTATTCATTTCTGTGTTCCTCATACCCCAGTACAGAGGGAGCCTGCCACATAGATGGTGATCAATAAATGTGTTTTAGTAATTACAATGTATAAGTCTTTTATATTTGGAGATTTGTCTTGATTTCCTGTGGCACTTATTAAGCACCTACTATGGGCCTATGCCTGTACTAGAGGGTTCTATAGGGACATCACATTATTTCAACTTTATCTCTCATAGGTCTTTCAGAACAGGCACCATTTCATGATCTGCCACCATCATTCCTTCTGTCTTCCTTTGCAAAGTACAGAGAGTCCCCCTCAAGCCACTCAGCAAACACATAGTCAGAATATGATGAAAATACTTGGAACCTTTGTTTTAAAATCTTGTTAAATTTTCTGTTTAAAAATGTTTTGTTCACATAGTGATAGGAGGTCTTTTAGAAATCAGTTCTAAGGAGCAGTCTTCCCAAGGCAGTGTGTCTGTATTCAAAGCAGTTTGGAGAAAGAGCTGGTTGCTAAGGGCAACACTAACTTCTAAGGAGGAATCTTTGCATGTGGATATAAAACCAATGCCCTGGGACCCTGTAGGAAGGGGGTCTTCTCACAGGGGAGTGAATAAATGGAAAGTGGCTGGGAAACCCAGGACCATGCTGGTGCCCTCTTGGAGACTGGCAGGCTGTTCGAGCCACTTGCATATGGCGTGAGGCCATAACCCAAGCACACAGGTGGCAGCTGTGCTCCCTCCAACAAGATTGCTTGGGAGGCCCATTCCGTGCAGTGGGGCAGTCCAGACTTGAGCTGGGGTGTTGCATCTCTGGTTACTCATTGTTATGGTATTTTACTTATTGATTTTATTTCTTAAATCACCATAGAATAAGATTAACTGCTTTCTCTTGATGTACAGTTTTATGAATTTTAACACATGCATAGATTTGTGTTACTACCACTGTAATCATGAGACAGAACAGTTTTGTTATCCCCTGAATTTTCTTGCCCTATCCCTTTATTACAACAACACCTTCCCTCCACCTCCATCCCCTGACTGCCACTGATCTGTTCTCCATCACTCTACTTCTGTCTTTTCAAGAATGTAGGAATAAATGGACTCATACAGTGTATCACCATTTGTGACTGGCTTCTTGGCACAGTGCCTTTGAGATTTATCAAAGTTCTTGTGTGTATCCATTGTTTGTTCCTTTTTATTGTTGAATAGTACTCCATAGCATTCATACATAGTTGATCTTCATTGTTCCTGGATTCTACATTTGCAAATTTGCCTACTTGCTAAAATTTGTAACCTAAAAATCAATACACCTGGCACTTCACAGTCAATTGCAGACATGGACAGAGTGGTGAAGAATTTGACATGCCTGATGCACACATTCCCTGCTGAGGGTGAATAAGGCAATACCCTATTTTCTTTTTTCAGCTCTTATGCTATAATAGTGTCCTTTTTGTGGTCTATTTAGTGAAACAATTTTTTTTTGCATTGTTGTGCTTTTTGTTGGTGACTTCACCTTTAAAATGGGCCCAACCTGGGAGACTGAGGCAGGAGTAATCTCTTGAGCCTAGGAGTTCGAGGCTGTGGTGTGCTACAATCACACCTGTGACTTGTCACTGTGCTCCAGCCTGGGCATCATAGAGAGACCCCATCTCTAAAAAGAAAAAAAGGGGGCCTGTGAATAGTGCTGAAACGCTGTCTAGTGTTCCTGCCTTGCGGAGAAAATAGGTGTTTTTCGATGTTTTGTTCATGCATGAGTTATGCTGCTGTTGGCCTTGAGTTCAATGTTAATGGATCAACAATCCATATTAAATAAGGTGTCTTTAAACTGAAACACACATTTTAAAAAGTTATATATTGATCAGTTGGTGAAAATTTTGTAACCAGAGGCTTGCAGAACCTAACACTTTATTTCCCCTAGGAACAAAGGTTCAGTATTTGCTAATTCAGTGTGTGCAATGACTTTATAGAACATAACTACCATCAGTAATGAGAACTGACTATAATTGTGGTATTTATTTAGCAGAGCTCTGGGCTAGTTACAGTGGGGCTCCAGTAGTATTTAAGACCCCGTCCCTGACCTCAGGGTGCTTATAATCAGGTTGAGTTGATAGCTCTTTCCTAGCTATGTCACTTTTATTCTCTTAGTGTTTGGAAGGAATGAAGCTGAGATTCCAAGTGCCCCAAGTACTGGATAAATTGTTCTCTGCAGAACAAGGGGGAAGAATGAGCTTGTTTCTCAGAAGAAAGAGAAGTAAAGGGCAAGAGCGAGGAAGTGAGGTCATGAGAGACTGTGTGTCTGCCATGGCCTCTGTCCCAGATGCCACACATTTCCAGGAATGTTTCTAAATGCGGAAATGCTTGGGGTGCATGTGTCTTTTGCAGAACTTCCAGGAGAGCCCAAGCTTCATGCCCTGGGCAGTGCCAAGCAGCATGGAGAGAGCGTGGATGGGTGCAGGAGCAAAGACCACGGGAACATACAGCAACCAGTGGTAGAAACTTGTGCAAATTGGGGGAGACTCTGGACTCCTGCAGGCTGAGCACTGGCAACTTGGGTCAAGCTTACCAACATTTGGGGTGGTGGGGTGGGACAGAGAGGCCTCAGCTGATACCTGGGCTATACATAAAACAGCAGCCAACAGCCAGGGGACCAGAATCACGGACTACTACAGTGTGTAGAACACACTCAGGGATTATCTGAGTCAGATGTGGATGGGAGACGTCTGGGAGGGCTTCATCTTCATCCATGTTCCAGACTGAAAGTAAAGGTCCTTTCTTTCCCAGGACGGTAATAATAATAATAAGAGTAATAACAACTGGCACATAAAAATCACTCTTTAGTTTACCAGCATATTTTGCATACATTATTTCTGTGGTCCTTCACTTTTCTTCCAGGACAGATGGCTTTTAAGTTTACATAGGTTATATGCATAGATAAGACTGCCTGTGGGTTGTGCATTACCCCGTGGCACCAACCATAATACCACTTCTTTTGCAGCTGAGGGTACACTGAAGTAAAAGTAATATAAGTGATATTTTAAAAAGGATAATCTTGAATGCACTCCAGTTTCTGTGTCTAGTTTATTGCTAATGGTAACAAGGGTACTTGCCACAAACTGGTGACTGGAGTATGGTGTTGTAATCCCAAAGTTAAGAACTCTGCCCTGTCTCTTATGATCACTACCACTAGTTTACGCAGGTCCTTAGCAATCATCACTAAAGCATTGACGAGTGCAACAGATCAGCATGGGCCTAATGTGCTTTAGAAAATACTCTTCTACCCCACATACTAGGTTCTCTAGGTCTTCTTTGACCTCCTTGAAGGTCATGAGCTTGATTTTACTGGTTAGAAAAGAAAGTTTCCTGAATCCCCATTGCAGAAAATGAATAAAGCCATCTCCCCAGTGCCTGTACCTTCCGAATCCAGGGACAATGCGTGGGGAGTTGACAGTGGCCTGAGGAGGCACGGACAGAGGAAGGCTCATTCTCATCTCTGGGCAACAGTGGCCCTGTCCTCTGATTCTTTGAGAACTCCGGGCACAGTGGCTCATGCCTGTAATCCCAGCACTTTTGGAGGCCGAGGTGGGTGGATTACCTGAGGTCAGGAGTTCGAGACCAGCCTGACCAACATGGAGAAACCCCGTCTGTCTTCTAAAAATACAAAATTAGCCAGGTGTGGTGGTGGGCACCTATAATTCCAGCTACTCCGGAGGCTGAGGCAGGAGAATCGCTTGAACCTGGGAGGCGGAGGTTGCAGTGAGCCGAGATCGTGCCATTGCACTCCAGCGTGGGTGACAGAGCGAGACTCCCTCTCAAAAAAAAAAAAAAAATAGAACTCTGAGGGTGAACCAGACTCGAGGTGAGGGGGCACAGGAAGTGCTCCCTCTGTTGGAGGACACATTTCTTTCTCAGCCACTCCTGATGTTTCCTTCTATGTGGAGGGAGCTCACTTGGTGGATCTCTTGGCTTCTGTCTTTCCATTACTCTCTCTGCTCCAGGGAAGAAGAGCTGACTTTTCTGATTGGGGGTTTGGGGAGAATACACAGGGCATGTTCAGCATGTTCAGCTCAGCTCCTGCTGGTTTCTTTCCTCTGATAAAGGTGAGACTGATTGCAGAGAGTCCAGGTTGCCTTTCACCTGTCCATGACATCAGTGGTAGCTGGGCAGACCCTCGCCATCACCAGCACCAAGTGCAGAGGCTGCCCGTCTATGCTGCCTGTGATGGCGAGGGTGAGACCTCTGACTGTGGGGCCCAGGAGACCCATTTGCTCTCTAACTCAGCCATATCCTCCAACTTAGCTTCTATTAGCAACAAAGGTGGCCTTTCTCTGTCCCACATGTCACTGTTTGTCTTTTTTCTTGCTTTCTTAGAACATGGAGGGAAAAAGAGGTGCATTGGGCAGTCCCTTGATAGAGAAAACCCAGGACTCTTTCCCACTATTCCACCAACCAGCTCTGTTTCTTTTTCCACACCTGGTTCTCCAGGCAGTCTCCCTGGATTAGCTGCAGGATTCTGAGCCTTGGCTTCACAGGATGGTAGGATATCAAATTCGAGCTTACCTGACCTGACTCCTCACCAGAAAGCCTTGCCTTTCTCAGCTGAGGGTATACTGAAGTACAAGTAATATAACTGATATTTTTAAAAGGATAATCTTGAATGCACTCTAGTTTCTATGTCTAGTTTATTGCTAATGGCAACAAGGCATTCCTACAAACTGGTGACTGGCATATGGTATTGTAATTCCAAAGTTAAGAACTCTGCCTTGTCTCCTAAGATCACTACCTCTAGTTCAAAGGTCTTAGCAATCATCACTGAAGCACTGACAGGTGTGACAGAGATCTATTACTGAGATAGAGAAGACAACTGGCTTCCCCTTAAAAAACCTGGGGTGATTTGGGGGAAGTGTCTTGACATCTCTAAGCATCAGTTTCCTCATGGGCAAAATGGAGCTAAATCATTTCTTCCTCTAGTGTTGTGGTGAGGTTTAAATGAGATGGTGCAGGATAGTGTCTTGTCAATCTTAAAGCCCATGCAAATAGGATGGACTGTTGGCAGTGGCAGAGTAGGGCATGGAACCCAGGTTTTCCTGGGGTGGGGGAATCCCAGAGCCCCCAGCTTAGGGAGGCTGGGCATCTTTCCAGGACCCAGAGAATTGGGATTAGAGAGCAGAAAATTATGTAGTGTACTTGGGATCCTGGATCTCTGACCTGCCCAAGCTATGGTGTCTCGGGTGAGGTCTGGGGAGGGCTATTCACATAGGGACAGCTCCCAGCCACTTCTAGAGACTTCTAGATGTGTCTGCAGGGAACAGGTAAGAAGGATAGTGCCCAAACAGTGCAGTGTTGGGAAGGCCTGGAGAAGGAGATTGGGGGAGGCTGCATCCCCTGAGGCAGAGGCGAATGCCTGCTGGTGGACCCCAGCACCCTATCTACAGGGGCTCAGAGAAGCCCCCACCTTGAAACCTCCCCATCAGGCAGAAGTCAGGGTAGACTTAAATGATAGCATCCCACCTACTCCCTCTTCACACACACTTACTCTGGACCCACCCCTGAGCCTGAAGGAACTGATGTGACATCCAACACTCTCCCAAGTCAACCCCCATGCCCCAGCCAATCATCCCTCCATTTCCCCCACTTCCCTGCCATCTCCTGTGACCAAGGAGTGCCTAAAGTTCTTATAAAATTCTTGAAATGATCTTCTCTATGGGGATGAAGGACACTAGCAAAACCATTGCTCCTTTCTGGGCTTCAGTTTCCTTTTTTCTGAAATGGAAACAACACTCTTATAGAATCCTTGGTGCTTCGGTTCAGCAGTGCTGCTCTCAGAAACTTTTATTAAGGCTGATTTGTGCCTGGCACTATATGGAACACTGCAGCTTTCGCTCGTCAGGAATGTGTGTGTGTGTGTGCGTGCGCGCACACACATAGGCGGGTTTTGCTCACATCAAAACCAGTTATATAAAAACCTGGGCTTACACTAATGATAAATTAGGGGATAATTATTCACTTTATGAAAGGATTCATGTTAGGATTCCCCTAGTGTGTTTATAATGTGATTCAATTTACACCATATTCAGCAACCATCTATTGTGTGAAGGGAGGCCCTCTGCATAAACAAGAGCATGTGTAGGCAGTACTTTGAGCATTATGGAAGGAAAGAATTAGAGATACTGAAGAGGTCTTTATTGCCGATAACAATGAATAATACTAGCGCCTGGGAACAAAGGTGACTGTGGATCACAGTTTCCTTAGTCTCAGGAGCACTGCAGTGCCACACAGGGCTGGGGAAGAAGTCCAGCTCCCTGCTCACAAGTCTGACTTTGGTTTCAGCAGCGTATGTGGGGGCTAGGAGTGGTCAGGGGCCTGGGCGCCAGGAGCTCTGGCTTTGGTGTCAGAACAAAAGCTATTGGGTTTATCTTCCTTGAGACCATTAGACTTGGGGCACTGGTGTGAGGCCAGCGGCTGAGGTTCTTAGGGAGGATGGGGTTCCTGGGGGAGCTCAGGGAACTGCTCAACTCCTACCATTTTCCAGACATCCTTTCTCTATGCCTTTCTTTGACTCCTGCCAAGGCTGTTTTTCCAGTATCACAGACTAGGACTGAATTCTGAGTTTGTCTTGTCCATTTCTTCATCGCACTCAGGAATCTGCTGAGCCATCCAAACAGATGAGAATCTTCTCTTTTGAGGCTCCCCAGGAGGCAAGCTACACCCTTTCCTTCAAATCTCTTTTCCAGTTCCCTATTTTCATTACCGCTAGAGGAAGACGACGAAGTCCAGGTTCTGGCACCACATTTTATTAGGCAGGCAACAGCAGAACATCAGGAATTTGTAGTCAGAAAAGCAATAGGGTTAGATGTGAGTTTTATAGACAGTTCTGATGGGGGAGGGTGGGGACTGTGCAGGTGTGGGTGAGGCGCGACTGGGTGAGGCATGACTGTTGTCAGGCCAGGGCCAAAGGCACCGGGGTGAGAGGATGGTATGTGGACAACATGACGCTCTGTGAAGACACACCTGGAAGGTCATAGGACTGAGGGGCAGGGATCAGCCTTCAGACGCTTAAAGACTATCCTGATCCTTTGTGTCTCCATGAAAAAGCATCTCCGTTCCCTTTGCTTGGCTCCAGAAGTAACCAGCATCTTTCTTCATTCTTGGGCACACATCTGACTCCTCGTCTTCCAAGCTGTGCTCATGCCAGGATCAGATTTGCCATTAGATTATGACTTCCATTGATATGTTGAGATGTGGAGTAGAAAATGCTGGAGTCCACCCTGTGGTTTTCTGGGGTCCCTGCCTCTCCAGCCCCGGCACAACTTCTGCCTGGCTTCAAGGGTCCTGAGGAGGGCTGGCTAGCTGACTCAGACCTGGGGACCCCCACTTCAGAACCCCCCACCCCTCTTCAAAGGAATCTTTGGTGTCACAGACCAAGTCAGCAGGGGCTGGGAGGGAGCCTGGAGCTTTATTAACTAATCTCTGGTACTTGAGTAATTTATTATGTTTAAGCTGGTGCCATCAAGTCTCTCAGCAGTGCCGGCGTGCGCTGGGAAATAAATTAAAGGCTGTCCAGAGATACTTGGATCATCTGTGTGATTGCTGGGCTGGTGAGATGGAGGTTTAAGGCTCTCTCTTCTTGCAAATTGGAAATTAGGAATTAATAAGACAGCAGGCCAAAGAGCTTCGGTGGTGGTGGTGACTTGGCTGCAGGGCCAGGGCTGGGGGAAGGAAGGCTGCCACCAGGGAGGGCGGAATAGCAGATCCCAGCCAGAGTTTCCAGGGCATGGGTGGGCTAGATGAGGGGGCTCTTCCTGGGCCTGAGCAGCAGGTGGCAGGGATTTTTCCACCTCTTGAAAAAGGTTAAATGGGTAATGGAAAGAGCCCTAGCCTGGAAGCCTGAAGACTTGTTCTGGCCCCAGCCCTGCCACAGCCCCTGTGTGACATTGAACAGCCTCTTCCTGTCTCTGGGCTGCAGTTTCCTCAAATGCAACAGGAGGAGGTGGGATTCAGGGCCCACTTATCCATGAGCACAGCAGGCATGCAAAAATGTTTTAATTTCTTTTAAAGTCAGAAGAGAAAGAATATGCTTTTTGGTTGAGGAAAATATTTTTAATATATAATATTAATACATTCATCTTGATACCAAAGCAGTCATTATATATACATTTTTATATATATTTATATATATATATAAATTATATAAATATATAAATATATATATATATAGAGAGAGAGAGAGATAAGAGTTCTGCTCTGTTTTCCAGGCTGGAGTGCCGTGGCATGATCTCGGCTCACTGCAACCTCTGCCTCCCAGGCTCAAGCCATCCTCCCACCTCTGCCTCCCAAAGTGCTGGGGTGCTGGGATTGCAGGCGTGAGCCACCTTGCTTGGCCATAAAATGGGATTTAAATATGAATTTGTGTGTGTGGAGGAAGAGGCCCATGAAGACGAAGGTGCTAAGGGTCCCACGGAACTCATGATGCAGCCTCTGTTAAATGAGAAGATCCCAAAGGCCCTTCCTGCCCCAGTACACTTGCCTGTCCCATCCATTTGCCGACTTCGGCTTATCCAGGCTCTGGTGAGCTCCGGGCGCAGGGACTCATCTTCCTGTCAGTCCGCCCTACTCCTGCAGTAGGAGCGGTGTGCACAGCCCCACTGTGGGCGGTGGTGGGGCCAGGAGTGGAATGCAGGCTTTGGGCCTCTCCATGGCCCCAAGCTGCTGCTTCCTGATAGATGCCCAGGGAAGGGGCGTGTGAGCCCCTTGGGAGACCGAATCCCTTCTTTCCCAATCCCTCGGATCAGGCCCTCCCCGGGGGTCTTCTGCCTCAGCCCTTGAACTCGACCCACCCCTACCTTCTGCTTTTCTGCCCTCACAAACTCAGCAGTGCCTAGAAGGGCCCTGGACAGGGCTCCGCGCCTTCAGGGTCTGCTCTGCGGGAGCCAGCGGGCACCCGGGTGTGGGGCCCTCGGCGCGGGACAGCATGGCCCTCAAGAGCCCCAGCCTGTAGTTGGGTGGCCTCACCACCAGGTGGCAGGCTTGCTCTACACTGATGCATTGGCAGGAGCACTTACCTGGCAGTGGCCGCAGGGGTCGGAGGATGCCAAATCGGCCCGCGGCTGGGGGATTATTGAGGCCAGCGCCTGCGGCTTCAGAAGCAGGGCGGAGGTCTCTCCACTCGGCGTGGGGCTCCTGCTGGGATTCTGTCTCCAAGGGCACCTTGATTTCCTAGAAGTGCCTCCAGGCCGCTGTCGGTGTGGGCCAGAGTGCGCCCCCTGGAGGAGGGAGGGCTGAGTTGCCTCCTTTGGGTTTGGTGTGTGGGCGGTTGGCTGGACTGGGTGGAGGGCTGGGGACACCGAGGGGCCTGATGATATCTTTGGAGGCATCCCAAGGACCCTGGTTCTGCACAGAAAGGTGACTCCCACCCAGCTGGCCCTGGTTTTAGGCATGGTGAACGCTTGATTGTGGTGTCGGCTCCACTCCCACCACCTAGACTATCCCTGCTGTGGGCAGGGCCCCTTGGGAGGCCCACTGGCGGCAGGGCAGCCTAAGCGTCATCCTCTCGCACCCCTCTGACCAGCACGGCTGCGGCACTGTCCCTCCAGCACCCTGGGCTGTCCCCGAGGGGCCCCAGGAGCCAGGGCTCAGGCCACAATCGAGCCCAGGGCCCTGTCTTCCCCAGGAGCAGAACAGGAAAAGACCCAGGCCCTGGTCAGTAGAGTGCCAAGGAGAAGAGATGAGAGTGAGGGGTGAAAGACAGACATGGTGGCAAGCGAAAGTGAGGCTGGCCACGTCCCGCGGGGCTCCCTGGGAGCAAGTGTGAAGGCCTCAGGTCCTGGGGAAGAAAGTGGGAGGTCCCTGCCTCTGCTGGGCGCTTCTTTGTCTCAGGCAGCAGGAGCTCTCCCCAGGCCTGGAGTCCTCTTGGGGTTCCTGAGTGACATCTGGAATGCCCTGTCCTGTCACTAGCCAGCCAGGGCCTGAGTCAGAGCTGGTGACTCACATGCTTCTTTCTGTGATGTCTTCGTGCACTTCGTGAAAGTCAAAAGCCCCAGAAGTCAGCCCTGGGCCCTTCTCCCTGTCTCCCTCACCTGCCTGTGTGCCCTCCTTGGTGCACTGGTTCCCAGCCTGCCCCCTGTCCTCCCCACTCTGTCTTGGTTGAGAGATCTGCTCTCTGCTCTTGTTCCAGAAATACTGATGACTTTTTTGTGCAGTGCGCTCTGTCCCACCCATTCCAATGGCATCGGATTTCGAGAACTGATCTTTGAAGCTCCATGTCAGCACTCACTCAGACCCTTCCTCCGAGGCTTCCGTGTGTTCTTGGGTCAGGAGGATCAAGCCAGGCCTGGATGCGGAGTCAGGTTAGGGTACAAAGGCTCAGATGGTCCCCAGGGTCTCTCACCCTTGCAAATCCACCAGGACAGATCTGGACCAGAGACTGGGAGAGACAGAGAAGAGGGAAAACAGAGAGCGCCATGCTGGGGAGGGGAGTGGTCTGGGAACAAACAGAGAAAAAGATAGTAGACGGATGCAGAGGAAGAGAGGAAGACAGAGAAGAAGAGTGTGTGTGTGGGAGACAGAGAGAGGGAGGGAGGGAGAGAGAGAGAGAGAAAAGAGACAGAAAGAGAAAGGAAGAAGACACAGAATAGAATAACCAAAAAAAAAAAGAGTGGGGGAAGGATGGAAATTAAATACATTACAAACTGAGGAAGGAGGAAAACGAAAGGAAAAGAACAGAAAATACACAAAAGACAGAAAGGATGAATGTAGAGGCAGGCACACACAAACATGGGTGTGAACAGCTGTGTGCATGCGAACACACACACACACACACACACACCCCTGCTCTGGTCACCGTCCTGGTCCTGTGCTGATCTTGCTTTAGCGTCTCTCTCCCTCTGACCTGCCTTAGGTTCCTAAGAAGGGCGTGGCCTCCTGGTGTTGCCTGTTCCCTGGCCCACCCCCTGCCCACCCCCAGAGATTTCACTTAGGCTGGGATGCACAGAGGAGGCCAAAATCTTTATGCCTCACACTTGTCACCCAAAATTGGATCTAACCGCCTCTCTCCCTTCCTTTCTCCCTCCTAGTTTCCTTAGTAACTGACAGTTCCCCAGTGAATGCCAGGCCCCGGGTGACAGACCGCTGTCACCATCACAGAAGCACTTTCTCTCTCTCTCTCTCTCTCTTTCTCTCTCTCAACTGTCCCCCTCAAAACCACATAGACTCACAGACTTGGGCGGGGGTGTGGGGATGCCTGGGTAGGCTCAGGGGTAATTAAAACATGTACCATTTATTCCATAACGGGCAGCAGAACTTTAATTACTCACTCTGAAGGTGAGGGCGTGAGCAAGGAGGTGGCTACTGGGGGGTTGGGGAGGGGGCTCAGAACGTGTCTGCTTTTCTTCTTTCCTTTTCCATTTGCCCAACTTGGATTGGAGAGGTGGGAGGTGGGTCTGGGAAAGTGAGGGGGTGCTGAGTGCGTGTGGGGGAGAAGCAGAGGGTGAAACCTGATTGTGTTCATTAAGGCAACACAAAACTGGGAGCGGTAATAATAATTAAATTAATTATAAAAGCAATTTGCTTTTGAAAATTTGATTTGACAGCTTACTAGTGGCTGCACTGATCTAGCGGCTCTGGCTTAAAAATAGTCAGAACAAAAAGCAAGTAGAAGAACCATCAGCTAATTTTAATTAGACGCCAGGATTGGTAAACAAAATTCCGCACCACCCTTTCATTGTGGCTGACTTCGATTTAAGGAGATGTCGGGATTGATTTGGGGAAAGGCAGGGGAAAGGAAGGTGCCTTTTGGAGAGGGCATGGAGACTAGGGGGTCTGAGCAAAGGCAGTGACCCTGAGGGCTGGTCCCCCTCCTCGCCACCCATTTTGGGGATGTCGGCTCTAAGGGGTTTCCATGGCTCCTCCCTGTGTGACCTTGGTAGAAATGGCTCTGCCTCTCTGGCTTGCTGCAGTGGTGCTTTCTGTGTGTGTGTGTGTGTGTGTGTGAGTGTGTTCATGCACACAGATGTGTTGGAGAGGGGACATTACATTGACAGCATCCACTGATCCAGGAGAAATTCAACCAAGAAGGGCAAAGAAAGCCCGTGTAGAGGGTTGGCCACAGGCTCTGCCCTGCCAGGGCTCTAGAATGCTTAAAGGTCTTAGGAAGCTGACACATCTCTGGAAGTTTCAATGAAGACTGAAGGAGGGCTGGCTTCTGGCAGGGAGAGGCTGCTGTCTCTTGTGGCCCGAAGGTGTCTGGACACCATGCTGACCCCTGCCTCCAAGCCCCATCTTGACATCTTCAGTGCCCTTCCTCGTCTCCCCAGTAGCGCATGCATCCTGCATCCACAGCTCATGCCTCCATCAAAGCACTGCCCTCCCGGTGCTGTCACTGTCAGGGTCAGTTACTCCTCTTCCCTGTGGCTTGGAGAGCCCTCTCTACTTCCTACCTTGGGCAGGGATTTGATTCATTCCAGGGTTCCACTGGCCGGCACAGTGCCCAGCGTATAACAGGTGTCCAGTAAGTGTTGGTCAAATGGAACAAATCACCAATCATGACCTTCCTAACTACCTCTTCCAGCTAACATTTCATTACCCTCCCTTCCTCTCTCTCCCCTAAACCCACATTGCCCTTCCATCCATTCTCTTCCAGTCCACTGCATGCTGAGGACTCTCTCCTGGGCCACCCATCCCTGGGGCTCCTCTCCTTCCTCCTTCCCTTTGCTCCCTGTGCCCCTGGCTGGCACCGTTGTCCACCCCTCAATGCAGCTGCCTGCAGGGTCTATCCCACTGCCTGCTTTGTCCTTAGTGCTCACATCAGTGCCCCTGGCTGCCCTAGGGGTGCAGTGCCATCTTTATATGCATCACTCTTAGGATGCATCACTTGCTTCATTCAACAGGGTTTCATGGGGGCATCTGAGATAGGCTCCTGGCTGGGTTGATACAGCTGGGGAGAGGGGGCACGGCAAGCATATCTGGACCCTGCCTCATGCCGCTTAAAGTGCAGTGCGTGGTGAGGTCCCTCAGAGTCCCCACCCTGCATGCTCCTGCTGCTCTGGCTCTAGCTTTCTAACCACCCAGCACTGGAAAATTCTTCTGTTATTTCAAAACCAGTGTTGGAAACAAGATTTTTTGCCCTCTCATCTCTCTCTCTCTCTCTCTCCACACACACACACACACACACGTGCATGCACTCACACACATGCACACACACCACACACACACGCACGTGTGCACGCACACACATTCACTCATACACACAAACACACACACACACACTCTTCTTCTCTCCCATCAGCTTTTTGTCTCTGAGGCTCACCACACTTTTCCCACCCCCCAGGTTTCCCCAAAGCCTTGGGTCATCTTCCCCTGTTCCCTCTCCTTATCTTCCAGGTGATAATCACTCAGCAAGTCTTGTGGCTTTTTTCTTCAGAATCCCCCTCCTCTCTGTTACTGGGGTGCCCCCTGCCTGTCTCCCTTTTAATCTGGGCACATCTGCCCCCAGGCCCAGCTGGGTCCTCAGCCTCTAGGCCTTTCCTCACCACACTGCCAACATTTTAAGCTCGCTGTAGTTGAGCCCATCCACGCCCTCGTGTTTTCCTGATTATTTCACAGGGAGTCAGTTGTGTGAGCTTCCACATGTCCTCAATCAGCCCCTCACTAAGTCCCCTGCGCCGAGCCTGATGTGGGCCGTATTTGAGAAGATTCAGAGAAAGGAGGTGAACATACCCACACACTGATCAGCCGAGAGCCTAAGAAGCAGAGGAGTATGGGCTGCGGTTGAGAAATGAGCAGGAACCTGGAGGAGCTGAGGGCAAGATTTGGGGTAAAGAACAGAAGAGAATGAATGAGATTTTAGGGAATGGAGCCATTTCCTCTGGAGCAAAAATTGGACTTGTGGTCTGACAAGAGTCTTTGAAATTGGGAAGGTGTTGGAAAGTTAGGGCTGCACTGGTATCAGAGAGGGGGCAGGGAGGCCAGATCATCCTAGCAGCTGACTGTGGGAGGCAGTTCCCATTGCATCTCTGTGGCCCCCACCTGAGAAGTTCTGGCGCCAGGGAGACTATAGTGCGTGTGTGTGTGTGTGTGTGTGAGAGAGTGTGCATCCGCACATGCACGCATGTAGCGGGTGGTTTGGGAAGGTGAGGGAGGGAAGCTAGACAGTTCAAACTTGACTGATTACAAGCTGCAAGACCTCGGACAATTACTTAACATCGTGGAGACTCAGTTGCATCATTTATAAAATGAAGATAATTATAGTATCTCAAAGATTGTTGTGAGGATCAAAAGAAAGGATATGTGTGATGCCCCTAGCTGGGTTCCTAGAATGCAATTGGTGTTTAAGAAATGTTATGTGCTGTGGCTGTTATTCAACCCAGTGTCTTCCTGACATCCACACATTTTACTCCTCTGATTCCCTTCTTCCCACAATGGCAGAGTGTGGTGTGGCAGAGCTGGAGGGACTTGGAGAGATGATCTAGTCCAACAGCCTCACTTCGTGGAAGGGGCACAGACACCTAGGTCATGTAGGGGGCTTACCCAACCCTGCCTAGGAATTGGTTTGGGGCTGAGGCTGGAACCCAGGCCTCCTGGACTCCCATTCCAGTGCTCCACCCAGGATGTCTTGGAGCTTTGGGTTCAGGTTAATATAGAGTAGGATGAAGTAGAAACTGCAGTGGGGACTCTAAATTCCAGCCCTGCCTATGAGGTGCCCCACACATGGGGCAGAGGTGGGGGTGTCTCTTCCTCCTCTGGGTCCTCATTTCCCCAGCACTGTCTGAGCAGACCTGCCTGGAAGGAGTGAGGTTCGTCACAGAGCACTGTCAGGCACTGACAATGTTCCTGATGAAAATCCTTCCCATGTCTCTGCCAATGCACGATGCATGTGAGAACAAGAGAGAGAATAGTGCAAAGTTACCTCTCCCCCCAAAATCCCACCATATGTTTCAATACGACTGTCAAGAAAACACCATCCACCCGGGCCCTGCCCAGCTCTGCCAGGAGGGAGGGGCAGGAGCTGGGCTCGCCCTGATGTGAGGAAGCTCACAGCCCAGTACCTGGGCTCACTAGGGGCAAATCCTAGCTCCGCCTTGCTGTGTGACCTTCCACCTGTTACTTCACGTCTCTGGATCCCATGTCCCTTATATGTAAAATAAGAGGATTGGAAAATCTCTAATAACTATGATTCCAAGACTTTGGAAAATGCTTATTTCTTTTTCTAAAGGACGTCTTTTGATTTGACCCCTTTGGTGCTTTTAGACGATAGTGTGGATAATCCTGGCAGTGTGGTCTATCTAGCTACTGGCGTCAGGAAAGAAAACTCATCTAAGGCTAGACCCTGCCTGGTGGAAAGAAGTCAGGAGCCAGGAGAGTTGGTCACTGTGGCTCTAGGGCCTGCCCTTGACCCTTGTGTGAGTGACCATGGACCTCTATTTCCCACCTATGAATAGGAACATCTCATCTACCTGACCTAACTCAGTGTGAGAGCCAGAGAAGACAATAGAAAGTCTTTTGGAGGGGTTGAAAATTCATTGTGTTTTATTCATAATGAGTAAGAGCCAACTGTTCCTCTGACTACATTGTAGAATGGGAAGGACAGGGCAGGCAAAGAGTGGGGATGGTCCAGAGTCCTGAGTTCCCCATTTGGGATCTTCGCAGTAAAAGCAGATCCTGCCATGTGCCCGGGCCGGGAGCTCTGGCTTTTCTCTGGAGCAAGGCTGCAGGTGGTCAGGGGCCAAATCTGCTGGGACCTGTCTGACAGGATGCCTCCCAGAACCTCCTCCTCACTGCCTTCCAGGCACATCCCAAAGTGCAACTGGGAGCCCTGTTTTATCCATTTCTGGACCCTTTGAGGGTAGGGCTGTTGGTGACTGCTAGATGGTTGAATATCAACACCCTGGCCTCCTGCTTCTCTCCCAGCAGCAGGGAACATTCCCAGTGGGAAGGAGACTGGGGCAGGACTGATTTCTTGGAACTGTATCATCTTCTGGTCCTCTTACACCCATCCCACCTCTCAGGTGGGGTTGGAGAGGCAGAGGGGAGGAGGGACTGGGGCTATCGCCATTCATGGCCAAGAGCTACAGCCCAGCTAGTGCCCATCTCTCATGGTAGCTCAACCCTCTTCACCATCCTTGGCAGAGAGAGACCCAAGCCAGAGGGGCAGCTGTCAAATAGCTCTGCATCATTCTTGTGCAGAGAGCTGTGTATATATATGTCAGGAAGAAACAGAGGGCCAGAGTTTAAAGGAAGGGCAAGGAAGAGAGAAAATAAGAGTCAAGATAGGGACAGAAACACAGGAGACAAAGTCAGGACCCCTTCGCTAAATGGATGGCAGGACGGCAGGACGGTCATGGACAAGAGAAGAGCACTCTCCCTCGTGGCCCCACGTGGCCCAGCATTGGGGATGATACTGAGTGTCCCAGCCACGGAAGGCCCCGCATCGCTGAAGCTGTGAGGCACAGTGAGGGATTCTTATTTCCTTTGTGAAGGAGCCTAGAAGCCCAGGCATGGGCTAAAATGGCACCAGAGGCACTCACGGAGCACACCAGAAAACTTTAGAAAACAAAAGGACCTAGGATCAAGAGAAGCTTCTCCTCTGACAGTATTGGGGAAGCTGAGGCTTGACATCCTCCTTTTCCCTTTGAAAGCTGCAAAATGATATCAAACACCCAAACAACAGACCCAGTATAGTGAATTGTGGGTGCTTATCTCCAAAACCACCCCACCCAGCTCCTGCCCTCAGGGATAACCATGGCTAGCCCCTTCCTTGTGCCATCTTTAAAACATGTTATTTAGAAATAATAGCTAAATGTCCCTGGAATTTACCATATGCCAGACACTATGTGAAAGCTTTGTATACATTATCTTTTTTTGAAATTACATGTACCTCCCCTATGCACACATACATACTGGTTTTCCTTGTTGTTTGTTTTTAATGTAGGACTATACCAAGCATATTGTTATGTGGCTTATTTTTTTTACTGAATGTGTCTTGGAGACCTTTCTTGTCAGTGTCCGTTGCGCTTTGCCACCCTTTTAAATGGGCATCTAGTATTTCACAGTGTGACTGTACCATGGTGTGACTTCATAATTCCCTCATCTAGAGGTATTTGTGAACTTCCACTTTTTATGATACAAACAATGCTGAGTTACACGTCCTTGGGCATATGTCTTAGTGCAGAATGTGTAAGGGTTTTATATGGTAATTCCTTGAATGAAACTCTGGATCAAAAAAGCATGTGAATTTCTTAGCTTGCAAGATTCGTGCACGTTTACCCTGAGCTTAGATGTTGGAGTGTTTTTTTTTTTTTTTTAATGATTTGGAGGTTTAGCCTTGCCTGAATTGTGAGGGATAGAGATTAGCCAAGCTCTGGCCCTTCAGTTCTGCCCTTGGATTTGATGACCCATAGATGAAAAGCAAAGGGCTGAGGGCAAAGGGTGCCCATTCCCACCTACCAGGGCAGTCAAGGGTGCCCCCTCAAGGGCCTGGAGGAGGCGCTGGGCACTCTAATCCTCAGAAATGTTGCTGAACAGGACCCCGGGAGCCAGTGGTAGCTCCTTTGCCAGAGGATCTCTTGATAACTGCATTTGGAGGGCAGTGTAACCTAAAGCCAAAAGATAATCTACAATTAATTTCATCTCTGTTTGGAATTCATGAAATGATTAGATTTTTAAAGGAGATTGACCTACCCTTAGATGGTTGAATTTGACTGAGATTAGAAGAGTTTATTTGCGTCTCCAAGTACATCCCTGACGTAGTCCCATGCCATGCTGGGGGAGTGGGCAGGGGTGTGGTGTGGGTGAAACCCATAATGCTTACCCACATAGGTGCCCTGAGGACAGAGCCTTATTCATCTGCTTGTGTTTATTATGGCATCTCCAGTGCCTGAAACAGCCTGGCACCCACAGTAGGTGCTCATTCCATCTTTGGTGAATGAATGCAAAGGCTTTGGAGGCAATATACAGTAAATGAGAGCCCAGACTCTTAATTCAGACACAGACCCCGGGGACAAGCTATGTGCTTCTGAACAATGGATTCTCTCTGAACCTCAATTGCCTCATCTGTCAAATGGGAATAGTAAGAATCTCTGATAGTACTAACCTCATAGGACTGTTGTGAGGATTATAAAATAAAAATATTAATACTATTAATTATTTTAATAACAATAAACTCTTATCCCAACTTCTCAAGGGGTTCTTCTCATTCCTTCTCTGTCCCAACCCACCTCATTTCTCTTGAGTATGTTAACAGTCCTAGAAGGTCCCCCACAGTGGATTTTTTTTCTGCCTGTTAGAAGCCAAGTTCAGAGGGTTGAGCTCTTTAGACCACTGGGGGTATAAAGCTATGGGGCAGGAGTGGTGTGAGAGCAGTGTTGCCATCTGCTCTCTGCAGAATGTCCCAAGCTCCACACCCACACTTCCTGGTGCCCCTTGCCCCAGATTCCCCAGAGCTCTCTTCAAGCTGGCTTTCCAGCTGTTGAGCTGGCCCCTTACTTGACTCTACTTATGTTCTTTTTTTTTTTTTTTTTTTGAGACAGGGTCTCACTCCGTCACCCAGACTGGAGTGCGGTGGCACACTCTTGGCTCACTGAAATGTCCGCCTCCCAGGCTCAAGCAATTCTCCTGCCTCAGGCTCCCTGGTAGCTGGGATTACAGGTGCATGCCACTACTGCCTGGCTAATTTTTGTATATTTTTTTTTTTTTAGTAGAGATGGGGTTTCACCATGTTGGCCAGGCTGGTCTTGAACTCCTGACCTCAAATGATACACCTGCCTTGGCCTCCCAAAGTGCTGGGATTACAGGCGTGGGCCGCCGCACCTGGCCCACTGCTTATGTTCTAATCACTGGTCACTGGGGACCCCAGTTGACATTAATTTCTCCAAGGAATCTGTGAACAGGATGGGATGACTCCTCCCAATTCATTCTAGAAAACTGGGAGGAAAGAGTCACCATTTTTGAGCCCTTAGTGTTTATCTCCTCTGAAGTATGCACATGAGGAGAAAAGTGAGTCCCTGAAAATCTAGGTCAGGAACCCAAGGTTCCACAGCTTAGGAGGTGTCAGAGTCTGCACCTGGGTGAGGTGTGACTCCTGCCAGAGTGCAGAGGTTGCTCCCTGAGGCATGGTTTGCAGGGTACCAGCTCTTTCATCCCTGGCTGTCTTGCTCTGGCAGCCCATCTACCGGGGCTATGCATGGCCCTAGAAGAAGAGAGGCTGAAATCTTACATAATTACCCAAATCATGGCTCCTAAATGGCCTCTGATTACAGCACTAAAGCCCCTTTCTGCCGTGCAGCCCTGGCTCTCCTGAATAGAGCTGTGACCACTTTGTATGGGAATTTTTTTTTTTTTAAAGAGAAGGAGATGGCTTATCCACATGCAAAGTAGGTCAGAACCTTAGCAAAGATCTTTTCAAACACTTGGCTTTTTTGAAGTCCTGCTACGAAACTTCTTTTGTTTCTCCTGCCTTTGCCTCTTCCCTCCCGCCTCTCTCCTTTTTCCAAAGGCTCAACGACATCAAATGGTTCTGACAGCGACAGTGAGGGTTGCACACGATAAGCTCAATTATAAATAATGCCCAACTGGCCCAGCTGGGCCGAGAGTGCCAACTGCAGCCAGGCTGCCATGGCCCAGAGCCTCCCAGCCCCAAGCACCTTTAGGATATCATGGGCACCTGCCCAGCCTGCCAGGAGTGTGAGTGCCCTTGCCCTGGGTTCCACCAGCCCAGAGAGGGGAAGGGAAGGCTGGACTGGGATTGCACCCATGCCTGGGAGCCAGCGGTCTGAGTTTGCGTTGCCCATTATTCATCCAACCTTGCAAAACGCATTTGCTTCCACAGGAAATCAACCCAGCAAGCTGATTAGTGCTTTGCCTCATGGTTTGTTATCTTGAGGGCTATTTTTCTCCCCTTTGCTCTTGCTTCTCCATCTCCCTCTCCCTAACCCCACCATCACCAATGATAGGCAGAAATCAGCAAGAATGATGTATAGGTATTAAGAATGTTTTCCAGTGGGATGATGTTGCTGAAGGTGGTCACACTCGATCCCAACCCAGACCCTCATGCCAATCTTGATGAGCAGGCAGAGTGAGCAGGCACTTCTGGGTCTCCAGGGATGAGCAAGGTGACTCTTTAGTTTCAGCAGGCACTAAAGGCTGCAGGGCCTGGGGGTGATGGCTCAGGGACCAGAAACTGAGTCTGCTCACTCTGGAGCTCTTTTCTTCCTCAATGAGTTGGGGTGGAAATTGAAATGCATGTGCATACCCGTGTGCATGCATGTGTGTGAGCATGTGTGTGTGTGTGTGTGCATGCGTGCGTGTGTGTGAGCATGAGCGTGTGTGTGCCCTCACTGAAGGACAGACTTGTGATCAAAACGAATTTGCTCTTTGCACATGGTGATGGTGCCATCCAGGCGTTCAGAGTGATTCCTACTCAGAAGTGTCTCCCCTTACCCACATTCCACCCTCTCGGGACCTAGCAGGAGAAAAGCCTCCATCCGGTTAGCCCTGCCATCTTTCTCGTGTCCAGTCTCAGCTTGGGTCCAAGGAACCAGTAATTTTCCAGGGAGGCTGGTGTCTTCTGAGGCATTTAGAGGGTATGTTTTTCTAGGTACTTCAAGGGATGAGTGAGGAGCAAGCTTAAGATGTTTCTTTCATTCATTGAATAGTTATTGAGTACCAACCATCTGCCAAAATGCTTCTAGGTGCTGAGGGTACAGCAGTGAACAAAAAAGTCAAACATTCATGTCTTCATGGAATGTGGACTCCAGTGAGGGATACAGATGGTAAACTTGATACACAAGTACATAAAGGTGGTGATTAAAGCTATGAAAAGACAAAACAGGGAAGAGGGACAGAGACTTTGGAGGTGGCTGCAGTTTTACATAGAGTGACCAAGAAGGCTCCCTGAGAAAGTCATGTGGAAATACAGGCCTCAGGGAGTGAGGCATGAAGACATCTGGAGAATGTGTTCCAGGCAGAGGAAAAGCAAGTGCAAAGGCCCTGAGGTCCCAGGGTATTTGGTGAATCAGAAGGAGGCACTTCAACTAGATCAGAGCAGGTGAGAGGCAGTGTACCAGGTGAGTTCAGAAAGGCAGTGGGTTGGAGGGGTGTGTATGTGTGTGCAGATTTTATGGGGCCTTGATGTAACAACTTTGGCTTTTACCCTGAGTGAGATGGAAGCCCTTGCAAGGGTCTGCGTAGAAGACTGTCAGGATCTGACTCGACACTTTTAGCAGCAAGTGCTCCTCTTCCCAAGACTATTCCTAGGTTTTCCCCCCTCCCCGAGCCTTCCTTGCAGTTTGCAGCCCTTTGCTCCTGAGCTTGAAGAGGCTGAGCCAGACTGGAGGGGATGTTGAGTCCCTTTTTGCCCCAGAAGAAGGCGGAGAAAAAGGAACAGAGCTCACATCAGACATGGGGACTTTGTTTGCTGGGCTCCCCTGCGACTTTGGAAGTGACCACAATCCTGGTCCATTTGCCACTCCAAGGATTCTGGAACTTTGAAGGCTGGGACAGCGCCAAGCTGGGGCCCATCTCTCCCAAGAGGCTTAGACACACGTCTGTCTGTCTGCATCTGTTCTCTTCATTTTCCCACTCTTCGGGGTGTCCGGCTTCCATCCTTCCTGTGGGTTCTCTCTAATGACTGTGAGATGAGGTATTGCACGCAGCAGAGAAGCCAGCAGTGTGGGCAGGTCTGAAGATGCTGGATTTCTCACCTCTCCCGCTTGCTCCCTCTCTTGGCGCCACCTCTCCCCCTTCCCTCTTCTCACTCCTTTGCAGAAGAGAATGACAATGAATGTGTGAAGATTGCTTGCTGGCTGGAGCTGCTCTGAGCTCCTCCCTTCCCAACCCAGAAGCGAGTCTTTCTTTCCACAGCCTGTCCCGCCCTGTCTGTTGCTGGAGGTCCTGGCACCTCCCCTCCATCCCTTCTCTTGCTTTCCCCTCTCCACCATTCAGAGGCCATTCCTGCTCCTTTTGCATGCAGTCATCAGGATTCCCTGGGCTGTTATATGGGGACTGGCTGCATTGGAATGCTTAATCCATAATGGAACTATTGAGTGGTGGTGGAGTGAAAACCTCCTGGTATACCCAATTGGTGTTATTTATCCCCATTGAAAGGGCCCAGGCTTTGTAGTCAATTACAGAGGATGTTTGCTTTTCAGACCTCCAAAATGAGTGACTGGAGATATCAACTTACATTCACATTAAGTTCACATGGCCCTGAGTTTGCTCTCTCCATAAGGGCAAGAGAAAAGGGGAACAGTCCTGCTACATTTCCTGTTGGTTTCCCCATCCCTTCTCTCCTAGGAACTTCCCACTGTGGAACCCAGACACAGGGTCTGCCTTCTCTCAGAAGGGGGCCAGCCTTCACGGAAGGGCAGGCTTACAGCTGCCTTCCAGGGTCGGGGTGGGGTTTGTTTGCCTTTGTAAATTGCCTCTTGTTTTTGAGAGAGAGCAAAAAGAAGAGAGAAAATGAAACACTTTTGCCACCTCCCCGTTAGCTGGAGTCCCAAGTGAGCTTGGGAGCTTGCAGCTCCTTTTGTGTGGCTGGCATAGCATCTCCATGGTGATGCTCTGAGGCTTCTCAGAGCAGGGGACCAGCCTCCCTCAGCAGCATTCATCAGGCTGCTAGTACCAGGGGGAAGTGGGGAAGGGGGACCCTGCTGGATCAAGAGAGGTCCGGGTTCAGTTGGCTTTGGTGCTGGTAGTGTATTCTTGCCTCTCTGCTTCTGCAAGCCCTACAGCAGCTTTGGGACCTGGGATCCAATCAAAGAACACATCCATAGTGGGACATTTAAGGTCTTCTAGAACCTGGTTCATGCTTCTTTTTCAGATTTGTCTCCTATGACCTCCTTACCCAAAGCCACTACTTCAGCCTCGCCTGATTTCCTCACTCTTTGCCTCTGAAACAGAATCTATTCTTACTTCTGTGCTCTGGCCCCAGCAGTGCCCCTTGTCCGGGACCTTTCCCTTCCTTGGTATTTCTCTGACTTAGTTCCAGAGCCACCTTCCCTGGGAAGCCTTCCCTGATGCAGACCTGAGCACCCAGCCTCTTTCCTCTTCTAAATCCGGACAGAACCATCTGCTTCTCCATGTCTGACTTGCTCTGGGATCACAGGTTGGCTAGTGTTGTTAATTCATTTTGCATGTGAGGGACAGGTGGCAGAGCAGAGGGAAGGTGCGGGTCCCATTGTTGAGCTACTAGGCAACCTGTGAGTTTCAGTTTCTTCACCTGCAAAATGGGGATACTAGCAACTTCTTCTGGCCTTGTCAGGATTATACAAAGTATTGTAAGTGAAGGGAAAAGTGCTGGTATAACCTCTGGTGCATCGTAGGTACAGCCCCTGCCCCACTTCCCACTGCACCACTCACTAAGATGCTATTATTTGCCCTCTAGCTCTCTCATTTTCCTCCTTCAGCCCTTGGCACACACATATAATGAATAATTGGTTTCGTGTGCTGATTTTCTTAATGTTTCTCTTGGGGCAGGGGTGGGTTGGGTTGTAGGGAATGGACTTTGCTGGAAATGTTCATCACTGTCTGTGCCTAGCACAGAATAGGAACAACTGGGCTGTCAAGAAATATTTGTTGACTGACCATCTGAGCATGGATGAGGGCCTCTCCACCACCAGATAATATGTTCCTAAAAGGCGGGGACTGCTTTTTAATTCTTTGAATCTCCACAGAGCCTTGTGTGTAGTAGGTGCTCTACAAGTGGCTGGTTAGAGAACAGTCCTTGGTTGAACACCATGTCATGCAGGAATGAATGACCACAGATGGACTCTCCTAGGTGATTTCCGGGAACAGAAGACAGGGACTCTCTTTTGTGGAATGGCTTAGAGGGAATCTAGAGTTTTGGAAGCAGAGGGGTAGACCAAATAAGTCCCTCTGAGGCCCTTCTAATCCTCCAGTTTATGGTCCAGAGAAGCAGGAAGCATTTTGTTCCACCCCCCCTGGCACCAGATGGAGGGGATCAAGCCTGTCCTCCCAGAGAGCTGGGCTAGAGTTAATTCCAGTGAGCATTGCTGAAGTCTGGACAAACTCGATTTTAACTTAAGTGGAAATATTTTGATTTGAGTTAATGTACATTGGATCTGGTAAACACACAGACTATATTACTACGCACTCTGGAAATGTACAGTCCGATCAGCAAACAGATTAGTTTTAAGTGAAAAGACACTGGCAGACGCTTAAATTCATTGACTTGTTGAGAACGTCTAGATTTGGATACAAATGCACTGGAACGCTAAATCAGTTTGGTGTCTCAGCCCATCCGCACGGAGAAGCTATTGATTTTAGTTGATATGCATTGATTCCCAGAAAACAGGACGGCTTTTGAAAATGAACTTCCAGTAATTTCAGGGAGAAGCTGGAGCGTTTGTCTCCACGCGAGGCTGACTTGTTTTGTTAAACGTGTCTCTGCGCCTCGAAGGAATGGAGCAGCAGACAAATATCTTCGTATGAATTAAAATGCATTGATTCTTGGAGGGAAATGATGGTCTCTGTTAAAAGCTTTTTGGAGATGTTAGCCTGCAAGAGTTTGAATAAAGCCTTTGTTCAGCACCTTCCTCTCTGCCTTCTGTTCTCCCCCAAATGGTGGCAGTTTTCAGAGTCCATCTGAAGTTGGAGTGGCAGTGGGCAGATGGGGTGGGGAGAGGAGGAGGGTACCAGTTGCACTACCAGTCCCTCCCCAGTCCCCCAATTGCAATGAGTGTGAGCCTGAAACTGCTGTGCTCCAGGAACAGACCATCGAAAGTGCTCGATGTTGATCTTATAACAAGGCAGGGACAGATAAGATCAAGTGCCCAGGTAGAAGAGGGAAACAAAGCTTCCATTGATAAAGAAAACAGGAATGGAAAGGAAGAGCCTGGGGGTCAGAGTGGGATGCAGACATGAGGAGGGAAGGATGCAGTTTTGGTCCCCTGGTCAATGGCTTCTCTGTGCTGAAGGGGAAATGACTCGATGATAATAATCGAAATGATGCAGGAGTGAGTTATCTCACTTTCTTACCACCTGAATAAGCTGGACATGAACCAGAGGTGTAATTTAGGCATTTCTCATCCTTATTAATGAATAGCTCCCATGGGGTGTGCAGACAGCAGAGCTGGAAAAATGATTCCAGGAGTGAGGAAGGAAGCGATTGGCCCTGAACTTATTTTTCATGTGTTGAGAATCCCTGGATCTTTCTGGATTAAAGCCACTTAAGACAACTTTGAGGATGTTTATGGAGTTGACTTCTCTGTAGCCACTTCTAGCTCCTCCACAGCCCCCAGGACACCCTAGGTAGGTGATTAAATCCATCTGGGGTGTGTTTCTTGGCTGGGGTGGGGTAGAAAAGTGCTGACTAGTAACACTGTTCATGGAGGTTAAGCATCCTACCTGGGCAACAGGAGGGAACACTGTTGAGAAAGATCTAGAGATAGGGCCAACTGTAAAGCTGCCTCTTTTCATCTCTGGCTGCACCTATTCTAAATCAAGAGTCACAGGTCCACATCTACTTAGCTCAGACAGTAGATTTCTCTCCCCCTCTACTCCCCTGATGCCTTTCCACTTGCCTCTACTCTGCTTTAGAAAGGGGGCTGCCTAGGCTTGGAAGCATAGAATCAAAGCACTGGAAAGGATTTTATGAATCTTTCAGTCCAACCCCCATCTGATGCTTCCACCTCTGCTCCACAATATCCTGTACCAAATGTAGTCTCAGCATGAAGTCTCTGGTGATAGACTGTACATCACCATCTGGGTGTCTTTCTCAAATAATTGTAGTCAACGCAAAGTGCTCCATACCCCCACCAAGACCAACCCCAATGTGAATGAATCTCAACCCAGTGGCTCTGGTTATGTCCTCTGGGGCATCCAGAAGGAGCCTCATTTTTCTCCCACATGGCTGTCCTTAGGCATTTGAAGACAGTTAGGACATCATACCTGCTCCAGGTAAAACATGGTAGTTTCTTCAGCCATTTCTCATATGAGATGGTTTCACCATATACTGCACCAGCTACATAGTTTATGGAGCTTCCTGGTGCAAAATAAAAATTCAAGGCCCTTTATTCAAAAATTATGAGGAATTTTAAGATGGTGGCAACAGACCGCATTAAACCACAGATGCCTTCTAAGCAGCAGCCACACAGGTTGCAAGCCCATGCAGGTGCCCCTGTCCAAATGAGGCCTCTGTTTCCAGATTTCAGTCAGCAGTGATGAATTCTAAGTGATGACCTTCTAAGCTTTGTCCCAGGGTTAGTCTGTCTGGGGCAGAAGCTGAGTGACTGTCACTTTTTCTGGATAGACTTTTTATTTTTTTGAGACAGAGTCTCGCTTTGTCACCCAGGCTGGAGTGCAGTGGCACAATCTTGGCTCATTGCAACTTCTGCCTCCTGGGTTTAAGTGATTCTCCTGCCTCAGCCTCTCAAGTAGCTGGGATTACAGGTGCCTGCCACCATGCCCAGCTAATTTTTTTTTTTTTTTTGTATTTTTAGTAGAGATGGGGTTTCACCATGTTGGCCAGGCTGGTTTTGAACTCCTGATCTCAAGTGATCTGCCCACCTTGGCCTCCCAAAGTGTTGGGCTTACAGGCGTGAGCCATCGTGCCTGGCCCTGGATAGGCTCTTTAGTGTTATTGAAGCAATTGGTGATCACATTAGCTTTGCTGGCAGCCAGTGCATACAGGTGAGTCACACTCAGCATAATGTCCACTCTAACCTCTAGGTCTGATTTATACCTGTCGCAGTTGGGCCATTTCTCTCCCACTCTTGTGCAGATAGAATCTATGGTGATAAATTTTGCTTTGCTTATAAAATCTATCCCAGTGCCTAACCACATGAATTGCCCTTTAGGCAATTTATTCACTCATCCAAATCCACTGAGAAACATTTATGGAGTGCCTGCTGTGTGCTAAGCATAGTGATAGAAGCCAGGATACAAAACTGAAATTGACCATGGCCTTAAGGAGCTTATAGTTCAGAAAAGGTACTCAAACAATAATAACACGAATTAGTAACTTAGTAATTCCTATAAGAGAGATGTACTACAAGAATGGAAAAAATGGGAAATTACTCCACTGGGAAGTCACGGAAGGCTTCATAAAAGAGGTAGCAGCTGAAGGGATCTTGAAGGATGAGTAGAAGTTTGACACATGGGGAGGGGAGGAGGCATAGCTCAATTTCTGATAGCCTGGTTTCCTCCAGATAAACTCCCAGATCATTTCTTTTGTCCACTCTTGGCCCAGCAATTTGGCCCTTGTGGCTCCCCCACGGATTTCCACAGCCTTTTCCATCTCTGGGGCCTTTCAGGCAGACCCCACTGCCTTGATGTGAAGACACTGCTAAAGTTTTTGCTGCAGTTTTAATTTCTTGACATCATCTGGGTGCGTTGGGAAAAATGAGATCTAATAATGAATGATTACAACTCTCAAGTTAAGTCTAGTTGGTTGACTAATCAATTTGGTTAAGTGAAAATCCATAGCAAATGAGTCGACCGCAGTATGACATTTCTCCATCCAATTTAAATTAAAATCACCAACCATAATAATTTCACAATTACTCAGGGAGGGCACACTGGAGACTTGACCCCCGGAGCAGAGAAATTGCAAATGCCGCAAAGAATGGGCTGAGAGCAGGGTGATGAGGGAGTCACTTAAGATGAACTCTGCCTGAACTGCTCAGCCTCATCAGCTCCCGGGGGTGGTGGGGCTGTGAAGGATGCTGAGCTGCAGTTTCCTATTCTTGGGTGCAGCTCTGCTTCTCTTCCCTAGGGAGGCAGGAATTCATCCCTTCTGGCAAGAAAGCCCAGGGAGGGCTCTTCCACCAGGAGAGCAGGATCTCGCTTCTCTAGATAAGAGGGTTGGGAAAGAGGTGAATGTTATTCTTTCTATTTCAGGTTCTCCCAAATTTAGACTATAAGTTCCTGGACAGTGGGTGCTACATCTATTTATCTTGAAATATGAATGCTAATGCATGTTAACAGCTGATTAATAGGTTTTTGATAATGACGGTGATAATGACAGAGCAAAGGGAAAGGATTGTATTTTATCTAATACGACAGATGTTTATCTGCTGAACATCTCTGTCGTACTGGGCATGATATTAGGCACCAGGAAGAGATGAATTACATATGTAGCCCTTCCTTTCAGGAGCCATAGTCTCTTGTGGCAGCCAGATGGGTAAACACTTAATATTAATACAAGGTAAAATGTCATTGATTTTCATTAAGTAACTTGAAGGATAAAAATGATTTTGATCAGGGAGTTTCATGTGAAAGTTTCGTGTGCTGGTTACCTCACCTGTAAAAGGCATTTAGTAGCAGTGCTACCTCAAAAAGTTGTTGTGAGATGAATGATGAGACTGAGCTGCAAGTTGTCCATCAGTCACTTTCTGTCCTTCTACAATGATAGAACTCCCAAATGCTAGTTGATCATACAGCTGCCTGGAATCAGGACTACATTTCCCAGCCTCCCTTGCTAGTGCAGCCACGTGGCTAAGTTCAGGCCAATCAAATGCAAATGGAAGTATGTGCACTTTCTAGGACATGCCCTTAAAGAGAGGGTGCATGCTTTTCTCCTCTTACTTCCTTTCTGCTAGCAGGAGTTCAGACATTGGCTGGAGCTGGAGTAGTCACCATGGAGCATAAAGTAACTTTGGAAGTGGAAGGCAGGCAGGTAGAGCAATAAGATAGAAGGGACCTAGGTTTAAACACTGTGATATGCATACTAGCCCTAGAGAGCTTACCTCTGGATCTAAAATAAACACCTAGCTTACCTAAATCGCTGTTGTCTTGGGTTTACTGCCACTCCCAGCCAAGCTGAATTCGAACTGGTTCTAATGAGTTGTTGCACATTAAACACTTAGAACAGTACTTAGCACAAAATAAAGTCTTAAAAATTGGTGGCTAATAGTATTTTTATGCTCTTACTCTAAAGGAGGTAGAAGACAACATCTCTGCCTATTGAGCAGCAAGGTGCTTGCCTTATTCCTCCATGGGAACTCTTGGTTGAGTATCCCAGCGTCTTGCATTAAGGTCAAGCCCCGGCTCTTTGGCCCCTCCTCCTCCCGCTGTCAACTCTTCTCACACTCTGTGCTTACCATCCTCAATCCCCCCACCCCTATACCAGACCTAAATTCTACTGTCACCATCTTAGCCATTACTTATAGAGAGAAGCAGCAACGGCAGCCCAGGAGAAGTATGTGAGCAGGGAGTCAGGTCCTGTGGATCAATTTGTAATTTTTCTCGTGGCAGCAAGAGGAGCATGAGCGATGTGTGCACTAAATCCTGGCAATGGCAGCAGCACGGCGGCATGCCTTGTCTCGAATTATTTATCTTTGGGTTCCTTGGCTGAGTGGGATTGGGGCCCTGGGAGGAGGGGAAACAGTGGGTGCGTGTAAGTGCTCTCCAGCGTAAGCCGTCCTGGGGGTTGGGAGCAGTGGTGAGGCAGATGAGTTTCTTTTTCCTGTTGGTCCTCTCAACCATGGAATACCTTGCTATAGGAAAGGGCAGAGGAGCTCTGTCTCTAGGCAGGTGGAGGCACTTCCAGTTACTGGGCAGATGAAAGTTGGAATTACTCCTTTTCATCGCTGGATCACATATTAGAAAAATGTTGAAATTACTGCCTTAGAAATAAGGAGTGGCTCCTTGCCCATTTTGGGGTATGTATGTTGAGAATGTTTAAGTGAATATTTTGTCTCCAGCAGGGAATGTGGAGGCTCTCCTGGCTGGGGAGGGTTCATAGTTATTAGATGAAAGTGTGAGTTTGGTAGACATTATTAGTGCTCATCAATATTTCCAAATATCTTCCCTTTTCTGTTCACATGAAAGAATTAGTCAGAATTAAGTGGCTAGTTCTGGCTGTGGAGTGTAACCAGGAATGACATGTAAGCACTTAAGAGTAGGTGTGTATTTCTCCATGTCCCTCCTGCTCCCCTCCCCCCACCCTGCCAACCTGCCCCTCTGCTGAATCCGGAGATGGTGATGTCATGATCTGGTGGAACTTACATCAGCCTGTGTCCCTGAATGACGTGTGGAGCACAGCCCGATGCCCAACAGCATTAGGCATATAGATTAGTTAAACAAATTTGTTGTCTTAAGTGACTGGGATTTTGGAATTGCTAGTAACTGTAACACAAACTAATATACCCCAATGAGTCATGGCAAATCAAAGATACGTGCATTTCTTCACTTAACAGAAGGCTGGGGTTAGGAAACCAGACATTAGAGTCTGAATGGGCCACTAGACACTTGTGCAAGTGGTTTAGGCAGAGAAAAAGCCAATAACAAGTGCTGATATATAGAACTGGGGATGGATGAGCCTGGGAGTGATGCCAAGAGTGACACGGTCAGTTGGAGATCTGAGGATGTATGTGGGACAGATGACACTGTCATGCTGACATTCTGCTGTGGCATAAATCATGAGAGGGGAGGCTATGTTTGTGGTCTCAAGACTGAAGGGCAATTCCGAAATCCTCCTTAGATCTTGTTAGGGGTTGAACTGTGTCCCTCAAAATTCATATGTTGAAGTCCTAGCCCCTGTATTTCAGAATGTGACCTTATTTGGAGACAGGATTTTTTTTACAGAGATAATCAAGTCAAAGTGGTCATTAAGATGGGCCCTAACCTAATATGACTGGTGCTATGGACTGAATTGGGTCCCTCCAAAATTCTGACATTAAAGCCCTCACCCCTAATGTAACTGTACTTGGAGATAAGGCCTTTAGAGATGTAATAAGGGTTAAATGAGGTTCTAAGGATGGAGCCCTAATCCAATGGGACTGGTGGCCTTATAGAAGAGGGAAAGACACCACAGATCTCTCACTCTCTGTCCATGCACACACAGAGGAAAGTCTGTGTGAGGACACAATGAGAAGGAGGCCACTTACAAGCCAGGAGAGGCCTCACCAGAAACCAACCCTGACAGCATCTTGATCTTGGACTTCTAGTCTCCAGAACTGTGAGAAAATTGATGTGTTGTTTAAGCCTTAAGCCCAGTCTGTGGTGTTTTTGTTGTGGCAGCCCCAGCTAACCAAGACAGACTTTGATCTAGGACTTGTTTCTTAAGATTCTCTCATTTTCGGCCAGGTGCGGTGGCTCACACCTGTAATCCCAGCACTCTGGGAGGCCGAGGCGGGTGGATCACGAGGTCAGGAGATCGAGACCATCCTGGTTAACGTGGTGAAACCCCGTCTCTACTAAAAATACAAAAAATTAGCCAGGCGTGGTGGCAGGCACCTGTAGTCCCAGCTACTCGGGAGGCTGAGGCAGGAGAATGGCGTGAACCTGGGAGTTGGAGCTTGCAGTGAGCTGAGATCATGCCACTGCACTCCAGGCTGGGTGACAGAGCAAGACTCCATCTCAAAAAAGAAAAAAAAAAAAGATTCTCCCATTTTCTCAGAAATCCTCAAGTGTTCAAGTGTTCTGAGCCAGGCTAGGTGAGTCCTGTATAGACCTTTTTGTACAAAGTCAGGTTTTTTTGAGGTGGATGAGAAAGAGAAGAGAGGAAAATAATGAAAATATTAACACCTCCTTGCACTTTTAACAAAATGCTTTTTTCTACATTATCACACTGGATTCCAATTACAACCCTCTAAGAGAGGGATACTTATCATAGGCTTATAGCATTTATTCATTTGCTCAGCAATATTATTTGAGCATCTACTATGTTTCGGGGTTTTATGCTAAGAGCAGAGGAGGCTACAGTGCCTGCTCTCGAGTGGCTGAGGGAATTGAGGCTCTAGGAGGATAAGCTGCTAGCTCCATCTGACATCGCTAGTCAGGATTTCATCCTGGCTGCTTAGCTCTGTGCCCGAGTTCTTGGCAAAAAGGAGCAAAGCGGGGACTTAGGCTGCAACAAATGCTGACAGGCCCTTGCATTCCAGCAAAAGCTGTCTCCTTTTTGTCCTTGGGAAGCTGGGACCCAGTGTCACACCTGGGCAGCATGTCCAGCTGTCCATTGCCTGCATTCCGGTCAGTCTACACCTTCTTCTTTTGCTGGCAGAACCTTCACTTTGTCCAGCTGTCCTGGACCCAGGTGCCTCAGGGAAAGCTGGCTTTGCCCGTGCCCAAAGGATGCATCCCGTAGGGAGCCAGCCAATCACACGAAGCCTATTCTACCTGTAATTGTAACCAGCGAGACACAGCCTGCAGGGGATTCTTAGAAGATTTCTCACCCTAAAATGGGCACATCCTTTATTTTTTATATTTTTTTCATTTTTTGAGACAGTCTCACTCTGTCATCCCAGCTGGAGTGCAGTGGCACAATCTTAGCTCACTGCAGCCTCTGCTTCCCAGGTTCAAGTAATTCTTGTGCCTCAGCCTCCCAAGTAGCTGGGATTATAGCTGCACACCACCACACCTGGCTAATTTTTGTATTTTTAGTAGAGACAGGGTTTCTCCATACTGGCCAGGCTGGTCTCAAACTCCTGGCCTCAAGCCATCTGCCTGCCTTGGCCTCCCAAAGTGCCAGGATTACAGGTGTGAGCCACTGCCCCTGGTCTTTTTTTTTTTCTGAGACAGAGTCTCCCTCTGTTGCCCAGGTTGGAGTGCAGTGATGTGATCTCAGCTCACTACAGCCTCAACCTCCCTTGGTTCAGGTGATCCTCCCTCTGCAGCCTCCTGAATAGCTAGGACTACAGGTGCCTGCTACCGCACCAAGCTAGTTTTTGTATGTTTTGTACAGATGGGGTTTTGCCATGTTGCCCAGGCTGGTCCTGAACTCCTTGACTCAAATAATTTACCTCCTCGGCTTCCCAAAGTGCTGCAATTACAGGTGCGAGGCACCACGCCCGGCTGCATCCTATTTTTTGAGGAGTATTATTGTGTGAGGACATGATGCTTAGAGCTCCTGCAGCCACTCTACCACCACAAGGAGAAAAGCTTAAGGACAATTGCCCAACACCCTTAGGATGGCAGAGCAGGGAGGGAAAGAACCTAGGCTCTTGATATTGATTGACTGATTTGATGGGGCTTCTTATTGTATCAGATGATAAGTGTTCTCATTGCCTAAGCCCTTTTGGGTTGGACACTTTGTTACTCACAGCTAGATGCTTCCTGACTAACATAGGCAGAAACAATCAACCAGCTTGTGCCTACTAGGCACCCACTGCCTCCACCACTAACTCAGTGTCAAACCCTGCAGGTCTCATGATCTTTCTGAGCCTCATCTTCTCATCTGTACAATTAGGGTAGAGATAAGGGTTTATTTCAGGTCTAACCCTTCAAATTTTACTGTGGGTTCAGCACTGGGAGAGGTAGTCTGGGGGATGCCAAGAGACAATAATATGGCTGGTGGAGGAGAAGAGGAAGAGAGATTCCCCTTCCTCCCTGTCTGAAGGAGGGAAAGTGTGTGTGAGGAAGAGCCAGCTGAGAAAGGAAGTGTGGGCTGCCTGCTAGGAAAAGTGCCTGGGTTACATGCACCCTGGGAGCCATTTTGGGATCCCCCATCTCACTGTCCTCTGACTGGTGTCGGCTGGCACTTGGTTTGCTCACAGCACTTCGTGCCTGCTACCTTTCCTTTGGCTGGACTGGCTCTTTCTGGAGGGATAGGAGTGGGGTGGCAGATCATGCTGGTGTTTTCTAAAACCAGAAAGGAGAGGGGAGATGAGAGTCTGTCCATGACCCTCACATGGTTTTCTACCCAGTCTCAGAGATACCTTAGATGCTTAATTTCATGTGTCAACTTGACTGAGCTAAGGGATGCCCAGATAGCTGATAAAACATTATTTCTGGGTGTGTCTATGAGTGCCTTTCTAGTAGGTGTAAGCATTGGAATCCATGGACTGAGTAAGAAGATCTCTCTCCAAGTGTGGATGGGGGTCATCCAATCTGTTGAGGGACCAATTAGAGCAAAAAGGCAGGGGAAGGACAGATTCTCTCTCTCTGCTTGAGCTGGGACATCCATTTTCTCCTGCCCTGAGGCATTGCCACTCCTGGTTCTCGGATCTTCAGACTCAGACAAGGACTTGTACCATTGGCTCCTCTGGGTTCAGGCCTTTGGGCTTGGACTGGAACTCTGTCACTGGATTTCCTGGGACTTTTGCTTACAGATGGTAGATTGTGGGACATCTCAGCCTCCATAATTGCATAAGCCAATCCCTCATACTAAATCCCTTTTTGTATATTTATATATATCCTACTGGTTCTGCTTCTCTGGAGAATGCAGATTAATATATACCTGCATCAGAATTTTCAGAATCCCTGTTCAAGGCAGGCTTCGACTTCCACCTGAGGCCCAGGGAATCAGCTAAGCTGGGCGCTGTGCCTTGTGCTTCTGTGCATGGCCATTGCTTGTAACCCTCACAACGAGACTGGAAGATGGGCACTTATGTTACAGAGAAGGAAACCGTGGCTTAGCAAGGTTAGCTCTCTCCACCAAAGTCACATGACTGATCAGTGATGGGGCTGGGACTCATACCTGGGATTTGTCTGACCCCTTCCTTGTTCCTGGCCTGGTATATGAGTGAGGTCTTGGATCACTGGGGCTGACCTCCTTTTCTAGCTTGCTCTGCTACCACTAAACCTAGGCTCAGGCAGCCTCAGGGATCCCAAACTCTCAATGCTCTTCTGGCCTTGGCAGGGGCTCTTTCCTCTGGTGGGAAGTTTCTTCTTTCAACCCCTGCCTCTTTCTGTGAAATTTTACTTCTGTATTTTTCCAGTGTCAGTTCAACAGCTATCCTCGCTTTTAGGGTTCCTGTGACATGTACCTCCCCACTGCTTCCCTCCCTACCAAACCAAACCAACCCAACCCAAACCAAATGAACCCAACCCAACCCAAATCAAACCAAACCAAACCAATCTCTTTTCATTATATTTATAGGTCTTGGTATTCCTTTATTTTTTCACTTAATATTCATCAAATATGATTGAGCACTTATTATGTGTCTAGTGCTAGAGAGAACAAGAGTAAACCTAAATAGACATGGTGACAACCCTCACAGAGTCATGTTCAAGTATACTTCTCATATTGAATCCCAACTCTCTGTCTGTATATATATCTCATCTCACCAGTGCTGTGCTATTGATGATAACAAACCAGGTCTTACAGCATCCAGGACAACGTGTACCGCATAGTAGCTGGAATAAATAATGAAATGGGGGAAAAGGGCTGTGAAGGGTAAGGTAGGTACAAGAGGAACATTTCAAGGAGGTCAGGCAGTTTGCCTTCTGTTGCTGCCCTCCAAAGAGACTAAATTGTCTAATAAATGGTTTTCCAGCCTGAGGCCCTGGAGAAGGCTGACATGCCTGAGGCCCGAGGCCAATGCCCAGCCCAAGCCCATGTTGGGAGGATGCATTATGAATGCAAGGTGTAGGAAATAGAAATTATTAAACTCACAGATAGGGACAGAAACGGCTTTGTGTGGCTGCAGAGTTGGGAAATTATGCTGAAGCAATGCATTGCAAATCAGCCTGTGCTCTGCAGAGAGGGGCTTTTATTCTCCAGGTCCCGAAGTTCCTTCGGCAGCTTTTGTGTGCAGCCGCGGAGGCCCTTCTGGGAGGAAAGAGAAGCTGGTAATTTCGTGGCTGATTGGCAGACTGTCCAGAGCCAATAAAGATATTTGTTTCCTTGCTGAAGTGCTCACAAACCCCAATCTCAGCTCCTCAATTTTGTCTTTCTTTCTCTTGTGATTCCCTCCTTCTTTTTCATTATGGAGAGGAATGAAACGTGGGCTGGCTTTCTCCATTAACACGGTTTAGCGTGAGCCCAGTGGGGACAGTGGGCCCCATCCTGGGGACCCATGAGGACACAGGACATTTGCCCAGCATACCTGGCCTTTTCCCCGGACATCTAATTTGCTTTGGCACAATCCATGTAGATGAACTATGCACCTTTGGTGCCTGGGAGAGCTTGATGTTTGCATTTTCATGAATCCACCCAACATCCCTATGACGTTTGGCATTGTCTGCTCCATTTTAAGGATGAGAACTGGTGACTTATCTGAGTTCCCAGAGTTAGTAAATTGTGGCATTGGAATTTGAAGTCAGGTTTATCTGGTTCTGAAGTCTGTGGTCTTGGATTTTGAACGCCCCTAGTGGTATCTCTTTCTAGTAGCATTGATGGCATTTATGCTGATGAAAAGTGCCCTCATTGGTGACTCTAAAACTGGATTCTCCAACTGGTCAATCCTAAGTCACAGGAACATCTTGAAATTTTAACAAAAGTATCTAAGTTTTGAAATTGAAGGGACCTTGCAGACTGGAATTCATTCCCTTTCCTGCCTGGGCTCACTTTTTAGATAATGAAACTCAGGCCAGACAATTTAGGAAATGGCCCAGGGTCACAGCTGACCCAGGAGTCTGCCAGGAAGAATCCTCACTCCCAGTTCAGTATCCTGTCCATTTTATCTGCAGTATCAATTAGGACTAGGTTTAGCTATGAGTAACAGACACCCAAAAAAACACTGACTTAACAAAGACTACTGTCTGATGAAAAATAAATCAGAAACAAGCAACTCAGATGTAAAATAAATCAGAAGCAATATAGAAGACCACTCTGATGTAAAGTAAATCAGAAGAAGGAATGGCAGGTCTGCAGTGTTAAGGACCAAGACTCTTTCTATCATGTCACTTTGCCATGTGTAACTTCCTTCCCAAGTTCTCTTATGGTCCAAGGTGGCTCCTGGAGCCCCAACCATTACATCCAACGACTGGAAGGAGGAGGCCTTTTCCTTAAGGAAACTTCTGGAGGTTTCATGTAACACTTCCATCTCACTAGACAGAATTTAGACTATGATCACGCTAGTTAAATAGGAGGCTGGAAAATGTCGTCTTTTAGCTAGGTGCCTGGTTAAAAGTCAGGATTTTTTTCTATTATTAAGAAAGCAGGAGACAGAAGCTACTGGGGAGCAACTAGCAGCCTTTACCTAGCTCATTAGTCTCTAAACTGATTGCCAACACCATACCTCCTGGTCTGCAGCTCTAGGAATCCCCAGCAGAGAGGAAAGCATAAACCAGCAGGTCTTTACTACCAGAAAAATAAGTTTCTGTGTTTTTTTGTTTTTCCCCTCTAGATAAAGGCAGGACACTTTAGTTCTGGAAGAGTGGGCATCATGAGACTTTTTAATAGAATTCCACCTAGTATAATTTTTTTGGATTTTGGTCCACTTCAAAGACATCATTGGTATAGCTTTAATGACTTCCTGGACTTTTTTTTTTTTTTTAGACAAAGTCTCACGCTGTCGCCCAGGCTGGAGTTCAGTGGCACGATCTTGGCTCACTGCAACCTCTGTCTCCTGGGTTCAAGTGATTCTCGTGCCTCAGCCTCCTGAGTAGCTAGGATTACAGGCGCCTGCCACCACACCAGGCTAATTGTTGTATTTTTAGTAGAGATGAGGTTTCACCATGTTGGCCAGGCAGGTCTCAAACTCCTGACCTCAGGTGATCCACCTGCCTTGGCCTCCCAAAATGTTGGGATTACAGGCATGAGCCACTGCACCTGGCTGACTTCCTGGATTTTATAAACCATGAGGGTAGACGTTTATGATAGACAAAGGAAGTCGTGATGCATGTGAGTTTGCCAATGTATGCGCACATATTTTTAGAAGGGAAGGGAAACCTCCACTCCACTTTTCCAGTCATGTCCCAGAATGAAAAATCAGAAAGCCCTGATTTTGTTCATGTGCTGATTCTTCAAGTAAGGTGGAGCCAGGGCTGCTTCTCTGAATGCCTAGAGGCAATTAGGGGCTTGGAATGAGAGAAACAGAATGTGGAAGCTGGGGAAGCAGCCTAGAGACAGTGAGTCCAACCACCTGCTTCTATAGATACAGAAATTGAGGCCCAGCGATGTTGCAGGTTTCCCAAAATCTACGGAGCTGGGATCAGGATCCCACCTTTCTGATTCCTAGGCTAGGGCTGTTTTGCCTATACCTAAGGCTATTTTGCTTTCTCCAAAATAGATTTGTGTATGGTTCTCTACCTGTTTCATGTGTGCCACTATTGTTTCCCCAACGACAGATCTGAACCCCTATTATGTTGAAAGGACTATGCAAGACTTTGGTGTAAGGAGGAGAAAAAGGTGAATAAGACACAACTCCCCTCTTAAAGAATTTACAGTCTAAAGAGGAATGCAGATGCATTAACAGCTAACTATAGGGCAAGACAGAAAGCACTAAGGGCTACATAGACATATACTTGATGACTGCGGTGGAAAGGCTGATTTGGCAGGATGGGGGGATTGAGGAAGACCTCATGGAGGAGGTCTTTGAGGAAGAGAGAGATTGTGGGAAGAGGTAATCTAGATTAGAAGAAAGCATGAATTGAGGCCTGAGAATCACAATACTACTTAATATCCCCCTGCCCTTGGTGCTATTATGGAATTTGGGAGGGCTCAATAGTAGGACCCAAAGAGGGAAAGCCTACCAGGGCCTCTTCTGTCTCCAGGGAGGAGCTCTAGTCCTGCTAACTTGGGCAGTGTTCTTGGTGCTGTTTGGCCATTAAAGTGGCTGAAATAAACAAAGCTGGTGCCGGAGTCCTCACCCAGATCAGCTGAACCAGAGTCTCGATGGGTGGGCACTCAGGTGTCTGTCTTTATTTACAGCCCCCTAGGTGATTCTGATGCCCACTGGGGCATTTTAGAGCTAAGAAGAGGTGATTGAGCCCTGACATAGATGACAAGAGGAGGGTGTGGGGATTATCAGCTGAACTCCACAGTAGCAGCTTTAAGGGGAGGAGGCCAGGAGGGAGAATTGAGTCTCCAGATCCCAGGTGGCACCAAACTAACTCCCCACTATGCACATGAGCAGACAAGAACCATGGAAGAGGGAAGCATTGTCCAGGCCCGGCAGCTTGTTAAAGCAGCACCGTCATTCAGACTTTTGTCCTTCCCAGTCCCATCCAGAGCCACCTTCACCTCAGTATGTAGCCTCTCTCTGCCTGTTGCTCAGTCTACGCTGAAGCCTTTGCATGACTGATGTGGCTTGACTGTGTCCCCACCAAAATCTCATCTTGAATTGTAGTTCCTGTAATCCCCATGTGTCATGGGGGGGACTAGGTGGAGATAAGTGAATCATGGGGGTAGTTTCCGCCATCCTGTTCTCTTGACAGTGAGTTCTCATGAGATCTGATGGTTTTATAAAGGGCTTCCCCCTTGGCTGGGCACGCTTTCTCTCCCAACCGCCCTGTGAAGAGGTGCCTTCTGCCATGATTGTAAGTTTCCTGAGGCTTCTCCAGCCATGTGGAACTGTGAGTCAATTAAACTTCTTTCCTTTATAAATTACCCAGTCTCCGTTATGTCTTTATTAGCAGTGTGAGAACAGACTAATATAGTGATGAACAATGATAAAAAGGCTTGGGTGACTGTTGGTGCCTCTCTTCATTTGTGTGCAGGGGAGGTCTGGCTGTTCCCAAGAATGTGAATTCAAAGGTTGCCTGATTCTTGTTTCTGCTTAACATTCTTCTTGCTTTTGGGGCAGGCATACGGAGCTGGTTCTTCAGAGAAGAAATGGCTAGTTGTGATGGTGACGGTGGGGGAAGCTTGTTCCTCTTCCATGCATGTTTGAGAGTGGAGAGGGGACAAGAAAGGCAGTGCTCAACAGCTAAGGGAGCAAGGGCTGTTGGGAGGAGTGAGGATGGTCACCCACTAGGAGCTAGCTGAATATGGCTGAGATGCCCCATGGTAAAGGGACAGCTGGTAGCAGGCATAGTGCTGATCTGCAGTTGGATTTTTGCTGTGGTAAAGGCATTGCTTGTTCAGTTGCTTTACCTTGGAGTCAGTGGAGTCCAGACGTGTTACATTTTTCTTCTTATACACTCCCATGAACCTCCATAACTCTACTTAAAAATCCTTCTATCAGCATTTAGTAATCTGCGATTGTATCTTCAGGGCCTGTTTCCTCTGAGAGGTAGGGACCTCCTTGGGGGTCCAGTCTGTCTCCCCCTGTATTCTCAGTGCCTCACACAGAGCCCAGAAAGAGGCAGGTACTTGATAGATGTTTGTAGATAGTGCGATGGGGTGACTGATGGGAGAAACATTCAACTTGACCTTTGGGAGGCAGATTCTTGCCTGATTCTGCCCCTGGCACTCTGTGGGATCGTGAGCAAATCATCTCTTTCCGTGCCTTGTGTCTTCCCAGTGAAAATAAGCAAAACTAAATCTGCAGTGAGCATCCCCATCTGTTTCTTAACAACTGAACCTTATCGGATGGGACAGTTACCTGAGTTTCCAGGCCCTGGTTCTAATTCCAGCCCTGCCCCTTACTAGTACTCCCACCACTGAGCCTCAGTCCTATAGGGAGTTATGGAGATTAATCCACAGAGCAGGTGGAAGGTGCTTGGAGAAGCTTTGACGTGCTGGACACATGGATGGTTTTCTTCATACGAGGCCCCATTTGTTCTAACCAAGGACTAGAACAAAATGTCTATGTATGAGAGATTTCAGACATTAGAACTTACCAAGAGATAGCCCAGATGGATGTCAGAACTAGAGGTAAAAAAAAAGGAAATAGTACAACTGTAAGGAAGTGGGGGTGTCTAACTTATTGGAGGACTGGATCAGAGCTGGTCTTGTCTGGATGAAGGGACTAGATTAGAAGTCTCAGGAGGACTTTGTCAATCATTAGGGTCAATAGCTGAATCAGTGTGGAGACAGAGACTTCTGCTCCTTTGCTGATTTCCCCGAAGCTCTGGGTAATGGTGTTTGCATGGCTGTAGATTTCCAGTGAACACCTGCCGAAGCCTTTGCCTTGGGAGAGGCTCCAGCAAAATCCGGGAGCTTTGGGGAAAAGCCTGCCAGGCTGGCAGCTTGATTTGCTCCTTCCTGCAGGGTCCCCCAGTCCTTACTAACAGAGAGACCAAGAACCCAGGTGTCCCTTCCAGGCTCTCCTGGCCTGCGAGGCCCCCTCTCAGTACCAACTTGGGGCTTATCCCTCTTGGCTCTTGTGTGGCTCGGGAGGGACCCAGCCCCAATCATCTCAGCTCCAAGAGAGAAAAGGAAGAACATCTGTTAACACAAATGCTTTTCTAATTTCTTTTTAAATCTCACTCAGCATCTGCGTTAAACAAGGCTGATCGGCTTGTACAATATTTAATTTTGGAACCATTTCAAAAGGCGCTGGTAAGAGGGGAGCAATGGGGAGAACAGCAGCCTCCTAAATCTTTAATAGCGCGCTGGTTAGGAGCTTCCGCCGGGCTCCGTCCTAATCACACAGAGGAGAATAAGCAGAGACAGAATTTCTTAATAACAAATACCTTTGCAGCACCTCATTAAATCACTGCATTTCAGAGACACAGCAGGACACTTGGGTGAATAAATAGTGCAATCTCCTACTCTGAAGGATTTTCACATCTGAGTTATTTCTCCTGCATATGATCAGTTCCTTTCTCTCTCTGTCTCTCTCTTTTTTTATTTTCACAAATGATTTTAGCTGATGAGTTCAATTAATGAAGACATTAGAGGCAAAGTTGGAAAAGCACTTCTTTCCTCTCCCCCTTTTTCATCTCTTCCTCTCCTCCACCTTATAACCATAGAGCCTTATTTTGTGTGTTTTTGCAGTTTAACAAACGTCACTGCCAAATGAGAGATGAGAGAAGGAGAGGGGGTGGAGAGGGCCACGCTGGTTGATGTGAAAACAAAGCCTTCCCTGGCTGGGTGTTTATGAAGATGCTGATAAATGGGGCCGGGGAGAGAGAGGCAGGCTGGGATGGAGCAGAGGTGCTGCAGGGCCTCTGGCCACCTGTGGATCCACATCCCTTGCTATCAGCAGCTGCACCTGATCTTCAGTGGGGCCTGCAACAGTGCAAGGAACTGAAGAAAACCATGTGTCTTCAGTTGCACTTCAGTGTTTATTGAGCACCTAATGTGTGCCAGGCCCTGTACTAGCTGCTTAGAATTAATGCTATCATCGAAAATCTAAGCCGGAGAGCCTCTTCTCACATTGTCCCTTACTACAGTTGACTCAATTAATCAATCAATATTTCAAGATTTTAATGAAGAGGCCATAAACTGGCAATCCACAGACTGTGTCCAGCTTGAAGACATTTTTTGTTTGTCCCAAATACTGTTGGCTAACTCTCTTTATTTTTTGCTTGTTGACTCTTGTTTTAAATAGAATCAGTTGGCTGAGTGTCGCGTTTTTAAAACTGTGGTTTATAACCCCTGGGTGGGTCTTAAAAATCAGTCTAGAAGGGGAACCCACGTTGCCTATGCTTAAGTTTTGCTTTTGGGAGAAATCTGTCTCTAAGCTCATTCTTCAGTATATTTTCTGAGTCTTTCAATATATGGGGGATTATTTGCTCTTACTTTCATAAATAAGCTCCATTTTGAGAACAAAAATGGAATAGGATAAGTAGGATAGGATAAGATGGGATGGAATGGAATAGAATAGAATAGAAAAGAGAAGAAATAAAAGAAGAGAAAACGGTCAGTATGGGTTGCACATGGTAAGGTAGGTGTTATTCCATTTTTGCATGTGGTGTATTTACGTGCTGGTCTGTGATCTAAAATGTATTTCTTGCTGTGGGCCCCAGAAAACAAACTGGAAAGCCTCTGTACTCATTTGAAATGCCCAGCACCAAACATTTGCCTTATTACAGAGCATCCCTAGACACGTTTATCCTGATCCTGACTGCCTGAGCTTGAAGCCCACTTGGTCACATATTTCCCACGTGACCTCGCTGTTGGTGTCCAGTGGTAGCCAGTGATGTGGTTGTAAGTGGCCAGTGGTGTCAGTGTCCTAAGCAGATGTCCCTGAGGTTTGGAAATGGCAGGCTGTGTCTCCCTTGGATCCTGCCTGTTTTCCAAGTTCTGTTCTTCAGCGTTCTCTTCAATTCTGTGAGCTCACCATTGTCCCTCTAATAAAGTATTTACTACCAACCAGAGTTGGCTTCTGTGCTTGCAATCAAAAACCCAGACTGCCACATTTAGAAATCAGGAGATTTCACATAAAAGTTTGAATCTCCAGTTTCCTTTGAAGGAAAAAAAGTCTTGTGTTAGGCCTGTGTTTCCCCACAGAAAACCTATAGATAGTGCATTGCTTTGTGTGGCTGTGGTAACAAAGTGCCAGGAATTGGGTGGCTTAAGGCAGCAGAAGTTGATTCCCTCACAGTTCTGGAAGCCAAAGGTCCACAATTTGCCAGGGCTGTCCTCCTTTTGGAGGATGGATGGAGAATTTATTCCTTGCCTCTTCCAGCTTTTGGTGGCTCCCAGCATTTTCAGGCTGGTGGCCATGTCGCTCCAGTATCTGCCTCTGTCTTCACGTGGACTTTTCCTCTGTGTGTCCATGTCTTCTCCCTCTGCCTGTCTTAGAAGGACACTGTGCTGGCATTTAGGGCCCACACTGATACTCCAGGATGACTCCTCATCTTGGGATCCTTCACGTTATTACCTTTGCAAAGATGCTTTTCCCAAATAAGGTCACATTCTCAGTTCTGGGGATTACGGCATGGCCATATCTTTCTGGGGGCCACCTTTCAGCTCACTACAGATAGATGTCTATAGCCTCATCCAGCCTGCTTTATTCACCCACATGGCCTCCTGGGCCTGCTGCTATGTAAGTTTTTGGCCTCTTTATCTAGCGAATGCCTGCTCTACACCCAGGCCCAGTGAGAAGCTGCAGAAATGCAAGGAATGGTTTCCATCCTCAGTAGCCTTGTCTCTCCGAACGCAGATGCTCAGGGAAGGCTGGAGCGAGGATGATGGCTGCATGGAGCTGGTGGGCCTTGTCTGGGTCTTGAAGGATTGAGAAAGTAGAAGGGGGTGGAGAGGAATAGCCTTCCCATGTGAATTGTGTGCTGGGCAATGCTCCAGGTGCTAGGGAGATAGCAGTGAACAAAATAGACCAAGTCTGTGCTATTATGAAGCTTCCATTCTAGCGGAGGGAAAAAGACAATAAACATAATCATAAAATGTCAGAAAATCTAAGTGTGATACAGAAAAGTAAAGCAGGGGGCAAGGGCATGGGTCCTGGGGGAACGTGGGTGATGCTATTTTCATAGTGTGATCAGGGAAGACTTCTGTGATTAGGTGACATCTGAGCCTGGTCCTAAAAGAAGGGAGGGAGGGATCCACATACATATTTCTGGAAACAGTAATGAAAGGAGAGGGATCAGCATGTGCAAAGGTCCTGAAGCAGCTGCGTGCTTGGTGTGTTCTGGGAATGGCTCTGGGGCCACTAGAGCTGGAAAGGAGTGGTCTAGTGGGAAGGCTGTAGATGGGGAGCACTGGGGCCATGGTAAGTGTTTTTAGGAGTTCAGGATCAAGGACACACTCCTTAGCAAGTCTTTAAAGCAGGGGATCATAAACATGGATGAGGAAAAAAAGGCTTCATTTTCACTGCCCTCCAACTGAAGTGTAGCATTCCCTTAATTATAAATGTAGGCACTGTCCCTAGCATGTAATTCACAGCAATTTGGGTAGTACCTGTGACTCTGTCATCCGGAGAAATCACAGATTTTTTGTTTGTTTGTTTGTTTTTGTTTTTTGAGACATAGCTTCACTCTTGTTCCCCAGGCTGGAGTGCAGTGGCGTGATCTCGGCTCACTGCAACCTCCACCTCCCGGATTCAAGCGTTTCTCCTGTCTCAGCCCCCTGAGTAGCTGGGATTACAGGTGCGTGCCACCATGCCTGGCTAATTTTGAAATCAAAGATATTTTTATATCATATTAAAGTTATTACACTTGTCTTGAAATATTGTTTTCTCTCAGCACTACTTCAAAATTATATAATTAGACCTGCCACCAGAATGTATTATTTAATGCATTAATAAAAAGCTCATATATCACTATATCACAAATTAGCTTTGAAAAAATATTTCCATAACTGCATTTCAATATAATTTATTTCCTATGTAATCTTATGTATTTTATTTTATGCATTTAAAGACATAATTCTGGGAAGAAGTCCAAAGGCTTCACCACAATCCCCAAGGGGTTCCTGGTGCATGACAAGGTTAAAGGGCCTTTGCCTTAAGGCCTTTGGAATGTGGCTCCTGCACACACTTGGCCTCATATCTGACTGCTTAGTTCCCCCCACGCACAGTGATGCTATCCTCCATCGGTACTGATCTACAGGCAGTTTCTCCAAATGTGATGCCCTTTATTCCCCTCCAGCCTTGGCAAATGCTGCTCCTTGTGCCTTGAACATTCTTGACTGCCTGCCTGCCTGCCTGCCTTCCTTCCTTCCTTCCTTCCTTCCTTCCTTCCTTCCTTCCTTCCTTCCTTCCTTCCGTCCTTCCTTCCTTCCTCTCTTTCTCTCTCTTTCTCTCCTTCCTTCCTCCCTCCCTCCCTCCCTCCTTCCTTCCTTCCTTCCTTTCTTTCTTTTCTTTCCTTTTCTTTCTTTCTTCTTTCCTTCCTTCCTTCCTTCCTCCCTCTCTCCCTTTCTCTCTTTCTTTCTTTCCTTCTTTCTTTCTCTCTCCCTCTCTTTCTCTCCTTCCTTCCTCCCTCCCTCCCTTCTTTCTTTCTTTCTTTCTTTCTTTCTTTCTTTCTTTCTTTCGTTCTTTCTTTTTTCTATCTTTCTTCCTTCCTTCCTTCCTCCCTCCCTCCCTCTCTCTCTTTCTTTCTTTCTTTCTTTCTCTCTCTCTCCCTCTCTCTCTTTCTCTCCTTCCTTCCTTCCTTCCTTTTTGGTCGAGGTTTTGCTGTGTTGCCCAGGTTGGAGTGCAGTGGGGCAATCACAGCTCATATCCTGTCCTCAAGCGATCCTCCTTCCTCAGCCTCTCGAGTAGCTGGGATTACAGGTGCACACCACCACACCTGGCTAATTTTTAAATTTTTTTGTAGAGACAGGGTCTGCCCATGTTGCCCAACATGGATTTGAACTCCTGGCCTCAAGTGATGCTCTTGTCTAGGCCTCCCAGAACATTAGGATTACGGGCAGGAGCCATTGTGTCCAGCCATTGTTGCCTTTTTAAAAGTTCTGCTTATCCTTCAAGTTTCAGCCTTGCTGTCACTTTCTCCAGGAAGCCTTCCCTGATCCCCCCATGCTCAAGTAGACCAAGGCCTTTTCTGCCTTTCCGATCAGTCTGTGAGCTTCCTGAGGGTGAAGGCTCAGTGTTGATCTCCTCTGGTGTCAAGTCCAGTGCTTGGCACGAAGCAGGTGCTCAATATGCTCAAGAAATATTTTTGGACTGTGAGAATGAGTCATCTCATTGAATCCTGAAACAATCCATGATGTAGTTGGGATTCCTTGCGTTTTGTAAGTGAAGAAGAAGGAGGTGGGGCTAGCCAGCAAAGGAGAGTGGCTGGAGGAAGGGCTTGGAGCTGTGTGAGGCAGTGGGAGCCCTGTTTGAAGCAAGGGCACTGTGGGCAACATTGGGAGACTGGGCTGTGGAGAGAGGGTGAAGCCGGGTGGGCGTGGAGACTGAATCTGGGGCTAAGGACTTACACTTGATGCAGTGGTCATGAGGGGAGGGCGAGGTCTGGAAAATGTCAACCATCTCCCCCTTCCTGTCCTCTGGGGAGGATGGAAGAGAACATTTGGTCATCAGGCTTTGTAACAACACTTACTGTCTCGTGCCCCAGTCTATTCTCTGAGCTTTGCATTCCTAGTTCTTTTTTGCCTTTTTCATCCAATAATCTTTTGTTTCTTCAAGTGGTGTAGGGCTCGCATCTTGGTTTAGTAAAAAGGTCAGGAGGTAGATGTTGACTTCTCTCCCTTACATTTATTATCTGTGTGAGTTACCCAAGTTCGTTAGACTCCAAGCATGCCTAACACTGGTAAGCTCTCTACCTAGACACAAGCTCCCGGCCAGGCCCATCCTCAGTGACACCTGGCTCATCTTCATCCTCCTGGTCTTCACTCATCCTATGCTCTCTGCCCATGCTGTGGCCCTGCCCAGAGGCTGGGGATCCTTCCAGGCCAGCTTCCTGTCTGTAGAAACCCTACCCATCTCTCAAGGCCCAACTCAAGCACTACCTTTTTTGAAGTCTGTGATACTGTATGACACCAGGCAAGTTATTTAACCTCTCTGGCCTCAGTTTCCTCATCTGCCAACATAGAATTGCTATGAGGGTCAAATGTGCCAATGCAGGAGTGGGCCTTGCTCACGGCAGGTGTCTGCCACCAGTTTGCTTCCTCCCTGTCTTGGGTGTCTCAAGAGGCTGGCCAGCCAATGTGCATGGAGCCCTGCTCACATCTTCGTTAACATGGACAGGTCTGTAATCGCTTCTTCTCTCAGATGCTCCGTCCCCAGGCACATGCACTTCTTGCTCTCCTGTTTGCCTTCCTCTTGCTATGTCCCACACGGATCTCCTCCATAAATCTTTCAGCACCTTCTTTATAAGCAATGAGGCTGCAGGCCAGGGTCGCATCCACATCAAAGGGTTTCTCTGGGAGCTGGAGTGGGAGCTATGGTCTTCTGAGGTGGCCAGGGGGCCTCTCCATTTGTCTGTGCCTTTGGGGGCCAGGCCTGCGGCTACCTGTCTTTATCTGGGCTGGTGCTCTGCGCAAACAGTAAATGCCATTGAGCAGGTTCTCTAAACACTGGGCTGGGAAGAGGCCTTAGAAAAGAGGCCTAGCATGTACAGGGCACCCTTTGGGATAGGCCTGTATCAACTTTGTTTAGGTTCTTGCACTTCTCCTTTCTGCATGGTAGATATTATTAGCCCCCACTCTACAGACTAGGCAGCTGAGGCCTAGAGAGATGGATGGGTTTTCTCTTCCTCCACCCTGAACCTGGTCCTGTGAGTCCCATAGCATGTGATAAGTCACACAACTTGCGAGTGGCACAGCCATGAATAAAATCTACATTGGTCTGCCTCCAAAGCCTAAGTTCTTCCATTGTGCCCCTCTGTCTGCATACTCCCTTGCCCAAGTAAGTGAGGTCAGGGAGCTGCATGCTCTAGGGAGGAAGAATCTGCCTCACTTTACGGGAAGGTACACAGAGATGCTGTAGGGTGACACGTATTACAGGCTGCACAGCAAAGACAGACCAGGATTTCTGTGAAGGCTCCAGTCTTAAGGGACAAGAGTGAGGGATCATCTAGATCCAACTGCAGTGGCCAATAACTAGGAGAACCTCCGGGAGGCTGGGGCACTCACCATGCCATCAATGTAATAATAGTATTTGTTCCCCTGACCCCCGACCAAGCTGCTCCCACAAAGCCTGGGATGCTGCCAGCATGTACTGGGAGAAGCTTTTTACATGAAGGCTAGGAAAGGGCCTTGGAAACATTTAGCCGGACTTGTGATTATTGGTTCTTATCCATAGGCTCACTCACCTGAATTCCCAAACTCCTCCAACTCCCCAACTTCTCCTTCTTCGTCTTCTCATCCCATAAAGTGCCAAGAGCTCTGCAGGCCTCTCTTTTCTCATCTTCTTCCTGTAGCCATGGTCTGAGATTGGGCCCTATGTAGTCAAGAGTGTGGACTCTGGAGCCAGATCCCTGGCCAACTGCCACACTGCTTACTTGCTTTGTGACTTCTGCAACTGCTGCATACCTGAGTTTCTTCATCTGTCAAATGGGGATAACAATTGTACTAGCTTCACAGCCTCTCCAGTATAAGGTGGCTGCGCTCCAGCCACCTGGAACTCTGCCCAGTCCTGGTTTCTCTGCCTCTGTTTTGCTCAATCTGTATTCTTCCCAGAACACTCTCCTGCACCGTGCTGCCCATCAACATCCTGCCCATCCTCTTCTTGAAAGTTTGGTGCAGATGCCTCTGGAAGAAATACTGCCTCCACGCTGAACCTGGTCCTGTGAGTCCCATAGCATGCGATAAGCCATTGCATGCCTTTTCATGATCTCCTTTCTGAATCTGAATATACGTCTTCACTACAGCAGGCGCTCAGTCCTCATGTTCGTGTGTTGAATTAAACTGAGGTCCTCTCACAACTTAATGTGTGTCTTCTAAGCAAGTGCCCTTTAATAAATAACAATTCCTCACAACTGAATATCGCTTTATAGTGGAGCAGCTCACTTTCACAGGCAGCATCTCAGTTCATCCTCAGAGCAGCTCTGAGAAGGCAATTGTGGTGTTAGCCCATTTTACAGGTGGGGAAAGTGAGTTCTGGAGATGTTCCTTATCTTGCTCAAGGTTACATGGCTAATAGGTAGGGATACAGGACTTTAGACTCTGAATCCCACTTACTTTCCACCTCCAGACTTCCCACCGTCTTTTCCTTTGTTCAGGTGTAGACAATGTGAGCATCCAGGTTGACTAAAAACATTTCAGAGTAACAGCTCTTGCCCTAGATATCGGTTGCATGGTCTCCTTTTCCTCACTCCCGAGCGCCCTCTGTCATGGGCTGATGAGAGAACTTGGGTGAAGAAATACTTCCATAGGAAGAGATGAGGGGCCCCGAGTCCCAGACCTAGTGGGCAGTACAGTTATTTATGTATTTATTTAAATTAGAGACTGAGGTCTCACTACATTGCCCAGGCTGATCTTGAACTTCTGGCTTCAAGCAATTCTCCCCCGTGTGCCTCCTAAAGTGCTGAGATTACAAGTGAGAGCCACCCCACCCAGCCACTAGTTTAATGGCTTGAAGTCACACTGGCCTGGCTTTATATCCCACTCACTGTGCTTTCCTCCCTACCTGTGTGAAATCGGATGATACTATATACCTCGTCTGGATGTGGTAAGCACTGAATGGCATAATGTCTGTAAATCCTATGGCACAGTGCCTGGTACACCAGGGATGCTCACGAAATAGGAGCTAATAGTAATAGTTAACATTTATCGAGGATTGATTTTGTACTAGAAACCCTATTATTTCCATGTTTATCTCATTTGCTCCCCCCAACCCACAATCCCTTGCAATATAATTACTACCTCTTTTTTTCACAGATGAGGAAACTGAAGCTCAACCTGTTACATAGTTGCCAAATGCCCAGAGTTTTTCAATAACGCCACAGGGGCGAGCCTGTGTCTGTTCATGGATGCATCTCCACCTTTGTACACCTGGTCCACTGCCCCACCTGGTAGAGTCAATACATACAAACTGTTATTATTATTGTGGCGCCAACAACCAAATTAGGATGGCAGTTTTGATATGCTTAGCCTGCCAATGTAGGCTTGGAAGTTTGAGCTTGGCAATGTGTTGCCAGGGGTGTGATAGGGATGGGGAGAGAGGCTGGCATTGGGCTGTGGCCGTTGCAAGGCTGTGGAACAGGGGAAGAGAAGAAGCCGCCTTTCCTCTCTTAGCGCATGGGCTGGAGGCAGAGCCCTGGGCCACTTGTGCCTGCAGTGCCTATCCTGATGGATGGGATCTGACAGTGTCCTCCTTCCCTCCCAGCACAGGGAATACAACCCCCAGCCAGCAGGGGACTGAGTCCAGGTGAGCTGCAGGCCTCAGGCAATGACAGATACTTTGTGCAAACAATGCCTCCTCCCTGGGGGCTCTACTTCCCTGGGCAGTCCTCTGAAAGAAATGACAGCATGGAGCACTGAGCCAGCAAGACCACAGAGGCTGTCTGCCCAAGGCAGCCCTAACGGTGGCATCCACAGCCAGCCTGCTCCGACACCATGTTCACATCCCAGACCCCATCCAATCTGTCCCCTCCATTGAGTTCAGGAGGGGCGAGGGAGCTATTGGAGCTGCAGACTGCTTGGTGGTCCAGATAGAACACTGAAGAGATGGAAGGCTATTCTGGCTTTGGGTCTATTTCCTCAGCTCCCCCACTATGATACAATTGCTTGCTTCTTTCAAGGGCTTAGAGGTGGCAAGAGCTGGAGGAGCCTCAGAGATTGTCTAGTCTCACATACTCATCAGGTGCCAAAGGCACCTCAGTGGGAACTTGAAATAATGCTGTCACTGGATGGTCACAGTGCTATGGGCTTGGCCAGCAGATGTTGCCTTTGTGAAATGTGAAAAGGTGCCCTCTCTTGGGGGATGAAGCCCTGTGCCAGGATGTGCTGCTTGGTGAGTGCCAAGTAGGTGGAACTTACGCCCCCTTGCATCCCCTGGGCCCAGCACCCTTGCAGTGGGCAACCTGCACAAGTACACACAGCCATCCTGAAACATCTGAGCCCAGAGAGAAGTCCAAATCCTCAATGTGACCTACAGGTGATGTGCTAGCTGCCAAGTTTCAGCAAACATCAGTCTCCTCTCTCACTCACCTGGTACCCATGCTGGATTCCTTTGGCAGCTTCTTGCTGCTGCTGGGCCTTTTTGCACTGGTAGCTCGCTCTCCTTGGAACAGTCTTCCTGTTATGACTGGGTAAACTGCTACTCATCCTGCTGGTCTCAATGCACATGTTACTTCCTCATGGTAGCTTTCTCTGACCTCTCAGACTTGGGTAGGACCCTATCGTATATTCTCATGGCAAATGGTTAATTATCATTAATTAATGATTAATTATCGTTAATTACTGTGTATCCAGCCTCCCCGTGTTCACTCCTGGACTGGAAGCTCCGTGAAGGCTGGTACTATTTTGTTCATCACCGGATCTTTATCATCTGAAGCAGTGCCTGACACATGGTAGACAATTAATAAGCTGCGCATGGTGGTAGGTGCCTATAGGGAGGCTGAGACAGGAGGATCACTTGAGCCCAGGAGTTCAGAGCTGCAGTGCACTATGTTTGCACCTGTGAATAGCGACTGCACTCCAGACTGGGCACCATAGTGAGACCCTGTCTCTAAATAAATAAATAAATAAATATGTATTGCATAACTGAAAGGCCCTGCTCTGATTTCCTCCCTCGTCCTGTAGGAAGCTTGGGACAGGCTTTGGTAACAGGAATTTCAAAAGGATGATTTTCCCCAGCGTGAAAATCCTCATCTGGCATCTTGCATCTGATGCAGCTCTTCTATCCACTCCTCCCTGTCCCAAAGGGGCCACTGATTCAGATCCCAGGCATAGACTTGTAAGCTGTCTAATTTTTCCCATGATCTCTTACCCTTTGCTCACTCAACAGTGTCCTGGGAAAGAAGTTTCTGGCTGCCTATGCACTGGGCTCAGGAAAACACAGAATTAGCACTGCCTCAACTTTTATTTTTAACCATTGATTGATCTTGGTTCCAGCAGATTTATTTTCAGCATAGGGCCTGTGGGCCAGTGCTAATTTGCATGCCTAACTGCTCTCCAGGAGCTAAACCTCTCAAGTGATGTTCTGACACACCGGGCTTTGTCACCCTGACCCCTTCTCATCTCCTCTGGGGAAGGGATGGGAACTGCCCCTGCCAAATGCAGGGGGATCAGGCCTGGAACTCCATTACCTTCCCTGGGACTGAGACTTGGTTAAGGAGCTATATCCAGCCCTTACTCCTTCTGAATTCATCGCAGATCCAGATTATACTAGATTTAGATTCTATTTCTTTGTATTTTATTCCTCCAACTCATATTTATTGACAACTTACTTTATAAGTACACAGAGCTAGACGCTAGACATGGAGGTGGGATGGGGAATGGAATTCCATGATGAGTTAATCTTTGCCCTGCCTCAAAGTCGAAATCCAGAGGAAAAAGATTGTGAGACAAGTGTTTAGAATCAATGTGATAAGTGCTAAGTAGAAATTTTGCACACAGTTTTGCAGGGAGAGGGAAGCTAGTTAATCTTCTTAGAGACTTGTCAGGAAGGTGTCATTTTATTTACATTGCTTAGTGCAAATGTAATTTGCACTATGTCTCTGCAAGTCAAGATCTTGTAGGGATAGGAACATTCCAGGCAGAGGGAACAGCATGTGCAAAGGTATGGAGGCCAGAAGGCAGATGAGGAACTTGAGAAAGAGCCTGTTCAATGTGGCTAGAGCACAGAGTGCATGACAGCAAGTGGTGAAAGATGAAGTGGGAAAGAAAGGCCTCTCTGCTAGTCTGAGAACCTTATGATCACCTCTGCTTCTTTATGCACTGCCTACCTCTCTAAACAGATCACACGGGCCTTGAGGGGCGGGACTGTGTTGCTGCTGCTGCCTTGTCACTGTCTCATAGCTCCAGGCTCAGCGCTGTAGGGGCAGTAGCCAAAGGAAGAGCCCAGGCCTGGCTGGGCTAGCAGGCAGGTCCTCCTGGAGCCAAAACAGATCCTCCCACGTGAAGTTTGAAAGGAAGCATCTTGCAGCTCCGTCTAATTACAGGGTAAGTGAGCGGGCCTCCCTCATGGTTAATTTGCTATGTGCCTTTATTGCCAGCAGAAGACAGATGACTCACGGACGGTATTCCATATAGGCCTGCCAGTAATTGTCTTTATGACTTCATGAGCCTTTTATGGGCTCCACTGGGAAAGGTGTTTTATTTTTCTTCTTTTCACTCTCCATTTTCAGTCGGTAAATAACCAACTTTCTGAGAGCAGGAGGAATGTCAAGTTCAGGATGTAGGTGAAGCAATCCCAAGATAGGCCATGGCCATCAGAATGGAGGCTGGGGTCAAAGCAGAGGACAGAGAGAATGAGGACAAGTTGGCACGCTAAAGGGTACATGAAGGGGGTAATGCCCATCAGTGATTAATAAACACATCATCAAAATTTAAACATGAATAAATGTTCCTTTGCAGCAGATTTACTTTCTCAATGATGCTTGGCTTAGATTAATGATAATGTGAGTTTATGTTTCCAAAGTACACACAGACTGTTCTGCTTGAAGGGCTGGGGGAAGGAGGTGGGAGTGGGTAGATGGGGAAGAAATTTGTGGTGTCCCAAAAGAGTGTTATGTGGGAGGATAGTCACAAGTACTTTATATTTAATTAGCATCTAGTCTCTCTCTATATGCAAGAGGTGCAACAGTGAGACATTTGTTTAAATAGAATGAGAATGGAGAATGGAAGGGTGTTGCATGTCAGTGGCACTCTGGAGCTGGCTAGCCCTGGCTTTCAAAAACCAATTGTTACATTTTCAGGAATTTCATGAGCTGTTTTACTTCATGTTGGCAGTTTCAAACAAGCCATAGTGGGATTATTTACACCATGGTAATTGGCAAACACTGCAAAGCAGAGACCCACCCTCACTCGACCGGTTGGTAAACATTTATCCACATACCATTGTTGTCGCCTTCTATACCACTGAAGTGTTTAAGAGGGGGTGAAGGACCGCCTGGCAGGATAAAAACTATGGGCTAATATTTATTGACCACTTACTAAGTGGCACGTACCATTCTAAGCACTTCACATGTATTTATTCATTAACCCTTTCAACTCCATGGGGTCGATGCTATTCTAGAGGCTAAAACCATACCCAGAAGGCTGAGACTTAAGAGACGGAGCCAGAAAGGATTATTAGATTATATCCTCATTTCCTGGTTTTACAGATGAGAAAACTAAGAGCCAGAGAGGAGAAATGGCTTGGCCAAGGTCAGTGGCCTGGAGGTCTGTCTCCTGACTCCCCAAGCAGAGTCTGTTTCTCCTGCTCTTATTCTTCCAGCTTTCCATACTATAGTCCTGTTTAGATCCAGGCAAGAGCTGCACCTAAAGGCCTAAAAGAGGCAACCCCCAGGCCAGAGTCCATGGAATGAGTCCAGTGGGCTCTGTTTGTGTTGTTCCTATTGCCTCTGTTGCTATCGCTGGGGTCTGACTGCTCTCTGCTGCCCAAGCGCCATCCAGGGTTGCCTCTCCTTCCAGTTGCCATTGTCTGAGGGTCCCACTGGAAGCAACCGAGACTTCAGTCTCTCAGCAACCATCTGGAATAACAAGAAAAAATAAATAAAAATAAAAACCCAAGTCAGAGCTCTGCCTGTTAGCCCAGAGTCCTTAGCTGAGGGTGGAGGGGGTGAGCACAGGTGGGCTGAAACTCTCATAGCCCAGTGATTAGCCTGGAGAATTCACAGCTAACTGCATAGGAGCTCAAGGGGAGTCCAATGTGGAGCAGGGTTGGGAAAACGACTCTCCTCGGGAGCTGAGGCTCTGCCGCTTGCTTTGCTGATTGCTTTTGGTATGAAAAATGTGGCCCGAGTCAAGGAAAAGAGACTCAAGATGAAAATCCCTTCAATTCTTAAATATATAGGTATATTCTAATGTAGACGGCATTCTAATATGGTAAACATTCCAATGTAGACTATAGGATCAGGTAGTCCCAGAGCTGAAGGGGCCTTCAAGAATGCTTTCCCCGCCTCCAGGCATCAGTGGGTGTTGCTGGCAGGCAGGGTGCTACGAAAGGGCTGTGCTGCCGGGGTGTCAGTGGCACCTTGCCAGATAAATTCACCTTTTTTTGAGGCTCAGTTTCTTAATCAGTTGAAGTAGGGGGTTTCAGACTATAGGGACCCTTCCAGGTCTGACATTCTAGATCCTAAACAAAAGGGAACAACATTTCAAAGATGGAATTACGCACGTGCGCGCACACACACACAGAAACACACACACACACACACACAAATTGACAAATAGGAAAAGCTTTCAAAAATCTTATTCAAATTGCTGGATTTGTCTATTAGTGAGATTTGTTTCTTTGCATGTGCTAATTGGTCTTGGCATTAATTAATCTGATTTCATTATATTCTCTTTAATTTGTCAAGATATCATTTTGTTATTGGGTGATGGAACACTTTGGAGGATTGTTAGAATTGGAATATATTTCCCCCCCTTTTAAAGCTCTTGGAGAAAAGTCGTTATCAATTAAGTTAATCTGCATACACATTAGGTTAATCGTTTTAGTTTAGCCAAATTTGTGGAAATTTACATAGCAAATTGACCCTCCACATTTCACTTAAACATATGTAGCACACCGAGTAGTGTATTTTGAGTTGCTAATGAAACTGAGGTTATTTTACACGCTTCTTTTAGTAAAAGAGGTCTAATTAGACCAAGTAATTTTTTATTTCATCCGTAATTGCAAAACAAATAAGCTTCTTGGCATTTTTTTTTTTCTAGCGGCAGCATCACACGGACAGGGACGTTAATAGGGAAGTCATGTTTTCCTAATTAAGCCCGGTTTGATTCCTGCTCACTGTTCCGGTGTCAGCTCTCTCCAGCTTTCTCCTAGGTACTCTTCTGCCTGAGTTGCTAAGCCTCCTGGTATACCTATTAATAGAAGACTCCCCCACATGGAGCCAACTGAATTAAAAAATGTAACTAGGAAGGCAGGGTGGGAATTTTGACAGATTTGTTTTTAAATTTTTTTTTTATGCCAGAGAAGAGAAAGTTGAATTCAAAAGGGGGTCTTGCTTCTCTCCATCAGGGGAAGAAAAGAGAGAAAAATAGCTTTTGTTCTCCCCCAGAAAAGAAGTTGGCATAACACATTGGTGGTGTTTCAAAAGTGACTCCAGGGGCTATCTTGAATAGTGCTGGAAAATTGGCTGTTGTCTCCTCTTCCAGGACTGTGGAACAGTGGAGAGCTTGTAGTAATGTGGGATAGATGAAAAAAAAAAAAAAAGGGGGATCTGGGATCTGAGCCTTTGCGGAGGGGAGGCGGAGGGGAACTTCTCTTGGCCTCTGTCCTACAGGAAGTGGGAATTGTGGGTGAGGAGAGCCGCAGGGAGGGATGTTGGTATAGCTGCATGGAAGTTGTGCTCCTCCTGTTTCTCTGGATTACATAAAAGACACACAAGAGCTTGACCCACTGTCTATGCTGGATTTGTTTTTTTCTCTTCTGGCAAACATAATTTTGCTGAGTTGTAGGGGAGGGGCCTGGAACGGGCAACAGGTAAGGTTGGGCAGATAGAATCAGAAGTGGGTGCTGCACCCTCAGAATAGAGTCAGGAGACTTGGGCTCCAGTCCTAGCTCAAGATAGCAAAAAGCAGCCACAATATCACTTCTCTTCATGTCCCTACTCTTTACAATGTGAGTTTACAGCTCTTTTCATCAACAGGTAAAGTCTATTTCCAGCCTCTGAATCTGGGCTGTCCTGTGACTTGCTTTGGCCAATAGCATGCGTAAGAAGTGACGATATGCCAGCTCCAAGCCTGGAAAGTCTTGCTTGAGACTTTCCGAGTTCACTCTCTGAGAACCCTGCTACTACCCAGACCAGCCTGCTGGATGAGTTGGTGCCAGACGTGTGGCCCAGTTGCCCCCATTGCCCAGTTGATGCTAGCCGATCCCCAGAAGCAGAGCCACCTAGCTGACCTTCAGGGAGCCACAGATTAAATGATAGATCCCAGCTGAACCCAGCTTAAATTTCGAACCCACAAACTGCAAGCTAAGTAAATGTTTGTTACTTTATGGCACTAAGTTCTGAGGGTGGTATGTTAAGCAGCAATAGCTAACTGATAACAACCATTAATCAGTCCTTGGGAAAATTTCTCTTCATCCTTGGGCTTCAGCCTTCTAATCTCTAAAACCAAGTGGGAGTAGAGAATCCTAATCTAAGTTTCCTCCCAAATACCATCTTCCTATAGCTAAAAGAGCCTGAGATTTGACCAGAAGGGACTCCAGATGGGGCACACTAGGCTGTTATTGGGCACTAGCACACTAAGGGAAATGAGTTTATCAGCTCCTCTCTAGATGAGAAAGGGGTATAATACATGCAAGGAGGAAAGAGAGCATTGTCTGTCTTGAGACAAAGAACAGGAAAAGGAGATAGTGTTGGGGCCTTGAAATGTCATCGGGTGAAGAGGTAGTGTGAGTGTGTGTGCATATGAGACATCTGAAGATGAAGTTACTGAAACTCCAGAGGACGGTGGAAGGAGCGTGCTTTGAATAACCATGAGTCCGATAACACTGCATGAGTCTATGCAGCAGATTCTGAGCCTGACACATCAAGGTAGGGTACACAGCCTGTGGGCTGCAGGCCCAGCCATAGGCCCCAGAGGCCGATGGCCACGCGACGGTGTGGGTTGGTGCAGAAAGTGCCCAGCCAGCCGTTGGAATGGGGTTTCTCAACTTGTTTCACCATCATACATAGATATACCAGGCACATACGGGACACTTTGCTGGCATGCCTGGGTTATGAGTGATCCCTGCAGCGGTCTCTTAACACTTTTATTTACCATTGAAGAATATATTTAGACCATCAACTGGAAAATAAGTAAACAAAATGTAGTCTATCCATACAATGGGATATTATTTGGTCTTAAAAAGGAATGAAGTACTGATACATGCTACAACATGGAGAATCTTGAAAACATCATGCTAAGTGAAAGAAGCCAGGTCACAAAAGACCACATGCTATATGATTCCATTCATAGAAAAGTCCAGAGCAGGGAAATCTATATAGAGAGGAAGTGGAGTAGTTGTTGCTTAGGTCTGCGATAGGATAGGGGATGATAGCTAAAGGATGTGGGGATGCTTTTTGGAATAAAAATGTTCTAAAATTTTCTGTGGTAATGGTTGCATAACTCTGGGAATACATTAAAAAATCATTGAATCGTAAGCCTTAAATGGGTGAATTGTGTAGCATTTGAATTATATCTCAATAAAGCTGTTAAAAAAGAGTACACTTAGGAATACAATGATTAAGAATGAGAGGTACAGTGCTTAGCTTACATAATCAGGGGTTAGTATTTGTGAAATGAACGAACGGCCAAAGAATAAATGAAAAAATGTTTTTCCATGGTTACATTTGAATTTACGCTGATTTAATCAAACAAGTTATTTGTAAACTTTAATGTTTTATTATTTGGGATGCATTACTTCTGAAATACCTGTCAGTTCATAGAGACCTGTGGGTTAAGACATACTGTTCTGGAAACATGCCTATTATATAACATTCCTGTTGTGGGGCTCACCTACTGGATTGGACCACTGGATATCATGCAGGCTCTAGACAGGTCTGAACTTTCCCTGTGCTCTTGGGTTTCTGAGAAGCCAACTGACCCCATGAGTTTTCCTCATCCTGGCCGCACCTCCACTCCTGCCCCTCCTCCTTTCCCACTGGCCCTGGCTGCTCAGGTTCCAGCATTCCTTGTGTTCAGGCAGGAGTCTGGCAGCTTCTTGCAGTTTCCCTGATGCTAAGCCAGAGAGGGCAGACCCTCAACTGAACTCAGCCACCATGATCAAGTCCTTGAGCTGGCAAGGCTGAGGCACTAAATCTTGATATCAGAACCCTGGGCATATGCAGGTGTGGAGAGACGTGTAGAGGGTCTCGGACCAGGGAGGAGTCCTGGATGGCTGAGTGCAGGGATACCTGGCCACTCAGGTCTTTGAGGCAAGCGGGAGATAAAGTTAGCTTTATTTATTTATTTTTTTTAGCATCCTCTCACTTTTTCTTTCAGCATCATTCACCCACCGTCTCATCCTGTTCCCCTTTCTTCCCCAGTACCCTAGGCTGTCCTGGTTCTATGGCATTTTCGTAGCCACACCATTGGCTTAGATATAATTATTGTGTGTGTTTTCCATGTCCGACTACATTGCTGGAGGGAAAGGCCACACTTATTCGTCTTTGTATCTACTCAGTGCCGAACAGACTGACTGCCTTGCACACAGGATTAATATGTGTTAAAAGTGAGTCATTTTTGAGCAAAGGGGGCTGGCCAGCATCATGGAGATCACACTCCACTGGTGCCCCCCTTCTTTGTATGAATAGAGAACTGGCCTTAGGTGACAGAAACCTTGTGTGAAGTTCAAATTCTAGATCCAGGCAGGAAATGGACACATGTGAACTGGAACTGGTCCTATAACACAGCAGGGGGTGGGGACCATGTGAGCAGCTGGAGAAATTGTGTTCTGCCTAAAACATCCAGAAACACATCAGAAAAAAAAAAAAAAGAAAAAGAAAAAAAAAGAAAAACAACTCCTGGCCAAAAATCTGTGTTTGAAGTCTCCTTTGCATGAATCTTGTGACAAGGTCAAACTTGAACTCTCAAACTTCAGGGAAAAGGTGACATTTTTGGAAGTTTTCCAGCAGCGGCAAGGTCAGGAGGCGTAGCATGAACTTGGACCCAGAAGATAAAAATATTAGCTTTGACTCTGTCATTATTAGCTGTGTCATATCCAGGCAAGGCATTTCAGATCTTTGTACTTCACTTTTCACTTATATGAAATGGATGTACAAATGACAAAATAAGGTAGGTGAGTGCATGTTGTAAAATGTAAACATTGCTATACAAAGGCAAAGTTCTAGGATTCTCAGTAGAAACTCACACAGCTTCTCCTAGGGACCGCAGGGGCCTCAATCTTGTCATCAGTCAAGGGCCAGTCAGTGTTGGGTGTGCCACTTCCCACCCCCGTGCCCCCCCACCCGCCACTTGTCCTCTCGCTGATCCAGGAGCAAAGTAGAAAATGGCATTTCTGAATGAGGCTGACAGTTCACCAGGCACGAAAACCCACCCAGTTGTGACTCAGAGTTTTGGAGGCGCAGATAGAATTAAGGAAATGTTAATGTATTCGCATCGCTTTGCCTCCTGCCTACACAGGCATAAGCAGTAAAGAGGGAGGATGGGGTGGGAGAGGGGACAGGGAGATGGGGAGTTGTGTTGATGAGCTCTGGGGGTGGGGGATGGGTGGGGACTGTAGGGTCCCAAGGCTGCCTGGCTACTACAGCTGGGCCTGAGATCCCCAGGGGACAGGGAGGGATCTGCTGGCATCTGGTCTCTGCCAAGAGAGTCTGCCGCCCGGAATGCAGTATCAGCTTGGGCACAAGGCTAGAGCAAGTGGGGCCCTAGGATGCATGTGTGTGCCCACACAGGGGATGGAGGGGTGGCAGGAATACAAGCTGGATAACCCAGAGCTGTCTGCGTTAGCCTTGGTGATGTGCCTTGTCAATGGCAAACAGCCATTTAGAATCAGTGTCTTTTCCAAATGAAGCCCCTGAATGTTGTATGCTTAATATGATCTATCTGTCTATCTGTGCACTTATGCAGGGAGCTGGCTCCCCAGGGCACAGCAGCCAGTATGCTACCTCAGTACAGAATAATCCCCCGGGAGGCTGCCTCCTTTTCTCCCCCTCCTGCGGGGGGCCCCAGGACCAAACCCCGAGGGGTTGGGATGAGTGGTTGCTAGTTTGATGGGTGTACGTGGAGGTATCTTGTATCACTGTTTCTGTTACTCACTTTTCATTGCTGAATGCAAGTATCTGTTACAGCGTTTGCCAGCACTGACTCGATGCCGTCGTGGGCACCAGAAAGGCAAAGACACACGGTACTGCCCCGCAGGCTCACAGGCTACCTGTAATCAAGGCCTGTGACCCCTCGCAAGAGTCCTAGCACCTGGCTGTGGGAGGTGACCAATAAATGTTATTGACAGAAAAAGACGCTCTTTGTAACATCCAGCCAAGACTCAGGGATAGTCTCTGTTCACTTCAATTATGGGACCACTAGGGGGAGCCCCAGGGACCACTGGGAATGTAAGGTGTTGAATCTTCTGGGTTCTAAAAATGAAGGGTGCTCTGGAATCGGTGCAGGGGTGGCTTCCCCATAAGGAGGGTTGGGGGTGGGGGTGGGGTGTCAGGAAATGCCATAGTGTGTTTGCCTGGGGAGATTCCAGCTTAGTCTTCCTTCTGTCTGATGCCCTCAGCATCATCCAACTAAATGTCCACAGGAGGGCCCAGTGTAGCGTCAGTGACCCCAAGAATGGAAAGACCTTGTGAGGAGCTCTGGGCAAGGAGGCCCAGCCAGGGGCATGGAGCGGGCACTGGCTTTGAGAATCCCAGGTGGGGCTCCTCCCTGCTTAGCCAGGCTGGGAAACCCTTCACCATTACTTGCCAGGAAAAGCAATGGTCTCTCTTGCCCTCTCCTCCCCTTCTCGGGTCTTAAATGTTTTAAACGCCAGTCTTCATGGTTTGATGGAGAATTTTACACCAATGCAGAGTATTACCTAGTTAATTTGGCTAGAATAGACTGTGATTTTACACGGTGAGGCTGTTGCCTCCTGAGCTAACAGTTCCATATCCATGGGCTTGGCAGCCTGCTCTCCTGGAATCTAAGGAGCTGAGGGCCATCTGCAAATGGGCTTCCTGAGAGCTTCATGGCAGGTTGGAAGACAAGAGAGGGACCCAGTCAGATTCCGGGCTTGCTCATTCATTCCTTCAGTCATTCATTTATTTATTTCCTTCTTTATTCAATAGTTGACTTATTCAGTATTTCTTAATTAAGTTTGTTTATTTTATTTATTCATCCAACAAATTTTTGTTGTGGGCTTGAGAGGTGCCAGATCTGGTGCAAGGTCCTGGGAATACAGAGATGCATAAGCCCCTGTCCCTGCCCTTTAGGCACTCACATGCCAAAGAAAGAGGTTGCAAACAGCAAAGGAGGCCAGATATTAAGACTGGCTGCTTGGGGGGCTATGGCACACTCTGGAGGGGTGGAACTTGACTGCCCTTGAAGGACCTACACTAGGCAAATGTATTAGGATGTTGACTTGGCGATGGGATTGAAAGCTGGGTACAATAAGTGGTAAGAACCACATTCTAAAGAGGGACATCAACCACATGGACTTCTTCAGGGGTTATTAAGAGGCAGATCTGGTTGTGTCACCACCTCCTCACTACTTCCTAGTACCCAACATCCCAGGCTATGGAAGAAGAGAGAGGAGCAAACCATTCTTTTAGAATGGTCTTTTAGAGACTGTTGAGACATTCTCACTCCCTCCCAGAGCCAGGTGAGGGGGAGGGGGCTCTACAGGAATTATTGATGGAGATTGGGGGTACCTATAAGAAGAGAGATTTACATCTCACTCCCAGGCAAAATGAAACATTGTAGTGCTTCGACTGGATTTGAGGATGGCGAGCAGACTCTTGGGAACGCTTGCTCTGTGTCTTCTGCTTGCTTTTTTCCTGGAGATTTCTGAAGTGGGAGTGGGGGTGATAGGAAGTAAGAAGCAGAGTGGCTTGTTGAAACAGCTTGGACCAAGGCCACAGAGAACTGTAGAATAGTGAGCCTGGGAAGAAGATAGGGCAGTCTCCCTTGAATCTTAATCCTCCTCTGCTCTCAAAGGGCCCCAAAGAAGACCCAGAAGGTCATGGATCAGAAAGAGCAAGGAACAGAGGAGGAGGAGTTTCTGTGGGGCTGTCTAGGTGGCCACTAAACGAAGGGAGAGCCTTCATTTAGGGGTTGGGGGATAGACTTAGGCAGGGGGCCAAGGTAGCCATGCTGTCGCTTCCCGACATCAGTGCCAAGAGGGGCAGGTGACATAGAACACCTATGTAAGAAAATGTGTATCTTGTGCACAGAAATCATCACATGGGCAGAGCCACCAGCAGGAGATGAAAGCAGGCTGAGCCAATTAGAGATTTCCCTGTGGGATCAGGCCACCAGTTATTACAATCACTCCAGCTATTTCTCCTAATTTCCCTTCCTGTTCTCAGCACTAATGGCTCCAGACCCAGGAAAGTGACTAGGAGTATAAGGTGTCTGTCTATGAGTTTGTTAATGAGAGATTCCAAAGAGCACGATGGAAGGTGTAGCTAGAAAAACAAATGTCGGTGATATGGTTTGGCTGTGTCCCCACCCAAATCCCATCTTGAATTGCAGGTCCCATAATCCCCACGTGTTGTGAGAGGGACCCAGTGGGAGGTAATTGAATCATGGGGTTGGTTACCTTCATGCCGTTCACGTGATAGTGAGTGAATTCTCACAAGATCTGATGGCTTTATAAGGGGCATTTCACCCTTTAGCTCGGCACTTCTCCTTGCTTCTGCCATGTGAAAAAGGACATGTTTGCTTCCCCTTCTGCCATGCTTGTAAGTTTGCTGAGGCCTCCCCAGCCATGCTGAACTGTGAGTCAATTAAACCTCTTTCCTTTGTAAATTACTCAATCTCAGCTATGTCTTTATGAGCAGTGTGAGAACAATCAGATTTATGCCCTACTGAGTACAAACTGTATAAGACCCGAATAGACAAAGAAAAAGGGGAAACACATTTCAGGCAGAGGTGAGCACATGAACAGAATCACAGAGGGGCAACAGTGCATCACAGAGAAGTCTGAGAAGTCTGGTGAGATTGGGTGGGCAAGTGCATGGGGCAGGAGAGGATGAAGTGGTTGCTGTCACATGCTCCCCAAAAGAACTTGGAAATGACTTCTAATATAACATCCTTATCTGAGCAAAGGGAGAACTTCACCTGGCCTCTGCACTTTGAAAGGCCCATTTAGATCCTCTCCCCTAACAGGTTTATTAAAGAACACATAGGTTCCTCTGTTATTGGATTCCCGTGTTCACCCCTGGCTTGGAATGATCCCTAACCCTAAACATCCACACCCAAGACTAACCCTGCTTAGGCCCCAGAGAAGTGCTTCTACATGTCTTTGCCCTATGTCCTTGAAACAAAAGGCAGCTGAGTCAGAATGCCATGAAAGTTTGTGGATTGTGCTGTTGCCCACAAAGGAGAGACAATGCTTTGGAGTGGGTGGGGGGGAACCAGGGATTGAAGCAGTGGGAATTAGATATAAGACCAATTAATTACCTGTCAAATCCTTCCTCTCAGATAGCATGGGTGCAATAGAGTCTTTCATAATGAAGTATCCACAGTGCTGAGCATCTATTTTCTTGTTTTCTTTGTGTTTAAATTCGTGGTTCTGGAGGTATTCACTAATTAGCATGGTATTTGCAATAGTTGCTTGTAAAAACTGAGAATCATTTTGCAACATTAAACAAGTTATATTTTTCTTAAATGTCTAGATATAACATGTATAAAGTGTGATACAGACTGACACAGATTCTCTACATTATGAATTTAGATATTGCTATAAGAAACAGTGATGAAAATAAACTATTTTATAGTATTTTCTGAAATGATAATTTATTGTATGTGACCACAGCATACTGTTTGGAAACAAGTAAAATTCAATGGTCATTTCTGAATATATAGAAGTGTGGCTTTAAATTGTCTTTTCAAATTTCTACTGCCTCAGCAGAGAAGTTTTTCCCAATTGAAGTTAATGAAAAAACGATTTAAGAACTACAACAATTCAAGAAATGTTGTCTAAGTTGGCGTTGATCTCAATAGAATACAAATTATGTAAACATCTTAATTATAACAACATAATTAGGGATTCTGTTTAAATAAAGGCAAGAAAAATAATTTCGGAGTAAATATATAATGGTTTCTGAATTATTTTATCTTTGTTTTATTACTCATCCAAACATTGTCAGCACCCAAACATGTGCAATAATTAAATTCATCTATCTTTGATATTTGCCAACTTTCAGTCATAATAAAAGAAATCCATGACTTTATACTTATATTTTGACAAATGCATGAAAGTGTATTTGTCAAGGTAGGGGGATGTCTTAGTATGTCCTGGCTGTGATAACAAAATATCATAAACTAGGTAACCTATGAACAACAGAAGTTTATTTCTTACGGTTCTGGAGGCTGGGAACTCCAAGATCAAGGTGCTGGCAAATTCAGTGTCTGGGGAGGGTCTGCTTTCTGGCTCCCAGATGGTGGCTTCTCATTGTGTCCTTACATGGTGGAAGGGGAAAGAGATTTCTTGGGCCACATTTATAAGGGCACTTATCTCATTTATAATGGCTCCACTCTTAGGACCTAAACATTTCCCAAAAGGTCCCGCCTCCTAACACCATCACCTTAGGGGCTGGGATTTCAACATATGAATTTTAGGGGAACACAAGCACTCAATTTATAGCAGAAGGTAAACATATTTTTCAAAGTTTGTTATCTTGATTCATACCTTTTAAATATTTAGACCTATGGTTTGTGGGCCTCTGTTTGCATCCTTGTCCTGGGCCCCACCGATGCTAGGAAAAGACCTGTGCATCCTCTGGGACAATCTTGGTTGACTTCTCCCAATTTCAGCCTTTGAACTTATATTGTGGCCCTTGAAGGCGCAGGAAGGGGTTTGGCAAAGGTCTAACTCCTCAACAGGCCAAGCATTGGGACTTAGAGATTTTCTTGTTCTTCTTCCTCATTTTATAGGTGAAGGAATTGGGTTAACAGAGAGGCTAAGTGTCTTGCCAGGGTCACCCAGCTACCAAAGCACTCAGAGGCCCTGGAATAGGGCTGGAGTAGGGACTGAGGTAGTGGGAAAGGGGGAAAATGGAGAGGAGCTGGCATAGAGGCACCTGCACCTCAGCAGCTCTGAAATGCTTCAGTTAGCAGAGCTCAGCAGTGCCGATGCAGGAGAAGAGAGCCATGCGGGCCCTTTGTGTGCCCACTACCTTTGCGTGATCTGGGAGATGTTCCCAGCCCTTTCACTACCTTACTCTCTCTAAGCCTTGGTTTTCCCCATTGTGGAATGAGCAGCAAGGACAGGATGATCTCTAAGATGCCTCTGAGCTTCCACGTCCTATGTCTGCGTAATTCCCCAGAGGCTGCAGGTTTGTGGAACCCCGAGGACTGAATTTGGCCTCAATCCATGTTTCTCCTTCATTTCTAAAACCACATGCACTTGCTGGAACACTAACTCCATCTGGTCTTGATTCGCTTCTTCCTGATTTCACTCTCTGCTGGAAAGTGCTGCATCCTGCCTGAGGCACCTTAGGGAGCTGCTCTCACAAACTCCCTGGTTTTTCTCCCCTGAGGCTTAGCAAGTCAAGCATCGCCAAGAGCTCCCTTCCTTCTGCCCCAGCAGAGAGGAGCAACCACCGTCTGGGTGAGCAGGCTTTTGCCTTCTCCCCTGGGGGCGGCTGGCAAGCTGGAATCACCAGCTTACCTCCCACAGGCACCTGGAGGCTGTCTGTGCCCTTCTTGGCAGGCTGCCCTCTCTCCAGGAAGTCCAGCTTTTCAAAACTTTGATCCCTTGTTACAGTTGCATCTCCAGTGTGCCCACCCTTGTCCCAAGCTCTTACCCAATACTGTCCTCTTACCCTTCTCTACTCATTCTCTCATTTAGGCAGGAGGCAGTATAGTGATTAAGAACCTGAACTTGAATTCAGCTCTCCTGTTTATGGTCTGTGCAGTTGTCTCTGGGGTGATTTTCTTATCTGTCAATTGGGCATAATAATTCTTACCTAAGGGGCTGTTGTGAAGTACAGTCCTTGGAAGGGCCAGTCACAGTGGCTCATGCCTGTAATCCCAGCACTTTGGGAGGCCGAGGTGGGAGGATCACTTGAGGCCAGGAGTCCTAGATCAGCCTGGGCAGCATAGCAAGACCCCATCTGTTGAGGTTTTTTCTTTTTTTTTTTTTTGAAGTACAGTACTTGGTACACAATAATAAATAATGTGTCTTAGTCTTTGATCTAATGAACATTTGTGAAACATATTGTGTTAGAGTCTTCATTAACGTCCCTAGGTTTCCTCCAGATTTTATTAATAGCCCTTCACTTTCTTCTTAATACCTAAATAAAATAATCTGAGCTTCCATCCCACACACCTCTGGCGAGTCCCTCTCCCCCATAGTTTTGAGGGTTCTCTGGGTGGCCTTGTGTTCTGCTGATGCCTTGTGGTTCTGAATTCCTGTCCCTGCCTCAGTTCTGGAGCCCTCTCCTGAGGTCTTGTTTTCTGCTTGATTTGCTGCCTGCCCAGATTTGCCCAGTATGTGATCAAAAACCTTCTGACTTCCCAAGGCACCATTAGTGTAAGTTGTGTATGAGTGACAATTTTTATAGGGCTTTTGAGAACAGAAGGGTATTAAATGTCTGAGAAGAGAAAGAAATTAAAATTGAGTATTTGAAATGGTTTGGCTGTGTCCCCACCCAAACTCATATTGAATTCCCATGTGTTGTGGGAGGGACTTGGTGGGACATAATTGAATCATTGGGGCAGGTCTTTCCCATGCTGCTGTTCTCCTGATAGTAAGTCTCATAAGATCTGATGGTTTTATAAAGAGGAGTGCCCTTGCACAAGCTTTCTCTCTTTGCTTGCTGCCATCCATGTAAGATGTGACTTGCTCCTCCTTGCCTCCTGCCATGATTGTGAGGCTTCCCCAGCCATGTGGAACTGTAAGTCCATTAAACCTCTTTCTTTTGTAAATTGCCCAGTCTTGAATATGTCTTTATCAGCCCATGAGAAGAGACTAATACAGTATTATATACCATTGTTTATAAAGGCATGGAGTTTGCTGAGTAAAAAGAAGGGAATTTGGGCAAGGTGAGGAATTCCAAGCAGAGGGAATGTGTTGTGCAAGGATCCTCTGTAGCCCACAGGGACAGTTGGCTAACAGTTCATCAAATCCATGGCCTCCTCTTCCTCCCGGGTTCTCAGCTGTCCCTGTGGAGTTAGCTGTGGCAACTGGCTGAGGTCTAGTCATTTGCATGTGAGTGGAAGGGATGTGTGCCCCTCCTAGGCCTGGCCTAGGAAAACCTTTGGGCACACTCTTTCTTGCAAAAGATTAAGACTGGGATGGTGACCTTTGGCTGACTAGGATGGTGGTCCCCAGGGAGCCCTTGTGGGATGTATGCTGGAGACAGCAGAGCTGTTGTTAGCCTAACTCTGGAAGAAATGAAGAGGACAGCTGCTCTTATCAATCAGGAGCATTCATTGTGTTCTGTTCCATGAGTGAGGGATAAAGTTCTTAAATTTGAGCCATAATACATTTTGGGGTCTTTTTGTTTTTGCAGTTAGCATTACTCTAACATATACATCCAAACCTTTTTCTCCTTTAAACTCATCACTCTTGCAATTCCTTGTGTAGTATCAACCTTTCTTGGTAGGCTGTAAGCTACACAAGGGCAGGGACCATGGCTTTCTGTCGTCCATCTCCCAAGCCTGGTGCACTGTTAAGTGCTCCATGATTTCTCTGGTTGAATGAAACCGAATAGACGCTTCTGGGAACACTGCACAGCGCCATCTGGTGAGCGTGGAGAGCAGTGTTGCCTTGTTTCAAAGCTTTGTTGTTCTTTGCAGAGTGCTTCTGTTCTAAACTTGCCTGATTCTGACTTCTGAATGTAACATATGCCCTTAGTCCAGGCTGCTTACATGCCTGGAGCCTAAAGCTTTGCCTTGGCCACTGATTTCCTATGATGTTGGGCAGTGCATGAGCTTGCTGCTTCCTGTTCTTTCCTGAGCTCCCCAGTTCCAGGCAACTGTCTTATAACAGTAACACTGTGAGATGCTGGCGTTTGAACCCTGGCTTCACCACGTATTAGTCATGCAACCTTCAGGAATTTAGGTAACCTCTCTTGTGCCTCAGTTTCCTCATTTGAATAATCGGGATACTAATAGTATCTATATCATAGGATTATTGTGAGGACAGAATGAGATAATACATGTAAAACACCTCGCATATTGCTTGGCATATAGCGAGTGCTCAATAAGTGCTGTTATTGTTAGGATTATTCTTGCATTTTTCAGTTTATAAAGCAGTTTCATGAATTTCAATGAATAGCCCTCCTATGACCCTTGGAGAAATACATTATAGGTAAAATGACCATTCAACACTCAGATGCAAATATTGTTATTGATAAGTTTGAGGCATCATGCTAATCTTTCACATGCTAAAACAGGAAGAGAAACTGAGGCCCAGAGAGGTTATGAGAGCTGCTAGTGAGTGGTCGAGTGGGACGCAAACCCAGGTCCTGGGTACGAAATCCCAGGGACTTGTTAGAGTAGGGTAACTTCCATGCCTGCTTGGAATTCTCCTGCTCAAGATGTCAGTGCCAAAGGCATTGTGGAGAAGGATCTTTAGGCCCTAGGCAGAGATTGCTCAATGCATGTGTGCATGCCACACACACACACACACACAATCACACTTACACACGCACATCAGCACCTCTGACCTCTCTGAGTTTGGTGGACAGGTAGTCTCAGTGATATTTCTGTCCCTGGCCAGTGTCCAGCTTTGTGTCATTGCTCTGCCCATCTGCAGGTCTTCAGCATAGTCCCCATATTGTTACTTCAAAATGGGTTTCTGCCCTTATACCCACATCCTTAGAGCACCTTCTATTGATTTTTCATTGGCCTGCCTTCCCCAGTTGTAGCCCAAGTTCTGAATTTTCCTGACTGTTCTTCCCCCATGGGTCCCAGTCCCTCTCATCTACTCCACTAAGTCACAGTTAGCTACGCTGACACATGGGTTCCTGCAATTTGCTAGGAGGTGCTAAGGGGGCAGTAGGGAGTCATCCTACTAGACAACATCCTGGCTGGTAGGCCAGGTGAGTCTTTCAGGCATGGCTCTGGGAGGGAGACTAGGAGAGATGGGCCTTAGCAGAGAAACCTTTCAAAGAGCTTGCCTCAGCCCATGCAGCTGCAAGACTGGCCTGGCCTCCACTACCACACACCCCTTAATCACATCCTACCTCTCCTTCTGGGGTGCCAGGAAACAGACATCTCCTGGCTGAGGACTCCTATTCTGTAACAGCCTCTACCTTTGCTCTTTCCAGACTCCTGCCAGCTCCCTGGCCCAGCCTGTGGGGCTGGCTCATGGTCTCCTTGCAAAGATTTCTGGGGAGGGTGCTGCTCTAGCAGCAAAGAGCTGCCGTGGCTAATCCATTTGCTCTGTGCACTTGCAAGATACATAATTAAGAGTTCTGCTGAGGGGGGAAATAAAGCACACCATTAGATTTGTTTAGCATATTACGCCAGGTCTAGTGCCCGCCTGGGCTCCCATGCCACACAAGACATTAAGGTAAGACTCCAGAAACAGCCCCAAGGTTGCCTGATGGAATCTGCTCTGTGTTAATTCCAAGTAAATATTTGCTGTTCAGGTTTTTATATGCTTTACCACCAGTGGGGATTTTGAAAGGTGGGCTCCCCCACCAAACACTATTCATTTAATTATCAGACCACTTAAACATAGAGTTCCTAAGGCTCTCCCCATTTGCCCCTGTGTCTGCCTTGCATTTTGTTTCCTTCTTTTTTTTCCTCTGGATCTTGCCTTATTCTTTCTGCCAGCTTCTCCTTTCTCTTGCCCTCTTCCATATCCTCAGTGTCCAGAGCTGGGAGCTCAGCCTCTCTCTGGTGGCATGGAATGAGCAAGGAAAGGGCACTCACAATCCTGCATTAAGGAAGGGCCAGAGCTTTGATGTCTTCCTCTGAATTCTTTGCAAGGTGGGATCAGGCATGGTGCTGTGGCTGAGGTCCCAGAGAGGAGAGGGTCTGGAAGGCTCAACACAGGGCTGGAAGAGTTTGGAACTAAAGAGGAAAGAGCAAGTAGAAGAAAGTTGGGGTCCAATGGGAAAGGGCAAGAGAAGTTTCTGAGGGTCTTTCTAGAAGCCAGCTGGTATGGAAACTCACTTTCAGGGACAGTAAGGTTTAATGCATAATGACCAGAGGAGTGGTGGACACCCTTATAGCACCCTGTGAAAGGTGCTATTTATGGCTGCCCAAGAGTCAGAACAAGAGAGCTTGCCCTGCACACCCACACCAGAATTAGAAAAGAAAATATAAGGAAAAAAACCAAAAGAGAGGTTGCTCTTATATCTGCCACAGCATGGCAAGGAATCCTGAGAAGGAGGGAGAGAATATGGCAGAGCTTAACCTGGCACCATCTTGGGAGGCAGTGGTGACGCTCACACTTGGTCTCTGAGCCTCTCAAAAGCAGAATGACCTCAGAGGTCATGTTGGCCAATCTTGAGCATCAGTCCTCTGTATCCATAATAATGATGTTTCTTCCCTAATAATATGGGACACACCACCCCATGTGGTTTAGAGTCCATTGTAGGGCAGTGCGGAAGGTTAGAAAGCTCTTCTTCACATTGAGACGGCATCTGCCTGAAACTCCTGTGCTCTACGGGCCCCAGGTCTCACCTTGGAGTATCCAGAGAGTTTGTCCAATCCCTCCACCTGTGATTTCTCACACATTTGAGCTCAATCATCAAAGGACTTCTAAGTTTTTTTTTCTGGCCTCAACAAACCCCACTTTTCCCCTTCTTGATATTTATAATAATTCTCACTATATTGTCAGTCACTTGTGTAAGATGTAATTCAGTGTTTCCCAATAGACTGAGGACTTCAGGAGAGCAGGAGCTCTGTTTTATTAACTGCTATAACCCTGTGCCCAGCCAAGTGTCTGGCATATTGGAGGCACTCAATAGATATTCGTTGGATGAGTTAAAGACAGTATTTGAATTCCTTTACTTTCCTTGCCTTCTGCCTACCCTTTCTGTTTTCCTCTTAAGGTGTATGATCAGAGAAGACCAGAGTGGGGCTATTGCCTCCCACTTTACACTGGGTTGGCAAACTTTTTCTGTAAAGGACCAGCTAATGAAGTTTTACAGTCTTACTTCTAACCACTGAGCTCTGTCATTACAGTGCTAAAGCAGCCACAGACAATATGTCAATAAATAGGCATGAATGCCCAATAAAACTTTATTTACAATGGTGGGCCAGATTTGTCCTGTAGGCCATAGTTTTTTTTGACCCTTCCTTAGTTCTAGGAATTTTTTTTTTTTTTTTTTTGAGACAAAGTCTCACTCTGTTGCCCAGGCTGGAGTGCAGTGGCACGATTTCGGCTCACTGCAGCCTCCACCTCCCGGGTTCAAACGATTCTCCTGCCAAGTAGCTGGGACTACAGGCACATGCCATCATGCCTGGGTAATTTTTTGTATTTTTGGTAGAGACGGGGTTTCACCGTGTTAGCCATGATGGTCTCGATCTCCTGACCTCATGATCTGCCCGCTTCGGCCTCCCAAAGTGCTGAGATTACAGGCGTGAGCCACCATACCTGGCCGAAGTTCTAGGAATCTAGACTAGAATTGGATTTGCTTTTGAAAATAACCATATCAGAGAGCTCTTAGTGCCAACCACCCAACCAAGGAAGAGTGAGCAGGAGAGAACCCTTGGCCTCTTTGTGGCAACAGCAACCTCTGAAGCAAGCAAAAAGGTTAACTGCAAGGCCTGTGACTTGTACGAGGTCAGGCTGATAATGAAGCTGGGTGACTACTAGGGAGATCACTCCCTGTACCTGAGGGCCTGTCACTGCTGGACTAGGTACTCAGTGTGCAGCCCAAGAGTGGAAATTCCATCCAAGCAGCAACCATGGCTGGAGGTGAACATCCTGGCCCTAGTGGCAGCTCTAGCATTACCTGGGGAAGATCCTGACAGGGGACACTGTAAGCCACCGTGCCTTAACTAAAGCAACTGATCATGGTTAAAACTGTGGGATGTGGGCACCGAGTGGGGATGTGTGTGCCTGTGAATTCGGCTGTGCCCATTTGCATGTCTAAGATGTGCATGTAGAATGTTCCTGTAAATTTGGAGCTATGGAAGGTGTGTGCTTGGATGTGTACATACTTCCGTCACTGAGCGCATCACACTCTGATGTAATTGTTTGAATTTCTCTTCCTGACTGGGGAGCTCCTTGAGGGTAAGAGCTGCTCTTCTTCATTTGCAACTTTCCAGCACTTATCATCACAAGGTCTGATCCTTAGTAAGGGTTCATAGTCTACTTTAGATTTAATTAAAGTATTTAGTTGCATTAAATTGAATCGAGAGTGGGTATTCAATAGAGCCATGGTCTAGTAGAGGGAATCATATTAATACATGGCTACATTTGCATGTGGAAACAGCAGGTTTAGGTGCAAGTCCCTGAGTTAGGGTGTATGTAAGCAGACATGGTGTTAGTGCAGGGCATATATGCATGCACATGTAGGTATGGTATTTGGGGGTGTCCATTTGAAATGTGCATGCAGATAAGAAGATGTTAAAATATGATCATGGGCCCAGAAATGGGGTCTTATGTAGATACATATGATGTTAACATGCAGATAATAAAATATTGTGGGATGTTTACATGAGACATACAAATGGGGGTTGAGGGTTTATGTTTATGGGATATAAATATGTAGAATGGGATATAGCATGCATGTGTACATGAGGTGTATACAAATATACGTGAAGTATACATGAAAGACCTAATTGCAGATGGGCTGGTGGGAGTGATGGTTTATGTAAATATTCAACAGATATAGGGATTTGGGGAGAATATACACAGGGAATATGTATGTTGGGGGTATGCATGCAGACATAGGCTGCCTACGGTGGATGTGTATGCCAGAGTGTGCATTGCAGACATGGCTTGTTGAGGCTGAGTGTATCCGGGAGGTGTGCATGGCCTGTGAGGGTGCATGTGCACTGGAAGTGTGCAAGGAGGCTTTGGTTATTGTGGTATGTAAGTGGTGGAGAGTATGCATGTGGAAATGGACAGTCGTGAGCATATGTGTAGGATTGTGATTGTCGAGGGTGGGTGCACACTACCAGTGTGCCTGCCAATGTGGACAATTGAGGATGGTGTGCAAACAAAGGTGTGTCCATGTAGACAGTGGTATCAGCATCTGGAAAATGCTCCCAAGCTATGTGTCCCTCTTTTGTTGGGCTGAATCTCATTCTGCACTGCTGCTGTCCTTGGACGTTGGCCTCCTGGTCAGGGTCAGAAGACAAAGCATTAACTTAGCAGAAGCGGCAGAGCTTCCGAGGCTGAGACATCTCTGGAACTAGATGCCCAGGAAAATCATTAAAAATAAATAAATAAAAATGTTCCCAGGAACTCTTCAGCTGTTCAGGGAGGGAGGTGCATGTTGGGAGGAGAGAAAGAGACCCTAAGCAAAATGAGAGAGAGAAAAAAAACACAAGGTGAGGAGAGGGAGGAAGAGAGCAAGTGAATGAGCAATTTAGTTGAGCCTGAGGCAGGAGTGGCAATGGCAGCAGCTAACGGGCTGACAAGTTGTGTATGTTTTACATGCCCATTAACTCGCTTCCTCAATAAAAATGCAGAGTTACCACCATCCAGATATACCACTGCTAGAGGAAGCCTGTCTGAGCCGCCTGCCTCTAGTCTGTGGTCCCAGGGACAGCTCAGTCTGAGGCAGTCACTGTTAGGCAGTGGGAAATAAGTCCCCAGCCTCTGAATGGCAGAAATTAGGCAAGGCCCAGAGGAAATCAGGCACCGGCATCACCAAAAATCCAATCAGCTCTCCCTCTCTGGGATTTTTTTTTTGTACTATATTAGCCTCTCAGGGGACACCTTCTTGGGTTGGGAATGTGCAGTGTTTTTCAGGGGAGGAAAGGGAAGGAGAAAAGGAGAAGAAAGAGCAGGTGGACTTGGTGAAGGTGGAGAGAGAACAGGGGCCATGGAATGGAGACTCGGCTTTCCAGAATTATGGCATTAGGCTGGGCTCAGGCTGGCAAAGAGCTTGGTTCCACCCATGACAGGTGGCAGCTTGGATCTACAACTCAATGTGTGCTTCTAGCTCTCCTGCAGAGGGTTAACCTTAATTTGCTATCCGGGACTGAGTGTGCACCTACTGTGAGCCCCAGGCTGGTCTGAATACTGCGTGGCAAATACCAGAGAAGTGTGCGACATTGTCTCTGGCTTCTGCCCTCTGGAAGAGGACAGAGGAGGAGCAGGAAGTTCTAGAAAGAGCATAAGATTGGGGAGACTTGGGTTCTGTTTCTAGCTCTGTGTGGTCAGGGAAAGTGACTTGCCCTCTCTGGGATTCCGTTTTTTCTTCTTCTCATTTGTCTTTTCTTATGTTTCAGATAAAAGATATACCCAGCTTACATGATCAAAATAAACACTTCATTTTTCAGCATTCAGGTTAACAATGGCATCATTCCCCTAGACGAATAGTAGTAGAATACTAAAAGGTCCTCAGCAATGTTTTCCAGAACAAAGGACAACCTCTCCATAGTGAAATTCAAGTCGCCTCCATAACAGATGCAGCAGGGCATCAATCCTGGGCAGATGACTCAATCACTCTGAGCCATGGTTTCATCTGTGAAATGGAGATCATGACAGTTCCTCACTTCATAGTCTTGTTGTGAGGATTAAATGAGATAATATATGGAAAGAAGTTAGCAAAGGGCTTGACACATAGTAAGTGCTGATTCAGTATGAGCTGTGATTATCATTAGATCCCGAGGCTCTCCGAGGCTCCTTCCAGGGATGTTCTGATCATCTGACACCTGAAGTCAGAAAATTTAAAAGGCAAGTAGGTGTCCTTCACAGGCCAGCCCTGGCTATTGGAGGAACCCACTGGACCACAGCGATAGAGGCAATCTGCAGCCTGGGCTGGCTACAGGGGAAAAGAGGGAGGTGTTGGATTCCCGACCTGTACAGGGACAAGGTAGACAGAGGAGCAGCTGCTTGTCACAGAGGCACCGGCACAGAGCTAGATGGGCATAAGAGCTTTCCTGGGGGTGGGTAGTCCTCCCTCTTCTCTTTTCACCCCAGCAAAGTCAGAGTCCTGGATTGGTGTTGTGTAGCCTTCAGTCCTCCCAGAGTAACATCCTCTCTTGAGCACTGTTCTGCCTGCTTGTTACACAGCTAGGTGCTTGGGCTACCACCCGGGAAGCCACAGCTGCTACAGGGAGGGTGAATGGTCCCTACCCCCATTCCTCATGGGGAAGATAGTACCAATAATTGTAATCATATTATCAGTAATAGCACCACCACATTTATTTCACGTATACTATATGTGGGGCACTGTTCTAAGTACTTTTTGTATAGGAAACCCATTTAATTCTTATGATCACCTTATAAGATCAATACTGTTATTATCTCCTTCTTGTAGTTGAGAAAAAGGAGGCACAGGAGTTAAGGAAGGCTTGAATCAGGACTTTGCCTTTGGACTTGTACCAGAGACCTGTACATGGTCTTTTGCAAGAGATCCCCTTCATAGGGGAAGGAGGAAGTTCTCTGGTACAAGTCCAAAGGCAAAGTCCTGAGTCAAGGCTTTTAAGAAAAAAAAATTGGAAAGAGATGCATTTAAATATTAACAGTGGTTGATATTAACAGTGGTTGATGTAGGTTATGACCTCCCCTTCTACTTTTTACATTGTCTTTTTTTTTTTTTTGAGACTGGGTCTCACTCTGTCACCCAGGCTGTCATGAGTGCAGTGACACAATCTTGGCTCACTTGCAGCCTCGACTTCCCAGACTAAAGTGATCCTCCACTTCAGCTCCCCAAGAGGCTGGGACTAAAGGCATGAGCCATGACGTCAGGCTAATTTTTGTATTTTTGTCCATGTTCCTAAGCAAAATATGTTCATTTGTAATGTGAAAAAAATTAAGTTTTATTGAAAGAGTGAAATCACTTCTGTCTTCTCCAGGCATTTTGCAGCCCTCTGGGGCCCTCAGGGGTGCAGGAAAAACTGGACACTACCAGGGAGGCCTCTCTGCCCTTCTGTGGGCCAGAGCAGCGAGTGTGCTGCATTAAATATCTCAGGCTGGGCTGGGCACGGTGGCTCATGCCTGTAATTCCAGCACTTTGGGAGGCTGAGGTGGGCGGATCATGAGGTCAAGAGGTAGAGACTATCCTGGCCAACATGGTGAAACCCCGTCTCTACTAAAAATACAAAAAATTAGCCAGGAACGGTGGCAGGTGCCTGTAATCCCAGCTACTCGGGAGGCTGAGGCAGGAGAATTGCTTGAACCTGGGAGGTGGAGGTTGCAGTGAGCCGAGATGGCGCCATTGCACTCCAGCCTGGGTGACAGTGTGAGACTTCGTCTAAAAAAAAAAAAAAAAAAAAAAAAAAAACTCAGGCTGGTTTGGGTTGTTTTCTGAAGTCAGAGGCCAAACTCAAGGCTCTGAGTTTGCTGTCACCCAGGAAGTCTGCTGGGAGGTTCAGACCAGACAGCTTGTACAGTGGCCTCCTAAATAGGTTCATGTGTGAGACAGAAGCCCTGGGAGCCTTCCCAAAGCCAGTGCAGGGAAGATGCAGAGATGGATTTGGAGGTGGAAGTCATCCTCCCGTGTATTTCCTCACTCCAGGGTCCCAAGCTTGGGCCCTACCACCACCTGTCTGCCCATCCCCACCACTGCCTGCCACTCTGTTTGATCCCAGATCTACCCCTCTCTGGGGCCCCTATCTGGCATGGAGTGTCTAAGGACGGGGGCGGAGGGGGAGCAGAGAGAGGGTGCAAGCTCCTGGCGTGCTGGTTTGGGGTGCCAAGAGGGACAAGCACAGAAGCTAAACCCGGGCACCCCTGCTTCTTCCCCTGGCTGCTAGGATCCTCCATTCAGATCCACTTTCCCTCTAGAGAAAAAGGAGCTGTCAGAAGCACAGAGGAGATGCTCAAGATAAAGGAGTAAGAGGCAGAGTTGCAGAAGCAGGGCTGCCCGGAACAATCAGCATCCAGGGAGTCTGTGCAGATCCGCAGCCTCTGGGATCCTGCGGAGGAGACCCGGCTTCCGCAACTCGTGCAGGGGGGCCGAGGGCCTGTCGCTCACCCTCCACCCAGCCAGCCTGTCTTCCTTGGGGACTGTCTTCCATAGCCCATCCTGCAGAGAGAGAGGACGGTGGCTCAAGGGGGCCAACAGTGTCTCCTTTGTCCCCTTTGAACCTCCAAACGGAGGTTGTGAAGGGCGGGGGCTCCCCGGGCTCAGGCATTCTCTGCTTGAATGTGTAGTGTTTATTATGCCTGGTTAAAGATCATTAAAGCCTTTGTTGGGGGAGCTGACTGACAAGGAGAGTGGATTAATATTAGAACACGCTGTCACAACTGGTGGAAAGGCAGGATTGATTTTATAGGGAGTTTAGTCAGAGCTGCGTGTGAAGCCCCTGGGGTTGTTCTGGAGTGTATCCATCTCCTCCATCAGGAGGTCCCCGCGGGAATATTCAGCTGCAGTGTTTATGACAACCAAAGCTGCATATCATAGATATAGTATTAGCTGCCTTTATTCAGCTGCCTTGCTCTCAATTGCCCAGGCTCCCAGTGGCTCAGTCCCATGTGCCCAGGCAGCTGCTCTGGTCAAAGGAGCAGTCCTGAGCTAGACTAGAAGAGCGCACATGTGTGTGCATGTGTGTACACATGCATGTCTGTGTCTGTATGTGTGTGTGCATGAATGTGCATATGCATGTCTGTATGTGTTTGTGCACACATCCATGCTCGTTCTGCTGTGGAGGAAGGGGAAGCTCTAGAGTCCCCACTCCTGGAGGATGGTGGTGAGCACCCTCTACTGTCTTCCCTACACATCATCCAGCAGGGTTCATAGATGGCCTCTCACCCCAGCCCAGAGGCTGAGGATAGAGCCAAGGAAATGAGGTCTTTCTTTCTTTCTTTGACAAAAGTTAGAAACTGGAACTTGGAAAATTTATATCTCCAAGAGATTGTTTGCCTAAGGATTCACTGAGTACTACTTTGAGAAGACACACAAGAGCGGTGGCTTGAGACTGAGTGCCGAGCCAGGAGTCAGCTCTGCTACTCCTTAGCTGTGTGACCTTGGGCAACTCTGTTAACTCTCTGGGCTTGATTTCTTCATTGTTTATACGGGGATAATAAAAATGGTACCTGCCTTACAGAATTAAGTGAATATTACAAGCAAAGTGCCTGGTATATAGTAAGCACTCAATGCTACTGTATCATTACCTGACTATTCCAATATATTCTGAATAGGATTCAATTTACAAACCTTTAGTTTGAACCAAGCATTTCTGGAACACCTTTATTGCAGAAAACATGTCCCGCCCATGGAAGCAGAAGGACCATGGGGGACTGTTCATGAGTCCTTTCCTCAATTGAAGGCCCATGGAGCACTGGGAGGAAGTCCTGACCCAAGTGGAAAGCTCTAGGTCCAACACTGTGCACTGGGATGGGGACCAGGCACTTGGCCTGCTGGGTCTGAAATGACATAGAGTCAGGGCCTTCCAGTTCAGCCCAGGTGGACACAGGACTGGAGGCCAGCCTGACAGGCACTGGCCACCGAGAATAGATGCTGGGTCTAAGTCCCACCAGAACACAGATAGAAGAAAAATGTTGGGTTGGTGAGCAGTAAAGAGGAAACTGGCTATGCGTCTGGGTCTCATGCAAGAAGCCAAGAGTCTGAAAGCCAGGAGAAGGCGTAACTCATCTTGCTGAACTGTCACAGCTCTTTGGATAAATGTCTATCACAGTGCTCAGCAGGTGGTTTCACTTTTTCATAGAACATGAACATGATGCCTCTGGAGCCAGAGTACCTGGGTTCCAATCCCCAGTCTGCCACTTAGTTCACTGTGACCTTGGAGAAGTTATTCTCTATGCCTGAATTTCCTTGTCTTTAAAATGCATATAACAATAGTGCTTACTTCATAGGGTTATTGTGAGGGTTAAATGAGATAATACATGCAAAGCATTTAAAACAGTGTCTGGCAATAAGAAACTCTCAGTGTCAGCTGCCAGCATAGTAGCCATCTCTCAGTCTCCTCTGACAGACTGAGCTCCCCACGAGGGTAGAGACCTAGAGTCACAGTTTCTAAGTCCACAAGACCCAGTCCAGGGGCCATGCACATAATGAGCACTCGATAGATGTTTTTTGAACTGTTGGATCAAGTAGGATAAAGCGTAGTCACACCTAGGGCAGTGGGGGGTGACCTGAAACTGCTAGGGTGCAGCAAAGCCAAAGATGAAAGACAAAACAAGGCCAGATGCCAGGTTGGGTATTGTCAGGATTAACAGAGTTGAGGTCGGGAGCAGAATTGATCGCAGGGACTTCGGTGTCTGATGAGAGCTCAGTGGTAGAATCAGAATCCAAGGGGAAAATCTGAAAGAAGGTGGCAGAGGGAGGTGAGGGAACAAGAACCAAAGCCTAGGAAGTGCCCTTGGTCAGCCCAGAGAGAAGAGTTTTGCACACCATCCTTCTGACAGTGGTGGTGGCAGGCATGTTTGGGGATTGTGATGCTTATAGGCTCTGAATCTGGAGCTTCCTGTAGGTTTGCAATGACCCAGATACCCCAAACCCAGAAGGAGAGAACTGAAGTTCTGGGAGGAAGGGGAACAGCAAGGTGAGAAAAGTTAATCAGATTGCAGAGGTTGACAGGCAAGATGCGGAAATATAGGCCATCAGGATATTGTAAAACAAAAACCAGCAACAACAAAACAACATACAAACCAGCACTGTGAGCCTTTCCTAACAACAAATATTACAAAATATTTGTGTAAAATAGTTAAATAACTAAAAGTTCAGAGAGGAAATTAAAACATCCCAAATTCTACCTCTAAGAGATAATCACTATTAACATTTTGGTTAACATCTGTTGGCGGATGGAGGTATTCATAATCTCCATAATCTTCACACCATCCTAAATGAACATGCATTCTAAGGAAAAAAAAAACTTAATTGGTTTGTTAGCAAATGCAGCTTCAAAGTGAGACCCCCAAATCCTCTCCCCACCCCCACTCCCCTGTTCTAACCAGATTGCAGCCTTTAAGCCCCTCCTGTCTGGAGCCAGCAATGCTTCAGGCATTTCTTTCTGTAAGACACCTATAGATTTGTGCATATAACTTTATGTAAAGTGGGTTCAGACTTTGCATGTTATTCTGTTATCTGATTTTTTTTTTTACTCCATAAGATGTCAAAGACATCTTTCCAAGTCGATAAGTACAAAGCTACATTATCATTTTTAATGATTGCATACTATTTTGCTGTTTGTATGTGTCTGAAGCATTTTCCTATTGATTGACATTTAGGTTGTCACTAAAATTTTGCTACTATAAATAATGCTTCAACAAACATTCTCGTAGTTATATTTTTTCATACTTAAGCAATTATTCCCATCAGGTAAATTCTTAGAAATAGAACTGCTAAGTAAACAATCATGCATATTTTATATTTTGATACATAAAACTATCTTCCAGATAGATAGGTTCTTACCCTTCAGCCCTGCAAAAGAGTGTCCATTTCTTGATCTAGGTAACAAACTAGATTTTTGTCAGCTCTTTAAAAGAATCTCTGCTAATCTGATATGTAAAAACAATATCTCTTTTCTTGTCTTTGGTTATTGTTGATGCTTAATGGTTTTTATGTTTATTGACCATTAGCATTTCTTCTCATTTGTGATTTGCCTGAATATTAAAAATCATGAGAAAAAGTGTAAATATAAGAAAATGCCGTATTATAGAAGGATTTTGGTGTAAGAAAAATAGTTACCATGCAATTCAAAGTGATTAAGGTACAGACTGCAGAGTATTACTATAGTATAATATTTTTCTTTAAAAATATATTGTTATACAAAGACTAAAGGCTAAAATAACACTTTCCAGAAGGTTAATGGAGATTATCTCTGGGTTGTACTTGGGAAATAGGTGGTTTGTTTTTTTTTAAGTGTTTACTCTTGGTTTCCAAGTTTTCTGCAATTAGAATGATTACTTTTATAATTAAAAGCTCCCAAGACACATTAATAAAGCCACAAAATATTCTTTATGTAATCTGTGTTACTCTACTACTGCTCCTTACCTGTAAACAGCCGCAAAATAATAGGTTTCTTGAGCTAAAAGCAACCTTAAATATTTTTCCTTCTTTTCCATTTAAAAAATGAGAGAACTGCAGCCCTGAGAAGTTACATGACTGAGCCAGCAGAGATGGGAGAAATGAAGTGATATCCTACAAGACAGCAACAGAGGAGATGAAAGACATACCCTCACACCTCCACACCACTCCCCTCTTCTGCCAGGGTCCCACTTCTCTAGAGGACCAGTGCTATGTTTAAATTGCAGAAGGATGAACTTGCTTGGACTTTAGATGTGAGCCCAGAATTGCTGGTAGAGTGGGCTACAGAAATCTGAAACCTGGAGTCCTTAAAGGCTAGGAGAGTGGGTGTCTAGTCCAAGCTGAGAACAGATCCTGCCTGAGATAAGAGGAAGACAAAGGTGCTTTCTGAAAGTGCAGGGATCTGAGGTATTAGATGGCAAAGAAGGTGAGTGCACACCAGCTCCTCCACCCCAGACTGCCCATGCCTTTCTAATGGAGCCCTGGAGGGAGATCCAGGGGCCCCAGCCCAGCATACTCCCTGGAGACTCCAGATCTTCCCCATCTTCTTCCCTCCCTTCCCCTCAAGACCTTGGAACCAAGGTTTTGTTTTGCAATTTGTTGCTGGGTTTTTTCTTCCCTTTCTTTCAGAAGCCTGTCTGGGATTCTGCTCCATTTGGAGGTTGGGAGAGCAGCACGCTGCCTCTGGAAATCTTGTTTCCCCTGCCACATGACATCAGTGGGTTATATTGCAACTTTCCACATGGCTGCCCAGACACAGACAGTTGTGTTTATGAAAATCCTCTTGATACCAGCTTGGAGCCTCCCTGACACTCGAGGCTCCTTCTTGGGCTGTGGTGTGTTCTGCTGAGAGGGGCAGTTGACAGAGGGTGTGTGGAGGGCCAGCTCTGGCCAGGAGCTCAGGGTAGGGGCTCTCCCTCCACCCCAGCAGGAGCATCTTGGCCTGCACAGTGCTCAGCTCCCGCTGGGAAGAAGGCTCCAGACGGACAGATCATAGGTTCGGGGTCTTTCTGACAGTAGGGGCCAGCTGGGGTTGGACAGGGAGGGGAGCAGGTGATCTTTTGGGGAGAGGCCTGCCTGGGGGTCAGAACCCCCAGTTTGATTAGTTCTGTTGCTGGTCTGTAGTGTGACTGGATGAGGCATTTCACCAATCTTGGTGTCAATTCTTTATTTCAATCCCCTAAAACTGGGAAAATTATCCCTGTTTCTCCCCACCAACAATGGGGCTAAGGATACAATGACAAACTATCAAGGAAACATTTGGGAGAGAAGCTCAGAAGACTTAGGAAGGCCATTTATCTCTCTGAGCTTTAGTTTTCCTTTCTATAAAATGAAGGAGTTATGTTAGTTGGTTTCTAAAGCTCCTCTAGTTCTAAAGAAAAGAAATTAAACCATGGCTTTATGATTTTTTTTGAATCCTAGCCACTAACACTAAATGATCCATTGATTAATACCCAGGGATCAAAGTGACCTAGGAAATCTGAACTCTAAGTAGAACCTTAGAAGGGTTAATTTAGAGTAAACGGAGTGATTTGTAGTGCCCTGCTCTTTTGCATGGTGGCCCTTTGAGCCTCAGTGTCCCTAAGTGCTCCCTAAAGAGCTGTGATGTTGGTGGGGGGAGGGTGTCTGCGCCCTCCCAAACCTCAGACATCTGGTCACTCCCCCCTCAGAACCCCTGGTCCTAGTGGTCATCTGTGATCCGGGCCACCAAACATTCTCTCTGGGATGGGTGTCCTGTCTCCCCAGAGTGTAAGTGCTGTGGGGGCACAAACCATGCCTTGGGGTCTTTGCATCCCTCATACTGTCATGCACAGTGATATTCATTCATTCATTCATTCATTCATTCATTCACTTATTCCCAGGTCTTGGAAAAATTAAAAAGACATGGCCTAATGGAAAGTGATCATTCTGCAGACTTCCTGAGCCCCTCCCCACTGCTCCACCCTGCTAGGTAATAAATGCTAAAGAAGAGCACAGCAGCTTCCATCTATCAAGTTCTTACAATATACTTCTCACCATGATCCTAAGAGGTGTGCACTCTCATTATCTGCACTTTATAGTTAAGGAAACTGAGGCACAGGGAGGTTAGGGAACTTGTCTAAGGTCACACAGTAAGTAGTGGAATCCAGATTCAAACCTAGACAGTCTGACTTCAGAGCTCAGGCCCTCAGCCTCCGCATTAAACAGTCTTTTGACCCAAAGGCTAAAAGAAGAGAGAGAAGGGAGGGCTCACTTTTTCCAAGGAGGTTTGGGAAGGGTTTTCTACACGAGGAGCTGTTATGCTAGAGCTCTAATACATGAACTGTTATTCAAAACTTCGAGTTTGAAGTTTTCTTCTACTTCTGACCTTGTCTCTGCTTTTTCCAAGTTCCTTTTCTCCTCCTATTAGGTTGTATGGTCTTATTGGCAGAGGCTTTCTGGAAATGTCTGGTGATCCTTAGTTGTCCATAGCTCTGGAGTAGGAAGACATTCTGCACTCTGCACATAGACGTGACTAGGGACCTTACCTCTGGCCAGCAGCTGGTGTGACCTGCTCTACTGGGAGAGGAAGCCGCAGCAATCCTGCTTCTCCATTTTTCTTTGCCTACCCCTTCCTCAGAGAAAAAGAGGTGGGGTCACAGAGGAATACCTGAGTGACTCTCATCCTCTCTCAGGAGGACTATAACCTTGGTGCTTTTTGCCCTTATCGCCATGGGGGTCCCACCCCCTGTAATACGGTAGCTGCTGGGCACCACTTCTCAGGGTCTTGCAAAGGAAGGAAATAACTGCTGGGCAGGGATGAAGGCATGTCCAGGTCATGGCAGTTACTGAGAGGCCTGTGCAGAGTGAGGGGTGCCTGAGCCTCCCTGCTTCTGCTCTCCCGGCATGCCCTCCGGATTCAGGGGAGTCTCCTCAGGTGTGATTTAGAAGGGGCTGGTGCTAAGCGGTTGTCTTTTCCTAATGGGCCTGGGTCATAATTCTCAGCAACCCTCTCTCCCTCCCTCACTCCCACCCCCTCCCAGTGGCTACTGCTCTGAGACATTTAGGGCAGATTTAAGATCAAAATCAAATCAGATTCACCAAACAAGGTGTCACGCCAGGCAGGAGGGCTGGGGCCTGGGAGTTATAGCCTGGAAGGCCTCGCAGTTCCCTGGAGACTATTAAGTGAGTATATTTTATGGCCAGACACAACACCAAGCGAACCATCCATAAACCAATTACAGGAAACTTGCCCACACATTGCAGGGAGTGCCGGTGGGCGGCTGGGTGGGTAATGAGCAAGCGTACCCTTGCGGCCATCAGGCATTCTTGAGGGTCGCACCTGCGGTGGCACCCTGGCTGGCTCCCTCCTTAGGACATGGCACCTACCAGCAGGACAATTCCCCAGAAAGAGTCAGCAGTGAGCTCGGCCCTTTAGAAGCAGCGAGTTCTCAAGATGGATGGGATCCATCTTACCAAGAGAAAAACCAAAACTCTGACACAGGAAGAGTCCTTACTCTTACTTTAACTCTGCCTCTGTCTCTGGGCTCCTGAGGAACAGAGCTGGGAACTAATGATGTGTCTCCCAACCTAAGTGCAGCACTTTCACAGGCCACCAATGCTCAGGCCAGAAATCAGATTTCACCACAGATCCTGCCTGCCCCACTGCTCTCAAAGTCATTCTTAGGAATCCTGCAGACCCCACGCCCAGGTGGGGCCACTGCCGCTGACTGGGGCAGATACTATCACCTCCATGCTGGGCTCGCATCCCGTGAAGCATACCCTTACCTGGGACCTCCTAGATAGCTCGAACCCAAGTCCTGGACCATTAGATCTGAAGAATGTCCCCCTCTCCTTACCAGAATGCGATCTGTCTGAAATCAGGAACTGTGTCAGTTCATCTCTACATCATTTAACAGGCTTCCTGGCACATGAGAATTACTCAGTGAATAGATGCTTAATAAATGAATACATCTGAATCACCACCATCCACAGTTGCTTTCCAGAGAAGGAAGCTGAAGTCTGCAGAGGCAAAGTTACTTGTCCAAGGTCACACAGTAAGAGTGACAGAACCAGAACTAGGAGCCAGATCTCTATCTCCCCTGCCCTGGGCTCTCCTCTCTGCAATGTGTGGCCTCCCCTCAGATACCCCAGGCAGGGCCCCTGGGGCTCAACTGAATGATCTAGAATGAATTCTCTGTTCCTCTCCTACAGGGAAAATGCAGTTGTACCATCCATTCTGGCTGCTGAGGTCTCACTTTTAGAATGGGTGGAATCTTAGGGGAGGATGGAACTTCCTCTAGTGAAGCCCTGGGGAGGCCAAATGGTCCCCTCTCCCCTTTGCAGCCCCCACGGCTGCCCCCAGTGTCTCCCCTCCTCTCCCTCCAGCTCTGCTGGAGAGTCTGCTCTGAGCTCCTGCTGGCCATCTCTGAGGACCTGGGAGAGGCTCAGGAGAGGCAAAACCCAGGGGACCCAGCTGCTTCCCTGCCAGGTCCAGCTGCCCTGAGCGTTGATGGCTTGACAAGTGGCATTAGCATAAAAACCTCTGCAGTGGCAGCTGCTGGCTCTGTGCCAGAGCCCTGGGCGTCCCTGCTCAGTGCCATTCACTGTCACCGGGGGCGGGCATCTGCCAGCCAGAGGTGCATGGCTGTCTCTCATATTAGGCTCCCCAGACTCCCGGCATCTCCAGTGGGAAGCTCTCTCAGCACCACCGCAGCCTGCGCTGGTACCTCCAAACTTTTTCCCCAGAGGCAAATGGCCCCCCTACCCTTGGTCCCCAGCACTTTCCCATCCCCAGGAAGGCCTCAGATGCCCCAGTCCCATCTACTTTCCTGACTGGAAGACTCTGGCCTTGCAGCATGACTGGGCTCAGTTTCTCCCTGTCCTCCCATGCCTCTCTTTTCTAATTCCCCTTTCCCTCTGAGCTAGGATGCCCTATCTGCCCCTCCAACTTCTTTCTACCCAGGGCAAGACAGGGACCCTGCAAAATACTGCTGGAGATGAGCACCTCAGTGTTGTTCAAGGGCAAGGAGATAGATGTTCCTGGACTCTATGCCCAACGCCCCCTCAGGCGACGAACCTGCATGGTGCGTGGAAATGTGAGAGGCAACAGTGGCCCTTGTTAAAACAAATGGCAGGACCTCCAGGGTTAGCAGAAGAGGAGACCTGAGAGAGGGATGCAGGTGATAGTGGGGCAGAGAGAGGGAGCCCCCTGCAGGAGCCCCCCTGCTTCCGGTGCCAAGGCCAGGTCCTGCTGCCCTTTCTCCAACCTTTGTAATTTGAACACACAGATGAGGGCCTGAAACCCGTTTTCTGGGTTTCCATAGCACAGATTTTATAAAAACAAAGCAAAACTGGTGGAAGACTAAAGAGCAGCAATTACACTAAGCAAATGGCCGATGAGCCCTCCTCTGCCCTGAATCCTGCTGGTCACCTTGGTGTAGAGGCCCATTCTTACTCATCTCCTCCTCCTCCTCCTTCTCCTCCGACTCCAGTACACAGGGGCCTTCTCTTAATTCCCACCTTGGGCCTCTGTGATTGCTCTTCCTTTTGCTTGGAACCGCACTGCCTCTGCTCCACGGAGCTCTGAGCTGCCTTCCAGAACTCTCAGTCCTGGGGAGCCCCTGGCATTCCTCTCACTGCTGTGATGCCTGGATCTTGTTTTTCATAGCACCTCCCAAATTATGAAACTGTATACCTTTGTGTAAATAGGTTTCATGTTTTGATATACATATCAATAAATAAGTTCACTTTTCTTTTTTGAATTAGATTTTTAAAAAATCAATATATACACAGAACTTAAAAATCAAATAACGTCATGAGGTTTTGCTTGGGGAAATCCATCAGGCCCTGATCATATCTCTTTCTGCCCTCCAGAGATAGCCACCTTTAACTCTGGGCTGTTTCTCTTGTATTTAGATCCCTTAATTGAAACAACTTACTTCGACTTTTTTCCCCTAATACTTTATTACAAAAATTTCAAATATATAAAGAAGTTTAAAGAATTTGCAGTGAATACCCTTAAACCCACCACCTAATTTTTTTGTTTTTGTTTTGAGATGGAGTTTCATTCTGTCGCCCAGGCTGGAGTGCAATGGTGCGATCTCGGCTCACTGCAACCTCCACCTCCCAGGTTCAAGTGATTCTCCCGCCTAAGCCTCCTGAGTATCTGGGATTACAGGCACCTGCCATCATTCCTGGCTAATTATTTTTGTAGAGATAGGGTTTCACCATGTTGGCCAGGCTGGTCTCGAACTCCTGATCTTGAGTGATCTGCCTGCCTCGGCCTCCCAAAGTACTAAGATTACAGATGTGAGCTACCACACCTGGCCTCCACCACCTAACTTTTACACTTAACACTTTGCTATATTTGTTCTATCACATATCTTTCTAATTTACCATCCTTCCATCCATTAATCAATGCATCTTATTATCTGGTGCATTGCAAAGTAAGTTGCAGATATGAGTCCACCTCATTCCTAAATTCTTCGCTGTGCATATCATTAGAGTTCCATATTTGCTTGCAGTTTATTTTAAATTATTTTAGGTAAATTCTGCATGCAGTGGAGTGTGCAGATCTAAGTGTACCAGTCCATGAATTCAGACAAATGCATCTAACTGTCGAGCCAAACCGCCACCAAAACTCAGACCTTTACCATTACCCCACAGAGTTCCCTCACATACCTTCTCAATAAATGCCAACTGCTACCCACATAAGGCAAGCAGCCACCATTCTCTTGTTCTCTCTCTCTCTCAACTCTATTTTTTGACAAAACAATTTTTGACCTTATCTATTGACTTCCTATTATGGCATGAGCCTTAGCTCATAGCTCTGCTTTTCTTCCCATAATGTACTGATGTCACACTTTTAAAAATTAAGTCAATATTCTCTTATACAACAATAAGGAAAGCTGTTCACTCCTGAGACAGTGTCATACAATGATCATGCTTCCTTTCCTGTACTGCTTGATACTCTTCCCTCGTTTTTGACTTGCTTTCTTTTTGATGCATGTCTCATTCTTTTTTCTTTGTGATTCAACAGAACTGGAAAACTGGAAAACCTCTAACAATATTATTTGCCACATGAGCAAGTGCATCAAATAATCTATAACTTACTTTTTTTTTTTTTGCAGGGAAACTGTCCTCCAATCTATTGAGAGTGGCTCTGCCCCTGCCTCTTTCTGGGGTTTTAGGTGCCTCTCATCTCCGGCGTCTGAGACATCATGATCACGTGTTAGACCTTTAGTGACCTTTTCAATCTGCAGACCAACATCTTTCAGTTCAGGGAAATTTTCTTCTATTATTTCTTCAATAATTATCCCTTCCATTTTCTCTGAATCTTTCTAGAATTCTTAATGGTCAAATGCTGGACCTCTTGAACTGATGCTTTAATGTTCTCATTTTCTCTCGTATTGTCTGTCTTTCTCTGTCTCTCATTCTCTTTCTTTCTGTTCCACTTTTGGGGAAATTTCCTCTACTTTATCTTTCAAAGCTTTTATTAAATTTTGAATTTTGGCAATCATTTTTAATAGCCAAGAGTTCTTTCTTGTGCTTTGATTTTATATGTGGTAGTGTAAATCTATTTTTATCTTTCTATCATCTATCTGTCTATTTTCTTTCTCCTGCTCTTCCTTCAGGTGAAATGTCTGCATTTATCTTTCTGAAGGTATTTATGATATATGTTTTTGAAGTTTTCTTCTACTTCTGACCTTGTTTCTGTTTCTTCCAAGTTCCTTTTCTCCCCCTATTTGTTTGTGTGGTCTTATGGGCAGAGGCTTTCTGAAAACGTCTGGTGATCCTTAGTTGTCCATATTTCAGAGTGTGGGCCATTTAAAAAAAAAAAAAAAAACCTGATTGGCAGCTCTACGGGCATGAATGCATCCCATGACTGGTGAGCTGCATTGTCAGGTAAATGGACAGGGAGCTGACTTTTTCTTCGGAGGACTCCCCCAAATCAGTACTGTTGTCTATTTCCATAGGTCATTCCATTTTTTCAGAGAAGAATTCTCTTGCCTTAGCCTGGGGTAAGGGATGGGAGTTGTGTGATATCCTGGCTGCTCCCCTTTACGAAAGTACAACTGGGGAAGGGGGCTGAGGGTCTCTCTGCCCAGGATGTGGAACTCAGCTTCATCTTCCTATGTTATGTCCGGTACTGTACTCCCACCTGCCGATGGGCATGGCATCCTCCAGTCCTCTTTTGTTCATTTCCTTCAGAGGCTAAGTCACCCACCCTGCCCCTCAACCCACCCAGGTTAGGAGGAGGGTTCTCACCTGACTGCATAGGCTGAATAAGGGAATCTGGAGGTCTAACCAATGCCTCATGCTACCTTCTGCCATGGCCAGTGTCCCTGACTCCCTCTGGTTTCCTGGGGATTCACAGGGGCCATATCATCTTTCTTAGACCCCTCCCTCCGCAGGTCTGACAATTTAAACATCCTTCATTCTGTTAAGTCTGTTGTCAATCTTTTTTTTTTTTTGACGGAGTCTTGCACTGTTGCCCAGGCTGGAGTGAAGTGGCATGATCTTGGCTCACTGCAACCTCCACTCCCAGGGTTCAAGCAATTCTCCTGCCTCAGCCTCCTGAGGAGCTGGGATTACAGGCACACACCACCATAACCGGCTAATTTTTGTATTTTTAGTAGAGACAGGGTCTCACCATGTTGCCCAGACTGGTCTCGAACTCCTGACCTCAGGTGATCCACACGCCTTGGCCTCCCAAAGTGCTGGGATTACAGGCGTGAACCACCGTGCCTGGCCAAGTTGTCACTCTTGCATTTGCTTTTCGTCTTCCCCAAATTGGAAGACATTTTTCCTCTGCTGTTGTCATTTCTTCCATTCCTTTTTTCTGATGGGGTTTTAGTGGCTTGAATCTCATGTTAGTGTAATTTCAGGAGGGAACTGTGATAAATGATTGCGATCCATTCCCATTGTTTCACCTGAAGTCTTTATTTATTATCTGCTTCCCCCAGTAGCCTGCAAGAGTCCCACAGATGGAGACCCTGCCTGTTTTGTTCAGCATGGTTGTTCCAGCACCTAGCAGAGTGCCCAGCACATATGAGGTCTTAGGAAATAGATATCAGCTAAATTAAAAGTATGGCAGGTGGGAGGTTTTATATGCTCTCTTATTTAACAGTGTTATTGCACTGGAGGCGGGGCCCTCAGTCTTCTCCTCTGTAAAATAAGTAGGCTGGGTGGGATCTGGGGGTTGCAGCTGTGGTTTGGAGGGGGATTATGCCTGTGATTGCAGAAAAAGAATCACAGGTGGATAACCTCACAGGTGGATAACCTCTTGGTTGCACCAACTCAAATACTCTAGGATTATAAAGATTGTCTGGACAGCTCCCAGAGGGGATGGTCTGAAGGTCCTGGGGTGCCTGGCAGCAAAGAGGAAGGGCCTGGTTTCAGCCCCAGTGCCTTTCCCCTCGACCTTGCCACACTCCCCACCCAGAGGAAGGAAGAGAGAGTATGGCAGAACTGGACATCTCCTCCAGAGAAGGCAAGGAAGGGAGGAGGAGAGAGGAAGGCGGGGCAGCCTCAAGCCTCACTCAGCACTGAGCCCAATGCTGGTTGATGAGCTAAAAATATAATGACAGGTATCCCCCCCTTCCACTGTCTTAACGTGGTTTTTTAAATAAGTCAGCCTCTTTCTAGTTTTCCCTTTCCACTGTCATTTATTTCAGTTTTTATCTCCACAACAAAAATTCTTTCCAACTTTTTTTCCCTCTCTCCCTCTAATGCTCTTCACTTTCAAATGCTAATAATCTCCAGCTGTAAAAGGCTTAGAAGTGGCTCTAGATTGTTTGATCTTTGGCCTGTGATCTGCTTTCATCTCTCTGCTTTCAAATGTTACTTTAGATTTACTTTAACCTATTAACATGCTTGGTATTCATGGACACGCACTCGCCAAACCGGCTTCCCAGCACCCGGGCCGCACCCCCTCCCCATCAAACCCAGACCAGGAAAAGTGAAACTCCAAGCTCCGACCGGAACTTTGCAGGAGCTGGAGGAGGAGGCCTGGGAGGCCGAGGAGGGAGGAGGGAGTGCAGGCAGGGGGAAAGCTGCGGGGAGAGGACCGAGGAAGGGGGCAGGAGGGGAGGCAATAGGGTAGTAGAGGGAGAGAAGAGAGGCAGGGGAAGCAGCAGAAGAAGGCGGGAGAGTAAAGGAAGGAGAAAGGAGACAAAGGCAGAGAAAGGGAGAGCAGGGACAAAGAAGGATGGACAAGGCTCCGTGGTGAACGCGCTGCCTCCCGGCTGGTTAGACACTATCTAAATCTGCTCTCCCCGGAGCCGGAGCCGGGAATGGGGAATGGAAAGACGCTGAATTAGTGCTTAAGATTTCTTGCTCCCGCGTTGTGCTGGAATGTCTGGCGTATTCGTTTCCACAGGAAACGCGAGGCATGAATATGGATGAAATTCCTCACTGAGACCACAAGGGTACGGTTCAATTATTTGCCATATAAAGTAGCACATGAGGATTCTTTGCGCTTGATCATTTCCTCTGTGTACATCTCTGTGTGCGGTGTGTGTGTGTGTGTGTGTGCGCGTGCCCGTATGTGTGTTGGGGGTGCGTGGGGGCGGCTGAGGAAGGACCCCCTCAACCCACACCCCCAGGAGACGCCTTTGAAGGCGCTGTGTCATCCAGACCCTCACCGAGGGCTCCAGTTGCAGCTGAGCGCCTGGGGGTGATTTGGAAAGAGGATCCCCCACTTTTCCACCTTCCCCACCCCAACACACACCTGTGTACGCCCGCAGTGTCAGCTCTGACCCTCCAGCCTCTGATCCGCCAAAGGACAGAGATCCAGAGGACGAGTATTGATATGAGGGTATTGGAAAGCCCTGGCTGGCGCAGGAGTCATTCCAAGCCAGCCTGGTGGCCCCTTTCAGCTGCGGCTGCTGCCTCGGGGAGAAAGCAGATGTCCCTGTCTCCCTTCCCTCCTGAGGGGAAGCCTGACCCAGGCATCCATCTGGATGGTGGTGGCTTCAGCAGGAGGTGGCAGCGGGAGGATGTCTTGGCAGGGCTGTGAGGAACACTGAGGGAGGCAGAGTCCTCCTGGACAGTCTCCCATAGAGGAAAGGCCACTGAAGCCACTGGAGGAGGGGAGGGTGAAGAAGCCTCACCTGGCACCAGAAAGTCTAGAGTGCAAGTCCTGGGCGAGGGACTGAGCCCTCTAACCTCAGTTTCCTCACCTGTGAAATGGAATAGCAATACTCTTTATTTCAAAGGGTAGTTGTGATGGCAACAACAATTCTAGTAAGTATTATGATTATAATTAGTTGAGCACTCACCACGTGGCAGGTATTCGTCTAAGTGCCTTATAAATATTAACTCATGTAATCCTCTGTTAATCCTCATTTAATACTCATTTAACCCTATGAGGTGGATACTATTATTAGCCTCATTTTACAGATAAGGAAATGGAGACCCAGAGGGTTTAAATAATGTGCACAAGGTCACACAGCTAGTGCTATCATGTTCATTTTAGACGAATTAGGCTGCTGGGTCACATGAATTCATCTATTACCTAATTTAATTCTTTCAACATCCCTCTGGGTTGGGAATCACTGCAGTCAGTTTACATAGCAGGGAACAGGCCAACACCACCCAATGAACCCAAGTTCTTTGCAGCCCAAACCCATATCCTGAATATCTTGAGATGCTGCAAAGATGCTTTTCAATGATAATGAGCTTGAAAATGTCACTTATGATTAGGGGATTTCTGCCAAATGGAAGAGTCACATTTAGTGCGTAGAGGTCCAGGGTGCTAAGGGAAAGGCAGGCTTCCTAGGCCATCCTCTCTCTGAGACCTTCTGGAGGGCAAACTGGAACCTTTGTGATGTAGCCGTCGGTTGCTTCTGGTCCTGAACAGAGAGGATAGGGAGAGAAGTTTCCTGGCTGGTAACACAATAGAATCAGCAAAGCGAGTGCAAGGACCAGGGACTGCCCACAGCAGGGCATTGCCTTGACTGAGTTGACCTCCATGGCTCCCACCCCCTCCCCACCAGCTTCTGATGGTGATGATGTTGGTGAGTTGTTTGCAGGGGCTGAGCAGAGGGGGGATCACTAGTGAAGCTCACCCATGGGCTACCCTGGCCCACTGAAGCAGAAGAGAAATATACCCAGTCTGCCATGTGCCTGGAAACTCATAAGGTATTTCCACACCTATCAGCAAATTCCAACTTCACCCCAACCCTGTGAATGAGGCTACCATCTGCATCATCATTTTGCAGATGCTGAGAGTTTAAGTGACTTGAACATGGTCACACAGAATCTTTTCATTACACCCCACTGCCTCCCTCAGCACTCAGCGGATATAGATTGATGACAGCAACTGAGTATTAGACTGGAAAGCAGCTTGGTGGGCCTCCTGCGGCTGAGACGCCCGTGACTTCAGTCCTGCTGAAGGTCGTGTTTCACCAGCCACTGGGCTTCCCTGGGGCTGGGCCCAGGTCTGCTTGTGACCTGGTAAAATCCAAGCTTAAAGCATTTCTCCTTTTTACTCTCCCTGAGCCCTGTCTCCTCCCAGCTTGCCTGGTCTAGGAGGGAGCCCTGCATATCGGTTGCCTCTGATGAGACAGACTCAGGCAGAGTTTGCACTCGGCTCTTCTGCTTACTGGCTGTGTGCCCCCAGGTAAGTAACTTAGCTTCTCTGAGCCAAAGTTTCCCCATCTGCTTAAATGGTGGGGTGGTCCTAATGAATCCTAGTCCCTGGGGTGATGGGGCCCTGGAGGCGCAGTTCCCTTGCAAGGAGCCCTTTGTAAGTGCTGTCCTCTTGCATAGCATTGGGCGCCCCCAGGAGGGGATGGGCATCACATAGAGCCCCTAAGTCTGGGGCTTGGAGAAGGCTCATGCTGGCAACGAAGAAGGGAAGGCACTTGTATCCTCTCCTCTGCTGGCTCCAGCAAAGCTCAGACATTCTGCCACCTGCCCCATAAAATACTCAGTCTTGAACCCCAGGAGCACTTTCCATATGTGTCTGCCCTGGGACTGTGACTAACCTGGAGCACCCAGATTCTGTTGTGAGGCCTCCCACCTGAAACCCAATAGCCGGCTCTTCAGGCTACTAGAAGAATCCTTCTGGGTTGCGTTGGGGTGTGCGGATGTGGGGATTCATTAGGGCTCTTGTTCTTGCTACTCCATGGCATCCTTTGGTGCCAACTCACCAGGGCCTCAGGAAGCTGGGAGGGTCAGGGGGCAATTAGGAAAAGTTCTCCCCTTCTTCACACCACCCACCAGCCCTTAGTTACTGGAAAGAGCAAATGCAAATGGATCCAAAGCACAATACCCAGAATACACTGCCACGCTTCCTAGGGGCTCACTCTTAGTTAAAGCTGGGCTCCTCCTGGGGGCTGACATTTTCCTTGGTTCAAACAACATCTGCGCCTCGCCAAGCTTGGCAAAAGGTGAGGGAGCCAGTTACTGCCACTGTAGACTCAAGTGAAACAGAATACCTAGCTACACTAGGTCCCTCCCACCTGGTGGGGGGGCTGGGTCCACACACGCACTCATGCACATGCACACATGCATGCTCCCCCCACCACATACACTCTCATGGTTACCTCACACACACACATGCACACATGTGTGTTCACAAGTCCTCCTTACACACACATATGCCTACTTAAGAGTACCTCACTCACACACACTTGCACGCTTACAGATCCCTTCACACTCACAAATCCAGTGGGCACATTCACACTTATGTGCAGACACACGTGCATGCCTTATCAGGAACCTCAGGCCCACTCAAACATGCCCACATTCATGCATACCTATGTCCACCATGAACAACACACAGACTCTTGTGAATGAGAGAAGGGGGTTGGCCCTCTCCCCTCCACCCCCAGCTCCTGAGATTCAGCAGATCCAGCAAAGGCTGCTGAGAATTTGAAATAAAGGGCCATCTTCCCCTCCAGGCTCCAGGCCAAATCTCCAAATAAAATCAGGCCAGGGAGAAATGAACAGCTGAGATGCACAAAACAATGTGAAGAAGCAGCTCTGAAAAAAAACGAATAATAATATAAAAGAAAGGTGAGAGTTATTTTTCAGCTCACTGGCTTTCTGAAAAGTAATATAAAGTTGGGCAGCCTCTTCTTGGAATCGACCTTTCTGAGCCGAGACCCAGGCCACACGCACATCTCTTTCCTTTCTTTCTATTACCTGAAATTTGTATGGTTTCATCTCCTCCGATTTTCTTTCATTTGTGCGCCTGTGCAAACCCCTTGTGTCAGGGGCTTGTTACTAACCCGGCAGCCCCGCCATGCTGGGAGCTGCTTCTCCTTTGGCCTCCTGCGGGGCTGAGAATTGAGAGCTTGCTCAGCTCTGTTCCCCTCGCTGCCCAGGAAGGGCTGTAGACCTCCTCCCTACCCCACTCTTCCACTAACCTGGCCTCCCAGCCTTCTTTGTTTCTAAGAAAATTCTCTCGCACACTTTTCACTCAACCAGGGCTGGAAAGGAGAGGCTGGATGGGCTGAGGGCCCAGGGTGCTGGAGCCCAGAGCCTAGCTCAGGGTCTGGTGCAGGTAGGAGCGGAACAAATGTTTAGTGAATGCATGAAACAGCAGATGAATAAGCAAATGGTTCTGCCTTTTTCAGGGGGTGGAGGGAAGAAGTTCCTATTCTAAAATTTCCAGGAAAAAGATTTAGGAAGGGGGACCAGAATATTCCTAACAGTGATGATATTCCCTGAGGTTCTAGTTACTCCTCCTCTGGGAGTGAGACTTGACGGACTTACAGAAAGGTGGCCCTTAACCTTTTCTCCCCTGTCACCTCCTGTCCAAGACACAACACTCATATGCACAAACACACAGTGAGAGAACCTCAAACACACCCACAGAGTACACACACATGCACCCCTCAGACACATTAACAGAGTACACACACATACCCCTCAGACACATCCACAGAGTACACACACACACACACACCCCCCTCAGACACATCCACATAGGTACACACACACATGCACCCCTCAGACACATCCACAGAGTACACACACACACACCCCCAGATACATCCACATAGGTACACACACTCATGCACCCCTCAGACACATCCACAGAGTGCACACACACCCCTCAGACACATCCACGGAGTTCACACACACACACACCCCTCAGACACACCCACAGAGTACACACACACACATCCCTCAGACACAGCCATATAGGTACACACAGGCACCCCTGAAACACACACAAATGCATGCACCTGTAACACATCCACATATATACATGAACATGCACCCCTCAAACACACATGTGTATGCTTGTACCACAAACACATCTGCATAAGTATATGTGCATGCATTCCTCAGGCATATGAGTGCATACACTTTACACACATCCACATAGGTACATGCACATGCACCCCTCAGACACACATAAGTATATGCACGCATCTCAAACACACTCATGCAGTTATACACACATGCACCTCTCAGACACACACAAGTGTGTGATCATCTCAGACACATCTACATAGACACAAACACACAGTCCTCAAGTACACACAAACACGTGTGCACACCTCATAAACATGCACACTCAAACCCATGTGTTTGGACATCTCAAATAGATTTTCACAAATATCTACACGTACCTTTCAAATACAGACATACTGACACATCTGAAACATGTACACATATACATATGCACACAGGTGCATATGCACATTCCTTTGCATGGGTGCCTTTGTGAGCAGTGCTAGTCTCTTTTCAGTCACCTGTGTCCACTCTCAACTTCTACTTCCTGCCATGAGGACATGTGTACTTGATGATTTGCCTCCCTCTTGACTTTTGCAATGAAAGAATCAAACATGGGGTGGCAGCTCCCCGTGGCTTCTTTACTGTAAAGATGATTGAGGGTTGCCTGCTTTATCCCAGACTAGGGTACAATGGCTTCAACAGGACCAATCTGGCACCTGCCTTGGGTTCATTCAGGGGAGTTAGGAAATCTCTGTATGGATGTGCATTGTGTATGGATGGGGAAATGGGAGCATGAGGATGTAGGTAAAGTACTTGAATCTTTTCTCCAGAAGAAAGTAGGAGGAGATAGCTAACTCTGATGCCCATCCCTGCTGTAGCCTCTGTCCTGACTCACACTCAGGGCTCAAAGCACAAGGGAGCTGGATGAGGGGCTCATGGCATGACATTAGTGGTGGACTGCTCAATGCCAACAGTACAAATAATGGACATTTGTGAATCCTGGGCTGTTTGGAGAAATGCTTCCTCCTTCATTATGCCGTTTCTATCATCACAATCATCTTGTAATAAAAATGGGACAGGTATTAGCTAAAGGGCCTATTTTATAGATGAGGAATCTGAGGCTTAGGTAAGGTGAGCATCTTGCCAAGTGTATTAGTCAGTGTTGGCTAATTGCTGTAACAAACATTCCCAGATCTCAGTGGGTTAGCTCAGTAAGAGTTTCTCAAATATGCCCTCTTCAGTAAAAGTCAGCAGGGTTGCTCTTCTTGATGCAGTAGGGTCCAGGACCCAGGCTGCTTCTCCCTGTGACTCTGCTGTCCTCAAGGTATTTGGAGTTTCTTGATTTGGCTGATCAATGGAGAAGAGCAGGGGAGGGTTGTTTGTGGAATGCTTTTTCTGGGCCAGGCCTGGAGGCAGCACACATCACCTCTTTCCATATTCCATAGGTTAGAATAGAAACACACAGCTATAGCTAACAACAAAGGAGGCTGGGAAATGTAGTCCAGGAAGAAAAGGTGAATGCAGATATGGGTGAGCCCTGACAGTTTCCACCACACCCAGAATTACACAGCTAATGGAAGTGGAATCAGTTCTCAGAGCTGGGTTTTCCATTCCAGTGGCTGTGCCTTCCCCTTCTAGCATGTTACTTTGAAGTATAAAGCTTTACCGACAGAACACTGCTCCTGATCTATGTTCTAGGTCTGGAAGCCCTGACATTTATAAGAATGTAATGATAATGACAGTAATATCTAATGATTTATTGGTTTCCTATCTGTTCTATTGTGTACACTCTCTCATTTCATTGTCTCTGCCACCCCATAAAGTATGTAGATAACACTACCTTCTCTAATCTACCTTAGAGCGATTAAGTAGCTTGTCTGAGGTTGTGGGAGAGAGAGATTGTGAGTCCAGGACTTCCTGGCCCCCATCTCCCGTCTATCTCCTATGTTGCTATGGCTCCCACTGGGCATAGGGTTGGAAGTAGGGTGGGTGGAGAGTCAGCCTTCTCTGTCCTGCAAGGCAGACATTCCTGGTGAAACTTAAGTAGGATGCTAGTGATGTCAGGAGTGGGCAGAGTCCTTGCAGCCTGCTGTTCTGGGGAGCATCTGAAACCATGTGTGAGCCTAGGCCATTGTAGCTTAGTTTACTTGATAACCATATGCCTGGGTGATGCTGGGAATTGATTTCTTTTCTTTTTTTTTTTTTTTTTGAGATGAAGTCTCGCTCTTGTCTCCCAGGCTGGAGTGCAGTGGCGCGATCTCGGCTCACTGCAACCTGTGCCTCCCGGGTTCAAGTGATTCTTCTGCCTCAGCCTCCCGAGTAGCTGGGACTACAGGCACACACCACCACACCCAGCTAATTTTTAAATTTTTTAAATAGGGATGGGGTTTCACCATATTGGCTAGGCTGGTCTTGAACTCCTGACCTCGTGATCCACCCACCTCAGCCTCCCACCTCGGCCTCCCAAAATGCTGGGATTACAGGCATGAGCCACTGCACCTTTTTTTTTTTTTCTTCAATTTTGCCCAGGTTGGCCTTGAACGCATAGCCTCTCCTCCTTGTGCGCGAGGACAACGGGTCGGAGCCACTGCAGCTACCTTGATTTCTCATTATATGACCTTGAACAAAGCATCCTGGGTTAGGAGTCATGCCGAGACCAAACCATAATTAACTGTGTAACTTTGGGCACCTCACTGAAAGTCTGTGGGGTTGAGTACCACCACCCTTTTTCCCCTGTGAATTGGAGATTGTCACCACTATCATCATTCTAGAACTTTCAGGCTGCAATGGCCTCCTGATTGGTCTCCCCAGCACCACATAACTCCTCTTCAAATCCTTCCTGCACATCCCTGACAGATTAATCTTCTCCATTGCACACATAGATTTTCACCATGTCTTTCTTCTGCTTGACAATTTCATGACCCTCTGCTACCATAAAGCCAAAACTCCTTAGTGGAGCCCTTTCTTTCTACTCTGCCCCCAGGTTACCTGTCCAGATGGCTCACACTTCACTCCCCTGAGCACAGCAAATGCTACTGCCAGGCTGTCCTTTTCCTTCCCTGGGGATCCTTATTGCAAAGTGGCTCTCCTTCCTGCCTACCTGTTTACACCTCTAAGATCCCTCTCTTAACACCACGATCATCTTCATTCTCACATCACTGCACTTGTACTCCATGCAGCACTTCCCTTGGACACTCATTTGGTGCTGGGGGCTTCTACAAATGTGTCTTATCTTCTTCACTAGATTGTTAGCTTCATAAGGGTGAGAGCCGAGTCTTGCAGTTCATACCCTTGGATAGAACAGCCCTCGGACAAAAGTTAATGCATGAAAAACATGATCAGAAGATGAGAGACTTTTTGTGATATGCAAATGAAAGGTTTGGCTTGGAGGCCAGCATTAAAGTTGTTTTGATTGTTTTTTGTCAGCCAGCAATCAGGAGGCAGCTCCCACATCTTGGCTGGCTGGTAACCCTCTATGTCTACCTGCAAAACTATGTAGATTAGATCTCAAATCAGAGCCTCATGGTACTTCCGGTGGTACTTTCTTTGCCTCCTGGGGGAGTAAGCTCAGGCCTCCAGCAGGCTAACCTATCAGGTAGAAGCAAGCTGGGCGTGTACATTTGGTGAGCTCCTCAAATTGAGCTCTCTTGGCTTTTTCCCCACACCCAGCCCCTCCACACCAGGCCAAACTGTAGGCTGAAGCCAGTGGAGAAAGTAATAGATTGGAACTAGGATGCTGAGGTTAAGTGGGCCGCTTTGTGGAGCTCATCCATAATCCTACAGGAGCCCAGAGAACAATACGTTAATTAGAGCCGACGGCACCGCTCCCACCAGCCATCCATCCTGCCTGTGTCTGCTGGGCCTTCCCCATGGACATGCCAGCCTACTCTATACTCTGAAAGAGATTTATTCATTATCAATGTTGTCTGAAAGAAAGGGACCTGGTGGGGAGGGAGTGAGATTCCAAGAGAAACAGGATATGAAAGAGGCGGAGCCGAACCTGCTGGCAGCTGACAAATGGGTATGTTTGGGGGCTGGAGAGATGGGGTGTTCCCAATTAGGATGATAAGGCAAGTACACCTTGTTGGGGAGGGAGATAAGCCAGTCAGATGAAATTAGAAGATGTTCAGCAAATATGTCCAGCAAGAAGTGGCCCTGGCTAGGGTTTTAGGTTTGGACCTAGCTCACTTGGAGCCCCAAATGATGGGGGAAAAGAACGTAGGGAAGAGGAAGTTCACTTACCTGGTGTCTATCCCAGTGCTTGCACTCAGAGAGCACTGAAAAAGTGCTTGTCGAGTGAATAATTAAATGACGGGGTGTTTAAAGCTAGAGGGATTTAGGTCAGCTATCATGAGGAACTCATTACCAATGAGCAAAGAGAAATATGAACCAGAGAGAACAAGAACGGGTCCTGGGATTTTTACCCAGGAGTTCCTTGAAAGAAAGGGAGACACATTTCATTTTTGCCAGAGCCTATTATCTATGTGTCATGTAGATTTTGGAGAAAATGGGAGATGACCAGCCCTCTTGAAGTTAACGTGGCAGCCTGGAGAGGAGAGAGATGATGAAGGACTGGTTGGGTAGTGGCCCACTGACCAAAGCTCCAGAGAGAATGATCCGGAGCCGAGCAGTAGACACGAAGTCACTGCTGCATAGACTTATCTTGCAAAAGGCACATAAAAGGCAGTAGCTCCTTCTCTGTCCAAACGGAGAAAGTGAGGCTGAAGCGGGGAAGTGAGTTGCCTAAAGTCCCACAACTGATTAATCCCAGAACCTCTCTGTCCAGCTGTGACACCAGGGCCATAGTTTGGATGGACCTACATGGACATCTAAGCCTGTCACCTAGAGGCCTTGTTAGACACGCAGAGCCCAGAACTTCTGAATCCGAGTCTGCATTTTATCAAGATCTCTACGTGGTTTCCACATACCCCAGTGTTGGAGAAGCACATCAACTAGATCATGTGCGTAGTGCCTAGGTGTGCATAATGCAACACGGTGTTTTGGGGAGAGAACTAATGTGGTGAATTGTAAGTTCTAGCCCTGCCTTTCCATTAACTGGCTGGGAGACTTGGGGCACATCACTTAGTCCCTCTGGGCTTTAGTTTACTTATTTTTAATACAACATGATTGAGCAAGATCAGTGATTTTTAAGTTTAGCAATCCTCAGAATCACCTGGGAGAAAGGCAGATTCCTGGAGGCTGCCCCCAGGGTTCTGTGTAGGGCCCGAGAATTTGCATTTCCAGTAGTTTCCAGTTGATGATGGTCCTGCCAGTCTGGGGACCACACTAACTGCATGACCAGGTGACTTCTTCTAAGATTCCTTCTGATTCAGATATTTAATGGGATATCCCCCCACTACCAAGTGTCTTGGTAAGAAGAATCTCTTGACTCCCCAGTGCAGGCCTCTTCTGAGTGGCACCGGCCTGTCCCTGTCATTTCTGCCTTCCCCTCCTGCTCCAGGCAGTTAATGCCATTTCTCCCACATACCCAGGATTGATGATCTAAGTCTTATAAAATGCACGGAAGGCAATACAGGCAAAGTATTATCAACAAGATTTAAGAAGAGTCCTGAGAAACACAGCAATAAAACCTGGAAATAACTATCCATTTCCTACCAACAAAACATCTCATTTCCGAGTCCATAAACGCTACCCCCCCTCCAGATCCCCAGACCCATCTGTTTTGTAAGCATGTATAATTATTAGCAACATAAAGTCAGTTTCTATACCTAATGTAATTATTGGGAGCCAAAATAGTATCAGGTGAAGGAGGGGGAGAGAGGAGGAAGCTTGCTCACTGCAAACTCAAATTATTTCTTTAAAGAGCGAGAAGTAGTCACATGAGAAGATAGGGATTCTTTATGGGGACATTATACTTCCTATGGAGAGTTTGGGGACAGCTTTGCAAATAAGACTGAGCTGGCTCATCTCAAAGCAAAGAGCGGTTTCCTGCCATGTAAGGTGAGTTTAGGCCCTGTTGGGAGCAAGAAATTAGGATCACCATGCTTCCTCTGCGGCCAACCTTCAGATTCTCTGGAGACGTGGAGAGCATGGCCTTCCTTCCGGAGGCACTGCTAAAGTTAGTTCATGCCTTTCCCTCTCTTTGTAGTGCCTCTGGAGGGAAAAAAAGAGTTTGCAAAGGCACTCTGAGATTTTAGCCAGCTGGGGATTCCTGGTTCACAATGAATTCAGGACCATTATCTTTGTGCCCTGCCACAGTGTCCTGGGGGAGCTAGCTGGTCACCTGTTGAATAGGTAAGTAAGTGAATAGATGGAGTGAGGCATGATTGCAGAAGGTACACATGGTAACAGGAATTGTTATTAAAGGTGAAGGAGAGCATACTCCTTCTCTTCGTATGGCTTATTTGTGACAGTGTGTCAGGGGCGGGGCAGAATAAAGACCAATGAGGCATTATAAAGAGGCTGATTTTGATTTATTTTATAACAAGCAAAATAACATTTTGACCAGGAGAGCTTTCCAAATGCAGTGGTCCCCTTTGCATGGTGGTGAGTTCTCTGCCACTAGAGATTTTCAAACAGAGCCATGGCAACCCTTTCCCATGAGTCTTATCTAGGAGCTGGGTGTATTAGGTAGGAAGGAAGTGCATGTGGGTGGGGGTAACAAGAATATTTATCGAGCATCCACCTACTGTGTGCCTGACTCTGTACTAATCTCATTTAATCCACTCACCAAACCCATAATGTAGATGCTCAAACCCCTATTTTAAAAATCAAGCAAGCTCAGAGATATTTGTGTCACTAGTCTGTGTCACCCAGCTAGTAAGAAGTGCAGCTAGGATCCAAACCTAGGTCTGCCTACTCCAAGTTTATCTGTCTTCCACAGTGCCTTGAAAATACTGTCGTAGGCTTCAGATTCTTCAGTGCACTTATTGGAACTGAACTTGATGTGCCTGGCTCCTGCAAACACAGGCTGGTGCCACCACTGGCTGAGATGATGTTGCTCTGTCTTCTGGATCCATCGCTGAGAATTCAAAGCTCTCGTAAGAGGGCCTGCGGTGGGGAGGACTGCTATCAATGCCATTGTCTTTTGCTTTGAATTTGTTTCTTAAGCCGCCCTAGCATCTTCCCCTCTGCAGATTTGCTTGTCTGCCAGAATCCCAAATCAACCTGATGGCTTAGGGATTTCACTCTATGATCTGGAAATCCATGTTCCTTCTTCCCCTTCCCCACTCCTGGGAGTGGGCTCCTTTCTTCAGCCATCACATGGACCACATTCAGGGCTGATGGGGGGAGCGTTTCAGCTGGGCAGGGGCAGATGGCCACATTGTCGTTAATGTGTAGTGATGGGAGAATCCCAAAGGTGCTGGTGGCGTAATCTGGAGACAGCTGGAAAGCCGGACTGGCGTGTTTTCTGAAGCGTCTCGGCAGCCTTTGGAGGCAGCTTCGTGTGAGTGCGTTTAACTCCCATCTTTGTCCCTTGTTCTCATGCCAGCCTCCTCTGGATGCCTACCAGATTCCTTCCTGCCTGTGTGACTCCATGCCCTGTCTCTGTCTCTCCTTGGAACTGCATGGCAGGGACTCCTTCCTTGTGTGATGGGGGAGCAGGCACTGAGGAGGGAAGAAGGGGCGGGGCACAGCTAGGCAGCTGGTGCCGGCCACCACCTTTCCCTTCTGAGCCCACCCCCTTCCTTTTGCCTCTGCTTGCTTTTGCCTCCAGTTCCTTCCAGTCCAGCTTGCCATCGTGCCGGGGCAGGCCCAGCAAGAGGAGGGCACCAGCCAGGCCTCTGGGAGGGCATCTGCTTCGCCTGATAAGTACCCCTGTCTTTCTCCTCCCCTTCAGCAGGGCGGAGATGCCCTCCCCCATGAGCCATGGAATTAAAACAGGGAACTGGGCTCTGGCAACTGGCCTTCTCCCTGGCACCAGGCCTGCTCTGTCTCCATGGATTTTTCTCTCTGAGAGTCACTGTTTCCTGATTAAAAATGATTTCTTCTTGCATAGCAAACTACGGCCTTGTCTGGTGTCCACCCCCAAATGAGATGGAAAGTTGGAACTCCAGGGGCCCAGGACACATCAATAGGAAAGAAAGACCCTGATGCCTAAGAATCCATTCCCCTCCAGGCCAGGGGGAGGTTTGAGAGCAGAGGGCTGCATGGAGGGCGAACCTGATCCTACCTGCCTCCGACCTGTGGTTTACCCGTCTAGCCCAGCATGAGAGTTGGCTAGGGCTGCCTAATAAAGCACCCCAGACTGGTGGCTTACACAATAGGACTGTGTTATCTCACAGGTCTGGAGGCCAGAAGTCTGAAATCAAGGGGTCAGCAGGGTTAGTTCCTCCCGAGGGCTGTGAGGGGAAGGATTTGTTCCAGGATCTCCCCTTGGCTGCCGATGGCCATCTTCTCCCTGTGTCTCTTCATGTAATCTTCCCTCTGTGTGTGTCTCTGTGTTCACATTTCTCCCTTTTTATAAGGACACCAGTTCTATTAGTCTGCTTGGACTGCTGTAACAAAATACCACAAACTATGTGGTTTAAACAGCAGAAATTTATTTCCCACAGTTCTGGCGACTGGAAATCCAAGCTCAAGGTGTTGTCAGGGTCGATTTCTGGCAAGGACTCTTCCTGCCTTGCAGATGGCTGCCTTCTGACTGTATCCTCACATGGAGTGGAGAGAGCTCTTGTGTCTCTTCCTCTACTTGTAGGGCCATGAGCCCTATCAGATTAGGGTTGCATCCCTATGACTTCATTTAACCTTTACCACCTCCTCACGGTCCCTGTCTCCTCATACAGTGGCACTGGGAGTTAGGCATTTAACATATGAATTTTGGAGGAATGACATATCGCAAGTCCATAGCACCAGTCATATGGGATTAGAGGCCACCCTAATGATCTTGCTTTAACTTAATGATCTCTATAAATACCCTATCTCCAAGTAAGGCCATATTTGGAGACCTTGGGAACTAGGACTTTGACATATGAATTTTGGGGAGACAATTCAACTCCTGACACTCTGGGTCTTCCTGGCTCACTGTAGCACCCTAGAATCCATTACAAAAGAGATTGGTGGCTCGAGTGTGTCCCCCTTCACTGACACCATCTGCTGAGTTTTCTCGGGGAAGGGGTGGACAGAGTCCCCTCAGGAGCTCCCTGTGCTGAGGCTGAACCCCAGGGCACCCCAGGCTCTGCTCAGCAGCCCCACCTTATGTCTTGCCAGCTCCACTGCCTGCTGCCATTCCTGCACCTATGCTGTCAGCTTTCCCACTAGGGCCACCACCACCCCGGCTGCCTCATTTCTGAACCATAGCCTTCAGCTGATCATTTCAGGTCTCCTTGAAGATATCTGGGCAGAGCCAGCTGGAGAGCAAGAAGGGGCACGTTTTTGATGTTGCTGGGCATGGGGCATGTGGGGAGGGCATAGAAGTGGGAAAGAGGTGGAGGAGAGGAGTGAGAAGAGAGACCAATGGCAATTAGATTCTCTTTCATCCCAAACTTGCTGTCACAGCCAGGAAGCAAACCTTTATCCCACTTTTTCTTCATAATAGGTTTATTCCAAAAACATTTCAAGCAAGAGAAATGCTGTTTTCTTTTAAATCTTTATTTAAAGTACACAAAGAAAAGAATTTTTCTTTTCTAGGTTGAGTAGCCCTCATATCTTTATCATTCTCCCATCATTTCCTGCTGGAGATGAGGAAAGCAGGCCGCTGCGATCAGGAGACCCTCAAGTCACACGGTGGACCTGAATTGTGGAGCTGGGCAAGGCTCCTGGGAACCCTTCTCTTTGTTCCTTTGGGTGACCCACACACTGTTCTCTCAGCTCCTGCTTTGGTTGAATCCCAGGTCTCTCCAGTGTGCCTTCTGTGTCTTGTCTTCCTCCCTCCTCATTCACACACCTCTTGGCATTATGGTATGAAGAGAGCACAGGGTTAGGAAATAGAGAACTCACCTCACCTGCCATTGATGTAAGTGGGTAAGGGGAGAAAGGGCTTATGGCAATGACGAATGTCCCACAGCTCCTTTCCCTCTGGGGACACTGCGCTGGATGACATCTATGGAGAATGACCACATCACACCCTCCCTGTCTCTGTCTTAAAATCACAGTCTCTGAGAGTTGGAAGGGTCTTTGGAAAATATAGAACTCACTTTCCGACTGTGCCCCTGATGGATGCTGGATAGCGCCCCGGAGTGAGGAAGATGGGGAAGGCACACTGGAGAGGCCTGGGATTCATCCAAGTCAGGAACCCACATGCATGCTGGATAGGGCCTGTTTTTTCTGCATTCGAGGCTGGGGCTGCTCCCTCCCTCTCCCAACTATGGCTCATCCCATGGTTAGGCAGCTTGGGGTGTTCAAATATCTTTTCTAGTGTTGAGTAGGATCCTTCCTGTATTGGTGAGGGTTAGAAACAGAGCCAATAGGGTGTGTGTGTGTGTGTGTGTGTGTGTGTGTGATATAAAAACATTTATTCTAACAAATTGGCTCATATGATTATGAAGGTTGACAAGTCCCACGTCTGTCGGGTGAGTCGGCAAGCTGGAGACGCAGAAGAGCTGAGGTTGTAAGTTCCAGCCTGGGTCTGAAGGCCTGAGAACTAGGAGGGCTGATGGTGTAGGTTCCAGTTGGAAGGCCACAAACTTGAGACCCAGGGACAGCCAATGTTTCACTTTGAGTCTGAAGGTAGGAAAAAGCTGATGTCCTAGAAGGCAATCAGGCAGAAAGAATACTCTCTTACTATGGGGAGGGTCAGCCTTTTGCTCTATTCAGGCCTTTAACTGATTGGGTGAGGCCACCCATGTTGGGGAGGGAATCTGCTTTGGCCATCTGCTGATTCAAATGTTAATCTCATCCCCAAACACCCTCAACAGAAACATCCAGAATCATGTTTAACCAAATATTTGAGCACCCTGTGACTCAGCCAAGTTGACACATAAAATTAACCACTACCCTTCCTTTCTATTTTTCCCTAGTTATCCTGGTCTACCTTATCTGGTCTTCCAGGGAGGGCCAGCCCTTCAAAGGGGCCCACTGTCCAGCCCAGCCCACTGTTCCTGGGAGGAGGCCTGGGTGCCCCAGCTGGAAGATGCCTCAGTTCCCGTTAGGTTGCCTCTCCCCATAGGGCAGTGGCTGGCTCCCCTTACCTCAGCTGGGCCAGAGGGGCCATCTGTCCTGCCCTCCCACCCCCCCAGCCCATCCAGGTGCTTGGCTGGCACATATCAGGATGCTCTGGCCAGAGAGGGTGATGCTGGTTGGCCTCTGCTTGGATCTATCTTAGAGAAAACAAATAGCTCTCAGGATAAGAGCCCTCCTCCCTTCCTTCTCAATTCTTGGTAAATCACAGAAATCACAGTGACTAAGGCCAATAAAAATCCTGGGACTGACCTCTGGAGAAGGAAGTAAGAAAGCTCATTTCCACCTCTGTTCCCCATCCCTAGTAGTCCCTAGTAGGGGCCTCAGAGATGGAGGGAAGGGGGCTACTTACTGGATGCCAGAGACTCTACACACATCATATCCTGTAAGCTGCACAAACGCCTAGCATGGGCCAGTCAGTCTCATCTCTATTTTTACCACAAGGACACTAATGTATGGAGAGTTGATGTCACAAGCACAGAGTCAAATAGCTGCCAGCTGCAGGAGCCAGGATTTGAATCCAGCACTGATGTATTCCAAACCCTCCTCTTTCTGCTACATCTTGGGATGTTATGTGCCTATGCAGGCTCTGTGAACTGTACTCTGTAAAGGCAGAGGGGCAATAATCAGTTTTAACATAATTCTAACAGTAACAATGTAGCTCTACCCAGCTGGTAGCCAGCATAGGGGGTCGCTGCAGGTTTGACACTGCTATAACATCTTCAGTAGCTAGTGAATGAAGAGGCTGGAGGACATGGCTACTGAGGGCCACCTTTTCCAGCTCTGGGACCCTAGGCATGAAAGCCTTTCAGCTGACATAGGAGGATCTCCAGAGTAGGTAGCCTGAGACGCCTTCATTTTTGCAGCACCAAGGAAAGGGAGAGGTGGAGGAATGAGAGGCCTACCTCCCCAGCATCTCATGGTCTGCAGTCCCTCCCCCCACCATTCTGAGAGGGCGAGACCTTGCTGGCAGAGGAGGTGTAGACAGGAGCCTTTGCAAAGGGCACAGCGGAAGTGGAGCCCAGCTTCCTGTTTGTTTGGGACATAGCCAGCCTGTGTTCTGCAGAGACTCTGAAGAGGAGAGCAAACAAGGGGATTTTCGGATGGTCTTTGCCTGCTTTCTCCTTTGTTTTCCCTTAGAGGAAGAGGCGGTGGCTACAGGTCCTCTAAATGTTGGCCTGGAGGAGTCAGGCACAGGAAGTTGGAGGGGGGAATGGCTTATGTGAGATGAGGAGACTGAAGTTCTATTAAGCCGAGCTGAGGAGTGATTGACTTGCGCCCTCCTCAGAGAAGCTCTGGGTTCTCTGGAGGGAGTGTGAGCTGACCTTTCTGGATCTCCTTGCTTCTCTTATAGTGGACTCTTTAACAGGCATTGTTATCAATTTGGAGAGTCTTGGGGCTGGAGGAGTCTGAAGTTAATCACTCAGACACTCCTTGAATACCTGCAGAGATGGGAAACTCACTCTCTTCCCAGGCAGCCCATTTCATCTTTACACAGCTCCTTCCTAGGCAAGCTGTCTCCTAGGATCTTCTATTCATCATTCCAGGGTCTTCAGAGCCCTGCAGTGTTTCTCCTCCTTGCTTTGTGGCACTGCAGACCATTCCTTTTTTCCTCTGACCCCACACGTGCATTTTACGTGAAGTGCCATGATAGTCCTCTGGGAATGTGACCCAGTGCTCTGAAATTACGTGTAATTGTTGTTTCATTTCCTCAGCTGGACTGTGAGCTGCCTTCAGTGGCGACCAGACCGTCTCTATCCCACATATTCACTACTAGCAGCTGAGCAGATGGCAAGCGCTTAATCACTGCATGGTGGAAAGAAGGAAGGATGAAAAGGAAGGGAGGGAGGAGGGGAGGGAGGACAGAGTTGCCCTCATCATCTTTGTCTACCAGACAGTAGGTCCCCACCCAGGATAGGGTTCCCTGTAACAGTCAGTTGTTCCTGTCTGAGGGGTACTCTGGTATAGAAAATAGCTCTGGGCTCTGGCCTCACTACCTGGGTTCCAGTTCCAGCCTTCGTATTTCCTGGCCCAGCAAGCTTGGGAAGTTATTTCTGTGAGCCCCAGTTTCCACTCTGTAAGAGGGAATAATCATCACTCACCTCACATAGGGTTGTTATGAGGATAAAATCAGATCAAGGGACCTCATGTCCTCCATAAACTGGGTTTCCTTAGGGATAGAGGCCATACTCAAACTGAGTTTCCTTAGGGATGAAGGTTTGGCATATGGGGAACCAGGATTCCCGCAATAACGACGCCATTATTATTGGATTACTCTCTGCTGTGTGTTAACCACTGAGAAGTTTCTCTGTGGACATTTTCTCAGTGTATGGCTTATAAGGTGGGCAGTTTGGTGATGAGGAAACAGAGGTTCAGAAAGGTTAAGTGACTTGAAAAACTAGGATTTGAACCTAGATTCTTAATGACCTCCGACTCCAAATACTCTTTCCTCCACTTCAAGCTACTTACCCTTAAGGCCAATATGGGCTGCGGGAGAGTAGGAGGGTCGATGTGGTGGTGGTGGTGGGGGTTGAACTCAAAGACTCTAGAAAATACTCTTAAATCCTGTGACTTTATCATTTTCCCACTGAACAGGGTGAAGAAATTACTTAAGCCTCATTCTTTTCCTGGTTTCACAAATCTTTCCCTTGCCCTAAGTGACTCATTTGCAGTTGGATTCTGGTCTGCCACCAGGTGCTGTTTCATTTTCAAGGAACCAGGGGTGGCTGTGTAAAGATGAGGGTTCCCAGGAGAGCTCAGTGTTGAGGGGGGTGTGCGTGGTGGGGGGAATCTGGAAACCAGGTGGAACAAGGCAAGGAAGATGCAGCTTTGAGGCAGCAACCAATTGATCATTTGACAAATTTTATTGAGCACTTACATGTGCTGGGAGTTGTGCTGGGAGCTGTGCTAACCCCACAGGGCTGAAGACACCATGGGCTCTGGTCTCCAGAGGTTTGCAGATTGGTGAGGATGACAGGATTCAAGGCAGATGGAAGCTCCTTACGCTTATGGATGGTCAGGGGAGGGGAGGGGAGGAGGATGGTGGGAGGGGCATGCTGCTGGGAAGAGAGGACCAAGTCTTTACCCAGGGGATGGTGGGCAGGGGGGCAGAACACCCATGTCCCTCTCCAGAATTCTCTACCTCAGTGGCCCCCTCAGGCCTAGTTCTCAGTTTAAGTCAAATAATTTTGGACCCTAGTTGCCTCCTGCCTGCCACGTTCCAACTCAATCATTCTTTGAAATTTGGAGCTGTAGCTAAAACGCCTTTGCCCTGTAACAGGATTTTCACAGTCTCCACAGCAGCGGCTAACGTCGCTCATCACCTGCTGTTGTAATCTGCACCGCTAAGCCGTGGGCTAGAGGCAGAAAGCTTAACTCGCCTTGCTGCTTCGAGCTTGCTCTTCCTGGCATCTGAGCCATATTTCAGTCAGGGGAGCTAATCCGCCCCCCCACCCAACTGCACACACAGAGACATTTCAAAGGAAACACAAATGGCAGAGGGAACTGTGGCTCCTTCTGGGAGGGGCTCTGAGAGCCAAGTTCCCCAGACCTAATGGGCAACAGGAAGTGTGTCCTGGGGTCTGTGAGGAAAACCACTCTTCGTGCCTTCTCCTGAAGGGTTTGGGGGGAGAGCTGAAGGGCTGATTTTTCTGAAGATTGTGTTTCAAGGGCTGGCCAGGCCTCAGTGTCCACATTGGGAGAGTCAGCTCTGTAAAAGGGAATACGTGAGTGAGCTGTGAGCAAGAGCATGTACATGTGTGCCTTGACTCATTGTGCCTGATGAACTCAACACCTAGCATCTTTCCTAAAATCATAATCCCTGGTGGGTTTTTTTTTTTTTTTTTGCCTTCTACCTCTGTCTTAATACTTTATGCCTCAGAGAGCCAGAGCCCAGAGCACTTGGGAAGAGTGTTTGACACATGACAGGAGTTCACCAACTGCTTGTTGAATGGGTGAGTACTAGCAGTGGAGCTCAGCTTTGTTCCAGCTTCGGTGCTGTGTGCTTAAATACATGGGTATAAGTGGAAAAGCAAACTAGAAACAGGAAAAAGTTGTAAACTCCTAAGAGGCAGGGGCCAAGCAAGCATACAGGCATTCATTCATTCAAAACGTGTTGACGAAACCTAACACGTGCCAGGTGTTGGGTTTTTTTTGTTGTTGTTTGTTTGGTTTTTTTTTTGATATAGATGCTGGGGAGACAGCAGTGAAACATATAGACAAAAATTCCTACCCTGGTTCTAATGGAAGGCACTGGACCAAGACTGGGCAGTGAGCAGATTTTTGCTAAACCTAAGAAATGACCTTCTGAGAACTAGAACTGTCCAGCAATGCAATGTGTGGTCGTGTGAGGTAGTAAGCTCCCTGTTTCTGGAAGAGTTTGATCAGAGGCAACGTGAGCATACCTGGGGATGCAGAGGAGGGGGCAGCAGATCCTGTGGATGCCCATATCTCCTTCCCTTATTTCTGCAGTGCAAACTGGCCAGCTTTCAGCAGCCAGCACCTGCATTTCTCTGCCCTAGAGCCTTCTCTGTCCCCAGAGTCTATTTTGGTCCCCATTCATCAACTGCAAACACCAGGGAATTAATGCCCCACCGGGGAGGTGCCCTCAAGTGATGACTGACTGGAGCTGGTACACAAATGTCCCAGTTCCCATGTCCCTTGGACGGGATCACACTGAGGCAAATGTTTTCCACTGTTTCTCAGAGTTTCCAGCAGGATTAAGTGAGGGTTCCCCACAGGGGAAACTTGCTGGATAATGAATCCTTTACTGGCTGCCTTCCCGCCCCAGTACCACTTCCCCACTTCCTTTCTGATGTTTCCTGTTCTCACCTCCAAAATGGATGATTTGCATTTGAATCCTGGTCTCCATATCTGCTTCTGGGAGACCCCGAAGGAAGACAAGGGGATCCCTGCCCTGTGTGGGTGTTGAGACCTCTGAGGATTCCCTCCTTCCATTTCTAACACTTGATAACTGCTGGACCCCTACTGGGCTTTGGAAATGGCACCAGATTCAACCCGGAACTCCCTGTCCCAGCCTGGAGATTGGGCAGAGGACATTTCCTACCCATATGAGACATCAGAGGCTGCCAAACCTGCCTCCCTACCAGGTCAGGAGGTGCTTTGACATCAGTCCGCTAAGTCCCTTTTGGGATAAGCCCCATGACTTCTGTGCTCCATGAGAGCAGAGCTGTAGCTTCTGAACCTAGAACCCTCCATTAAGGTTTGTTCACGTGGCTCTGCCTGATCTTTGCATCCCCTCAGCCTGTGCCAGCTCTAGCTAGGGCTGGGCCCCCAACCCCTTCACTCCCAAGGTCCTTCTGCTTCCCACAGATGTTGAGCCAGGGGCCAATCAGGCCTGGTCTACAGGCTTTATTATGACATCTGTCCAGAGAAAGTTCAGGGCATAGAACTGAGTGAACGGCAAGCTGGGCTCAATGTCTGCCAACCCCCAAGGCCTGGCACCATAGGACACAGGTACGGACGATAAAACTACATGTTTGGGTGGAGGGGAGAGGGACACACATTGTTTAGCAGGTGTGGCGGACACTGTAATATGCAGCCCAGCCCAGATCTCCTGTCAATGAAGAACATGTTGACCAGCTGCTGGGAAAGTCAGCAGACAGGCTTCCACGATCCGTCTCTGCAGAGATCACTTCAGCTGCAGACAGCCTCTTGCCTGGGGTTGTGCCCTTCTGGGGTGGCCCACATCCACTGACAGATTGATGTGGGAATAGGAAGGCCTGGCCATCTTGGCTGGATTCAGCATGGTTTCCAAAGGCCCTTCTCGGCTCCAGAACTCCTTGTGGGGTGCCAAGGCTGCCTTCGGGCTGCATAAAAGCTGGATTCCTCCATCTGCCCAGGCTCACTTCTTACCCTGCTTGACCATTGCTGTGGGCCCCATGCCACTTCTTATTAAACACCCTGCTGGCAAAACTCCATCCATCTCAGGGGCTGCTCCCAGGCACCCTGACCTGTGATAGTGGAACATCATCCCCACCTACTCAGCTAAGCCTCTGCATCAGCCTGCCAAATCCTATTCCTTTCCAAATTGTTATCCCTACAGCAAGCTCTGCCTACCTTAAAGAGCAAGTCTCGAGCCCAGCCCAGCTCCTCCATTGGTCTTGGCAGGGGGATGTATGTGTTGGGGCGGGTGGGAGTAGGGTAGCTGCTTTCTGCAGGCCACACCCTCTCCCCAACACACACATGCCACCACAACTAAGTCATGTGCTGATGCCCCAGCCGCACACTCAGACATCTAGAAGGTAAAGCCATCACAGGCCCCAAGCAGTGTCTCTGGATCTGAGGTGCATTCCTGCGGCTGGGACTGCAACGGGAGCTTGCTTTATTAGATCCCATTATAAATGGATGATTTGCCATCTCTGAAGATAAATGGGAAACTTAATGCAGAGATATCCTGTCTGGGGAAACTGGAGAGTTATGGATGTTAGCTTTGTAGCTTTATGAAAGCACTCTCTTATAGAAACTGAAATGACCAAGATTAGATTGAATTAGTATGTACTGGTATGAGTTTTTCTCCCTCATCCATCTTGACTTTTTTTTTTTTTTTTAAGGCAAAATATTTGCCTCCTGTGCGAGCATTTCATAAAAATGCAAATCCCGAGTTTGGGTTTGGTAATTAGCAGGGTTGCCTCCTGGTGCTAACGAGGGTGCTGCCCAGCTGGGACTGTCTATGTAGGTGGAGGAAGCAGTGCCCTCTGCTGGCTTCCCTCGTGGGTGGTGTCTGCTCCCTTCCACCTGGGATCCCCCTCGGTGCCAGGTGCTCCCTTCGCCTGTCCTTGTAGAATACAGATGGATTAGTGAGGCCTCCTATTCCAGCAGCCAGGCTCCTGGCCACCCCATCCGAGGATGGGGATGATCCATCCCATGCAGACTCCACTCTCCAGCACAGTGTTCCCTAGCCTGAACTTGAGACCCAGCCCCCAGCTGGGTGGCAAGGCTTTCTGCCAGCAAACAGCTGCATCTGATATATATGTTCTAGCACTTTTGATACCAAGCACAGGGCTAGGCACTGGAGGTATTAAGATGTGGAGGCTGAGATTCTTGCCCTTAAGGAGACCAATCTAACTGAGGGGAGAAAGGCAGATATAGATGATTTCCAAACTGACACTGTTTGATTGTACTTTCTGTCTTGATGGAAACGTTCTACATTTTTGCTGTCCAGTATAGTAGCCATGAGCTTCCTGTGGTCCCATGGAGATAATAACGGGGATCTAGAGAGGAATTCTAGGGTTGGTTCTTAAGCCAACCATCCTGCGATCTCAGGCAAATCACATCTGCGATTTGAGCCCCAGTTTCATCTTCTCGTATTAAAACTTGCTCTGCTTCTCTACCATATTAGAACCAAGAGACCTAATCTTCACTTGGCCCAACCTTTTCACCTGATGGAGGGAGGAGCAGAGGCTGTGATCTGCCTGATCTTATGGCTGGGGAAGGGCAGAATCAGGCCCTTAACTCCTCATCCTGGCTTTTCGACCACAGCAGGCTGCTGCTAGGGGTACCATGGGGATCAAGTATGAGAAGAGAAATGAAGATCTTTGGAAAGTCAAAGCTACCCAAGCCCCAGACCTTTTTGACACCATGGTGGCTGGTGCAACCACTCATAGAGCCATTGCAGGCTCAGGACCATGTGGTGAGGTTGGGCACACACTTGAAGCTTAGAGAGCTAATGTAGAAGAGACTTATTTGTGAGATTATGCAATACCCTAGGCCCAACGCACAACTCTACAGCTGATGTCTGCCCCAAACTTCAGCATGATAAAAGAATTCTAAGAGTTGGGCTGTAGGAGGAGGAGATAAAACAGTGTATGTGCCATGGGATACCAAATTTCAGGAACCCTGAGAACCTCAGAGCCTCTCAGATACCTTACTGGGGTTGGGGTTCACCTGTTGGATGCCCAGAATCCCCATTAGATAGTGAGTGGGGTATCCCAGCATGGTTTCTGAAGCTGTCTTTGGGTCAAGGAGCTTTGCAGAGATGGAGAGCGGGAGACCTACATGGAAATAAAAGTGGGGGGCTCCTTGCAATGAACTCAACTTCAGGAGGGGTGTCAGCACAGTAATAGAATTTGAATCAAGTATTGAGAGCTGGGTTGGGAGATAAGAGGGGCCAGGCGCAGTTAGTCTCAGGTGGAGTCATTTAAAATTTAAAACACAGATTAAACATCTTCCTTTTTCTGATGACAAGTACTGTGTCTATCCCAGGTCCCAGGGTGCTCCCTCACAGAGGTACAGAGATCTGTTGAATGCAAGAACCCAGGCTAAGAGGCTTCCTCTGTTCAGCAGCCAGCTCTGGACAAGGCCTGGGGCTGCTTTTCCTGCAGGCCCCCATCTTTTTCCACACTGTGGCCCAGGGGGACTTGGGGCCTCTGCCAAGTCCTACCAGCCCCAGGGCTGTCTCCATTTCAGGCTGTTCATGTTGGTGTGAGCTACTTCTCCTATAATGGAAGTATTCTTTGTAGCTCTTGCCTATTGGTTCCTTACTTTGAGCATGGGGAAGTGAGATCTTTCCTTGGATGAGATGTGCTTTGTGCTCTTAATGCTGGTTTCTAGGTTACCTCCTGGCTGCAGCAGAAGCAGAGCTGGAAGAACTTTGGGATGACTTCAGCCTTCTCCCTCCCCATTGACAGAGGAGACATTGAGGTCCCAAAGAAGGAAGTGACTTGCCAAGTTCACACAGCTAGTCAGCAGCCAGGTTGGAATTGAAATTTAGGATATATAAATCATTCAATCCTTCATTACATAGATTTTTAATAAATGCCTAGTGTATACCAACAACTATGTCAGCCAAGGGTAAAATGGAGAGTGAGAAGACATGGTCTACATTCAAAGAATTTGCCTTGGAATGTAGGAAGATGAACATATAATCCTAGATTTTTACAAGTGGTACAAAGGAAAATATCTGCGTGATGATACAAGAGACAAAAGCAGAGTGGGGGGTTACTCTCTAGAGATAGTGGTAAGAAAAAGATCACCTGAATAAGCAATTATATTGAGCTTAGATAAGCAGGATCAGCAGGGGTCAGGTGAAGAGTGTTCCAGGCAGAGGGAGCAGCCTGCACAAAGCCCTGCATGGGGAAAATTTGGTGTCATTGAAGAAACAACCACCACCAAGATCAGCGTGGTTGAGCAGGGTGCGAGAGAAGGTGCCAGGAGATAAGGGTGGAGAATGAGACAAGGGCAAGGTCGTGCAGCAGGCCTCCTTGAGTCAAGTGGAAGAATGCCTATTTTATTCCCATTTCTGCCATGCAATCTGAAAGTTGTAGCTGTGTTTATTTAGGTGGCTCAGTCTAGGGGAAGGCCAGGGGCAGAACACAGCCTGAAAATGCAGGGACTTAGCATGAGAAGGAAAGGGCTTCTGAAGACAATGGTAGGACATAGGATGTATAGAGCTGCATTCAGCCAAGGGAGAGGACCCTAAGGGGGTACAAGCAAAGAGGCCCTGGAGGAAGAGCCCTGAGACTGGCACACAAAGCTTTCAGGTGGCAACTGAGAAGTCAGTTTCACCAGAAAGGACTCAGTACATCCAAGGATTGGGGCCAAGAGGCATCATCTAACCAGACAGGGCCTTAACAGATCCAGATGGAAGAAGCCAGACTTGGTCCTCAGCATGAGCCAAGCGTATCCTTGATTAAGCTGAGTGTCTGTGAGTTACTTCCCTGCATGCTGCTGGTGCCCCCAGGAGTCCTGGCCAGGCGTTCTAAATAGCAGGTGGAGTGCGTGCCATGCTGCCACTCTCCTCACCTGGGAGATGGGCTGCAGAAGATGCATACGGCAAGGTGGCAGGGCCAAGCATGTTGCTCCCGTGGATGCAGCAGGTAAGGAAGGTAGAGGAGAAGAACGAGTGGGTGGGATTGGAAGCTTCCTTCGGCTCAGATGGAGCAGGGTCTGCCTTTCGTGTCTGGGCTGTCTTCTCTGGCCCTGGCTGTGGAGGTCTGAGGCCAAAGGATCAGCCTGCTTCTTGCTCCAGGTGAGTGTGACTGGCATGGCCCTGGAGATGGCCGCCCACCCTGGTTTTGCACCTCTGGTGACCATCAAAGCTGGCATCACAACTTGATTAACAGTGTGACCTCTCATAGGGCCGTTACCTCCAATGAACGAGATAAGGCATGTCAAGCACTTAGCACAGTGCCAGAGACCCTGGACGCTCAGTTTAGCTACCGTTAGATTTACTATTTACTGGGTCAGGTCTCTTCCATTAATGCTATTTAGCCCCACTCCTTTGCCCTGGGCTGAGCTCCTTGACCTTCTCACATGACCTGATGTCCTCCTATCTTTTGAGAGCAGACAATATAGCACGGGGCCTTTGGTTCTCTGCTTGGTGCTGCCCCAGGGTGACCTCAGCCAAGTCACTTCTGCTCCCCAAATCTGTTTTGTCATCTGTCAATTGATGTGCTTGTTCTAAATCAGAGCTCCCCACTAGGTTGCTGTGCCACATTGCCGAGCCACAACTAGGTTACCTGTGTGTTGAGATGGTGAGTCTCTTGGCCCTTGAGATGCCTGGGTGGGTCAGGACAGGGTCTCCTCTAACTGCAAGTAGCCTGTGCTATTGACTTCAGCATGCAAATATTACCATTTTCCCTGTGTGACACAATGTAAAAAAGGAAAAGTTGAGAAGCCCTAGAAATCATTCCTGTTATGCTAATATTCTGAGTCATCTCCTAGCTTCAAAACTGGCCTCTTCCAAGAAGTCTGCCTGCCCCCACACCATCGTTCAATGATATTTCTTCATCACAGTCTTCTCAGCAGTTATGAGCTGCATTCATTTGGAATGAATGAATGAATTTGTACTTCTTAATATGTGACCTGTGGGTTATTTCCTGTAACAACAATGACAATAACAACAACTCCTCTCACTTATTGAGCACGTGGGTGCCAGACAGCTCATGAAGTACTTTGCTATTCACTCTCACAATAGTGCTGTGAGGGACGCGTGCACCGTTGTGTATGCACACATGGGAAACCTGAGACTTCAATGCTTGAACACAATTGCCCAAATAGGAAGCAGCTGAATGACGACTTGGATGTGAGTCTGTCTGGTCTGATGTAGCCCATGCTCTTAAGTAGTTAAGTAGTATGCCTTGTGTGTGTGTCCTCTCCCAGTTAGACTATAGATCTCCCAAAAGAGATAGTGTTTTCTGCATTCCTTCCATCTTCCCAAAGCTCAAAACTATACTCAACAGTAAGAGCTCAGTGATTACTGTTGGGCATGTTAGACACTTTGTTGTAAATTAAAAGTGAGAGGTAGAATAGCCTTTCCTGGGTCACAGGCAGAAGGCACAACTGACTGCTAGTGTTGCCTGGGTGTAGGTGGGTTTGTAAAATCTTACTGGTACTGTGGCACAGAAGAGCAATCCCCAGGTAGCTTGACTGCCATTTCAGGGTAAAACCGTCCCCAAGGGAAGTCCAGAACTGGAGAATTCATATAGCATGTTCCTCAAGCCATGTACCCAGCCCATGAGAATTGGTCCTGAGGCTTCCCACAGCTCCTCCCACAGTCCTGTCTTCTCTTTCTGTGAGAGGGGAAAGTAACAGCCAGTGATTGTCATCTAGGATTAGTGGGTCTTGGTAGCCTGGAGTGGGGATCACATAGCCAAGCAGTGCTCATTTGTGGCCCTGGCCCCCAATCTACAGCCCTTCTCACCTCTCCATCAGTGCCTCAGGACTGCATGCTCAACCCTTCTTCCTTGCCTCTTTCCTCAGGTTCATTGTCCTCACCTGGCCTTCCCACTGCTTGGATTCTAGTTGGGTCCTGTAAAGGACCTTAGCCTCTTGATGAGTTGTCTTTGAGTGGCCCTGGGTAGCCCCCATCCCACTCTTCTTTCTCCTGAACACCCAAACTGCACACATATACATGATGTGGTTAAGGATCAGACAGTCCTGCATTTGACTCTCTGCTCTAACTCTGATTAGCATGTAACCTTGGATAAGTTCATCAACATTCACTTAAGAAATATTTACTGAGCACCTACTATGTGCCACATACTATTCTAGGTACTGGACATGTGGTGATATAGTGTGTAGTATAGAACAGGCAGGTGCATGCTTGTGAAGGTGTTCAAGTAAGGCCTCTTTGAGTTGAAGACTGAATGATGAAAAAGAGGAAATATGGAGGAAGAACATTCTATTGAGACAGAGGAAACAACCAATGCAAAGGCCCTGGGGCACAAAAAAGGCTGACACATTCAATAGATTTATAGGGTGTTGCTGTATGGAGAATGAATTGCAGGTCATCAAGAGTGGCAGTAGGGACACCAGGGAGAAGGCTACTGCAAAGGTCCAGGTGAGCAATAATGAAGGCTGGGATAGATTATATCTGCTCTCTGAAACTTACTTTCCTTATTCACAAAATGAATATAACAAGAGTCCCTACCTTACAGGGTGGCCATGGAGATTAAATAAGTCAGTATTTGGCATGCAATAAATGGTAACTATTAGCATTAATAAAAAGAGTAATAATCATAAGCGTGGGCTCAGCTCTGTGAGCCCTTACAGGAGAACTGAGCCTCCAATTAAGCTGAGACTTTTCCATTCAGCAGGTCAGGGATGCTTCCGGTGAGTCAAAGACCAGATACCAGCTGCCCCTTCTGACTCAGCCATCCCAGGTTCTTAGTAAAGGGCATCACTGGATGCTCAGTGGGGACGGAGGCAGGCACTGCACAGGGAGGAGGAACAGGTGGCCTTGGGAGAGAGGGCAGCATCTTCTCTGTGTTATGGAAGCAAGCAGGCTGAGGAGGGGAAAGGCCCAGGCCTCCCATGCTCCCTGGGTTCCTGAGCCAGACCTAGGAGAAATTCTCACCTCATCCAGGAAGACATAGAGTTGAAAAGAAAGAATTGAGCTAGTCGGGGAAGCAAGCCAGAGTATAGAAGGCAAGGAGGCAGGCTCCCCCTCTTTCTGACTTTCCATAACCCAGGGAAGGGATGTGGGGTAAATAGAGGAAGAGAGGGGGAAGGAGTGAGGGGAATCACTTCCCATCTTTGCGATGAGTGGATGAGCTGAAAGAAGCTGAAGGCCCCAAGAAGGATTTGGTTAGACGTCCACAACTGTACAAAGACAGCAGCTGGACCCTACGGCACATTTCTGCTCGAATAAACAGGATCTTCTCTCTTGCAGAAATCCTTCTCTTCCAAGTGGTATTGGGGGCGAGCCCGCTGAGAGGTTGAGAGGGCTCTGATGACCTCCAGCTCCTGCCCCCACCTGACTGTCCTAGTTGTCTGCAATGGTGGCAAAGGGAAATTTTATGAGCTCTTCAGTCCTCAGGTCCCATGGGCTTTTGCCTTGCTCCAGACCATCTCTGATACACACATATACCTTGAAAAGGAAAAGAAAGAGAGAGAAAAGCTATTTTATTTCATTGCCAAACCATCCACTTTAAATACCCTTTTTATTACAGTATCTGCATAGTAATACTAATAATAGATCTTGTTGGCAGCTCTAATGAGGCTGGAGAATATAAGGTTTCCAATAAAGTTAATTGTTGCCTTTAATATTCTCATACATTTATACATGGTAAATCTTTAAAGGAGAAAAAACATTTCATTTCATCCCTATTAAGCAGCCGGTCCTAGACTGGATGGAGACCAACTACAGTAGAGACGTGGGCTGGGAGCTTGACTGTCGGAAAACTTGGATTATGGTCTCCAAACTTCCTCCTACCAGGAAGAGCATGAGTTTTGAGTCCGAGAGCTCTGGGTTTCCAGGTTGGTTTTGTCACTTCCTGACTTTGAAGCTAGGGCCAATCACTTAACCTCTCTGTCTCAGTTTTTCAGTCTCTAAGATGGGATTTATGATAAATGTATATAAAGCTCAGTATAGTGCTGGCATATATGTGATGTTCCATACATGTGAACTATTATCATTATTTTAAGCTATTAAATACAGTTATTATTTTATCCACTTGCTAGGTGTATCATTAATTGTGAAGTAAATCAGGGTAGTGCAGTCATTGTATTTGAACTTCACAGCTAACTAGAAGATCTTTCTGTTAATCTATTTCTTAAGGTTGTTTAGCAGTAAGCGATAGATCAGGGTTAGAAGCCGGGATTCTTGATCTCCAGCAACTTTCAATAATCAGAAGTTACTAGGCAGCCCTGATCTCCATACCCCACCTCCCCCCAAGTCTAGAGCATACTTGACTAATTTACCTTCTGCCTACCTTTAATCAGACCCATGTCTACTGCCTGGTCCCTGAACTAATCGTGATTAAAATGCTGGGGTGAAGGAGGGCTACTTGTCCCTATCTTGCTACAGACACTCGTGATTCCTGTCCAACCTCTCTCAGTAGTCATAAATTTTCTTTGTTTTGACTTTTACTTGGAGACAATTTTGTAATTTTTACAGTCACAAAGCAAAAAAGAATATATGTTTCACCATTTATTGTATTACCGATGTCATGTATTTTTGACAGTTCCATCACATTTCTGACATTTACAATTTTTTTTTTCCCCTGGTGGGTGAGTAGAGGCAGCCGTTTTCCCATGCCCCACTCACACGATCCTGGAAAAGGAGAGCAACCCGAGATGCCCCAGGTTAGGGACAGGCCTGTGTGACCTTGTGTTTCAACAAATGGATCACAAACAATGCAACCTGCACCTCTCCGGCCTTCCCCACCCAGTCGGAGTTCTCCGCTCCACATCATCGCCTCTCCCGCTGGCAAGTGGTAGGAAATACTATGTGACAGGATGGTTGCCATGGCAACCCTCATTTCCAGTTAAACAACCGGGCATTGATGAAAGGAGTCTCGTTTGCTTTGGTTACAGGGTTTGCTGGGAAGGGTGTGGAGTGCGTTTCTTCCTCTCTTGTTTTTCCGTTTCTTACTCCTCACTTTCCTGTCTCCTTTTCAAGGATGAGATAGAGGCACTGAAGGGCCAGGTCCTAGAGAATGGGGAGTGTCGTTTCAGGCTGGACCAGAGGCAGCCGGGCTGGGGGCTGGGGGCTGGGGGCTGGGGTCTGAGGTCTGAGCGGAGGTCGCGCCTCCTGTCCTTGCAGCCACGGCTTTTCTCCCAGCCCCACCTGCCTCAGGTCCCCGGTTCCCCTGCCCTTCCAAAGAAAGGACCTGTTGGGGGAAGAAATGGGCTGGCGGAGGACCCTGTGTCCCAACAGGTGGTTGGGTAATTAAGTGAGCTTTATGCATACAACACTGTTTTGCCCGATGTAATTGCAGTTTCCATATAAATAATTCACGGGAAATTATTAGAGTGAGGACATCGCCCGCCTCCTCATAATTTGCTTAACCGAAATAGGCTCTTTCATCATCTGCGTTGATTTGCCTTAAGACCATGCACTCAGCATCCTTCATAGGCCTGCTCCTCCGAAAACGAGAATGCAGAATTTAATTAAGTTATGCAAATTGGGCATCCCCTGCCTGGGGAGAGGCAGGGTGTTTGCCCACATGGCTGTAGGGTGGTGCAGGGAAGAAGGGGGGGGCATGGTGTGCCTCAGGTGCCCAAGCAGTGGGCAGCTGTTTGGGAAGGAAGCCCCCCCCCCGCTCCCAGCCACAGAAAAATCGCAGCACTGCAATGGAGAGTTTAAGAGCTGTACTCCTTGAATGGGGTAGAGCAGTCAGAGCTTGAACTCTGGGGTCTGCTTCCTGGCTTATTCGCTGTGTAACTTTGGGCAAATAACCTCACTGAACCTCAGCTTCCTTCTCTGTAAAATGAGGCTCATAAAGGCACCCGTCTCCTGGGGTTGAGGTAAGGGTTACATGAGAGGGTCTCATCAATATGGTTCTGGCCATAGGGCTTCATAAGCACCTGCTATTACTGTTATTATTATTACTGTTACTATTATTATGATTGTTGTCGTTTCCATTTTGATTGTTCTCATTAAATACAGAAGGATCTCAGCTGTAGCTTCCATTGCTCTTGATGGGAGTATCTGCCTGAGTCTATCCTGGCCTTCTGCCACAGGGAGGGTTAAATTTATGACATTCTCCCTAGATTATCCCATGATTTTTGGAGGAAATTGTCAAGTTAGAGGGAAAAACCATGCATTTTGGAGCCAGACAGATCAAGACTGAATCCCAGTTCCCCTGCTTGTATATGTGTGGTCTCGGGCAAGTTGTTTTACCTTCATGAGCCTTGAGGGCCTCATGGACAAGATGGCGGTGGTGTTCTTCCTTCTCTTGGAGTTTGTGAGGATTAGAAAGAATGTCTGCAAGGCACCAGGCACATGCCTGCCACACAGTTTATGCTCAACAAATGGTCAAATGAATCTGAATCTAGGCAGGGCCTGCCTTAGCCTCCTCACTCTCTACCCTTCCTTTTTCTTAGTGGTGGTTCTTCCTGCACATCCCTCCTGGCATCCTTTCGCTTGTACTTTTCTTTTAAAGGATCAAAGGATTCAATAAACATCCACCCTGAGGTATAAGTGACTGATGAGCTTAAAATCTCTGCTCCTCCTGAGGGGATTGTCATTTTCTCAAGGGGATAAAATACCTAATTTTTCTTAAACCAAAGGTTTGGTGCTCTAATGGGGGCATTCTACAAGCCTGTCATAAAGCAGAGGGGTGCTCCCAAAATCTCTACTGGAAAGTGATAGGTTACTTATAAGGGAAGCTCTGAGTCTGGGAACCCACCCTGATGGCTAGTGCCTCTCATGGATTCTCTCTTTTGCTGAAATTTAAGATTTGTTAAGCAGTTAGTTGCTTAATTCATTTAACAAATATTTACTGAGCACCTGCTATATGCCAGGCACTGTGCAAATCATTGGGTTTACAGCAGTAAGCAAAACAGACATAGTCCCTGCCCTAATTGAACTTAAAAGCCAGTGGGAGTGACAGTTATGAAACAAATGTTAGCATTGCTAAATATAAATATAATTACACATTCTATAAGAGTATGAAGAAAATGAACAGGGGGCAATAAGAGTGAATAGAAGGGTGGCTGAATTCAAATGGCAGGTGGATGGGTAATGGAGGTATCTCTGCAAGAGAAGGAAGAGGAGGACTGAGCTAGGAGAACAGTGAGAGGGAGAGCATTACTGGCAGTGGGAAGTGTGTGTTTAAAGGCTCGGAGGCAGGAGAAAGGCTGCTGCATTTGAGGAACTGGAAGAAGACAGCAGCTGGAGTGACTAAAGGGAAAAGAGGTGTTTGGTGAGGCCAGGCGCAGTGGCTCATGCCTGTAATCCCAGCACTTTGGGAAGCCAAGGAGGGGTGGATCACCTGAGGTTAGGAGTTTGAGACCAGTCTGGCCAACATGGTGAAACCCTGTCTCTTCTAAAAATACAAAAATTAGCTGGGCATAGGGGCACGTCCCTGTAATCCCAGCTACTAGGGGGGCTGAGGCAGGAGAATCACTTGAACCTAGGAGGCGAAGGTTATAGTGAGCTGAGATCGCAGCATTGCACTCCAGCCTGGGTGACAAGAGCAAAACTCTGTCTCAAAAAAAAAAAAAAAAAGAAAAAAAAAAGGTGTTTGGTGAAATAGGCAGAGGTCAGGAGTGGGAGGTCTTAGGGCAATAGGGAAATGCAGATCCCAGGGTCCCAATTAAAACTGCAGATCAAGCTGGAGGCCCTTCAATAGCTAGGCCTTGAGTCCCAAATAGGCCCCTTGATTCATTTTAGAGGAAGAAAAAAGCAGACTGCCAGCAGGAGGGATTGGGGAGAATTTTGGACTCAGTGTCAGAAAAGCCAGTTTGGTTCTGGCTCTGCTAATTGTTCCTTAGGAAATTAACTGCCTCTGAGCCTTAATGGCCTCACCTGTAATGGAGCGCACTGTGTATTTCCCATTGGCCCCTCCTGAGCCACTTTTGAGCCTTCTGTGCCCTGCTCTGGGCCCCAGGAGGCTGATTTGTATGGACTGCCTCAGTGGGCTCCTTTTCCCTCTGGCTTGGCTAATGGGAAGTACCAGTACAGAAACGGGGGCAGGAGAAGAGTGAGTTTAAGATACGGACTTCCCTTGCTCTCACCCTACTGGGCAGTGGGTTGTCTGCATCTCTCTGTAAGAGGCCACTACCCCAGTTTCACATTCACCTCCTGTAGCCACTGAGTCCAGGTGCTGGTAGTTGCTATCCACCAGGTCCTAGCCTAGGAGTGGCAGTGTCTCCTTCATATTGCTAGTCCCACAGTGCTGCACTATCCCTTGTCACTTCCTCTTAGCCCTGCCCACATCTTTGACAAGAGTCACCACAGTGAACATGATGGGTAATTTTTGATGCCAACTTGCCTGGACCACAGACATTTGGTCAAATATTATTCTAACGTATCTCTGAGAGTGTTTCTGGGTGAGATTAACATCTGAATCAGTGGACTAGAAAAGAAGGCTGCCCTTCTTAATGTGGGTGGGCTTCATCCAATCAGTTGAAGACCTGAATAAAACAGAAAAGCTGAATAAGAGGTCACTTCGCCTGCCTGACTGCCTCAAGCTGGAACAAGCCCTTTGCCCTTTGACTGCAACTTAACACCATCAACTCTCCTGGGTCTCTAGCTTGCCAGCTGCAGATACTGGGACTTGTCATCCTCCATAATTGCATGTACCAATCCTTTAATAAACACCTCTCTCTGTCTCTGTCTCTCTCTCTGTCTCTCTCTCTCTCTATATATGTGTGTGTGTGTGTGTGTGTGTGTGTGTGTGTCTATAGTCATGTGTCACCTAACAACGGAGTTACCTTCTAAGAAATGCATTGTTAGGTAATTTTGTCATTGTGCACATATCATAGAGTGTACTTACACAAACCTAGATTGTTTACCCTGTTATATACCTAGGCTATATGGTATTCTCTGTTGCTCCTAGTCTACAAACTTGTACAACATGTTACTGTACTGAGTACTGCAGGTAGTTGTAACACAATGCTAATTATTTGTGTATCTAAACATAGAAAAGGTACAGTAAAAGTACAGTATAAAATATCCATTATAGTCTTACGGAATCACTGTCATATGTGTAGTCAATTGTTGACTGAAACATTGTTATGCAACATATGACTATATATATGTAGCCATATAGAAAAAGTTATATATATATAGTCATATATATAGAGTTATATCTATATCTATATATGCAATTGGTTCTGTTTCTTTGACCAATACAGTGTTTGACAAACATTTGCTGACTATTGCATATAACTTTATCATCTCTCAGGTCCCTGCCAGTTCTCACACATCAATTTAAGAAACAGACTATAGAGGGGAGCAGGGGAGCAGGTAGGAGGTACAGGGAAGCTGTGGCTGTCCTGTGATTGGCCCAAACCCCAATGTCCCTTCGTCTTCACTCTTTCCCTTCCTTCACCACCCCCAGGCTGTAACTGGGAAGGTAGAATAAGAGAAGGGAAGAGACAAAACGGTCTTCCCTACTGCTCCTATATCTCTTCTTGGATCCCTTTACCTTTTATTTTTAAGTTTTATTAAAATGTAATTGACATACAATATACTGAACATATTTAAACTATACCATTTGATGAGTTTTGACACATGTATGTTTGAGATAATGAACATATCTGTCATTTCCAAAAGTTTCTTTGTGCCCCTTTAAATCCCTCTCTCCTGCACCCCCCACCCCTAGTCCCTAGGCAACCACTGATCTGCTTTCTGTCACTATAGATTCATTTGCATTTCCTACAATTATATAAATGGAAGCTACAATATGCACACATTTTGTCTGCCTTCTTTCACTCAGCATAATTATTTTGAGATCCATCTGTGTTGTAGTGTATATCAATAGTTCATTTCTTTTCATTTCTGATAGTATTTCATTATATGAATATACCACAGTTTGTCTATTCTCCAATTGATGGACATTTGGGATGCTTTCACTTTTTGGCTGTTATAAATAATGCTTCTGTGAGCATTTGTGTAGAAGTTTTGGCATGGGTATACACTTATACTTGTCTTGGGTAAGTACCTAAGAGGAGAATGACTGGATCATATCGTAGGTGGTTAAATTTTTGAGAAACTGCCATGCTGCTTTCAAAATTAGTTGCACCACTTTACATTCTCCCAGCAGTGTATGAGAATTCCAATTGCTTCACATTTTTGGCAACACTTGGTATGTTCAGGCTTCTTAATTTTAGCCATTTTAATAGGAGGACAGGGGTATCTCATTGTGGTTTTAATTTGCATTTCCCTAACGAGTAATAATGTTGAGTTTCTTTTCATATGTTTCTTTGCTTTCTGTATATTTTCTTTGGTGAAGGCAAATCTTTTTTCTATTTCTAAATAACATTGTTTATGTTCTTATTATTTATTTTTGAAGATTTATATACTATAGATATGAATCTTTCACCAAATATATGGTTTGGAAATATTTTCTCTCAGTCTGTGGCTTATCTTTTTATTCTCTTAACAGTGTCTTTGAAGAGCAATTTTAAATTTTGATAAAGTTCAATTTACAAGTTTATTCTTTTATGCAGTTATATCTAAGAAGCCTTACCTAACCCAAGGTTATAAAGATTTTCTCTTATGCTTTCTTCTAGAAGTGTAAAAGTTTGAGGTTTTATACTTAGGTCTATTATCTTTTTGAGTTGATTTTTGTATGTGGTGCACAGAATGGATCAAAATATGTAGTTTTGCATGTGAATATACAATTGTTCTAATACCATTAATTGAAAAGATTTAAACTTCTTCCCCTGGATTGCTTTTATAAGCTTGTCAAAACTTAGCTATCTCTATATATGTTTGTGTCTATTTCTGGCCTCTAATCAGTTACATTGATCTTTACACAAATACCTCACTATTCTGATTACTACAACTTTACAACTCTTGAAAACAGATAATGCTAATCCTCTAACTTTGCTCTTCTTTTTCAAAGTTTTGCTGTCTATTTCAGGTTCTTTGCATTTCTAGAAATATTTTAGAATTAGTTTAAAACTTTCTACTAAAAAGCATGCTGTGATGTTAAATGGGATGGCATTGAATCTATTGATGAATTTGCAAGGAATTGACATTTTACTTTGAACAATTTTGAGTCTTCCAATTCATGAACATAGTATGTATATTTCCATTTATTTGGGTGTTTAAAAATGTCTTTAAGCAATATTTTAGGGTCTTTGGTGTACATGTCTTTCACAACTTTTGCAGATCTTGCCTTAAATATTTTATATTTTCTGATGTTCTCATAAATAATATTGTTTTCTCAATTTTTGTTTTTGATTTATTGTTAGTATAGTGTTAGTATATTAAAATTTAATTTTTGTATATTTATCTTGTGTCTTTCAACCTTGATAAACTCATTTGTTAGTTCTAGTGGCTTTTCATAGATTTCATTGGAATTTCTACATAAACCATCATGCTGGCTGTACATGAAGAAAGTTTTTCTCCTTTTTCAATCTTGGTTCCTTTTATTTTATTTTATTTTTTCCTATTCTTATTACACTGGCTAGAACTTCAGCACAATGTTGAATGGAAGAGAACATCCTTTTGCTATTCTTGGTCTTGGTGATGGGTATGTGTGAAGCATTAATCTTTTTTATAGATGTCCTTTATCAGGTTGAGGAAGCTGCTTCTATTCTTATTTTGCTGTGAATTTTTGTCCTGAATGAATGTTGGATTTTGTTACATTCTTTATTTGCATCTATTTAGATGATACAGCTTTTCTTCAAAATGTGTTTCTATGGTGAATTACATTAAAAAACATATTACATTTTAGATGTTAAACCAACTTTGAATTCCTGGATTAAATTCCACTTAGTCGTAATTATTATCTTTTAAATATATTGTTGAATTCAGCTTTCCAAAATTGGTTTAAAATTTGTTTAATCTGTGATATTGATCTGAAGCTTTCTTTTCTTGTAATATCTTTGTCTGATTTTGGTAACTGGGTAACATTGACCTTATAGAATGAGTTGAGAAGTATATTCTCCTCTTCAATTATCTAGAAGAAGGTATAAAATTTGTATTATTTTTCTTTAAATATTTGGTAGAAGTCACCAATGAACCTATCTGGTGCTGAATTTTTATTTGTCAGAAGATTCTAACTACAAGTTCAATTTCTTGAATAGATTGAAATTCAGGTTATCTATTTCTCCTTCTCCTTCTTCTTCTTCTTCTTCTTCTTCTTCTTCTTCTTCTTCTTCTTCTTCTTCTTCTTCTTCCTCTTCTTCCTCCTCTTCTTCTTCTTCCTCCTCTCCTTCCTCCTCTTCTTCTTCCTCCTCTCCTTCTTCTTCCTCCTCTCCTTCCTCTCCTTCCTCTCCTTCCTCTCCTTCCCCTCCTTCCCTTCCTTTCCCTCCTTCCTCTCCTCCTCCTCCTCTTCTTCTTCCTCTTCCTCCTCCTCCTTCTTCTTTTAGATGGAGTCTTGCTCTGTTGCCCAGGCTGGAGTGCAGTGGCGTGATCTTGGCTCACTGCAACCTCCACCTCCAGGGTTCGAGCAATTCTCTGCCTCAGCCTCCCGAGTAGCTGGGATTACAGGCCCCCGCCAGCATACCTGGATAATTTTTCTATTTTTTAGTAGAGACAGGATTTCACCATCTTGGCCAGGCTGATCTTGAACTCCTAACCTCATGATCCACCCGCCTTGGCCTCCCAAAGTGCTGAGATTACAGGTGTGAGCCACCGTGCCCAGCCTATCTATTTCTTCTTTAGTGAGAGGTGGTAATTTGAATTTTTTAGTTTATCAATTTTATCTAAATTCCTAAATTTACTTGCATGTATTGGCATATTATTGTTTATAATATGACTTCATTACACTGTAACAAGTGTGGAATTTGTACAGTTGCAATGTCTCTCATTATTTATATTGTTAATCTGTCAAATCTCTATTTTTATTAATCAGCCTGGTTAAATATGTACGAATTTTATTGATATTCTTAAATAAGCAAATCTTGTTTTTATTGATTCTCTCTACCATTTTTCTGTTTTCTATTTCATTGATTTCTAATTTTTACTAATAGTTTTTTTCTACTGCTTACTTTGGGTTGCATTTACTCTTTGTTTTTAAGTTTCTTAAGGTGAAAGCGAAGTTCTCTGGTTTGATACTTTCCTTTTTCCTTCTTTCCTAATGTAGGCACTTATTGCTATAAATGTTATACCGTGTCCCTCCACCACCACCAAGTATTGCTTTAATAGCTTCCCACAGTTTTGGTTAGATTGCGTTTTATTTTTATTCAGTTCAAAATATTTTCTAATTTCCTTCTTGAGTTACCTGCAGCTCACAGGTTATTTAGAAATATGTTATGTAGTTTTTAAATATTTGGGGGACATTCTGGAGATATTTCTGTTATTAATTTTAATTTAATCCAATTAAATTGAGAAAACATATTTTGTATGACTTGAGCTCCTTTATATTTATTGATATTTGTTTGTGGTACAGAATATGTTCCATCTTATGAAACTACCTTGCACTTGAAAAAACTTGCATTCTGCTATTGTTGGGTAGAGTGTTCTATAGTGTTAATTGGGTCAATTTGTTTGATAATGCTTCTCAAATATTCTATACCTTTTGTGATTTTCTGTCTACTTTTTCTTTTTCTTTCTTTCTTTTTTTTTGAGATAGAGTCTCACTCTGTCGCCCAGGCTGGAGTGCAGTGGTGCGATCTCAGCTCACTGCAACCTCCGCCTCCTGGGTTCAAGTGATTCTCCTGCCTCAGCCTCTGGAGTAGCTGGGATTACAGGTGTGTGCCACCATGCCCGGCGAATTTTTTGTATCTTTAGTAGAGATGGGGTTTCACCGTGTTAGCCAGGATGGTCTCGATCTCCTGACCTCGTGATCCGCCCGCCTCAGCCTCCCAAAGTGCTGGGATTACAGGTGTGAGCCACCGCGCCTGGCCCTTCTGTCTACTTTTTCCATCAAATACTGAGAAAGAAATATTTGAATCTTTGACTATAATTATGGATATGCCCAGTACTCCTTGTAGTTTTATCAGTTTTTGCTTTATGTCACCTGAAACTTTGTTATTTGATACATAAATATTTAGGATTATTAGGTTATCTTAATGAATTGACCCCCTTTCCATTATGAAATAAACCTAAAGGAAAATAGCCCAGGTAATATTTTTTGCACTGAAATCTACTTTGTCTAATATAATACAATCACCCCAGCTTTTGTTCTTTTTCACAGCTTTATAGAGACATGTTATACAGCATAACTTCACACACTTCAAGTGTACAATTCAATATTTAATATATTTACAGAGTTGTGTAGCCATCACCATTATCTAATATTAGGACATTTTCATTATCCCCCGAAGACACCTAGTACTCAGTTAGCAGCCACCGCTATTCACTTCTCTTCCCACCCTCAGCCTTAGGCAACCATTTCCAATTTATATAATTTGCCTATTCAGGACATTTCATATAAATAGAATCATACAATATATGGTCTTTGTATTTGGGGTTTTAAATATTGTTTTTTAATTAAAATTTTTATTTTTATATAATTGTAGATTCACATGTATTTGTAAGAAATAGTACAGACAGATCACAGGTACCTTTTAACCAGTTTCCCCCAATGATAATATCTTGCAAAACATTAGTACACTATCACAATCAGGCTGTGTACGTTGATATAATCAACATACAGAAATTTTTATCACCAAAAGGATCCTTTGTGTTGCCCTTTCGTGGCCATGTCCAACCCCATCCCCACCTCTCCTTAACCTTTGGCAACCACAAATCTCTTCTCCATTTCAATAATTCTGTCATTTCAATAATATTATATGAATGAAATTATGCAGTGTGTAACCTTTTATGATTAGAATTTTTTCACTCACCATAATTCTTTGGAGATACATGCAGATTGTTGCATGTAGGAATAGTCTTGTTTTTTTTTTTTAATTCCGGAGTAATATTCTATGATATGGATGTACCACAGTTTAACTATGTAACCATTGGAAGACATCTTGGTTCATTCTGATTTGGGGCTATTATGAATAAGGTTGCTATACACATTCATGTATAGGTTTTTGTGTGAGCATAAGTCTTCATTTCTCTGCGATAAATACTCAGAAGGTCCAGTTGCTGGGTTGCATGGTAATTGCCAGCTTATTTTTCAAAAAACTGCTAAACAGCTTTCCTGAGTGTCAGTACCTTTTTACATACCCACCAGTAATGTGCAAGTGATCTGGTATTTCTATATTCTCATCAGCATTTGATGTTGTATTAGTCCATTTGCATTAATGTAAAGGAATACCAAAGATTGGGTAATTTATAAAGAAAAGAGGTTTAATTGGCAGAAGTTTAATTGGCTCTCCGTTCTGCAGAGTGTACAGGAAGTGTGATGTCAGCATCTGCATCTGGTGAGGGCCTCAGGAAGCTTACAATCATGGTGGAAGGGGAAGGCAGGAAGTCCCAGGCTTTTAAACGACCAGATCTCTCATGAACTAATAGAGTGAGAACTCACTTATACTCAAGGAGATGGTGTTAAATCATTCATGGGGGTCCACCCCTGTGATCTGATCACATCCCACCAGATTCCACCTCCAACATTGGGAATCACATTTCGACGTGAGATTCAGGGTCAGACATTCAAATCATACGAAATATCATTATTTTAAAATTGTATCCATTTTGATGGATATGTAGTGAAATTTCACTATAGTTTTAATTTGCATTTCCCTAAAGGTTAATGATGATTATCTTTACATGTGTTTAATTTCTGTCTGTATATCATCATTGGTGAAATGTCTCTCTAGGTCTTTTGCCCATTTTCTAATTGGATTTTTGTTTTACTATTGAGTTTTTTGAGTTCTTCATATATTCTAAATGTAGTCCTTTATTGCATATGTGGTTTGCAAATATTTTCTCTCACTTTGTAGCTTGTCTTAACCTTTTCACGAGATCTTTTACAAAGTGAAAGTTTTTGATTTTCATGGAAGTTTGCCATTTTTTTTCTTTTTAAATCTTGCTCTGATATCAGGTCTAAGAACTCTTTTCCTAGCTCTAGGTTTTCTCCTATTTTTTCTAAATGTCTTATGGTTTTACATTTTCAGTTAATTCTGTGATCCATTTAAGTTGCTTTTTGTATAGGTGTGAGATTTAGGTTGAGTTTCTTTTCTTTGTCTATGGATGTCCAATTGCTCCAATACAATTTTTTGAAAAGACAAATTTTCTTCCACTGAATTGCTTTTGCACCTTTGTCATAAATCAATTTGGCATATTTGTGTGGGTCTATTTCTGGATTCTCTATTCTGTTCCATTTATCTTTGTGTCTCTCTTCCAATACTACACAGTCTTGATTATTATAGCTATATAAATCTTAAAATCAAGTAGGCTTATTCCTTCCACTTTATTTTTTTTCAAAATTGTCTTAGCTATTCTAGTTTCTTTATATTTCCACATCAATTTTAGAATAATCTTATCAATATCTACAAAAATATGGCTAGGATTTTGATAGCAATTTATACCATTAAAACTGTAAATTAATTTGGGGAGAATTAACATCTTTACTCATCTTTGTTGAGTCTTCCAATCCATGAACACTGATGTCTCCCCACGTATTTAAATCTTATTGAGTTCTTTCATCAACATTGTGTAGCTTCTGGCATACAAGCACCATACATGTTTTGTTAGATTTATATCTAAGAATTTTTTTCATGAGTGATTGTAAATGATATTTTAAATTTTGATTTCCATGTGTTCATTTCTAGTATATAGAAATATACTTGATTTCTTTATGTTTATCTTGTGTACTACTACCTTGCTGAACTTATTAGTTCTAGAAGTTTTTTGTAAATTCCTTGAGATTTATACATAGGCAATCATGTCATCTACAAATACGGTCAGTTTTCTTTCTTTCTTTTCCAATTGTGTGAATTTTATTTCCTTTTCTTGCCTTATTACACTGGCTAGAACATCTAACACTTTGTTAAATAAGAGTAGTGAGAGTAGATAGTCTTCCCTTGTATAGGGAGAAAGTATTCAGTATCACATCATTTAGTATAGTGGTAGCTGGTTAGCTGTAGGTTTTTTTGTATTCTTTATCTAGTTGAAGAAGTTCTCTATTCCTATTTCTCTGAGAGTTTTTATTATGAAAGGACATTGAATTTTGTCAAATGCTTTTTCTGCATTGATTAATATGATTATATGACTTCTTCTTTAGCCTGTTAATATGGTAGATTATACTGATTAATTTCTGATTATTCTGATTATTGAACTATTCTGATTATTGAACCATTTCCACTTGATCATGGTGCATAATTATTTTAATATGTGGTTGAATTTTATCTGCTAATATTTTTAAAAGAATTTTGTGTTTATATTCTTAGGAAATATTGGTCTATAATTTTCTTTTTTGTACCATCTTGATCTGCTTTGATATCAGAGTAATTGCATAAAATGTATTAAAAAGTGTTGTCTCTTTTTCTGTTTTCTGAATGAGACTGTGTAAATTGATGTTAATTCTATTTGACAAAATTCTCCAGTGAAACCATTTAGGCCTGAAGATTTTTTTAGAGAACTTTTTATTACAAGTTCAATTTTATTAATAATTATGGGGCTATTCAAAAGATCAATTTTGTATTAGATGAGTGTGGTACTCTGCAATTTCCTAGAAATTGGTTCATTTTATTTAAGTTATAACATGTATGTGTGGAGAGTTGTTTACAGCATTTCCTTATTATATTTTTAATGTTTTCAGAGTCTGCAGTGGTATCCTCTGTTTCATTCCTATTATAGGTAATTTGTGTCTTTTATACTTTGTTAGTCTTGGTAGAAATTTGTTGCTTATATTGATCTTTCCAAATAACCAGTTACTCATTTTGTTATTCTGCTTTTAATTTCCTTTATTTCTCCTCTTATCTTTACTATTTTTTTCCCTCTGCTTTCTTTAAGTTTAATTTGTGCTTCCTTTTTTAGGTTCTTGAGGTGGAAACTTAGATTATTAATTTGAGACTTTTCTTCTTTTCTAATGTATGTATTTAGTGCTGTAAGTTTCCCTACCAACACTGCTTTAGCTGCATCTCACAAATTTTATCTTATATTTTTATTTTTACCCAGTTTAATAGACTTTTTAAAGATTTCACTTGAGACTTCTTTGACTCACAGATTATTTAGAAATGTCTTATTTGTTTCCAAGTGTATAGTGCTTTTTATATTTCTGGTGTGTATACACACACACAAACACACACACACAACCAGATTACCTGTATCTATATCTACATGTATGTCTATATCTATCAATCATCTATCTACAGAAAATATCAGATAAAGTATACTTCAGAGCAGAGTATATATATATGTGTGTGTGTCTGTGTATATACATATGTATATTTATATTTCTGATATATACCTGTTTAAAAATTTCTCTATTTCTGTTATTGAGTTCTAGTTTGATTTCATTGTGGTCAGAGATCAGTTTGTGCAACATTAATTATTTTAAATTTGTTGAAGTTGTTTTTTGTGACCCAGGACATGATCTATTTTCACGTATGTTCTATGGACACATGGAAAGAATATATATTCTGCTGTTGTTGGGTGGAGTGTTCTATAAATGCCAATTAGATCTTGTTGTTTGATGTTGTTGTTCAGTTCTCCTATATCCTTGCTGGTTTTCTAGCTATTGTTCTACCAATTGCTGACAGTGGAACGTTGAAGTCCTCATATATAATTGTGTTTTTTCCCATTTCTCCTTCCAGCACTACCAGTTTGGCTTTATGTATTTTTTTTTTTAGCTGTTTTGTTTGGGTCATACCCTTTTAGGATTGCTATATGTCTAATCAGTAAACTAACTCTGCCATCACTACATAATGCCCCTTTATGTCTCTGGTAATATTCTTTGCTCTGAAATATACTTGGTCTAACATTAATATAGCTCCTTTCTTAGCCAGGTGTGGTGGGACACACCTATAGTCTCAGCTACTTGGGAAGGTAAGGCGGGAGGATCCTTGAACCCAAGAGTATGAGGCTGCAGGTGGCACACTCAGGTGGCACAATTAACACTCTGAGTGACAGAGTAAAACCCCATCTCTAAAAATACCGAAAACAAAATATAGCTACTTCTGCTTTCAATGGCTTGTTTATATATCATTTTTCATTCCTTTACTTTCAATTGCCATATAAATATATTTAAAATGAGTTTCTTGAAGATAGCATATAGTTAGGTCATGTTTTTTAATCCATTCTTTTGTGTGCTTATATACTATTTATATTTAATGTGATTATTAATATGTCAAGGTTTAAGTGGGCTACTTTATTTTTATTTTCTGTTTGGTCTGTTTGTTTTTCCTTGCCCTGTTTTCCTTTTCCTGCTTTCATTTGGATTACTTGAACTTTTTTTGAGAATTCTACTTTTATTTATTAATAGTGTTTTTTAGTGTATCTGTTTGTATAGCTTTTCAAGTGATTGTTCTAGGTATTATATCATCTATACATAACATACTGCTTACTGATATTGAAATGGGAAAAGTTCCCGTGTCCTCCTCACAAGGCGTGAGACAGGGGTGTGGCTCGCTTCTTCAGGGCCCTGCTGCTCAGACCTTTAGGGGAGCCTACAGATGGGCAGGTTGTGGAAATCCGATCCTACAGCAGTGTCTGGGGGTGGATGTTTACAGCTCCTGAAGCCCCAGGGGGCGTGTGCTACTGTGTGCTTTTTTAGTTTTGCCATCTATAGGCAGCTTGTGTTAACCAGCTCAATTAGACCCTCTACCTTGTCGCAAGGACATAGAGCTTTCTGGATCCCGGGTTCTTGCCTTGGGGTACTGGAAGAATCGGATCACACCTGGGCTTGGAGAATGAATGCAAGGTTTTATTGAGTGGAGGCAGCTCTTAGCACATGGGGGAAGCCAGAAAGGGATGGAGTGGGAAGGTTTTCCCCTGGGGTCAGGCCACTGAGTGGCCTGGGCTCTCCTCCAACGGCCCCTTGATATCCTCTCAACGTCCAGCCGCTTGTGTCTTCTTCTGCCGGTGTGTTCCTCTTGATGTCCAGCCACTTGTGTGTTCCTGCACTGATGTGCTCCTCTTCACATCCAGCCACCTGTGTGTCTGCCTGCTAGGGTGTTGGGGATTTTTATAGGCACAGGATGGGGGTGTGGCAGGCCAGGGTGTTCTTGAGAAATGCACCATTTGGACAGGAAAACAAAAATGCCTGTTCTCACCTAGGTCCATGGGCACAAGCCCAGGGATGGAGCCCTAGCCAGGGACCACGCCCTTCCCTTCCCCACTTCCGTATCATTTAAATGGACCATGCCCTTCCCTTTCCAGCACTTGTGTATCATTTCCCCCCTCTGAAGAGGTACATCTAACTACCGCTAGAATATGGTTTAGCTGCTTCCTGCTGACAGCGGATGTTGTTTTGGGGAAAACGGCAGTCAGATTCCTCTCAGAAGTCTATCTAAGGGTTCCTAGCAAAAAGGAGCCATTGTCTGAGCCTCTGCTTGCCTGGCCATTTGGAGTTTGATGGCTTCTAGGTGCGAGAGAACAAAACAAGTTTTATAAGCTTAAGTATGCATGGGTTAAACATGTATTATACAAGGAAAGAATTTAGTGCCAAAGATTACAGAGATAAGAAGTGAAGTATAGTAACAACAACATTGTACCCTGAGCTGTTTCACCCTGGTGAAAGGAATTAAACCTTGTATGGGAGCAGATAAATGTTAGAAGAGAGATAACTCTTCTTGCCATATCTTTAGCAGTTAACAGGTGTACCCTGGGAATTCTGGGGTTTGTGGGCTTTGCTCAGTGACCATTAAAACTTTTGCCTCTTTCCTGTATTTCCTTTCTCTTTCCTGGGCCTCTTGTCTCTGTTATAAAACACCAAGGTGGCCACTTTCAGGAGGTCCTCCAATGTACTATCTGGTCCCAGGGTCAATTTCTGCAACTTCCTCCTGATGTCAGGAGCTGCCTGAGTAATAAGTTTATCCTATAGGATTCGTTGTCCCTCAACTGAATCAGGAGATGGAGAGGTGTGCTTTACCAAGGCTTCTCTTAGCCTTTCCAGGAAAGCAGTGGAATTTTCATCCGATCCTTGTTCCATCATGGACAACTTAGTATAATTGAGAGGCTTGGTCTTAGTCCTATGTAAGCCCTCCATTATGCACACCTGAAAGTGTCTCCTTTTCCAGGCTTCTATCTCATCATTGGGATCCCACTTAGGGTCATTTACTGGTACTGCTTCTCTTCCAGTTGGATAATATTTGCCCCTTTCCCTGATGCTATATGTGATGCAAAGCTCATCCCCAAATCTCTCTGCTGCTTGCCGAGCAGCCTGTTTCTCTGTGTCTGTCAGGGTCTGATTCAAAAGTAACATAACACCTCTAGGAGAGTTCAAATATTTGAGTGAAATTCTGGAAAACCTCTATATATTAGGGTCATCTGAAAACTTGCCAAGATCCCCCTTAATTTGCTTTAAGTCCTATAGGGAGAAGGGGACCTGGACCTTACTGGGCCCAAATTCACTAAGCATCTGTTGGAGGGGCAAGAGTGAGGCTGGGGCTTGTTTAGGGTGAGGATTTCTAGGATGGAGCAAGTGAGAGGCTGAAGCTGGATAGGGAGGTCGGGGTGGACCTGGAGGAGCAGGGCTGGAAGGAGCTGGCTCCTTTGCTGGGGGTGCCTTTGGGACTTGCATCTTTAATTCCCTGGGCTTGCCCTTCGCAGCCTTCCCTGAGATGGCAAACAGGAGGGCTAAATCAATCCTGCACTGTCAGCAAAGGTCTGGATTGCCTTGCAAGGTATAGAAAGCCTGCACATATGGGGCCTTAGACCATCTATCCTCACATCTACAGAAAAGTTCCAACTGCCAGATGGTATCAAAATGAATGCCTCCTTCCTGTAAATCAGAAAGCCCTTCATGTAAATCATGATTTGGCCACACCTTTGTGCAGAGGGCTATGAGGTGCTTTTCCTCCAGATTCTGAGGGTCAAAGCAGTCCCACTGGTTCCGGATACACTCCAGAGGAGTATAGCTGGGAATGGTGAATGAAGAGAACTGGTTATCCATTCTGAAAGACAGGGAAAAGAGGCATCCCTCATTTCCTTCCTTCTTTCAGCAAAAATTCAGGTGTGATGGAGAGAGTAAGCATCCTCCCTTCACTCTCCACCTCTTGTCCCTGAGTCCCGGAGACCTTGCCAGGTGCCAGACCTGGGTACTGATGTGGTATGTACCCATGAAGCAGGGAAATCCCGGAGAATAGGAGTTAACCGCCCTCAGGTCCCCCGGGCCTGTTTATGCCATGAAGCACGCTCCTTCCGTGAGGTGGGGTTCAGTCGGCAGGAATCGGTCCTGCCCATTGACATTGTGCCTGTTGCATGACTTCGGATCCCTCAGACCCGATTTTTCTTTCTAGGGCCTCAGCCTGAAGCTTAGAATCGAGTTTGGGGCTGAAAAGATATTTTAGAGGCCGTTTGTATCTGTTTAGAGTGTCTCAAATGTGCCCTGCTGAATTTGCAGTTCTCAGCCAGCAGGGGTTGTTCCTCTCTTAACTTCTCTATCAGAAACAGAGCTGGGAGGGGGAGCCCTCTCACTTAGAAAATGAAAAAAGGAAAAAAAAAAAAAAAAAGAAGATTGAAAACAGTTAAAGGGGCAAAAAGGCTCCTGGACTAGCCCGGAATTGAAACGGGAAAAATTCCCTTGTCGCCTCACAGGGTGTGCCATGGGAGAGTGGCTCACCCCTTCAGTGTCCCGCTGCTCAAACCTCTAGGGGAGGATACAGATGGGCAGGCTGTGGGGCTCCAACCCCGCGGCAGTGTCTAGGGGTGAATGTTGACAGCTGAAGCCCTAGTGGGTGTATGTTACAGGGTGCTCTTTTAGCTTTGTTGTCTGTAGGCAGCTTGTGTTAGTCAGCTCATTTAGACTCCTGCCTTATTGAAAGGACAGAGGGCTTTCTGTATCCCAGGGTTATTGCCTTGGTCTACCAGAAGAATTAGACCACACGTGGGCTTGGAGAATGAGTGCAAGGTTTTATTGAGTGGAAGTAGCTCTCAGCAGATGGAGGAAGCCAGAAGGGAGCTGGTTTTCCCCTGGAGTCAGGCTGCTCAGCAGCCCGGGCTCTCCTCCTACTGCCCCAGCCAAACTCCGCTTCGTTCTGCAGGTTGGAGGCCTGCTGGAGTGCCAGTGCCTGTCGGTGTGTTCCTCTCGATGTCCAGCCTTCGATGTGTTCCTCTCGATGTCCAGCCGCCTGTGTGTTCCTGCGCTGATTTGCTTCTCTCAACGTCCAGCCACCTGCGTGTCTGCCTGCTAGGGTCTTGGGGTTTTTATAGGCACCGGATGGGGGCGTGGCAGGCCAGGGTGGAAATGCACCATTTGGGCAGGAAAACAAAAATGCCTGTCCTCACTTAGGTCCATGGGCACAGGCCAGGAGGTGGAGCCCTAGCCAGGGACCACGCCTTCCTCTACCCAGCACTTCCCTTCCCCGCTTCTGTATCATTGAAGAGGATCATGCCCTTCCCTTCCCAGCACTTCCCTTCCCCTGTTCTGTATCATTATGCTACCAGTTTCAGTGAAGTATAGAAAACTTAACTCCCTTTACACTTCTTCATCTTTCCCTATTTGTAAAATAATTACCTCATATAGTTCTCCTACATTTATTCAGAACATCAAGCAATATAATAATTTTTGCTTCAACTGTTAAATGTAATTTAGAACACAAGAGAAGGAAAGCCCATTGAATTAATCTATATTTTTGCTTACTGAGTTCCTTTTTTATTTCCTGATATTCCAAGGTTCCTTCGTTTTATCATTTCTTTTCTGTTTAGAGGGCTTCCTTAGTCGCTGTTTTAGGTTAGGTCTGCTGGCTGGGCACAGTGACTTACACCTGTAATCCCAGCAATTTGGAAGGCTGAGACAGGCAGATCACCTGAGGTCGGGCGTTCAAGACCAGCCTGACCATCATGGAGAAACCCTGTCGCTACTAAAAATACGAAATTATCTGGGTTTGATGGCACATGCCTGTAGTCCCAGCTACTCCAGAGGCTGAGGCAGGAGAATCGCTTGAACCCGGGAGGTGGAGGTTGCAGTGTGGTGAGATCGAGCCATTGCACTCCAGCCTGGGCAATAATAGCGAAACTCTGTCTCAAAAAACAAACAAACAAACAAACAAAAAAAAAACCCGAAATTTTCTTAGTTTTATTTTTTCTTAAAATACCTTTATTTCCTTTTCAAGCCTGAAAGATGGTTTTGCCAGATACAGGGTATATATTGCTGGGCAATAGGATTTGGAGGATGGTGAAAACGTATTTCACTCAGCACTTGAAATATATTGTGCCATTTCCATCTGGCCTGCATGGTTTCTGATAAAAAACAAAACAAAACAAACAAACACAAAAACCTTGCTATAATTTGAATTGTTTCTCCACCACAGGTAAGGTGACATTTCCTTTGACTGCTTTCAATAATTTTCCTTTGTCTTTACTTTTCAGAAGTTTAATTATGGTATGTCTTGGCATGAATTTCTTTGTTTTTTTTTGTTTTTTTTTTTATTTTTTCAGCTTCTTGAGTCTATAGGTTTATGTCTGCTGACAAATTTGAAAAGTTTTCAGTCATTATTTCTCGGAGTGTTTTTTCACCCTTCCCTCCTCTACTTCTGAGACTCTGATAATACAAATATCAGATCTGTTGTTATAGTTCCAGAAGTCTCTAAGGCTCTGTTTATTTTTTCCAGTCTATTTTATTGAGTATATTTTTGTAATTCAATTTTATCATCTTATCTTATCAGAGAAACCTTTATTTATTTATTTTATTTATTTTTGTTACAGAGTCTCACTCTCTCACCCAGGCTGGAGTGCAGTGGTGCAATCTCAGCTCACTGCAACCTCTGCCACCCGGGTTCAAGCAATTCTCCTGCCTCAGCCTCCCGAGTAGCTGGGACTACTTGGTGCATGCTGACACGCCCGGCTAATTTTTTGTATTTTAGTAGAGATGAGGTTTAACCGTGTTGCCCAGGCTGGTCTCGAGCTCCTGAGCTCAGGCAATCCACCCGCCTTGGCCTCCCAAAGTGCTAGGATTACAGGCATGAGCCACTGCTCCAGGCTATTTTATTTTTTATTGGTTACTTTAGGATTTCTAATATGCTTACCTCACCACAGGTTACTTTTAAAGGCCATTACACCATTTAAAATACAGTATAAGAACCTAACAACTGTATACTTCCACTTTGTCCATCTACTTTTTGTACCATGATTGTCACATATTTTACCTATGTTATAAATCCTATGCTTGATCACTATTATTTTTGTTTAGTCAATTATTGTATAAAGATATTTAAACAATAAGAAAAATACATATCTACCTACATAGTCATTGTTTCTGATGGTTTTCATTTCTTTGTGCAGATCCATATTTTCTTCTGATATCAGTTTTCTTCCACCTAAAGACTGTCCTTGCATATTTCTTGTAGTGTGGATCTGTTACTCACAAATTATTTTAGCTTCTTTATGTCTAATAAGTCTTTATATTGCCTTTGCTTTTGAAAGATATTTTTGCTAGGTACAGAATCTGGGTTGAACATTTTTTCTTTCAGTACTTTAATGATGTTGCTTCAGTCTTCTCACTTGCCTTGTTTCTAGAGAGAAATCTACTGTCATCCTTATCTTTGCTCCTTTGTACATAAAATAACTTTTTTTTTTCTGGCTGCTATTGATTTTTCTCTTTGTCACTGATTTTGAGCAGTTTGATTTTGATGTGACTTGCTGTCACAAAAAATGTTTCTTACGCTTGGGGTTCATTGAGCTTCTTGGATCTGTCAATGTATAGTTTTCATCAAATTTGGAAAATTGTTATCCATTATTCAAATATGTTTTTCTGTCTCTTTTCCCAGAGACACCAATTACACATATATTAGGGTATTTGAAGTTGTCCCACAGCTTACTGATGCTCTATACGTTAAAACAGTTATCTTTTCTTTCTGTGCTTCATTTTGGTTTGTTTTTATTGCTATGGCTTCAAGTTCACTAATCTTCTCTTCTGCAATGTCTAATCTTCTCTCAATCATATTTTGTGTATTTTTCATTGTACATACGGAAATTTTTATCTCTACTAGTTCAATTTAAATCTTTTTTTTGGGTAACTTCTACATCTCTGTTTAGTTTTTCAAGATATGAAATACAGTGATAATAACTGGCTTAATATTATTGTGTGCTAATTCTAATATCTGTGTTAGTTCTGAGTTGATTCTAATGGATTGCTTTTGCTCCTCCTTATGGGTTGTATTTTCCTGATCTTTTGCATTCAAAGTTTTATTGGATTCCAGGTTAAGAATTTTTTCTGTTGACTATTGGATATTTTTATATCTATTCCTTGTTACTTCATCTTGGCTAGAAGAGGAGGTCCTACTTTATCCTTTGAGATGCCACCAGCAGTTGGGCCTTCAGGAGGGGCAGAGCTGGGCATTAGGCATCTTCTCAGGTTACAGTAGGGGAGTGTGTTGGGCTGGTCCTCTGAGGATGCTCAGGGTTTATTCTGCAGTGCTGCAAGGTGGCTTCCTCCCTCCCAGAATTCTCTTTCTCTGTCACACTCCATTGCCAGGACCATATTTTCTATGGCATAATGGCATCTTGTTTGGGGGATAAGGAAAGCAAAGAAACTTAAACTGATCTGCTCTGTTTGCCTTAGTTAATGACAGAGGCAAGAACCATTATTTTCTTCTTTACCAAATGTATTTTGCTCTCTTTTTTCTTCATTCTTTTGTTCTTTTATAGTGTTTATGCACTGAGAATTCCATAATAAATAAGATAGATAAATTATTATAATCTCCTGCAGCTTATTTTGTAGTGAAGTCTGAATAGACGTCCACGTCCTAATCCCCAGAAACTATTAATTTACTACCTCACATGGCAAAAGGAACTTTATAGATGCAATTGAAGATTGTGAGATGGTGACATTTCTGGATTGTCCAGGTGGACCCAGTGTAATCACAAGGGTACTTATAAGAGGGAGGCAGGAAGCAGAGGTAGAGGTGATGCAACAATGGAAGCAAAGGGCAGAGTCAGAGAGGGGGGTAGTTTAAAGATGCTATACTGTTGGCTTGAAGATAGAGGATGGGACCATGAGACAAGGAATGCAGACAGCCTCTAAAACGTGGAAAAGGCAAGGAAATAAATCTTCCCTAGCACTCCCAGAAGGATTACAGGCCTTGATTTTAGCACAACAAAATTGGTTTCAGACTTCTGATCTTCAAGACCCTAAGGTAATAAATTTATGTTGTTTTAAACTACTAAGTTTATGGTAATTTGTTATAGCAACAATAGAAAACCAATATGAAATCAAATATTAAGCAAATAAATAACTAATAAATTACAGGTAGTGCTTATTGCTACAGATGAAATAAATAGAGTATGAATGATGCAGTCATAGAGAATAATGGGTGTATCTGGCGGTGCTGAGGAGACCCAGTTTGGATTGAATGGTCAGGAAAGGTCTTTCTGCAGAGGTGACATTTAGTCTGTGTCCTAAAAGATGAAAGAAGCCAGGTATGTTAAGCTCCCTTCTCTTTCTTTTCTGGTCCAGTTCAAGCTTCCTACTTTCATTCTTGCCAAAAACACTAGAATAAGAGATAAATACAATTACAGTTTGCTTTTAACCTAGAGATTAACAGAAAAAAAGTGAATTTAATTTTTAGGAGGAAGTGTTCTGGTTTAGAAGGACTTTCTGGCTGAAGCTGATCAAACAAATGCCCTGATATTCCTAGTACACCAGCACCACTCACCTTTGAACTTGGAAGACAGCTCAGAGGGCAGTCGGTACAGCCTTGCAGCTTGCAGAGAAGAAGGAATCTTGGTAAGAAAATTAACTTGTCCACAGTTGCTTAGCTAGTTATCAGCAGAACAAGGCCTGGAGCTTAGAGCTGGCATCCCAGTTCTCTGCTTTCCTCTTTGCAAAACCAATATTAATTTCAGATTGTTGGGTTGGGCTCCTGACACCAGTCATCTGACCAAGTCCTCCAAATGGCTTTGGGTACAAACAGCTTCATGGAGGAGGGAGGGAGGCAGGCCTGAGCTCAGAACTTTTGTAGACCCCAGGAGAAGGAGCTCAGGGCTGATAGTAAGGCCATCTGACATGTGAGATGTTTGGTGAGAGCCTGAGCACCAATGCCACAACCCCACAGAAGGGGAAGAGCTGCTCCTACTGGCTCCAGGCCAGAAAGGCTGACAGTGACAGCAAGGGTCCAGCCAAGATGGCCCATCACTGCCTTTCTGCAACCACCTCCTGTCCTGTGACTACAGATCAGTCAGTGAGTGGAAATGACCATTGAGAAGGAGAACTGGGTCAGGACTTCCAGTGCCTCTCCTGCCGCCACCAATGTTAACATGGAATGAGTGCCCTGAGCTGTTCTGAGAATGCAAACTCACTTCCACGAAGGTGAAAGATGTTCATTGAACCTTGTTCTGTACACAAGTGTGCTAGCTCCAGCAGGTGGAAAAGGGAATGGGATGGCAAAGGGATGAAAAGAGGGTGGGATGTGGTAAGTACCAGGGCTTATAAGTTTTCTGCTGCCCTTTAGACCATAGGGGCTGTGTGGATTCTCAGAGAATGTTGGTTAGGGAAATTCACTAATTTAGTCACTGGATGCTTATCAATTGGCTTTGGTACCTGGGACTGTACACACATTCATAAACCTTAGCTTACTTAATATCTGTAACATTTCCTGCCAGATTTGTCCCTCTTGTCTATATCCTACACATGAGGCAACTGCAGTCTGGTATGACTTGCTCAAGATAGTGAGATGCAGGTCTAGGTCCTCTGTAATCATTGCTACCCCCACAGAATAAGTGAGTGAATGAGTGAAGGAATGAATGGGAAACAGATATGCATGACAGCTAGCTTAGTGTCCAAATGAGCAGTGAGGGCTGAGGAAGATGCCCATGGACGGCGTTGTCAGGAGAGGGTTGGCAGGGGAGAGAGCTATCGGACCCTGCTCATGCCAGGCTGATAATCTACTTGGCGAGAGAAGACATCCATGAAAAATGATGGAATAATTTATACCAATAATTATGTCGGGAAATGTGATAGAACCACACACAAATTCTAGTGGGGGAACAGAGAAAGTTCCAACTTTAGGAGGTGGTGATACCCAGGGTTTCAAGAGGAGATCCTTAGGGAAGGGAGGATGTCTGTTGGGAGGGGAATGGGTGACATGTTTTCTGCAGGGGCAGGCAGGGGAGCACATTCTGTGAGGGAATGTTGTGTATAAAGCCAGGCCCTGGCATGGGGTGGGGATGTCGGGGCACAGTGCTGAGCATTGCACACTTGAATGGAGGGGTTGGAGGAGGAGGTGGCAGCTGGAGGGGGCACCGTCAGGCAAAGGAGACTAAAGCTTGCAGGGGTTTGAGAAAGAACATAATTGGTTGATGCTGCCCAGAGGATCTAGTCCCTTTCCTGAAGCTCAGAGCTAGCGCCAACCCTGGTTAGGTCGCCTAGACCCCAAGTGAATAAGATCCCCGTCTTGCAAGGAATCATATTTCTGAAGCACCATATTTTTTCCTGAGCATCTTTTATGGCTCCCAGCTCCCAGAAGCTGTGGTCCTCAGTTCTTAACCCGGCAATTCTGTTCCCTAGGCTCAGGTCACAGCACACATCGGAGCTTTGCTTTCTGCTGTCACTCATTCACAACCTCTGATGCAGGTGCTCCAGCCTTTACTGGCTTCCAGGGTATGCAGAGCCTTCCTCCTGGGGAAACACTGCTTGACCCACCCTTTGCCCCCAACCCTCATCCCATGTCTATTTCCCTCCATCTGTCTTTCTGAATTCTACTCATTCTTTGAGCTCTAACTCAAGGCCCGTCTCCTCTAGAAAGCCTACCCTGGCTTCCCTAGTTCAGAGTGGCCTCTACCTCCCTTGAATTTCCATAGAATTTATTGTCCATGTAGCACCCTACTCCTGGGTTGTTCATTGTGCTTCTGTGGGGAAAAGGTTACTGGGCTGGTAAGATCTGGCTTCAGAGCTTATGTGACTTTCAGTATGTTAGTAAACCTTTTTGTGCTATGATTTCCTTTTTTGTAAAATCAATGTAAAGGGTTATTGTGTCATAAATCTATTGTGAGAGCAAGACAACCTAGTGCATGAGGTGTGGCTGTTAAATACTTGGTGACCAATAAACGTTTATAGAATAAATGTGTGGTTTTCTCCTCCCATCAGTGCCTCCCCAGTAAGGGGTTTCGGAGAGTATAAGGGGTCAGGCACTGTTTTCCATGCCATGGGGACCCGAAAGCCCAAACTGGGCCCAAAGGAGACGGGGGAGAGATCACTAGCTGACTTCCTTTAGTGTGCAGGCCTACAGAGCCCCAGAATTTCCAGCCCACTGTCCCTGCTTTCCCTGACTCCAGCACAGACACAGGCACAGGCACAGGTTCTAGGCTCACTGCAGAGTGCTGAAAATCTGTAGCTCACAGCCAGGGATGATTACTAAGCTCCTTGGTGCTTTTGGTCCCTAAGAATCTATCTGCTGTCTTTCTCAGAGTTTCAAACAGTTTCTCAAGGACGCCCCCACCCCCAGGGATGTGTTCCCCTCTTTTGTTGGTCACAAAGAGCCCTACTTTCCTAATGAGCTGCTAAGGAGCTGTCAATTATGGATGCAAATAAAGAGGCCGGAAATTATTACTAGCCCAGAAATGAACGGAACGAGGCAGCTTCCCTTAAACCTCCTGGGCTGGCCCCTGCCCTTTCCTGAGAAAGCTGGGCCAGGGGCAGGTCAGGAAGGCTGGCCTGCCTGTCCCCACAGCTAACAGCAATCAGGCTTTCTTTTTCCCATGCAGCCCTGGCTATTCTGAAGGCTGCCCCTCAGAAGCAGGTCAAAACTGCAGGGGATTGTCCATATATAATACATACTTTATTTTTTCTATGAGATATTTCACAATTTCACACACACACAAACACACACACACACACACACATGAAAAATGAATTAGCAGCTATTGAACATATGTGGTAGGCATAGTTTCTTTTTCCAAAAAATAATTCTTCTTATTAACCTTTCTTTTACTTTATATGACTATATATTTGTGTCTCTCCAAAAATTGAGGGCAGTTTTTGCTCAATAAACCTTCACTTAATTCAATTGGGAAAAGAAAGAATATAAGAGCCCACTGGGCTGGGCCAAGCAGAGCCAGGAGGTAAACCTGGGATAGCTCATCTTCCTGTCGCACACCTCCCAGCACCTTCTCTCCCCAACCAAGCACCCTTTCCTGCTTCCCAGGGACCACCTGTTTTTCATATTCTAAAATATGCAAAGTGTTTCAGTAAAATATTTGACCAGGACACCCTATGAAGTAAAGATTAGGAGTGTGGGTTTTCAGTATCAGACTGCTTGGGTTCAAATACTGTCTCCCGCTCCTATTTGGTAAAGTAGCTCTACCTCTCCATGTTGCAGTTTCCATATTTGTAATAGGCAGATGTAGGGGAAAGGAAGAACTTTTCTCTCTATTTCAGGTTCATGGCTAAGGTTCCTATAACAAAAGACAGATTAATACATGAAAGGCATACAAATTTGTTTAATGTAAGTTTTACATGACATAGGAGCCTTCAGAAATGAAGACTAAAGGAAATAAAGAAACCTGTGTATTTTTATGCTAAGTTTGATGAAGAAGTAGATCGTTGTGAAGAAGTAGGACTAGACAAAGGTGGTATGAGCTGAGGGTAATAAATTGGAACTTAGCAAGGCCTGTGTGTTCAAATTCTTCTCTGTGTTCTTTGCATTTTAATGGTCTCTGTGTCATCCGAGTTAAGGATCTTCCTTTTCTTTGGGTACAGAGAGGGCACCTCTCACATGAGGGTTTTATGGCCTACTTCAAGGGAAGGTCAGAAAATTATTTCTAGGTTTTATGGCCTGCTTCAAGGAAGAAAGGCAGTGGCAGGGGAAGGGGGTGTTTGATAGTGATATTCCTGCTTCTGCTGTTTTCTCAAATGCCAAGGTGCTATATTGTGAGGTAGTGTGTCTTGAATCCCATCACAGACAATTATAGCCCTACTTGGAGCTAATGGTACCTAGCACATAGTAAGCTCTCAATCAATGCCACAATGATTCAGTCACCTCCGATGGCAATCACAGCAACAGAACCTCACAATGTGCAAAGGTGCTATCTTAACCTCACAAAGACCCTGTGAGGGGAGATCTGTTGTTCCCATTTTTCCAGCGAAGAAACTGAGGCTCAAAGAAATTAGCCTGAGGCCACTAGGTAAAAGTCAAACTTTCATTATTTGAGTCTAGAAATCCTGTTCTTTGCATTAGAGGTGCTGATTACTAAACATTATTGTGTTGGCTCTGCCAAGGGATTTGCATTTTAATGGTGGCCAGAGGTCCTACGTTAATGCACAAAACTATGGATACCTAATCATAGATTCTTAAAATGTCACCTATGGGGATAGGTGAAAATGGGCAATGGCAGGTACTAAGTTGGGAAAGAGGAAATAATTTTGTTTTCTTTCGTGAATAGCAGGGAGGAAAAGAGACAATTTTTCCTGCTTTTGAAATCATGATACACAGGCATAAATTCTTTTTGTTCTAAACTGATCTAAATAGGGAGAAATCTCAATTAGGAAAAAGGAGGGCTGAGGAGGTGGGACTTCAGGCCTGCAGAGTTCTAATAAAAGAACCATTGCTCTTGGGTCTTTGGAATTTGGAGAAGCTTTGGTGGTCTGCAGGTCTAGGGAGGGGCCTGAGAGATGATTCTAAGCTGGAACCAACATCTACAGAAGAAGCCTTAAGGATCTGCCAGAAAGCAGAAGGCTGAAGGATGATTCAGTCAGAGTCTTCAGCTGTAGATACCCATGGCCAAATGCAACAGAAAATGGGCTGAGGCAATTGCAAAGGGAATCCAGTTAGGATCAGGAGCTGAGAAGCACCGGGCTGGCACCGGCTTTAAGCAAAGCTAGATTCAGGAGCTCAAATGGTGTCAAGTCTCAGTCCTTTTCCATCCCTCAGCTCTGCCTTCCAGAGCTCATTCTCAGACTCCTCAGGATGCCTCTCAGCAGGACCACTATAAGGTTTTCCCTAATGCTAGCAGTCCTGGTGATAGCAGAAGATAACTCCTAAACATATCATCAAGGTTTGGTGAGGAGACCAAAAGCCACTTTAGGTATCCGGAAGATGAATGAATTCAATACAAGAAGTTAAACTTACACAACCATTGGAAGGGCTGGAGGAGCAAAGACCAAAAAGGCAGCTGCTAACCTCCAGGAATCTGGATGCAGGAATCTCAGTGAGGCTGTCACTAGTGATCTCAGGTGCCTGTAGTGCCTGAGTGAGTGATTCACAGGAGAATGCCTGGAAGCCTGCAAATCTTCATGTGGCTGGAGAAAAAAAATGGCTTATTCTTCTCTTACATCTTTTACATCTTGAACAAGTGCATCTCCTTGGTGGACCCTTACAGGGACCAGGCTGTCAAGGGCATCTGGGAAAGATAATTTACTGGCTGTCTGCCCTGTATACCAGGAAAGAGCTGACAATGGTGGGGACAGTACTGAGTATCAACAAATAGTCCCTCTCTCACTAGTTCTCTTGCAAAGGGTTGATTGTGTTTTCTTGGCTTTGCCTGGACTAGGTGACTATCCCTGAACAAAGCTCTGGGCTTGGACTTCACATGTTTTAGAGGTTTACCAAGTCGCAAGACCCCCCTGAAGCTGGGAACCGAGTCAATGGCATTTGAAGGACTAGAACTGAGAGCAGGGAAAGCTGTCTCCGGAAAGGAAATTTGGGGTATTGTTACTAAAAGAAGCAGGAACTAATACTCAGGAGCCAGGAAAACATTCACATTATAATTCCTGTCTTGAACAGACAATTCAAAAACGGACTTCAGGGCCAAATGGATACTGGTTCAAATACCCGTATGATATGGGCAAATGTCTTAAACTTCTTGGAGCTTAATTTCTTCCTGAGAGTAACAAGATGATGCTATCTACTTAACAGAATTAGTATAAGACTCATGAGTAATAACTGCCTATGCTACTATCTGGTACAGAATATATGAAAAAAAAGTTCATCTATTTTCTTTATCTTTCCTTTCTGTTTATTTACTAATCGATTCAATAAATATTAACTAGGAGCCTACCATATCTATTAGCACTATGCTAGATGCTGAGAATCAAAGATAAATATGATACAGTTTTTGATCTTTACTAGGCCAGAGTCTAGGGGGGTCACATAGTTATAACGAATACAAGAAAAGTGTGTTAAGTGGAGTAATGCATTATAACACAAAGTCTCTCTATTCCGATGCAAGGAGATGCGCATTAAATGACATTTCACTAATATTTAATATCACCATTACATGCAACCAAGGCTATCTCGGGAAAAGTGGAGTTGCTGTCATTGCTCTGGCTTCCTCCTTGTCCCTACCATGGCCCAGAGCTGCCTACAGGCAGCCAACTGGATGGCTCAATTCACTGTGATCCCTTCTTCTTTCTCCGTAGCACACAGCATGATGCTCTTTTCCACAAATAAGAAATGCGGGGCTGAGGATTCCTGAAAATCAGATAACTACCCACAAGATAAACCAAGCTGGTTGTCCTTTTACCTCTCTGGTTCTCTCCTCTGCTTGGTTCCCTCTCCCTTGGTTTGGACTGTGCCTGGCTCCCAGGGATCTGGTAGGGCATGAGGTCAGGGAAGTTGCTGGGCTTAGTTCTTCCCTTGCAAGATAATTCTTAAGGCCTACGAGGAATAAATTTCAGGCTTTTAAGCAACTTGGTCAATTAGGGGTTAAGCTCCCAAGGAAAAGGTTCCTGGAGGCCCTGGCTGGCCTGTCTCTTCACTTAACAATGGCAAAGCTTCTTCTCTGCAGTAACCTTTGCTCTAATTGCACACTCGCCATCATTCAACTGGACTCACAATTCTTTGCCGGGTAGGGAAATGACAAGAGACTGAAGGGCTGTGAAAGTTCAGCTCTTGGCTTCGTGGCTTTTTGCTGCAAATGCCACTCAGGCCCCTGCAGTAGCAACATGCCACCATGGCTCCAAAGTCTAAATGCCCTGCTAGCAGGAGCGCTGGGGGGTCAGAGCAGTGGCAATGATGGGGAAGGGTGGAAGAGAGCGGCAGGGGGGACCCTCTGAGGTCGTGGTTCCAATGCTCAGCTGTCACAGAGATGGCACTGAGAAGGGCATCAGAACCCAAACAGCACCCAGGCTGTTTCCAGATGCGGGGCTGCATTCACCCAAAGGTCTGACTGTGGGTAGGTCAGAGAGGATGAAGGACCTGAAGCAGGTCCAGATAAGAGGAAGCAAAGTGAGGAGTGGATGGAAGGTGCCGGGCTGTCTCTTGAGTCTTAGGTGAAAATACCAAGGCTGGCAGATGGCAGCGTCTCCATTAGATCATCCTGGGGTACAGGCTGAGCTAGAAACATCACAGGGAGAATGGAACAGCCAGTCCCAACAGCCACTGGAGCTCCAGTGTAGGGCCTGCTCCTGCCTTCACTCAGGCCCTCAGGACCTCCTGCTGAGGTGACTGGGCCCGCGCACGGGCTTGCAGTCTGGACTCTCTGCTTCTGTCCTCACTGCTGTCGGGGTAAGCTTCAAAAAATACAAGCGGAGCCATTCACCTTCCCCTAAATCTTTCAACAACTCTCAAAGGCCTAAAGGATAAGTTTAAACTCTTTGGCATGGCCTTCTCGGGTCATCTCAGAATTGGCCTCAACCTACCTTTAAAGTCTCAAATTCTGTAACATCCCTCTGCATGCCTTGGGCTCTGCGCAAGAGAAGATAATCAGATACAGACAAGGCCTTGCCAGCAAAGGACAGTGCCTGGCACGTTCAGGTAAGGGAGAATTCATTGCAATCCCTTCTTCTTTCTCCATAGCACACAGCATGGTGCTCTTTTCCACAAATAAGAATGCCTTATTGAATTCTCCCTTACTTGGGCATGCCAGGCACTGTCCTTTGCTGGCATGGCCTTGTCTGTATCTGATTATCTTCTCTTTTTTGCCCGTGGACATTTAACCTATGTTTCAAGTGCCTCTGAAAAGCCATCACTGATCTCAGGTGAGAATTTTTGGCTTCTTGCACCTCCTGATTTGACTCTAACTGGACATAGGCCCACCTCTTTGAAGTTGTTGTAAGTGGATCGAGGTCAATGACTGTGTAAAAATCATTTGGTGCTGTCTACTGTGCCCAGCTCAGTGCCAGGCTTATAGCGAGTGCCCTGTGGATGGTGAATAAATGAACCAGAAGCCCTTCCTCGAGGTGAGTGATAATGAACCACAGAGGTACTTCCAGGAAAGGCAAGGTAGTAAAGAGGCTGTGAAGAGTTGCATGTCCCTTTTCTTTAACTATCATTATTCATTTGCCAGGCGGAGCTCAGCAGCCCTGCCACAGACGGATATAGGCTTGGAGGCCTGGAGGCCTGTTCCAAATGGGCCCAGCTATTCTTGGGAGCTTTTTGTGTGATAAAGAGAGTCCCCCGACTGGCCCGCTGACCTTTCCCCAGGCCTCCTGAAGGCTGAGTTATTGCCTTGTGGTGCATAGCAGAAGAGCCGCTTCCCTCCCCAGAGAAAGAAGTAAAAACATGCAGGAGGGAGGGTAATAATAGCTTCCACTTATGGAGCATTTACAATGTGCCAGGCACTCTGCTAAGCATTTTTTGATATATTTTCCTGTTTCATTCTTAGGACGCCTTGGTGAGTTAGGAATGATAAGAATGTGAGGCTCAGAATGCTTAGGTCACTTGCCTAAGATCACACAGCGAGGAACTGGTGGAGCTGGGCTCTGGACCCAGGTCTTTCTGACTCCACAAGTCCACATTCTTATCAACTGCATTTTACAGTCTCAGGGTGGGACAGGGCATCTGCGGCTCCCCTGCTCTTTGGGAGGACCTCTGTCACCCAGAGGTTGGTTTCAGGGCTCTGGATGGGCAGTTGGTTTGTGAGGGCCACTCTCTTCCCTGGGGGATGAGAGAGAGAGAGAGACAGAGAGACAGAGAGACAGAGAGAGAGAGGTGGAGGAGGGAGAGAGCCAGAGGGAGAGGAGAGAATTTATTCCGCTGATTATGCTGCTTATTCTGTTGGGGGCAGCCTGGGTGACAGAAACATAGCATGCCAATAAAGAGTGTCTTTATGGCCCCACCGACCACAAGGGCTAGAAAGTCTCTAGCTGGAGATAAAGTCAGGAGAGATGGATTAGACCCTGTCAGGATCTCGGGCAGCAGAGAAAGGAGGAGGCAGGAAGCTCAGATGGAACCTGTGGAGCTTGGGGGCTGTGGGGGTCTTGGCCCATCATGGCGGCTGCTACTCATCCTATGGGAGGCGGCCGCTCTTCCTGTGCGCTAATTCCTGTCCGCTAAGCCTCTGCTTGCCTCTTTCTAAGAAAACTCTAATATGGTACGAAGCACATTCTAATCACCACATCTAATTACAAAAAAGAGAGTAAATCACCAAACAAAATTAGTTTTCAGAGTCCTAATTATCACCAGAAAGAGTATTTAATAAGCAAAACAGGAAATGACCCAGACAAGTCCTATAGCCTGCAAAGACGTGCTTCTCTCCTTGGTACACATTTGAGTGAGGAGTGGGCGGGATCTGCACCACCAAAACCTCAGAGCCCCGGAGGGCATTAAACATTACCTAGGGCTGCACACATTCTCAGAAGTTTGCATGCCTTTCAAACTTGGTTTGCAAACTTTCTAGGTCATTCCTTCCAGGCCCCTTTCTTTCCCAGGCCTTGAGGCCAGAGTAAGGCAGCAGAATTAGAATAAATAGACAGACCGTCCTCTCCTTTTCTCTCCCCGAGTGTAACAGGCTCTGGGCCAGAAACTCTCAAACCAATTGATAATAACAAGCTCAAGTTCAATGCCATTGGCTGTCTGGTGAGACCTCCCTGGCTTTTCTTGTCTCTGCTCTTCGGTTTGTATTTCTTTCTTTATTTATTCATTTTAATAGTAGCATCATATAAATAAAACACCATTACAAAAATGTCGCAGAAAGTTCAAAACTATTCATTATCCATTTCATACAGATTAAAATTGCCATCAAGGCTGTTTGGATTTGACTTGCGTTCTTTTCCTTCTAATGAGCCGGATAGAGAAGGCAAAAGATGCTAATTCATCCTTACATCTCTATCATATCTTGGCTTTTACTATATAAAGCATCAAGGTCGCATTCTGGGGAAATGTCTTTTTACCAAAGGTGCTATAATAATAATGAAGAAGCAATTTGTTTCAGCAAACTGCCTGCAGTAATGAGGCTTAATTATAACCATGTTATTAATACCGCTGCTTAAGGTAATTCACTTCTGAGCAGGGTGCAGAACAGTAAACTATAATTTAAACAAGCATCGAGACCTAATTTAAATCATCGGATCTACTGCGGAAAAAGGCAAACAGAACGACTATATTCTGCGCGTGATTTAGAGCTTCGCCTCGGTGCCATTTCCGGGAGACCTAGCTGACTATCAGAGGGGCAGGGAACTGGGATCTGGGTCTGGGTCCTTCCACTCTTCCAGGAGGCTTGGTATGTGATGCATTTGCTGGACCTGTATCCAGGTGCCTGTTGCCTCTTGAACTTCATCCCCATATAGGTAGAGGAGGCTGAGGGGCCAGGAGGAAGGTCCTTTTCATCTCGAGGACATCTCCAATGTGCTCTTGCACCCATTTAAATTCCCCCACTAAAACCCAGGCCAGACAGGGTGAATGCCTCACCTAAGAACACACAGTTGGCTGCCAGGTGTGAACCAACATCTTCTGCTCCCTACACCAGTGCTTTTGCAGCAATATCAGCATCAACTAGTGGTCTAAATGTCACTAGGCTACTGTAACATGGCACCCAGGACATCTAACCCAACAATTCCCAGACCTGGTTGTTCCTCAGAATTTCCTGAGATGCTTGGTAGAAAATATAAGTCTGTGGGTCCTACCCCACCACCTAGATACTGATTTTTCTTTTAGTCTGGCTTTGGACTTGGGGATCCATGTGTTTATCAAGAACCCTGGTTTTCCAGATGCAGCTGGTCTAAGGGACCAGGCATATATTTCATTCATCTGCCCAGCAGCACCAGTACATTTAAAATATACACAAAAGTGTGTGTGTGTGTGTGTGTGTTGTGTTTTCTTGATTACCTCCTCTGAATTACATTTATTCATTCATCTATTCAACATTTGTAGGGTACCAATTATGTGCAAACCACAGTTTATGCACATCAGCTCTTCCTATTCTACTATGCTTTAATCCCTGCTGCTGGAGTTTCAGTGAATTTTCCTCTTCTTAATGCAGAACTATATTCCACGTTTCTCTAAATGAAAAGAAACAGGAAATTGAGAGCAGTCTTAAGTAGTGGTAGATTTTATTAAAGACCATGTCTAGCTCCATGTTTTATACCAATGCTCCATGCATGTTCATTATTACCAAGGTAAAGAGCTGTCCTTTCTAAGAGTCTTCATCAATGCTAGCTAACTAAGGCCTAAGAATTCCTTGGGCAGTCAAGGCTAAGTTAATGAGGCAGTTATGAATACTCTGTCACTGAGAATTTACAAAGGAAGGAGAAATTTCTGGAGTGGGGGCAATGAAGACACTATTTCCAGCTTTAACTCCATGATAAATCATAGGGGCCTCTGCACCCAGGCAATCGTCTTTGACTGATTATCTAATTCCTGCCTATCCATCCTCCATCCAACCAGCCAATCAGTCAATCTCTTCCATTGTTCTAACTCAAGCCACTGTCCTTGGAGCTAGGAGGATGGAGGGCATGGTGAGCTGTGAAGTGAAGACAGAAGCCAGTAGCCTGAAACCCAGAGCTCACCAAGAAGTCACATACCTTTAAAGACTATGGTCTGCCTTCAGAACATGGAACTCCTCATACTTCTCACTCTCAGCTCTTTCAAGCCCCATGCACAGAGGCAGGTACAAAGCAAAGCTAAATGTGGAACCAATTGCATTCAAATTGGACATATTCTCTGAGGCAATGCTCCCCAGCAACCTTTCTCCTAAGTTCTGGAGAACTTTTTAAAAAGGTTCTCTGTTTTGTGAAATGTTACGTGCGAAGGTATGATTTCAAATGGGTCAAAGACAATAGAAATTCTCCTTTATTTTAAAGGAGGTAAAGGCCTTACTTTGTCCTAAGGTCAGCCTCCTCCCCAAACCAACCCCCTCAGGCCTGCCTCAGTTTACCTGCAGTATCACCCACACACATTTCTTTGTCTCTGCTTGGGAAACCTGCCATCCCTCCCCTCCCTCTGCTCCCTCTGTTTTTTGTTTCTCTCTCACTTTTGTTCTTTTTTAAGACAACTCTACCCTCCTGGGTTTCCTCACTGGCACAGGAGCTCTGCAGAGCCAAATGACACCAAATGATGTCTCCAGCTGATGGTAATGATTGGGCTCTGGCTGAACCGCAAAAATAAGGCATAGAGCTGCAAGGCAGAGCCCAGACAGCACTGTACTGGAAGCCATGCTCTCTCTCTCTCTCTCTCTCCTCACACACACACACACACACACACACACACAGACACAGACACACTGCATGCCCCACATTTACATGCATGCACATACGCATGCACACGTACAAATTCACAAACAGACATTGATGCTGGTTTGTGTGTACAAAGACATACACCCATGTGTTAATATATACAGACTCAGACATAACTTCATGCAGCAACGACCCTTCCTTTCCCCTTAATTAACCCCTCCTTCCTTCCCAAAGTGCTGGATTCACCCCACCAGTTATGTGGGCAGGTGTCTGGGGATGTAGTCCATTTCAATCCTGGAGACACAGTGAACCCATCCAGATAAAAATGTCTGAAGAGTAGCTGATGGCAGTGGAGTGGGGGAGGAGCAGGAAGGCATGGTGTCTGCAGCATTTCCCTTAGTCGGGGGAAATAAAACCCCCCTCTGCCAGTGTTCCATTTCCTTGCAACCTCCCGCAGGCTGTTTCATCTCATATTGTGTGAGCTCTGAGGGGGTGTCCAATTTGAGGAACAATAACTATAAAGTCATTTGCAGTGCCCTGCTGTGGCACAGTGTCTGACTGACCTGGCTAAACACTACGCTAGCTCTGCAGAGCTGCCGCTCGCTGTGGGCCTTGCATACAGCCATCCCCCCAGTCCCCCAAGTCCCCCCAGTCCCCCAAGTACCCCCAGTCCCCAATCCCATGTCACTGGGGCCCAGACTCAAGTCCCTCAGAACCTTTAGTTGTGACTTGAGAATTTCATAGGAAGACCAGGGTGGGCTCACCCTGCACAAGTTACTAAGAGGGCCAGGCAGTGGGTGGTGGGACACCCTGGGGTGGATGGGAGAAGGTACTTAGAGAAGCCCCTTCTCATAGCTTGAGTCTGGAGGCTGACTGTCCTACAGAAACCCATGACTTTTTGCTAGGAACTTCAGGGTGGCATTTAAAAACTCTGGAAATTGGAATCCCTTTTAAAAAGTCATGCTGGATAGTGTCACCTTCACAGATCAATTGGCCCATCAGCTGGTCTTAAGATAAAATCGCCCCTCCCCAGGACAGAGTTCCTAGGAGGGTCTCTGCTCTTTGAAAGGACCACTCAGCCTTCCTGGGTCACTATTCTCATAAAAAAATATATCTGTTTCATCTTATACTTTTCAAAGCACTCTCACATCCATTAGCCCATTAATTGATTAATTCATTGTACACGTTTATTGAACACACGAGGCACTTCAAATCTTTTTAGAACAAGGCAGGATCTAGATAAATATATGCATACATATTGAATATCCACAAAGTGAAAGTTGCTCTGATGGGCACTGTGGGGAGTGAGGAGGGTTTTATAGAGATAAAGGAAGCATAGCCTGCCAAGAGAGTCCCCTCCTCAGATCTGTAAGTCAGAGGCACATCTACTATGCCGATTTCCCAGCCGTGTAAACCAAGGGCCAGAGAGGTTAAAGGACTGCTTATGGTCTCAAAATGAGAGGTAGATCTAGAATGCACCTCCTGATTCAAATTGGATATGCTCTCTGTGTATGCTTTCTCTCTTTTTTGCTTTCCAGAAAGTTCCAAGTTCTGATCTCCCCTTCCCTACCTCTTTTCTTGACTTCTCTGGAACAAGCTATCTGAAAGGAGAAATAGTCACATCACAATTTTTTTTTCTGGGCTCATGTGAATATTGTTTCAGGGACAAGAAGAAAAAAAAAATTTGTCTTCTCTATTTCCTTAAGAAGGTCAGCAAGATGGAACAGTTGCATTTCATACGCAGCCTCTCGAAGGACATTCATTTTCTCCAGCAGAGCCCCAGGGTGGGCAAGGAGGGCCAGCTGTGTGCAGCGTCTGTTGTGTACAGCATTCAGGACAATGTCCTCTTGGATCCCGGGCTCTCCTCACAGACAGAGCAGATAAAGGAAGGTCCCTCTCCTGGTCTTCCTGCCAGGGAGGCTGTTGCTGAGAGAGGTTAAGGGACCTCCCAGAGTCCTCCTCAGGTGGGAGCGGAAGGTTGGCATTGCTGACCTCCCATAAGCTTTTACCTGAACTTGGGCTCTGCCTGTCTTTGTTCTGAGGTAAGATGGTGTGTGTGCGCGTGTGTGCATGTGTGTGTTTGGAGGATGTATGAGGCAAGTTCAAGGTTAAAGGCAGGAAGCACTATAGCTATTTTGTCTCTGTACATGTCATCTTGTCAAAAAATTCTGAGACTCTTCAAGTCCCAGGACCCTCACAAGTGAGGGCGCAATGTCAACCCACCAGCAGCTTGACTAGCTACGGGAATGGGAATGGAGTTGCCTGGGCAGCTGAGTGAGGTGCTGGCCTTCGGTGCCCATGCCGGCTTGCCTGTACCCAGGGGTGGAGCCTGGCTGTCAGGAGGGCTGCTGTGGGGCAGGCCTGGCACCTCAGGGGCATCCTCTGTTAGCTGCTTGCTCAGGTCCTAGGGACAGAATGTCTTGGCCTCCTGTTCCTTGGAGTAGAGGGCAAGTTCTTGGTTGCAAACAAGAGGAACTGGTTCTGGGTGGAATAAATGGAAAGAAAATTTGTAGAGGGCTATCAGGGCCAAGGGATGTTCAGATGGTCTGTGAGAGTAAAAGACAGGGAGGACAATTATTGATTTTTAGCAGATGTCTGGCCAGGACATCACCCCTCTGTTACATGGGGATGTCCCGCTTCTCCCAGCTATTCCCTATGGCCCCTGCTACTGGACACCATTTCCCTGTGTTCTCATCTCCAGGGCCAAGGGTCCTTGAGTGCCACTGTCTCTGTCTTTTACCCACCCAGAACCAGAGGCCCACGTGGGAGCAGGGGATGGATTGGGCCCAGCCCACATACCAGGGCTGGGGCGTGGTAGGGTCTGTTTTTTTTTTTAGGGGAGTTTGGACGGGGAAACAGGCATATGTTCATCAGAGGAATGCTGAAGAATCTGGCACATCTTTTGTGGGGGGAATTAATCAGAGTAACAAGGCTTAATAATGTTGTTCAAATAACAGGTTTTTACCCCTTTTTTCCTTCCGGAATATGATTGACAGATGGCAGATGGAGAATGAATGGGCTTAAATTATTGCTGGAGAGTGGAGAGAAGATGTGTGAAGGAGTTTCCTGATGGTGGTGGGTGGGCTCTGGGCCCCAGGGTGGGGTGACTCTGCAGCTGGTAGGCCCTCCCTGTGAAGAGCAAAGGGGATCTCCCCAGTGACTCCTTTTCCTGTTGCTTCTCCTTGGAGGCCTGGAGACCCCTTAACTCTAGGAGGATTGGGGCAGCATCCTCTCCTGAGATATATGGAGGGGCATAATGATGGGAGCAGGTAGTAGAGGCTGAGCCTGGGGCTCTTGATCTGGGATTGTGCAAGAAGACACTAATGGGGCCTTTCACTATTACCCCTAAGGAATGAGACTGCAAGGAAGCTCCCGATCTGAAAAGGTGGCATTTGCTAAGTTAGAAAATGGAAGTACCACCCAGTCTTGGGGATCCCATAGGCACCCAAGAGTGCACCAAGCCACTAGGACCAAGCTCACCTGAGAGTCCCACCCTGCTCGGAATATGCAGACTTGGTGTCCTGTCCCTTTAAAGCTCTCCATGCCTGGAAGTGCCACGGCCCACATGGAATGGGCACAGCCAACAACTCTCCAAGGAGCCCCAGCAATGAATGATGAGCATCTCCCCTGAACCCATCTCCCCATGTCCGGTGTTTAAAGTGAATTGAAATGAATAACTGATAAATGAATAAACCTGTAAATGGAATCAAAAACCTTATGAACTTGAAGGAGAAATAGGAGTCCCAGGTCTGTTAAGTCTAAATTGAATAAATCTGATCAACTGCCTGACAATTTCTGCCAACGGCTTTTGAAGAGGAAGAAAAGGGGTGAGCAGAGAAATTGGGTAGACGAGGGGGAAGAGCGAGTGGGGTAGGGGAGGCAGGCATGACTCAGTAATGAAGCTATCACCAGGAGTCCCCAGTGTTCCTTACCTGGACTAATAAATGGATGACAATAGGAGTTCCTTGCAAGTCTGTCTGCTCCTGTGTCTGCCCAGAGGACACCTCTAGAGAATGAGAGATTTGCATAAAATGGGGCCAAAGTCTCCTTTTGGGCCTTGCTGGACAAGGAGCTGAGGAAGAACTTTGGAGTCCTGAAATCAGCTACTGGGCCTAGATGAGCTCACCTGCTAGGATGGAGTCTGTATGTTTGGGTAGCTTGAGCTGGAGGCAGGGAGGTCACATTGAGGATGTGCTCAACGGCTCTCGATTTGGCCTCTGCCACTCTTTGTTCTGTTGGGTAACTTACTTCCTGCAGTGGTTTTAAACATGGCCACAGACTTCTTTAACACTCATCTTAGTGAGAGGTGGTGGTGGTGGATCTGTGTCTTCTTCTCTCGAATCTAGGTGGCTTTGTGACTCCACTAATACAGAACAGTGGCATTGATGCTGTCTGACTTTCCAGGCTGGGCTGGAAAAGGTTGTGCAACTTCTGCCTGAGTTTCTTGGGACACTGTCATTGGGGGAAAACAGCCCCTATGTAGGAAATCCAATTGCCCTGAGAGTGCCATGCTGGAGAGGTGTTCCTGTTCAAGGCCATGCCCCACTGAGCTGCCGGCCAGTGGCCAGGCCGGCCGTGGGAATGAACCCCGTGAGCCACTCAGTCTCGCCCAGCCTTCAGATGACTGCAGTTCCAGCCCATGTGTGACTGCAGCACTAAGTCACAGCTGCCTCATCAAACTCTCCCCAAATTTTTGACCTGCAAAATTACAAACGCTATAAAATTGTTGTTTTAAGCTGCTAATTCAGGAGTAATTTGTTAATAGCAACCAAAACACACCCCTTCTTGGGTTTCAATTTTTTTTCTGAACCATGAAGGGTTAGACTAGATAATTTTTAAAACCATACTTTGAAAGTTTTAAATAGTAGATGAACTTTTTTCAATTGTTTTTATTGTAGTAAAATATACATAAAATTTACCATCTTAAACATTTTTAAGTGTACGGTTCAGTGGTATTAAATATATTCACAATGTTGTGTAACCATCATCACCATCCATCTCCGTAACTCATTTCGTCCTGCAAAACTGAAACTCTGTACACATTAAACAATAACTCCGCCTTACCCTTTCTCCTCCAGCCCCTGACATCCACCATTCTACTTTCTGCCTCTGTGATTTAGACTACTCTAGGTATCTCACATAAGTGGAATCATACAATGTTTGCCTTTTGGGCCTGGTTTATTTCACTCAGCATAATGTTTTCATGGTTCATCCAGGTTGTAGTATGTACCAGGATTTCTTTCCTTTTTAAGACTGGATAATATTTCATTGTATGTATATACAACATTTTGCTTATCCATTCATTTGTTGATAGACACTTTTGTTTTTGCCATGTTTTAGCTATTGTGCATTAATGCTGGTGTGAACAGGAGTGTACAAATGGAAAGAACCTGCTTCCAATTATGTCAAATAGATACCCAGAAGTGGAATTGCTGGTTTACATGGTAATTTTATTTTTAATTTTTTGAGAAACCACCACACCGTTTTTCACAGTGGCTGTCCCATTTTTGCATTCCTGCCACCAGTGTACAAGGATTCCAGTTCCCCACACCCTCATCAACACTTGTTATATATATATTTTTACAATAGCCATGATAATGGATATGAAGAGGTGTCCCATTGTTGCTTTGATTCACATTTCTCTAATGATTAGTGATGTTGGACATCTTTTCAAAGCATGTTTTTTTTAAAAAAGGAGTTCAAACATCATAAAAGGATAACAGAAATTAAACAGTTTTCTTCCCTACTCCTGAGTTCTTCTCACCACTGAGAGGTAACTAACTTTAACATATGACTGATTCTTCCAGAAATGTTTGTTGTGATTACAACATAATTATATCTTTATAAAATTACACATAGAATTATATCACAGTTAATTTTTGTAATTTCCTTTTTTTCCACTTACTAATACAGATTGGAGATATTTCCATACCAGTATACATAGGTCTACTTCATTCTTAATATCTGCATAATTCCATGGCATGGCTGGGTCAACGTTTACTTCTCTAGTCACTGTGGATGGGTATTTCAGTTGCTTCTAGGTTGTTTGGTTGGTATTTTTTGCTACTGTAATACTGCATTGACTATTATTGTATACTTGTTTATGCTTTTGTAGGTCAAATTCCTAGAAGTACAGTTTCTGGGTCAAAGGATATATGCATTGACAATTTTGATAATTATTGCCAAATTTGTCTTTTAAAGAAGTGGCACACATTTATACCACCACAATGAGGGAGCTAGTATCCTGCTACCTTTATTATCTTTCAGGTTTTGTCATCTGCTGGAAGAAAATAGTGTTCTGTTTTCAAGTTTTCATTTCTTTAATTGTGAAGTTGAGCATTTTTATATGCACTTTGATGATTTTTTATACAAAATTTCAATCATATGCAAAAGTAGAGAGACTATATCATGAACTCCCATAAGTAGATCACCCCAAGTCAACAGTCATTATGGGTTTACCACTTGTTTCAAGATTGATGATTTTTAATTTCTATTTTTCGTTGAATAGCTAATTTATATCCTTTGACAATTCTATAGGGCTGTTCATATTTTTTTTTAAATGGTTTGTTGGAGCTTTTCTTATCATAACAAATTAACTTTTTGCCATTATATGTTACAAATATTTTTCCTATTAAACTTGTGTTTTGATATTATTAAAGGTCTTTTTGCACACAAACAATTTTACTTTTTATATCAAATTTATCAGTCTTTTAAAAAGATTTGTAGTTTTGTGTTTTCAATGATCTTCTCTACTCCAGGAATATAAAATAAAATAATAAAATAAATCATCTGTATTTTCTTTCATGACATCATTTTTACATTAAAATCGTTGATGTATTTGGATTTTATTTTTGGTATAAGGAATGAGATAGGGATCTAATTTTACTTTTTACATATGGTTACACTACTGCTATCCAATAGAAATACAATGTGAGCCACGTATATAATTTTATATTTTCTATTAGCCGCATTAAAAAAGTAAAAAGCAGGCAGAAGTAATTATAAGATATATTATTTAACCCACTATATGCAAAATATCATGTCAACACGTTATCTAGATACAAATTATTAATGAGCTATTTTACATTTTTTCATACCAACTCTTCAAAATAGAGTGTATATTTTGGACTGGTGGCATTTCAAGTGCACAGGAGCCACTTATGGCTAGTGGTTACTGTACTAGACAGCACAGAATTAGACAATTCCCCCAAATAATGCTGATCAAGTCCTTCTTTTTCTCCATTGATTTGAAAAGACACCTCTATCATAGGCTGAATTATGTTTTATATTTAGGCCTATTTCTGGTTTCTATTTTTTCCATTGAGCTGTCTCTCCCTTCCCACGCCAATAATGGACTATTTTAACTATGATGGTTTTAAACTATTTTTAATACCCTGTAGAGCAGTTTCTTTCTCTTATTTTTGTTTAGGGTTTCTGTGGCTCTTCCAGTTTAGTCCTTTCTCTAGATAGACATTAATATCTAATATTACATATTATCTAATACTATAATATAGATACTACCCTATACTATAGATACTATCTATACTATAGTCTATATCTAAACTATAGTATGATATATGATACTATAATATAGATATTAATATTTATTAGTATCTATACTCTCTACTATACTAATACGTATATACTATTAGTATTTACTATACTAATAGTATATACTATTAGTATTTACTATGCTAATATTTATTAGTATCTATATTATAGTATCCTATATCATACTATAGTATAGTATGTACACAATAGTATAGATAGTAAAACAACCAACCAACCAACATAGAAGCAACTGAAATAATATTAGGCATTAATATTCAAAAATATATAAGTTTGAACAGCAAACAAGCTATATTATGAGTATTGATATGGGGATTGCAATGAATTTGGGGCCCAGGTGATTAATAAGGGTCCGTCCACTCTAAATCTCAGTAGCTCCACTTTGCTGCCAGCAGATGGAATGTGGGGGCTGGAAACAGTCCCATCCTGTGTGACTAGTGTGGTGCGCTCATCTGTGCTGTGTGTGGCACGTGTGGCACCGCCAGCCACAAGACCTTCCGGCAGGTCCTGGATCCCATGTGCATGGTGTGAGATGTGTGTTTAGGAACTATCCAGTCGTGATAGTTTAGAAAGCCCGACACTAGAATTGTTTTGGCGCTGGCTGGGAAGAGGAATTTCGGCAGTTCTCTGGAGATAGTTGTCTTGGAAGATGAAAAACCGAGGAGATGTGGGGTAGGGAAGAAAAAAGGAGTGACCGCCTAAGATGGGAGGAGAAGGAGTGGATAGGTGAGAAAAATCAGGGAGAAGGGAAGGAAAGGGGGAAGATAAAGGAAGAAAGATTGGAAGGAGAGGGAGGAAAGGGGGTGGGAAGAGAGGTAGAGGGTGCAGGGGAGGTTTTCAGTAGAACAGTAGGCTGGAAGAGATGAGGGTCAGGGGGGACCCTAGGAAGGAAGAGAGAGCGCTCACTGGAGAGAAAAATGCTAAGGCTCAGGAGAACCCTGACAGGCAGGCTAGGGAGGTCTAGAGTTCTCAGCACCGGCACGTCTTTTCAAGGCAGCCTCATGGCCATGATGGATCAGTCAACAATAGGAAGGAGAACTCTGATCTACAGGAGGCTGCAGTGTCCCTAAGAGACAGAGTTAATGGTATGGGGCAGCGTGAGCACAGGAATGATTGTCAGAATCCATTGTGCCTGGGGAGCTGGGCTAGGAGCCCAGAGCAAAGACTGGCAATTCCCAGCTTTCAACAATGTCCGTGGCTGGGGTATAGAGATTCTTCTTTACCCTGGAGACTTGACTGTCCTGGGTGTGAGGGAAATAAGGATGAGGGATGGTGAAGTTGCATGAACACTGAGGAATAAGAGAGGAAGGACTCATCCAAGACGCTGGGTCCCTAGATGCCACTTGAGGCAAGTGTCTTAGTGGTTGAAGGCACTGGGCTTCTTTCAGGAGGAGGGGAATGGCTTCACCCTCAAATAACCCTCTTGACTTTCAGGGTTACCTCTCTTGTGACCCTCACACCAAAGCGGGGAGTAAGGAAGGACAGGCAGATTATCTGCCTATGGCACCCAGGGAAGCTGAGGCCCAGAGGCACAATCCCACTTGTTCATGGCCACCCAGGGGGCTGGTGGCAGGCCCTCTCCCATCCTGGCTGAATGCCCTTGCCAGGTATTTTCTTGTCCCCGCTCTGTCTGGAGAAGTAGAAAAAGGAATGTCAGGCGTTGACTCAAGAGCCACTGGATTTTCAAGGAGTCAGAGGGTCACAGTGAGTCGGAAAGAAAAGGGGAAAAAAAACCCCACCTTCACAGCTGCCAGGATGTGCAGCCTGTCTCCCTAGACTGCTTGCTCCTCATCACAACGGCGACAAAATGCTGTTTTCCTTTCAGTGGTGTGCACAGGTGCCAATCCAAATGAATATTATTCACACACTTCTGTCCAAACACTGTGAAGTCTTCAAAGGTTGATTAAACCTCTGACATTGTTGCTTTACTTCCCCTGCACTCCCCGCCAGGTGAAGACCTCCCTCCTGTGACCTCACCCCTCCTCCTTCCCTGTGCTTCTCCACACAGCCTGCCTTCCCACACAGGAATCCAGGTATCCTAGGAGAGGGTATGTCCAGTCTCCTTGGTAGGGGAAAGGGGAATGGTGGGGAGCCCGGCTTGGACTTTGGTTTGCTGAGGACTCAGGGAACAGGGCAGAGTGAGGTCACCTTGCGTGTGATGGGGGCCAGTGGCAGGGGCACTTAGGGGTGGGAAAAGTGAGGGATTTGACTTTGATTACCCAGCAAAAATCCATTTCCTGCTAGTAATGACTGGCTGGTGCATATTGGAAATCACAGCCTCCCTGCTCTACTCTCCCCGCATCATTAGTCCCCAGTGGAGCGATGTCTCATTGGAAATCACACCTGGTGAAATGAGGCATGATGTGAAACTCTACGGACCTGCCTTCCCTGGGTAGCCTAATGGTGGCAACTCGGAGGCGCCCAACACTGGCCAGGGTCCCTTGATAAGCCAGGAGATTCAGTCATGCTGGGGCATTTTTCAGCTTTCCTTCATCTTATCTGTCATCGAGGCAGGCTGTGTACAAAATCTTAAAGCAGTCTGTACCACCTGCAGTGCTTCACATAGTGTCTGGTGTCCAGAAGCACCCCACAGTTAAGCTAGCACAGGAGAATGACAGATTCAAAGATTGAGGAGCCCAGTGGTCATGGAGTCTAAGTAGTATTTGTTGTGTTTGTCCCAGCATCCATTTCCCTTTCTTTTGGTAATAGCATCCATTTCCCTTTCTTTTGGTAACAGCATCCCAAGTTTCCTTGAAGAACCACCCCTTTTCCATTCCAGTCCTGAGGTTTGGGTGGGATTCTCTGCATCCTCTGCCCCACCCTCAGGGATGGGCATGTGACCAAACTCTGGCCATTCAGCATTTGACCGTAGGGACTGATGGAAGACTGCTATGGAAAGCCAAGTGCAATGCTGGGACTAGTGATGGGAAAGAGGTGTGCTTTTCACCTGGAACTGCTAAGGTGATTAGATGTAAGCCTAGGGTTACAGGGGATGATCTTGCCACCACACAAATTGACCACATCAGTGGCTAATAAAGAGGAAAGAAAGTGGAGACGCATATACAATCACATGATTTACAACAAATGCTCCACCACCGTTCAGGAGAGGAAGAGTTGCACTTTTTAATTGATGGTGTGGGTTAATTGGATATTCATGCAGAAAAAAAAATGAACCTTGACCTCTATCTGACATCATTTCCAAAAATTAATGCATGAAGGATCATAGATCTAAATGTGAAAGCTAAAACAATTAAATTTCTAGAAGAAAACAAGAGAGAACATATTCATGACTTTGGAGTCATCTGAGTTTTCTTCAATAGGATATACATGAATATGTACACGCACAACAGTAAACACAAAATAAATGTTAAGTTGGACTTTAGTCAATTAAGGGCTTCTTTTCATAAAACTACACCATTAAGAGAGAGAAGAAGCAAGCTACAGATTAGGACAAGATATTTTTAACTCATGTATCCGACAAAGCACTGTAATATTCAGAATATATGAAGAACTCATAGAAATCAGTAAGCAAAAGACATAAAGTCCAATTTAAAAATGCTAATGGGAGTATAAATAGTGATCACTGCTTCAGAAAACTATTTGAAAGTTCCACAAAGGCTAAACATACATAGGCTCTGTTTTTCAGCAACTCTAGTCCTAGGTACCCAATAGAAATGAGTGCTTTTTTTGACCCAAAGACATGCACATAGCAACTTTGCTCACAAGAGCCAAAATTGAAAACAGTCTATGTGTTTATGAACAATAATTTGTGGTATATGCATATAATGGAATAGTACTCAGCAATGAAAAGAACGAACTTCTGAGGCATACATTGCACAATCACGATTTTGACTGTGCAAAGTCAGTCATACAAGAATACTTCCTTATGATCCCATTTATATGAAACCAGTGATAGGAAAGACTAAACAATGGTGACAGGAATTAGCACAGTGCCTACCCTTAAGGAATTGTTGTTTATGGTAAGGCAAAGAGAAACCTTATGGGATGTTGGAAATTCTGTAGCTTGATCTGGGTAGTAATTTTTTTGTGTAGAAATTCATTGAAATGTACACTTAAGGCCTGCACATTTTACTGTATGTAAGTTATGCTCCAATTTTAAAAAAGGATAGTGGAGAGAGGGAAGGTGATTGATCTTGGGAATATATCATCTGAGCACCTGCATCCAGCCATACCTGAAGACAAACACTCCTGGACCCTTTAAGAGATTCCTTAAGAGCCAATTAGCTCTCCTCTCTTTTTTTTGTATGAGTCAGCTTATGCTGAGTTTTCTCTCACTTGCTGGTAAAGTTGTCCTTAAAACTACCATCTCCCTGCTTCTAGGCCAGAGTTTTCCTCCTTTAGCCTGAGCAGGTGGAGGAAGTCCTATACTTAACGGGACGCAAGGGAACCAAGTTCCTCAGTCTGTTTCTGGTCCTACTAGCACAGGCCATCAGGCAGGAATCTAACATCTTTGTTTCTCAGTTTCCTCATTTGTAAAATGAAGCTGACAGTAGCAACTTCTTCATTCAGTTGGTCAGTTCCCTTGTGGAGTCTCAGATACCTTTGATCATAGCCTCTGGTCCTCATTTGATTGATGTTTGTGTTATGACTGCCATGGGGACAGGGATTGTTTCTGTTTTTCTCACCACCATATCTCTAGTGTCAAGGCCACGAGGAGGGTATGTAGGGTCCTGGGCACATTTTTCCTCTGCCGTGGGGCCTCTGTCTATATAAGCAATTTGAGTGAGGAAGCCAGCACCATCCTAGTGCCAGTATTTCATGGGACCACATGGAAGAAATACTGTCAGTCAGAGGGAGCAATGTGCTCACCAGTCCAGTCTCCTAGAATTGCTTCAGAGCATCTGGTCAGCCGTGTGTGTTGGGGGATGGGGAGGGGAAGGGGGGAGGGGTGGGAAGAAACAGGAACAGGGCTCACTTAGGGCTCAGGAGTCCCTACCTGGTCAGCACTGGCAGCATCAATAGGTACCAGGCACCAGAGAAGGGCCTGGAAAATTATCAGGAATGTGCTTCAAAGCATGAAGCCCTGAGGTGAGGGTCCCTTTCGCCCAAGTCTAAGGCTCAGACTGCCTGGCCTGTGTAGTATCTGGCACCTCAGAAGTACTCAATTCATGTCTGTTTGGAGGAATGAGTAAATGAAAGGTTTCACCAGGGTTATATAACACACAGTAAGTGGTCAATGATGTAGGGTAGTTGTGTTACTATTCCTGAGAGGCAGGAACCCTCCTTGCTCCCATGACCCCCAGAGCAAAGGAGTTGGGCAGCAGGGTCTTGTGACCGTGGCTTCAGTGCGTCAGCATCTCACAGGGTCAGGTTTGGGAATAGTCCCCATTGTGGTCTTGTCATAGAGGACAGATTCCCAAGGAGGAACAAAGGGGCCTGAAAATCAGGCCAGGGAGAAAAAGACCATTTTGGGGTTATTTAGCGCTTATTAATTGGTCACCTCGTTAGCAGCCCATCTGCAGTCTGACTCCAGCAAGTGAGTGGGTGAAAGGGAGGGGCTGCCCTGACCAAAACTGGCTTCACAGATTCAATAATAAGGACAGAGCAATTACCGGAACTTCTAGAGCCAATTCCCGTTAGGAGCATGCCAGGCCGGGCTTTGTCCTACGGAGAAGAGGAAAAGGTCAGTGTGCTCTGTAGGAGGAGAAAAAAAGAGCCCTTCACAGGGAAAGAGCCTGCCTGAGGGAGGGAGACAAAGAAAAGGAGGGCTCTGTGGAGGTGAAAAACTAAAGAAAGAATGACATTTGGAAGTTCCTCAGAATGAGGAGAGGAGAATAATGAAATAAAAATTACAAGGGAGAAGGCGCCAGTGGACAAACCAGGAGAGGCCAAGGGAAAGAGCGCTGGAGGATCACTACTGCCCTGGAAAGCAGCTGGTGGAGGTGGCCTGGCAGGGGCTCATAACCAAGCCAATCACGACCTGCTTGGCCTCAGTTTCTCCATCTGTAAATCGAGGGGCCATCTAGACTGGTACCCACTGGACCTCTGGTCCTATCCTGTGCAGGTGTGTGGAGGAGAGGAAGGTGAGGCTCAAAGGCACTACTAGGAAAGCTAATTTGCTCCAGCCCCTTGGACATGGTCTGGGGCATAAATAGTGCTGCTTCCCAAATGTTCCCCAATGTGTCCCAGCCCCCTCACACTAAGGTGGAGCCATGGGACTAGGTCTGGTCCATGAGCAGCTCATGTCATTTCTAGGCTGAAGCATAGAAGAGCCAACAAATGGCCCTCCAGCTGTCTCCTCTCGGCCATAGCAAATTCCAAAGCCTGGATCCCTGAGTGACCAAGTGGAGCAGAGGCCTCCGCTGACCTATATGGGACATGTATCATTAATGGAAACACACCTTTGCTGTTTGTAAGACACTGAGATTTGGGCTTGTTCTGAAGAGAAACAGGTGAGGGTCATGAGCCACCCTATTTGCAGAGGACCAGTAGCTGAAGTGTGGACTTGAGGAGTGGAGGTCAAAGGCTGGACCATGTGTCTGAAACAAGCATGGTCTCCCCAGAGCCTGGCTGTCTGTGCAGTTACTGGGAGACCCTCTGCCTCCCTGACATCTACCTAGAATTGTTGGACAAACCCCATTCACTGAGATGAAAGGATGTCTCTCTCTTTCATTGACTGGAAACTGAGGAACTGAAAGAGACACAGCCATCTTTGTGAGATCTGCTTGTGGATCAGCCTTCTGGGCCTGAGCCCATGGGATGGGGGAAGAGCAGAGTCTTTCCAAATCCAGGCATAAGTCACATCTAAGGACATTTCTTTCATAGTGTGTGGTCTGCTCGACCAGAGCTAGACCCGAAGGGTATATATGGAAACCATAAAACCAGCATTCTCCTTTCCTCAGTGCTTCAGAATGTCATGGGCTGGGGGTCCTTGATTGGGTGCAATGATTTTCTCTGCACATCTGGGCCACCCCAGGAAGCCCAAGTGCAAGATTAGGCTTCCACGTACTCACTCTCCACTCCCCTGGGAAGAAGCAAGACATCAACAACAGTAAACTCAGGGCCTGTTCAGACAGGCACTGGCTTTATTCTTTGTGGGGAGGAAATTTCTCCTACCTCCCCTCTGACTTTGTTTCACAAGCCATTTGTCATTGCTTCCCAGGGGACTATGAATGGAAGTGAGTGGGTGTGGGGGATGGGAGGGCATTTCTGCAGGACAACAGGAGCAGTGAGTGCAGTGTGGAGCCCAGCACACTCTCTTCTTCACCCTAGCCTTCCTGCTGGCATTGCCATATCCCTCCCTCTGCTTCTTTCCCAACCAAGTCTGTTCCTGGGCTCTGAGCATGGATCCAGGATCCTTTGCTTCTTTTTTGCCTCACTCCCCTCCACCCTCATCACCCACAGCAGTGGGTATTCATTATTTAAGCAACCCATGCCTCTGAAGTCTTATTTATCCAACATCTTTCCACAGCATATGTCAAAATTTACGGTAAGAGCATTCATCCCATAATAAACATTTGGCTTTGCTGGTCTACCAGCGGCAGGGCTAATTAGGGAGAGGGATTCCCTTGTTATCCGAAGGGAGGTCAGATACAGCAATTAGCATCGTTGCACAGCTTTAATTGTGACTTGGAGGCTAGGCCCTTTGGTGCCAGGTGGGGTGGAGAAATTGGCAGGGAGGAAAGGGGAGCCTTCCCCGGCAAGTTCTGGGAAGCCACAGCTATGCTATGAAAGGCAGCTCAACTAGTTGGTTTCCTGGACTCCTAAGCCTCTGTATGCAGTCTGAGCTCCCTGCAGGCTTTTCGTCTTCCAAGCAGGGCCCGATCATGAGAATATTCTCCCACCGACCTCTATCTCCCCAGCCATCTCTGTGAGCATTCAAGAGGACGCTTCCACTTGAAAATCCTGTCATTGCCTCAAACTCAAAATATCCAAACTAAATGGACACATCCAAGAATGAGCACCATAGGATTTGAGAAGAAGCTTAAAGATCATCGGGTTCATCATTCACCCCTTCTTCTGGATGTCTCTAGGTCAAGGAGTTGCTCAGCTTTGGTGGGTCACTCTCTGGACCCCTTTCCCTGGGGAGGGAAGAGATAAGTGCTCTGGTTTGGGTTCGGATTCTCTAGGAGCAAGGGCTGGCCATGGGCCTGGCTAGGCTGATTGCTGGATACTGGGTGTGCCATCCCACAATGCAATGCAAACTTGAAGGCAGAGAGGTCCAAGAGGCAGGTGCAAGGAAATAGGCAGAGAGCCAGGGTCAGCTCCGAAGCAGAAGGGGATAAGATGGAACAGACAGGAACAATGGGGGTCAAGAAGACTGCCATTCAGGGGTCCCCAAAACCACTCTTAGCTTTAGTAATTCACTAGAAGTACTCGTGGAATTCAGCAAAACTGTTAGACTCACAGCTACAGTTTATTAGCAAAAGGTTACAGGTGAAAATCAGCAATGGAAAAAGGTGCAGAGGCATAGTCCAGTAGAGCTCCAGGTGTTGGCTTCCATTGTCCTCTCCCAGTGGAGTCAGCAGACAGCTCCTAATTCCCTCAGAAATGATGTTGACAACACACACAAAGCATTGCCAACCAGGGAAGCTCACCTGAGCCTTGGTGTCTAGTTTTTATCAGGGGTTGCTCATGTAGGCATGGAGCTCCTGCATGGCTTACCTCAGTCTCCTGCCCCTCCAGAGGTCAATCTGAGACTGAGACCAGGGACCTCAGGTAAAAACAAAGGTGCTCTTACTGGGCAGATATTCCAAGGGCTGACAGGCTAACTCTCAGGAGCTGGGCAAGGGCTGAACTTCTCTGTGCAAGATGAATCCCTACACTCCCTGGGAAGCTATCAGAAGGAGGAGGCAAGGCCATGTTGGAATAGCAGGTTCCAAGTGGCACAGAGGTCTAGACCTGCCCCTGAAGCAACCCCCTGCCTCTCCACCCCCATTGCCTTGAGGATGGGTCAAAGACACACCAGCATCAAGTCCAGAGGAGTGTTTCTCCACCTGGGAATGGGCTGGTCTCTGAAGAGGAAGTCTGAGGGAGGAGGCTGTTTACAATGTGAGAGCAACACAACACCAGGGTGAGGAGTGAGAGGATGAGGGCATGAAGCCATCAGATATGCACTCCCAGGGTCTGAACTTTGTTATTGAGGGGCAGCAATTACAGTGAGGTCCTGGAATCAGTTGGGGTTTAAGGCTTGTGTTCTGCACTTACCAGCTTTGTCGCTTGGGGCATGTTACAAAGCCTCCTGGAGACTCATTTTTTCCACCTGTAGAATGGGGATGGTAATAGTTCCTGTGTAACCAGGCTGCAGTGAGGGTTGCATAAGGTGAACATGAGATAAATGGCAGCTATCTTTATCCTCACTGTGAATACCTTTCCATGAAGCCAAGTGCTTCTTGAGATATTCTTGGCCTCTGTAGAGTTCTTTCTCATGTTGAGATGAAACCTGCTTTTATATTGCTTTCTGTTACAGTGTTCTGGCTCTCCTTCCTGATCTTCCATTTCTGTCCGTGGTATCACCATTTTTGTTCTCCAGGACCACCAGTTATTTATTCATTCATTTATTCCTTCACTTATTCATTCAATATATGTTTATTGATATTTTTTGTCTATCGATATTGGTATCGTGCTAAATGCTGGGTATAGAAGAGAAAATAAGATATTCCTAACTAATTCTCGAAGGACTCATGGTTGAGATAGCAAACAACTGCATAAAATAAGCAGTTAAAATGTTTTGGTTGGTAAATGCATTGAGTACTTGGGGCATAAACGAAGCAGTGATCTGTTTTATCTCTTCCTTCCCCTCCCTAAGGCACCTTCACACTTGCCTTTATTCCCCCCATGAGATAACTTCCAAATTCTCTTTCTTTTTTATTCTTGTTGCTATGGGTTCAAGAATTGTAAATAAATTGATTCTCAGGTTGGAACTCACAATAACTGCTAGTGATATCCTAGAGGATTCCAAGGCTGCGTTTTGGCCAGTGAGACCAGATAAGACGGTCTATCAGAAAAGAATTAGAAAGCTGTGATCATGGAGGAATACATTCTGGTGTCCTATAGCATTGTAGAATGACTATAGTTAACAATAATACATAGTTCCAAATAGCTAGGAGGAGGATATTAAATGATCCCAACACAAATAAATGCTAAATGTCTGAGATGATGATATGCTAAGTACCCTGATCTGATCACTATACATCATGTGGAAACATTGTTGTGTATCCCATGAATATGTACAATTATTGTCAATTAAAAAAACAAAATTAAAGAAAAAAAGCTGTAATCATGATATAATTCAGCCTTCTGCCATTTGTGCACACCCAAGGCTCAGATTAGGTAGACACCCTGGCTACATGCAAGCCCCCTAAAGTGCTACCCACTTGCATGCCCCTACTCCCTGTCAAGCACCACCCCTACCTCATGACTCACCACCTCAGCTCAAGCACACCCCATGACTCACAGTGCTCTCTCCCTTCCTGGAATAATGCCCATCGCAGGACTCGCTGCCTTATGTCTGCTGTGATGTCTTCATTTTGGATAATATTGTCCTTGGGTGGGACTTACCTGTTTTATATCATTGGTGTCTCTTTTGCCCATTCCCACCCCCAGCCTAGTATAGGTCTGGGCTCCTGACGGGTGCTGACCGATTGATAGACAGCTATTCCATGTGATTGTGAAGGGCCTCTGGCTCCACAACACCTTCCATGTTGGAGATGCCTTGGCTACATTGCCTCCAGATAAGCCACTGGCCTTAGTATCTCTGAAGGGACAATATGATGTTAAGAAGCAAATGCCTACTCTCCACCTCTCCATTGCTTGCACTCAGCCCTTTGTTGCTGCAACGTCTCTCTGCTACTTCCCTCCACACAACCCAAGACAAAATGTCCAAGTGGATCTGGGAGCACTCCTAACCTGCATGGTGCTTACTCTGTAAAGGCTGCCTTCACAGAGATGACAGCTCAGAAAAGCGTGGGGAGGGAAGTCTGGGGGCTCCTGCAGGGAGATGGGAACTCCGTGGAGAAGCCAATGTTCCACATATGTGACTCTCCATAATGCAAACATAGGAGGATGGGAAGGTTTCCTGGGACAGGGTGGTGCAGCCCATGGGGAGCTGATCCTGGTGAGAGGGGCTGTGGCTCTCCACTCCTTATGAAAGTGGGAAGGGATGAAGATGACCGGGAGGGCCTAGCTATTAAAATCTGGAACTAAGGTGCTCAGAACAGTGACAAAGTGAATCCAAAAGTTTTGGAAGCTATCCTTCAGCAAATGTTTACTAAGCAGGCTTCAAGGAGGCATAAGATAACTGCTGTTAAAAATCATCCATGCATGCACCCATCATTCATTTCTTCAATAACATGTTCTGCACAGCTACCATGAGCCAAGAATGGCGTTAGGCACCAGTGCCACAAAGAGAAATACCATACAGTCCTTGTTGAGGCTGGAGGGTCCATCAGGGATTCTGAAGCATAGGAGACAGGCAGGGGAGGAAGGAATGAACTTGGAGAGATTAACTGGAAGCAGGCAACCAAGTGCTTGGAATAGCAAGCTGGAGAATGTGGTCTTAGTCACAGCTGGGGAGTATCAGGGCATTTAAGTGAGGGAAGGAAGGGTGTGTTTAGAAAGGCTGTGGTGGTAACAGCATGGTGGATCGCTTGCAAGGGAGCAAGCTGAAGTCAGGAAAGTCAACAAGAAGAGAGGAGGAATCCAAAAGACTTTTGCAGTGAGAATTTATTTGAGGAATATATACAAAGCTATCAACAAGAAACTGAGCACTGAAGGAAACCACTTGGTTTCAGCATGGTATGGAAGCAAGACAAACTAGCAAAGAAGAATTGTGACCCCAACTGCCAGATGGAAGGAGGAGGAAATGCACTCACCTACTGTGAAAATTCACTTACATTGAGACGCAGGAGAGAAAAGTGCTACTAACACCAGCTCTGAGGTCAGATAGAAAATAATTTGACACTAGTTGTGCAGATTTGACACACCAGTTGACCTCTCTGAGACTCAGTTTCTTTGTCTTTAAAATGGGCTCAAACTGTTTTGAGGATGAAATGAAGTCGTGTGTGTAACACTTAGCATAATGCCTAGACTGAAGCAAGTTCTCAATAAAAGTCAGTTGTATTTATTGTTAGGAATTAGCTGAAAACAACAACATTTATTGTTATGGAGTGTCCTTTTTCTCAGAAGGCTGGAGAAGGAAAAGGGGAGTAGAGGGCACTGTAAACAGCCTGGCTAATTGTGGGTTACCCTGCCTAGCAGTCATAAGATAGTATTCATATTTTGGAGCTGAGCACTGCTAAATATGGAAGCAACTCCTGAATAATTAAGATACAACTGCGGAATCTGACCTAGGTGCCTTTGTTTTGTGTTGCAGATTTTTCTCTCTTGACTTCTCTGAGAGAAGATTGCAGTGTCTCCTGACACACCAGGGGGAATGCCGCAGAACAGAAGGAGTGAACTTCAGTACTGTAACCAGGCTGGTACTCTAACACCAGCTTTGCACCTTAGTGGCAGCATGAAGCACTTTGTTAGAGTCCCAAATTAGACTCTAGTTAGATGTCTCAGCCATCCCCCATCTCTCACATGGTGGCTGTCTTTATTGAGGGGCGAAGGGAAATTCTCCTAAGAAATATAAAGCCCTTCTGGGGTTACCTTCTAAAAAGCATCCAGAAGTGGGTGAGCCCACCCTTGGGATTCTTTCTTCACCCAGTTGGCTCCTCCTCCTTCAAGAATTTTTGGGGACAGGATGAAAGAACTCAAGGCTCCGGGTTTACCCACCACAACTTTGCAATCTCACTTTTGCCATAATGGTCTCCTTATGCCTCCACTCTGAAATGACCAGGACTCTATGTTTTTTTCTCCTCTCACTCCTCCTCTTTTCTCTTCAATATAATCTCTCTTTATTAAGAACTTACTGTATGCTAGGAACTATGCTATATACCCATACTATATCTCATTTAATTCTTACATATCCCGGTGAAGGAGGCAGTCTTATGAATCCCATTTTATATATGAGAAAACCAAGGCATAGTTAAGCAAATTGTCCAGGGTCATCTAGTTAAAAACTGGCAGAGTCAAGATTCAGGCTCAGGTCTTTTTGATGCCCAAACATATATACTTTACCTTTAAAAGTGTGGCTCATGGATGCCTGGGGTTTCCTAGGTCCTTTACAGGGTTCTGTGAGATCAAAACCATTTTCATGATGCTATTTACCTTTTTCACTGTGTTGACATTTACACTGATGGCACACCATCAACAATGGGTAAAACTGTAAACTGCTTAGCCCAAATCAAGGCCGTGGCACCAAACTTTAATACTGAACATTATATTTTTTTACTAGAATGCAATTTTTTATTGTAGAATTTTTTATTGTAGAATAAAAAAATCACTTTTACTCAAGAATGCCCTGATGTGGCAGTAAAAATATTAATTTTCTTAAATCTTGACCTTTGAGTACATGCCTATTTAATATTCTGTGTAATAAAATGGGAAGTATGCAAAAACAGTTTATGCTAAATATGTTCATCTTGAGGAAAAGCACATGTGCACTTGAGTTGCAAGCTGAACTAGCCACTTTCTTAATAAAACACCCGTTTACTTGAAATGATGAGTGATAGACAATTTATGACTAACCAGACTTGAGTATTTGGAAAATATTTTCTTACAGATAAACAAAGTGAGACTGTCACTTCAGGGAAAATGACTGACAGTATTTGTTGCCATAGATAAGACTGAAGTTTTTAAGCATATTAGAATTTGTGAAAATTTGTATTCCTATTGTATCAGTCACGATCTAGTCAGGAGAGAAAAACCACCTCGCATATAAATAGGGAAGGTTTAACATAAAGAATGAACTATTTGCAAGAATAAAAGAGAATTCTAAAGAACACCGTAAGACTAAGGGAGAGTTCCAATAAAGGAAGAAACTTGAGTGGGGGCTGGGAGTCAGAATTCACTGGAGTTGGTATCATGGTAGCCCCCTGCATGACAGGAAGCTACTCTGGGCCACAGCCCATCCACAGTCACTAGGCCAGGCCTGGCAGATAGGAAACTGCTTGTGATGGTCAATGGAATTTGCTGGAAGCTGTCATGGAGGCTGGTGAACATGCTGGGAAGCCCAGCTGTGGCACGCACAGGGTTCACCAAGAAGCCCCTCTCTGTGGTCCTAAGAGGCTGCCCCCAGGGAGGAGCTGCACTGATGGGTGAACTTTCCATAAAGCCACTCTCCATGGTGCCAAGGGAAGCTGGTAATGGGGGAGATGCCAGCTCCAATAAACATGACATCACTTAGTATCCCATGCACTGCTGGCTACCATGCACCAAGGAGAAAGCTGAGAAGATCACTGGAACCAGGAAGAAAAGCCCTTTCCTCCTCCAGTGTTCTTCCAGTGCTGTCTACTGACAAAAAGTTCCAATTGACCAGTAAGACACATTCCAGTATCACAAGCAGGAATGAAGGTAGCCTTGGAGCTGAGCAGCAATAATTTGATGACTGGCATAGTCCACCCTTTTATTTACACAACCTCTGCACACACTTGAACTTCTGTTTGACACTGAAACAACTGTCTTTCTGCGTAATGAGTTATAGCTATCCTTTGAACTAGTGAAATTCTCATCCTTTTCCTAAACAGATGTATAGTCTCAAGAGTTATTGTATCTGTTGCTGGGTATATTAACATCTCCTTAAATTTAGCCATGGTACTACTAAATAACACCTAAACAGAACATTATAAGTTAATCTCCAACAATTGCTATGTAAAATGATGATGAGGGCTCATCCTCAGCAGCCTGGCACCTCTTCCTAGGTGGTTTCCCTTGGTATCCCAGAGGAAGGCTTCCCAGGGAGCTCTCCTACATGGTGTAGCATTTCCCTGTGGGCAGCCTTACAGGAGGCACCTTCCTGGGGAGTTCCATAGGTTCCCTAGCTGGCTTACCAGTTAGCTCAACGACATTCCTGAAGAAGGCTTCCCTGTATGTTTCATTAGGTGCCTCGGCAGGGGTTTCCTGTTTTCGAGTTCCTGTTTCCCAGCCTCAGCTCATTGACTATGGTCCAGCTTGGGTCCAGGCAACCCAGAGAACTTCTCTGCCTTCCAGCAGGCTGTAATTGCACCTTCTCCAACAAGGTCTGAATCCTAGTGGCCCTTGCACTGGGAACTTCCAAATAGTTAAAAGACTTTTCTGACGCAATCTGAGGCGATATGGACAAATGTGGATTTCCAATATTGCATCATGAAATGTATCAACATTTGCAAGATCTGTATAACTCAGTGAACCAATATTTCCAGATGATCAATCCATGATGCAAAAATTCCATTTCAAGTGTAAGATAGATCAATGGATTTTAATGTAACATTATATGAAAAGGTTTCTCATTCCAAGCTGTAACCTTTAAGAAAGCACCATTTTTTGAGTTTTAATGTAATTTCCATAAATACCCACAATTATCAGAAAAGATTATTAAGCTATTCCTCCCCTTTCCAAATACATATCTGTGTGAGGCTGTATTTTTTTTTATGAACTTCAACAAAACAGCCTATCACAACAGGGTGCGTCCAGAAGCAGATACATGAATCTAGCTGGTTTCTATTAAGGCTGCCATTAAAGAGATTTGTGAATATAAAACAAGGCCACTGTTCTCACTAATTTTGTTTTGGAAAATTAAAAAACTATTGTATATATTCACGTATGATAGATGTTATTTTTAAATGAATTAACAAATATTTTGTCATTTTCTCTGTCTCTCAGGCTGGAGTGCAGTGGTGTGATCTTGGCTCACTGCAACCTCCATCTCCAGGGTTCAAGTGATTCTCCTGCCTCAACCTCCAGAGTAGCTGGGATTACAGGTGTCTGCCACCACACCCGGCTAATTTTTGTATTTTTAGTAGAGACAGGGTTTCACCATGTTGCCCAGGCTGGTCTTGAACTCCTGGCCTCAAGTGATCTGCTCACCTTAGCCTCCTAAAGAGCTGGGATTACAGGGGTAAGCACCACACCCAGCCACTTTTCTCAGTTTTAATATCTAGTACAGTAAATATCAATAGACAAAACCTACACAAACATGAGCTCTTGGGGCCTCAATATGAAGAAGTTATGAGACTAAGACTCCTGGGTGCTGCTGTTCTGGACTAGAGTAACTTTCCTTCCAAAAGTGAGGCCTGTGAGCTTGAATATGGATAACAGCTAAGGGCTGCGGCACATCAGCCACAGGGGTACCTCTGCATATGGGGCTTGAAAATTCATAGGTATTTGCATCCAGATGCCTAGAGAAGCTTCAATTCCCATCTCATTTTTACAGCACTGCACTTGCTCCCTGGCCTTTTGCCTTCTTTGATGTCACTACCTGCCTGAGCCTTTGCTGAACCTGAGCACTGGCGAGGGAGAAGTGCCTTTTGTTTTGAAGAAGCCCGGCCTGAGAGAGACATGTCGATGACTTTGTAAGAAGAGGCTTTGGTTGGATTTGGGGAGCCATTCGAAGGACACCCTATGTGAGCACCGGGACAAGCTGCTGCTCTGGGGCACATTTCTCCCCCTCGCCACCCTGGGCTGCCCATCTGTTGAACAGAGCCTGCTGCTGCTTCTCTGTTCTCCCATCTCTCTTAAACTGTGTGGTTTTCACTTTCCCCCGGTGGAGTAGAGGATCTCTGTATCTTGTCCGATTTCTTCACGCTAGACTTTGGGGAGGAGGCACACGTGCAATGAATAAAGACTGGTCACCCAGAGCTTTCAGGGAGGTGCTCACTACCCTGAGATGCCAGGAGCTCCCGAGAAGAGTGGATAGATCTAAGAAAGAACTCTCTGAATTAGAAATAAAGTACAGCAGCCGGCTGGCTTGTGTTTGCTAGTTATAACCAGGGGCAGGAGTGGCCCTAGGGAGGGTGCTTTGTGACTTAGGTGCAACTGTTTGAAACATGTCTTGTAGAGCAATGTTGGAGATGCTCACAGTCTGGCTCTCAGGACTGGGAAGACATAATGGAATCACTGAAATCTCCCAAGATTGTGCAGACCAGGTAGGTCAGGGTCTTTTCTACTCATCTCAGGCTCTTTAAGGGAGAGAGTTACCTGGGAAAGGAGGTATAGGGAAGTGCACCCAAGAATCTGCAAGAGGGTGTCCTCAAACAATAAGGAGGAAGCAGATTCCTGTGCCCATACATTACTCAAACAACAGATGCCCTTGAATGTCTTGTGGGAAATGTCACTAAGAGGAGCCCTACTACTCTGCACTTTCTGTCCCAGGTCCCAAGTTCCTTGTGAGCTCTGCCTCTGTCCCCCAGGGGAGGCTTCAGGCTGACCAGCTCAGCAGAGAGGTGAAAAGAAGAGGGAAGCCTCTTCCATCACCTTTGAGATAAAAAGAAAAAAAAAAAATAAAAGAGAGGGGGAGAAAGAGAGAGAAACAGAAAAAAATCAAAGACTAATCCTACAAATTCTCCTTTAATCTTAGAGTTTCCAGACCTAGTTTCTCTTTCATCTAGGACTTCGAAGTTATCTAGTTATTTTATGGGTAGTGAAACCACAAGGCGAAGAGAGGGTGGTGGGGGGGAGATTAAATTAATGAGCAGGTAAGCAGGTTTATTATTTCGTCTGATCCTTCCTTCCTGCTAATTTCTCTGAGCCAATTTGGGAGGCAGAGCCTATCATGTTAACTCAGAGACAGAGTATTGTATCCATGTTCTTTCTGAAGCCATTTATCTGAAGGATATTAAAGATCCAATTTACATAGACATTATGGCATTGTGAGGAGGGTGTGTGCATGTGCGCAAATGAGAGAGAGAAAGAGAGAGAGAGAGCGCTAGGGTATCCATCCAATTGGGCCTGTGTTTGTATACATGCTCAACCTCCAATGAGTGCCATCCCTCATGAGGCTCTCATAGAAGTTTGCAATCACTCAGCAAGTTAGTTCAAGAAGTCACTGGGCCTTGACACAAATCAGGCTCCAGGCAATGGCGGAAATGTTTATTAAATTTGTGCTTCAACCCTCAGGCTCCTGCATTTCCTTATTGCTCCTAGGTTCACAGTAGAGGAAATAGGGCCCTCTTGAGCTTGATATCTGCTTAATTAAATGCCTGATCGTATTGCCCCAGCCCATGCGTGTGCCTATGTAATGAGGCACAGGGTAGGATAGATGCAGAAAAGAGGTCAGATTACCAGATTAACCCTCAGCTCCTAGGTTAACCCCATCCAGTAAACAGAGAGCCCTCGATTCCCCACAAGGAAACTGCGTGACCTGGGACATTCTACATAATCTGGCAGCCGGGACTGTCATTTTAGTCACTCATGAAATGTAGATTAAAAAACACCTATTCTTCCTATGATTCTGCTTTGTTAAAAGCATTGAATGAAGAGATATACACAATAGCATGCTACAGAGAATTTAGCAGGAATGAGGGGATATGAAGCAACTACAGTGGTTTGTTGTGAAGATTCTTTCAGGAATAGCCAATGTCCCTTTGCTTATGTTGGGCTAAACAGGGAGCCTTCTGATGGATAATCTGGCCTCCTAAGCAGACTTTCTCACCAGCCCATGCCAATGGCTAGTGCCAGCGGTCCTATTAGGGATGCTGCCATTGTGAATGAGTGTGCTGTCATTCACCTCCAATGCTTCCATTCATTCATTGTGTATTAGTCTGTTTTCACTCTGCTAGTAAAGACCTACCTGCCTAAGCCTTTGCTGAGCCTGAGCACCGGTGAGGGAGAAGCGCCTTTTGTTTTGAAGAAGCCCGGCCTGAGAGACAGATGTCGATGACTTCGTAAGAAGAGGCTTTGGTTGGATTTGGGGAGCCATTCGAAGGACACCCTGGATAGATCTGAGAATGAACTCTCTGAATTAGAAATAAAGTATAGCGGCAGGCTGGCTGAGTCTGGGTCATTTATTAAGGAAAGAGGTTTAATTGACTCACAGTTACATATGGCTGGGGAGGCTTCACAATCATGGTGGAAGACAAATGAGGAGAAAAATCATGTCTTACATGGCAGCAGGCAAGAGAGCATGTGCAGGGGAATTCCCATTTATAAAACCATCAGATCTCGTGAGACTTATTCACTACCATGAAAACCGTATGGGGGGAGCTGCCCCATAATTCAATTATCTCCACCTGGCCCTGCCCTTGACATATGGGGACTATTACAATTCAAGGTGAAATTTGGGTGGGGACTCAGCGAAACCATACCACATTAGTTCTTCCATTGTTCAGCTGCCATTCATTGATGATCTGGTACAATTGTTCATAGCCTTGACTTTCCTTTAGATCACGCTGTGAAGTTATAACTCTCATGCCTGGGCCTATTCCCAGACCAATTAATTCAGAGGCTCTGAGAGTGGCTCCTAGCCACTGGTATTTTAGTAAGGCACCCTAGGCTGTTCTAATGAGTAGACAGGGTTAAAATCATTGACCTGGTATATGCCATACATTGTGCTTGTCCCAGAAGATACACAGATGAATAAGATGCTCTTAGCTCAATGCAAACCATCCCCCTAGTACTGATCACCCCTGGGAACATGGGGTGATTATATTAATATTTCTCAACTGAAAAGTTGAGACCTAAACTTTCTGATGACCCCTCTAGATGATCTTCTCCACCTGCCTTTACTCATGAGCCCAGCTTGCTGGCCTGACCCCTGCTCTTCAGAATGATAGGCAGTGCCTAAGTCCCAGGTATCACTAAGATCACCTTGGCTTCCCAGTGTGGCCTCTCTCCTGGTCCGGGCATCTCTCAGGTCACTGCCTGGAGCACTGTTGGTGAAGCTGTTTTGGTGATGGTTGGTCTGTTTTCCACCCAGGTTCTGGGCCAGATCCTCATGGAATCCGTGAGAAGACAATATTCTCAACAGCTATCTGCCTCATATTTCTTTCCTTCAGTTGCTTCCAGAAGAGTGGCTCTTTTCTTCCCTCTTGAAGCCTGGACTCTCGCTGGACCTGCAGTGAAGTTTATGGTTTGTTTCTGAAACAACTAAGCTCATTTGAAAAGGTGTAATGATGGCTATTCTTCTGTAGATGGATCCAGGTCAAGTGATGAGCTGTACCCTCTTCAGGATTTTATTATTTGATCAGGTGACACCTCCTTCAGGCAGTAATCTTTCAAAGGAGGCCATTTTCCCACACGATGCCTTTGTCCTGAAGTTTTCCAAGCCGCGGTTATGTTTGCTTCCCCAGCAGTCCTGCCCTGAGCAGCTTGCACCCTGCGTTTTTAGTTCTGTGCCTGTGACAAGTCAGGGAAGTGGTAGTAGCTTAGGTCAAGGAACAGGCTTATGGCTGAGATTAAAGTCAGGCTTCTCAATCAATTGTATCTTCCGTGACTCCCTCTTCAGAGCTGGCTGCTACAATCGGATGAGATTGTGATGTTTTATCATTCAAGTCTGTTAAGGATCTGTTTCTTTCTGCAATCAAAACTTTGTTCCTCTCTTCTCAGGGACTTAAAATACTGTCCTTGAACCGAGACGGGGCCCTTGCGCATTAAACACACTCGCAACTTCAAAGCTACGCATGTGTTGCCACAGAGGGTCCCAGGGGAACGTCAATAAGAGACGTGTGTTTGCTGTAGTACAAAGAGAAGCCTCACTTCTTGATGGAGTTGATCTGAGGGGTGGGGGTGCCAGAGGGGTTTGTTGTTTGTCTCCAAATGAAGAGAGGATTAGGGGAGGAGAGGCCTAAACTTCAGAAGGAGCTGCTGGCTACCACAGCCTCCTTCACAAGGAGGCTCATGGTCTCCTACTGGGGTAGGGGGGAGGATGATGCCAAGACCCCTGAGGCACTACCATGCCAGCTGTTTCTGTCCTTTGAGTAATCCTAAAAACACTACCATTTGTATAGCATTTTTCCATGTGCTACCTCACTTGATGCTCACACTAGCTCTGTGAGTAGGCAATGCTATTTTTTCAGTTGTCAAATGAAGAAATGGAGGCTTGAGAGGTCAAATTGCATGCCTGTGTTTGCCCAGCTAATATTAGACCTATGTTCTTTCTTCTTTCAAAAAGGTGGCAAGTTGATTTCAATACCTGATTGATTGATAGCTGTTGCCTAGAAAGAAGGCTGCGTAGAAAAGGATTTTGAGGTTGCACCTGGGCTCAGTGGGAAAGAAGGCTGCGGTTGATTGGTAAGGTCAACTTCCATTTTATCATTCAAACTGGGCCAGTTTTGAGAGTGAAAGGAACTGGATTAATCATATTGCCTGAATATCAAGTACAATCTTGAACTGTCCTGGACAAACTAGGATGTTTGACACCTCATTAAGTAATCATGTGTGGTCAAGGTATTGGGCTGGGGTGGTGGGCAGAGACCACAGTGAACATGTCAGCTCTGTCTTATTTCTGTGACTTCTATGAGGACTTCTCTTCTCATCCCATTCTCAGGGGGACTGGTTCCAGCCTTTTATTTCCCGAAAAAGTTGAGGGGAGAGGCCACAGAGCAGAGGTCATTTGATACGACCACAATCCAGACCATAACATGTCTTTCCCACTTGTGCTCACAAATCCCCACTTCCCTCATCTCCTGTGTGCATAAGGTGAATAGCTCATTTCATCAGCATTACTACAATCATCTTTAACCACTCCCTCCCCACCAGCTTGAAGGTGGTTCAAAACCCCCTTTTGTGCTTATTTGACAACCATTTATTCACTGGTGGAATTCACTGCCAGACCCACATCGATTCTTGCTCTGACTAGTTCAACAGCCTCCTTGCTCCTAACTGCCTCCTCTCTTGCCTTCTCCATTTCATTATGGTATTTCCAAAAATCTAAATCTAACTGTACTAATTTCTAAAAATTGTCTTTGATTTTTCACATCTAAAACCATTAGGTTCACGTTTCCAGCCTTCCAGGATCACCTTCCATTATTTCCCCACACAGACCATATTCTGACTTTCCCAGATTCTGATTCCCCATTTTCTGAATGCATACATGAAACAATTTTCAAGCCTCTATATCAGTGTACTGTTCCTGCTGTAGTCTCTTCTCTCACCTCTTTTTTTGCCTCATTAATGTCTATCTACTTAACCCTTAAAAGCCCACAACTCCTATTAAACCCTCCTCTTTCCCCAACCCCAAGCAGGACTAATATCTGCATTCGCATAGCATGTTTTCACTTACAGTATAGATACTGGCTTGCAGCTTTATTTCTCCTACTCAAAGGAGTTGTATGTTGTTTATTTCTAACATGGTGCCTGGCACAGTAGCCACCTAAATACTGTTTGAGAATTGAAGAGATGAATATTGCTAGACCCCTGTACAGAACTTCTTTCTTCTAAAATATTGAGGCCATCATGGAATTGCTCTTATGGCTTGGCTTCTAGGGACTGCTCTCACTAAAGAGACCAAGGAAGATGAGGAGGATGGTGCAATGAGTGGAGTAGACCAGCTTTGCCTGCTGTCCTCTGTGGATTTAAGGTAGAGGCCAGAGGGCAACAGCAGGGGCAATGTGGTTGGGGAATGGTGGAGAAGGGGTGTGCATGGCACACCTAACTTGCCAAGAATGCTCTGCTCTCTGCAGAGAAGTAGAAATTAGGGACCAGAGAGAGGAGAATGAACTGGAAAAACAAGCTCCTTTCTTTACCTTCATGTACCTTGTACTTTACCTCAAGCTTTCTCTTCTGCCCAAAAGCTGTGAGTGACCTTCTTTGCCTGACCCTAGTAGCATTCACTCCTGCCTCTCCCCTTCTTCTGTGGCACTGGCCTTGCCATCTGGATGGCTTGCTCTCCCTGACCTTCCCTTCTCAGCTCCTTCCTGGAACAACAAGCTTAGTAATGTACCTCCCTTGTTTCCACCAGCAATTTCCCCCACAGTAATGTTGCAGAGGAGTGGGGTGGGGATGGGATTGGGGGAGGAGGGTCGCCTGGACCTCAGCCTGAAATAGCAAGTTCAAGGGCTCACAGCCCCTGTGAGCTGCCCCAGCCGCATTCTGAAACCCACTTAATCCCAGCTTCTTGCTGGGTGGAGGGGCTCTGCTGCAGCTTTGCCTGGCCTCACCATTGACCCCTTGCTACGAAACTGTTTATCCGCCTTTCTCCTCTTTGCCTCGGCACATTTTGGCAGCCCAATTAGTGCCTTGCAGATAGTTTCTTGAGTCTGAGCAATCCTCCTACCCAACCTTTCCCCTACCGACTTCCCTTTCCTGCCCTTGTAGGGAGATGTTTGACAAGCTCTTTTCCATTTCATCTTCAAGCAGGCTGACATGCTCAGAAGCTCTGCTGCTGGCTTCCAAATGAAAAGCAGGTTAATGAAGGCATATTTTCCAGCTTGTTTTTAAAAGGGAAAACAAAAGAGAGAGAACAGGTATCCTAGTTAATGGTGCCTAATTGCTTCTTTTCCAAAAAGTCTTCAGCGTAAAACAGCCTAATTGAGAACTTTCTAATCTTGTGCTGAAGAGGAAGCAGGGTGGCCCCTTGCACCTCGTAACTCCCACTCATCCTTCAGACCCCGCTGGCTGCCAGCTCCTCACAGGAGCCTTCCCTGCCCCTTAGACGAAGTCAGGTGATTATACTGGACACTGTGCTGTGCAGCCTACAACATTCTGAAGGACAGAAGTGTTTATTTTGCCAGCTGCTGCAAGGGTTGTCTGTAGACAGCCCTCACCTGTCAGCCCTCTTCAGGAGTTGTCCTCATTGAAGGGCCCTCTTGTCCGAGGTCATCCCTCTTTCCTGGGGCAGGTTGCATCCAGTGATTGGCCTGTGCAAAGACATGAAAGCCTGGACCACTCATTTCGGCTTGGCACAACTTTGAAATGCCATTCTGACTTGTGGTGGCATCAGCTGAGGCTGTTAATGAGACTACATCTCAGCCCAACTTCTCCCTCTGCCCATTCTAGCTTTCTTCCTTCACACTAATCTCCACCTCAGGGTCTGCTCCCTGAGGACCCTGACCTGTAGCAGTAATCCTCCTTGGCATTGTCGTATATTCTTCCTAATCCTCCTCATCAGTGTGCAGTCATATGTTAGGTGCCCAAAAAGGTATTTTAGGAGGTGCGTAATGCAATGAGGCCATTTATGTCTTTCAATTTAGCGGAGATAGATGAATTTGATGTTTGCAGATTTCTCATGCCCTATTAATTCCTACAAAATGTGATCTACCTATCTATGCACCTATCTATTGTCATCTATCTACCTATCATCTGTCTGTCTACCCATACATCCATCTATCCATCAATCCATCCCTTCCTCCCTCCATCCATCCCTTCCTCCCTCCATCCATCCCTTCCTCCCTCCATCCATCATACACCTATCTGTAGTAGAGGCTGTAGGTGCTCCACCAAAACTCCCTTTACTGGCTGATGACCCCATGTCCCAGCTGCTGTAACTGTTGGTGCATAACAATTCACAGGTGCACCCTTTTCTGGAGTGCCGTCCTTGGCCAAATGTAAGCTGCTTCCCCATGGAGACTGTGCTCTCACCTCTCCTTCCCCAGTGGCAGACCTCAGCTGATGACTGACTGGCATGGGGTAAAAGGACAGTTCTCTTGCTTCAAGGTGAGACAAGCTCTGAGGAATTCACACTGCAGCGCTACCTGCCCATGAGATCGGATTGAAGCTAGTTGTCAGCCAAGGGCACATTCCTCATTAGCTTTTCTTTTAGTGCTGTTTTGCTTCTAATATGGTTTGGCTGTGCCCCCACCCAAATCTCACCTTGAACTGTAGCTCCCATAATTCCCACGTGTTGTGGAAGGGACCCTGTGGGAGATAACTGAATCATCGGGGTGGTTTTCCCCCATACTGTTCTCGTAGTAGTGAATAAGTCTCACGAGATCTGATGGTTTTATAAGGGGAAACTCCTTTCACTTGGCTCTCATTCTCTCCTTGCCTGCTGCTGTGTGAGACGTGGCTTTGCTTCTCCTCACCTTCTGCCAAGATTGTGAGACCTCCCCAGCCATGCGAACTGTGAGTCCATGAAACCTCTTTTTCTTTATAAATTACCCAGTATCAGGTATGTCTTTATTAGCAACGTGAGAACAGACTCATACAATTTCCCTCAATCCCCTTCTTCTGAATTTACCACCCTAATAAAAAGCTTTAACAAGGGTCCTCGTATCAGGCTCTGTTTTTTGAGGAGACTGACCTGAGACATCTGGTATTGAGCATGGTCCTAACAAACAAACAAACAAACAAACAAAAAAAGAAAAAGAAAAAAAGAATGACACAAAGTATGGGTTTCTAGAACTGGGTTGCAATGAAGCAGGCGAAGTGCTGATAGTCCCTGGCAGGCTGTAGCAGTGGGATTGCTAACATCTTTACCTAGGTGAACTGGAAAGGGGCTGTACCAGCTGGCCCAGTGTCTTGGGAATTGGGAAGATGTCTGCTAGGGCTGCCATAATATCACAGACTAGGTGGCTTAAACAACAGAAATGTGTTTTCCCATAGTTCTGGAGGATGGAAGTTTGAAAACAAGGTATCGGCAGGTTTGGTTTCTCCTGAGGCTTTCTCCTTGACTTGCAGACGGTCATCTTCTCACCGTGTCTCCAGATGACCTTTCCTCTGTGCATACATCCCTGGTGTCTCTTCCTCTTCTTGTAAGCACACCAGTCATATTGGATTAGTGCCCAACCCTTATGACTTCATTTAAACTTAGGGCCTTTAGAGAGGTGATTATCTCTAAATACAGTCACATTGGAGGTCAGGGTTTCAACATATGGATTAGGGTAGTAGGGTACAATTCAGTCCATAACAGGAGCTTAGGGAAACATCACTATACAGACTGTGGAACTGGGTGGGTTTTGCTAAACACCACTGATTTGTTGAAGAGAGAAAATGGCAGGCTCAAATCTACTAATTAACAATTTAAAGCAAAGTGCTAGGCGTTTAAAAAAACCTTCCATTCCTACAGCCAGGGACAGGCAGAGCTAGAAACCAGGCTCAGGGTGTAACTGTAGAAGTGTCAGAACTTCAAAGAAGACTGAATTCTCAGCCTAGGTGAGTCACTTATGCTGACAGTGGGGCTGTGACAGTGGGACACTGACACTTGGGATGGGAATATCTGGATAGCTGTGCTTGAGAACTAAATCTTCAGAGTCCCCTGGACCTCTTGGGCCTGCATAAATGGCCCACTGCCCCTGTTAAAATAGAAGCTCCTGCTTGCTTGAAAATGATGCAGAGACCTTACATGAGGCCTTCTAACAGGCCAGTACTTACTACCCTCTGGATTTGCCCCCATCTCCCCTTCTGGCCACCAGATCACAAATTGGGGTCAAATCTCAGCATAGCCAGACTGGGAAAGGGCTGGGCCTGCTGAGGGATTAGAGGATTCTCTCCAAAGCTGCAGGAACTGGCTACAATACAGTGGGGCCAGGAACAAGGGGTGGATCCAAAGGGCCTAGATTGGGGAGGGGCCAGAATATAAAGCTGGATAGGGAGAGTTTTCAGTGCAGGGTACTCTCCCATGACACAGGATAGAACATCCTGGTGAGGGCCCCAGGTTATGCTTCTAATGCACTGCTGAGATGGTGCTTGGAAGCTTGGAGAAAACAGTGGCCCACATTAAACAAAACAGAGTTGCCGGAACTGCCATGGCCAACTGGGCAGAAAGAGACCAAAAGGCTCAGAGAAGTGGGCATGCTAGAGTGGGCCTGTTATCTAATGCTAGGAAATCCACTCTCAAACTGTTTCTCAGGAAGGCCTGGAGATCACTCGGTTTACTAGGGTGATTAGGAATGTGTGAGTGAGGGACACCAGCGTCAGCAGAGAGGTTTGGGTAGGACTGAAGAGATCGTATTTCAGAACTGGGCTCCCTAGTAGAAATGGTAAAAATCCCAGCACAGCAGAGGCCAGGTGGTAGCACCTAAGTGTCAGAAGCGTGGTGGGTGTAATTACTGTAAGGGCAGCAAGGTTGCAACAGTGGCTAGAAGAGCCCAGACTACAGAGATTTCTGGAAATAGTATGTAAATCATGGTGTTCCTAGAGGTAAAATAGATGGGCAGCTAGCAAAGTTATTTGTGTGTGTGTGTGTGTGTGTGTGTAAATTCATAAGAGATCAATAATGAATGAACGTAAGACCACCTTCAACCTTTCTAAAGAAAGTCAAGATGTCTTGCTGGTTTCCAGAGCTGAGCCAGTTCTCAAACCCGGAGCTCATTGGCCATTGACTAAAGGGGAGGCCAAATTTCCACAAAGAGAGACCCTGCAGTGCCACAGTAAGTGGGCACAGTAGTGATTGCCCCAGTTCTATAGGTCCCCAAAGGACCTATAGTTGTTTACTGGCATAACCAGGCACTGGAAAGAGGAAATACCCAGAGCCTTTTGAGGTCTGTTGGAAACAAGTTCTGAGCTGATGCTGATACTGGGGGACACAAGCACAATGATGACACTCCTGTTAGAGAGGCCAGAGAGGGCCTGGTGATAGATGGAGTTCTGGCCCTGGCATGTCTCAAAATGGTCCACCTGGTGGTCATTTCTCTGGTTCCTGAAATATAATTGGATTGGACGTGTTTAGCAAGAGATACAACTTTACATTAGTTCTTTGACCTATAGAATAAGAACTATTGAATAGGAAAGGCCAGTAGAATGTCCTGAAAGTTTCCTCTCTTTACCAGGATAGTAAATCAAAAACAATATCACATTCCAGGGAGGATGGCAAAGATTAGTGCCACCCTAACTGGTTTAAAAGATACTGAGGAGGTGGTTCCTGTCATTGTATGGGACAGGCTGTTCCTATCCCATATAATTCACCAGTCTGGCCCCTGCAAAACCCAGATAGATTATGGCAGATGACAGTGGATGATTGCAAAGTTGACCGAATAGTAGTCCCAATTGTAGCTGTCATGCCAGTCATATATTTACTAGAGCAGGTTAACATGGCCTTGGGTAAATGGTATGTAGCTATTGATCTGGTGAATGTGTTCTTTTTTTTTAATCCATCAGCAAGAAAGATCAAATACAGTTAGTATTCATATGGAAAAGATAACAATATAAATTCATCATCTTGTCTCAGGGAGAATGATAATTCTCTGTTCATAACATAGTCCCAAGTATCCCGGACTCTCTGGACACCATGCAAAATATCAGAATGGTCCACTTTATTGATGCTATCATGTTAATTGGACCAATGAGAAGAAGCGATAAATACACTGGATGCCATTGTAAGATAGATACATGCTATCTAGAGGGTTGGTGATAAACCCCAGGGACTTAGGGTACTGCCATATCATTGAAGTTTTTAATGAGCTAATAGCCTAGGGATAGCCCCTCCCCAGGACAAGTTATTACTCCGTGTACCTCCTATCATTAAGAAATAAGCATAACAGTTATTTGGCTTCTTTGTGTTTTGGAGGCAGCATATTCCAGTCTTAGAAATTCTGCCTCAATCCCTTTATCAGGTGACACTGGAAGGCTCCTTACATGGACAGCGCAAGCTAGGTCAACCGGCTAGGCAAGTCCCTTAGACCAGCAGAAGCGCTAGCTAAATGTGAGGGGAATCTAGAGTGGGTGGAAGTAGAAGATCATGAACAGCAGTCATGGCCTTGGGCACATGCAGCAGGGCTGTGGTTCAATCTATTAACCTTTCTTTTGCACCAACCTAATATGTCTCCAAGGAAGTTGTGATCTATCAGAATTCTGAGGTTGTTGTATCTGGGTGGAGTGAACTTAGTGAAAGAAGAAAGTGGATTGGAGCTGTGCAAAGGGTGAACTGCAGTAGACACTATCGGTGCCCAACCCAGATGCTCTTTAGCCCCTGCAGATATTGGCCAGCTGGCTTGGGCGACCACAGTCCCTGCGAGTTTATCTCAGACAATAATTGACTGTCACATGTGGGTCAAAGGTCCCCAAGGTGGGGCTAACTCTGGGGTAGGGGGATTTAGAGCTCTTGGTTAGAGCTTGCCCATGGGATCAGAAGCAAGTCTAAAGCTACTTTTAGCTGAGACACATTTTCACTTAGCTCCCCATCTCTCCTGCCTTCTCCTTCCCCCTCACTCCTAAGAGTACATCCTCCAATCAATCTTCTTCAATAAATCACTTGGGCAAGAATCCCTACTCAGGATTCACTTCTAGACAATATACACACATGTGTGTGTATTTGTTATTTTTTAAACATAATACCTCTTTCTTCAACGCCACCATCCAGTGTACACCTCACAAACCCAGTTGTCACATTTGCACTCCCTGAATTGTGTTCATTGATTACGCGACCCACAGATATCTAAGCCCAATTTACTGTATGGTTTCTCATACTTCAGATTCCAATCTACATTTTTTGAAGGATGGAAAATTTTGCACTAGGAAGATTTTACTAGTTCAAACTGAGTCAGTGGAGTCACATCACATAAATGAACTTCAACTTCCTGAATTTCATCATAGAAAGTCAGACAGAGAAAGAGGGAGAGAGCCTTTTATTTACCTATTGTCCTCTCTTCCACAGCTCAAAATCAAAGAGAAATAAAAGGAATTAATTTTTTGGCTTTTGAGCTTCTGAGAACCCAGCTCTTGTAGATTTTCAAGGAGAATTTTGGCAATACCTATTTTTACCTTGCATGTTTGATTTTAAAGCAGGCTTTCCTGCTTAAGATAAAACTCAACTGTGATAAGCTATTGAATTATTCTATAACCTAGACTCTTCATTTCAGAGTAGGCTTCCCCACTTTGGTCTGGATTAGTGAAGTTTGACTACATGTGGACAGCAAATGAATTGCAAATTATATGTAAATGCGTATAAATTAGCACCAGTTATTAGAATAATTTGCATTTACAGCTCTGTAATTAGGCAGCAGCTTGGGAGAGAAGGGCAGTGGGCAGGGGACCCAGGAAGCTGGGAAGGCATCCCAGAAGTCCTGGGGTCCCCACCTCTATGTTAATGAGGCTCAGTTTTCCCTTCCCTAGGCCCCTTAGCACAAGACTTTGAGGATCTAAAACCTGTACCCTGGCTTTTGGATTTCTGGTTCTTGCTAAGATTCTTCATGGCTGCTGCTCAGGGGCTTTGGCCTCTCTGGCTCAGTGTAGCACAGTGAGAGGTCATGGGATTTTGAGCATAGAGGTCTTAGATCTATTGCTTTCAGGGTAACTTTGGCCAAATTACTCTCTGATCCTTAGTTTCCTCATCTAAAAATGGGGTTTATAACAAACACTTACCCCCAAACTATCAACCAGTACTATGGGGTTCACATGAGATTCTGTATGTGACCCTTACTAACCTTTACATGCATTTGATATAACAGCTGAGTTCATCTAACTAGCCCATGGCGGATCTGGGATTTAAAAGTAGGTTTGTCTGGGTTTAAATCACCTTTGTATCACCACGTCCCATGGCCTTAGCAGGAAGCATGCATGAAGAACAATTTATTCCCACACCATTCGCTCTCCTGGCCCTGCCTGGCCTCCTGCATCACTTGGGTGCAGGTATCTGTTGGCCAGGGATTGGCCCTTAATGCCTTTGCACCCTGTCCTTAAAATACTTCCTGGTAGAATGTGCTTTGGTGTGTGCCCAGCTCTTGGAGCCCATGTCCGTCTATAAGCTTATCTTAAGCATTTCTCTCTCTTTCCCTTTAGCCTGGAACAAGAGTAACAGCATAAAGCCCTCACCCACTTCTCTGTAGCCACCCTTAGATAACCCCCACCTTAGTTGAATGAGGGTAGCTGCAGAGGCACAGGGAGTTGGAAAGAATGTATGATGAAAACATGATCACCTATTTGCTTGTGGAATGAATCAGATAATATTTTTAAAGAAAATTTGCCACTTATTGTTATGAAAACACATATCTGTGCTCTGAACCCAGCCTGGAGGATGCTCAGAGGAGGAAAGGTACTGAGGGCTAGGGGTCATCCCCAAGCAGATACTAGAGAAAGATCACAGGATCTAGGTTAATAATCAAGTACTGGTTCCTGCTCTGGGAACTTGTAAGCCTTCTGAGCCTTCTTGTACCCTTCACAGAGTTACTGTGAGGATGAAATGGGATTTTAGATGTAAAATGAATTTGCTGTCATTTCATTATTATCAAGAACACGCAGCACAGACCAGTCAGATCAGTTCCTGACCATCCCTCCATCCCTCAACACATATGCCATGTGCCAGTGGTGGAGAACTGCTGGTCATTCTAATCATCTTTAATCATGCTGCCATCTTCCTTCAATGGCTTTTCCTGCTTCATTTGCTTGGCCAGTGTCTACTGATTAATTAATTCATTGAATAGATGGATGTTTATTGAGCACCTACTATATGCGAACCACTATGATGGACACAGGTGACACAATGGTGAACCAAATAAAGATGGTTCCTGTCCTCATGAAGGCTGTATTTTCTGAACCATTTAATACTCAGCTTAAATATGAAAGCCCTTTCTTGACATCTATTCTCCCTTAATAGTTTGAAGCACCCCTCCTTTTTGCCCTGCCAGTGTCTTAAGGTTGTCTATGCTAGTGCCTTTAACATTGCACTAACTCTTGCACATTCTACTCCCTCTCTCCTCTCTTGCCCTCTCCCTCTTCACTTTGCCTTATCTCTTTCCTTTCTTCTGCTGTCTCCCTCCGCTGGTAGCCATCTTCTTTGTCCTTCCTTGGAATTTATGAGGCCAATCCTTGAAATGAGAAGGTGACCACTTTGAAACAGATAAAAGAAAGCCCTTCTTTTCCAAGCAGATAATTAATTTGTGTCACTTGCTGGTCATGGAACATAATTGAGGCTAAGGGCTTAAGAAGGCCCTGAGAAGGAATTAGACACGTAGTCACACCAGGGGGAATGTATCACTCACTCTGCTTCCCCATCCCTGGAGGGTGAGGTTAGCGAGCCCTGCTCGAGCTGGGTGGCAAAGAGCTTCTCAGCCTATTAAGGGGCCTGGCCAGGCACAGTGTTCACTTACCGCATAGTGAGCAGAGATAGAGCTTTCTGGCACCAGAGATATGTAGTCAAAGGAACTACCACATAGTGAGCAGAGATAGAGCTTTCTGGCACCAGAGGTGTGTAGTCAAAGATGCAGAATAAGACTGAAGCCCTGGATTCAAGTCACAGGTCTGTCATTTTGCTAGCTAAATGATTCAGACACATTTCTTCTCCTCTCAAAGCCTCCAGTTCCTTGAAATCCAGGACTCCTGTGTGCTGCTCCTCCCTGGGCTGTGAGAGGCTCAGGAACTATAGTAAGCTTGGGAGGATGAGAGAAGAAAAAAGGAAAGAGATAAGGCAAAGAAGGGAATGAGAGGGCAAGAAAGGAGAGAGGGAGAAGAGTGTGCTAGAATTAGTGCAATGTTGACAGCTCAGCAAGCTGTAGACCTCAGGAAGGACCGAGTGCTCTGTGGATACTCATGGTGTCTCATCTTTGGGCGTAGTGAAAGGCTGGACACTGGAGAAGAGAGAATGTGTCCCAGAAGCTTAAAGTCTGACACTGGTCTTGGCTAAATGAAGCACGTTGCAGGCATAGGGTAACCTGAGGGTGAGATCCTGGGAGCAGAAGTGATCTCAGCATCCCCTAGTTCCGTGCCTACATCCAGCACTAACCAGCTATGAGGTCTTGGCAAGTGCTTTTTCCTTTCTTGACTCTCAGTTTCTTCATCTGCAAAATAGGCATTGGGGGTTGGAGCAAGGAAAATTGTACCCAATCATGATTTTGTAAAGCATATTCCTTGGAACATCAGTGAAAAAATGTAAGGAAAAACAAATTCCAGGGGAAAAAAGAATTCAAGGAAAAGTTTGAGAAATGCTGCATAATATATATAGATAATCAGAGTGCAGATTAGCATATTGCATCTCTTGAAAATCCTATAATAGGGAGAACTGTTTTTGTTTAACCTGGTTTGGTCCAAATTTTGCAGAATCCTTTATTAACATCCTGTGGATATTGACACTACCAGGAACATGCCTTAGGAAACAATCTTTTGGGTTGTTATCCATCAAACATTTTGTGCCTCCACATAGCTCACAGGGCAATTCCACACAGACTGGGGAGGAAAGAGAGAGTTCAACCTCACACCAAGAATTGTCCAGTGGTTAGTGCTGTGCTGTTGTAGAATGTCCTGCTGAATCTGTCTGTGAGCTCCATTCTCCTGATTATGTTTGACTATGTTAAGTGACATCCAGCCAGCTTTCCCTGAACAGGCAACACCAGACAGAGCGAGGGGTGGTGGCAGGGGACCCAGCAGATAGGGATCCCCGAGTGGGTAATTGGGAGTGCATTGCAGCTGCAGGCATGTTGCTCATATTGCAAACTAGACCCCCAAGGCATTACGTGAGCTGAGTCTTGGGGAACTGGTAGCAGGTGTGTTAACCTGATATTCTACCTGAGAATGCCAGCAAGGAGAGTGAAACTGTGCAATGCTACTCAGCATTTTCAAGAAAAATGCATTGAGCACTTAAACTGTGCCCAGTACCGCATTGATTATCGGTGGCAAAGAGGTGACTCAGACACAATCCCTGCCCATGACGTACTCTCCAGCTGGGGGAGGGAGGAAACAGGAAGCAGCATGTAAATAGGTAATAGCACCTATTCTCAAGCACTGGTGTGCAGTAACAGCCTGGGAAGTTTGTTAGAAATTCAGGCACTTGGCCTCTGCCCCAGATCTTGAGGATCAGAATCTGTAGGGTGGAACCCAGGCATCTCTATATTATGATATGTGACTAGGTTGGGGAATTACTGAATTACCTTGACAGGGTTAATGGGGAAAGCATGCACTTTGGAGTCAGAATGTCAGTGAGGTGACCCTGGACAAGTCCCCCTACCTCTCCAAGCCTGAGTTTCTTTATTGAAGATGCTTATGCATATGGAGGAGGATGACATTGGGACACCGTGTGTGAGGCACCTAGCACAGGGTCTGGCACCCCACAGTCAGGAAGTGGTGGCTATTCTTGGTACATTTATTGAAGTACAGTAGAAACAGAGAAAACAGAAAAATCACCCACTCAAGTCCACTTCCACAGGCCCTATCCCAAAAGGCAGGGAGGAGCCAGGCTGGGTTCTAGACATTTCTGGTACCAGCTGGAGCAGGGCACGCTGAGTGCCGTGCATTGCTATAAAGAGATACCATTTAATTGCAGAAGGTGACATTGGGCCCAACACTTCAGCGCTTTTTACAAGGGGGAGTTTGAGAGACTTCTGGAGTTCGGCAGAGCTGCATGGCTCTATTTAGCCAAGATCCAAATTCCTGTTACAGCAGCTCTTTTGGTCTGATTCACACATTTAGTAGCAAAGCATTCACTTCCTTACAGCAATGTTAATTTCCTGTGGGCATGCCTTATTGCCTTTGCTAGGTCCTTACGGCCAAGGTCTGAACATTTGACACCTCTTCTATCCCTCACCTAGTGCTGTGCAAACAATAGATACTCAATAAAGATTTGTGCCTAATTGATAAATGATCTGTTGCACTGGGGAGGGCAGATGTCAGCTGTGGCTGTTTTGTCTTCAATTTGGGTTCATTTCCACCTTTAAAGAGCTTGTGCATTATTATATTATCATATTATGCAAACCAAATATCCTAAAAAGACTGATAGTTAACAAACAGACTAGTAGATTAGGGATTGCCTGTGGGATTCATCCTAATCAACCAGCCTACTTATCTGCCTGTGATCAGGGCCCCGAATCTTTATCATTCAGCTGAGTGAAGCAACATACCAGGTTCCCAGAGGAGTAGAACGGGATTTCAATTACATATCCTTTTTTTTTTATCACTTCACTGAAATAACATGGGCTCCCTGGCTCTAAATTGCTAAAAACCAGTTTAAGTTAAGGAGACAAATAGACACTAATTACAGAGCAAAGAGGAGTCCAACGCACCAAGGCGCTTGGCTGAGATGCCTTCCGTCACTTCCTCCAATGTGAAGCTGGAAGAAATTGAAGTCTCCTCCTCTCCTGCTTTCCCACTCTCAGGAACCCCTCCCCTCAAGGGGTAGGAGTTTGGGGGGCGGGGTACAAAAGAGCCATCTGTGGAGAGAAGTTTGGATGTTCCTCTTTTAGCCCTGGCAAGCTATTAACTTGAAGACCATGGCATCTGTTTCTTTTGTATAATAATCTGTGTCGTTGTCTACATACTTATCTATTTAGAGGCACCCTCAAATCCTAATCAGTACTGCAGCTTCCCAGTGAAAAGAGTAATAATGCATAGGCATTAGGTGACCTGAATCCTGCCTGTTCCATGATCAAATGGTTACGTGACCTTCACCTTGGACAAGTCACTTCACCACTTGGGCTTCAGTTTCCTCCTTTGTACATGACGAGCCGGTCAATATTTGAACAGCTCTACAGGGGGGAAAAGCCCTTATTTGTAGCTTTTGCCAATTTCCTTGGTGTAAATACTCCTACCATGGCTGATTTCAACCTGCCACCCTGAAGTTACTGAACCTGGAGTCGAGAAGAAAGGCACACGATCCACTCTCCGGGGGCTGGTGTGAGACGGCTTCTGCAACCACCGGCTGAGATCTCTTCCAGCTCTTACATCAAAAGATAATGTGATGGCCATACAGAGCTCGTTTAGTCTCTCTGCCTTTCTGGGTTAGATACATATCTCCACTTCTTAAAGGGGAAATTAATTGGTGGGTAACAAGAAAATAACCTCATTTCTGTCCCTTTCAGACATGGGGGAAGAGTAAAGAAAGCAATATTTTCAACATGAGATTAAAAAAATACACGATTTCATTCATTATTTATATCAGTATTTAATGAATATGTAATAACGTTTATTAATGTAATAATCACATTCAAACCTTCGTTGAATAAAAAAAATTCTGCTTTTTTGCCTTTGTGAAGAGAAGGTGGAACATTTATTGCATACAAAGGGAGTTTGACAAAACACTTTCCCCCCATCTGTCACACCCAAGTCCACATCAGCAAATGCTTGGTGGCTGAGCACTGACAAAACTCCTTGGCCATGGAGGTTTTCCCTTTTCGCAAAAGGCAGAGTTCTGGCAGTCAGGCACTGAGTACTAACCCGGCCATTCAAGATTCTCCCAACACACCCCATGTTGCCTGTCCCTCCAAGTATTTGCCCATTTCAAATGCCTCATCCTCCAGCTTTACTGCAGGTCCTTCCCTACCTTCTAGAGCATCTTCCTCTGACCCACCATGGCACTTTGACCTTTCTTAGGGCACGTGTCTTATCCTGCCTTGACTGCAGTCATTAGTGCATTTGTCCTATTGCTAACCAGATTGTGAGCATCTTGAAGGAAGAGGTTAGGTCTTATTAATCATTTTTTTAATTTCCTGCAGTGTGCTTAATAAATGCTTTTGGAATTTTAATTGAATTTGTATGACTAGAAGGTGATGTCATTCCATAATCTAAAGAGTTCTTTAAAAAATGAGTTCTGAAGTTACATTCTATTGAAGAATATGCAGGATAACAGTAGCCAGAAATGTTGCTGTGCAGAAGAATAGCAGACAACAAAACTCCTAGGATGCTTTGTGGGATGCCAAAAAATACTCCCCACCTCACATACAGTGGTTTGTTTGACATCTGACATTACTTATTTCAAATAAGTATCCATCCATATACACATTTGTTAATCTTATAATTGAAATCAATTCAACAAGATATTTTCAACATCATCTTCTCTAGGCACATATAACATTCTAGGTGGCATGGGACATATGGAAGTGGTACAGTATAGTCTCTGCCCTCAGGGAGCTTGGAGCTGGGGAGGTGAGCAAGATCAATATCCCTGACATATAAGTAAGTGGTCCAGGGGTAGTTAGATAAGTGGTCCAGGGGTAGTTAGATAATACTGGACTTAAACCTTGAAAGATGAAGTTGAATTTAAGTAAGAAGAGGAAAGAGAGAAGGAGATAGAAACAGAGAAGCATAGGAGAAGAAATAAAGGAAGGAAAATAAAGGAAGGAAAACAAAGGTATTTTAGGATGCGAAGGGGAAGATGTGGATGTGGTGGGGGTACAGCGTCATGGGGAGGGGTGTTGACTGGCTGGTGTGAGGCTTTCGTGTTGGGAGATAGTATCATAGGTTCGCCTGAGAACTAAAAGATGTAAGGCCTTGAACCCCTGTTGAGCTTGGATTTTAAGAAGCACTGGGAAGCCACCACAAGCTTCAGGATGAGCAAGTAGCACCATAAGGACAGACGCTGGAAGACAAGCACCGGAGCCAGACAGCATTGGCCAGCTGAGGTCAGAAGCCTCCAGTGGGACTAGTTGGGAGAACTAGAGATTCCCGGCTTCATGATGGCAGTGAGGATGGAATGGAAGAGATGGGGGGAAGGAGGGAGAAGGAAGCATCAACACAATTTGGGCACTGGTCAAGCTATTTGACAGCGAGTCACAGAGTAGAGTAAAAGGTGATGGGTGGGTAGCTGTTTAAAAGATGCTTGGGGTGGGAATTAGAAATGAACCTCAAAGTCATTGAGAAACCCAGGAAGATCTGTGGGGCCAGCTCCTCTTTCTCTGTCTTTTTCTTCTCTTGGACTGCAAGGTTGATCTCTCTCTCTCTCTCCAGTTCCTAGAATCAATCCTTCTCCCTCCATGGCTATTCCACTCTCTTCTCTCTTCCATTGCCTTTCGATGATCACTTACTTTTTTCTCTCTCTCAATAATTCCAGCTTTTCCAGATCAACCATGACCCCACAGCCCGCCCACTGCTAAGTGACTCAGCTGCTCAATATGCCCCTCTTCATACTTCCACCAGAGGGGATCTGATTGACTCAGTGTTCGCACCTGTTACATTATGGGAACAGCCACCAGGTCTTGGCTCAGGTGCCATCTCCTAGTCCCATCTGCTATGGTCTGATGGTGGTGGTGACGATGCTGTGGGGCCAGAATCTGGGTCACATTATGGAAAAAGCCAGGTACTGTTAGGCAGGGCCTCAGAAAAGGCTGTAGGTGGGGAGCATCATGACTATTATCTCTACATAGTTTTGCATTTAGGGTATAAAGATAATGATGGAGTCAAAATGACTAAAAATTCATGAAACTGGCTAGCTGGAAGAATAGAGTGGCAGTGACAAGAAAATAGAAAAATGTAGCAGGAAAGCAGGGTGGGAACAAGCAAGTGATATGTTCATTTAGGGCTAAGTTGAATTTTACTTATTCATTTAGCAAATGTTTATCACCTGTCTACCATGTGCCAAGGCGTGTGCTAGGTGGGGACTGAGGAATTAATAGACTTAAATATTGAATACGTCAACTGAATAAATTAAATTACAATGATACCTACCATCTGTGAAGCTCCTATAGTGTACAATGTGCTTTTTTTTTTTTTTTTTTTTTTTTTTTTTTTTTTTTTTGAGATGGAGTCTTGCTCTGTCACCCAGGCTAGAGTGCAATGGCATGATTTTGGCCCACTGCAACTTCCACCTCCCGGGTTCAAGTGATTCTCCTGCCTCAGCCTCCCGAGTAGCTCGGATTACAGGCATGTGCCACCTCACCTGGCTGATTTTTGTATTTTTAGTAGAGACGGGGTTTCACCATGTTGGTCAGGCTCGTCTCAAACTCCTGACCTCAGGTGATCTACCTGCCTTGGCCTCCCAAAGTGTTGGGATTACAGATGTGAGCTACCGTGCCTGGCCACTATGTGCTTTTGATATACTATCTCTTTTAGCCCTCACAACCATCTGATGAAGAAGATATTAATTTCATTTTATAGTTGAGGACACTGAGGTTGGTGAGATTTGAACTTGAGTCTCCCTGATGACAATGCCCAGGTGCTGTACACTGGATTTTATGAGGACAGTGGATCTGGAGCTCCAGAGAAAGGTCAGGGCTGTGGATGGATATTTGGAATTCATCTTCATAAAAGTGTTAAACACATTCAGGAGAATGAATTTATTCTCTAAAAGAAGAAACTCAGATTTTCCTTTGAGGGGAAACCTATGTTTAAGGGGTAGAAAGAAGAAGAGGAGCCTGCACTCGATACATAAGAGCAGCAAGAGACTTAGCAGGGGAATGAGGATAGTGCAGAACCACCTGGGAGGGGAGTTCCAGAAGGAAGGGCAGCTGCTGGTGTCAGTGCCATAGATTCAGGAGACTGAAGACAGAGGAGACAGGCTCCAGATCATGTTGTTGTGAGGATTCAGGTGACCTCATGGATTGGATGAGTCACTGAGGAACCATCTGGGCTGGCCAATGGCTACAGTTTTGGGGTCGATGAGATATCAGTGGACACCATTACAGATATGGTAGAAGGAAGAGTCTCACAGTGGTTTCCAAGTGTGGTCCCCGGACCTGCAGCATCAACATCACCTGGAAACCCATTAGAAAAGCAAACCCAGCTGTGGGCCCAGCAAGTTGTAGTTTAACAAGCCCTTCAGGTGATTCTGATGCACTCTCAGGATTGAAAAGCACTGGTCTGGGAAAGACACAGTCTCCTCAGACCTGAATGTCACATCATTCCAGGTGTATACTTTGGGAGGTACACAGACCCACTGTAGCACCTTCAGATGGTGAGAAGGAAGGCCAATTAAAAGAATGTCCAAAGAAAGGAGTACTCATCATGAGATAAAACACCAGCAGAGGAATGAAAGCTGCTTCAAACAGGTATGGACTTTGAATATGAACCAGGCACGGTACTTGGCACAGGGGATGGTGTGAGCAAGGCAAAGTTCCTGCTTTTACAGAGCTGACACTCCATTTGGGGAGGCATATAAACATACAAGAAGACCTCAGGTAGTCAGGGTGTGTAATAACAATAAAACATCGTGATGTAGTAGGAAAGGCTGGAAGTCTGCTCCAGTCAGAGAAGGACCTGAAGAGTAAGTGACATTTGAGTGAAATCTGAATGCATCAAAGAGCAAGCCACAGGAAGGAACAGCAGAGGGAAGAGGGGTCTTGGTGGCAGGAGCTGCAAGTACAAAGATCCTGATTCAGGAACAGGCTTGACTTGTTCAAGGAATAGACAAATCCAGTGTGGCTGGAGGCTGGTCAGGGTGGTTCTTACATGGGCAGCGCCATCTAAGATAGGGTCATATAGTCCAGAGTAAGGGTTTTAGACTTATGGTAAGTTCAAGATAGGAAGTCTATGGAGGATTTTAATAAGGAGAGGGACACGATGAAATTTCTATTTTCTATTCCAAAATGCAGGAACAACCCAAATGCCCATCAACGGGTGAATGAGTAAACAGTATTGGTATATCCATACAATGGAATATTATTCAGCTATAAAAAGGAATGTAACTCTGATATAGGTTGACATGAATGAACCTTGAAAACATGATGCTAAGTGAAATAGACACAAAAAGAATACTGTATGATTTCACTTAAATGAGGTGCATAGTGTAGTCACATTCAGAGACACAAAAAGTATATCAGAGGTTAAAAGGGGCTGAGGAGAGAAATGGAGTAGGGGAGTTACTACTTAATGATTATAAACCTTTAGTGTGGAGTAATGCAAAAGTTCTGGAAATTGCCTGTAGTGGTTGCGTAACAATGGGGAGGTACTTACTGAATTGTACACTTAAAAATAGGTAAAGTAGTAAATTTTATGTTATATCTAGCATACCACAATAAAAATGTATTACACATAAGTTACTCTGGCTGCTGTGTGGAGAACTGGTTGTGGGGTGTCATGGGTGAAGAAGCAGGAAGACCAATGGGGCTGTTGTGTGATCTTGTTCAGATGCTGATGCCTGGGCAGAGGAGTGCCAGCTGAGGTGGAGAGAAGGGGTGGATTGGAAGCCAAGAGCTGATTGGATGAGTTATGCCTGAATGAGTTGAAGAAGGGAGGGTCTCGTGTGATCCCCAAAGTCTTTTCTTTTTTTTTTTTTCTTCCTTTTTGTGGAGAACGAGGTCTCGCTATATTGCCCAGGCAGGTCTCGAATTCCTGTGCTCAAGCTATCCTCCCGCCTTTGCCTCCCTGAGAGCTGGGATTACAGGCGTGAGCCACCGCGCCTGGCCCCAAGGTCTTTTCTTGAGACACAAAGTGCGTGGTGGTGTCCTGATATTTTAGGGGAAACAGCTGAAGTGCTGTCAGCTGATATTTTAGGGGAAACAGCTGAAGAAATATTATGCTTGCTTAGTGCCACACAAGGGGCGGATGGGACTGTAAGGAGACAGGTTTGGGCTCAATATTAAAAAATAAAAAATTCTTTCAAATTGAGCCATTCTGAGCATGGTTGAGGGCCTGTAAGAGCAGGGGATGAGACCCTCCTTAGAGAGGCCACCATGGAGAGGAGACTAGGACTAGGTGATCTTCCTAGTGGGTTCTCAACAACCCTCAGATTCCTTTATCCCAAGTCTTTGGAAGCCTTTGGAAATGGGATTTCTGTTGCAGGTTGAGGCAGAAGTCAGATTACAGAGGTGGGTGGTGAGGAAATGAGATAGTGACTGGAGGCCGCTAATTTGAGATAATTGTCAAGAATATTGGAGCCAGGAAAGCCAACAGGGTTAAATAGGGTTTTTCTGTTTTCTTTTTCATTCTCCTTCCCTCCCTCCCTCCCTTCTTTTTTCCCCCTTCCCTCCCTCCCTTCTTTTTTCCCCCTTCCCTCCCTCCCTCCCTTTTTCCCCCCTTCCCTCCCTCCCTCCCTTTTTCCCCCCTTCCCTCCCTCCCTCCCTTTTTCCCCCCTTCCCTCTTTTCTGAGATGGAGGAAAATGAGCTCTCACTGTTTCCTAAGAGGTCCCTGGGAGCGAGATAACATAAGGATGGCTGGTCATTTTCGGTTAGAATTGGGACCCATGGAACAATTCTTTCCTTCTAAGCTGGGTCCCAGCTCCATGTTCCTGCAGCCACCGCAGCGATTCTGACATACCATCACAGACAGCCTCCGTGGCTCAAATCACTTCCCGCTGTGCACCCATAACACACAGATTGGAGGTAACTTTACTCTAGAGAACCAATTAGCACAGACCCAGGCTGGGTAATTACAGTTTGATAAGATCCTTGCAGCCGATATCCAGGGCAGATAAAGCGCTAGGAAGCCATTTCTCAGCAGGACTTGGGGGGAAACACAATGCAACTCACCTTCCTCCTTCCCTTCCCTGCCCTTGGACCCCACCCCTGTCTCTCTCAAACTTTAAACTGGCCCCAGAGAGGAAGGGAATGAAGGGGATTAGAAAAAAGTCACTCAGAGGCTCTGGAGTGGGCAGCTTTTCCTCTCCTAGGCTAGGCCCACTGCCGGGGCCTGCTTTCCTTTCAGCCCTAAGAGGTCGCTGTTACTCAAAGCTGGGGAGATGGTACCAACTAACTAGAAGGAAAACTAAGGGCTTCCACCCTGAGTGGCAGATAAGGAAAGGGATGCCCCATATATGCCATCTGGATAGACAGGCAGATGCCACAGTGCTGCTCAGGGAGGCCAGGGCCACCCTCCACAGCCCCTCAGGCCCTCCAGGGTCTCTTGTCTCCTTCTCTGCCGTTCCCTTTGGACTTGCGCAGGGGTGGCTGCTGTGTGCAAAGCCATTTCTCTTCTGCCTCCTATTCTAAGCCATCTTTTTGTCTACCTGAACCTCACCAACCACCCCTCACTGGCTTCCCCAGAACCACTGGGGCTCTCTTTAATCCACGGTCTACACTGCAGCCAGAGGGATTGTTTCCAATGCAAATCTGATTCTGTCGTTCTCATACTTAAAAATCCTTCCATGGCTCCACTACCATTGAGATCATATGCAAACATGGCCTTGGCATGGCTGAATTTTTTTCCTTCAAAATTTTCAGTAACAAAGCACTGCAGATCCTGTTGAAATTCACTGCCTGCCATCTCCACTCTCATTTTCTTTTTTGAGCTCTTTAGTGGTGAACTTTTCTTTTGTGACTTTACATTTCACTTTTCAAATTAGCCAGTGCTGAAGTTGACTTAATTTTTGCCATAAAGTTCTATGAGTCTTAACACGCATAGGATGTATATACTGCCATCACAATCAGAACATGAAACAATTCCATCACCCCCCAGACTCCCTGGTGCTGTCCCTTTGTAGTGACACTGTGCCCCCCTTCCCTAGCCCCTAACATGCACTGATCTGCTCTCCACCACTATAGCTTTCTTTTAAAAATGTGATAGAAATGGAATCATACAGTATGTAACCTCTGAGAGTCCTCCAGCTGTTGCATACGTCAGCAGTTTCTCTTTTTTATGGCCGAGTAGTATTCCATCGCATGAATGAAACATGCAATGAAATACTATTTTGTTTATCCACTGTCTTGTTGGCACGGCCCCTTTGTCTCCTGACATTTGTACATGTTGTTCCTTCTTCCAGGGATATTCCCTATCTCCTCCTCTTTGCCTACCAAATGTATTGTCTCTGTTCAGAGATCAGTTTGTATGCCTCTTCCCCAGGAACATCCCTCAGACTCTAGACAGAATTAAGTCCTCCATACTAGGTGCTCCTACTCACTCAGTTTCTTTCTTGAACCACATCCTCACACTTCAGGGTAGGTTTTGGTTAAATTGCCTGTCTTCTCCACCATTCTGTGAGTACCGTGAGGGCAAATGTGCTGTTCCCTGCTACGTTTCCATCACCTGGCAAGTCCCAACATATACTTGTTGAATTAATGAACATTATTTGCTTTCGTATCCCAGGACCTAGTATTGTAGTAAACATTCAGCAAATCACAATGCATGTCTGACGAATTAATAAAGAGATGTCTTTGGTGTCCATTTCTTAATTGATACATACATTCATTTGTTTTGTTTACACTGATCAGACCACTTTGTCAATCTTTCTGTATATTCTGAGCCACCGCTTTTTTTTTTTTTTTACAGAGTTGCAAAAACAAATTGAGATAGTTTGTAATAATGACATACTACAATAAGATACAAATAGAGATTGATGATTGGGATGAAGCGAAATAAAGGAGGAATAAGAATAGGAGACCTGAGCTAGAACACAGAAATTCATGTCATAAAGTCTGAGCTTCCTAGCAACCAAAGACAAAGGGGAAGCCATCAGTAGCAAATTTGGCATTGTCTATTAGTGAAAATTATACCAGTTTCTCTGGAGTAGCTGAAGCTAAGGGAAGTTGCCCATGTGGAACTTCAAAAAGGGACATCTAGATCTAATAGGCAATTTTTAAAGTGCCATTTTGACATTAAATGTAATAGCTAGACTCGTGGCTTTCCTTGAAGGATTTCTTCAGTGCAAACTTAAAACAGTATGCCTAAACACAAGTTAGGAAATCTGCTTCCACAAGGAGCGAAAACCATTTGGTCCAAATATACAGCACTGATCGTCGGGCTTGATCCAGAGATAAAATCGAGTGTGCCTATAGGAGTAGATGGGCTACATGTCCTTCAGATAATCCTCCATGAATAATATTTCTTGCACCTGGGCTTTTCAAACAGCCAGCAGCTGAAAATTGGAGTTTGTTTCCCAGTGAGGGTATAGAGGATCCTCTTGTGACATCAAGCCCCTTAACCCAGGCTGTTGCCTGAGCCGATTGCCATTTCCCTGGGTCTGCTGAGTCACCAACATAATCATTTAAGGTCATAGAAGAGAAAATGAGGTCTCCCCTGTCCACTTCCACACCCCAGGTATATGCATTATCAAGAATTTGGTAATGTGTGTAATGTATATACCTGGGGCGTGGAAGAATTTGGTTCGGTGTTAGGAGAATTTGGACAACAGAACTTTAGGAGAATCCCAGATCCTGAGATGAAACATGTCGAAGACAATGTATCAGCTAATATTTGGATACAGAATGTTCCCATTTACACAGTTTTTTCATTGGTGTTCACAAATGCAGGGCAGGAGGTAGGCTGCGCAGGGCTTACCATCCCTCCCATTGTACAGGTGACAAACAGATACTTAAGAGGGTAAATGAGTCTCTCAGCATAATGTGTCAGAACTGAGACACTAGTTTCCCTGGACTCAAATCCTGTGTTCTTTGCACTTCCCATTTAAAATATTAACATACTAGAATACTACATGCTAATGTAGTATAATGATTTCCTAGAACAATAACAGGCAGAGGTGACTTTTATCTTTAGATCAAGAATAAGGAGTTTCCAACTATAATAAAAGGGATTTGGATTAGGCATTAGAAAGATATCTTCCTGGCCACTCTCCATTTACATCTCCATCCTACCTTAAATCTCTATCAGGGAGAGATGTGAGTCATAAGAACAGGCCACTGAGGGAGATTAAAATTTTCCCACTTATAACCTTTAAAAATGTGGGTACTGCTCTTGATCAGGAAACAATTTTGGGGTTGTCCTATTTAGAGACACCCATATCTCCCTTGAGCTTTCTTTTGCCTTCCTTCCTATCCTCCATAGCCAAGCCTGGGCATCAATCTGGGACACCTGCCAGTCATTTATCTATCCACTCAGCAATATGTGCTGTGCTGGACCATAACTATATCAAAGTCTCAGTAGGAGATATGTTTCCCCTCAGACAGTCCAGATAAAGAGGCTCCAAGGAAGGAACTAGTTACAAAGGTATGAGCAGGCTAAGGGACCAAAAAGGCATGGCAAAGGATCAGAAACCTGCAATATCAAGACAGCCAGGGGAAATGGAGCTACTGGAACCCATGAGCACTGGAATCATGGAAGAGAGGCTGTTTGGCAAGAGCTGTAGCAGCTGTAGCTGTAGAAGGACCCTCCTGCCAGATCCACAGTGTTAAAGCAGGGAAGGAGTGGCCTCTGATGCTCACACTGGACACACCCAACAAGGAACCAGCCATCAAGACAGCGTGGGAGGTGCAATTGGCAGAGGTCAGCCTCCTGGGGCCACAGCAGGTTGCAGAAGACTGGAGCATGGACTGGAGGGGGCAGAGGGCAAATGGAGAATAGACAGCTCAGTAGGAACCAAAGCCACACAGTCCCCGCCCTCCTCTAGCTTTCATTCTAATGAGGCAGCCAGATAATAGATATTTACACACAAAGGATATGTTGCAATAACAGCAGTGATGCGTGCTACGAAGAAAAACAGAGCAGCGAGAGCTGGAAGTGGGAAGGGGAGCTATTTTAGATGCAACGGTCAGGGAGGCCTCTGAGGAGGTGATATTGTGCAGAGAACTGAATGATGTGAGGGACTGGCAGTCAGATTCCAGCGAGGGGAGATAACCTCATTAGGTAAAAGGGGGATAAAGTGAAGGCTGGCTCTTCAGAGTGTCCCCCACCCCCAGAGCTGAGGGCAGAGCCTGGACCCACTCATATCCCCCAGCCCCAATGCGCGATGCAGAAACTCTAGAAGAGGACAAAGGGAGAAATGCCACCAAAGGTGTGCCCGACATCACTGGTGACGAGCGTGAGAGAGCCCAGAGCTCCCATCTCAGTTGGCTCGGCTCACACGCTGCACACACAGCTCCCCACACAACCATAGCAACAGATTCATTCTGAATGAGGCGGAAGCGTGTCAGTGCTGTGCGGGGGTTTCAGAGCTTACTCAGCGAGAGACAAGTGTGGGAAAGGAAGGCCGCTGTTACCAATTGCTAGGCAGTGACCCAGAAAATGCTTCAGACTCCCGTGGCTGCTCCCCAAGAGTTGGAAGAGAGTGGCAGCTGGTGGACAGGTGGTGGAGCACCCACACTCAGCGATGGTTGTTCTCCACAGTGGTCTGGGGCTCAGGAGTGGGCTATAAATGGCATTGTGAGGGATTCACACCCACCTCCCCCTAACTCAGAGACAGTTTCTCTCTTTCTGTCTGTCTCTCTCTCTCTCTCACACACACACACACACACACACACACACACACACCCCTAGAAGTGCAGGATTCCATAAGAGCATGTAGCAGAAACACAAAACAAGTACATAGTTGTTCCAGGAAGGCTTCCTGGAAGAAGTGGCATGTAAGCTGAGACCAGAAAGCAGATGAGTTAGCTGAGCAAAGAGAAGGTGCAGAAACATTCCAGGCAGAGGGAACAATGTGCAGAGGCTCAGAAATGAGAGAGAGAGCAAGCTGGCCCAGGATTGGGAACCAACAGAAGTTCAGAATGGCTAGAACAGAAAGTGGGAGAGATTCTGGAACAGATGCGGCTGGTGGGGGGGTCATCCACATTCTCCTTCTGGTCCCTCCTGTGAGCCCTCGACTGCGAAGGTGACACTCTTATTTCCAGAGCAGTGTACAATTTGCAAAGCGCTTCTGTGTCTATTTTTCATCAGTTTCTTTGTCACACTCATGATGGACAGCAGGGCTGGGACTGTGAACATGGGTGAGAACAGGGGCTTTGTGACATATGGCAACTTGTTCAAAGGCACACAGCTAAGGGTCAGCAGCAACACATTGCACTCCTGACTCCTGCTCTGATACTTGCCTCACTGGAACCGTCATCCCCTCTCATGTGGCAAATGCAGCTGGGTATGTGGTCAGTGCAACCTGTACTTCTACAGCCACCAGCCTGCAGGCTGGACCCCATTAGAGTGAAGAACGGAACCCCTGCTAGCCAGCCTCAGGTACATGCTCTGGGCATGCGCATGCGTGAGTGTGAGCATACTCAGCCTCCAGGGGGCCCTGCCTGGCACTAGATTCTGTTGTTGAAGCTTTGGTTTCTGAGTCCCATCCTGCTCCCCAACTTGGGCCAGGGGGTCCCTGGACAGAACCTCCAGCACTGTTTCCAAGGCACTTTTTCTCCTCCTAAGACGAGGTTGCAAGTCCTCTAGTCTTAGCGTTTTGTTTCGTTGTGGCTTTGCTCTCTGGCATTTTCCACGTCACCCAACTGCCTTTCATGCCTCACTTCCGCGTGGTTGTTTCACGCCTGCATCTTTTCTATCATGTTCCTTCTCCCTTTGTTCTGGGGCTTCTGTGATCTGCCCTGAGTGCTCCATCCTTTTGCAGGCTCTGCCTCCTTTCCCTCCCTCCTGTGCTAGACTGCCCAGCCTCTCTGTTCCTCCTACTCCTTCCTCTCCATCTCCATCCCCTCTGGGCCAGCCATCCTCCTATTTCTACAGCAATACCTCCCTAGAGAGAGATGCCCCAGACCCTAGAAGAGCTGGCCTGGGGGGCTTGAACGTGCTTCCCAGAACTGTGCTTCAGGGAGTCCAGTGGATGACGAGGCATCACGACTCCACTGCCTTTGAAGGGGAGGGGAGGAGAAGGGAGGCGCACACAGACTGAAGGAAAGAGCGGCTATTAGTCACCAGGAGGAGAGAAAGAAAAGGAATTGGTCCAGCAGCAGGGGGTCCGACAAAGCTCACACAGCCCAAATCAGCCCTGAATTTAATAAGGGGATGGGAATTAGAAGCAGGCAGGGAAAGGCATTGCTGCTGGCCCAGCTTCTCCCCTCCTGCAGCCCAAGGGGAGAAAAAAAGGTGAGCCTGCAGGCACCTGGGGTAGATACCTCTTTGTGTCTTTGAAAGCTGAGGGGAAGAATAATGGGAGGCAGAGAGAACAGATAGAGGCAGGAGAGAAAGGGACAAATAGCTGCTCACATTCCTTCTGTGCTTTATAGGGGCTTCAAACATCCCATATGCATCCCCGTGAAACAGCACAGAATGCAGCGTCCTTTGTAGCTGAGTGCTTTTCCTTCTGCCCAATTATTTCCCTTTAACATAGTTCGGTGACAGGAACAAATATTTGAATAAATTCAATAATAGTGGTTGCCACCTCTAGGTATCAGGCCCTAGGTAGGTGCCAGGGATCAGCGATGAATAATGCATGGTTCATGCCCCGAAGATGGGCACAGTCTAGAAAGAGACAAAGACAGTTACAGTAACAATTCAATCCAGTTGACCATACATGCAAAGTCCTGTGGTGACCCAGCTCTGCCTAGAGGGTTAGGAACACTTCACAGAACGTGGACTCTAAGCCAAGACTCAGAAAACAGGGAGAGTTAGGCAACCAGGTAGAGAAAGGGTAATCCCAGCAGTCGGAAGAAAATTGCTCAAAACCTTGGAGCTATCATGGGTCTGGTGTGTTTGGGGAATGTAGGGGCACGTCGGAGCAAGAAAGAACAAGCCAGGGGAAGCTAGCAGCTGATTGCCCTTGGGGGCTCTGGTGGACAAGTCGCAGTGGGATGGGAAGTTCAAGAGGCTCCTGGAATTCAGGGATAAAGGATAAAGGAGTCACCACCCATCTTCCTATTGACTCCCAACGTGACTAAGCCATGCTTCTCAGCGAAGGTTCCAAAAAGGGCGTGGGGACCAGGACCTTTGTTTAAGACGTCTTAAAGGAGTCTGGGTTTTTGTTGGCCTGGCTTTTGGGGGAGGTGGCAGGTGTTATGCATCTCCATGTAATAGTACCCTCCTCTCTGCTTTTGCTTCTAGTCATGAAGATCTTCATTAACTCTCCCCCTCCAACTCCCCCGCCCCAACACACACACGCTCCTTGGAATATGTTCATTTCCACTCATCTATAATGGCCTCAGGCCAGAGTTTATTTGTTCTCTTCCACCCGCCCCACCCTCATTCTGTGACAGAAATGAGAATAGAGCCCTGAGGAAGCCCGAGGAAAAATAGTACCAAAAACCTTCAGAAGGGGTTTTCTTATAATGAGCATAATTTGGAAAGCAAATTGGAAAACTGTATCAAGAGTGTGCTTAAAATCCCTATCGGCTCCCTACTACCTTAAAGGTAGAATGCAAACTCATGGCACGGTCCGCAGGTGGGCCACCTCCTGCTCAGCCTCGTCTCCATCAGCCTTATCTCCTGTCATCAGCCTTTCCAGACCCTCTTTTCAGGCACGTCTATGCCCCGATACGATCAAGCCACCAGCAATTCCTGGAATACCCCGTGTTTTCTACTGCTGTCATGACTTAGATCTTGCTATTTTCTCTGTCTGGAATTTCCTTCTCCACCGTGCCCTCCAGATTGACATTTCCTGCATTTGCAGGGCAAGTAGATCCTGTTCTGGAATGGCTTGCTCAACCATGTGCCTCTTGCTTGGCTCAGTGAGAATCATTTCCCTGGGACCCCAGTAGCCCCCCTTATCACAACTGGAATATTTATGAACTGTGTAGTTTATGTGTCTGTGTTGCCACCAGACTGTGAACCTTCTGACGGCAGAAACTAACTCTTCCATCTTTGTACCCCCCGTGCTTAGCCCAGTCTCTGGCCTGGAGTAGGTTTTCAAAAAATGTTTGGTGAAAGCATGCATGAGTCATAAACATTATTCTATCCCTCCACCTAGTAATTTCAATTCGAGATATTTATTATTAGGAAATATTACAGAAGAAGGAAAAAGAAGCACGTGCATAGCTATTCATTGCAGGATTATCTTCATTAGTAGAAAACTAGAAGCATCTAAATGCCAACACTAGGGGAACTGTTAAGTGAGTTACAGACTATTGCATTGCCATTACAAAGAATAACTATTGAGACTAGTAACAATGTAGAAAATGTTTCCCACACAGTCTACGGTTTTAAAAAATGGGATATAAATGGTATGTTCACTCTGATTATAATTATGTAAAACTAACAGCAAGGACTAAAAGATAATATACAAAAAGAAAATGAGTTGTTGGTCTGGGCTTAACCCACTATTTTTTTCCTTCTTAAACATTCTTAAAAATTCATTTTGCTGCTGTTATAATAATATTTGTATGGAAAAATAATAATATTGATACGCGGGGAAACACCCACGTATTTATATGCATATTTATATGCATGAGCCATGCAATCCAGTCTCTGTCTTTAAGAGATTTTGACAACTATATTGTCCTTTTGTACAACAGCCTTAAAAACCCATAGATTGCCCTCAAATGCTCTGGCTTCTCCCGTTATGACCCTGTGAACCATAATATATTCAAAATTCTTCAAGCTGTTTGTGTTTTCAGCTCACGATGACATAGATTTGGATTATATCCTTTTAGCTTATTCCTTCTAGGCCAATAAAGTCTTATCTTTAATAAGTCTGCATACGGTGCTTCCTACCGCCATCCTTATCACATTGATCATTCTGTAATTCTTTCCTGGACCTGCTCCTTATCTATTGCAGTGTTTGCATATCAACTATTTTATCAAGTGCTTACCTTATGCCAGGTAGGGTGACCAACTAGCTCCATTTGCCTGGTATTATCCTAGTTTTAGAACTGAAAGTCAGGCATCCTGGAAAACAAGTCAGTCACAGGAAAGTCAGGATAGTTGTTCACCCTAGTACCAGGCTCCACATTATACAATGAAGTTAAAGTTATGAACCAGATGGACACACTCCTGCCCTCAAGGAGCTTACACGGTAACTAGTGGGAAATGACCAAAAATATAATAGACAATTTGAATGTGCTGCTACAAAGATTGGCATCAACAACTATGAATGCGTAGAATATAAAGCAATGATTTTTGCAAATGCCTGTGAGGGGCGTGTGTGTGTCTGGGGCTAGGGATGACCTACAGAAGAGATGGTATTTGAGCTGGACATTGAAAGGAATGTAGGTGCTTTTTCAAAGAGATGAGGGACATTGCAAATAGGTATCTGCTGGAGTCTCAGGTCTGGTCCTGCACAGCACTATGTGTGATTGCACTGCTACTTTCCTCAAAGGAAGAACAGTGCTCCTGTTTGGTTTCCAACACCCTTCTTTATGTGACCCAGCAGTTGGCCTTTTCTGACATCTGCCCGCTGGGTTCTAGTCTTCTTAGACTGTTCTTGGTCATGTTTGCAGCTAGGTGTGCATAACCCAAGAATGAAGTGCGAATGCTCTCTCCTTGCTGCAAAGTGGCCTAGTGTCCGCTAGGCTTTCCCATACTAAACACTTACCCCAGGCAGCGCTCTCCTGGCCTGGCCTGCTTTGACTGATATCCACCTTCAGTGAGGGGTGGCATGAGGGCTAGGGATTATTATGGGCCGAATTGTGTTGCCTCCCAAAATCTTTTTTTTTTTTTTTTGAGACAGAGTCGCCCAGGCTGGAGTGCAGTGGTGCGATCTCAGCTCACTGCAAGCTCCGCCTCCTGGGTTCATGCGATTCTCCTGCCTCAGCCTCCCGAGTAGCTGGGACTACAGACTCCCGCCACCACGCCAGGCTAATTTTTTATATTCTTAGTAGAAATGGGGTTTCACCGTGTTAGCCATGATGGTCTCGATCTCCTGACCTCGTGATCTACCCGCCTCGGCCTCCCAAAGTGCTGAGATTACAGGCGTGAGCCACCACGCCCAGCCTCCTCCCAAATTCCTATGCCAAAGCCCTAACACCAATGTGATTGTAGTTGGAGACAGGACCTATAGAAAGGTAATGAAGGTTCAGTGAGGTTATAACGGTGACTTCTGAATCACGTAGAACCAACCAGTGGCCTTATACAAAGAGGAGGAACACTGGAGACCTCTCTGTCTCTCAGGAAAGGCCGTGGGAGGGCACAAGGAGAAAGCATCAGTCTGCAAGCCAGAAAGAGAACCCGAGCCAGTCCCAGAATCTGCCAGCATCTTGTTTACGGATTTCTAACCTCCAGAAAATAAATTTTTGTGAAGCCACCCAGCCTGTGGTATTCTGTGATGGCAGCCTGAGCAGACTAAGACAGGGATGCTTTAGTATTTCCCAGGCGAAAGTCTGTTCTCCTTAAGTGAAGTTCAGCACTTAGGAGCAGGCAGGAGCCCAAACATAGGCCATGGGTCCCTCATTGAGCTTTGGTATGTGGCCAAGCATGGAGTAGGTGAGCAATAAAAACCTATTCATGGCTGGGTGTGGTGGCTCACACCTGTAATCCCAGCACTTTGGGAGGCCGATGCGGGTGGATTGCCTGAGCTCAGGAGTTTGAGACCAGCCTGGGCAACACAGTGAAACCCTGTCTCTACTAAGATACAAAAAATTAGCCAGGCGTGGTGGCTTGTGCCTGTAATTCCAGCTACTCGGGAGGCTGAGGCAAGAGAATTGCTAGAACTTGGGAGGCAGAGTTTGCAGTGAGCCGAGATCACGCCACTGCACTCCAGCCTGGGTGACAGAGCAAGCGTTCATCTCTAAAAAAAAAAAAAAAAAAAAAAAAAAAAGCCTATTCATTTATTGAGAGGAGAGACCTTCAATATCAGGAGAAAGGACCTGGGTCTTCGTTAGAAAAAGACCATCAACCCTCAGGCACTTGGACAAAGGAGCCAGTGATGCCCACACTCCCTTTCTCTTAGATGCCTTTCCTCCCTCGAGAGTGGGGGCACAGATCATTCCTTGGTCATGTTCTGAACGTTTGTTGTAACCAAAGATCAGAGTCTACAGACCCCCCGTGTTCTAGAATCCAGAGATCTTTCCTTGGCCATTTGCTAGACATGTATTTGAGTTGTGAAATAATTTTATGGCATCTCATTTTATCCTCATAACCAGACTTGGAAGTAAGGACCTTGCATTGATCTTTGCTCTACAGGTGACAAAACTGAGGCTCAGAGGCCAATGGCCTTGTTCAAGGTCACACGCCCACTAAATGAGAGACCCGGAGACCTGGCATCACATGTAAGTCTGTTTCCCTCCAAAGTCTGAGATTTTTCCTGCCCCATTCCCCAGGAACAAGTATCTCATCGCTTGGGCCAGCCTAACGCAGGCTGCCCCTCTGACCAACTCCTGCTAGAGCCCCTTCTCATTCCTGTTCTGTGGTCAGGGAGCATATTTCCTAGGGTGAGAAGACAGCCTGGAGCTACCCATTCGACAATTGCTCCTTTCAGTCCAGATTTGGTTTTTGATTTGTTTTCTGTTTGTCTTTTCTTCTGGGAAGGAGAAGTGGGGGAACCTCAGCCTTTTCTGAGAGCTCTGTGTTTATTTCTTCTTCTGTTGTGTGGGGATTTTAAATGATGAAGCTTTGATTTTTCTGCCTTCTTGGGAGACTTGTGCAATTTTTTAAAAACATACTGGCTCTGGTATTGCATTTCTGCTTGATTTTGCCTGCTGAGGAAGCCAAGGGCCTCAAAGCTGAGTCTAGGGCTGTCTGTGACTGTCTGCGTTTCTTCTCCCCCACCTTTTGTGGGGCATATGAAAGGCATTGACTCGGTGTGCTTTGCTGAAGTTTAAAGTGACAGCAAGAGAGTGGAGAGAGAGTGAGGGGAAAGTGCCAAGTAGGAAGAAGGATAACTCTAGACCACATGGCTTTGCCAGGCTGCATTGGAGTCCTTGTGCTTGAACATACGAGTGTGCCCTCCTGGCTATGAGAAACCATTATGTGGTCAGAACAGGGGAAGGCAAGCATGCATTTGCTTTTGCTCAAGTGCATACATTTGAGGGAGCTGACTTGGAACACAATTGCACGTATAGTCAAGCAGGTTGGGTAAGGAGAGATACGTCAATCATATGTACTTGGACATACAAGTGTGTTCCCACATCTGTGCCAGACCTTGGGTGTGAAGACATCCATACAGCACACAACCACAGACTTCCTGTGGGCAAGTATGCAAATGTGTAGAAAAGATGTCAGATTAAACTGTGAGTGCCCACACATACGAAAATGATTTTGGAGGCTGGATAGAGCATCAGGAGGCTTTGATTCAAGTCTCCAGCTTCCGCCTGGCTACCGTAGTATGCGTTTTTAAGCATACGTAGGAATGTGAGAAGATACACGGGCACACATCTATGTTTCTGTAGGTGTCAGCATATGAGCACAGCAGGGCGTGTCTTTGTGTTAGCATGGGTGCACACGCCTGAGTGTACACAGGGCTCTGTGAACACATGTGTAGAGGGACCCTGGGAGGAGAGGGGCCTGGATGTGCATATGAGAATGTAGGGGTGCTCTCCTGGGTTTGGGTTCCTCATCCTGGAGAATTTAAAACAACAGCAACAGCAACAATGACAAAGGGGATTGGAAGATGGCATAACACTGCATACATTTCTGAAGCTTCAGGAACAGGCCCCGCGCCGGCTATGATTCCAGCAGTGTCCGTTACCATGGCTATCGCTAAAAAGACACTGCTGGCTCTTCTGTTTATTTTTAAATCCTCATCCCTTTGACACCCCCTTCTGAAACTCAAATCCCATTCCCTTGGTGCTTCCTTTCCTCTCAGATCAGAAGATGAGCCCAATTCCCTCCCAATCCCAGGGGTAGGAGGCCGAGGAGGCAGCCAGCCAGCCCATCATTCTAACCCCCTTTCACTCCCCAGACCTGGGGTGTCTCTAGGGATGACTTAGGACCCTGGGGCTCCTGGAAAACCAGAGAGCTCAGTGAAGATGGATGGCTTCCAGCCTGCCTTCAGGGGCTCTCCTGGCCTTGCCTAGGAATAAGTGGCTGCCAGGGTCTGGGAGAGGGAGGGGAAGGCTGACACAGAGTGGAAACTGTGGATTTCATAAGCGCTGAGTCCACTGGCCCAGGCAAGTGGGAATGGGGAGACTGAGGAAACTACAGACAGCTGAGCTTGGCCTTAGCTGCCGTGGGTGGGCCTTCACACCTTCTCAAACACTCCCTCTTGGCCTCTTCTCTGTTTGTGACTGGGTTTGGAGGAAGCTGGAGGGACTGGGGATTGCCATGAGAGAGCAGGAAGGCTGGGCTACACTAGGATGCCTTCTCCTGCTCACAGGGCTTCTGCTTGTGAGCTCAGTGCTTTAAAGGCCCAAGTCTGGATTTCCTTTTGCACATCAGCTAATCAGCTTCAGCTATGCCGGGCTGGAGGACAGCCCCAGCCCCTAGGAACACAGAAGGGAGGCAGGGGCACGCACCAAGCACTCCCCACTGCCAGTGATCAGCAGCAATGGGCCCTGCTCCTCCCACCAGACAGTTAGCTCCCTGAGGGCAGGAGCCGTGTTCTTTTAGGCCACACCCATCCCTGCCTCCAGCCAGGCAGTGTCTTGTCCTGGGCCCTGGTTGGGAGCCTGCAAACCTAAGTGCTTCCACTCGGGAGCCTGATTGTGTGTGGGGGAAACTCTTTACCTTTCTTCAGCATTGCTTTCTTCATCTACAAAATGAGCTCGGATTGAATTAGCCCTGTACTCCCGCACTGACATTTTGTGATTCTATTAACTAATTGAATTGGATGGACGTTATGGAGAATGTTCAACAACAGGCTAATTTCTCTTTGAACATTCACCAGATCCTCGGCTGTGTCATAGCCAGGTCAGTGGAAAACAAAATACAAAATCATTTCACCTTCTTTCCTTTCATAGGTGAGCAGATTTGCCAAGTCTTTCCTGAAACCTGCAATGGAGAGTTTAGAGTGTCCCCAGTCCCGTTTGTGAGTTTTCTGGCGGTTAGAATGCTTGGGTCACTAGCTGTCCTTTAGGCTAAGGTGGCCATGGGCTCCCCTCCAAGGGAACATCTAGAACTGTCGGCTCCAGCTGTTCTGTTCTTCTGTTTTGGGAGAGTAAAGAGGGAGCTATGGGAAAGATCTGAGTTTGAGAAACAGGTCCTGGCTGCTCCAACAGAAACAAATAACAACAACGTATCTTTGTCGAACAAAGGATGTAGGTGCTGGAATTCTCTCTCCAGCTCTTGGCTTTCTAGGTCACCCTCTGGATGCCCTTTTATTTCTTTCTGATTGATAAGTATTATGTGTTTGTTGTGTCACCTTGACATTTATATGTTGATGTCCTAAGCCCCAGTCCTTCAGAATGTGATCGTATCTAGAAATAGGGTCTGTACAGATGTAATTTGTTAAGAGGAGGTCACCCTGGAGTAGGGTGGACCCTTAGCCTAACGTGACTATGTCCTTACACAAAGGGGAAATTTAAACATGGAGACCCACACAGAGGGAGAATGCCATGCGGAGATGAGAGCAGAGTTGGAGTGATGCTTCCACAAGCCAAGGAACTCCAAAGATGGCTGGCAAACCATCAGAAGCCAGGGGAGAGGTGTGGAGCAGGTTCACCTCAGCCCTCAGAAGGAACTGGCCCTGCCAGCACCTTGATCTTAGACTTTCAGCCTCCAGAACTGTGAGACAATAGCTTCTGTCATTTAAGCCACCCAGTCTGTGGCATTGTATGGCCGCAGCTGTAGCAAACCCATACAATAAGAGATAGAACATGGTAGAAAAAGCTCTGAATGTCAACCACTGTCTTCTGCCACCCCCACCCCCTCTGGCTTCAACCCACACCCCAGGCCTCCACCCAAGTGCATTAGGCAGAGGCAATGTAATAGCAGGTAAACATCCTCAAGGAAAGTGATTTCTCCAGCCCAGTTTTGTTTCACAGCTACTACTATGGATCAGGAGGTCCGCCCTTCTATCCCACCTCAATCCCACCTGCTGCAGCTCCATTGCATTCTGTCTTGTTTGTCCTCAAAAGAGACAGTGATCAACCAGAACCCTCGCTAACAGAAAACAATCCTTTGTTGTCTAGAAGTTACAGGTGGAATCTCCTTTCCACAATAGCAGACAGCTCCCACCCTCTGGTTCAAGGTAAACCTTCCACTCTCTGCTCCCACCCCAGCCCCAGGCTCTCAGTCCTCCAAATGTCCCCACATGATGACCTTTTCTCTGACATCCCAGAGCAGGCCTGCAGGATCCGGCCACCTCCTCCTACCCCCATCCCTCTCCCCATCCCTCCTCTGTCTCCTGGATCCCTCAACGCAGGCCATCCTTCCAACAGACAGTGCTTGTTTGTGTTGCTCACACATGCCTTGTCTGCAAACATAGCGTGGAGAGAAGTCGTAAGGACTGAGATGCAGCGGCTGGGAAACTGCAGTGACCGATGAGAGGGCCTGATTGCTTGTGCATAGCTGCTGAAAGGGGTCTTGACATTTTAAGTGCTCGTCAGAGTGAGGAATGACAGCAGCAGACAATGAGACACTTCCTCTTTGCCTTTTGCTGGCTATTAATAAGTGTTTCTGATTCTGCAGATGTGGGAGAGATTCTGGGCCATTGGGCTGGGTGTGCTGTGTGGGTTTTTTTTTCTCACTTTGTCTTTCTCCCAGTCCCGTTTCCTCCTCTCTCTCCTGCCTCCCACTGCGTGAGCTGCCACTCTCCTTCTCTCCCAGGTGCTGCTGGCTGTTTGTCTTGGAGTCGGATTTGTTAGTGCTCAGGAAATGGCATTAGGCAGCTGGACTCAGACCTGCTCTTGGCACTTTGCCAATCTCTTAGTCTCCTGGCTTGGACCCACTGCCAAACCCCACTCACTTCCCCCAGGGTAGGAGAGGCAAGGAAGGGACACAATGGGCTGGTGGAGAAGATAGAGAGGGGTTGTGAGTCTACAGTTGGGGAAGGGACCACCAGGAAAGGAAGCAAGAGGGACCATTTAGACAGTCAGTGCAAGCTGGGACAAAGGAGCCAGCCTTGGGGACAGATGACTCAGAGAGAGCTGGGAGATGGACTTTTCCCTCCCTCCTTCCTGGAGCTGCCTCCTTCCCTCCGCTTCTTGTGTTCTCCCATGGGCCCTTACCTCAGAGAAGCCAGCAGCGGCCATGTGCTCCTGCATTGCCCACACTTGGCAGGTGTGCTACCTTCTGGCCTTGGGAGAATATTGTCTGCTGAAGCCAAGAGAGAACCGTTTGGTATCCCAAGTTCCCCACCTGGTTCCTTAGGTTCTGAAATCTACCCTTTCCCTAAATTAGGGTGGCCAACCATCCCCAGTGATCTCAGAATTGAGAGATTCCCCTGAGTGTTAAAACTGGGGCAGTCCCAGACAAACCAGGATGCTTCATCATCCTCCTCCAAATCTCACTCGTGACCCCCAACCTGGCCTGATGCCCCTTCTCCAGAGGCCCCTTCCTCGGCTTTAATTTCACTTCGATTGAACAGGAAGTGGGCAGTCAGGCTGATGCAAGAGGATGGGGTGAGGTAAGACAGGAGAGACTCTTCACACTGCAGGACATGGCCTCCTTGTTCCAGCAAAAGAGAACAGAGATGTCCAGCCAAGGATAAGTGATCCCTAGAGATGCCCTCCAACCCTCTCCAGAGGGAGCCTCTGGATCTATGGGGGAAAACAAGGCTTGAGGGAACCAAGCAAAACCAGGAGCAGTCCCCTGTCTGCTCTCAGGGCCCACCTGGCACTCTGCTCCCTGTGCCCTTGTCCCCTCCCTCTTTCCCTCCCCTAGCCAGCCCCCTCCAGCTAACCCCCCTCCAGCCTGGCTTCACTGGAGTCCAGCTCCAAAGCCTTATCCCAAGCCCGCAGCCTCTGGATCTCTTTATTCTGATTCAATTACATACACAATATGAGCTTTGCAAACAGAAAATTACACGCTGCAATAATTGAATTCTTTCCTGAACTTGAAGCTTGCTGGGCTGTGGTGTGGAGCTTCCAGATACCCAGCCTTGCCCCCGGGCCCCACCTTCACTTAGCAAAATCATAACTAACATTTAAACATCATTTGATAGTTAATGGCATTGCCACCCCCACCATCTCCTTTGAATTTTACAACTATGTGAAGATATATATGTGTATCCCATCATTATTATTTATAATTCCCTCTCTACAAATGAGGAAACTGAGACAAGGAGTAATTATAAGCCATGCTCAAGGTTACAGAACAAATAATGGTGACACAGCCAAGATCTAAATCCAGGTTTTCTCAAACAAATTTCATGTTTTTCCCAATCTAGCCTGTCCCATTTCCTGCCAGTTCTGACTAGCACATGGACCTGGTTCTCCTGGTCTCCATGGTTCAAGGATAAAGGGGATGATGACTTTTCTCCCTTCCCCCAAGCCTAGGTCCGTGTGTTATCTCCAGTGCTGGGGACACAACTGATCTGTCCCCAACCACAAGCCAATGCTTATTGTTTCAAAACCTGTGAAATGCTCACAAACCAAGATAATTGTTAAGCACTTTGAAGAGAACGCTTTTCCCCCATTGGTCTACCAAACATTTTCCCTGTAGGACCAACGAGGCAAGTACTCTCATTTTATTTCCCCTGCCCTTCCTTTACTATAAAGCTAAACACACGGATTCCTCAGACATCTGCAGTAAATAAGCCTGTGACTTCTGTCACCTTCGACAGCACTTCCACAAATGTTTATTGAGCATCTGCTGTGTGCCAGCCATTTGTTACCTCATTCAATCCTCACAATAAATTAGTGAAATAGGTGCCATTATTTCTCTTTTAGAGACGAGGACCTGGAGCTTAGAGCAGCAAAGATGCTCAGCCAAGTTCCTACTTCCAGTAGAGACTGAACCCAGGTCTCCCAACTGCAGGGCCTGTGCTTTTAGCTAGTGTAGCACATGGTGGGTTAGGGACCCAGCTCCTTCCTCCCTCCCTAGTTCAGACCAGCCTTCTCTTTGAACTGGACTATTGAATTTCTTCTTAATGGTCTCCATGACTTTGGTCTTATGTGCATTAAATTTATACTCTATACTGAGCCAGTAAGTTGTTAAACAACTCCAACAAAGTCATTTCCAGGCTCCAAAAAAAAAAAAAAAAAACCATCAACACTACAGGAAAAAAAAAGACAGAAAACTAGAAGTTCAAGCTCTGTGGAGTACTGGACAAGGTACTCTATGATTCCTGCTTATCTCTGAAGCCTTGTCTTCTGCCTCTTTCTTCCTTGCATTGCACGCTATAGTGTTGCTAAACTGCTTATAATTTCTTTACTGCAAGCAGCGGGAGGTTTCATATTTTACTGTTTTTATGAAGACCTCTTCTCCCCAGAGCGCCCTTCCTACTTTGCTGGGCTTAGCTTACTGCTTCATCAAGGCTCAGCCTAGGCATCATCCCTCCAGAAAATCTTTACTGTGTCTCAGGTCAGCTAAGTCTTCCATGCTGTGATTCCATAGTACCCTGTGCACTGCTCTTAGAGGACAATTACCTGGTCAGCTGTCTGTGACTCTTAGCCTTGCTCCTCAATCCTGAATTGGAAATTCATGACACTGAGATTGTAGATCATTCTCTCTGTGCCCCAGAAGCTGACACAATTCCTGGCTCATGGTACTCACTCACTAAATATTTGTTGAAAGTCTTTAAATCACCACGTTTAGCTGGATGATACTACATGCACAATCATATCCTCCTAAATACCTAACCTCAGAAGATTGTCTTTGGATCCTGATGCTGAATGTAAAAGAAAGTATTTGCTCACGTGGCCTGGAGTCGTACGCACCCAAGGAAACTCTGTTTCTTAGAGCTGCAGTATAATTTTAGAATAAGAAAGTCTCCTCTTCCATATCAACCAATTTCTCACTGATTTCCTAGAGAACCCTAGAAAACGAGAAGGAAAGTTTGAGATGAGTGCCAAGTTCACTGTTAGTCTGAGGCTACCCTGACACATAGGTAACAGACAGGACAAAGAAGACAATACAGTTCACAGACATTATGGTCATAAAAGGAAACCTGGGCAAAGGAAGACATTTACTATATGCCTGATAAAGAAGATTCAATATTGCAAAGATGTCAATTTCTGCAAATGAATCTATAAATATTTAATGTACTCCCGATCAGAATCCCAACAAGATTTTTCATAGAACTTGACAAGTTCATTTTGAAATCTATATTGAAAAATAAATATCAAGAAAATCAAGATAATTAAATGAAAAAAAGGAAGGGGGACTTGCCCTCTTAGATATGAAAACATACTATAAATGTATCATATTTAAGCAGTAAAATTCTACAATATTGACTTGCAAATAGACAAACTGGTGGGTAGACTAGAATGCCAAGCCCAGAAACATATTTGTTGGGCACATAATAGGCATAAGATATTTGTTGAATAAATAAACAAGGGTGGCATTTCACATCAGTTGCACAATAAATTGGAGTGGAGCAATTGACTATTCATTGAGGAAAAAAAAAATAGAGGTAGATTCTCCACCTAGTATCCGTTACTAAAAATCAATTCCAAATAGCTGAAAAACCTAAATATAAAAATATCCAAAATGTTTAGAAAAGACAACAGAATAATGTGTTTATGACCTCAGGATAGGAAGGGCCTCCTTATGTAGATGAAAATAAGCAAAATATATAGAACAGGGGTTAGCAAACTACTATCCCATGGGCCAAATCTGGCCCACCAAATTTTCTTAAAAAACCCGATGTATTGGGACATAGCCACATCCGTTTGTTTATATATTGTCTGTGGTTGCTTTAGAGCTACAGCAGCAGAGTTGAGTAGTTGGTGACACAGACTGCATAACTCAGCCAAAAATATTCATTTGGACATTTACTGAAAATGTGCTGACCCTTGACAGAGTAAAAAGGATTGATAAATATAACTACTACACCAAAAATTAAAACTCGCCAGTCACAAAGATGCCATGAACAAAGTTCAAACGGCAACACGCAAACTTAAATATTTGCAAGGTGTCTAACGGGATGATTATTGAGGTTATGTATATGAGGACTGCCTACAAATCAAGGAGTCATTCTAACGTGAAAGACTGGGCAGAGGATATGAACAGGAAATTCACAGAAAACATTAATATGGCAAATAGAAACATGAAGAGATGCTCAGCCTCACTGATTTTATTACTCAAAGCCCCAGCAAGAAACAGAGGGCAAAACTAGATACTCTGAGGAAAGCATAATAAAGGAGTTGTTTATAAAGGTATGGACTGGATTTAAGCAAGGAGTGATACAATATCCTGTGGCCAGTAATTTTGTGATACATGTAATTTTGTTATATATATTTTAACATAATAGCATGGACTCCACCTGCCCCCTAAAAAAGCCATTAAAAACCCAACTATATGGCATTTAAAAATATTTAAATATCAAAATAAAGACAGGTTGAAAAATAAAGACAGGTTGAAAATAAAAGATGTAAACTGCAAAGTATAAGCATTAAAAAGCTCACATGGCTTTATTTCTTTCAAAAAATAGATTTCAAGACTAAAAAATTACCAGAAATAAAGTCATTATGTAATGGGACAATCCTTTAAAATGACATAATGATCTTAAATGTCTATGAACCTAATAAAAGATTTTCAAATACAGGAAGTAAAAATGGACAAATCTAAAGGGAAAAACAGAAATGCATACACACATAGGGTTTAACATATTCCTCTCAGTAATTGAGAGAACAAGCAGCAAAATATCAGCAAGGATATAGATGGTTTGATAAAGAGGGAACTGTAACCACCCCAAGGCTGAAGATGCACATAAGAGTCAAAACCTGGAAGGGCTCTGCAGGGGCTTTTCTGACAGAGCTGTGGCTTTGGGCACAAGGATGCACCACCCTTGCAAGGCAGAAGAGAAGGAGAGGGAATAAATCCCCCGACCTCATTCTCCTCCTACCCTCTGGATCTTCTATTGGCTAAATCCAACCAAGAACAAGGATCCTGTTGATACCGTCCTGACAGGTCAGCTTCCTAGAAAATGGAGTGGAGAAATGTGGAGAGTGAATCTGGGGGGCAAACTGAAAGTATGCAGCACACAGGTAATTAGGGAAATGGAAATCAAAGCAACAGTGAGAAACCTCTTTTTACCCACAAGAATGGTAAACGTTTGTAAAGTGTAAGTGTTGTGAAGCACTCTCATACGCTGATGATGGAGAATAAATTAGGACAGCTGCTTTGGAGTACAGGTCATCAGTTGCTATGAAATTTTAAATGTACATGTACCATGACCCAGCAATTTCACTTCTCTGTATCCAGATAAACAGTTGTACTACTGCACAAAGTGGTACGTACAAAGATGTCCCAGATTCCTATCAATTGATGAACAGATACATTGTATTACACTCAAATAAATTGTAGTCATATGACAAGATAATATGCATCAGTTAAAAAGAATAGGGTAGGTCTAATACATACTATTATGGGTAGCTCTTCAAAAATATTGCATGAAAAATAGAAGTTGTAAAATTATATAAGTATTTTATTTATGCAAAACAATCATTTTTTAATACAAGTATATCTACTTCAGTGTAAATTTATGGACAGAGTCTAAAAGAATATGTGTCATGATTAGCAATGAGGAGATAGTCAATTATTTTTTATAATATGTACTTATTATTCGTGAAATTAAAAATCCACTGTCACTAATACCGACAACAGCAAAAAAAAAAAAAAAAAAAAAAAATCATTGGACCACAACGCTATCTCTTTCCCATGAAGTCTTCTAGTTCTGTCTGTCAGAATTCCTCAACCTCTGCTCTCCAGGTTCCATGTGGGCCAGGCATGTCTGTTCTAGAATGTTCCACAGTCAGTCTTATACTAGAGTTCATTGTTTCTGTGTCTGCTTCTCCCTCTGGATTGTAATCTCCTTGAGACCTGGAGCTATGTCTGTCTCATGAACATTGTTTTCCAGTCTTTACCCCTTTCTGGTAATTTCCCTGACTTAAGTCCAATCACAGGTTACAGTGGTGCCCCCTAGGAACTCTGCTTATCAGACGGTCAACTAACCCAAGTTGGACCAATTAGGGTCCCTTCCTGGAAAACGAAGAATTGGGGTGGAGAGGAAGTTAGGTCTGCAATATGTCAACTGCCATGTTTCCAATTAGAAGAAGCAGAGAAAGCTGTTATGGAGGGGAGAGAGAGAAGAATGAAAAGATATAAGACAGGAGCAAAGAAATGAAGCCTGCTGTTGTTTGAGACTCTGATTCTGGTTTGCTTCAGCAACATCCTTGTACCTTTATATGAAGGATATCCCTACATCTTTATAATAAATAGCCATGTTTTTGACTAACACCTCCAATTGGTTTCTGTTGCTTGTAGCCAGAAGAATTCTAATTAATAGTGAATAACAGTTTGCTTTTCAATCTCCCAGGGCACCTACCTCTTAACAACCTGTTTCCTAGTAGATGCTCAATACATATTTGCTAAATTGGACAGAAGATGTCATTCATTCCTCCTTGCAGGTGCTCGCCCAGCCTCTGTTTGGAACTTGCAGTGCTTCTAACTCATCACCTCCCGAGACACCCCATTCCACTAATGAGCAGCTCTGACACCTCCACAGTGGTCCCGTGGCCCCTCTTTATCATGGTAACTCTGCAAACATAGGAAGTCTTCTCTTTTCTGAAACATCCCCAGCTTCACCAACTGTTCTCCATAAGGCACTATTTCCAGATCTTTCTTTCTCTGATAACAGTCCTCAGGACAAACTCCTGTTGGTCAGTGTCTCTCTTAGATTAAAGTGCCCCAAATTGGCTTTTCAGACCTCAAGTTCCTGTGGACTATGAGTGATAGGCAGAGCTGCAGGAGCTTACAGACAGACTCCACAGAGCTGAGAACTGGTAAGGGGCTGTATTATTTTGCCGAGTATTTAAAAGAGAACTATTATCCATAGGGAACCAGTTGGAAATTGTCCTAATGTAGAAACTCTTTGCTATTAAAAGTGTGTGAGTATGAAATTTGTTAATACCCATAATTTGGTTTGCTGATGTGAAACCCCAAGCATGAAGTGTTACTACAGCACAAAGCACACATCTCGCCAGTCAATCCCACAGTCCCTTTGTGACTATGAATCACTCACACTCAAGGGGCAGCTGGCATTCCTCTAACTTGGAAGTGAACTGCATACTTTGCAACATCAAGTGGCAAGTAAGACTGCCAGAGCATCCTAGAGCTGGGAGGATACCTTAGAAAGGATCAGCTTGTTTGATCCCCTCATTTTACACATAAGCCACCTTAAATCCATTCTGGAACAAGTGGGGCATTAATAAATAAATAAAATAAAGTAAATTTTACCCATGAGGAAGCAAAGACTCAAAGCAGTCAAGTGGCCAACCCAAGAGCATGCCGTAGGTTGGGAGTGGAGCTAACACCCACCCATGTAGGTCCACAGTTCTTTGCTCTGCACCTACCCCCTTGGGAAAGGAAGTCGGCATACTGTAGGGGCAGCCTCTAGGTGCTAAGAGGCTTCTCATCTTCCCCTTGAGGACAGCAGGTGTAGACCAAGGGCCATTTGTTAAAAGCCAGAAATCTAGGAGCAGCTGAACAAAACAAAGCTTGCAATTAGGGAGCATACGTCAACCACACTGCCCACCCAGAACTGGTTTCCCAGCTGACCCTCCTCCCCAAGGGCACCCAGGAAGTCAGATCAATATTAGAGTTAAATTCTTCCCTCTTCTTAAAGGCTGAATTTCTGGAACTGTAAGGAACAGCAATCGATTAGAACACAGTCTGAGCTTTATACGCATTTACAAATCTCTTGGCTTCTCCATAGACTCCTGAATCTCACTTTATCCTGTGGTAAGACTTTAGGAGGCTGGAAGAGTTGTGTCTCAATGCAATGGTCAGACAGAACATGCCACCCCCTTCTGTGATGACTTTCCCAAGCTCTAGCATCTCTGGTCCGTGGAAGATAAATTCATGTATTTCATATTGGGAACAATCAAACCCTTCACCCGTAGTCATCACACAGTGACCTGGGCATAGTGAGAAGGCTTCAGCCTGTTTGCAATGTGCAGATGAGGCTGAGGAAGAGCCCTGGTCAGCCTGAGCTCCCCAGAGTGGCTCAAGGGTGACAGAGACAATCCAGGTCCCTGGAGCTGAGTTTAGGTCCCTCGGGAATTGCAAAGGTCAGAAACTTCATTTTCTCCCTGAAAAGTGAAAGACACCAGAGGGACACTGTAGGGCTTGAGGAACACTTAACACCACACAATGGAAGTGACCAAGAAGAGAAGAGATGACTGCAAGAGCTGGACGAATCTAGAAGGACTGGACAACACTTCAAGCCAGAGAGTTCCATCTACAGGAAAAGCCATGACTCTGGCCCCACACCAGCCTCATACCTCCCCATTGCCCACTGGAACTTTCTCCAAATAGAAAACCTCTTTAGTTGGTGGCTTTGCTTGGATGCCCAGTTTCCGATGCCTTTCAGAAATAACGTTTATCTGGCTTTGAAGGTCTTATTCTGGGGACATTTCTTATTTTCCTTCTTTCTTCTTTCAAAAAGAGAAAGAAAAAACAGCAGCTTTGACTAGTCTGAGGGTGACACGAACGCCTGATTTTTATGCAATGTTGCAAGTGCCTTTCAGCAACACAATGGCAGGTTCCTTGACAATGTCATGCGTCTATTCAAAACAACCGGCATGCCAGTCAGAGGCCTGGGTGTTTGCACAGTGCTTGTTCTCTGTAGTGATAAGGCATGTTAGATTTTCCCATTCTATTTGAGAAATAATTCTGGTCTTTTTTTAAGTCCCCTGCCTTTTTGATTATTTTTTTCTTGCCTCTTTGCTGAACAATAGGACCTGTCCCTATTTGATTCCTTACGTGATGCTTGTGTGGTAACAACTTGAGAAAGAGAGAAAAAGAGAGTGGGGATGGGTTGGGGGTGCAGGGCAGTGGGAGAACGTGATGGCTTAACAGTCCCTGCCAGGTGCTGGCCACAAAAGGGCCGGCATTAAGGAGGGGCTGGGAGATTAGCGCTGATAATTTTGCTCGGCTGATTTGTCCAGCTCCTTTTGTTGGAACCCAGGGTTTGTCAGAGGATGGGCTAATTATCAGGCCTTCCATTCCCCTGTCTGGTCTACCACAGCAAACACTCTCTCTCCCTTTAGCGGGCGCGTAATGCCAAGAACGGAACGTCTGCTTCCTGCCCCTGCTGGAAGCATGGTGGATGAAAAGGGAAAAGGAGAGCAGGGACCGGGATAAGTGTTGGGAGGGTATGAAGCCATCTTGTTTTGCAAATGGAGATAAAAAGGCCCCAACTGCGTTCTTACCCCACAGGATCTCCAGCTGGGATTTGCTGGTTCTAATTTTCATGTCTCTAAACACATTGCCTTCCCAACCAGGGTTATCAGTCAGTGTTGGCTGTGTAGTAAGCTACCCCAAAACTTACTGGCTTAAAACAACCCCCAGTTATTTAGATCATGATTCTTCTGGGTAATTCCATCTAGGCTGGGCTAGGCTGATCTCTGGGCTCACTGACGTACAGGAGGGTTGTCTGTGGGGCTGACTGGCCTGCCCAGGTGGCTCCACTCACACGTCTGGTGCAGGCTGAAGCTAATGGGGTGGCTGGGTCATGTGACTCTCATAATTTAGCAAGCTAGCCGGGTGGCCAAGTTCCAAAACCAGCAAGAGGGCAACACCAAAAGCACATGAGCTTTTCAAGCCCCTGCTCTGTCTTTTGCGTTAATGATGGCCAACTCAAGTCAAGGAGTGGAGAAATTGACTTCTGAACTCCACCACTGCATCAGAAGCTAGAGAAAAGTAATTTGTGGCTATTTTTCCTTTTGTCTGCTACAACTTGAATAGCCTCTTCCCCCTGTCCCCTTATCACCCAGGAAGATGCACACACTAAGAATAGATAGAAAAAGCTTCAAAAGAGCTTTCTCCTTGAACCCAACATCCAATTACTCTCATGTTGTTCATTTTCTTTGTATTTCTACTAATGTGTGCCTGCTGTTGTTTTGCTTTATACCCTTTTCACTTGGCAGAATTTCAGAGCTGGCCTAGCCTCCTCATTTTGTGGATGAGGAAACTGAGGCCCAGGGAGGCAAGATAATGTGTCTGATGCCACCCATCCAGCCAGTGGAATACCTGAGGTCCCAGTCCCCCAACTCTAAGCCCAGGCATCTTGCTCCCATGGCCAAATACCTTATGAAGTTATCGTGTGCCTTTCTTCCACCACACGAAACTAAATGAATGCCTCAAAGTTGTGTTTGAGGGTTTTGTGCCCTGCCTATTACCTGAAAAGGATTCAGAGTGGTTTTCACACGAAAACACAACACCAAAAGGAACAGAGACTGTTGGAGGGATGCAGAAGCAGTATGTGTTCTCAGACCTCTGAAATGGATAGATTACACCACCTGGACTGCTTTACTGAGAGTTTTCCAGCAGCTGAGGCAAAAGAGAGAGATTCACTGAGTTACACAGGGTTTATCTTCTAACAAAAGAAAGAATACAAACTCACGTATTAGGACAATTCAGTTTTGCTGGCCCAAAACTTGAGTAGATATTTACCAGATGTAACTTTGTCTACGGAACATCGAGCGGCATTATGGACAGCGTCCTCCATCATAATTCCCACATCACATTCATTTGCTGTGCCCCTCGCCTCCTGCCCCGCAGTGCCTGGTGTGGTGTGGTGCCCACAGTGGGTGCCCAATCAATGCTGTGGGCTGATTGGTGTGTGGCATCAGCCGTTTTGACTCCTCACCAGGAGTGGAGTCTGTAGCCCTGGGTGAGTGAGCGGGGCTATTTGGAAGGCTAAATTAATTGATTTACTATCGATTGGACTACAAACCTCTCTCCAATATCTCTAGAATCCACAGCTTCCTCCATTGAAGAAGCACTTCAAATTCCATCTGGGTTTTATCTAAGCAGAACAGATTTGTAAATCGCTACATAGACCAGACCAGAGTTGCAGCCCCCACCTTATTATCTACTCATGAGTAGCGCTGAGCAGATTCTTTTACTTCTCTGTATGCCTACCTGTTCTTCTCCCATCCAGGTACTTTCAGGATCAATGGATGTGACATGAGCGCAACTCTAAGTGCAGTGCAGATGGAAGGAATCTTAGTGATACTCTCAGACTCTGAGTTCAGAGCTCAGCTAAATTTTCCCTCTTTAGTCTCAGGACTTGAATATCTGATTTTACTCAAATCAAGTGGTTTTTGGTAACATGTATTAGAGAAAAAGGGAAGAGAGGCTAAAGAGTCCCCATAGGACCAAACTACCACTACCATAGCTGGTATTTGTCTGACAGCGCTTCGCAGGGTTAGAGGCCCCATCCTCCAGCAGTGGGATATGGTGTATGGCGGGTTCCTCCTCTGCTACAGCCTGTGTCCTGCTCTGTCACTTGGTCTGGGGCTGTGCACCTCAAACTCTGATGTGCATGTGAATTCCTGGGGTCTTGTTAATATGGGGCTGAGGATCTGAATCTATATTAAGCTCCCAGGGGATGCCAATGCTGCCGGTCCAGGAACCAGTTCTGCGCACAACTAGAGATGGAAGAATCAGCACCACACTGATGCATGGGACTCATTATGCAGCCTCAGTGTGTCCAACTCGAAAGGCACTGTCTGAACAGGGAATGCAGCTGTGGTGGGTCCTACATACTCCTGCACTTCAGGGCAGATGAGTTAAAGAGGGGCCTAGAATGTGGAGAAAGTGCTTTTTATCCTCGTATATCTACCATAACCCCAGGGTCTTTCTAGGATTCAGGATGTGATGAGGTAGGCATGAGGGTTACAATTTTCTATTCTACCCTGGCTGTTCCACATTTAAGGTGGGAGAGGCACAGACTGTTGAGCAATCTGGCTTCCCACCATGTTTAACCAACAAATGAAATCGCACAGGATGTACTCTTTACTAAGCACCTTCACATACATTATCTCACTTAGTATCTACTGTAGTGTAGATGTTTTTGCTAACCTCTGTTTAGAGATGAAACAGGCACAGAGAGGTCAAGCAAACATGCTAAGGTGACTCAGCCAGGAAAGGCAGGTCAAGCTTAAAGTCTGATCCTGCTTTCCAAAGTCTACTTCTTTCTAAGACACTGCATGAGCTCAAAAGTCAACAAGCCAGACAGCGGCCCATGAGGAGCCCCTGCCCAAGGGCCTAGCAGGCGGCAGCAGCCAGGGGAAAATCTATCTCTCCATTTAGAAAAGAAAGGACAGACGGTACACCAGCCCTGTGTTTCTTTCCCACTCCACGACAAGCTACCTCAAGCACAGCAAGTGCAGTTGCACACTGAATGTCACCAGGGACAGAGAGGGGAGTGTACCAAGATACTAATCAATTACTGAGGAAACTGACAGTCTGGGGGTTTTCACTTAAAAAGAAGTTAAAATATGTCACTTGCTTTTTATTATTTTTTAAGAGTGCAGTTAGACATGGGGAGTTTAGCATGAATAACCTCAGATTTATGTGCCGATCAGATGGATCCTTAAACTTCCTAAGTGCTTAAAGTGTACACATTTTAACTTGAAAAATTACCAGGTTTGTCTAAAGAAAAATTTTCAAACAAAACACAAAGTTCATTTGAAGAGAGAAATTCTCCAATGGAGTGAACCCAGCCTGTCATAAAAAAGTTAAGCCAGGCATAAAGGAAAATGTCATATGTGTGGGAAAACCAGCTGTCTCTCCTCTCTCCTCTTTTTTTTAATTTTTATAACCTAGATCAGATTATGGGAGAATATATGAATGTCTGAGGCAGAGCGTCAGGAGGGCCACAGGAGAGTGAACCTTACTCCCCTGGGTAATGCTGAGCTCTGTCTTGGAGAATGCATTTTTTTTTTTTAACTTCTAAATAAAGTACTCTAGAGTGGCACATTTATAACCAGCAAAGAATTACTCAAATAAGAAACGCTGTCAGCTATTTATTTTAAAAGCTTTTTTCCTGAAGGAGAAGGGGAAAAAAAATCTCTCCACTCTCCTCCATATGTCTTCAAAAGGTTTGTGGGTGAATTCCTTCCTGGCTTTATTCTTCTCCTTAGGAGAGGAGCCTGTCTCCAGGCCACAGGATTATTTCTGTCCCTCTTTCTCTCTCTTCTCTACTCCCAGCAAAACAGTCTATCCACCTTCCAGGAAAAAGGGAAGCTCACGAGAGTGTGCTGGAGATGGGACATGTGTAAGTGTATGTTTGTAGGGTGCACAAAGGGTTCTTTGTCAAATTCCTGCAATGACACCCAACCAGAAAGAAGGGAGAGAGGGATGCAAGGAGGGAGGAAATGATACAAACTAGAAAGGAAGAAGCTGGTGCACCATGAGGACTTATTTTTTAAAATAAAGAAGAGGGGAGGCAGAAAACAAGAAGAGAATAAGTTTTTTGTTTGTTTGTTTGTTTGTTTGTTTTTTGAGATGGTGTCTCACTCTGTTGCCCAGGCTGGAGTGCAGTGGCACGATATCGGCTCACTGCAACCTCCGCCTCCCGGGTTCAAGTGATTCTCATGCCTCAGCCTCCTGAGTAGCTGGGATTACAGGTGCCCACCACCACGCCAGGCTAATTTTTGTCTTTTTAGTAGAGATGGGGTTTCACCATGTTGGCCAGGATGGTCTCGAACTCCTGGCCTCAGGTGATCTGCCTGCCTCAGCCTCCGAAAGTGCTGGGATTACAGGCGTGAGCCACCACATCCAGCCTAAGAAGAGTTTGAGAGGAAAGGGAAGATTAAGGAAACGAAGAGGAGCTCCTAGTCTATGAGAGCAACATGGGATTGAGGGCTGGGTCTCAATCTTCCAGATCGTGCTGCCTTTGGAGAAACTTTTCCCTTTTGGTCCCATTTCTAATCATGCCTGAAGTGTGGACTCAAAGCCAAGAGTGGATGCCATTCGGTGTAAAGCTGCTGCAACTCAGACTTGGTTGAGCACTTCCCTTTGCAGAAAGTCCTGTATGCAATGGGGCAAGCTGGGTCTGCACGGTGGCCCCAAATGAAAGGAAACAGGGATGGACTTGTGGTCATGAAAATGCCAGAAAGACATTCACTGGGAATAGAATAGAGAGTTACACTCTGTTGAAACAGCAATGGTAGTTGAACCGAGTTCTTTTTCTTCTTAGCAGGTGTCACCTAGGCTGAAGTAGACACCCAATTAGCTGATGCCTGGCCAGTGTGGTGAGACCACTATGCCTGCCCACTGCCTTCTTGTCCCCTATGTCCTGTTAGATTCCTGCCAATTTCTCAAATTTTCTCCATCATATACCCCTTCTGGCCAGGACTGACCTCCTTCTCTAAAAGCTTTACTTGTATTTCAGAACTGGCACCTTATCCCATTCTGGGCTGTGTTAGTTATTTGAGTGCACACCCCAGGCCAAGGCTAGGCAGGTTCATTTTTGTATTTCCCACAGTGTTTGGTGCAGAATAGGTGATCGATAAAAAGACTCAGGAAATTACTAACACTATAGCCAACACATTAAGAGCTACCAGAGGGCAGCCATTGCTTCAAGCACATTCTGTGTGTTCCCTCGAATTCTCACAGCAACCCTGTGAGGTGATGCTGTAGTTGCCCTCACCTTAGAAATGAGGCTTCTGAAGTGCAGGGGTTAAAGAATGTGCCCAAAGTCATTCAGCTTATAGGTAACGGGGCTGGGATTTGAACCCAGGTGTTTGGTGCTGGAGCGGTGTTTTTCAACCGCTGTACTACGTCCCTTGAAAGCCTCACTTGCTACACGTGGTCCAGTTGAACAATTTAGTAAACATTTTTATCATGTTTAATAGTCCAACTATAAGGCCATTCATTAGCCTTAAAAATTATTATTATTTTTTGGTCATGTTTATGTTGTGCACTCCCACCCAACCCCTGCCTCGAAACGCACAACAAACCAACCCTGCTTGATTCGAATGTGAGTCTGCTAGGCCCAACACTCTTTACTCCTTTTTACTTTGTAACATTGGACATGGAGTCAGAACAGCATAGGAAAGATCAGTGTTCCAAATTTGTCACTTATTCACCTTGCAGAGTTATTATTGAGAATTCAATGAAATGATATTGTCACATGCCTACAAGAGAGCCTAGAACAAAACTACTCATGATGATGGCAATGGGAACCGCATCATAAGGCCATTGCAATTAGCATCCCTCTGAGATCTGGTATCTCAAACTCCAAACCCATGGAGTCAGCCCATATTGCTGTGTGCAGCGTGGGGCCTGGGTGTGCGTGGAGCTCTCTGATTCCCAGGGATTCTGAATCAGACAGACCAACATTCACATCCAGGCCACTGGTTTGTGATTTTTTTTTCTTTTTTTGAGATGGAGTCTCACTTTGTCATCCAGGCTGGAGTGCAGTGGCTCAATCTCAGCTCACTGCAAACTCCGCCTCCCGGGTTCCAGCAACTCTCCTGCCTCAGCCTCCTGAGTAGCTGGGACTACAGGCGCCTGCCACCATGCCCAGCTAATTTTTGTATTTTTAGTAGAGATGGGGTTTCACCATGTTGGCCAGGCTGGTCTCAAACTCCTGACCTCAGGTGATCTGCCCATCTCAGCCTCCCAAAGTGCTGGGACTACAGGCATGAGCCACCATGCCCAGCCTGGTTTGTGATCTTAAACAAAGGATTTACCTCTCTAATCCACAGTTTCCTCGCCTAAAAGATGGGGGCATGGCTGCAGCTCTCACATGATTCCTACGAGGGTGAAGGGAAATGACATGCTTTAGTGGCTGAGGACAGACCATGCGGTAGCCAGCGTTCAATAATGTCAATCATTACTTTTTGAGCCTGAACAGAGGGGAGGACACAGAGGAGGCGCTCTACAGATGCTCGTTGATCAACAAGTTGGTTCCTTATAAAGCCCGGACTTGCAGCTCTTCCTTCAAATAAGTCCGCTTGAAGGAGCCAACTTTACTAAAGCAGGGGGTGGGATGCAGCAGCTGTCAGTGCAGGTTAAGGGAGGCAAGGAGAAGGGAAAAGGAGATAGTAGAGAAGAGAAGGGACTCATCAAGGACACTCTGTGCATTGTCCTCGGCCTAGCCTGAGAGTAAGCACTTTCTGTGGGCAGGGGCTGCCCTGGCTGTTTCTGTTTCTGTGTCCTGCCAGTGACATGCAGAAGACACAGACGCAGGTGGCTGTTGTTGATGCTGCTTCTCATTCACCCACCACGTCTCCCCAAGGCGAGCTGCTCGGGGATCTGCATTCCTAGCCTGGCTCTTCAATGTACATCCACCTCCCCAACTAAGAGAAAAACATGGACCATTTGCTGTCGCAGAAATAGTCCTGGTCAGGGAGTTGAATGACTTGAGTCTTCCGGACACTCACAGCTTCTGCCAGCCATGGGTCACTTGTCTCTACACAAGAATAGCCAGCAAATTCTCTGTCCACCTTATGAGGTTGCTAGAAAGCTCAAACAGGATAACATGGGAAAGAACTTTAGAAGGTAGAAGAAGCCATTAAAAAGCTAATGCAAAGGACTGTAAATAAAATCATTATTAGGGTATTACAATACTTAGCGAAACCTGTGGACCTTATACTGCTCCATGAGCTGTTCAGCTGCCTCTCTGATAAGAGTATATGTAAGCTAACATAGGCAGGCTTAAAGTGGTCATCTTTGTGAAAAACTAAGAAAAGCGCTGCAGGGAGAGGGAAGAGTATGTGCAAAGGCCCTGTGGTAGGGAGGAGCTTTGGATGTTCCAGACACTTGCAGAAGACCAGTATAGTGAATATTCACCATTTGTATAGTAAATAGGGCATAGTTGGAGAGAAGTGATGCATAGCTTAATAACATTGGATGAGTGAATAAATGGATTGGTGAGTGAGTAGGGTTGCTGGAGGGGTCTTGGGAACCCCATTTGTCTGACCCTTTTCTAGGGGTTCACATCTCTGTAGCACCAGTGAACACTTCCGGTGGCCTCATCCTGAAGGATCTGGGGTGTTGCCTGCTCTACTGGCAGAGACCCCCTTCCAAGCTCCAGCAGCCCACTTGGCGATCAGACATCAGCTGGAAGTTCTGGCCTTTTCACTCAGCTGCCCTTGTCCACACTGCCCACTCCAAGAGCCTCTCCTTTCCTCCTGCTCTGCCTCCCTCAGGGGACCACTGCCGTGTTTATGAAAACTGAACATGTCATTCAAACCAGCACCTCTGGCCTCGCGAAGCCAAAGATCAGGAGCCACTATTTTTACCTCTCCTTTCTGTCACTGGACTTTACAAGCAAACGCTGGTCTCCCCCTTGGCAGTTCCCGGAACCTCGCAGACAGTAATGAGTCTGGGGTTGGTGTTAAGCTCAGATGTCAAACAGAGTGGCCAGGGCCTCCTGAAACGCCGAGAGAGCCGCGAGCTTCTCCCTCTACAAGGTCAGCTTGTGTGTAACACTTCATTAAATTGCTCAAACACTGAGCCGTGTCTTTAACCAATACCTTTAATGTCATTTTCTGCAGACTTAATAGAGGAGCATTAGCATACCTGTCAAGTCTTCCCATTTAAACTTCGAAGCAAGTGAAGTTTAAAGTGCCTCCTTCAGCCCACAGTGGATTTAGCTTCAAACTTTAGTTTAAGAAAAGAAAAGAAAAGAAAAAAAAAAAAAAAAAAACCAAGAAGGAGAAGGAGGGGGAATCCTCTGTGGGGCTATGTGACGAATTAGAGGATGTTATCTTATTGCAACCTTCCGAGTCCCTCTTCCTGCCTCCAGGAAGTACACCTAGGTTAAGAACAGTGGGGGCATGCCTCAGTGTTTACTATGACATGACCTTTCCTTGTCTCAGATTTACAGACTGGAACAGAGTCCCGGGAGGTCAATTAGTCCATTCCCCTGCCCCCTCAAATTCATGCTGCTCGGAGTAGGACATAAAGCACTCTGGTTGGGCATAAAAACCAAGCTAAGGAAGGTGATATGGCCTAAATATTTGTGTCCCCTGCAAAATCCATATGTTGAAGTCTAATCCCCAGTGTGATGGAATTAAGAGGTGGGGCCACTGGGATGTGACTAGATCATAAAGACTCCATTCTCATGAAGAGAATTCACACCCTCATAAAAGAGACGCCAGGAGGCTGGCTAGCCCCTTCTACTGTACGAGGATGCAGCAAGAGGTTGTAATCTATCAGGCAGAGAGAGATGCCTCACCAGACACGGATCTGGGACTTCCTAACCTCTAGTACAGTAAGAAGTAAATTGTGCTGTTCGTAAGTCACTAAGCTTATGAAATTTTTGTTACAGCAGCTCTAACAGATTAAGGCAGAGGGGTATGGGAAGGCTGCATTCTTGGGTGCAAAGCTAATTTGGATCATTTGGGATGAAACTGAGGCCTGGATTGCATGTGTGCACAGCTCAGTGCGTGTGGATAACTACATAGCTCTGTTCTTTGCCCTGGTGCGGGGAGGAAAAGGAACTACAGCAGAAGAGGAAGCTAACAGGCAAGGGCTGGTGAGAGGGTCAGCAAGGTCTTCCTAGTTTTTTAATGAAGTTGCTGTTTCTTGGGTCAGCCCTGAGCTCTTGAGAGACAGGCCCAAGGAGTTAACTCATAACAGAGCCTGCCCTCTGGTCTGGGACCCCCACATAAGGAGGGTGTCTTAGTCCATTCAGGCTGCTTAACAAAACACCATAAACTGGGTGGCTTATCAACAACAGGAATGCATTTTTCATGGTTCTGGAGGTTGGGAAGACCAAAATCAAGGCGTTGGCAGTTTTGGCATCTGGTAAGGGCACTGCTTCTTGGTTTATACAGGACTTTCTTGCTGTGAACTCATCACATGGCAGGTGGGGTAAGGCAGATTTCTGATTCTCTTTCTTTCTTTCTTTCTTTTTTTTTTTTAATTTGAGATGGAGTCTTGCTGTTTCCCAGGTGGGAGTGTAGTGGCGTGGTCTCGGCTCACACTGCAACCTCCACCTTCCGGGTTCAAGTGATTCTCCTACCTCAGCCTCCCGAGTAGCTGGAATTACAGGTGTGTGCCACCATGTCTGGGTAATTTTTTTGTATTTTTAGTAGAGATGGGGTTTCGCCATGTTGGCCAGGCTGATCTTGAACTCCTGGCCTCAAGTGATCCGCCCTCCTCAGCCTCTCAAAGTGCTGGGATTACAGGCTTGAGCCTGATGGCTCAATCTTCCCAGCCTAATGGCATTAATCTTCCATGAGGGCTCCACCCTCATGACCTAATCTCCCCGCAAGGGCGCTTGGGAGTTAGGATTATAAATTTGGTGTGAGGGGAGTGCACAAACATTCAACCCATAGCAGAAGCGTTCATGAAGAACATAGTGATTAGAATGTTCCTTTAATCTGTTGGTAGTGGGGAATGTCCCTTTCAATACTCCTGTTGCCATGGAAGGGCAAGACCAGGACTGTGTGCTCTGTGATCTTGGTTGGACCAAAGAACAGGCATTCGGCCTTAGAAAATCTCATCTGTGAAATGGGTTCATCTATCGGGAGAAGATCAGCTCTCATAGAGCTGAGGGTAGAGGGGGCCTTGAGTACTCAGCATTAAAGGCTTGGCAGGAGTTAGGAAACAGGATAATGAATGTGCCTCTGTCATTAAGCCACTAATCGTTAATTATCCCCCTAGACATCACATAATGTGCTATGCAGGCAAAAATAAAATTGCTTGAACTTTTCTACCGAGCTCTAGTTTTAAATAAATTACTCATGTCAAAACTATTTACCAAAGTGAGTAATTTTAGATATTTGTCAGACTTCATAACATGCTTTAATTAGTGCCAGCTAATAAAGTCCTCGTGTAATTAAGCATACATACATCCCTGTTGTTATGTATTTTGAATTTTTGCTTACGATAATTCTTTGAAATGATTTGATGCCTGGCTTCCGGAATACATGTATGTGCATGGAGGTGTGTGCCTTTGTGTGCATATGTTTCCAATGTTACTCCGTAATGAGATCCATGCAATTGAAGCACCCACTTAATTATTAATGCTGCAATTAAGGCAAGAAGGAGGAGTTTCTCTTTCAAAAGTGGAAAGTTGATCCCTGGCTCCCAGTGCGATGGGAACTGGTGCAGACTGGCACTCTCACCCACTTGGTCCCAGAAGGCAGATCAGACAGCGTGACTTGTGCCTGGATGCCCTTAGGGAGCAAGCAGGTCTATAAGGAGCCTGCTGGTTTCCCTGACATGCTCCGCCTGAGAGGCTCCAGAGTGAGGATGGCAGTGGTGACAGTTCACTCCCAGCTCAGAAACCTGTCACTTGGAGATCAGCATTTTAACTATCCCCTGCCCCTCAAGAAAAAAAAAAAAAAAAAAAAAAAAAGAAGGACACCTTAATTTACCCTTCTGATTGGCTTGATAGCTGTCAGAGTGACAACCTGTCTCTGGCTGAAAGGGACCTGGTGTTAGTTCTCAGACTGGCTTTGTGTGCATTATATGGTCTGCTTGCTCCTGGAAACGGCAACACTGAGAGCGCTGAACTGCACCCTGGTATCTGCTCTTCCCCAGCTCCTGCCTCCCTACTCATTGGCCATGGTGTTCAGGGCCAGACAGGCCAGAACTCCAGATTTTAGCAGGGAACCATGACTTCTCTTTCCCCCATGCTTGGTGTACCCAGTGAAAGCTTCAGGACATAGATGGACCCATCCAAAAATATTCGACAAGATTGCCCATTGCCTGTGTGTTTGAGATAGGGCCACCCATGACTCCAGCACGTGGATGCCTCCAAGAGTTAACTGGGTGTCCTACGTAAAGTCTAAGACTTAATTTCACCTTCACATAAGACTATGCAGTCCTTGTACTTTCTTCTTCTCTCAGGAAATGAGTTTGATAACTTAGGATGACAACAACATCATCTGAGAAGCTGCTCTTCCCCAAAGGGCTAGTATGTTCCTTAGTCTTTGTAAATCCATGCTTTTTTGTGTTTTGGTAAACATTAAAAAATCCCAGACCCTTTAAAAGCCCTAGAAATTCTAATACAACTTTCATACCTCACTGAGAAGCCCTCATATGTGATTGACAGTTCTTCTTCAGAGTCTCTTCATTAAGATTTTGTCAAAGTTTGCTGTCTGTAGTTTGTGTTTATAAACTAGATTTTTTGTGTGTGTTCTAAGTATATTTTAGGATTTCTTTGCTTTTTCAAACTACACAATGCTTCCCTAGGGCATGTGTATACCTTTCCCTGCCCTGCACGTATCAGTTGAGGCACACTTACAATACATAGCTAGTAGCTACATGGGGCTATTGAGCACTTGAAATGTGGCTCGTCCTAATTGAGCTGTGCTGTAAGTGCAAAATACACCCACAGACTGTATGAAACAAAGAATATAAAGCATCTCAATAATTTTATATTGATTACATATTGAAAGAATATAATTTCATCCATGTTAGGTTAAATAAAATATATTGTTAAAATTAACCCAACCTGCTTGATTTTACTTTTTAAATGTGGCTGTAAGAACATTTAAAAAACATGTGTGGATCTCTGTATTTTTATATTGGCCAGCACTGATCTAGAGGATCATGACAGCTTCAGACACCTATTGCAGCTGAGGGCAGATGGGGTTGCTCTGCCTTGGCCTTGGTTTGGTCCAGCTCTGCTACTCATCTGCTGGCCTTGGACATATCTCTACTTCTCTGGGCCTCAATTCCCTGAGAAAGTTGACTATGTAAGATGGCCAATGAGGTCTGGTCTTGTTGTATAGAATAGGATTGTCATCTCGGGGTACCTTACAGGAGGGGATGGATTCTCTCCACTAGCTTTAGAGATGGAGCCGTCATTGCAGCAGAGAAGGGTCATAGTGACCTCTGGCACTTCTGATTGGCTCTCGGTTGCCTTGTACCTTTTCTTTCTAGTCACCTGGGGAATTAGACTCAAGCTCCCAAAGGTACGGCCATATGAACTTCAACCTCTCTACCCTAGTTCTCTCATTCCATTTTGCCAGGCCAAACAGCACCTGCGGAGGGACACACCTGTCCTGTCCTTTAACCCATGGTGATATGTCACTGATCAGCACAATTGGCTCTAATAGTTCCTCAGGTGGATTCCAGAGAGCAATGAGCAGAACATAAAAATCCCTTTATTATTGCCATTTCACTTTTATATACCCATCAAGCTTTCATATTTAATCTCCTACATCACAATAGCTGATCATTTTTAACATTTGACATTGATAGAGTGCCCACTGCTATTATTCTGACATACTATAAAACATTACACCCATTTGCAATAGAAAAGGCCAAGAATCAATACCCAGCCCCATTTTCCACTGTGGCTGTAAATCACGAAGTACCTAACAAATTGGTTTAAGTAGAAGAAACTTCAGAACCAATGAATGGCCTGACCAATCCCCACTCCCTGTTAGAACTGACAGGGACCTGGAGGCTAAGGGTAAGAGAAGGGAGGGGTGGGAGAGAGGGCTGGAGGGAAGCCAAGCTGCTTCATAGGGCAATCAAGATTCTTCAGGGACAAGAATTGTCCCTCTGTCTGAGCCTTAGAGACACCTACAGAGAATAAGGACACCTGTGCTCTGCTCATGTCTGCTTCGGTCTTGACTCATAGCAAGCAGCTCCATGTCGGGAAGCTGGTGACTTCCTAGTTCCTACCCCATCTTTCTACAGACTCAAAGTCCCATTGTGAAGATTATCAGTCTATTTTGTCAGTTGTCTCATTCCTTGGAACAACGAGACATTAAAATAAAGTATCTTTTATTTGGCTATTTAATCAAATTGACTTCAGGATGAATTGATCAGACAGGAGTTAAGAAAAGTCATAAATTTAGGCATTGCTTAAAATATGTAGGGTAAAAGGTTGGGCTAAATATTCAGTCATTATCTTTGTATTTGAAGTGAACGACATTTTAAAAGTGTAAAAGTTTAAAATATTCAGAACATTGCCTTTACTTTTTATTCTTGGGCATCATCTAGATCCAGTCTAAGGCTGTGATGATTTTGTTGGGCTCCATTGAAAGCTTCTTTCAGTCCAAGTTGCCGGGTTGAAAATACATGAGCCTGTGGTCTGACTGAGGACAGTTGCTGCGATGCTGGAATGTTCTAATAGCATGAGGACCTGGCTCCAGGAGAACAGAAGGGAAAAGCAGCTTATTTATCAATTTATTTTCAATTCAGGACTGGATTTCTTATAGAAGCCTGGTATATGAGTGCACACATTTACCTGACTTTTCTGCAATAGGTACACTCCTAAAGTCACACATAGGCCAGATTTTTGCAGAACAAATTCCTTTCTTTTCTATTAACTTACATTATAATTTCAGAAATGATTTCCCTGCATTTCAATTAGCAGTGAGTGATTCTTTACATTATCTGTCTTACTCAACCTCTTCATGATCCCACATAAGATGAAGAACTTTTGTAAAAAGGGATTCTTTGGAAAAGGAACACACCCCAGTGATTTGTGGATGATTTCAGTCCTATTTTGTGCATTGGAATGACATAGGTGGGAGCTCACTGGAAGCAGATTTGTAGCGGTTCTTTTGCAAGCTTGGTCTAGTGCTAAGAACATCAGATTGTGAGTGAGGAGGTTTGAGTCTCATCCTGCTATTTTCCAATCGTGTGAATCGCAGGGTAGATATGATATATGACCTTTCTACACATTTTGTTTTTTGTTTGTAAAGCGGGGATAATAATTCTTTATCTCTTTCATAAGATCCACAATGAGGAAATGAGATAATGAAAGTAAAATAATTTATCATTACTGTTATTACTGATAAGGCAATAATAATAATAATTATAATATGTGATGAGAAAAGAAACAAGAAAAACCATTTTTATATTGGTTCTATTTTGTTCCAATGGAAGCAAAACACAAGAAACTCAAATCTAGGTTCCTCAATTTTGTACCCTGAGAATTGGAAGTCAGAAAGACAGTCAGATCTGAGTGAATTTTAGAGGACCTCTAAGCCTTAGAAAATTTTTGACTTGTGCCATGTATTGCTTTTTCTTTGAGTGTATTTGGGTATATGTTAATATATTCAGTCGAGAAACATGTATTGAGTGCCTACTCTGTGCCAGGCCTTGTACTTTTTCCAAAACGTATAACAAAAGCAGACAAGATAGTGGCCCATGCCGATTGTCTATAAATGAGGTTCTCAAGCTCTCTGTGCATCAGAATCACTTCCCAGGCTCAACCCCAACCCTTCAAAATCAGAATTTCTCATGGTGGAAGTTGAATGCCTATATGTTGACAGATTTCCCAGGTAATTCCAACATTTGGGCCACTGGTTTATATGCAAACACCCTATCTATCAGCCATGACCAGGAACCATGCTTCTCCCACCAACTGTGGTTTTCAGAGTGGGAAATTTTGTTGAGATTCCCTATTTCTGTTTTTCCTAAAATGGGAACATGACTAAAGGCTGATGTGTTCAGCTGGTACGTGACCCCTGCAGGGATATGGACATGGGCCAAGTCCTTTGTTCTCAGCCTACAGTTCTGCTGCTGGCTTGCTCCAAAATAACCTGGTTTGTCTGGCATCCTGGACTGCAGCCCTCCTGTCTGTGGGCCCAGAGGATGACCCAGAAATCCCATTGTTCCTTTTATCATCAAGCATGGGTTGGTTCTCTTTGGACTAAGTCTCTGTTTAGCGCTTGAGAAAGAGGAGGGGAAAATCAAAGGAAGAAAGGGAAGGAGGTCTAAGTCAGCTCCCTGGTGACTTAGCCACATTGTTCGCAGAGCTAAAGCAATACTCCAAATACTGCACACTTCTATTCGCCTGCAAAAGAGCTTTTCCAGAGCACTTTTCCCTCAGTCATCACGTGTGAACCACCTCTCAACAACACTATGAAGAACCTGGGGTAGATGTCACAACTTCCGTTTGATGGATGATAAAGTTGAACTTCAGAGCAATGCAGTGACTGACTTTGCAAATTGAACAGGCACATGATCCCTAGGGTGAAGACAGTATCAGTTTTTATCACCTTTGTACCCCTTAGCATATTTCTATAGGAGAACCTTGAAAATACTGTATTTGTTAAATTAGTGAATGAAAAAATGCAAAAGAAAAGCAATCGGTTAGAGCTGGACCGGCATCAGACTCTCTCCTCGGTCTAGGGCCTGATGACCTGGAGCTCTCTAGCTTCACCAAAGGAAACTGAACTGAGGACCTTCCCCTGTCCCCTGCTAACCCGCCCCAGTGAAGTCTTATCATTTTCAATAATCGTGTTGCTTCAAAGGTCACTGGAGCCTTTTGCAGTCTTCTCGTGGTGGGCCCTGAGTGGCCTTTTTGATGGCTGTTTTTACTTTTTACCTGAGCCTCAGTGAGGTTTGGCAAGCAAATTTTTACCTTGCCTTGTGGTCCAGACTTTCTGGATGGGGAGCTATTCTTGTCTCGCACTTGCTCCTGATGATTTTGCAATATCATGATTTCAGTGAAATGAAAATACATCTTATTCCCACAGAACTGCACAGAGCCCTTTGATGGCAGCCAGTTTTCGTAGTGTTGTAGTTTGGTAGAGTAGTGTTGAGGTGAGATGGTGGCAGAGCTTCCCAAATGAAAAGGTCTTAGAGGAAAGAAAGGGCAGAGAACCTATCAGAAGTCACCCTGAACTGCCGCCTGCCAGGGACATTCTCAGCCCAGCCAACTGAGAACCCCCATACATCCTCCCGTGGCCAGGAGCTTTTACTTAGCACTGAAGTCCATTTCTTGAGCTGAAATGTAAGTTGCATTTCTTCTTGCTCAATCCTCAGTAAATTTGGAGAAACTGCCCTATATTTAAGCTTAGAATGCTGGAATACACAACCAAGCAAAACTGTAGAATATCATTCCTGAGAGTGCTGGAAGGAAAGATGAGAAATTTTTGCCTCTTAGAGTTCAGTGAGACGCAGGCTTGCCTAGAGGCAGGGGCGGGAGCAGGTGACCTCCTGCATACCCTCGGCTGTATCCAATTTTCTGTGACACAAATCCATCTCTAGCAGCAAGTTTCAGATGGCGGGAGGACAAGAGGCAGGAGCCCAGATCCTGTCCTGGCAATGAGGAGGACAAATAAGTTGCAGCCATGGAGTCGTGCAGACCTTACTACAAAGGAGCCAAGGGGCCAGACAGTACTAAATAATTCTGTTTTTCAGACACATTTGAGCACCCCAATCTGCCCTCAGTCCCTCCTTCCACTTGGCCCAGGTGGCCAGGACCCAGGCTGCCTCCTGTCCTGTCAGAAGTGACCCTTTGATATCTGATCTCCCATCTGCTGGGCTAGGCATGTGGAAGAGACAGCTGGCACAGCCCCTCCCGGGGGACTGCAATTAGGGGATATTTAATCCTGTCACCTGGTTCATTTACAGTGATGGATTTGGGCTGGAGCGCTCAGTGGCGCCGAGAGGATATTGCATTACCAGGGCCCATCCCCTTCACCCCTCAAAGAGAGCTGGCCCTCCCCTGCCCCTGCACCTATCTTCCCTGGCCCCAGGGTGAGCCACCTGGCTCCTGTGAATTAAGAGCAAGCACTTGCTGTCGGTCCCCTCCCCCAACTGCTGTTATTTCACCTGAAACCACCTGCAGATGTAAAAACATCCATGGGATTTTCACCCCCATCAGTGCCCCCTCTGGCCCCTGCTTGTTTTGGAGGTTCTGACTTTCAGATTCTAGAGCTCAAGGAGATTTCCAGTGACTCCCGTCTTTTCATTTTCCAGACTCTCGATGCTGGGAACTTTGCATTGACTGTCGTTTATTTGGGGTTTTTTTTTTCTGAACCACAATACCAGTCTAAATTTACCTAATTTGTCCGTCTTCAGGCTAGCTAAGAATACTGGAAGGAGATAAGATTGGGACTGAAAGACCTGGATTGAATGATTTTTATCAAGTCACTTCCCTTCCTTGGATCTCCATTTACTCATCAATAAACTAAGCAGATTGGATTAAATGTTCTGTAAGGTGCCTTCTAGGTGAGGAAGAAGTTGGGATAAGTCATAAGGTGAGGAGTTTGGACTAGACAATGGGAAAATCCCAGATGGGAAACCAATGGGGTACATCAACAAAAGAAGATGCTTATTAGAAACAAATTCTATGTGGAATAAGAACTAGCGTGTCTGGAATAATTTTGAGGTGGCCTTAGTGATTTTAAGTGACCCCCATGAGACAGTTTTAATCAGTCTTCTATCCCCTCATCGGCCTGAGTTTTTAAGGAGCCCACACAAAAGAGGTAGCCTCAACTTTCTGGACTTTCCAGTTCGATATATGTTAAAGCACTCGTTCAGGATGGTGGCCAACTTCTCTATGGGCAAATTCCATGTTTCAGGAGAGGGGAGGAGTCTGCGCTCACATGGGAAGTTCCACTACTCTTAAGATTTTGCACAATAGCTGCCACCTCCCATGAGACAGGCCAGATATCAAGCCTTTCTGGGGGTCAGCGGGTCATCACATCATTTCTCTGATTCAAATGGTTCAATGGCTTCTCGTTACACTTGGAATAAGATCCCAGTGCATTACCACAGTTACTAAGCCTGTGTGATCTGGCCTTGCGATCTTCTGTCTTAATTCTCCTCCTTAATGCCCTCTCACTCCCTGCGTTAGGCCAGTGTGTGTGTGTGTGTGTGTGTGTGTGTGCCAGCACGTGCACACATCTTAGAGTTTCCAGTCTTGTCCCTGCCTCAGCAGCTTTGAGCTTGCAGTTCTCTCTCCCTGGAATACCCTTTCCTTAGTTCTTGATATGGCCGGTCCCTTACTGCCCTTCAAGTATTGGCTCAACTATTTCCACTTCAGGGAGATCTTCCTGGACCTCTCTCTCTGTATCACTGTTTATTCTCTTAGTAGCCGTACGTTGTCTTGTATAAAATAAAGTTGCAGATTTTCTTTATTTTTCCTACTTGAATATAATCTTCATGACACCAGTTAACTTTTTTCTTTTGTTTAAAGTCATATTCCTAGAATATAATTTTAGCACCTAGAATAATAGCTAGCATATCATAGTAGTATAATAAACATTTGTTGAATCAATGAACATGGAGTTCCTATAGTAGGATGAGGACTGAGGCCAGTTTTCTGGATGTCGTTTGATGAAGGCAGATTGTGAGCTAGGCTCAAAGCCTCCTCACCGCCCACCAGCACCACCACCCCCAGTAGCAGGTGTCTGTGCTTCCCACCTCCAACCTTGAGGTAGATAAACAATTGTCCCCCTTGCTCTGCCCTCTGCTGACCTACTCAAATTACCTGTTCCTAAGATGATCAAAGGGATTGGAACAAAGACTCATAATCGAATGAGTTCTGTGTCACATCCTGGAAATGGGGGCACTTGCAGAGTGAGTACAGCCCCGGGAGAGAGCTCTTGAGATCAGCAAAGCTGCTGCCTTCAAAGGGTTGACGTGAAAGCAAACGGAGAAGCACTTGAGGAGAGAGGATTTCTCTCCAAAGAGGGGAAGCACTTCAAGCCCATCACCCCACCCCTCTAGCCACAGAGATGAGTGTATGCCTGTGTGTGTGTGTGTGTGTGCACAAGCCTGTGTGTTGGGTGTGCGTCTCCAACAGAGGAACAGAACATCTCTTGCAAGCACTATGGGCTCTCAGATATCTTTGCAAATAGTCAGTGGCCCACTCCCCCTCTCCACCCATAGTGTGGGGAATTCTGTGAATTTTGTTTATCTTGCCAAGGCCTCCCATTAATTTCTTGTTTCTCCAGGAAGCACCCCAATTAACATCTCCTGCCTCTATGGTTTTTCTGACATCCATCAACATCTGTCAGAATTTGAAAATGTGACTGCTTTTAGGTAATTGGATACATCATCTTTAGACATGTTCAAAGGCATGTGCTCTGTTTTCCATTCCATTTATAAGCTCCTTCAAGGCAAAATCTATATTTTGTTTTCTATTTGTTACCCTCTCCACAAGAGTCCTAGGACAGAATTTTCCTCAGTGTGCTTGTTGTCTGAGTACATTTTTGTAGTGTGAGAACCATTGGATGCTGATTTTATTTTACTCATTAATTTATTTAAAATATTTACTGAGGCCCATTATGTGGCAGGCACTGTGCTTAGTGCTGGAGATTCCGTGTTGAAGCTCACAGTCTGGGGCAGAGATGGAAACAGACACAAATAACTATAATACAATGTGGTAAGTGCTGTAATATAGGTACTGTATGCTCAGAGTGCTACGGGAACTCAGGAGGGAGCTTATGAAATAATTTAGTTAATGTTCCAGTGTCTAAATGTGAATGTTTAAATAACGTCTTTCTTTCCTCAGTGCTTCCTGCTTTTCATGGCATTTTTTTACTGTTTTTTATCTTATTTGCTGATTCTAGCGATCCCGTTAATAAGTTTTCACTCCACAAACTCACCCTTATACAGAGTAGGTGCTCAAGAAACATCTCCCAAAAGACAGAATAAGTGAATGGATAGTCGATGTTATTAGCTCTTGTTGACAATTAGATAAACTAAATGTCGCGGAGTGATTTGCCAAAGCTCATAAACACACATTAAATGCCTGCTATATGAGGGCCACTATCTACTATGCTACCGCAGATAAAAGAAAGTACAAGTTGTGTTTCCACCTCCTTGATCTTTCAGTCCTTTTGGTAAAACATGAGGTGAACCACGGATTGTTCAGTAATAACAGAGGAGAACAAGAGCAGCTCAGGAGAACAGCACGAGGCAGTGCATGGTTCACCACCGAGTGAATGGAGCAGACGAGGAGGACCACAGGAGGCAGGTGAGGTTGCTGGAGATTAGGGTGGTCAGGAAAGGCCTCAGAAGAGAAGTGGAATATGAACTGGATCTTAAAGATGGGTTGCTATAAACTGAAAGAAAAGAGTAGAAAAAAAGAGGTAGAGAATAAAAGATATGTTAAAAGGAAATAAAATCCAGTAACCCCTGAGCACCTTGGCCAGCTCCAGATTCAACAGGGAGGCAGCCCTCAGCAGTTGTGTCCATCTCTGTCTCACCACATCTCAGCTCACGTGTACCTGCAAATTCTTCCCAAACAGCTCTTCACCCCAGCCCTCACCTGGCAGCTGCCCTGTGGGTGTTAACTTATTTCCAATCCAGACCTAATTAATTGTTTAAAAAAAAAAAAATTCCTGTCTGGGCGTGGTGGCTCATGCCTGTAATTCCAGCACTTTGGGAGGCCGAAGCGGGTGCCATCACCTGAGGTCAGGAGTTTGAGACCAGCCTGACCAATATGGTGAAACCCTGTTTCTACTAAAAATACAAAAATTAGCTGGGTGTGGTGGCATGCACCTGTAATCCCAGCTACTTGGGAAGCTGAAATAGGAGAATTGCTTGAACCCAGGAAGTGTAGGTTGCAGTGAGCCGAGATCACGCCACTGCACTCCAGCCTGGGTGAGAGAGTGAGACTCCATCTCAATAAATAAATAAATAAATAAATAAATTCCTGTATACTCAACTTTGTTGCCAGTGCCCTAGACCTCCTGCTCTAATTAAACACTCAGCTTCCCCCTGGTGGTCAGGGCTTCCTCTGTGTCCTCTCCATGAGACACTCTTTTATTCTCCCACTCACCTAGTGTCATTTACATAAGGGAGGGGCTGGGACTCAAAGTCCTCCTAGTTCTCCACTTGTTTCTGGATCATTATTCTTTCTCTTATGTGGAAATGCCGCATCATAATTTGAGGCTAATGGCATCTGCTAAGACCCTTCTCTACCTCTATTCATTGATGCCCTCTGTCAACCTCTGGTTCACTCTGAAAAATGATGTGGAGGATGACACTTCTGCTTAGGAATGTAATAACTATCTTTGGTGTGCCTTCCCAATCCTTGGTCACCCTGCTCTTGAACTACTGCCTGATACAGGAGTGTGGTCCAGAAACTGTTTATATTATGTATCCCCGATCCCTCATCCCTAGGTCATAGGACCCAGTTAGACTCATGACCCAGGAGGACCAATCCAATCCTTTCCCTGGGAGTTGGGAAAGGAGACCAAGAGGTTAGCTTCAATCTGAGATGGTCCCTTGAACAGAGGAACAGCAAACTGGTGAGCTGTATGGTAGCCATGTTTGGCCATGTGCATATGAAGTGAGGAGACCAATCTGAAGGAAGGTGGAGAAGAAAATGGCAGGTGTGCAGAGAGAGGCACCTGACAGCTTTCTAGTCCGTTCTGAGACTCAACTGCTCCTCCTCCATGTCCTTAAAATATTCCTGTGTCTTTGGAATAATCCCCACCTTCACCCAAGCTTAAGTAGCTTTGTTTCAAATTTTTCTTGTTTGTTTTTGATACTTAGAACTAAAAGAACTTTGCTAAAAAATAAAATCAAAGGTGGATGGAGACAATTGCGATCAAGTGTTGCAGTTTACAAAGGTAGAAATGACCCAGTTAAAACAAAAGGGCACTTTTGCTGCCATTTGATTACCTATCTAATGGAAAGCACGGTCATTATGGAAGAAGTGTGCCTTGTGGTTTTAGAAAAATGGTAAATCATAATCTGAAAATCTTCCACTAGAGTCATCTAGAAATGTTTAATATTTAAACAAAAACAATCTTGTTTTCTTTCTCAAGAAAAATGTTTTTACATGAATGAGAAAACTAGGACCCAGGGACTAGTTTGACTGATGCTGCAAATGCCCTGGAGGGGGTGGAATGGGAGAGATTTTTGTCTTGGTAACCTTGCGTTCACACAAGGCAGAGAAGTGAAATTGAGATCTATGCATAAAACCAAGATCAACTCAAAATGCACACACCCAATGAATATGTGAAATGAGAAAAAGAACTAACCTATGATCACAGGGCAACCATAAAGAGGTTTATTTTCTGCTACCTGTGCTCTGAATGATAAAAGCAGATGTTCTCAGTAAACTAGAAAACCTGAGTCTACATACTACCTGAGTTTGAGGTCCAAATTTATTAATAACCCTGTTGTCTAGAAAGTCCAAGCGAGTAACTTAACATGAAAATAGGTTCCTGCTCAACAAATCCCTGGGAACTGCTGATTGAAGAAAATGTTATCTGCTTTGGAACTTTGCTCCCACAGTATGATCTGCAATGAATTTTCACAGGGAAAAAAATTTTACTAAATATGAGCTCAAAATAAAAATGGACAAAATACACATGGAAGTGGTCTACCATGACTGAGAATCAGCATATGCAACTAACAGAAAGATTTGAACATCAAAAATTTCACATAATAGAATGGCAGTTTGAAAGATTTTATAGAATAATTATACTTAAAATGAATAACGACCTTTAAAAAGTAATGTAGACTCTATGACATGAAAAATGCCCTATGAAACAGAACTGGCAAATTTGAAAAGGAACCAAATAGTAATAAAAATGCAAACTTTGAAACTAAACGTTCAATGGAAACATGTTGGAAATAGAAGAGAATAAATGAATTAGAAGGTGACAAGAGGTTTTAATCAAAGTAGGGTATGATGAGAGAAATAGTTGTTGTCTTAGCACACTTTGCGCTGCTATAACAATACCATAGACTGGTTAATTTTTAATGGACAGAAATTTATTTGGCTCATGGTTATGGAGGTTGAGAAGTGTGAGACTGAGGGGCTGCGTCTGGTGAAGGTCTTCTTGCTACGCAATTCCATGGCAGAAGGTGGAAGGACAAAACAGTATTTGCGAGAAACAGAAAAGAGGCTAAACTCATCCTTTTATCAGAAACCCATTCCCAAAATAACTAGACTACTCCCACAATAATAGCATTAATTCATTCATAAAGGCTGAGCCCTTATGATGTAATCACTTCTTTTTTTAGGTATATTACATGCATTTTATTTTATTTTTAATTTTTTTTCATAACTTATTGGGGTACAGGTGGTGTTTAGTTACATGAGTAAGCTCTTTGGTGGTGATTTGTGAGATTTTCATGCCCCCTTGACCCGAGCAGTATACACTGCACCATATTTGTAGTCTTTTATGCCTCAGCCCCTCCCACTCTTTCTCCCAAGTCCCCAGAGTCCATTGTATCATTCTTATGCCCTGCATCCTCATAGCTTAGCTCCCACGTATCAGTGAGAACATACGATGTTTGGTTTTCTATTACTGAGTTACTTCACTTAGAATAACAGTCTCCAATCTCATCCAGGTCACTGCAAATGCTGTTAATTTATTCCTTTTTATGACTGTGTAGTATTCCTTCCTATATATATACCACAGTTTCTTTATCCACTTGCTGATTGATGGGCATTTGGGTTGGTTCCACGATTTTGCTATTGTGAATTTTGCCACTATAAACATGTGTGTGCAAGTATCTTTTTCAAATAATGATGACTTCATTTCCTCTGGGTAGATACCTAGTAGTGGGATTGCTGGATCAAATGGTAGTTCTACTTTTAGCTCTTTAAGGAATCTCCACACTGTTTTCCATAGTGGCTGTACTAGTTGACATTCCCACCAGCAGTGTAGAATTGTTCCCTGTTCACTGCATCCATGCCAACATCTACTGCTTTTTTTTTTTTTTTTTTTTTTTTTATTATGGCCATTCTTGCAGGAGTAAGGTGGTATTGCATTGTGGTTTTGATTTGCATTTCCCTGATCTTTAGTGTGATGTTGAGCATTTTTTTCATGTTTGTCGGACATTTGTATATCTTCTTTTGAGAATTGTCTATTCATGTTCTTAGCGTGCTTTTTGATGGGATTGTTTTTTTTTTTCTTACTGATTTGTTTGAGTTTGTTGTAGGTGCTGGATATTAGTCCTTTGTCAGATGTATAGATTGTGAACATTTTCTCCCACTCTGTGGGTTGTCTTGTTTATTCTACTGACTGTTCCTTTTGACACGCAAAAGCTCTTTAGTTTAATTAGGTCCCAGATGTTTATCTTTGTTTTTATTGCATTTGCTTTTGGGTTCTTGGACATGAAATCCTTGCCTAAGCCAATGTCCAGGAGGGTTTTTCCAATGTTTTCTTCTAGAATTTTTATAGTTTCAGGTCTTAGGTTCAAGTCGTTAATCCATCTTGAGTTGATTTCTGTATAGAGTGAGAGATGAGGGTCCAGTTTCATTCTCCTATATGTGGCTAGCCAATTATCCCAGAACCATTTGGTTGAAAAGGGTGTCCTTTCCCCACTTTATGTTTTGGTTTGCTTTTTGTTTGTTTGCTTTGTTGTAGATCAGTTGGCTGTAAGTATTGTAAGTATTCTGGGTTATCTATTTTGTTCCACTGGTCTGTATGCCTATTTTTATACCAGTACCATGCTGTTTTGGTGACTATGGCCTTATAGTAGAATTTGGAATCAGGTAGTGTGATGCCTCCAGATTTGTTCTTTTTGCTTTTTGATATCACCATCATTTTTTATGATGGGGACTGCATTGAATTTGTAGATTGCTTTTTGCAGTATGGTCATTTTCACAATATTGATTCTAGCCATCCATGAGCATGGGATTTGTTTCCATTTGTTTGTGTCATCTATGATTATTTTTCACCAGTGTTTTGTAGTTTTCCTTTTAGAGGTCTTTTGACTCCTTGGTTAGGTATATTCCTAAGTATTTTATTTATTTATTTATTTTGCAGCTATTGTAAAAGGGGTTGAGTTCTTGATTTGATTCTCTGCTTAGTTGCTGTTGGTGTATAGAGGAGATACTGATTTGTGTACATTAATCTTGTATCTGAAAACTTTGCTGAATACTTTTATCAGTTCCAGGAGCTTTCTGGAGGAGTCCTTAGGATTTTCAAAGTAAATGATCATATCATGAGCAAACAGTGAGATTTTGACTTCCTTTTTACCAATCTGGATGCCCTTTATTTCATTCTCTTGTCTGATTGCCCTGGCTAGGACTTCCAGTACTATGTTGAAGAGGAGTGGTTAGAGTGGGCATCCTTGTCTTGTTGCAGTTCTCAGAGGGAATGCTTTCAACTTTTCACCATTCAGTTTTATGCTGACTGTCATAGATGGCTTTTATTACACTAAGATATATCTCGTGTATGCCGGTTTTGCTGAGAGTTTTAATCATAAAGGATGCTGGATTTTGTCAAATGCTTTTTCTGCATCTATTGAAATGATCATGTGATTTTTATTTTTAATTCTGTTTATGTGGTGTATCACATTTATTGATATATGTATGTTAAACCACCCCTGCATCCCTGGTATGAAACCCACTTGATCATGGTGAATTATCTTTTTGACATGTTGTTGGATTTGGTCAACTAGTATTTTGTTAAGGATTTTAGCATCAATGTTCATCAAGGATATCGGTCTGTAGTTTTCTTTTTTGGTTATGTCCTTTCCTGGTTTTGGTATTAGGGTGATGCTGGCTTCATAAAATGAATTAGGGAGGGTACCTTCTTTCTCTATTTTGTGTAATAGTGTCAAAAGGATTGGTACCAATTCTTTGAATGTCTGGTAGAATTCTGCTGTGAATCCATTTGGTTCTGGACTTTTTTTGGTTGGTAATTTTAAAATTGCCATTTCAATCTCACATCTTGTTATTGGTCTCTTCAGGATATCTAATTCTTCCTGATTTAAGCTAGGAGGGTTGTGTTTTTCCAGGAATTTATCCATCTCTTCTAGATTTTCTAGTTCATGTGCATAAAGATGTTCATAGTAGCAGTGAATGATCTTTTGTATTTTAGTGGTGTCAGTTGTAATACCTCCTGTTTCATTTCTTAGTCAGGTTATTTGGATTTTCTCTCTTCTTTTCTTGGTTAATCTTGCTAATAGTCTATCAAATTTATTTATCTTTTCAAAGAACCAGCTTTTTGTTTCATTTATCTTTTGTATTTTTTTGTTTCAATTTCATTTAGCTCTGCTCTGATCTTGGTAATTTCCTTTCTTCTGCTGGGGTTGGGTTTGGTTTGTTCTTGTTTCTCTAGTTCCTTGAGTTGTGACCCTACAATGTCATTTTGTGCTCTTTCAGTCTTTTTGGTGTAGGTGCTTAGGGCTATGAACTTTCCTCTTAGCACTGCCTTTGCTGTATCCCAGAGGCTTTGATAAGTTGTGTCATTATTGTCATTCAGTTTGAAGAATATTTTAATTTCTATCTTGATTTCACTTTTGAACCAGTGCTCATTCAGGAGCATGTTATTTAATTTCCATATGTTTGCATGGTTCTGAAGGTTCCTTTTGGAGTTGATTTCCAGTTTTATTCCACTGTGGTCTGAGATAGTGCTTAATATAATTTCAATTTTCTTAAATTTATTGAAGCTCATTTTATGGCCTATTATATAGTCTATCTTGGAGAAAATTCTATGCGCTGTTGAATAAAATGTGTATTGTGTGGTGGCTGGATAAGATGATCTGTATATATCCATTAAGTGCATTTGTTCCAAGGTATAATTTAAATCCATTGTTTGTTTGTTGACTTTCTGTCTTGATGACCTGTGTAGTGCTGTCAGTGGAATATTGAAGTACCCACTATTATTGTGTTGCTGTGTATCTCATTTCTTAGGTCTATTAGTAATTGTTTTATAAATTCAGGAGCTCCAGTGTTAGGCACATCTATGTTTAAGATTGTGATATTTTCCTGTTGGACAAGGCCTTTTACCGTTACATAATGTCCCTCTTTGTCTCTTTTAACTGCTGTTGCTTTAAAATGTGTTTTGTCTGATATAAGAATAGCTACCACTGTTGGCTTTTGGTGTCCGTTTGCATGAAATGCCTTTTTCCACCCCTTTACTTTAAGTTTATGTGAGTCCTTATGTGTTAGGTGAGTCTCCTGAAGGCAGTAGATAGTTGGTTGGTGAGTTCTTATCCATTCTGCAGTTCTGTAACTTTTAAGTGGAGCATTTAGGCCATTTACATTCAATGTTAGTATTGAAAATGAGGTACCTTTGCATTCATTGTGCTTTTTGTGGTCTGTGTACTTTGGTTTTTTTGCTTTGTGTTTTAGATTTTTAAATTGTATTTTTGTTTTATAGGTCCTGTGTGATATATGCTTTAAAGAGGTTCTGTTTTGATGTGTTTCTGGGATTTGTTTCAAGATTTAGAGCTCCTTTTAGCAGTTCTTCTAATGGTTGCTTGGTAATGGCAAATTCTGTCAGCATTTGTTTGTCTGAAAATGACTGTATCGTTCCTTCATATATGATGCTTAGTTTCTCTGGATTCAGAATTCTTGGCTGATAATTGTTTTGTGTGAAGAGGCTGAAGATATGGCCCTAATTCCTTCTAGCCTGTAGGGTTTTGCTTAGAAATCTGCTGTTAATCTGATAGATTTTCATTTATAGGTTACCTGGTACTTCTGTCTCACAGCTGTTAAGATTCTTTCCTTTGTCTTAACTTTAGGTAACCTGATAACAATGTGCCTAGGTGAAGATCTTTTTGTGATGAATTTCCCAGGTGTTCTTTGTGCTTCTTGCTTCTTGTATTTGGATGTCTAGGTCTCTAGCAAGGCTGAGGAAGTTTTCTTCAATTATTTCCCCTAATATGTTTTCCAAGCTTTTAGAATTCTCTTCTTTCTGAGGAACAACACTGATTATTCTTAAGTTTGGGCATTTAACATAATCCTAGGCTTCTTGGAGGCTTTGTTCATATTTTCTTATTCTTTTTTCTTTGTCTTGGTTGGATTGGGTTAGTTAGAAGACTTTGTCTTTGAGCCCTGAATTTCTTTGTTCTACTTATTCAATTATATTGCTGAGATTGTCTAGAGCATTTTGCGGTTCTACAGGTGTGTCCAAAGTTTCCTGAATTTTTTATTGTTTTTTCTTTAAGCTATCTATTTCCTTGAATATTTCTCCCTTCACTTCTTGTGCCATTTTTTGGACTTCCTTGCATTGGGCTTTGCCTTTCTTTGGTCCTGATTACCTTAATAACTAACCTCCTGAATTATTTTTCAGGTAAATCAGGGATTTCTTTTTGGTTTGGATCCATTGCTGATGAACTAGTATGATTTTTGGGGGTGGTGAAGAGCCTTGTTTTGTCTTATTACCAGGGTTGATTTTCTGGTTCCTTCTCATTTGGGTAGGCTCTATCAGAGGGAAGGTCTGGGGTTGAAGGCTGTTGTTCAGATTCTTTTGTCCCACGGGATGTTCCCTTGATGTAGTACTCTCCCCCTTTTCCTATGGATGTGGCTTCCTGTGAGCCAAACTGCAGTGATTGTTGTCTTTCTTCTGGGTCTAGCCACCCAGTAAGTCTACCCAGCCGTGGGCTGGTACTGGGGGTTGTCTGCACAGAGTTCTGTGATGTGAGCCGTCTATGAGTCTCTCAGCCATGGATACCTGGGCCTGTACTGGTGGAGGTGGCGGTGGGGGGTGCAATAGACTCCATGAGGGTTCTTAGCTTTGGTGGTTTAATGCTCTATTTTTGTGATGGTTCTAGAAAGCATCAGCTGTAGTAATATAGAGAGGAACCAGTGGTGGGCAGGGCCAATATAATCCCAAGATTATATGCCTTTTGTCTTCTGCTACCAGGGAGGATAGGGAAGGACCATCAGGTGGGGGTGGGGCTAGGTGTGTGTGAGCTCAGACTCTCCTTGGGCAGGTCTTGCTGCGGCTGCTGTGGGGAATGGGAGTGAGATCCTCAGGTCATTGGAGTTGTGTACCTAGCAGGATAATGGCTGCCTTTGCTGAGTCATACAGGTCATCAAGAAAGTGGGGGAAAGCTGGCAGTCACAGGCCTTACCCAGCTCCCATGTAAACTGAAGGGCTGGTCTCATTCCCACCATGTCCTTCACCCCAACAGCCCCGAGTCTATTTCCAGGCAGAGGGCATGATGGGCTTGAAAACTTGCCCTGGGCTACCAGCCTTCTAGCTGTGAAAGAAAAGGGATTGGTTCCTCCCCTGCCTATGGAGTCTGCACACTGGATTTGCACCCTCCCCCAAGTTCTGGCCAGAAGGCTCCTCACCCCTTTCAAATTGTTGCAAAGTTCAGCTAGAGATGTCCTTTTCCCTGTGGAGTTTCACCCCCTACTCCTCTGGTCACCCTCCTGTTGGATCCCTGTGGTGCCAGGTAAGAATGGCCTACTAGGGGATGCTGTGAGCTCCAAGGGCCTTTCTGCTTCTTCCTCTACCCCTGTATTTCACTTGGTTCTCTAAATTGACTCAGCTCCAGCTAAAGTCAGAAACTTCTCCTACAAACAGAACTTCAGCTTCTACAGTGGGGGTGTATGTTCAGGAGAGGAGGGTCTTCCTTTCTTATTTCCACACTCACAGTATTTGGGGTGTCTCCTGGGTCATGCAGGAGCAGTCCGCTTCCTTTAGAGGGTCTCTGGGTCCTCTCGGGATTGCTGGTTTGTTCTTGCAGTCAATTTGGAGCTAAAATTCACAATGTGAGCTTCTGCAAGCTGCTCTGTCTGGAGCTGCAATCCAGTCCTGCCTCCTGTCCACCATGATCCGTATCATCTCTTAAAGGTTTCACCTCTCAACACTGGTATTATGTTTCCAACACATGAACTTTGGGGAACAAAATCAAACCATAGCAGATGAAAAATAGAAAAATAGAGAATTGAATAATAAATCCTCAATAAATGCCCAATAGGAGTTCCAGAAGTAAAGAACTAAAATAATGCATAAAAGGCAAAGTTGCCCAGAATTGATAACAAACTTAATTAATCATGTTTTAAAAGTGCAATGATCTTGCAGAATAAATAAAAATAAACCCATAACTAGTCACATCATAATGAAACTGCCAAATGCCAAAGACAAAAAGAAATTTATAAAAGGAAACTGAGAGTTTACTATAGAAAATAATGCAATATCTTCAAAATGCCAAAGAAAAATAATTGCCAACAAAAAATTTTGTACCTATCTAAACTATCATTCAAAAAGTGAAGGAGAAATAAAGATATATTCAAAAAAATAAGGGTTAAGTGAATCTATAACTCCTAGAATCCTGCTGAGAGAAAAATTAAAGAAAGGAATTGAACCCAGAAGGAAAGAGCAAGGTGCAAAAATAATGCTGAGTAAATAAACTGTTGAACACAGGGGCAACATTAGCAACAAGGATTATATAAAATAATACTTGTAAAAATAAATAACTTGAGGACTACAAAAAGAGGGTGGAAAATAAAATAGTGAGCGATAACATCAAGTAAAATATTTTGAGCATAATAGTTGGAAGTTAAAATGTTCAAACTTTCTTGTTTTGTTTAGAGTAGAAATATTGATTAACTTTAGATTTTTCAAGTCAGCAGTTATGTTAAAAATGTAAAGCTAACCACAAACACGTAGAAAATAGGAATATAATGCATAAAAGAAGGGAATTAAAAAGAAATGCAATCAATCAAATTAAAAGCAAGAGAAAGCAGAAAAGTCTGGGGAAGAACAAAACAATGAAAAGTATAATTAAATCCAAATATCAGTAAGCACAATAAATAATATGACATCGAATGCTATTTATCTACCCTAAAATATACCCTGGGACTTCCTCAGTAAACAAAGATATATGTTCACCATTACTAAGACATATAACCTGGGGAAATTTATATCCAAAAACACATGAAAAGAAAGGTGCTTATCCTCACTAGTAATCAGGAAATACAAACTTAAAAAATCGGCTGTCACTTGACATCTATTGGATTTACAAAAGTAAGTTGTGAGAAATTAAGAAACTAAAAAAAAAAAAAAGGAAATTAAGAAACTCTTAAACATTGTTAAAGGAGTATAGCTGAAAGCAACTGGGCAATACACCTAATAAAGTGGAAGATAAAAATCTAATATAGCAAATTCCACTCTGGCTATAAAGAACTGACAACATCAACAACTAGAAAACTGGACAACATATGTAAAGCAACGTTTTTCAGATCTTGAACAAGAGATAGGCAGGACTGTAATCCCTGAGAGAAAGGAAACAAACCAAGGGAGCCATACAATCACCATGGCTTTCTTCACTGAAGCAATTCCTGACCTGTGAGCCAAAACAGCCTCATGGTCTTGCTGAGTTGAGAAGTTAGAGATCAGAGTTCAGTGAGACTGGGGTGGCAAAAATTTATAAGACCGAATACTGAAGAGGGGAAGCTATGCAGATAAAGAGCTCCAGAAAACAGCATAGGAATTCCCTTGAGTCTTTGGCTGAAAACTATACTCTTGATAAATGTATTAAGAAGACTAATAATTTTAAATGTTTATGCACCTAATAATATATTTCAAAATACACAAAGCAAAAGCTGATAGAACTTACAGAAGAGAGAAATCTATAATTATAGTCAAAGGCTTCATAATTATCTCATTAATTAATAGAACAAGTAGACAGAAAATAGTAAGATTAAATTGCCATGAGCAGTATTATTAACCAACATAACCTAATTAAAATGTATATAACATTCTTTCCAACAATAACAAAATATACATGTTTTTCAAGTGTATATGGAATGTTTGTTAAAATAGATCATGTTTTGGGCCATGAAAACAATAGAAACAAAAAATTTAAAATAATTAAAATTTTAAGAAGCATATTCTCTGACCATGATGCAATTAAAATGGAAGTCAGTAGTAGAATGGTATCTAGAAAATCCCCAGGTATTTGGAAATTAAACACTGTACTTGCAAATAACCAATGTATCAAAGAGGAAATCACAGGGAAAATTAGTAACCATTTTGGATTTAATGGAAATTGAAGCATAACTTTTGATATGCAGGTAAAATAAGTGCTTATAAATAAATTTATAGCATTAAATATTAATATTAGACAATAAAAAAGGTTTCAAATAAATTACCTAAGTTTTTACTTTAAGAAACCAAAAGTAGAAGAAAAGGTTAAACAAAAAACAGAAGGGAAGAAATAATAATTATGAGTAAAAATAAATAAAATTAAAAATAGTAAAATAATAGAGAAAAAAAACAAAATCAAAAGACAGTTCTTTGAAAAGATCAATAAAATTGACAAACCCCTAGCCAAACCTGATCAAGAACAAAAGAAAGATAGAAATAAACAATAACACAAATGAAAGAGAAAACATCATACAGATCATACTGATATTAAAAAGATAATAAAGACATGTTTTGAACAACACTGTGTCAATAAATTTGAAAACATAAAAAAAAAGTCAATACATTTCATGAAAGACATAAACTTAGCACAAGCTCACTCAGAAAACAGATAACCTGAATATCTCCCAACAAAAAGAAACTACAGTCTCAGGTGATTTCACTGGTGAATTCTACTAAACATTTAAGGAAAAAAATACCAGTTCTGCACAAATTTTTGCAGGAAATAAAAGAAGAGGAAACACTTTATGAGGTCAGCATTATCCTTACAAAAAAACCAAACATTACAAGAAAACAACAGACAAATATCCCTCATGAACTTGGATGCAAAACTTCTTGATAAAATATTAATAAATTGATCTAGTAATATACAAAAAGGATAATATATTATGACCAAGTGGAGTTTATCTCAGGATGCAAGGTCAGTACAGCATTTACAGATTAATCAATGTAATCTACAATTCAATGGGCTAAAGAAAAACATTTGACCATGATAATATGTATAGGAAAATGATTTGACAAAATCCAACACATATTCCTGATAACAACTCTCAGCAAAAGGGAACAAAAGGGAATATTCTCTAATTGATAAATGGCAGCTTTGAAGACCTATAACTCAGGTCAGGAAAAAGGCAAGGATGTCTACTCTTACCGCTCTTAAATATTGTGCTGGAGGACCCCAACAGTGCAATAAAGAAAGAAAAGGAAACAAAAGCATACAATTAGAAGAGAAGTAAAATGCTTGAAATTTTCAGAAAACATAAACTTCTATATAGAATATCCTAAAGAATCTGAAAAGCTATTAAAATTAATAAGTGAGTTTAGCAAGTTTGCAGAATACAGATTTTTGAATATTAGTTGTTTTCTATATGCTAGCAATGCACAATTGGAAAGTTAAATTTATAAAAAGTACCATATATAATGCCAACACAAAGCATGAATCATAAAGGATAAATCTAACAAAATATATGTAATATTTTTATGCTGAAAATTATAAAACATTAATGACAGTAATCAAGGAAGACCTAAGTAAATGAAACACGATAATATTGTATTCATAGATTGGAAGACTCAATATTGTTACACATCAGTTTACCTAAATTAATCTATAGATTCAATGGAGTCTTATGAAAACCATAACAAATTCTTTTCTTAGCAGGTAGAGTAAGAATTAACAAGTTCATTCTGAAGTTTATATAGATGGGCAATGAATCTTTTCTGGTAATCAGTCCCCAAGATAACCCCTAATGATCCTGGTATTCAGATTAGTCTCTGTGTGACCAGTAGAATGTGGTAGAACTAATAGAATATGGCAGAATTAACCAAATTTGGAGGTGACATACTATTAGTTCTACCATGTTCTATTGGTCAAAAGACACCCTTTTACATTTTCTCCTTCGCTCTCTCTCTTTCTAACTCTCTCTCTCTAACACACACACACACACACACACACACACCCCCCATTCATTTTGGGGGAAGCTAGCTGTCATATTGTGAGAAGCCTCATGGAGATGTCTAAGTGGTGAGACACTGATGCCCCTCGCCAACATCTAAATGAAATTGAAAATAAATCTTCTAGCCCAATCAAGCCTTCAGATGACTGTAGTTTTGGCTGATATCTCTGTTTCAACTTTATGAGAGAATCTTATCTAGAAAAACCCAACTAAGCTGCTCTAAATTCCTGACTGACAAAAATTGTGAGATAATAAATGTTTATTGTTTTAAGCCTCTAAGTGTTAGGCAGATTGCTATGCAGCCATAGATAACTAATACACTTAGAGCACAAAAAACCACAATTTTGTAAAAAAAAAAAAAAAAAAACAAAGTTAAAAGACTTAGAGTAAGACTGTGAGACTTAGTATAAAGAACCACGGTAATTGACACCATGTGGTAGTGGCAAAAAAAAAAAATCTAAACATAGATCCACAGATATATAATCAATTGATTTTTACAAACTGTGAGTGAGATCTCACAAGATATGGTCATTTAAAAGTGTGTGGCACCTCCCACCTCACTTTCTTGCTCCTGCTTTTGCCATGTAATTTGACTGTTACCCCTTTGCCTTCCACCTTCCGCCATGATTGTTAAGTTTTCTGAGGCCTCTCCAGAAGCTGAGCAGAAGCCAGCATTATGCTTCCTGTACAGCCTGAATAACCATGAGCCAATCAAACCTCTTTTAAAAATAAATTGTCCAGTCTCAGGTATTTCTTTATAGCAATGTGAGAATGGCCTAATACAACTACCTTGTAAAAATATCTGTATTCCCATGTTCATGGTAGCATTATTTACAATAGCCAAGATATGCAAACAACCTAAGTGTACATCAATGAATGAATGAATTTAAAAATGTGAAAAATATGCATATTTAAATAATATTCAACATATTACTCAACCTTACAAAAGGAGACTCTACCATTTGCTAAATCATGGATAGACCTGAATGACAGTGTGCTAAGTAAAATAAGCCAGACACAGAAAGACAAATATTGCATCTCACTTTAATGTGGAATCTAAAAACAAAAAAGGTCAAATATACAGACATAGAGAATGAAACAGTGGTTATCAGAAATGGGGTGGAGGGGAGGAAATGGGGAGATATAAGTCAAAAGATACAAAGTGGCAGATATGTAGAATAAACAAGACTAGAGGTCTAATGAACAATTTGAGGACTGCAGTTAGTAAAATTGTATTGAATTAGGGATTTTTGTTAAATAAGTAGATTTTAGCTGTTCTTATCACAGAGAGTAACTATGTGAAATGATAGACATTGTTAATTTGCTTCACTATAGTAATCATTTTACTATCTACATGTATGTTGTAAATCTCAAGTATAAATGATAAAATGTATTTAAAAAATGGCTGAGGAAGCTTATCACCACGAAACCTGCCTTATAAGAAATGCTAAAAGGAGTTTTTGAGTAGAAATAAAAGGATACTGAAGTAACAACATGAAAACATATGCAATTATAACTCTTATTAGTAAAAATAAATACATAGTCAAATTCAGAATACTGTAATACTGTCATGGTAGTCTATAAATCACTTTTAACTCTAGTTTAAAAGTTAAAAGACAAAAATATTAAAAATATACTATACTGTAATAATGCATAAATGGTTACACAATAAAAAAGGTGCAAATTGTGACATCGATAGCATAAAATGTGTGTGGAGGGCGGAGAAACAAAAGTGTAGAGTTTTTGTATGCAATTGAAGATTAGTTGTTATTGGCTTAAATTTGAATATTATAACTATGTTTTATGCAAGCCCCATGGTAACCACAAAGAAAAATACCTATACCTACAAGATAAAAGGAAAGACATCAAGACATACCACTACAAAAAATTTAACAAATTACACAAAAGATAGCAAGATTAGAAGAGAAAAATAAAGGAATTACAATGTAGTCAGTAAACAATTGGCAAAATGGCAATAGTAAGTTCTGACCTGTTAATAATTAAGTGTAAATGAATTAATTCCTCAATTAAAAGATAGAGTGACTAAATGGATTTAAAACAACAACAACAAAAAAAGACTGAACAATATGGTACCTACAGGAGACTCACTTTAGCCTAAGGACACATATAGATTGAAAGTGAGAGTTGGAAAAAGTTATTCCATGTAAATGTTAACCAAAAGACAGCAAGAGCAACTATTCTTACACTAGACAAAATAGATTTTCAGTCAAAATCTGTCACAAGAGGCAAAAAAAAATCACTATTTGATGATACAGTTGTCAATTCATCAAAAGGACATAACAATTGTAAATATACATGCACCTAACACTGGGGCACCTGTGTATATTAGAAAATATTAATGAACTGAAGGGAGAAACACACAGCAATATGCTTATGGAAGGGGACTTCAATATCCCACTTTCAACAATGAACAGATCATCGAGACAAAAAATCAGTAAGGAAACACCATAATTGAATAATGCTATAGACCAAATGGACCTAACGGACATATAAAGAATATTTCATCCAACACTAGTAGAAAACATATTCTTCTTAAGAGCACATGAAGTATTCTGCAGGATGAATCATACGTTGCCATACAAAACAAATTTTAACAAGTTTAAGAAGATTGAAATCAACTCAAGTATCTTTTCTGACCACAGTGTTATAAAACTAGAAATTAGTTAACAGGAGGGATTTTGGAAAATTGACACACATGTGGAAATTAAACAAGACACTCCTGAACAAATAATAAGTCAAAGAAAAAATTAAAAAGAAAATTTTAAAATATCTTGAAACAAAGGAAAATGGTAACCTAACATACAGAAACTTATGGGATACAGCTAAAGCTGTGCTAAGAGAAAAGTTTATAGCAACACCTGCCTACTTTAATAAAGAAGAAAGATCTCAAATAAGCAATGTAATTTTATATCTCAAACAATTAGAAAAAGAAGAAAAACTCACCCTGAAGTAAGCAGAAGGAAAGAATAAATATTAGAGAAAAAAATAGACCTAGAAAGATAATAGAAAAGTTTAAAAAAGTAAGAGTTGATTTTTTGAAAATATAAACAAAATTGACAAACCTCTAACTCGACTAATCACAAAAAATAAAAAGGACTCAAATAAAATCATAAGTTAAAAAGGTGGCATTATGATTGACATCACAGAAATAGAAAGGATCATAAGAGAATGCTATGAAAAATTATACACCAACAAATTAGATAACAGAAGAAATGGATAAATTCCTAGAAACTTACAACTTACCAAGAGTGAATGATAAAGAAATAGAAAATCTGAACAGACCAATAAATAAGGAGATTGAATCAGTAATCAAAAACCTCCCAAGAAAGGAAAGCTCAGAGCCAAATGGCTTCGTGGGTGAATTCTTTTTTGAAAAAGATCCAAGGCCAATTCATTTCAAACTCTTTAAAAAAATTGAAGAGAAGTTAACACTTTCAAACTCACTTTATGAGGCTAGCATTAGTGTCATACCAAAGCCAGATAAGGACACTACAAGAAAAGAAAATTATAGGCCAATACCTTGACTAACATGATGCAAAAATCCTCAACAACATACTACTAAACTCAAATAGCACATTAAATGGCTAAAACACTATAATCAAACATAATTTATCCTTGAGATGCATGGATGGTTTGACATATGTAATTGACATATGCAAATTAAAAATGTGATACACCATATTAACAAAATAAAGAATCATATGGTCATATCAATGGATGCAGAAAAAGTATTTGACAAAATTTAACATCTTTTTATGATAAAGTCTTTCAACAAATTAGATGTGAAAGGAATGTACTTCAACATAATAAAGACTATATATGGCAAGCCCATAGGTAACTCCATACTCAATGGTGAGAAGATGGAAACTTTTCTCTAAGATCAGGAAAAAAACAAGGGTGCTTACTCTCACCACTTACATTAAACATAATACTTGAAGTCCCAGCCAGAGCAATTAGGTTAGAAAAATAAATAAAAGGCATCCAAGATAGAAAAGAAAAAGTTAAATTGTCTCTGTTTTCAGATGACATTATCTTATATGTAGAAAATCCTAATGACTACAAAATATCTGTAATAAATAAATTCAGTGAAGTTGCAGAATACAAAATCAGTATACAAAAGTCACTTTTGTTTTTACACACTGACAACAAACTGTTCAAAAAGGAAAGAAATTGTTTCTATACACTTCTGTTTCTATACACTAACAAACTGCCCAAAAATGAAATTCTAAAAAATAATTCCACTTAACAATAGCATCAAAAAGGACAAATTATTTAGAAGGAGATGAAATACCTGTACACTAAAAACTATGACATTGATAAAAGAAACTGAAGAAGGCACAAGTAAATTGAAAGATAGGTTCATAGACTGGAAGAGTAAATATTGTTAAAATTTCCATGTTATCCAAGGTGATACCCAGATTTAATTCAATTTCTATCAAAACTCCAAAGCATTTTTCTCAAAAATAGAAAAAAAATACTTAAATGTGTAGGAAACAATAAGAAACCTTGAAAAGCCAAAGCAATTAACCAAAAAGCTGGAGGCCTCACACTCCCTAATTTCCCTATGTTACAAAGTTATGGTAATCAAAACAGTCTGATATTGGCATAAAAAAGAGGTTCATAGACCAATGAAACAGAATAGAGAGCCCAGAAGTAAACTCATCCATATGTGGTCAACTAATCTTTGACAAGAGCTCACAATGAAGATACACAATGGGAGAAAAAAAAGTTTCTTTGATAAATGGCTATGGGAAAAATGGATAGCCACATACAAAAGAATGAAACTGGACTCTTGTATATTGCTATATACAAATATTAACCCCAAATGGATTAAAGACTTAAATGTAATATCTGAAACTATAAAACTTTAGAAGAAAACAGGAAAAAAGGTTTTTGATACTGGCTATGAAAATTAGTTTTTGAATATGATATCAAACACACAGGCTACAAAAGTAAAAATACGCAAGAGGGAGTACATCAAACTAAAAATCTTCCACACAGCAATGGAAACAATCAACAAAATGAAAAGGCAACCTAGAGAACTGGTAAAATATTTTCAAAGCATGTATCTGATAAGCGGTTAATATCCAAAATACATAAAGAATGCACACAGCTGAACAGCAAAACAAAAAAATAGCTGATTTTTAATAAATGGGCAAAGGCTCTGAACAGACAATTTTCCAAAGAAGATATACAAATGCCAAATAGGTATATGGAAAGTTACTTAACATCACTATCTTTAGAGGAATGCAAATCAAAATCACACTGAGCTATCATCTCACACTTGTTAGAGTGGCTATTCAAAAAGACAAGAGGTAAGTGTTGGTGAGGCTGTGAAAAAATGAAAACCCTTGAATACTGTTGGCGGGATTGTAAATTGATATAGCCATTATGGAAAAGTGTGGAAATTCCTCAAACATTTTAAAATAGAACTACCAGAAAACCCAACAACTTTACTTCTGGGTATATGTCCAAAGGAAATGAAATCAGTATCTCGAAGAGATATCTGCCCTCTCATATTCACTGCAGCATTATTTATAATAGCCAAGATATGGAAACAATCTAAGTGCCATTGACAGATGAATGAGTTAAGAATTAATATATATATTCATTATATCTAATTTATATTATATTTCTACATATACTATACCTATATTTTATATGTACTAATATATGTATATAATATACTTATATAGTATATATATATAATACATATATAATATATATGCACACACATACATACATAATAGAATATTATCCAGCTATGATAAAGAAGGAAATCCTCCCATTTGCAACAATATGGATGAACCTGGAGGACATTATGCTAAGTGGGAAAAGCCAGACACAGAAAGAAAGTCACTCTATGATCTTACTTATATATGGAATCTAAAAAGGTCCAATTCATAGTAATACATTGAATGATGGTCGTCAGTGGCTAGGGGGTAAAGGGGGTTGTGGGAAATTAATCACAAAGTACACATTTTTAGTTATAAGATTCACTAGTTCTGGGAATCTAATGTACAGCATGGGTGGTGATGGGTGTGTTGATTTGATTGTGCCAGTCATTACACAATGTATACATATATCAAATTATCACATTATACATCTTGAATATATACAATCTTTATTTATCAATTAAATATTTTAAAATAAATTTTAAAAACACCAGAGAAAATCCTTGTGGTATACAATACAATACTACTCATAAATAAAATGATCTATTTAAAACATGAATGAATCTCAAAATAACTATGTTGAGTGGAGGAAGCTAGACACCAAAATAATTTGCACTATATCCTGTTTATTAAAACTCCAGATATTGCAAACTAGTGTATAATTACAGATATCGTGTCAATAGTTGCCTGTAAGGATGAGGTTGGCAGGCATACAAGGGGGCATGAGAAAACTTTTGGTTATGTTAAATATGTTCATTATCCTGATTGTGGCAATATCTTTATGATTATATACATGTGTCAAACTTATCAAATTGTACACTTTAAATAAGTGTGGTCTATTTTATATCAGTTCTACTTCAATAAAACTGATTTTTAAAGGCATATAGATGGCTAAGAGGTACATGAGAAGGTATTCAAAGTCACTAATCATCTGGGAAACACAAATGAAAACCACAATGAGATATTGCCTCACATCTGTTAAAATGGCTATTCAAAAAGACCAGAGATAACAAGTGTTGGCAAGGATGTGGAATAAAGGCAATCCTTATATCCTCTTGGTGGGAATGTAAATTGGTACAGCCATTATGAAAAACAGCATGGAGGGTCCTCAAAACGTTAAAAATAGAACTACCATGTGATCTAGCAACCTCATGCCTGGGTACATATCCAAAGGAAACAAAATCAGTATCTTGAAAAGTTATCAACACTCCTGTGTTTATTTTAGCATTGTTGACAGTAGCTAAGATATAAAAATGACCTAAGCAGCAATCCATGAATAATCGAATAAAGAAAATGTGACGTATGCATACGACAGAATATTATTTGTCATTAGAAAGCAGGAAATTCTACTATTTGTGATAATGCGGATGAAACCGCAGGCCCTTATGCTAAGTGAAATAAGCCAGACAGAGAAAGACAAATGCTGTATGGTATCACTTATATGTGGAATCGTAAGAAAAAAAAGTTGAACTCATAGAAGCAGAGAGTGGAATGGTGGTTGCCAAGGGGCTGGGGCAGGGGTAGGAAAAATGAGGAGATGTTGGTCAAAGGGTACAAACTTTTAGTTATAGGTGAATAAGTTCTGAGGATATAATATCCTGCATGGTGACTATCATTAATAATACCGTATTGTATTCTTCAACTTTTTTTTTTTTAAAAAAGCTAACAATGTGAGGTGGTGGATGTATTAACTTGATTGTGGTAATCACTCCACAGTGCAAACACATATCAAATCATCACATCATACATCATACGTTAACATATATAATTTTATTTGTTGATCATACTTCAATAAAGCTGAATAATTTTTATCTAAAAATACATAACAAAAAGGGAAAGAAAAGTTGCTCAGTGTCATTAGTTACAAAGAAAATGTAAATCAAAACCACAATGAGGTAATACTTCATACCCATCAGGACAGCGATAATAAAAAAGATAAAAATTTACAAGTACTGGTAAGGATGTGGAGAAATTGGAACTCTTGTGCATTGCTGGTGGGAATGTAAGATTGTGCTGCCACTGTGGAAAACAGTTTGGTGGTTAAAGATAAAGTTACCATATGACCCACCAATTCTATGCTCCTAGGTATATATCTCATATAACTGAAAACAGGAATTCAAACAAACACATGTACACAGTTGCTGATAGCCGTATTATTCGCAGTAGTCAAAATGTGGAAACAACACAAACATCTATCAATGGAAGAATGGATAAACAAATTATGGTATATACATACAATAAAATATAATTTAGTTATAAAAAGGAATAAAGTACTAATATGTGCTGCAATGTGGATGAACCTCAAAAATGTTATGTTAAGAAGTCAGAAAAGATTACATATTATATAATTCCACTTATATAAAATACCCATAATTGGTAAATTTGTAAAGATAGGAAGCAGATTAGTGGTTCCTAGGGGTTAGAGAGGAGGAGAGGTAGGGTTGGGGAAAGTGGAGAGTAATTGCTTAGTTGGTAGAGGGTTACATATTTTTTTGTTGTTGTTTTGGTTTTTTTTTGTTTTTTTTTAATATACTTTAAGTTTTAGGGTACATGAGCACAACGTGCAGGTTTGTTACATATGTATACATGTGCGATGTTGGTGTGCTGCACCCATTAACTCGTCATTTAACATTAGGTATATCTCATAATGCAATCCCTCCTGCCTCCCCCCACCCCACAACAGGGGGTGATGTTCCCCTTCCTGTGTCCATGTGTTCTCATTGTTCAATTCCCACCTGTGAGTGAGAACATGCGGTGTTTGGTGTTTTGTCCTTGCAATAGTTTGCTGAGAATGATGGTTTCCAGCTTCATCCATGTCCCTACAAAGGATATGAACTCATCATTTTTTATGGCTGCATATTATTCCATGGTGTACATGTGCCACATTTTCTTGATCCGTCTATCATTGTTGGACATTTGGGTTGGTTCCAAGTCTTTGCTATTGTGAATAGTGCCGTGATAAACATACGTGTACATGTGTCTTTATAGCAGCATGTTTTGTAATCCTTTGGGTATATACCCAGTAATGGGATGGCTGGGTCAAATGGTATTTCTAGTTCTAGATCCCTGAGGAATCGCCACACTGATTTCCACAATGGTTGAACTAGTTTACAGTCCCACCAACAGTGTAAAATTGATCCTATTTCTCCACATCCTCTCCAGCACCTGTTGTTTCCTGACTTTTTAATGATCGCTGTTCTAACTGGTGTGAGATGATATCTCATTGTGGTTTTGATTTGCATTTCTCTGATGGCCAGTGATGATGAGCATTTTTTCATGTGTCTTTTGGCTGCATAAATGTCTTCTTTTGAGAAGTGTCTGTTCATATCCTTTGCCTACTTTTTGATGGGGTTGTTTGTTTTTTTCTTGTAAATTTGTTTGAGTTCATTGTAGATTCTGGATATTAGCCCTTTGTCAGATGAGTAGGTTGCAAAAATGTTCTCCCATTCTGTAGGCTGCCTGTTCACTCTGATGGTAGTTTCTTTTGCTGTGCAGAAGCTCTTGAGTTTAATTAGATCCCATTTGTTAATTTTGGCTTTTGTTGCCATTGCTTTTGGTGTTTTAGACATGAAGTCCTTGCCCAAGCCAATGTCCTGAATGGTATTGCCTAGGTTTTCTCCTAGGGTTTTTATGGCTTTAGGTCTAACATGTAAGTCTTTAATCGATCTTGAATTAATTTTTGTATAAGGTGTAAGGAAGGGATCCAGTTTCAGCTTTCTACATATGGCTAGCCAGTTTTCCCAGCACCATTTATTAAATAGGGAATCCTGTCCCCGTTTCTTGTTTTTGTCAGGTTTGTCAAAGATCAGATAGTTGTAGACATGCGGCATTATTTCTGAGGGCTGTGTTCTGTTCCATTGGTCTATATCTCTGTTTTGGTACCAGTACCATGCTGTTTTGGTTACTGTAGCCTTGTAGTATAGTTTGAAGTCAGGTAGCGTGATGCCTCCAGCTTTGTTCTTTTGGCTTAGGATTGACTTGGCGACGTGGGCTCTTTTTTGGTTTCATATGAACTTTAAAGTAGTCTTTTCCAATTCTGTGAAGAAAGTCATTGGTAGCTTGATGGAGATGGCATTGAATCTATAAATTACCTTGGGCAGTATGGCCATTTTCACGATATTGATTCTTGTTACCCATGAGCATAGAATGTTCTTCCATTTGTTTGTATCCTCTTTTATTTCATTAAGCAGTGGTTTTTAGTTCTCCTTGAAGAGGTCCTTCACATCCCTTGTAAGTTGGATTCCTAGATATTTTATTCTCTTTGAAGGAATTGTGAATGAGAGTTCATTCATGATTTGTCTCTCTGTTTTTCTGTTACTGGTGTATAAGAATGCTTGTGATTTTTGCACATAGATTTTGTATCCTGAGACTTTGCTGAAGTTGCCTATCAGCTTAAGGAGATTTTGGGCTGAGACAATGGCGTTTTCTAGATATACAATCATGTCATCTGCAAACAGGGACAATTTGACTTCCTCTTTTCCTAATTGAATACCCTTTATTTCCTTCTCCTGCCTGATTACCCTGGCCAGAACTTCCAACACTATGTTGAATAGGAGTGGTGAGAGAGGGCATTCCTGTCTTGTGCCAGTTTTCAAAGGAAATGCTTCCAGTTTTTGCCCATTCAGTATGATATTGGCTGTGGGTTTGTCATAGATAGCTCTTATAATTTTGAGATATGTCCCATCAATACCGAATTTATTGAGAGTTTTTAGCATGAAGGGTTGTTGAATTTTGTCAAAGGCCTTTTCTGCATCTATTGAGATAATCATGTGGTTTTTGTCTTTGGTTCTGTTTATATGCTGGATTACATTTATTGATTTGCGTATGTTGAACCAGCCTTGCATCCCAGGGATGAAGCCCACTTGATCATGGTGGATACGCTTTTTGATGTGCTGCTGGATTTGGTGTCCCAGTATTTTATTGAGGATTTTTGCATTGATGTTCATCAGGGTATTGGTCTAAAATTCTCTTTTTTTGTTGTGTCTCTGCCAGGCTTTGGTATCAGGATGATGCTGGCCTCATAAAATGAGTTAGGGAGGATTCCCTCTTTTTCTATTGATTGGAATAGTTTCAGAAGGAATGGTACCAGTTCCTCCTTGTACCTCTGGTAGAATTTGGCTGTGAATCCGTCTGGTCCTGGACTTTTTTTGGTTGGTAAGCTATTAATTATTGCCTCAATTTCAGAGTCTGTTATTGGTCTATTCAGAGACTCAACTTCTTCCTGGTTTAGTCTTGGGAGGGTGTATGTGTCGAGGAATTTATCCGTTTCTTCTAGATTTTCTAGTTTATTTGCGTAGAGGTGTTTATAGTATTCTCTGATGGTAGTTTGTATTTCTGTGGGATCAGTGGTGATATCCGCTTTATCATTTTTTATTGCGTCTATTTGATTCTTCTCTCTTTTCTTCTTTATTAGTCTAGCTAGTGGTCTATCAATTTTGTTGATCTTTTCAAAAAACCAGCTCCTGAATCCATTAATTTTTTGAAGGGTTTTTTGTGTCTCTATCTCCTTCAGTTCTGCTCTGATCTTAGTTATTTCTTGCCTTCTGCTAGCTTTTGAATGTGTGTGCTCTTGCTTCTCTAGTTCTTTTAATTGTGATGTTAGGGTGTCAATTTTAGATCTTTCCTGCTTTCTCTTGTGGGCATTTAGTGCTATAAATTTCCCTCTACACACTGCTTTGAATGTGTCCCAGAGATTCTGGTATGTTGTGTCTTTGTTCTCGTTGGTTTCAAAGAACATCTTTATTTCTGCCTTCATTTCATTATTTACCCAGTAGTCATTCAGGAGCAGGTTGTTCAGTTTCCATGCAGTTGAGTGGTTTTGAGTGAGTTCCTTAATCCTGAGTTCTAGTTTGATTGCACTGTGGTCTGAGAGACAGTTTGTTATAATTTCTGTTCTTTTACATTTGCTGAGGAGTGCTTTACTTCCAACAATGTGGTCAATTTTGGAATAGGTGTGGTGTGGTGCTGAAAAGAATGTATATTCTGTTGATTTGGGGTGGAGAGTTCTGTAGATGTCTATTAGGTCCGCTTGGTGCAGAGCTGAGTTTAATTCCTGGATATCCTTGTTAACTTTCTGTCTAGTTGATCTGTCTAATGTTGAGTGGGGTGTTAAAGTCTCCCATTATTATTGTGTGGGAGTCTAAGTCTCTTTCTAGGTCTCTAAGGACTTCCTTTATGAATCTGGGTGCTCCTGTATTGGGTGCATATATATTTAGGATAGTTAGCTCTTCTTGTTGAATTGATTCCTTTACCATTATGTAATGGCCTGCTTTGTCTCTTTTGATCTTTGTTGGTTTAAAGTCTGTTTTATCAGAGACTAGGATTGCAACCCCTGCCTTTTTTTGTTTTCCATTTGCTTGGTAGATCTTCCTCCATCCCTTTATTTTGAGCCTATGTGTGTCTCTGCACGTGAGATGGGTTTCCTGAATACAGCACACTGATGGGTCTTGAATCTTTATCCAATTTGCCAGCCTGTGTCTTTTAATTGGAGCATTTAGCCCATTTACATTTAAGGTTAATATTGTTATATGTGAATTTGATCCTATCATTATGATGTTTGCTGGTTATTTTGCTCGTTAGTTGATGCAGTTTCTTCCTAGCCTTGATGGTCTTTACAATTTGGCATGTTTTTGCAGTGGCTGGTACCGGTTGTTCCTTTCCATGTTTAGTGCTTCCTTCAGGAGCTCTTTTAGGGCAGGCCTGGTGGTGATAAAATCTCTCAGCATTTGCTTGGCTGTAAAGTATTTTATTTCTCCTTCACTTATGAAGCTTAGTGTGGCTGGATATGAAATTCTGGGTTGAAAATTCTTTTCTTTAAGAATGTTGAATATTGGCCCCCACTCTCTTCTGGCTTGTAGAGTTTCTGCCGAGAGATCAGCTGTTAGTCTGATGGGCTTCCCTTTGTGGGTAACCCGACCTTTCTCTCTGGCTGCTCTTAACATTTTTTCCTTCATTTCAACTTTGGTGAATCTGACAATTATGTGTCTTGGAGTTGCTCTTCTCAAGGAGTATCTTTGTGGCGTTCTCTGTATTTCCTGAATTTGAATGTTGGCCTGCCTTGCTAGATTGGGAAGTTCTCCTGGAAAATATCCTGCAAAGTGTTTTCCAACTTGGTTCCATTCTCCCCGTCACTTTCAGGTACACCAGTCAGATGTAGATTTGGTCTTTTCACATAGTCCCATATTTCTTGGAGGCTTTGTTCGTTTATTTTTATTCTTTTTTCTCTAAACTGCTCTTCTCACTTCATTTCATTCATTTGATCTTCCATCACTGATGCCCTTTCTTCCAGTTATCAAATCGGCTACTGAGGCTTGTGCATTTGTCATGTAGTTCTCGTGCCTTGGTTTTCAGCTCCCTCAGGTCCTTTAAAGACTTCTCTGCATTGGTTATTCTAGTTAGCCATTCGTCTAATTTTTTTTTCAAGGTTTTTAACTTCTTTGCCATGGGTTCGAACTTCCTCCTTTAGCTTGGAGTGGTTTGATCATCTGAAGCCTTCTTCTCTCAACTCGTCAAAGTCATTCTCCATCCAGCTTTATTCCATTGCTGGTGAGGAGCTGCATTCCTTTGGAGGGGAGAGGCACTCTGATTTTTAGAGTTTCCAGTTTTTCTGCTCTGTTTTTTCTTCATCTTCGTGGTTTTATCTACCTTTGGTCTTTGATGATGGTGACATACAGATGGGGTTTTTGGTGTGGATGTCCTTTCTGTTTGTTAGTTTTCCTTCTAACAGTCAGGACCCTCAGCTGCAGGTCTGTTGGAGTTTGCTGGAGGTCCACTCCAGACCCTGTTTGCCTGGGTATCAACAGCGGAGGCTGCAGAACAGTGGATATTGGTGAACAGGAAATGTTGCTGCCTGATCGTTCCTTTGGAAGTTTTGTCTCAGAGGGGTACCCGGCCGTGTGAGGTGTCAGTCTGTCCCTACTGGGGGTTGCCTCCCAGTTAGGCTACTTGGGGGTCAGGGACGCACTTGAAGAGGCAGTCTGTCAGTTCTCACATCTCAACCTGCGTGCTGGGAGAACCACTGCTCTCTTCAAAGCTGTCAGACAGGGTCATTTAAGTCTGCAGAGATTTCTGCTGCCTTTTGTTTGGTTATGCCCTGCCCCTAGAGGTGGAGTCTACAGAGGCAGGCAGGCCTCCTTGAACTGTGGTGGGCTCCACCCAGTTTGAGCTTCCCAGCTGCTTTGTTTACCTACTCAAGCCTTGGCAATGGGGGTGCCCCTCCCCCAGCCTCACTGCTGCCTTGCAGTTTGATCTCAGACTGCTGCGCTAGCAGTGAGCAAGGCTCCGTGGGCGTAGGACCCTCTGAGTCAGGCACGAGATATAATCTCCTGGTGTGCCGTTTGCTAAGACCATTGGAAAAGTGCAGTATTAGGGTGGGAGTGACCCGGTTTTCCAGGTGCCATCTGTCACCGCTTTCTTTGATTAGGAAAGGGAATTCCCTGACCCCTTGCGCTTCCCGGGTGAGGCGATGCCTCGCCCTGCTTCAGCTCACACTTGGTGCACTGCACCCACTGTCCTGCACCCACTGTCCGACACTCCCCAGTGAGATGAACCTGGTACCTCAGTTGGAAATGCAGAAATCACCCATCTTCTGCGTCGCTCATGCTGGGAGCTGTAGACTGGAGCTGTTCCTATTCGGCCATCTTGAAATGCCGGACCGAGGGTTATATTTTGGATTTATTAAAATGTTTAGAACTACCTAGAGGTAGTGGTTGCACAACATTGTGAAAGTACCAAATGCTACTGAGTCGTACACTTTAAAATGTTTAATTATATGTTATGTAGATTTTACCTCAATTTAAAAACAACTAAAAATAATAAATAATTTTAAAAATAAAGGTATACAGAGTGAAATAAAGGAAGTAATACTATCTTTATTTGCACACGACATTATAGTTTTACAGAAAATTGTAAGGAATTTACAATAAAATCTATAGAACAAATATGTGACTTTATCATGTTTATAAGATGCAAGGGCAATATACCAATATTAACTATATTTTTATATGTTATCAATCAACAATTTTAAAATGAAATAAGAAATTATATTATTAATACTAGTATAAAAATGAAAATATGTAGAGATAAATTTAACAAAATATGTGCAAGATCAATATCTTGAAAACTACAAAATACTGTTGAGAGGGATTTTTAAAGATGTAAATAAATGGCATGACATACCATGTTCATGGATCAAAAGACTCAATAGTGTTAAGATGTCAGTTGTCCCTAATTTACTCTACAGTTTCAAACTATTCCTATTAAAGTCCTAGCAGCCTTCTTTTTTAGAAAATAGCAAGTTGATTCTAAAATTTATATGGAAATGCAATGAATTTAGACTTGTGAAAATATTTTTTTGAAAAATAACAGCTATGAAAGATTTATATTGTATGATTTCCAGACTTACTCTAAAGCTATAGTAATACACAGGTACTCACATAAAGATAGGTTTTTTGGATCAATGGAGAGGAATCAAAGGTCCAGAAATAGACCTTCACATATATGGTAAATTGATTTTCAACAAAGGTCATAAGATAAATCGCTGAAGAAAGAAAAGTATTTTCAACAAATGGTGCTGAGATAACTGGATATCTACATGAAAAAAAGTAAAACTCAGCCTTCACCTAATAACATACAAAAAAATGAACTGAAAATGGATCATAGATCTAAAAACAAAAGCTAAAATTACAATATTTCCAGACAAAAAAATCACAGCATAAAATGGTCATGACTTTGAGGTAGGCAAATATTTCTTGAATAAAACACAAAAAGCAAAAGCCCTAAAGAAAATAATTACTAATTTAAAAATTTTAAACTAGCAAAATGAAAAGGTAAACCACAAACTAGAATAAAATGTTCTCAATACATGTATTTTACAAGGAATTTTAATCCAGATTATGTAAAGAACTTATTCCAGCTTAATAAGAAGAAAATAATCCAATGAAATGTTGGTAAACATTTAAGATAGTTCACAAAGAATATATACCATGAAAAGATGCTGAACATCATTAGTCATAAGGGAAAAGTAAATTAAAGCCATACCATGAGATACCTTTATTATACCTACTAGAATGATTAAAATTAAAAAGACACATTACCAAGTGTTGGTAAGGAATTGAAGCTACAGGAACTCTCATACACTGTTGGTAGAAATAAAAAAAATGGCACAAACACCTTGAAAAACAGCTTGACAGTTTCTTAAGAAGTTAAATATACCCTTACCATACATAAACTATGGCAATATCCTTTCTAGCCTCTCTCTCGTGGACACATTAGACATTACCATGTCTAGTAAATATGCACAAGAAAACAAATTCAAGGATTCTCTTGATAGCATTGCTTCTAATAGTGAATAAATGGAAATAAACTGTGCCTTATCAGGCAACTAACAAACTGTGGTTTATTCATACAGTGAAATACTATATAATAATTACAGTGAATAGACTACAGCCACATATATCAACATGAAGAAAGCTCATAAGAAAAAGTCGAGTGAAAAAATTAATTGTAATAGGGTATGTATTATTTGCAGACACACATAAATAGTAAAAGCACGAAACACAAATGGACATTACACAAACTTCAAGTTAGTAGATATCTATGGGGTGAAGAGATGGGAGAAGAATGTAGGTGGGACCTTATCTGTAACTGAAATTATTTCTTTTAAAAAACAGAGATCTGAAGCAGATATGACAACATATTAATTTCTGTTTAATTTCAGTTGTAGAAACACAAATGTTTATTATATTTTGAAAATGTCTCTGTTTTTTGTGTTTTGTAACATAAAACAGGAAGAAACTGGCCCATCCTCAAAGAGAGGGGAAGGTCAGTCCAATGAGTTTGGTTTGCTGAGCCCCACTCAGGAATTCATGGAGAAATCAAGTTCCATGTGGCTTCCATTGCACCTTCCAGAAAAGAGTCAGAAAATACACCCAGGAGACCATGCCAGAGAGGAAGGTGTAAGATTCTGGAAACTGCAGCCTCCTACATTTGGTACCTGCCACTTTCACTTCAGTTTCTGACAGCAATCAGCAGGTTCTCAGAACCAAAAGGGCCTGCAGGATTGTCCTCAGAAGCATCAGGGATGTGAGGGCTGGGAAGGCTGAGTTTCACTCTGCAGCCAGGTTTGAAGAGATAGAGCCTGAGCAAAAAAATGGGGATGGTTTCAGTTAATGCGGTGAGAGGAAACAGTATAACCCTGGTGTGGAGAAAAAGGAGAATAAGTGAACTTAATGAGGTCCTCATTCTACACAGATTCCTGAAATGCCCTAACATACAATCACATTGCCATAAGCACTTAGAGTCTTCTTCTGCATACTGCTCCATGGGAATATTTCAGAATTCTTGGAGAGCTGATCCAACACAATAGATCCTAAGTTCCTTGACCTTTCTTAATCCCACTGAACATTGTTTCCACTCCTGTATGGCTGTGTCTTACCTATATATCATCATTTGGCTCTTCCTTCAGTGTGAAAACTTCAAATCTAGTGGCCCTTCTCTGCCAAAATAAGTGTATCAGGTCTTTTACTTTCTAATTCCCATTGTACTTGCTCTTCAATCCCACTGATGTCTCCGGCCTGTGAATCCCTCATTTTCCTTTTATCTATCAACTACCTTTTAATTTCATTCTTTTACCAACCATGAAACCCACATGGATATCTTGAGTTATTCACTTGTAACTTCAGCTCTTTTCTCCCATTTTCTTACTTGGCATTCTTTCCAAATTCATTCTGCAATCTGTATTCTCTGTCCCTAAACATGTATGGCTGAGAAGAGCCAGAGAAAATTTTATATCCATACAAGCTGACATTATTGGAAATTTATAATTTCCAATATGAACTGGTTTTCAATTCTGTTAAACAAACCTTTCCTTTGGCTTAGACAATTCACTGTCAATATTCCTTTAGAAGATATTCCAAACCCATCTTTTCCTTAATCATTCTCTGAACCTCTGGCTTTCTACTTCACAAAGAATAAGAAGGCTATCAGGTGTGAGTTAAGTATACCTGTGTCTAAACCCACAATGGGATACTTTGTAATCTCTACAATCATACGACCCTCTGTTCAAGGTTTATCATTCCCACCTACTTTGGGCCATTTTTCCTTCTCTTATTCCTTCAGGATCAAATTCATTCTCTTTTCTGCCTTTATCCTTTTGATACATAAATATCTGCAAGGCTTTACCATCTTAAAATCAAACAAGCAAAAACATTTACAAAAAATCATCTACACTTCCCCATCCACTTAAAAAATTATAAAGTTTCTTAATATATATTTTTCTAATATAGAGATGTATTCTAATATATGTAATTCATGTACATATATACATGATTGTGTTTGTGTGTCCTTCACTTTCCGTATACCCCATGAGTCATAGCTCATGGCTCTTACTCTTTTACTACACCACTAAAAGTACTCTGGCAAGTCACCAGTGACCTTCTATGTTCATATCCAGTGACCACTTTTCTGTCTTATTTACCTGTGCTTCTACAATATTTGATACTACTGATCAACCTCTCCCACTTTCAAGGAGTAATTCACTTCCTAGTGGCATGACATTGTGATATAATAAGAAATACATACTTGGTCTCTGCCCCCAGTTTCTGTCAAAGAGCTCCTAAAATCTTTGGAATTTCCTAGGCAATAAGGACGTCTTATGTTTTAATGAGGTGACTCTTGGTAGGCTCCTGGATGGAGGTTGGTTACCAGAAAGACCAAGCCAGGATTAAAAGCTTGGGACTTTCAGCCCCACTGCCCGACTTCCAGGAAGAGAAGAAAGGCTGGAGATTGAGTTAAATAATAGATCATGCCTACATCATGAAGCCTCCATAAAAATCCCTGAACTACAGGGTTCAGAGCAGTTCCAGGCTGTTGAACACATGAAGGTGCTGTGAGGGTGGTGTACGCAGAAAGGCTTGGAAACTCTGTGCCTCTTCCCATACACTTTGCCCCAGGTAACTTTTCATTTCACTGTTCATCTGTGTCCTTTGTAATATAGTTTACAAGAAACCAGTAAACATATGTTTCTCTGAGTCATCCTAGGAAGCTATGGAACCCAAGGAGGGGATTGTGGGAACCCTGATTTAAAGCTGGAGGGTCAGAAGCAAAGGTCACAACCTGGGAGTTGCAACTGAAATATGAAGTGGGAGGCAGTCTTGTGGGTCTGAGTCCTTGACTTGTAGAGTCTGTGCTATCTCCAGGTAGACAGTGTTGGAATCCAGTTAAGTTGCAGGATATCCAGCTACATCTGGGTGTCAGAGAATTGGTTGGGAATGCATGTGAGGGGGAAAAAAACCACACATTTTGGTGGCCAGGAGTAAAGTCTTGGTTGTTGAGTGAGAGTAGTAGAGTGGAGAAAAATGGAGTTAGTTTGTTTTTCCATGTTCACTTGGTTTCCTCCATATCATGCTCCCCTGAAGCTTCTGCTGTCTCTCTCCCTTTGCACTCAGTGTCCTTTACTCAGGTCTCATTCATTGTTTGTCTCCTTAATACTTGACTTTGACCCTCTCTCTTCTCAATCTACAAACTCTACGTGGGTGAATGCAGTGACTGCCCCTGTTCCCATGGCTTCCACACCACCTCAATCCTGACAACCGTAAAAACCTGTACTGTATTTCCAATTCATATTTCCTTTCCTGAGCCCCAGGTCCTCATACTTAGCCATTTGCTGGTCATCTACCATAGCATACAAATTTGACATGTCTAAATCCATACCCTGTAGAATGTCTTTTCCTCCTAAATTCTCTGTTTTGCTTAGTGAAACTCCTGTCCTCTCAAATTCCAATACCAGCAACCTAGAATTTAACTTCTCCTTTTCCCTCCATGTACATCCAGTGAATAATCAAGACTTCTCTCAAGTATACCAAAGTATTTCTTGAAAGAGGCAGAAGAATTTAGTGGTTAGAAAGAGGATCACTTGAGCCAAACTGCATGGGTTTGTAGGCTGGTTTTGCCACTTACCAGCTTTTGACCTTGGTGAAGTTACTTATTTTCTCTGTGCCTCAATGTCCTCATATATGCAAAAGGAATGATAATAATAGTACCTACTTCATAGAGTTGTTGAAGATTTAAACAAATACATAAAAAGCATCTAGAAAGTAGCCCACAATAATCATTTGGTAACTCATTATCATTATATTATTATTAATTTCTTGTAATTTTCACAGCCGCATATCCGTGCAGATATCCATCATCTCTTTCCTCAGTCTTCTGTCCCTTCTCTCCTTCCGAGAAGGCTTAGGGGTTTTGGTACTGAGGTCTTGGAGTGGGAGTGGTCAGAGCTGTCTCATAGGAAGCAGCAAGGCAGGAATCCAAAGCCACTCATTATTTGGCTCCTGAGTAAGTGCAGACTGGGAAGCAAAAGAAGGTACAAAAAGACATCAGGGGAGGGAAACAAGAAGAACTGAGTCTGAAGGGAAGGGCTGGCCACCCAAATTGGACCAAGACAAATGAAGAATGTTCAGAGGTGGAGCTGGAGATGTTCCCAAGGCAAAATATGAAATTGAATAGCAAGAAAATATATTTCAGAGAAATAGTCTCCTAACTCAGTGTTCTGCAGTCCATGCTGTATATTAATATCACCTGAGGAGCATTTATGACCTACTGAAGCCCGGGTGCAGCCCAGGCAGATTAATCAGAATCTCAGGATTGAGGTCACAATACCATGATTATTTTTTAATTCCCCAGGTAATTCTAATGTGTGGCATGTGGCTAGGGTTGGGAATTAGTGTCCTAATTTTGATAACTTACTTCTCCAACACCATCCCTAACTGTCATATATACACACGGGCAGTTTGCACTTGCTTTTGTTAAGGCAAAGCTGGTCATGACATTATCTAGTCTAAAGCCCTTCAAGGGCTCTCCATAATCCTATAGGACAAAAAATCCCAATTCCATAGCATATAAAAAGCCTTTCCTGATTATAGCCTTCTCTACTTCCTGCTGGTTTTTGAGAGCAAATTGAGCATATTTTTTTCCCAGCTTTGAGTTTAACGATGTCTTGGAAGTTTGAAATCAGCCATGTTGGGTATGTTTACACTATAGAAATTGGCAAGCTAAAAATCAGGGTTCCCGTAACCCCACCCCAAAATGCTGGTTGTTCAAATTTTACCAGCTCATCACTGCTTTCTCTCACATTTTCCACACTGAAATGTTAGATATACTCTACTGAAATGTTAGACAACTTGAACTTTCTAGAACATGGCCTTTCAGAAGCTGTTCCTTCTACTTATAATACTTTTGTCCTTTCTTATTAACCATGCACATTTCTTTTACCCTTCAAGTCTCAATTGAAACATCACTCTCCCTATGAATGCTCTCCCATCCACTCCAAGAAGAGTGGGTCTCTTCCTTCCCTGTTACCGCTACACATCATTGGTGTGATATTTAATGATTGTGTTTTGCTGCATGTAATAACCTGAATTGCTTGTGTACTTACATGGTGTTTTTCCCCATCATACTGTGAACCCCTTCTTGTCAAGGACCATCTCTCTGTCATCTTTGGATCTCTATTAGCCTATCATAGTGCCTGGCATATAGTAGACACTCAATAATTGTTTCTGCAATGAATAAATGGGAGGATGAATGAATAAACCCATTGGAGGGGAATATTCAGAACAAAGAGCTTGGAGCAATACCGAAATGCCTCATTTTGGAGGGCATTTAATGCCAGATTTGGACTTCATCTTATAGTAAATGGAGAACCACTGAAGTTTTTCTGACAAGGGAAGTGACCTGTAACAAACCTTGTTTAGGATGGTTAGTCTGACAGTAGTGTTCAGAGGGGAATGAGAGAAGAGGAATTGGAGGAAAGAACTCTGGTCAAGGGGATCAGAAATTGAATAGGTGAAAAGGTAGAGTCAGAAAGTGGGCTCAGCAGAGGCATGCCTACCAGTCACTGGCATCCTGGGATGAGCATGGGGGAGAATTAATGTGATAGTGAGAAGCCCAGAAATAATAAGGAGAATTTGGTTTGCTTGCCTTGAAGAATAGAAAATGTAAGGATACGTGATGGCTCTCTTCAAATCTTTGACAGCTACTCCCAGGGGAACAGAAATTAGCCAATTTATTTCTGTATTCTGAGTTGCCCAGAGGTCAGATCTAAGACAAATATAAGGAAGACTTTTTTTTTTATCCATTAGACATGTCTAAAAATGGAGCAAGCTGCCTAAAGAAGTAGTGAGTACCTTGTCACAGGAAATGATCAAGCAGGGCAATTGGTAGGGTATGTTACAGAGGGAATCCAAGAATTAGACCAGGTAATTTTTCTGGCACTTAAGATTCTGTTATTTTCTGCTGGATTCTGTCCCAGTGAATTTGAGATAACAGTGCAATTTTCAGATGCAGTGTCCAGGAGCTGGAGTTCCTGGACATAAAGCCAAGGAGACTTCTCAGGGACAAAACGGTACTCTGAGTGTTGGGTGCCCAAGCCCAGTACTGTTTACATTATACCATAGTTATCCCAAAGAAAACAGCCAGTGACAAAAAGTGGCAGTGCTGTGTTGAGTCATCTCTGTGACTTCTCGAACCCCAGGAGGGTGTCAGGAGGCCATGAAGAAAATGCCCCACAGCAGCTTTCCTTCCCCTTCTTAGCTTCAGAAGATGACCTCACTGTGTTTTCATCCAACAATAGGGTGTTCCTCAAGTTCTCCTTTCTCCAGCACAGCGTTTCTTCTGCCTTTACACCCTCAAAGGCCCTCTGTCTTGCTGTGACATAGTCCTCCACATGTGTTCTTGGTCCCATTTCCCTTCTCCCCCTTCTAGGATCTTCCTCCATCTCTCTTGGTAACCAATCTTTGCTTTTTATTGGTTCTAAACATTTATAAGTATTTTTATCCTAGAACAAAAAAGTCCCTAAAATTACTAGTCAGCCTCTATTCACTCAAATTTGTAAAGTGGATGCTCTAGTCTTGTTGCCCTTGACCTTGGCCACATCCTTGCACCTCACACCTTTCTTACAGTCCAACTTCGACCCCAAGGTGCTTTTCTGAAAGACAACCATGTAACACAGCAGAAACAGAATATGATTTGAGATCAGAAGGCTTGGATCAGTTTCTGGATCAGCCACTTACTATCTGAACCTCGCTTTCTTCATCACATTTGTTATGAGCATCAGATGAGCTAATAGATGAGGAAGACGTTTTCTCCCCATGAACTGGAAAACACTGTGCAGATGTTAGTGTTAGTGAAACTGCTGTCACAGAGATGATCAGTGATGTCTTTCACCACCTGCTTCAAGGGCCTTTTCTCAGTTCTCCATCTCATAGTGTCTTGGCCACATTTGAACTTGCTGTGCCCTCCTTTGTGAAACTCTTTACTTCCATGGTTTCCTTTTCATTTGTTTCTGAGAAATTAACATCTCATTTCCAGTTTCCTCTCTGCATCCTCTTTCTCCCCCAACATCCAGATTCCTATAAGTTGTCTTCCCTTTTCTGCTGTTCCTCCTTTACTTCCAAGTGAGGGAATAATCACCCTTCCATGGATTCAACTATCTCTTCTGGATGCATAACCAATTCACATTTCTCTCCCAAGTTTTGGTCCCGGATTTAAAACCCTGCTGGATTTCTCCTCTGGTTTTCCTGCCAGGATCTCAAATTCTTTATTGTTGTCACAAGATAAATCAATGCATCTTTGTAGAGCCTCTGACAAAGTTGTTTGAAAAGGCCAGAGACTGAAATATTATTGGCCAGCCCTGCAAAGGAGTGCACTTATCATCAGGGCCCATCTCCCAAATGCCAATCAGAGAGAACAATTCCTTTTATGTAAACTTCATGTTGTAAATTATAGTATCTGCATGCCAAGTAGAGGATGGTAATATTCACTCCCATGAGTCTCTGGGTATTGCTAAAGCATTTTATGAATTGACAACTCTCCCATATTATCCATCTCTCTGGGTTCTATATTCTTGGTTTTGGAAACTGTCAATGGCCAAAGTCTATAAGCTGAGTTCCTGGGTCCTTCCCAAACCCTCCTTGATGGGTAAACAAGGTGATCATCAAAAGAGTAATAAGACCAATTATTATCAGATTTCTTTTTCCTGGTCTGAGCCAAGAGAAACCACCCATCTAGTCCAACTGGCCCAGAAATTCTGTCCTTTTAATATTTTGAGTTGTATTAAACTATAAAAAATCTCTTCTTTATATCATAGCAAATATATGTGATCTATCTGTGTTTCCCTCTACTGGTCTCTTTAATTTATGTTAGTGGTAGATGTTTAATAAATGTTAGTTTTCTTTCCCTATTTCCCCTTTCTCTATCAGACTGCCAGAGCCATGAGGGGAGGGACTTAGTATTTCTCATTTTTGTACCCCTAATGCCATGCCTTATTCATCCACCCATACACATACACATACACATACACACACACACACACACACACACACACACACAGTTAAATTGAACTTATTAAAGTAAGTATGAAATATCTATGTGGGTGGTGTGGGAATATCCAATTTTTAAACAGTATCAAGAAGGATAAGGTATGATGCCTTTTGCATTGACTGGTGGGGCGTATTATCCATATAATATATCGTGGTTGTGTCTGAATGTAGCACTTCTGATCCCCAACCTGTAGCTCCAGAGAACCTTCTCTAGTCTCATCATCTTGTGTCGAACCCCTTAGCATTGACCAGGACCCATTCCCTACTTGCCCCTCAGTATGGCCAGGTAACTGGCAAACGGCAGTGTGCTGGAGGCAGCTCTCACAGGCTAGTGACGATCCATTGTACACATCTCTTCCCAAGTCTGCATTAAGGGATATCACATTGGCAACTTTAAACTGGCAATGTGGGAGTATTTACACCATGGTAACTGGCAACCACTGCAAATCAGGGCTTTCTTTTCCCCCAGAGAGCTGGCTGTAAAACATTTACTGCCACACCATTGTTGTCAACATTATTCCTCGTTTATCTCTTTGCATGACTGGCTTCTTCTAATCCATAAATTTCAGCTCAAATATCACCACTTCTGAGAGATATTTTTATCCCAAGTTACCCCCACTCCCTTCACTTTCTATTATATCATCCACTCTTTCCTTCAGAGGGTATATTTCAATCTGTAACTATCTTGTGCATGTATTTTGTGTACTGGTTTATTGTTCATCTTCCTCCCTAGAAACCTTATCTTGTCTCATTCACTGCTGTATTCTCAGTATCTAGTACAGGCTCAGGCACATAGTTGGTATTTCAAAAATATCTACCTGAAGAATAAATAAAAACAATAAATGATTCTAACATCTCAGGCATCAAAGATGCAAAATACAATAGTTTATATACTTGTGTGTGTCTCCTACTACATTCTGAGTGTTTTGAGATTGATTTTCAACATATTCCCAGGACCTAGCACAGTGCCTGGAACATAGCAGAGGATCATTAAATTTTTAAGATGAATAAATGTAACATTAGAGACCAGCCAACTCATGTAAGTTTCCCTGTAACACCCCAGAGAACTCTATTCCTTCACCTTCGTCGACAGCATAAAAACACTACTGTTTTCTTCTGAGAAAGCAAAACCTCAAGGCAGGAGTTTGTCCCCACCAGCACTGCTGGAAAGACTGGGGTGGCATCAATTTATCTCATCCAACCTGTATTTTTCTTCTCTGACTGGGTCAGAGCAATTCATTATGTCACCCTTAGGCAAGTCCCCAAATGGGAATGAGAAAGGCCATGGCCCCGTCTCTTCCAGTGGGCTGCAGCAGAGATAGCTTTCCTTGCATGGATGAATATCTGTAAGCCACCTTTGCCCCAGCCTCCTGGAGAAGGCAAAAGAAGTTTTCTAAATGTTTTCCTGCCATGCGGATCACTGAATTATGCATGAGGCCAAACCTAGGGAACAGCAAATCGTTGTGGGATGGAGGGGCAGGGTTCATCCAGAAAGGGAAATCGAAACCTTACTTGCCTCCTCCTCAGGATGGCTTCCCTCAATTGATAAGTAGTGTTATATTATTCCACATCTTTCATATATTATCAATGCATTTGGCAATGATATAATCCTGGCGTCAGGAGTAATTCTTTCTTTTTAGTATGCTGCACTTACTACACGCAGGCGAGGCAGCTTGGACACAGGGCCTGGCTGATCCAACTCAAATCAATTAGATCCAGGACTTCTCTGGGCATCGATAGGCAGGATGGAAAAAGATGCATGTTCATGATTTGCCTCAAAAGCAAGAGAGACCATGAGACAGTGAGTCTACAGGAGTCTTCTGGTGATACAGGCGAGAAGGCCTCTTTCTTTCATCTTTGCATGGAAGATGCCAAGTACCTTGCCACCATGGCCATAGTACTCAATATAGGGCTGCGCCATCCACCAGTGGCAAGCGGTGCTGCTCTCAGCTGAAAAAATGGAAAGGATCATCTTCATTTCAGTTGGTATTGCATTCCCAGCAGTGTTTTCTACCCTGTCTCAGTTCTTTTCCAATGGGTAGTCATGCCTGTGGCCCAGAGGGCTCCAGTCATTTCATAAGGCAGAAGTACCTCTAAATACCCCAAATTACACACTCAGGAGTGGAGTAGGGATGGATGTGGAATCTTTGGATATGGATCTTGGGCAGACAACAAAATCCTTAAACTGAGCAGGGAGGGCCATTGAGGTCAGCTGCTTGCATCTCAGGAAATTCCAGCAAACCTTGAGGAGCAGAGGAGGAGCAGCCTAGTTAGAGATCTACCAGCCAGGCTTTATATTATTCAGAAGAGCATGATCTTGCAATAAAAAATTCTTTTTCTGGAAAGTCACAACCTTCCCACTCACCTCCTGTATAGTGGAATGAGTGTTGGAATTGAAGTAAAAGAAAAAAAAAGATATGAGTTGAGTACTGGATTGGCCATTTTTCAAAGCTATGTGACCTTGGTTGCTTAGTCTCTCTTAACGTTATTTATTCCACCAGTCAAATGGGAACAATTATAGATACCCTACATTACTCACAGTTTTGTGAGGGACAAATAAAATAAATAAAATGAGATGATACAAATAGAAGCCATTTGTAGCCAAGTGCTATATGAACTTCAGGGACATTTGATCTGCCAGCACCCTTCCCTTCTTCTAGGAAGTGTCCTTTTCTTCTTGGAAATGTTTCCCTCCTAAAAGGAATCATGTGGTTTAAATAAAGGCTGCCATGTTGTTACTCCATGTGTGGGTATCTTTCCAAAGCCAGGTCAATCATGGCCACCCCTGTCATAGCTGTCATCATTGAATGGGATGGCTCTGAGGTGGGCATCTAAACTCCAGTGAGGCATTCAGAGCCCTTCCCCAAGGGTTTCCACCTTGCTATGAGAAGAGTGTGAAGCAGTTCTCTCTAGGGGTGGAAGCTGCGAGATGGGAGGCATGCAGGTTGTTGGTCATTCTGTTCCCTAATGCATGGAGGAAGCCTGCTGCTGAGGGAGAAAATGAAGCTGAACAGAGAGAAAATGAAGAACAAACAGAGATGAAACACAGAGTTATCACGATATGTCTGCTTCAGATTTTCCTGTGGGTCCAAATGAATCCTTTCTTGTCCTATGGCTTGGAAGGATATTATTTCAGCATCCTTCAAATACTTTCCTCTTTTTGCCTAAGCCAGTTTCAATTTTATGTCTGTCACTTACAACCAAAAGAAGCTCCACAGAGAGGCAGCCGTTCATTATTTTGGTTCCTAGTTCCAGGTGGGTTGTGGATCTCACATCCTGATCTCTCTGCCTTACTATTCACAGAACTCATTCTCCAAGGCCATTGCACTTGCCTTGTCTTTATTCACACTATGTGTACTTTCCCCATGTTCCAGGGACCCTCCCAAGCTTCTGGGTCTGCCTATAATCTAAGGAAGACATTTGGATATTATCCTGAGGAAACTCACTCAAGCACCATGTCTATAAAAGCACTCGGTTAGAAGGCCAAGTCCACTTATTTATTCTGATGCATCTAATTATTTTATTTTCTTTAGCATGCATTTATGTAGAAATTGTCAAATATTTTGTGGAATGGGGTGGGTTAGGTCATAACTAACTAAAAATTGCTAAGCTTTTACCGTCAGCTGAGAACTACTGGGAAAAAACAAAAATAAGACATGCCCTGCCCTTGAAATGCATATAGTCTTGCTGAGCAAACAACGAAAAGCTAGAGAACAAGTCAGAAAAATAAAACCTGGCAAATTATGAGACATAGATAAGTGTTTCAAACAATGACAGAAGGTAAGTCTTTGATAGACTAGGGTGTTTAGGGTAGAATTCCTACAAGGTGTAATCTATTGGAATTGTTTTGTTAGACCAACAGAGTATTTAATAGTTTAAAAATTGGTGCTTATTACTTAAAACCAGATTTCATACATTTTAAAAACATGTGTTTCTGGGCCGGGCGCGGTGGCTCACGCTTGTAATCCCAGCACTTTGGGAGCCCAAGGCGGGTAGATCACGAGGTCGGGAGTTCAAGACTAGCCTGGCCAAGATGGTGAAACTCTGTCTCTACTAAAAATGCAAAAATTATCTGGGCGTGGTGGTAGGTGCCTGTAATCCCAGCTACTTGAGAGGCTGAGCCAGAGAGTTGCTTGAACCCGTGAGGCGGAGGTTGCAGTGAGCCAAGATGGCGCCACTGCACTCCAGCCTGGGCGACAGAGCGAGACTCCATCTCAAAACAAACAAACAAACGAAACATGTGTTTCTGGTTTCTTTTGATAAATGGGGGGACTTGATAACAATTCTCACTTGACAATAACCAGCTGGGATGGAGTAGCTGCTCCCTTCTTCGGCCTGAGCGGGAACGCTCCGGTTACCTGACTGGCTTCATACTTTTGGGTTTCCCGGGTTGGTTCCCAAAAGCATTTGAGTTTGCTAACTGAGGCCTAAGTTGGAGATCAAAAGGTCCCAGCTCCCCAGCAGCTGGAAGGAGGAACTTTAGGACCGATACCTATCTAAGGTTGATGCCTACCTTGACAAGCATCCAATTCATTATTTTAAAAGTGTCATTGAAAAGCATACCCCACGCCGGCAGGTCTAGGCTGCATTCACCCACCATGCGACAGGTGAACTGAAGTCAGGGACAGGCTTCTCTGTAGGAACACAGAGGTAGAGGAAGCCTTCCTCAAGTCATCAGCTACCCAACACCCACCACTCCGAGCCTCAGATTTTCTTCAGAGCCTCTTCCTTCTTCTTCTCCTTCTTTTTCATGTCCACATTTTTTTTCACTTTGTTGCATTTGAATGCAGATGATACAGAATGAAATTCCTTTGGCGGCTGTATGTGCGGGAGTGCGCAAAAGTATTTATGAATCCTAAATGAAGCTGGCTGCAGAGCCAAGGAGCTCCAGCAGAGCGCCGGCGTGTGTGCCCGCCGGAGTCTGATCTCTTACACGGGAAGCTGCGTTTGATATCTCATTTGTTGGCTATGTTCCTCGCAAATCCGCGCGCTGTTTAACCCACTTTGCCACAGCAGAAAGAGATGCAGAAGAGGCTCGCTGGGCATGGGGAAGGCGGTCCCACAGCCGTGCCCTGGAATGGTCAGAAAACAAAGAAAGCCATGGGGCGTGTGGGAGGTGCTGCCACCCTCTGGCTGGGTGTAGCACCGCATCCTGCTGGACCAAGGAAGTTCCTCCATCCCTTGGAGCGGGGGCCTCCCTGTCTCTATACCTCTCTGAGGTCCCAGAATTGCAGATGAATCTGGACCGCGTTGGCTTTTACTGGGGCTGTTAGAAAAATCTGTGCTTTCCTTCTTTCTGGTTTCATAAGAAACTTCTCTTAGGCAAACCAAGACCCCCCTCCAACCTTGGCCTAGGAGAGACACAGCATGTAGCTGCGGCTGAATCCGCCTCTTTCTGCTAGATATTCAGCCCACGCATGACAAAGACTTTGACAAAATGCTAGCAATCAGAAACCTGCTCTTCATAGACATAAAAGAGTCGGGACATAGGTCTCCCCAATAATGATAGTCTACATGCATTAGCATATATTTTCTTGAGAAGTGAACTACCAGAGTTAAGTCCCTAAAAGTGATTCATTCTATTTACAGCTTTTCTGAAGCCCCTGAGAGGGAATCATCTTGGAGCACTGCAGATACCACACTGAAAATAGTGAAAAACATTCAATTTAGAAACAATTTTATCTTGATTTATCTTTTTTTTTTTCTTTGTGAGTCAGCCCACTGCTTCTGCTCCTTCTCTTACCTAAAGGTGTTTCCCTGCATACCTCCTCCCCAGGTCATGAGGAAAGGGATGGTGGTGTATCCCCACAGTGTGGCCAGGGTGGCCAAGAAGGATACCCGATCTTGCCTCCTGGTGGGAACGCCTCATTCTCAGAACTGCAGAAGGATGAAGAGGGAGCCGGAAAACAGAAGCTGCACCAGGTGCAGCAGCAGCACTGTTGCTTGCTACAATACACAGATTATTCTCCAGGAGGTAACTACAGCTCTTTAAAACACTGACAATGTGAATGTCATGTCCTATTACCCCATCCTCTGGGCTAATAATAAGATTTTGTAACCATGTCAACAGCAAGACAAAGAGAGCAGCAAAGTATCCCTTTGATTACATAAAATGCCCAGGTACCTAGTACAGCCTTGTAAATCACTCAGCTCACAGGTATGTGCTGCCTAAAAAAGGCATGAGGTGAGGTCAGGCCTTGCATCTCCAGCAAAGCCAAGGGTGCACCTGCAATCAGGGCTAGGTAAGTAGTAAGCACCTACTGTGTGCCCACAACCATGTTCGGAATCAGAAGCAAACAGAGAAGGGCCAGGTGCGGTGGCTCATGCCTGTAATTCCAGCACTTTGGGAGGCCGAGGCGGGTGGATCACTTGAGACCAGGAGTTCAAGACAAGCCTAGGCAACCTGGCTAAACCCCATCTCTACAAAAAATACAAAAATCAGCCAGGCATTGTGGTGCATGCCTATAGTCCCCGCTACTTGGGAGGCTGAGGCAGGAAGATTGCTTGAACCCCAGAGGCAGAGGTTGCAATGAGCTGAGATCGTACCATTTGTACCACTCCAGACTGGGTGACAGAGCAAGACTCCGTAAAAAAAAAAAAAAAAAGAAAAGAAAGAAGAAAAAAGAAAGAAAAGCAGCAAGCAAGCAAGAAAACCAGATAAATAAGTAATAAAAATTCAGTTTCTGCTTCTGAGAGAAGTTAACAATTAGGTTAGAGATAAGCCCAAGTGTGGGTTGTAAATACACTGGATTTAGACTCAAAAGACAGAAATCGAGATTCTCCTTCTTCCCTTAGCTGTGTGCTCTTGATGAGACAGTTTGTCTCCCTGAGCTTCGGGCTCCTTAGCTGCAAAATGTGGGTGATAATACCTAGTCCTACAAGCCTCACAAACTTCTCATGAGGATGAAATAAAAAATGTAGTTTCTAAATCAATAGTGCAATCCCTTTTAAAACAGAAAAAATTAGAGTGTGTGAAACTCTAAAATGAAACACAGATCAAGAGCTGAGCTGCTGTAGTTAGAGGGGGCAGGGACATAAGCATGAGGCTTATGTCCTGAGGGTGAGCCACCTCCTGGCCCTGGGGGCACCCAGGAGTACCCTATAGCTCTGAGCAGCATAATGTGAGGACCAGAGAGGAAATGCTTTGAAATAATGTATTATTATAATTATCAAGAATAATACAAACTGGCCATTCATGGAGGTAATTGTAGAAATGGAGAGAAGGGAGAGATCAATGTGAGCTTCAGTGCTTAAATAGTAGTAGGACCCACGCTGCTCCTTAAAGAATAGCAAGCATTTGGGTAGACAGAGAGGAGTAGGGAGAGGATTCCAGTCGGGGCATGGACGTGAGCAATGGCATGGACACAAGATGAGAACTCATGTGTGCTCTTCAGGCACAAAGAAAGAGCCAACCTTGTGAGAGCAGAGCCTGTGTGTACTGTGGTAGTGACGTGTGGATGTGCTTAAGGCTGACATCTTTAGGGTCAACGTGATTCACATTGGGACCCCACAGGCAGGTACTATGGGAAGACTGAACCAGGTAGGAGCAGGCTGGTGGGTGTCTGATTTTATTGTAGCTAGGCTAATTCATTGGCTTGAACTCCACCTGTTTATTGGAGTCAAGTTTCCTTCATCAAGGGCCATTTACTCTACTAATGATGATCCTTTGCTTTGGATTCTGTGATTCCTAATTGCCGTCTCACAGCTCTCAATGTGTTCTGCTCCCCTCTGTCACTAACTGATGTAGATGGAGGTGTTCACCCCCAGCCTCTATGGAAGCATCCCCCTGAGAGTCCGTTTACTCAAAATTTCAAGCCTTCCTATACCCCCCATGGGGCACACCCACTGAGGTGCCTCTTTAGGTCCTTGTGTCCCTGGGAAGGGCTGTCCAGCCCGGCCTTCTCTGCTGAATCCCCTCAGTCCCCAAGGATGACTGGCCTTCTCTGCTTGTCTCAGAACACCTTGTTGTCTTGTCCTCTTTGAAATGCCTGACGGCAGCAAATGCTTGGGTCTAAAAGCAAAATAATGAAATCAAATGAAAGCTCCCCAATTTCTCAACCGCTTGTCCTTTGTCCGGTGTGGTGCACGGCATGCATTATTCAGAGAGAAGCAGCTGTATTACCTGAAGCAGAAATTCTATTTTTCAGGCACCAGTCTGGAGGGATGGCTGGAGTGGAGTTGATGGCCCTGCCCAGGAGCCTGGGAGTGCTTGGGGGCGGAGGAGAGTCCAGCTTTTGCATTGCATTTGAGGAGGTCATCAAAGTAGCTGCCTAGTCAAGAGAAAGGTCACTTTAGTAAGTGAGCCCAGTTTGAGAGAAGGGAAGCCCAGACAGGCCAGGCATCTATGAAGGGAGCCAGCAGGAAAGATTACAGGAGAAAGCATGCAGACTGTCTGGATGAAGGGGCTCCTAGTTGTTCAGAAGACTTCCAGATATATGGCCTGTGCTGCAAATCATCCCCCACAAATACATCAAATACATGAAGATAATATTAATAGGACATAGAATATCTTCTAAATAAGAATGCTATGAAAATCCATGTGGGTGTGTATGGAGTGAGAAGGACAGGGTCGGATTCACGGTTGTGGATTGTACTGTTGTTCTAGGATATTCACTTTTTCCCCTTGAGAGCATTGTGCATCCATGCGGCTTCCCTGTGGCTTACGGTGGCCTTTAGAAAATGGAGTATATAGCCGGGCGCAGTGCCTCATGGCTGTAACCTCAGCACTTTGGGAAGCCAAGGTGGGTGGATTATGAGGTCAGGAGATCGAGACCATCCTGGCCAACATGATGAAACCCCATCTCTACTAAAATACAAAAATTAGCCAGGCGTGGTGGTGGGTGCCTGTAATCCCAGCTACTCAGGAGGCTGAGGCAGGGGAATCGCTTGAACCTGGGAGGCAGATGTTGCAGTGAGCCGAGATCGTGCCACTGCACTCCAGCCTGGCGACAGAGCAAGACTCCATCTGAAACAAACAAACAAGAAAATGGATTATATTCCATGCCCCCACCTCCTGCCCCTGTGTGCCAGCTCCCCACACCCCCATCAAGCTTGGCCATGTGACTCACTTGGATTCATGGAATATGAGTCAGTTCAGAAGATACAAGGAGTACAGCGTGTTCGGTCAGTTCTCTTGCTCAGTTCTTTCTATTGTCAGATCGGCAGGTCCCAAATTAGGGGCTGCCCTTTCAGCCTAAGTCCCTGAATGAGAAGACTCATGAAGCACATCTGCAGCTGCCAACACGCTCTGTGAACAAGAAATAAATGCTTGTAAGATATAAGCCGCTAAGATTTTAGGGGTTGTTTGTTACCATAGCAAAACTGGCTAATATAGTTAATGTCAATCAATGATGAGGAAATTAATCACATCTGCCTTCAGTTAAGCTTTTTTAAACTTGATTTGTTTATTTAATTGATTGTTGTCATCTTCACTTGGGGTGAATAGCATTGATAAATAAGAGGGTCTGTTTGCTTTAACGAATCCATGGGAGAGTGTTGTTGATTTTTACAGACTCCATGTATTAAAATTTGACAAGTCCCATGGCTGGGCCTCTAGCTGGGTTTCCCTTCATTAGTGGTTGACGAGGTCTAAACATAGCATAGACTTGGCCATTTTCTGCCCTCAACCTGTGGAGAACACATTCCCACAAGCCCTTCCCTGGAATCCTACCTACTTTGTGTGGACAGCCTTCTTCAACTCCAATTCAGTGACTATTTAATTAAGCCCTCAGTATGCCCTGGGTCTTGGGAGTGTATCTCCATTATCTTATTTGGTCCTCCCAACTATAATAATAGGTGTTATTGTTGCCGTAGTTCATTTAGGTTGCTATAACACAATGCCATTGATTGGGTAGCTTATAAACAACAAAATATATTTATCAAAGTTCTGAAGTCTGGAAGTCTAACATCAGGGCAGATTTGGGGTGTGGGGAAGGCTCGTTTCCTGCTTCATAGATGGCGCCTTCTTGTTGTGAACTCACGTGGCAGAAGGGGCTATCCAACTTATTGGGGATTCTTTTGCAAGGGCACTAATGGCAATCATAAGGGCTCTACTCTCATAACTTCATCACCCCCCAAGGGCCCCATCTCCTAATACCATCCCCTTGGGAGCTCACATTTCAACATGTGAATTTTGGAGGGACATGAATATTCAGGCCATAGCAATTGTTACATAGCTTTTGAAGAAATCAAGGGTCCCAAGGGTCACCCAAGGGCACAAAGCTGGTAAAGGGAGATCAAGACTTTGACCTAGGTTTCTTTATTCTTAGCCTAGCACTGTCATCACCACACCAAGCTACATGGATTGAAGGTGTTCTGTGTCAGCTTAGCATCTAGGATCAAATTTGCCAAAGGCTCAGGGACATGGGTTCATGGGCTTGTGGTAGGAAGGTGGAGTGGAAGACAAGACCCTTTGTACTTTATACATTTATATTACAATATATATTTTATTGCCCAACATAAATTCATTTAAATTCTATTCCTAGGACAGGCAGTCCAACAAGCTATGAGACTGAACTCTAGGTAGGTCCTACCTTTTTGGGTGGGACTTCTGTGTCCTCTTGGAAGAAAAGCATTAGTGAAATTAAAAATAGATACCTCTGGAAGACAGCCAGTCTCCAGGGGGACTGTAATCTTTGAAGAACATTCCCACCCTCAATTCTCTGATAGTGGCAAGGGTGTTGTATTAACAACAACAACAACAACAACAATAACAGAACAATAGCTTCAGTGTCAACAGATATTTTACAACATGCTTTCATATAAATTGCCCGTCTGCTGCTTGAGAAGGCCACCAAGAGCCGCTGTTGTGTCACCAGGCTGTTGACTGCCATCTGTCTGGGGCTCAAGGATTCCAGGAGCAATGATATTGGACTCCCCCTACTGCTGGGGTATAGATAGGCAGAGGCAAAGAGGCAGGCAATAAAGAGGTGAGCTTGTCTTTGCATTCTTGTTTGGAAGGATTGAAAGATCCTCTCCATGAGCCTAAAAGAAGAGTGTTGGGTGGAAGACTCTATCAGTACAAATATCACTAAGGCCTGGGTATTACAGGCTTGCTCTCGACATACTGGTGACGATGTGCTGGTTCTATTGCATGAAGTCAGAGACACCTTATGCTGACCCCAGGACTCCTCCAGCCCCTCTCAGATAGAAATCAGTTGCGGGGGGCAGGCCTAGCAGGACTTCATGGAGTCATCTCATGTCTCTCTTGCCTCCAGAAAAATAAAATGTCTCCTCGATAGGCTGGGAAGCCCAGCAGCAACTGAAGAGGCCTTTCCCTTTCCCTTGTACCATCAATTGACTGAACTATAGATTTGCCCTGGCTTCTTATAGGGACTTAGGGAGAAAAAGCAGTAGTTCTCGGTTTACCTGTATATGACTCTCATACAATTTCAGCTCTTGGGAAGGTTTTGTGGGATCCATTATTTTCTCCCCAGCCAGCTGAATTACAAACCCATCTCCTTTAGGACAAAGGGGTCCCAGCAAGAGAGTGTGGATGACCCAGCACACGCTCAAGTTCATCACTAAGAAAAGTAACTCCAACACAAAGCCATGGGATGCAAGTAACATCTATCTGAGAAGGGTCAGCATGTTCTCTGGAGTCTGGCCTCAGGTCCTGCAAAGGGAAGGGTTTGGGAATGGACTTTGGAACAGCCAGATCTCCCCACTCAATGCAAATGAGAGAAAAAGGGGTGGAACATCTTGCTCTTCCTGGGAGCTTTCTGAATTGAAGCACACAGCCTGGAATGTTCCCCTAGAGTGGTGCTGAGGTCCTAAAGAAATGCATGGGTCCTACTGACTGTGTGCTAGCCCCTCTCCTTGGTTTTTCTGGACTGGGGGCCCACCCTGTCCCCTTGTGCTAGGTTCTGAGTACATCTCCTCTAAGCTTTGTTACCCTGACATCTGCATTCTGGCTCACCACTGCAGACTAACATGGTCAACAGAAATGAGGCACACTCTTGAAGAGTTATGATTCTTTCTTTGTGTAAGCTGTTTTGAGATCAAGCAGAGAATCACACATAGACCTGGTTTGTGAGTGTCTCACACTCTGAAAGCCTCAGGCTCTGAATCCTAATCCCTTTCCTTTCCACCCTCTTGTTTCCCTGGAATCCTGGGGAGTAAACAGGTAGCTGCCTGTTATACTGTCCCCTTGGGCCTGCTCCCCCTGGGGAACCCCAGCTCTGCCATACCCCAAGCCTCAAGCTCTCTTCTGAGGGTTTCTTATGCATGGGTCTCTGTGCCAAACCCACGCCAGGCCTAACCTATCCTCTCACGATAGCTACGGAAACAGGAGGAGGCCTCAGACCCCAGGGTAGCCAATTTCCAGCCTGCCAGTGGTCTGTGTGGTGGTCAGGCTTTTCAACCTTCCCAGTGAGTGGTGGCCAGTCCCAGATGGTGACTAGCCACATCTGTTGTACTCTCCCTCGGAAGTCTGAATGTAAGAGGTACAGAGATTTGGCTGCTGAGTTCCTTGGTGATGGTAGAAGCCAGAGAAGCAAACGCTGAGAGTCGCCAGGCTCTTCTGTGGAGGGATTCTAGGTCAGGGGCAAGGCCTGCTGCTGGGGGCATGATCTGCTGACCTTGTCTCAAAAGCTGGTTGGCCCCTGAGCGGCTCCCAGGCCTGTCTTTTCATCAGGCTGCATTCCTGTGTTCTTGCAACAATCTCAGCAGCCTGAGTATATTTCTTTTTTCTTGAACCTAAAACTCACACAGAAAGCATCGTTGAGAAACCTGGATTTAGAAGGAAGAGCAAAAACAACTCATCAGAGCTTTCTTGGGCTCTCGCCAGTCTACTACTTTTTTGTGCCCCCTATGACATAATCTGGAGCCTGTCTGAGCAACCCATCTGGGTCAGGTTGAGGGGTGCCTCTGGCCCTGCCTTGAAAGCAATGATCTGTGGGAGGTTTGGAGGACAGCAGGGGAAGAGGCCTTGCCCCTGCTGTTGTGTAGCAGCTCCAGGAGAGGTCAGAGAGGGCCAGTAGGGTGGGAAGGGCTCCAATCCAAGAAGATATCCCTTTCCCCTTCTCCAGCCACTCCAAGCAGAGGAAGGGGAGAGGTGGGAGAGCAAAGTGAGGATGGTGAGAGTTGTGGTGTGGGCTGGGGGCGAGTGTGGTGGATGGGAGAAGGGAATAGTATTGCAACCTCCCCAGGTCTCTGGCTCTTGGCTTGGGCCCAGTCAGACAGTGGGGAGATGCATTGAGTGGGTGCCCAATGTCTGGGCTGTTCTTCTTGCCTCTAATTTTGGCTTCTAGTCTGATGTCCTCACTTCACCCTCTCTGCAGCCAGAGCTGAGTCTCCCACTCCCCTGGGAAGAAAGGAGCTTTGTCTGCCCAGAAGTCTAGCATGCACAGCAAATGGAGAGGCAGGAGTTCTGCAGCCCACCTCTTTCAGGAAGCTTTCTCTGCTTAATTGTAACAGGACGCTCTTTATTCTAAGTTGTACCACCAGGGAATGTGAGTTGGACTGCCCGACCAGGAGGACAGGAGCCCTGTCAGACTTGCTTAGTGACTATCCTGAACGCTTAACACAGTGTTTAGTCCAGGGAAGGGACTCACTAAATACTCAAGGAAGGAAGAAAGGAAGAAATAGTTTCTTTTTTAAAGCCAAAGTGTTTTTATTTTAAATAAAATAATACACAACTTCCAGTACGTACAGGTAGATAGCAATGAACTGTGATGAAGGGATGGGAGAGGGTCCATGACTCTGCATCTGGGCTCCCTTTGTTTCCCTGCAACTGTCTCTAAGGAATCTCTGCATCCTTTGAAATTCAGAGCCAACCCCACCCATTTTCCAAATAAAGAAACTGAGGTCCCCAAAGGAAAAGTGGCCTGTCTAAGCCAGAACAGGCACCCAGGCTATTGTATATGTGCTCTGTGGAGACAATGAGTTCACACATGGTAGGTGCAGGAAGCGTTGGATGAATGAAGCATTGGAGGGAGGCGGCAGGAGAGGGGGAGTTGTTGATTCCCAGGCTGTGTGGGCCTGGAAAGAGTCATGAGCAACACCCGTGAGGAAGGATGCCGCACCAGAATCAAATGTATTGTATTTAAATATTCCCCAAGTCATTTTGTGTATTTAAGTCTTAATTCATCTCCTCTAAATCTCTCCAGCTACATTAATGTGATGACTTTGACAGAAAGATGAATAACATTATTAAAGAAGCTTGTGAGCAAATTTCACTCATAAAAATCTCTCATCCACTCACGTGCTCTGCAATGCCCACTCCATGTTTGTTTCTGTTGACTTCCCAAGTGTCTGCTGAGCTGGGCCTCAGGTTGCCGGAGGAAGTACGTGGGAGGGTCAGAGGAGGGAGGAGGATGCATTTCACACCCACTCTTAAATCTTTCCCTTTCGTTAAGAAAATAAATACATCATTTGAACCAAGAGTCTCCAGGAGTGCCAAGATTCAGGCTGGAGAGGAGGAGAAGGCAACGCAGAGCCTGCTTCAAGAAAAACCTCCAGTGGGTGCACAGAATGGGAAGCACAAACAGCAAGTGACTAGGGAGGGTGTCCTCCTCGGTGACCCACGACTCAGGACAGGAGGGACCCTAGCTACAAAGTCATCTTCTGGGGATTCCTCCCAACTGACGCTTTTCAAAATGCTGGCACAGGCCCAGCTGGAGACAGCTCTGGAAGCTGCCATCACATCCTGTTCCTCCTCCCAGAGCCCTGCTTGGCCTCGCTGGCTAGGGATTTATGCCCCTCTTTGCCAAGCCGCCCTGATGAATTGCTTCCAGGATGGCAGCGAAGTCAATGGTATTCATCTCACCGACGTCTTAACCTTCTCCTTTAAATCATTGCTCATGTTGGCAGCCGTTTGTTCGCTCCTGACAGCCTGGCCCGGGCCTGGCTGCTCCATTAATGAGACTCCCAGCCAGAGAAGAGCCTGCAGGGCTTGGCAGGGGCTAGAGGAGCCTCTGCAACCTTCTCCTCAAATGCCATCCCTTCTTTACCTGGCCAAGCTTCCATTTGGTCACCTGGAGTCGGGGAATCTAACCTTAGAGCCCCAAAGGATCCTCCTGTCAGGCACACCTCTCACCTATCACTTACCATATTATTTTAAAAGTATCTGTTGATATTACCAGGCTATTAGCGCTTCTAGGCCATGGACGTGCATGCTTCCTCTCAGTATTCCCAATGCCTAGTGGAGTGGCTGGCTCATAATAGGTACTCAGTGGCTATTTGGTAAACAAACTGTTTAAATTGTGGAGTGGATACAACTTCTTTGGAAAACTACTTGGCAGTCTCTGCTGAAGCTAACGATACCTATGCTGTATGACTCACTGGAGTTTATATCCAACAAAAAGTGCTTGTGTCTACCAAAGACATGTACAAGAATGTTCATGGCAACCTTATTCCTATAGGCCTAAACTAAAAATTGCCCAAATGTCTATCAACAGTAAAATAGGCCAATAAATTACAGGCATGTTTATTCAATGATTCGATTGCATTTGCGTTAATGCAGCAATGAAAAAGGACAAAGTACTATTCATACAATATGGATGAATTTAACATTTAAAATGTCAAACAAAAGATGGCAGATACAAAAGGGTATGTAGTGTATGATTACATTTATATGAAATTCCAAGACATGCAAAAGTTATCTATGATAATTAGAGGTCAGAATGGTTATCTTGGAGGGGTGGATGGTGGTGGTGGTTATTGACTGGGAGGAGATATGAGGAAGCCCTCTAGGGTATTGGAAATGTTCTAAATTTTGATCTGGGTGGTAGTTATACAGGTGTATACATATGTACTAAATTCACTGGGCTATACACTTATTACCTGTATACTTTACTGCATGTAAGTTAAACCTTATTAAAAATGGTTAAGAAAATCTGAAATGGTTCTCAATCATTTTGTAATCTGCGCCTCAATGTAATCTCACACTACTGCATATCTAAAACCAGACAAAAGTGTTACATTGAGTTGTTTCTGTGTTTTAGATTATGAAAACAATTGATATATTGCATGTGCATTTTTTTACTCAAGAGAATGCCCTCTAGAAATTTTAAACATATCGCTCCCCACTTCCCAACACCCTGAGTACAAATCATCACATTCGAGAATATTTACTTCTTAGCACAAAAGAGATTCATTGCTTCCCAAGACCATGTCTCATTACAGTGAGATTGTAGGTACTAAGAAGAATTAGTAGCTCATAAAGATACGGGAGTTGGGAGGGGTAGGAAGCTGTCATAGTGGAGAAGCAAAGAGGGTTTGTGTCCAAGAACCTCAGCATCCTTAAGAGGTCTGAATTCAAGGTCTTTCCCAAGAAGAGCAAGGGGTATAGAACATCCCTTACCTTATCTCACCTTAGTTCCCTGAAAACTAAGCCATGTGTGCCTTGTGAATTCAGATGCTACTGGATATACATGGGGCTGACAGCTTGAACCACTGCAATCAGTTTGGGTGAAGACAGGAGCTATGAGGGAACAAAGGGAACAAAGGTATCAAAGCCAGGTCCAAAGACAAGGGCTGGCACTCAGGAATGGTAATAAATGGAGCAACAGAGCTGCCAACAGCTCCTTGGCCTTAAAGCTTCAGCCTGGGTGCAAAATTCAAAAATCTCAAGATAGAGATCTGATTGGCCCAGATTGAGTCAGTTGACTGTCTCTAGACCTATCTAGGCTGAGACCAGAGAGGAAGACCCAGTATTTTAAATGACTGCTCCTGCATTAAACATGGGGACGGTGGATGCTAGGTGCTAGTGAATGAGCAGTGTCCTTAAGGCAGGGCTGGTCAGAGACAATACAATAAATACCCTTTATAAGAAACCTAGAAAGCAAGTGGTTCTTTCTTCAATCTACAGTTGTAGGCAGATCGGATAAACATTATTTTCTCCTAACACTGTGACCATAAGATACCTATACTTGGTTGATGTAACCTATATATTAACTTCTGTTATGGTGAGAGTTTGTTCATAGTTTGACCTTGTTTTGTTTCCTAGTTCTTCAGTCTGTTTGCCATTTGGCACCCTGGTACCTCAATCTTGTTATTTTGACAATTTCTTGCCTGGATCCAGCATTCATTTACTTCAGTCAACTCCTAGTTGTTGGGTCTACAGTCCAAACTGAAGGGTATGATGGTGGAAACTTGACTGCATATTGTTGAGTTGCTGATACCATCTTGGTAGGTGAGGAGTTTCTTCTTGGGTAACCCATTTAACCTCTTTGAGTCTTATTTATCTTCAGGTAAAAATCAAATAATATTAACATACAATTCTATCTGCCTTCTTCATTACATCCCTCCGTTTGATCCTCACAACAAATCTATGAGATGGGCAGATATTTGTTAATACAACTCTTTTCTTACATTTGAAGAAAATGCGACTGGGAAAGGTCAAACAAGTTGCTCAGAGTTCTAGATACCAGTGTTAAGTGGTAGATCTCGGATTCAAATTCAGGTCTTCTGATTACAAATCCTCTATTTGCCTAAAGATGGAAGGTTGAGCCAACCAAGTGACTTGTCAGATTCCTTCCAGATTTAAAATCTACAATTCTGTAGAAAATAACA